>NW_025334009.1:0-1392500 GCF_019186645.2 Phyllostomus hastatus
ATCTGTTTTATGAAGGGTCCCTAATGTTTACAGAAAGAGCCCATAGATAACTTTGGGTGACTGCTGTAACTTTCACTGTCTCCTGTCACAGATGTGTTTTACAAGATAACCAAATGGGGTCTGAAGCCAGATAAGGATTTGGGCTACCAACCCCCACACATACCTACATTTGAGTAGTTTCATCCCCCGTGGAAGCTGGCACCACTTTTATCCATCAATCAATATGTAACTTCTTTGCCCCCCTCCCACCAACTATATAAGTCCTCAGGATAAAGGACCTGGTGCTCTTGCCACCCAAGCTCTTCCCTTTCACTCCCATCCCAGCAGGACCTGTCCTCTTCCATAAGAACGTATCACTAACAAACCCTGTTTGCACACTAATACGCTTGCTGATCTGTAATCCTTCACTGCATTGGCAAGAAGAACCGAGTTTCTCCTGTGACAGGTGCACCCTGTCTGCATATGGCATTCATGAAGCCTGCAGCACAGGAGCTTCTGTAATGCACTCTCCTTGTACCTGGGTCCCACAGGGCTTAATACACCACTGACACCATTTTGAAATTAGTACTTACTGTATCTTTAAACTTTTGTTTGTGAGGTCAAGACTGATGGGATAATGGACATGTACAATGTTGGTCATTCCTGGCCACCCCTTCCCAGACAATGTCCACAATGGCCTAGGAGGACAAAATTCCAGTGGGCCCAATGGTGGGAGTCCAGCAAGACTGAAGGTGAGAATGGGGTAAACATCTACATTTGCATAAGGAAGGGTGTTAGCAGCTACCAGAGATCACACTTTTCTTAGAACCAGAGCTGAATTCAATACACAGAGATGGCAATTAGTGAGGACCCCATCATACCCTCTCCTGCATGAAGGAGCCCTAAGCATGATCCACCCTGGTCCTGCTGGGGTGGGTTCACCAAAGGGGGGCACCCACCCCCATGACCTGGAACAATGACCTTTCTGTCTTCCCAGTGCCAGGCTTGTGAAGAAGAGTGTCTACATAAACTATGTGGATTTCAATAATAAATACCCACTATTATTTCCTTTTAGGCTTTTTTAAAGGAATGTGTATTTCTTGGGTTTTCTTTCCCTTCCCTGTTTCTCCCCCACCACCACAGCCCAGAAAGAACACCATAAACTCAATATTCTGTGGTTTTCAGCATGGGCCATGGGAGAGGGTCAGAGTCCTGGTGTAATGGTGGCAGAGGGGCTGGCATTGAATACAGTGGGAAGGGGAACCCACAGACTGCCACATGATGCTCACCATGACACCCCACCAGGACAGACCCTGGAGTTCTCCCAGAAGGCTTAGTGATTCAAGATGAGTAGAGAGGTCTGTTCCCTCTCCCTCACCTTCAGCAGCAAACCACATTCCTAGTGTAGCTGTCAGCCTCCAAGGTACCCACCAAATGCACATGCCCTTGTACACTCCCTCCTTCACACAACCGAGCTGATCTGTGTTATGAAAATGCTGTGTGGCTCTCAAAGCTAAGTGAGAAAGAGAGACTCTTGGTTCAGCCTTGCTTGAATAGTTCACACAATCTCAGACCACCTTGTGCAGGGAGCTGGGTGTTTACAAACACACACCCCTTGCCCACCTAGCAGTGGCTAGCAACCACCATCCTTGTTTTGAAGTGGAGGCTCCAAGAAGTGACTGCAGCCTGACATCTGCTGGATGCTGAGTCTCTTGCCCTTGCCCAGAAGCTGGTTGTTTAATGGAGAGGATGGTCCTTCTAGGTGGGTGCCTCAGGGGCTCCTCATCTGCTCCCTGGGTGGCACTGGGTGGATGAGCCCAAACAGCCTCTGATCCCCATGGCGGAGCACCATGTGTCTGTCTGCAGAAAGTGCCTGTGTGCAGACTGATGGTTCAAAGTGACAAGTTAAATTCTGCAGTGACAGCTACCTTCCCGTCTCCAGCCTGACAATGTCCGCAGGAGCCAGCACACAACCCATAAACTGTGTTCACTGGTGGCTTGTGTGTCACTATGTTGAGCCTCAGTGTTGCCTGGGCCTGTGGTCCTCAGCCAGGTGGCTCATTAGAACCCTTTGGGCTTCACTGGGACACACCTACCGACTCTCTGTCCCAGGGTAGGGGCAGCCATCTCTGGCCTGGGCAGTGACTCAAATGGGGAAACAAGGGAAGCAGGCAGAGTCCATGACACAATCCAGATGTGGCTGCTCTGGGGTCAGGGGAGGGGCTCTGACTCTAAACCACAAATTCCCATCACAGTGGCCTCAGGGATATGAACAGGCATCCTTCCTGTGACGGTCCAGCCACCTTGAGGCATGAGCGTCCCTGTGGTCGGTGCTTCTCCAGACAGCAGCCAGACCAGATCTCAGGTCTCTGCTCAGGGCCTTGGCTGACCAAGACGAAACATCAGTTACAGGTTACTGAGCAGTGTGTGCAGCGTGCTTTACCTGCGTGGTCTGAAACCTATGAGGCAGAAACACCTTTAGCCACGTGCCCAGAAATGTTAGCGAGATGCTTCAAGAGCACAACTGCACTATGGCTCTGGCACACAGTCCAGGCCCAGAGGCCTGGCTGCCAGGCAGCCCAGCAGCAGCACCAGGCACACAGCTTCAGCTGTCTTTCTGCTCTGTCTTCCTGGGCCTGAGTTTTGTCCTCCTGGTAGCAAGGGGCCCCTGCACTTCCAGCATCACACTCATCTCATCCCAGAGGCTGGGAGGAAGGAGAGCGGAAGTCAGTTTCTTTTGAACTGGGAGGCCGCTACTGCTGGGCTTGTTACAGTTGGGAAGCCCTCCCCACTCTGGATGAAGCTGTAGTTTATATCCTTTGATCCCAAGACAGAGATGCCAGGACACAGACAGAGAATGGCATGAGTTTGTGCCCTTGTTTCAGTGACGGAGATGTGAAAGCACGTCTGGACACAACTCTCTCGTCTAAATGGTCCCGAGCAGTAAACCCAGCTCTGCCCCCAAGGTGATGAACAGATGTCGGGGTCTCACCTGAGGCTGTTGGGCATTCCAGCTGGACTCTCCTGAAGACTGCACAGGCCTGGCTCAGGACGGAGAAATTTGCTCCCCTCGGAAACACAGTCAGAGGGGCTCTGACAGGAAGGTAGTGGCGGTGGTAGGGGGGACTGGCAGCAGAGGACACTCCAGGCCTGAGTTCTGGCTCCACTCCCAGGCCTGCAGGGCTGACAGCCAGACTCAGGGCCTGAGGGTGTGCAGTCTTGGCACAGCCTCTCACAGCCACTACTATCTCCTCCTCCTGCCAGTGGCGTACCTGGGATCAGGGCTGTGAGGTGTTCGGCCCCTGCTGGCAGGATCGGTGCTCCTTGTCTGACTGGACTCTGGGTCTTGGGATGGGATGAAGCTGACTGTCAGCCAGGAGCCTGTGAGAAGCCACCCAGCCCCTGATCCCTGGCTCCCAGCCCTGCCCCTGCCAATGCCCTGACTGTGGGTTCTCTCTGCCAATCATCTCACTTGGGTGTATTGGTATTTTTTTTCCTTGTAAATATCATTTGTATAACTCTGAGGCAGGAGATAGTCAGGAAGGAGGAAACTCTGGAGGTGCCCCAGGGCTGAGATAAAGGACATCCATACAGGACAGAGACCCTGTTCTAAGATGGGTTGTTCATGCTTTCTGGAAAAGCACTGAATCATGGTGACTCATGAACGCTCCTTCACAGAAGATGCTACACGACCCCTGCTTCATCATAATAACATTATAGTATGTTAACATTGTGTAACCCCCTTCTCCAATGTCCAATCAAGGAAAATCATGGGAGACCACATGCGCAATAAAACCCCACCAAAACTAGCCAGGAAATATCTGTCCTGTAAGAACAGAATCACTCCAGCCTCTGAGGTCAATCTCTGCTCAGAGTTAGCCTGCTCCCATGTTCTGTGGAGCATATTATCACTTACTAAATCTGCTTTCTCTGTCTGCTATAAACTCTGTGTGTTCAGTTCAATTCTTTGTGCACGATCACCAACAACCTGCTTACCTGTGCCTACCTGTAACAACTCTGAATGTCCATGGTTATAATTCTGGACTACAAAGAGCAAAAATGAATTATACAAATCGGAAAAATTAACCATATTGTGCTCTTTGTTGGAACTGACAAGCAAGTTCCAACAAATTTCAATTCAGTGAAATTATATAGGGTATGTTACTTGCTCTCATTGCTAATAATCTAGAAATCAGAAACAGAGGGTACTAGAAAATCCTTTTATTTGTATGTTATAAAATACGCTTCTAAATAACCCCCAAAACAAATCACAATTGGAGTTAGAACTAACTTAAACTGGGTGATAATAAAAATACTACATACCAAAGCCAGATCACTAAGGTTCCACAAACGGTCGTCAGTGGTTCTCAAGCACAAGTGATTTTGCCCCCAGGGGAACATTACATAAAGCAGGGACACATTTTAGATTGTCATGCGGGTGGAGGTGAGGGAGAGTGTTATTGACCAGGAGTAAATGGAGGTAATGCATGCTAACTAGTACCTACAATGCAGCAGGGGAAAAAAAAAAAAAACAGGAGAAAGACTTATTGGCCCAAAAGGTCATCAGTACTGTTACTAGGGAATAACAAGTGAGGGGAGTTAGGGGGATTCCTCTCCTCGGTTCTTGTCCTGTTTGAAGGAATGGATTCAGGCAAGGGACAACAAGCACAGTGAAAGTGAGGTAGCAGGTTTATTTGTGACATGCACTTGACAGGAAAAAAAAAAAAACAGGAGAAGGAATTATTGGCACCATGAACACCATGGACTGCAAGCTTGCACCCAGCTAGTCTGAGTGCCCCACCTGCTGGGGTTTCAGGGCTTTCATATTTGCAGCGAGCCTCCAGGCTTCCCCTCTGCAGGCCTTCTCCTAGCCCTTCTCCCAACCTTGGGATTAACATACAGTTTCAAAGGCTTCCTTTCCCATTAGAGAAAATGGTACATAGAATTTCAAAGGCTCCCCTCCAGCTGCTGGTGTGCTCATCCTGGTCACTCATGACCTCGGAACCTCTGAAAACCTAACCTGACCCCACTTAGGACTGCTGAAATACTGGGTGGTATGTGGCCCCTTCCCCTCCCCACCTTCGTTTGCTACCTATGCTGCTTAGCAGTGCTGAGAATGAGTAGCTCTGCTCTGCGTGGAACTCAATGGACAGTCCAGGAGAATGGAAACCGCACATCACTTTGCTCCCCAGATCTGAAACAATGCCTCTCTCTTTGCACAGACAGCATACAAACTGAGACCTAAAGAACAACAACAACACCCACAAAAGTTCACCATCTTGCAAAGATTGGCGAGTGTCCTAGGCTGAAAAGACACCCTCAAAACATCAGGAAGCAAAAATGGTCTGACACCTTAGGAGACAGAACCACACTGTGATACACCATGGCAGACATCTGAGGGTCATTGCTTCTTCTCACTGCCCATACATCACTCTTCAATAACTCTCCTATAATGCAACTAGAATCAATAATCTTAGTCTTTTAGTTCCCAGAATTCACCATCTAAAATTCACCTTTTGAAAATGTGGACATTTGCTATATTATAAATTCCTTGGATTACCTACAAGGGGCACAGTTTCACCTATAAGATACTTCTGATTTCTTTTTCTTTTTTAAATTTTTTTTAAACTTTATTTATTTATTTTTAGAGGGAGAAGGGTGGGAGATAGAGAGAGAGAGAGAAACATCAATGTGCGGTTGCTGGGGTCATGGTCTGCAACCCAGGCATGTACCCTGACTGGGAATCGAACCTGCGACACTTTGGTTCACAGCCCACACTCAATCCACTGAGCTATGCTAGGCAGGGCTGATACTTCTGATTTCTAACTACTAGAACACCATGCATCTAGGCCATAACTCATTTAAAATGCTAAGAATGCTTTTACTAATTTGTTTAGTCACTAATAAACTTACAACCAACAAAAATAATTTTTCTAACCCTTCACATTATCTTCTTTCTTCATGTTTTCTGCCAAGCTTTAGCTACTTTTCTGTTATACATAACTAAAATAATGTGGTAATTATTATTACATGATAGCTTACTTACCTTGAAAATCATTAGAATCCATTTTTACATTATTACAAATAATAGAATTAAGTAATGTGTAGGGCAAATTGCATGCATAATTAAATACCCTTTATATACAAAAGAGTAGGTTAAAGATATATTTTTTAAAAACACCCAATAGCAACAAAACTGGTGAAATGCCTGGGAATGAACTTAAGAAGAATGTGTAAGATCAGTATGAACAAATTCATAACATGCTACCCAATAAAAGACATCTGAACAACACCTATTGGGGTAGCTCAGTGGTTTGGGAACCATGCCGCAGATCTAAAGGTCACCAGTTCAATTTCCGGTCGGGACACATGCCTGGGTTGACGGTTCGCTCTCCAGTTGAGGGCGTGTGAGACTCAACTGATTGATCTCTCTCTCTCTCTCTCTCTCTCTCTCTCTCTCTCTCTTTCTACCTCCCATCCCCTTTCTCTAAAAATAAATAAAACCTTTTGTTTGAAAAGACACTTGAACAACAGAAAAGCAACAGCATATTCTAGATAGAAAAATATATAATGATCTACATTTCTTAGTTACCTATAAATGTAATGTGATTAGATTAAAATATCAGCAAAAAATGTTTTAATCCTCACCTGAGGACATACTTATTGATTTCAGAGAGAAGAGAAGGGGGGGAGAGAGAGGGAGAGAAACATTGATATGAGAGAGAAACATCAAAGGGTTGCCTCTCATACGTGTCCCCACAGGGGAATGAACTTGCAACTTAGGCATGTGCCCTGACTAGAGCTCAAACTATGACCTTTTGGTTCATGGGATTGTTATGGGAGAAACTCAGTTCTTCTTGCCGATGCAGTAGAGAATTACAGATCAGCCAGTCTACTAGTGAGCAAGCAGGGTTCACTAGTGATACGTTCTCATGGAAGACAACAGGCCTTGCCAAGGTGGCGTGAAAGGTGTAGATTCTGGGCAGGGCAAGGTAAGGGCGGCAATGGGCAAGGGCAAGAGTGTCAAGTGCCTTTGGTCCTTGGTCCTGAGGACTTATGTAGTTGGCGGGATGGGGGGTGGGGGAAGAATTTACATATTGATTGGTGGGTAAAGGTGGTACCAGCTTCCACAGGGGATGTGACTACCCAAACTTAGGTATGTGTGGGGGTCTGTTAGCCTGAATCCTTATCTCACTCCAGACCCCATATGTTCCTCTTGTTGTAAAACAGAAATGTGACAGGAGGCAGTTAAATTTGGGGCAGTCACCCAAAGTTATTTATTTACAGGCTCTTTCTGTAAACATTAGGGAATTCCCAATAAAACAGAGGGTGACCAGAGGTAGGCAAGTAACCAAAGTTGTTTTGTGGGCCTCTTCTTTGGGCTCTGTGGACCCCCTCCCACCCACCAACCAGACCTTGGAATTAACACACAGTTTTAAAGGCTTTTTTCCCAGACAGTGAAAATGATACCTAGAATTTCAAGGGCTCCCTCTTCCTGTGCCGCCATGGTGTTTCTTGTGATGTTCCGAACACCTGGCACTATTATCAGATCAGTCCCAGGACGACTGAGTCACTGGGTGAGACTTGTCTCCCTACTCCTCCTCCTTGCCTCAGTTTGCTATCTATCCTACATAACAGGACAAAGCTCCAACCAACTGAGCCACATTGCCCAGGGCTCAGCAAAATATTTTAAAGTAAAAGAAGCTCAATTTTAGTTTACCTGTTAAAGTAAGGAAGAATTAAAAGGTGTATTGTATTAGGAAGATACTTATAACAGTGGATTAATGCTCTGTAAATAGACAGATTGATGGGAAAGAATACAGGGTCCATTAATACATACAGATCCATATGGAAATTGTGTTTTGTTTTATTTAGTTTTTTTTAATTTATTGATTTATTTTTTTGTTTGGAAGATCTATCATTTGCCTCTCATGCACTCCCAACTGGCGACCTGGCCCGCAACTTGTCACAGGTGGGCACAGGTAACTACGTTCTTGGTGATCGCAAACAAAGAATTGAACACAGAGAGTTTATAGCAGACAGAGAGCAGATTTATTAAGTGATAGTACACTCCACAGGACATGGGAGCTGACTTGGAGCAGAGACTGATCTCAGGGGCTGCAGGGATTCTATCCTTACAGGGCAATATTTCTTGGATAGTTTTGGCAGGGTTTTATTGCCCATGTAGTTATATTAGTGTAAACCTACTGTACATGGGCTCCCATGATCTTCCTTAATTGACAATGAGGGAAGGGGGTCCCACAATGCTGGTTTATTATAATGCTATTATAATGAGGCAGGGGTCATGTAGCATCTTCTGCACAGATGCAGTTATGATTCGCCATGATTCAGCACTTTCCCAGAAAGCAGGAACAAGTGGTCTCAGAACACAGTCTCTGTCCTGTACCAATGTCCTTTATCTTGTCCCTGGAGAACCTCTGGAGTTTCCTTCTGACTATCTCCTGCCTCAAACCCAGGCATGTGCTCTGACTGGGAATGGAACTGGTCACCTTTTGGTTTGCAGGCGGATGCCCAGCCCACTGAGCCATACCAGTCAGAGCCATTGCTTGTCTTGCACGTGGCTTGACCAGGGATCAAACCTGTAGCTTTGCTTACCCCCCAAAAAACCCTGTAGAGATATAAAAACTTCACATGAGCCCTGGCTGGTGTGGATCAGCAGACTGAGCACCAGCTTGAGAACCGAACAGTCATGGTTGGATTCCCAGTCAGGGCTCATGGCTGGGTTGGGGGCCAGATCCTCAGTTTGGAGTGTGTGAGAGACAACCGATCGATGTATCTCTTACACACATCAACACATCGATGTTTCTCTCCCTTTCTTTCTCCTTCCCTTCCCCCTCTCTAACAATAATAAATGAAGTCTTAAAAAAAATAAACTTAACAAGCAGCAACAAAATTGGATTCAGCATTTAGGGATGATCCACTACACCCAACGTTTCCTTCTGATCTGCACCAAAGTGTTTTCCCAACGTGAACACCAGGTGGCAGAAGAGAGTCACATTAGGAACATTTTTCAGTGATCAGTGTGCTGTAAAGCAAGTTTCAACAAACTTGAAAACATTGAAATTATGTAAAGCTGATTGTTGGCACTAATTTCGGTTAATCTAGAAATCAGTAACAAAGGGTTACCAAAAAGTCCTTATTTTAAAAAATGATGAAATGCACATCGAAATAATGTTGGATTCCACATTCCTAGATGATGCAGTATACCCACCCACTTTTCCTGCGGACCTGCAATAAGGTGACATTCCCCAAAATGGCCACAAGATGGCAGCAGACACCCACTGATGCAATGCATATCCTACTGCTGGCCCGGCCGAAAAGTTCCCTTGATTTTTACCCTGAGATGCAATGACGGACACACTTTTCATTGTCTCCCCACAAAAAAATGCACAATGCCATCACCGTTTTCTTCCTCTGCCCTCTGCCCCCTTCATGCCATTTCACCATTCCATCGTCCCACAACATTGTTCTCTGTTGCGCGTGGGTCACTGGCCAGCAGTGACCACGGAACGCTGTGGATGGCTCGACAATAAACACGCGAGAAAAAACATGCACAGAGACGAACTAGTTTCTGTGGAGAAGTAGGGACGAAATGGCCACCCCTTCTAGTGAGGAGCACGCTGATTTACAGTCCATACCTGCTTTTATTGGGCTCATGCTACATAATAATTCAGGTAAAGTACAGTACTCATTAGGGGAAGTAAGGAACTATAGAAAACAAAGAACTCTGCCCGTCTATTGAGTTGGGGGTCAAAGAGCTGTAAGACTGAGGAACAAACTAACTTCCTCCTAAGACCCTTCCCATTCAACTGAGAGCATTCTAAACAAAGAAGGTTTCACAGTAATTTACATGTTCTTTCTTAGGCCTGATCACCCCAGGAAATCCGCACTTCTCAGTACCGAGCTGTACTACCCTGTCATTGTTTCAGGCTTAGGTGGAGCAAGGGAACTAAGGCCACCGAGAGATAAGGAGATTTTCTTCCAGACGCTGAGAACTCAGACTTTGTCAAAGCCGAGGAGTGAGGGTCCATCACCCCCCTTTTGCTGCAGCCCCCCAAGTCCTTCTTTTGGGGGGGCCTCCCAAAAGTGATCGTGCCTGGCTTAGGTCGTTCCCCCGTGGGGAATCTTACCCGTCTTTGGCTAACCGACCAAGCTTTTGGGGTTCAGTCATGAATAAAGCAGCAGAAGCAGCATTCCTGCCAGGGAGATAAGCTTTTGTCTCCTTGCTGGCTCACGGTTCCAAGGGCGTTCCCTTAGCTTTAGCCTAGGCAGGGGTTTCAGCCTCTGATACCAGTCAGGGCGGTTCCCAACAGTTCTCTTTTGGAGCAGAGAACTCTTCCAGGTGTCTTCTGCACTCTTCCAGGGAATGGAAATTTCTCTTCACAAAGAAACAGTCAGAGAAATGAACTAAATGGCTGTGGGGAGGAGCAAGGTCTCCTGAGTACTGTGGAGCAATCAGGACTGCGCAGCCAGGCTGGAAGCGTTTTTCCTGGTCACCAAGGAGAAATGCACTCTCTCACCTCATCCTAACCTTCCGTATCTTCTGCTGACAAATTCCCTGGACTCTTCCCCTGAGGCGGAGCTTTCAGTTGGTCTGATGGGGAGCAGTACCTGTCACCAATAACCTGCTGGCTTTCTGAAAGGAGCTCCTACTGGAGGACACCCTCCAGAATTCACCACAAGGACATCATTACTTCCTTTGGATGATGACCACCCTTGGGAGGGGCGAGTGGTGGTTCCTTGGTTTGCCCACAATCTCTCCCATTCCACGTTGTTCTCAAACAGCAAAGACTCATCCCCCCCAACCCCCGCCACACACAATCTTCATGGAAATGAAACATTTTCCTTATGTTTCAGTGGAGAACCACTTGTGGAAATGCACTCATGAAGGGTCCCCACCATCCCACTTAACGCCTGTGGAGCCCAAATGGCAAAGCAGTTAACATAACCAAGCTGGTGCAAATGATTTTCAAAGCCTGATTAGGACACTTTGAACGTGTTGCCTGTCTCCCGCCTGCCATGACGTGCTCTGTCCTCAGTGAACGTCTGCTGTTGAGGGCTCTCCACTGCACCTGGTCTGCCTGCCTGTGGGAGGAGGACTCTCCAGCATGAAACTTTGAAGTCCACTTCTGACACACTTCATCAGTCACAGCATCGTCTCCACACACACCACAGACCTTTTCTTGCCTTACAGTTGCCCTTGTACCTTCTTTGAAGTGACTAAGCCAAAGGGACCGAAAATGTTGCTTATGTTCATGCATACTCACTGCGGAAATGGCCAACCATACACTCACCACTTGTGGTGAGATTTTTTTATCACACACCCATAGGATACCTGTCACAATACAGTCTAACATGATGGGTTCGAATGAGGTTCAAGACAAGTCATGGCATCCACCACAACCCCAACCCGTAATCCTAACCCCGAACCATGCCACGCACCAGACACCAGACCGGGTGCCCGAAGCCTGTCCCTGACTCTGGACATCAAACCACAGAGAACACTGTGTCCTCCTATTTAAATGTGTAAGCCCTTGAAAGGTCATCATCTCATGTCTAAAACGATAAAGCAGGTTTCTGTGAAACATGTTATATTAAATCAAGCAAATTAAATAATTCAGTGATGACACACATAAGACCGAAATGCATGAGGCTGCTGCTGGCATATCAAGGCACACCCTTTCAAAGCAAAACTGATGAAAGTAAACCAGTAAACGTGATATCCTCTTGATTAAAATATTCTGGGTAGCAGGAGAAGCTATTCTCAGAGTAAGAAGACCACGCACGGAATTGAAGAAAGTGCTTGCACATTATACTTTCAGTAAGACTCTTTCTTCCACAACAAAGAACTTTATGACTCATCAATGAAGAGACACCTATATTATTTTAAACATTTTATTTCTTTACTTTTAGAGAGGGGGAGGGAGGGAGAAAGAAAGGGAGAGAAACATCAGTGGGTGGTTGCCTCTCACGCGTCCCCTACTAGGAACCTGCCCTGCAACCCAGGCATATACCCTTGACTGGGAATCAAACCGGAGATCCCTTTGGTTTACAGGCCGGTGCACAATCCACTGAACCACACCACCCAGGCAGGCATCTGTATTTTAAAAAACTTGAATAGTCCCTTCTAACGAGAAGACATTCATAGAAGTGGTAAAAAAAATACCAGAGAAGATGTCCCATGGCTACATCAAAGCACAATGCCCCTTCCCAGACACTACAAAGGCTATAATGAGAAAGCAAAACTGAGGAATGTTTATGATCACAAACAAAAATTAGAATGACTGATCATTTCTATTGTAAATGTAAACTATTGCAAACCAAGCCCTGGCTGGCATAGCTCAGTAGATTGAGCGCAGGCTGTGAACCAAAGCATCGCAGGTTCAATTCCCAGTCAGGGCACATGTCTGGGTTGCAGGCCACGGCCCCCAGCAACTGCACATTGATGTTTCTCTCTCTCTCTCTCTCTCCTTCTCCCTCCCTTCCCTCTCTGAAAATTAATAAATAAAATATTTTAAAAAATATATAATGTTTTTAAAAAAGAAAAAATAAAATAAAGAGTTATAAAAAAAACTATTGCAAACCTTTTATAAAATGATTTTATATTTCATCAAAAAATTACCCTACTGTGTTCAATAACTCCACTTTGAAACACATAGCTGAGAATTTGAAAGCAGATGTTATAACAAACTTATACATGATTATTTTTAACAGCACTGTTAACAACCAAAAGGTAGAAAGTATTCAAATGTCCATCCCCAAGTAAATGAATACACAAAATTTGGTTATTCTATCAACAAGAAGTTACTGGACTTTTACTCCAAGGCAGGTTTGCCCTGACAAGGTGTCATACATGTAGACACTTGACTTTGTGCAGTAAAAATTTCATAACACAAACCTAGGGAATTTTGAGTTTGTATATTAAATGTAAGGACAGTGAAACAAAGAAAGGGCTTCAGAGAGAAGAGGCACAGTCAGAGCAACAAGAGTGAGCGTAGGTGGCACTGCCTCTGGGGAAACAGAAAAGTCAGATGCAAAGAAGGTCCTTGGAGACAGAATCGGGGTGACCCTGGGACAAGCTGCCGCTGCCCACTGCTCCCTGGCTGCAAGTCCCACAGGGATAAGGCGATAAGGAGAAACACAGTGAAGACACGCAGCAAAGAAGAGCAGGGAAGGCACATGTGTGCTCAACAAACAGTGCGTGCTGGGTGCTCTGTCTTTAGGGTTTTACCTGTTTTCTAACGTTGAGGACTTTCGAGGAGGTCTCAGAAGAGTCAGCTCCACAGAACACTCAGCTTTCCAGGGGCGCCCTTTGATGTGCTGATGCAACACAGCGAGCACACAGAGTGGTCAGGGTCCTTCTCTGGTGAACTTCTCCTTCAGAAGAGTCACCAGAGAAGGGCTGGGACTGAGGTGGGCCTTCCCCTGCGTGGACTGAAACTTGTAAACCGTTTGCTCTCCAATGCCCTTGCTTAGGGAAGTTAGATCCTCAGACTTATGACCGGGCTGTACATCGCTGGCCTTATTTAGCTCTCAAACTCAGTTGTCCCATTCCATTTGCCAAGGAATTTTCCTCGCTTTTTTACTAATGTGCCTAAACTCCATATACTTGGGGACTCATATTGGCATTGAATTTGACAACAATGATCATCTGTGGGCAGACACCAGAGCCGAACTCAGGACCTTGGACACAGACCTTTGACTCCAAAACCTGGACCCTGCAGTGGACCCAAACCAAAACCAGGACTCCGGGAGCAAAGCCCTGTGCCCACCGGACCCAGACCATGTGGTCCAAGGGCCAAACACCAGATGCCGGGGATTGACATTGGACCCTTATAATGCCAGATTCCATACACCACAACCTAAATCTTCATCTGCACGTGGACCTTGCAGGCAAACCCAGGACACAATGCCACATCCTAAGAGGTGCAAGACTGCAGACACACAACAGAATACATTTTGACTCTGAGGCACAGGCTCTGGACACAGGACGCAGATCTGTAACCAGGATGCCACGGCCAGAATTTGGAGTTGGGGCCAGATGCCGGGCCCCCGTTGCCAGAGGCCCGAGGCCAGAGGCAGCAGCTGAACCAGATCTTCACACTGTAAACCACCTGTGATTCAGTATGATAAAACCTTTGTCTCTCCAAATGCAAACTTCAAAATTTTACCAAACCCAGCAATAATAGGCCAAAACACTGAGTGAACAAAAAGGATGCTGACGTTGCATGGCAGATGTCCATGATCTCTCAGCTGCAACAGCTTCAGGAGTTAGCGCTGTCTCACCATTCATTCCACACTGCTGGCTTTTCAAAACTGTGGGGAATTATTCTGGCCAAGATGGAGGCACAGGTAGACATGCTGTGCCTCCTCACACAACCAAAATTAAGGACAACGAAAATTTAGAAACAAAAAAACAATCTGATCTCACAGAAAATTGAACTGTACGGAAGTCTGACAACCATTCATCCTGACCAGTAAGAGGGGCAGAGTTCATGGCCTATGGAGACGGGTTGCGGCAGGAGAAAGCTGTGCTTGGAGGTCCTGGGTGCACAGGCACAGGCTAGCAGACCCTGGCTCGGGGTGGCCACGGGCAGACCCAGTGAGGCTCGCAAGGCCACTGGCTGACCTTGGACACACATCCCCGCACAGATAAGCCAGATGAAAACAGGGAGCGAGACAGACCACGCAACCCAGGGCCCCAGGGACTGGAAATAAAGCCTGAAAGCACCGATTGGAAACACTTGTTGGGGTTGAGGTGCCGGGAGAGACTGCCAGCCTCACAGGAGAGTTTGTTGCAGAGACCCACAGGGTCCTACAACGTACACAAGCCCACCCACCTGGGAACCAGCACCAGAAGGGCCCAGTTTGCTTGTGGGAAGTGGCAGAAGGGACTGAAGTCGGACAGAGAGCGGAGCAAATGCAATTGTTCCCTCTCGGACCTCGCCCCCACATATAGCATCACAATCCAGCAATTGGGTTTCCCTGCCCAGATGAACACCTAAGGCACCGCCCCTCATACGTAACAGGTGCGACAAGACCAAAAACAAACAAACAAACAAAAAAGTGGCTCAAACGGAAGAACAGATCAAAGCTCCAGAGCCAATACATCTAAGCAACCAAGAGATAGCCAACCTATCAGATGCACAGTTCAAAGCACTGGTGATCAGGATGCTCACAGAATTGGTTCATTAGTAAAAGCATTCTTAGCATTTTAAATGAGTTATGGCCTAGATGCATGGTGTTCTAGTACTTAGAAATCAGAAGTATCAGCCCTGCCTGGCGTAGCTCAGTGGATTGAGCACAGGCTGCGAACCAAAGCATCGCAGGTTCGATTCCCAGTCAGGGCATATGCCTGGGTTGCAGGCCACAGCCCCAAGCAACTGCACATTGATGTTTCTTTCTCTCTCTTTCTCTCTCTCTCCCTCCCTTCCCTCTCTAAAAATGAATAAATAAAATCTTTTAAAAATCTCTTAAAAATAAATAAACATTAGAAAATACACTTCTGAACGACATTGCAATCAACAGTCGTTGATATTCCACTGGAATCAATCACTTTTCCTGCCAACCTGCACGAAGGTGTCATTTGCAAGAATGCCCACGAGATGGCAGCAGTATGCACACTCCGCACACTTTGGAAATGACCATATTGTACCTTCCATCAGTTTCAACCAACTTCAAAAGACTGAAATTATAAAAAACACATGTTTCGCCCCATGGTTGCTAATGTAGAAGTCAGAAAGAGAAGATAACTAGAAAGTCCTATCATTTAAATGTAATGAAAGACACTTCATAAACAATATCCCATGAACCCTCGGTAGATAATTCACTATCGCCAATGACTTTTCCTGCTCGCCTGCAGGAAGCTGTTATTCCCAAGTTACACACGACATGGCAGCAGAGAGCCACACTTGGGACATTTTTCAAAGGGACCATCCTGTGCTAAGGCTAAGTTTTAAGAAATTCCAAAGGACTGAAATTATATACAGTATGTTTCTTTCTGTCATTGCTGATAATATAGAAATCAGGAACAAAAGGTAACTACTAAGTCCTGATCTTTAAAACTTACTAAATGCACGTCTCAATAACATTGCAATCAACATTCATTGATATTCTCCGGCAGTGAACCACTTTTCCTGACCAGCTAACTTGTCATTCCCAAAAGGCCCACGCGATGGCAGCAGAGATGCACACTGTACTATTTTCTTGGCCAAAAGGTTCATTCGGTTTTTAGGTAAAGACACAATGAGACGTTTTTCATTTTCACCAATAATTTCATTGAACAACATATTCACCATCTTATCCCACTATTCTGCCAACTTTGGGGCATCTTCATTATTCCATCTTCCCAAAAGTTTTTATCTTTTAGCCAAGCCAATATAAAGCCAGTTTCAGCAAGCATCACAGCATTGAAATGATATACAATAAGTTTCCTAAGTGCTCCTACTGCACTTCAGCCAGAACTCACTACAAGTGAGTGCCTGGAAAGTCCTTATACTTGGTAGTTATGTAATATAAATAACCTCAAAAATAAAACAATTTGAATTACAAAATAAACTGAATGGGATACACATACTACGTACTAAAAGTTATGAAAAACATCTTTACCCTTCAAAGAAACATTATCAAAAATAAAAGCTGAAAATATACAAGTTTTGTGCCTGCACTTATAAGCTAAAATAGTAAATCAAATCCATAGAAAGTAGACAGAAACGTGCATGTCGACATATCTGCAATTGTATATACATGAAATGATAGCAGTTCTTTTTAACTTTTGGGATAGAATTTTGAATAAATGTTTTCTCATTGTTTAAGTAATCAGCAACAAAGTAAATTAAAAATGCTTTCAAGCACACTTGGAACTTTTTAAAAAATGACTATATTTTAAAAAATGACTATATTTAGCTATAAAGCAGGTTTCAACAAATGTCTTACAAACTATGTTTATTCCTCTCTTTGCCATTAATCTGGAAACCAGTCACAAGGTAACTAGAAAGTCCCTATACTTATATGTTTTAAAAATATACTTCTAAATACCTTCCCAAAATAAATCACAGTCAGAGTGGAAAATAATTTACATAGAAAAATAATAAAAATACTGCATACCAGAGCCAGATCTTCCTGGTTTCAAAAATGATCAAAGCTTCAAACTATTTCTCAACCTAAGGTGATTTTTGCCCCAAGGGGACTTAGGCAAAGTACTGAGCCTGTTAGATTGTCCTGAGGGGTAGAGAAGTGAAGGTGTTGACAGTGAATAGAGGTACTGGATGCTAATGAGCACCTACAATGCAGAGGACAATCCCCCAGGAGAATGCATTCTCTGACCCAAAAGTCCATAGTGCTGAGAATGAGAAACCCTACTCTGTATCATGAAGACTCCACTAGAATACAAACAGCATGTCCCTTTGCACCCTGCATCTGAAATGCTGCCTTTCTAGGAACAGGAAGCCTGAAGCTGAAACTTAAAGAACAAAAAATGCCAGCCATTTCGCAAATATTGGGGAGAAGTGTCCTAGCCTATTGGTCAGGAGGCAAAGGAAGATCTGTCCATTTAGGAGACCAGATCACACTGTGATTAAACAGAGTAGTCCTCTGAGGATCCCTGCTTCTTTCCACTGCTCATACATCACTTTAATAACTTATTCATAGTGTCACTTAGAACAGAGTCTTACTCTGTTAGATTCCAGATTTTACCATCTCAAGTTTTTTTCTTTGAAAATGTGGACATTTGCTACATTCTGTATTCCTCAGATTACCTACCCGGGGGGGAACATTTCCTGTAACAACATACTTCTGATTTCTAGAACACCATGTTCCCAGGCCCTAAACTCATTTAAAATGCTAAGAAGGATGTTACTCTTTTCTTTAGTCATTAACATATTCATGAATAATAAAGAGAACTTTTCTAGCTCCTCACATTACCTCACTTCTTGTTTCCTTCAAGCTTTAGCTATTTCTAGGTCACATACAGCTACTACCATTAATGATCATTATTGCATGAGAGCAAGTTTATCTTCGTAACTCATGCAAATCAACGGAAAAGTGTCACAAACAGAATTTAGTACAATGATGGGGAAATAACATGCAGAAATAAATATGTAGGGATACTAAGTTAAACATATAATTTTTTAACAAGACTTGCTAGCAACAAAACAGGTTTAAAAAAAGACCCTGGAAATAATATATAGGATCTGTGTGAAGAAAATTGGTCATTGCTACCCAATAGCAGAAACTTTAACAAATAAAAAGTATAATCATGTTCTTGGATTTCAGAAAAAACACACAATGATACCCATTTACCAAAGTTGTCTGTAAATGTAATATAACCTAGATTAATATAGAAAAGTGGTCCCACAGGAAGTGGTCAGTTAAACTGGGACCTGAGATGTGTACCCCAGTCTGGGCCCTTTTTCTGCCCCCCACCCCCTCACCTCATAGCCCCCACGCAGCTCACCTCCTGCCCCTGGACCGCGCTGCTTGCATCACGTTACTCTGTAAGTGTCACCTCGTTACCATGGAGACTGGCGCCGGCAGCGCCTATACTCCAGTCCGTGTAGTTGTCTGTCTCTCCACCAGAACTCCCCGCCCCTCGCGCCCGCCAGCCTAAATACGCCTCCCACCCAGCCCCGCCCCATCTGTGGCCCCCTCTCACCTCCAGCCCAGTTCCAGCTCTGACCTTACACAGACCCCGCCTTTCATCCATAGGTTTGATGTTTAGTGGTCTATTTAAACAAAAGTAGCCAGGAATCAAGTATACTTGTGGAGATGCAGTTGAATGAAGAATACATTAATAACATATACTTCATAAAATGAAAGACAACTCTGAAAAAGAACTCGTTTGGACAATACAAATAAAATACACAAACTGGGAGAAAATATTAATTACCTTAAACATTGGGGATCAAATGTTTTGACAGAAGATCAAAAGAGAAAGAATGGGAAAAGATACATAGGATGGTGCAAAAGTAGCTTTAATCAGAAACATAAATCACATGAAAATTACAGAATAATATGCAGTAGACTTCGAGGTAAAAAGCATGACTAGAGATGATGAGTGCTTCACTTCAAAAAGCTTAATTTACCCGGAAGATCCAAATTCACTATGTACTTAATGTCATAAACTGAAATTGTGTAGAACAGAGACACAAGGAAAACTTTATGATCATAACAGATTTAACAAACCTCTCTCATCCGAGATAGAGTACACCTCTTTCAGAAACAAGAGACCACCTCACAAAATTCAGTAAGGGTGTAAGAAACACCATGAGCAGCAAATTGGATTCAACATTCACAAAGAACGAAACGACTGTACACAACTTTTCCTGCTGACCTGCCCTAGGGTGTTATTCCCCAAATCAACACAAGATGGCAGCAGAGATGCAGGCTTGGAACATTTTTTACATTGAGCGTATTGGAATGAAACAAGTTTCAAAAAACATTCAAAGGATTGAAATTACATGAAGTATGTTTCTTGCTCTCATTGTAGCTAATTGATAAACCAGTTGTAAAATGTAACTAGAAAGTCCTTACACTTAAAAGTTATGAAATACATGTCTAAATATCACTCAAAATGAATCAGAGTTGGAGTTACAAATAATTTGAACTGATTAATAATGAAAATAATACATTAAAAACCTGTGGGAAAAGATAGTGATAAATCTGCACATTAGGAGGAGACAGCTGAAAATTTACAACTTTTGCATCCATATCACAAGCCCAGAATAATAAATTAAATCCAGGAAAATAGAAGAATGGAAATGAGCAAGGAGAGATGTCTGGAAGGGTATATACTTAAAACAACAGCAGTTAGTACCTGTTTGGGTAGGTTTATTTTTTATTTTTCTATATAATTAAGTAAGGGTCAATTATTTTTTATTTTTCTATATAGTTAAGTAAGCTGCAATAAAAAAAAAGGCAGTCTCAGTTTGGGTTAAAAAAAGGTACAAGAAGAAAATTTGGCATAATATTAAAATAACAATAACCCAGGCTGCTGTGGTGAAAACACCAGAGGCCTTTTCTCTGCTCACCCAGCCCGATCTCCTCAGAGGGGCCCCTTTTCCAAAGGGCACTTCTTTGTGTGCAAATGCAGCAGAATGGAGAGGAAGTGACAGGACCGGACCAGACCAGAATGGGCAGAGCAGCCCAGTCTGAGGTGAAGTAGGCCGCAGGGATGCCTTACTTCAGGGCCTCCTGGCAGCATTGAAGCTTTACAACCAAGCAGCAACACTACTGAGCTGACCCACAGCGGTGCTGCTTCAAAATTCACCTGTAACAATACTGAGCTTCCTAACACAGACATGCCGCACTCACAGCCATTCTGTGTCAAAACCATTACTTGTCATTCTGTGGAGCCATATCTATTACATAAAGTTTCATTCCCCCCCACACCCTAACTCTGGAACTCCTGCTAGCATTGAATTGGAGCCAATGACCATCACTTCACAGACACCAGATGCCAAAACAGACACAGGGTCTGGAGTCCAGAACCTGAACCCCAGAGCAGACCCAGAACCAAAAGCTTAACCCCATATCTCAGCCCGAATCCCAAAACTGTCCCCACAACCCAGGCCAGACCTTCAACCCTGAATGCCAGACCCCAGACACCAGAGACTGACAGAGAACCATGGACACCAGGTTCTGTGCATCAGACCCTAGCACCAGAGCTGCACGTGGACCCCACACACCCACCCAGGACACAAAGCCACACCCAAAGAGACCCCAGATCCCACACACACAGACACAGGTTCAACCTCAGGCCACAGACCCAGGCCACAGACCCCAGATGTGAAAATGGCCCAGATCTGTCCAGACTCCAGAGTTGGAGCTGAGCAATGGAGCCCAGTTGCCAGATGCAGGAGCAGAACCGAGTCCTCACAATGTAAACAGAGCCAGGAGCCGATACAGAACATTCCTGACTCTCTAAGTCCAAGCAGCTGGCCTCAGAAATAGTTTTTCACACCAATGTAAGTGTACAAGGGAAGAAAATCACTCCCGGCACTACTAAATTATGCCAAGCCCTGCAGAAATAGACCAAAGAGGCAGACAGAACAAAAAATAACAATAATGCTTAATTTTGCCAGGAGATGTCCATGATCTCTCAGAGGCTGCACTTTCCAGAAGTTAGTGTCCCAGCCATGAATGTCACATGGCCAACTCACAAAACCTGTGTGGGAATAAAAGGTTATTTTTGTCATGCCTTGTAAATTCTAACAGCTGAGATAACAATCAAATTGACATAATCTGATTAATGGGAGGTATTCAATGTCTAATACAAGGGCAAAGAGAATTCATATTAAAGTGAATACCAAACATAATGAAGTAATATGGTGTATAGGGTATTTTGGTAAATGGAAGAATAGAGTCTTATATTTCAAAGGTGAAATAGAAGACATGCAGGTAATTTAGGGAAAAAAGGCAGCATACCTGGCAGGTTGATTTTTGTTGGGCAACTCCCACAACCTTAAGACACAAGGAGTTCAGTAAGAGGATAAATAAGCTCTTGCTAGGAGTCTTACTGTCTGAAGATGAGGTGATTGTGCTTGGGACACGTATTAGTGGCTGGGCCAAATAGTTCATTCGATTTTCACTTTTAAAATGACAGCAGTTTTATCTTTTGAACCTATTGGGTTAAAATTTATTTTAAATAGATTTTACTTTCTTCATTGTTTAAGGAAGAAGCAACAAACAAAGCAAATTACAAATGATTGTCAAGCACACTGGGAACTTCTAAAAATCTGACTCTATTACACTGTAAAGCAACTTCCAACAAATGGCACATACAACATGATTACTGCTTCCTTTGCCTTAATCTGGAAACTAGTCACAAGGTAATCACAATGACAGTCTATACCTTGAGACATTTTAAAATATGATTCTAAATACCATTGCCATCAATAGCCATTGAGATTCCACCAGGATCCACCATTTTTCTTGTTGACCAGCACTAAGGTGTTATTCCCAAAATGAACAAGAAATGGCATCACAGAATCATGCTTGGAGCTTTTTTTTTTTAATTGACCATATTGCCATATTGTACTATGGAGCAAGTTTCAAAAAAACTATATCAAAGGGTTGAAATTATATAAAGTATGTTTCTTGTTTCCATTGCAGGTAATCTAGCAATCAGTAATAAAAGATAACTAGAAAGTGCTAATATTTAAAAACTATAAAATACACTTCAAAATAACCCACAAATTAAATTACAATTGCAGTTAAAAAATAATTTGAAGTGAATGATAATAAAAATAGCACATAAAAAATAGTCTGGGAAAATGTATTGATAAATCCACACATTAGGGAGAAAGCCTCAAAATGTACAAATTTTGCATCATATTATAAATCCCAAATAATAAATTAAATTCAGAGAAAGTGGAAGAATGTGCAAGTAGTGATGTCTGGAAGGGTATATACTATTTTTTTATTAAATGATTTTTATTGTTATTCTACTAGGGTTTCCCAATTTTTCCCCTTTGCCTTCCTCTGTGCATCCCACCCCACACACCCCCACCTTGTTTAGAAGTACATATACTTAATATAATAGCAGTTATTACCTGTTTGGGTAGGATTTTCAATTATTTTTATTTTTATGTAATTTAAGTGGCAACAGCAACAACAACAACAACAACAAAAAAGGCTGTCTCAGTTTGGGCTTAAAAAGTACTACAGGAAAACATGGCATAATTTAATAATAATAAAAATCTAGTCTGTTGTGGGGACAACACCAGAGGCCTTTCTTTGCTCACCCAGCCTGATCTCCTCATTCAGAGGGGCTCCTCGTCCAATTTTCACTTCTTCATGTACAAATGCAGCCGAGCAAAGAGGAAATGAAGGTCTAGATGAGAAGTCATGTAGATAAGTGGAGAAGCCCTAAGCAGAACAGTAGGGGAGGGATTTGCCCCAGGGCTGCCTCACTTCAGGGCCTCTTCATCAGGGCCCTGATGCCAAGTAACTAAGAAGCAACACTACTGAGCTGATACACAGTGTGCTGCTTCATCATTCACCTGTAACAATACTGAGCTTCTTAACAACCCTTCTGTACTCACAGCCATTCTATATTAAAATTCAGGTATTTGCACTAAAGTTTCCTTCTTCACCACACCCCAGCCTCCAGACTCCTCTTGGCATTGACTTGGAGCCAACAACTATAAATTTATAGACAGCCACATGGACCCCACACACAAACCCAGAGACCCCAAAGCCACACCCAAAGAGACCCCAGATCTGAGACCCATAGCCAAATGGATTCAAACCCAGGCCACAGACCTTAAAGACAGGACCCAGAGCTGTAACCAAGACCCCACAGCGAGACTCCAGAGTTGGAACTAGACAATGAACCCTAGTTGCCAGATGCCACACAGGGAAGCTGAACCACACTAGTCAGGGCTTATAATATTCTTAATAGCATTCTATAAGTGACCTTGGATCCAATACTTAAATATAAAATTTATTGTTTTTATAATAAATGGTTTTCATCTCACAAACAGTAAGTGTATGACACCATATATTTTGCACTATGGAAATGTTCCTGCTGGAATCCAGTTTTGGATGCAAATTGGACACTTTGGGTGGTCAGGATGCTATTTAGATAAGGAAGGCAGTGTGGGACACTGGATTTAATGAGGGTGTGCATAAATTTTGTTGAGTCATGTTTAAATGCATATATAAATAACCAACTATTTCTCATCCATTCTTTTATCTACAAAAATGTTTATAGATACATTTATTTTAAGTAAAGGAGAAAACAAATGACACAACATTCCAAATGACATGAAGGAAATGCAAGTTTTCCCCTCCACGTTGCCCAGGCCCTGGTCCCGGTGACTAGTCCCTATGTCTCCTCTCAGCACGTCCTCTGCCTGGGTTTTTATTTATTTATTTTTTTACATAATTTGTTTTGCAGGATACTTTTCTCTCATAATAACATTATTTACAAATCATTCTGTTAAAATTCATTAGAACCACCTTACTAGGTTTTATTTCTTCAGTGAAATATATATTCTCACCCATTTTTAATGTTCTGTAATATTTTACAGTGTGAGCAAACCATAATTTAACAAATTCTCTTCTACTGAAATTTTAAAAATTATATGTTATTATGTGTTGGATAAAATATATTAAGCATACTTCATTTCATACACAGGGAAGCATAACTGGGGGGAATTTTTCATGCTTTTCTTTTCATTTATTAATTTGAAAGAGAGAGAGAGTTAGTTGGTCCTCTTATGTATTCATTCATTGGTTGTTTCTTGTATGTGCCCTGACTGGAGAATGAACTGACCACCTTGGCACATACGCAGAACACTCTAACCAACTGAACTACCAGGCCAGGGCTACTAGGAGAAAATTTTGAAAAGTAGAATTTCTGGATCACAGGGTATGAGGGTGTTATTTCTGGATAGGTATTCTCAAAATGATCCCTGGGAAGTCTGCACCAAAGGACCCTTCCCGGAATCTTTCAGAGCAAGGACACTGCACCTGATTGCTCTTCAGCCTCAGACATGTCAGGAGTCCTCTGGATCCCCATACAGGCCACCAAATTATGTTGACTTTAAAAACATAGCAGTCAGTTATTTTACCAGCAGATAAGGGGTTTATTCAGAAACAGTAAAAGATTACAATTTAGGACAAGCAAGGTGTAGCAAAAATCATAGGCAAGCTCCACAAGTAAAGGAGAGGAACGTTATTTCACAGGGAGAAAGGAGGAAGTTGGGAGGGGTCATTTCAAATGAAAGTGCATTGCAGAAAATCCTCAGTTCAGGGTGAGGATGGTTTCTCTCTGGCTGAGGTGCTGGGGAGCCGGTTTCTCCTGGGAGCACACGGTACATCTTCACGTTGGGGCCTGTGACAGACAATCTTTCCTGTAACTGACCCTGGGTGATGCTATACGACAGCACCCCTACTGACCCCCAACTCCACTTTAGTGAGGTTTCCCTTTATGCAGTTTCACAGTAATAACTAGTTACTTGGCTCATTTCCAGTCCATGGAAATCAAGTTACATTTGCATGCTCAAAACGAGGTAAGGACCAGAGGCATGCTGCACACTTAAGAAAGCCAGTAGCAGCTATGATGACCCTGCTCTGTGGACCCCTGTCCTCAAAATTGATATCTTACTTTTATGCAAAATACTTGTAGTTTTTCTAAGCATTTAAAAAATTTATTTACTTTGGTTTGATTTTATCTTGTGTTCCTATTTCTGAAATCTTTTTAGACCTGACTTACTTCAACATACTTATTATTCATAACGCTGCTTCTTTAAGATGTGAAATTCTCCCAGTGTGTTTTCCAGTGCACTTATTATTCTATTTGTTGTGTTTAAATGTTGGAACTCTCTGGGACTTATTTTGTGTCTGCAAATTGTGTGGTCGGAATTTACTGGCAACAGTTTCCAGTAGTGCAGTGCAGTCTTGACCGCGCCGTCGCCACTTACGCAGCTCTGGTTGCAAGTGGGTTTGACAAGGGAGGGCACGGAGGGCTCTAGACGAAAGTTGGGGATCCCGGCCACAGTCTGGTGGAACAAAGACACTTTGTCAGGGGGCAGGAGGGCCACGTCCACCCTACAGACCGACCCGGGCTCAGAGCTACCAGCTCCTGCGGGTCGACTCCCTCACCAGCGGCTGGAAAACTACCCACAGAACCGCGGTGCTCACTGCAGGCTGCTGAGTGGCGCTCTGGAGAACCAGGGTAGCCAATCCCCGCGGGGCGGGGCGGGTCTTCCGCTGGCCAACTTGCAACCAGGGGGCTCCGCCCCTCCCCCGCCCTTTTATCTTCTTCTGACCGCCCATTGGCGGGCAGGGCCCCGGGATCGCAGCGCTGATTGGTGGATTGCTCCACCCAGGCTATCGAGGCAGGAACCTCGCCCCTGCCCCCTCACTCCTCCGAGGGCGGGAAGCCCAGGAGCCGGGAGAGGACGCTGCACTGAGGTGGGCAGCGCGGCATGGGCCCCGGGAGACTGGCCGGTAAGCGGGGAGCCCTGCTCTGTGGAACCCTCAGCCCGAGACCTTCCAAGTCCAGCCAGAGAGACCCCAGATGCCCTCATCCCGAGGGGCCCAAACCCCTCAGCACCGAGGGGCCACGTCCGCTAACCCTGAGGACCCCGCGTCTCCTGACCCCCAACACTCAGATCCCCAAACAGCCTGGGAACCCCAGTTCCCCTCAGCTCGGGGCGCCCTTCCTGCAGCCCGCCCGCCCGGAAAGACCAAACCTCCCCAAACGCAGAGACCCCGAATGCCGTCGTCCTGGAAACCGACTCAGTGGAGGGGACCCGGAAGCCCCTCGGGAGACGCCCCAACCCCCCTCAGCGCGGCGGTCTGACCCTCTCCCCCGGGACGCTGAGTGTCCTCCGCCCGGAAGACGCAGATCGAGTCCTGAGGGACCCCGGGCCTCTCAGCCCGAGAGACGGCGGAGTGCCGGACACTGCGCCTGCGCCTCGCGCGGGCTTCTCCGGACCCCGGGGGCGCCTGCGGGCCCTTCCGCGGGAGAAGCGCGTTTCCTGCGCCGCCACAGGCCCGCCCGGCCGACGGGCCCCTCAGACGCCCCGGGCCCCAGCTGGAGGAGGAAAGGGCGGGAACAAGGAGCCCCCCCCACCACAGACCCTCCTCCCGCAGGGCCCCGCGGACACCTCTCCGGGCGCCCTGCCACCCGGAGAAAAGCGTTCGGCCCTCTCAGCCCCTTCTCCTACCACAGGCGCCTGGGACTCGGGGCTCGGAAGCCATGAACCCCGACGGGGATCCGCAGGAGCGCCCTGAGGGAGAAGCGGGGCGAGTGGGGCAGACGCCTCAGGTGAGCTGAGGGGCCGGCGGGAGCGTGGGGACAGGGCTGGGGACAGAGCCCCGCAGACGCCCGGGCCCTTGGGGTGACCCTCGCTGTGCGCGTGCGGAGCGCTGGTGGGAGAGGCGGGACTCCGAGGGGCAGGGCCGGTCAGGGACCTGGGAGGAGGCCCAGCGTGCGAGCAGCCCCCGGGACACACCCCAGAGGAACAGCGGCTCCGGGACGGATATCAGGCTCTGCGCCTGCGGCACGTGGACCACCGAGGCCCCGCCTGCTCCCTGCCCCCCCCCGCCCCCCCCCCCCCGCGTGTTCTCACTCGCATCACAGACTTACGGGTGTGTCCACTCTCCTCTCCAGGCCGAAGAAGCTTTGGAAGACGCTGCCCTCCACTTCTCCAGGGAGCAGTGGGCAGAGGTGGGAGACGGGGAGAAAGGCCGGTACCGGGACGTGAAGAGGAACTCGGACGCGCTCACCAGCCCAGGTAGCGCGCGCGCAGGCGCTGGGCCCAGGGGCTTGGAGACCCCGCAGGCGCCGGGCTGGCTCCGGCTCAGGCGGCTCCATCCGCCCGCAGCTCCCTCCGGCAGGGACACCGATCAGGGGGAGTTTGCTCCTTCAGTCAGAGCGGGGCCAGCGCTGACGAGAGCGCGGGGCTCACGGCAACTCGCTGCAGACTCTCCCGTCCCTCGGAGCCAGTCCCACGGGCTTCCTGGGCTTGTCCCTCCCCCACGCTCTCTGCTCCAGGACAGAGGTCTTGTCTCTTCCCAGGTCTCAGGGCCCCGCGACCGGCTTTCCTGGGTCACCGCCGCAGGCAGGCGGGCCACCGAGCTCCAGGAGGAGGACCCTGAGGACTCGGATGAAGAACGGGCCCCGAGGCAGCAAGGTGAGCGGCGGGAGGAGCCAGCGCTGCCCTCCCGGCTCGGACCTGGTGTAGGTCGGGCAGCATCTCAGGACGTCACCAGGGAACAGGTTTGCTGGTGCAGCGAACAAGCAAGAGGCACAACAGTGTGTCGTACAGAGAGGGGCTGTTCCCGTCAACTTTCACGTGGGCGACGTAATCATATGTATTTATAGACACATTAGTAAGCAGTGACTGTGTAAGAACATAATGTGAGCGAGAAATAACTACTTCAGAAGGGTCAGCTGCGCAAGAGAGGGAGGCAAGTCTGGTGTGTGAGGAGGGTCCCCACACCTGGCCACGCGGTGGCCCGCATGGAGACGGGGGCGGGGAGCAGTGTTAACCCTGGTGATGACGGGAGCTGGGGGAGGGCCAGGGTCGGGAGGGGTTGGTCACCGTGTGGTTTCCTGATGTCGGCCCCATGTTCTGTCCAGTATCGTGAGTGTTCGGAGGGTGCGGTCGGTCCACTTTCATGGGTCTGGGGTTGACACACAGCTGAGGTCAAGATGTGCTCTTTAACTTTTCTGTGGTCAACAGAGTACTGATACTGACGAGAGTCTAATGATTAAGGAAGGGCGTGGGTGGCCAGTATGTGCCCGGCGGGGAGGATACCAGAGAAAGGAGGCCGGGTGGTCCTGGTGCCCTTAGCCCGGACAAGGCCAGTTTGAGTGAAGAAAACAGGACGGAGAAAGGGTTATGTGGAGGACATGGAGTTTCTGTGCAGTTATTTATATTACATTTTTGTCAGGAGAGGCCAATTTCTTCAATAAATGTAATAGATGCTTTATGAACATAGGGTGAAGCATGGATGACACTTTGTCTATTTTTTTAATCATTCTAATGCAATTAGTAGATGGCCCCAATGGAACCATAGGCCTTAATGATACCTCAGAAAACATTTTCCAATCATCCTGGGATTGTTCTTGGACTATTCTCATTCAGAATTCTGTGTCCCTAATAAGAAACTCCAGATTTTGGAAACATTCACCCACCAAAACACTGATTTCTTGTCATCTTTCAGTGAAACCCTGGGTGGCCTTCAGAAGGGAACACAGTAAACACCAGAAGGTGAGTATTTCCAAATCCTGTTGACAAGAAAAATTTCCTCATGGATAGAAATGCAGGTAAGGGTAGGAAAATGCAGAAAGTATCCTAGGAACTGCCACCTTCCTTTCCTGGTCTCTTCCATACATTGTCAGATGCTATCCTCCTTTTTTAAAGATTTTAATTCGGTTTTTTAGAGAGAGGGGAAAGGAGGGAGAGAGGGAGAGAAACATGAATAGCTTGCCTCTTGCACACCCCAACTACAGCACCTGGTCCACAACCTAGGCATGAGCCCTGACCGGGAATGGAACTGGTGACCTTTCAGTCTGCAGGCTCAGTCCACTGAGACACACCAGCCAGGACTCATCATCACTTAATAGTTAACAACTACAGCAACAGTAGTAACTAGCAGTTGTTTTATTTTCACAGTGTTTCAGACTTTAGGAATTCTATGTGAATAAACTCACACATTACAACCACCTGATGAGATGGGTAATGTAACCATTTATGATGAGGAAAGTGAGCCTTCAGAGATATAGAAATGTTTGACCATATGTCAAAGATCTCAGTATCAGTGGCAATGCAATCTAACCCACAGTTTCTTCTCTGAACCACTTACAGACTCATCAAAACACTCATTGTTTTACTCTAGCTACCGTGACTCAGTCGGGTGTCATCCTGCAAAGCGAAAGATTGCCGGTTGGATTCCTGCTCAGGGCAAATGCCTGGGTTGTGAGCCAGGTTCCTAGTTAGGGTGTATGTGAGAGGCAAGTGATCAGTGTTTCTCTCTCACATTGATGTTTCTCTTCCTCTCTTTCTCCTTCCTTTCCCCTCAAAAAAAATCAAAATCTTTTTAAAAAAATTAAATAATAAAACTTTCATAGCTTCCTAAACTTTACATTGCCTTATCCATATGTCATTGTATCATTCATCTGACTGATGATTTCAACCGAAGTTCTTCTCTGCTGTGCTGAAGTGAGAGATACACTAAGACCCTCTGAATAAGGAAAGGTCCAATGTATAGGCAGTTCATACAGTAGATGGTCCCAGGTGAAGAAGAATGTAAAATGTCCAGGATCACAGCCTCCCACTCTAATCAAAGAGCATCTCCCATCCCTGAGGAGCTTCAGGTTTGATGACTGAGAAACAACAAACAATAAAATGACTTAAGGACTTCATATAGGTTGAACTATTCAACAGAAACTCATCTGTCTGGAACTGCTTTCAAATGCCGCTTCTTATAGGGTGAAATAACAGCTTCTTTCTCTGAGTTCTAATGAAGCCACTCTCATCCTGTTTAGAATAATTTGTTTAGCCTGCCTACCTCTGTGTTCTGAGCTCTTTGAGAGGCTGGTCCATACATGAGTGTTCTCAGAGGTCACAGGCACAAATCAGGGCTCCTGAGGGCCCCCAAATGTGTGCTGAATGAATGATTTCACAATTACAAATTAAACTAGAAGATGATCAATGAACGCTGAAGGTAATTTCTGTGAAATTGAAATATGGAGAGAGCTGAGTGGTAAATTGATCACATGACTAATCTCACATTCATGCTGTATTACACAATTCACAGAACACTTTGCTGAATATTCACTTCACATTCACTTTAACATTATAAATTAGCATGTTACAGATCAGGAAAGTGAAGACAACTAGCTTCTGGTACAGCCTTATTCAAACAATTGGTGGGAACCAGCTACTCTAAGTACAAATATTCTCTCCAAGGTATCGAAAATTTTATCTTCATTGTATTTATTGTCTACATATGTTTCTGCCAACTATCTTTATTATCTTCCCAATATCTTTTACTTTCAATATTATACAGACAGTTGAAAGAAAAGAGCCAGAAGGCATGAGTTCTAATCTTGGATTCCTTACCCACATTGGCCCTATCCCCTCTAATATTCATACTCCCTAGGTATTTCCAAGGGTGGAAGTTTTAAAGACATGCATGTAAATTGTATACACGCCTAAAAAATTAAATACATGTTATGTTTTAATATGTGACTCTTACATTGAAGGCAACATCCAGGGTGCCATTAAGCAATGAATATAGTTTTAAGGAATTGTCAGGAACAGCACATTTGATGACTGCAAGTGACTCAGAGCATGCCCAGAAACCAGTGTACCCTCCTGGAGAAGCATGTGCCTTTGGAAAGCCCACTAGACAAAAATTGGGTAAGAGAAAATACTTTGGAAACCTTAGTTTCTCTAAGTCCTATAGAAGGGCTGATAAGTATGGCCTAGGTCTGTGGGATGGACTTTGGACAGGCCTGGATTTAAGCTGGATTAAGCTGAGGCTGAGGTTAGCACTGGACCTTTCGGCAAATCCCATAAATTCTCTGAGCTCCTGAATGCTAATCTGTAAAGTGAAGATAAGGAAACATCACTCATATATTGTTTGAAAACATTAAATTACATTTTAAAAGAAGTGACACATGCAAGTTGTCCAATAAATCCATCTGTGATTATAGCAACCACACTTTATTGGTGTTGTGTGCCCAGGCCTTTACTCAATGCCTAACACATAATGTGCATCCATAAATATTTTATGAATGATTAAAGGGTGGCAAGTTAAACCTGGTAATGGGAAGATCTAGAAACTAAAATTGAATCAGTCATCTGTAGTTAGTGTGGAGTCTTAGTTTTCTGAACCAATAGTTAATGGAGTAAAATACCAGAGTATGCAAAAGGACAGGTAATAAATTGATGGGAGCAGATTGTGTTATCTGACAAACTGGGAACTAACACTCTACACACCACCAACCTTGCTCACCTGTCCTTCTCCAACTCAGAACTCAGGAGAAAGGAGAATGACATGAAGATGTACAGCCTACTAGAAAGAAAGGACTGTGTGTACCAAGAGGTCACCGAACCTCAAGATGATGACTACCTTTGTAAGTGACCCTCACTGAGAAACATGTTATGATACAATGATTTCATCTAATCTTTTGGTCCCCAAATCATGCCCTTCCTCTAGTGACCTGGAATACAGGATTAAGTCTCAATGATGTCAGTGCTGAACTCCCTCTGAAGCTCTTTGTGTCCAGGTACAAGCACTATACCTTCCCTAACCCCTATTGCTCTCACTTCCAGATTGTAAGAAGTGTCAGAACTTCTTCATCAACAACTGTGCTGTGCATGGGCCCCCTACATTTGTACAGGACAGTGCAGTGGACAAGGGGCATGCCCACCGCTCAGCCCTCACCCTGCCCCCTGGGTTGAGAATTGGGCCATCGGGCATCCCTGAGGCTGGGCTTGGAGTGTGGAATGAGGCAGCAAACTTGCCAGTGGGTCTGCACTTTGGCCCATATGAAGGACACATCACAGAAGATGAAGTCGCAGCCAACAGCAGATACTCCTGGCTGGTGAGAACTATTTACCTCTTCCACTGTCCCTGCCTTCCCACATTCCTTCTGAGGCTTGGAGGGACCTCACCTCCTACATGGTAGGCATAGAGAGAACAATATGGTTAGCTCTGTGTACTGACTGGACTTTATATGAACACAGAGCTCTTATTTCAGGAGTAGAAGGTAAGCAGGAGCAAAGTGATGCAGACACAAAGGAGTGGCTCCTCCCTTGTGGGACTCCTGCTCTGATTGGACAGGTAGACTCGGATGTGTAGATGATAAGAAAAATATCATGTCACAGGTGACAGTTGAATCCCCATGCAAGCTGGAAGAGCTTTGATGACAGTGGAGTAAAATAATTCTTCTCACTATTACCTCCCCACCAAAAAAATAAACAGTCTTTAACTTCTTTTCTGAAACACAGATCACCAAAGGGAGAAACTGCTATGAGTATGTGGATGGAAAGGACAGATCCTGGGCCAACTGGATGAGGTGAGGTCAACAGGTCTCTGGGTGCCAGAGGGTCATTCATATATCATTCCCTCTCATCATGCCTCCCTCAGTGCTCTCCCTTAATCCTTTTTTCCTCTTTTTCTCCATACCGTGTACTTTCATTTCAGGGGACATTTAGGAAAAAAATATAGCATATGTCCTTAAAAGATAAATCTCTCTGGTAGACATAAGTTGGGCATCAGAAAGGACCTTGAGGCACCTAGATTCACCCAGGGTCACTGGATTACACTTTTATTTATCAAATGAACATTAATTAAGTACTTATTTTATTCCAGTTTAGATTACGGAATGCTTTACTTAAACAGATCACACAACCCGTGTCCTTATGGTGGACTTCTTGCAGCCAGACATAAAAAAATTGCTTTTAGAAGCATTTAACTGTACTTTCCAAGAAGTGCACAGTGTCAAGATACCACAAACCAAGGATGGCCTAAACTTGTGAGGGCAGAACACCATTCCAGCCTCACTTCTAACTGGAGCTAGGCTCTGAGTCCTGCAGAGGAACAGTCATGGGCCCCTTTCCTGAGAGGGGCTCTCTTTTATCAGGGATAACAGAATATGAATCAACTACTATTGTTCTGTTTTATTTTAACTAGGACAAAAAGACCTCCAATTTTCTATGGTCACCTTGGGCAGGCAAGTGAATGGTACCCTAAATAAAGTGTAGGGGGGTTGGAGAAAGGCCCCTCAAGAGAAAGTAGATGTGGGCTGAGTACTGAATAATTGGTGGACTAATTTAGAAGCAGAGCCCTAGATCAAGCACCAGGTTCTGTGGTGTGAGACAACTTCTTTTAGAGTTTGGAGCAGCCAGAGATCACGGGGTATTATGGCCCATCAAGGTGGAGGTTAAGTCTAGAACTGGGTTTTACAAAATGGTCTTAGGCAGCATTGGCACTGCAAACAGGACTTGGAGATAGGAGTTCACGTAACATGCTGACGGATGCTCAGACAGTGAACAAAGGTTCCCTGGGAGCATTAGAGGCAGTGGGCAACATCAGAGCCTGAGTGTCTTAAGAGTCAGTAAGGAGAAGGACATGGATGTAATAGGTAGTAGAATCTCATCACTGTGGTTTTCTTTCTTTCCTTTCCTCTGCCTTAATCCCAGGTATGTGAACTGTGCCCGGGATGATGAAGAGCAGAACCTGGTGGCCTTTCAATATCACGGGCAGATTTTCTACCGAACCTGCCGGGTCATTAGGCCAGGCTGTGAGCTGCTGGTCTGGTTCGGGGATGAGTATGGCCAGGAGCTGGGCAGCAAGTGGGGCAGCAAGTGGAAGAGACAGCTCGCAGCTTGGAAAGGTGGGCACCACTGTTCTTCAAAACAGAAAGAAAAGAGAGAATTCCCTATAGAAATATTCATGATCCAACTCTTAAGTAGAGTAAACTCCACTCTAAAGTCATTATAGTTTCAAATCAGATGCTTCAGAAATTCACAGATGCTTCAGAAACTCACATATGCCTTTGACTCTTAGGCAAAATTTTTATATTTTTTATTTTTAAAATATTTTGTGTACAAAATACACAACTGCATATAGTACTGAAAGACAGAGTAAAAAAAAGGTTTTCAAGCAATAACCAATTCTCTCAAAAATAGGCAGTTTTTCTGACACTTTTACAGCTGTTTCTTCTTAATTTTCCTCCATACTTCTAAATAAAATGATTTTATTTATAGGCATTCATTATTTTTTAAAGATTTTGCCCTGGCTGGTGTGGCTCAGAGGACTGAGCGCCAGCCTGTGAACCAAAGGGTTGCCAGTTTGATTCCCAATCAGGGCACATGCCTAGATTTTGGGCCAGGTCCACAGTAGGGGGCATGTGAGAGGCAACCACACAGTGATGTTTCTCTCCCTCTCCCTCCCTTCTCCCTTTTCTGAAAATAAATACATACATCAAATATTTTTAAACAAGATTTTATTTATTTTTGTAGGGAGTGGAAAGGAGGGAGAAAGAAAAATCAATACAAGGGAAACATTAATTGGTTGTCTCTGACACACTCCCAACTGGCCCACAACCATAGCATGTGCCCTGTCTGTGAATTGAACTTGTAACCTTTCAGTTTTCAGACAACACCCAACCCACCAAGCCACACCATTCAGGCAGGGCACATTCATTCATTATTTCAGTGAACTGTCAGGTGAGATCCTAGTCTGTGGCACACAGGGTGCTGGGACCTGGAAATACAGATTACCATGAGGATGAGAATCACTGCTCTTGAGGAGCTGACGGGTGATGGAGGGAAAACCAGGCTCACATGCTTGCATGTGCATAACACCACACAGCAGTTAGTGCTTTGGAGAAAACTAATCCAGGACAAGTGCCTAGGGATCAGTGTGAGGGGAGGTGCACTGTGGCAGGTTGTCTTGGAAGGGCTCTCTCTGGAAATAACATTTATAAAACTACCTGCAGACAGAGGATCCCAGGCAGAGGGAGTAGCTAGTGCAGGGAAGAAAAGAGGTGTGGCATTGGATTGGCTGAGGGTCACTCAGGTCTCCTTTCAGCATGGAGGGTAAGAACTGAGTTCAGATAGGTGCTTAGCAGCCCGGAAGTACAGTATTGATGATCTGAGTTGAGACACTGGGGACTTTCCTAAAAGTGAAAGTGTGCATTTGTCATCTGTAGAGTGGTGTGTTCTCTGTTCTGATTATGCTTTGTTAAGTTTTAGAAACTAAACTCCAGTGGGGAATCCCTTCAGAGATTACTTCATCTCCAAGTGAGAGAGCATGGCACATTGGCCAGAGAGGAACAGGAGTCAGACATGTAAGATGTGTGGTTGGAGAAATATTTTGAAACAGGACTTAGCGTATTTGAAATGGATTAACACAATGAAATGAAGCATAAATATTTGGTGTGAGGCTTGAGGAATGACTTTTTTAAAGATTTTATCTATTTATTTTTAGAGGAGAAGAGGAAGAAAGAGAGGGAAACATCAATGTGTGGTTACCTCTCACGCACCCTCTACTAGAGACCTGGCCCACAACCCAGGCAGGCATGCTGACTGGGAATCTAACTTGTGAGTCCTTGCTTCACAGGCAGGCACTCAATCCACTGAGCCACATGAACAAGGGCAGGAAAAACACTTTATTTTATTGTTTTGAAAAACTGAAAGAGAAGCAATTCCTAGTTTACTGTTTTAACATGACATAAAGGATACCTATAGAGGGGAAAAGTCACTGCAGTTCAGGGAGTGAAATGGCCTTTCATGCTACTTGAAAGTCCCTAGTCTGGGCATTATTAGAAAAGACCCTTGGTATGGGCTTTCCGGATTTCTGAAGAAAATGCACTGCAAAAAGTAAAAGGAAGATAGACCACGAGTGGACACTATGGGAGGCAGAGCTTGTGTTGTCACCACAGTAAGAAGGATTCATGGGGCAGGTCTTACCAGGAGATAAATCATAGGGCCCAGGCATTCTCATGAACATCTGTCCTGACCAAACCTTTCTCTTTCAGCAGAACCCAAGACAGAGATCCACCCATGTCCCTCCTGCTCTATGGCCTTCTCCAGTCAGAAATTCCTCAGCCGACACGTGAAAATCAATCATCCCTCTCAGATTCTCCTGGGAGCATTTGCAAGACAACACCTCCAAGCAGAGGACCCCTGCCCAGAGGATCAGAATCAGCAGCAGCAACATACTAGTACACACAGCTGGAATGATAAAACTGAAGGTCAAGAGATCAAAGAAAGGTCCAAACTTTTGCTTAAAAGGACCAGTCAGAGGAGAATTTCAAGACCCTTTTTCCAAACTTCCAAAGAACAAATGAGGAGCTCTAGTGAGCATGAGAGAATGATGGAGGAGGAGTCCCACAGAGGCCAGAAAAAGAGTCCGGAGGACACTGACAAGGTATTTTTGAAAGCAGGAATGTTAAGAATTGTAACAATGGAGCACGGAGGGTGTTGGCAAGGCTTCAATGATGTGTCACATCTCTTCAGACCCCAGACACACTCAGGGGAGAAGCCCTATGTTTGTAGGGAGTGTGGGCGAGGCTTTGCACAGAAGTCAACTCTCATCACACACCAGAGGACACACTCAGGGGAGAAGCCCTATATGTGTAGGGAGTGTGGGCAAGGCTTTGCACAGAAGTCAACTCTCATCACACACCAGAGGACACACTCAGGGGAGAAGCCCTATGTTTGCAGGGAGTGTGGGAGAGGCTTTGCACGGAAGTCATATCTCATCACACACCAGAGGACACACTCAGGGGAGAAGCCCTATGTTTGCAGGGAGTGCGGGAGAGGCTTTACACAGCGGTCACATCTCACCACACACCAGAGGACACATTCCAGGAAGAAACCCTATGTTTGCAGGGAGTGCGGGAGAGGCTTTACACAACAGTTAAGTCTCATCACACACCAGAGGACACACTCTGGGGAGAAGCCCTATGTTTGCAGGGAATGTGGACGAGGCTTTACATGGAAGTCACAACTCATCATACACCACAGGACACACTCTGGGGAGAAGCCCTATGTTTGCAGGGAGTGTGGGCAAGGATTTACACACAAGTCAGCTCTCATCACACACCAGAGGACACACTCAGGTGAGAAGCCCTATGTTTGCAGGGAGTGTGGGCGAGGCTTTACAAGCAAGTCATGTCTCATCAGACACCAGAGGACACACTCAGGGGAGAAGCCCTATGTTTGCAGGGAGTGTGGACGAGGCTTTACAAGCAAGTCAACTCTCATCACACACCACAGGACACACTCAGGAGAGAAGCCCTATGCTTGCAGGGAGTGCGGGAGAGGCTTTGCACGGAAGTCATATCTCATCAGACACCAGAGGACACACTCAGGGGAGAGGCCCTATGTTTGCAGGGAGTGTGGGAGGGGCTTTACAACCAAGTCAGATCTCATCACACACCAGAGGATACACTCTGGGGAGAAACCCTATGTTTGCAGGGAGTGTGGGCGAGGCTTTACAAGCAAGTCATGTCTCATCAGACACAAGAGGACACACTCAGGGGAGAAGCCCTATGTTTGCAGGGGATGTGGGAGAGGCTTCGCACAGAAATCATGTCTCATCACACACCAGAGGACACACTCAGGAGAGAAGCCCTATGTTTGCAGGGAGTGTGGGAGGGGCTTTACACAGAAGTCATGTCTCATCATACACCAGAGGACACACTCAGGGGAGAAGCCCTATGCTTGCAGGGAATGCGAAAGGCGGTTTGCACAGTGGTCAAACCTCATCACACACCAGAGGACACACTCAGGGGAGAAGCCCTATGCTTGCAGGCAATGCGGAAGGGGGTTTGCACAGCGGTCAAATCTCATCACACATCAGAGGACACACTCTGGAGAGAAGCCCCATGTTTGCAGGTGGAATGAGTGAGTCATTAGCATTAAGTCACATATCAATAGCCATAGGAAGTCTGCAGCTCTTTACTCTCCCCAAGACTGCAATTAGTACAGAAATAACTGGTTAAACAAACCCTCCAGTTTCATGACAAGAGAAGAGATGGACAAACAGTTCCATAGTGATATGAGGATGTCAGCACCAATCTCCTTCATGGTTTTTTGACAAGTTTTGTCTCCATACAAATATGAAGCCCACATTCCTCATTCCCCCATTACTGAAAGCAGAGAGTTCCAGAAGACCCACAAAGAACTCATAGTCTCAACCACAGAAATTCAACTCATGTAAATGCATAAGTCTTTAGTCAGTCTACTTTGGTTACTGCCCAGAGAGAAGTATTTGAGACAGACTCACCAGGGAAGGGAATTCCCCCAGACTCCTGGGAACTGGGGCTTTTTCTCTTAATAGGCTCCCTGCCCTCCTCCCTTGGATTCTCTTGGCTCTTCTAGTTTCCTACAACCTCTGGAGCCTCAGGTGAACGGTAGGGAGGAATGCTTGCTTGTGCATGGATGTGAGCTTGACTTAGTCTGGGCACCTGGTCTTCCTCACTTTCCTCGTTGCTCCTTCAGGGTCACCATTTCCTGGTGCACAGCATATAGATTCCACATCAGTCTATAGTGGGTGTGAATCTCAGCTCTGTCTTCTCCAGCTGTGTGACCTAAGGCAAGATTCTCAACTTCTCTCTTCCTGCTACCTTGTCTGTACAATGGAAATGGGAACTCCAGCCTTTCCATTTGACATTCAAAGTTGAGTCAGCACAGACAGAATCTGGCAAGAGGATCGCTGAGATCACAAGTCCTGCTGAACAGACTTCAGTGCCCTTGTCTTCCAGGTCTTTAGTGCTGGACAGGAAGATAAGGACAGAGTAGAGGTCTGTAGTCAAATTCAGAATTTCAGCACACCCCACTGTTTTTCCCACATAGACTCATCTGCCCTGAGAAGGAGGCCTGAGGTGGGAGATTAACGACCCTCCAGGTCACCACCCTCTCACTGAGCCTGGGCATCCTCAGAGCCCCCTCAACACAGGCAGGTGGTACTGAGAATAACCTGTGAAACAAGACCCTCACCCACCCCTTGCTGGGAACTGACACTGGGAGGAACATCTGCCCACACTGGTGTGTTAGGTAGGATAGATGGTAAGCCAAGGCAGGGAGGACGAGGAAGACAGGTCTCACCCACTAACTCAGCAGTCTTGAGCCTGGTCCACTTCTATTGCCAGATGGTCCAGCATCACAAGACACATCAATGCTAACACATAGAAATTATAGGTATCATTTCCACTATCTGGGAAAGAAAGGCTTTCAAACTTCATCCCAATGCCTAGAAAATGTGAGGGGATCCACAGCACTCAAGGCTTAGGATCCATAAAAGAAATTTAGCTAATTGTTTGCCTCTGGCCACTATCTGTTTTATGAGAGTCGCTAGTGCTTACAGAAAGAGCTCATAGATATCTTTGTATGACTGCCTTAACTTTGTCTCCTGCCCTGTATCTGTTTTACAAGATAACCAAATGGTGTCTGAAGCCAGATAAGAATTTGGGCTAATGATCCCCCACACATACCTACATTTGAGTAGTCTCATCCCCCGTGGAAGCTGGCACAACTTTTAACCATCAATCAATATGTAACTTCTTTGCTCCCATCCCACCAACTATATAAGTCCTCAGGACAAAGGACCTGGTGCTCTTGCCACCCAAGCTCTTCCCTTTCACTCCCATCCCAGCAAGACCTGTCCTCTTCCATGAGAACATATTACTAACAAACCCTGCTTACACACTAATACACTTGCTGATCTGTAATCCTATACTGCATTGGAAAGAAGAGCAGTTTCTCCTGTGATAGGTGCACCCAATGTGCATATGGCATTCATGAAGCCCCCAACACAGGAGCTTCTGTAATGTACTCTCCTTGTACCTGGGCCCCACAGGGCTTAATACAACACTAACACCATCTCGAAATTAGTACCTACTGTATCTTTAAACTTTGTGAGGTCAAGCCTGATGGGATAATGGACATGCACAATGCTGGTCATTCCTGGCCACCCCTTCCCAGATAATGTCCACAATGGCCCAGGAGGACAAAATTCCAGTGGGCCAATGGTGGGAGTCCCGGGAGACTCAAGATGACAAGAGTAAACATCTGCATCTGCATGAGCATTAGGAAGGGTGCTAACAGCTCCCAGAGGTCACACTTTTCTTAGAACCCCAGCTGAGTTCAATACACAGAGATGGTGAACAGTTAGTGAGAACCCCATCCTACCCATTCCTGCATGAGGGAGCCCTAAGCATGACCCACCCTGTTCCTGCTAGAGTGGGTTCACCAAACAGGGACACCTACCCCCATGACCTGGAATGATGACCTTTCCTCCCAATGTCAGGCTTGTGAAGAAGAGTGTCTACATAAACTATGTGGATTTCAATAATAAATATCCACTATTATTTCCTTTTATGCTTTTTTAAAGGAAGGTGTATTTTTGGGGTTTTTTTTCCCTTCCCTGTTTCTCCCCCCACCACCAGAGCCCAGAAAGAACACCATAAACTCAATATTCCGTGGCTTTTAGCATGGGCCATGGGAGAGGTGCAGAGTCCTGCTGTAATGCTGGCAGAGGGGCTGGCATTGAATACAGTGGGAAGGGGAACCCACAGACTGCCACATGATGCTCACCACCCCCAACACCAGGACAGACCCTGGAGTTCTCCCAGAAGGCTTAGTGATTCAAGATGAGTAGAGAGGTCTGTTCCCTCTCCCTCCCCTTCAGCAGCAAACCACATTCCTAGTGTAGCTGCCAGCCTCCAAGGTACCCCCCAAATGCACATGCCCTTGTACAGTCCCTCCACATAACCGAGCTGATCTGTGTTATGAAAATGGTGTGCAGCTCTCAAAGCTAAGTCAGAAAGAGACTTGTTTCAGCCTTGCTTGCATAGTTCACAGAATCTCAGACCGCCTTGTTCAGGGAACACACACACACACACACACACACACACACACACACCCCTTGTCCACCTGGCAGTGGCTGGCAACCACCATCCTTGTTTTGAAGTGGAGGCTCCAAGAAGTGACTGCAGCCTGACATCTGATGGATTCCAAGCCTCTTGCCTTACCCAGAAGCTGGTTGTTTAATGGAGAGGATGGTTCTTCTAGGTGGGTGCCTCAGGGGCTCCTCATCTGCTCTCTGGGTGGCCCTGGATGGATGAGCCCAACCTGCCTCTGAACCTCAGAGCAGAACACTGTGTATGTGTCTGCAAAACATGCCCATGTGCAGACTGATGGTCCAAGGTGACGAGTTAAGTTCTGCAGTGACAGCTGGACTCACACTGACAGCAACAGCCACCCTCCCGTCTCAAGCCTGACCATATCCAGCAGGGGCCAGCACACATCCCGTGAACTGTGTTCACTGGCAGCCTGTGTGTCACTATGCTGAGCCGCAGTGTTGCCTGGGCCTGTGGTCCTCAGCCAGGTGGTTCATTAGAACCCTCTGGACCTCACTGGGATACACCCACTGACTCTGTCCCAGGGTAGGGGCAGCCATCTCTGGCCTGGGCAGTGACTCAAATGGGGAGACAAGGGCAGCAGGCAGAGTCCATGACAAAATCCAGATGTGACTGGGGTCAGGAGAGGGGCTCTGACTCCAACCACAAATTCCCATCACAGTGGCATCAGGGATAGGCACATGTATTCTTCCTGTGACAGTCCAGCCACTGTGACGCGTGAGAGCCTCTCTGTGGTTTGGTGCTTGTGCAGACATCAGCCACACCAGCCAAATTCTCAGATCTCTGCTCAGGGCCTTGGCTGACCAAGAAGAAACATCAGTTACAGGTTACTGAGCAGTGTGTGCAGCGTGCTTTACCTGCGTGGTCTGAAACCTATGAGGCAGAAACACCTTTAGCCACGTGCCCAGAAATGTTAGCGAGATGCTTCAAGAGCACAACTGCACTAAGGCTCTGGCACACAGTCCAGGCCCAGAGGCCCGGCTGCCAGGCAGCCCAGCAGCAGCACCAGGCACACAGCTTCAGCTGTCTTTCTGCTCTGTCTTCCTGGGACTGTGTTTTGTCGTCCTGGTTGAGAGGGCCTCCTGCACTTCCAGTATCACACTTGTCCAGTTCCAGGGACAGGGAGGGAAGGGGGCAGGAGTCAATTTCTTTTGAACTGGGAGGCCACTACTGCTGGGCTTGTTACATTTGGGAAGCCCTCCCCTCTCTGGAGGAAGCTAGGAGGGGTCATTTCAAATGAAAGTGTGCTGGAGGAAAGCATCAGTTCAGGGTGACTATGGTTTCTCTCTGGCTGAGTTGCTAGGGAGTCAGTTTCTCCTGGCAGCACAGGGTACATCTTCATGTTGGGGCCTGCGACAGACAATCTTTCCTGTAATTGACCCCAGGTGGTCCTATGTGACAGCACCCACACTGACCCCCAACTCCAGTTCAGTGAGGTTTCCCTTTATGCAGTTTCACAGTAATACAGTTATTTGGGTCATTTCAGGTCCATGGAAATCAAGTTATATTTACGTGTTGAAAACGAGGTAAGGACCAGAAACACTCTCCCACTTTATCCCGTGAAAGCCAGTAGCAGCTAAACTGACTCTGCTCTGTGAATCCCTGTCCTCAAACTTCATCTTATTTTTATGCAAAATATTTGTAGGTTTTTCCAGAATTTCTAAATTTATTTAGTTTTGTTTGGTTTTATCTCATCTTCCTATTACTGAAATGTGTTTACACCTGAGTTACTTAAATACACCTATTAATCATAACACCACTTCCCTGAGACATGAAATTCTCCCAGTGTGTTTTCCAGTATACTTATTGTTCTATTTGTTGTGTTTAAATACTTGAGCCGTCTGGGACTTATTTTGTGTCTGTGAATTGCGTGGTCAGGATTTACTGACTTAAGTTTCCACGAAATGCAATGCAGTCTTGACCGCGTCCTCACTGCTTAGGCAGCTCTAGCTGAAAGTGGTTTGAAGGGGGGGGGGGGGGAGCGGGGCACGGACGGGCCTTGATGTGAGTTGGGGATCCCGACTACGGTCTGGAGGAACAAAAACACTTTGTCAGGCGGCAGGAGGACCACGTCCACGCTATGGTCCGGCCCCGGATAGGGACTCCCAGCTCCTGCGGGGCGGACCCCTCACCAGCTGCGGAAAACGAGCCACAGGAGCGGCAGGCTGCGTGACTGGTGCACGGGGAGACCCAGGGTAGCCAATCCCCGTGGGGTGGGGCAGGTCTTCTGCTGCCTGGTCCTGAACCCATGGGGCTCTGCCCCTCTGCCCCGCCCTTTCAGCTTCTTCTGACCGCCCATTGGCGGGCAGGCCCTGGGATCCCAGCACTGATTGGCGGATTGTGCCCACGTGGCTATCCAGGGTGGAGCCTCCTCCCCAAGGCGGGAAGCCCGGGAACTCCGAGAGGATGCTCTGCTGAGGTGGGCAGCGCGGCATGGGCCCCGGGAGACTGGCCGGTAAGCGGGGAGCCCTGCTCTGTGGAACCCTCAGCCCGAGACCTTCCAAGTCCAGCCCGAGAGACCCCAGATGCCCTCATCCCGAGGGGCCCCAAGCCCCTTCAGCACCGAGGGGCGCGTCCGCTAACCCGGAGGACCCCACGTCTCCTGACCCCCAACGCTCAGACCCCCAAACAGCCTGAAACCCCAGTTCCCCTCAGCTCAGGGGCGCCCTTCCTGCAGCCCGCCCGCCCGGAAAGACCAAACCTCCCCAAACTCAGAGACCCCGAATGCCGTCGTCCTGGAAACCGACTCAGTGGAGGGGACCCGGAAGCCCCTCGTGAGACGCCCCGACTCCCCTCAGCGCGGCGGTCTGGCCCTCTCCCCCCGGGACGCTGAGTGTCCTCCGCCCGGAAGACGCAGATGGAGTCCTGAGGGACCCCGAGCCTCTCAGCCCGAGAGACGGCGGAGTGCCGGACACTGCGCCTGCGCCTCGCGCGGGCTTCTCCGGACCCCGGGGGCGCCTCCGGGCCCTTCCCCGGGAGAAGCGCGTTTCCTGCGCCGCCACAGGCCCGCCCGGCCGACGGGGTCCCTCAGACGCCCTGGCCGCTGCCTGCGGAGCCCGCGCTGAGTCTGGCGAGGGGGGCGGGGGAGGACGCCTCCCCTCTGGCGGGTCTGCCCCACCCTATCCAGCCCTTCCTCCCGCAAGGCCCCTGCATCTGGCTCTCTGAGCCAGGCCAACCCAGAGAAAGGCCGGTACCGGGACGTGAAGAGGAATTCGGACGCGCTCACCAGCCCAGGTAGCGCGCGCGCAGGCGCTGGGCCCAGGGGCTTGGAGACCCCGCAGGCGCCGGGCTGGCTCCGGCTCAGGCGGCTCCATCCGCCCGCAGCTCCCTCCGGCAGGGACACCGATCAGGGGGAGTTTGCTCCTTCAGTCAGAGCGGGGCCGGCGCTGACGAGGGTGCGGGGCTCACGGCAACTCGCTGCAGACTCTGCCGTCCCATCGGAGCCAGTCCCACGGGCTTCCTGGGCTTGTCCCTCCCCCACGCTCTCTGCTTCAGGACAGAGGTCTTGTCTCTTCCCAGGTCTCTGGGCCCTGCGACCGGCTGTCCTGTGTCACCGCCGCAGGCAGAGCACCGAGCTCCAGGAGGAGGACCCTGAGGACTCCGATGAAGAACGGGCTCCGAGGCAGCACGGTGAGCGGCGGGAGGAGCCAGCGCTGCCCTCCCGGCTCGGACCTGGTGTAGGTCGGGCGGCATCTCAGGACGTCACCAGGGAACAGGTTTGCTGGTGCAGCGAACAAGCAAGAGGCACAACAGTGTGTCGTACAGTGAGGGGCTGTTCCTGTAAACTTTCACGTGGGCGACGTAATCATATGTATTTATAGACACATTAGTAAGCAGTGAATGTGTAGGAACATAAAGTGAGCGAGAAATAACTACTTCAGAAGGGTCAGCATCGCAAGAGAGGGAGGCGGGTCTGGGCGGTGAGGAGGGTCCCCACACCTGGCCGCGCGGTGGCCCGCATGGAGACGGGGGCGGGGAGCAGTGTTAACGTGGTGATGACGGGAGTGGGGGAGGGCCAAGGGTCGGGAGGGGTTGGTCACCGTGTGGTTTCCTGATGTCGGCCCCATGTTCTGTCCAGTATCGTGAGTGTTCGGAGGGTGCGGTCGGTCCACTTTCATGGTTCTGGGGTTGACACAGCTGAAGTCAAGATGTGATCTTCAAGTTGACTGGGATTACCTTTCTGAGGTCGACAGACTGTGGGTGCTGACCAGAGTCTAATGATTAAGGAAGGGCGTGGGTGGCCAGTATGTGCGGGGACGGGCGGGGTGGGGGTGGGGGAGCGGATACCAGAGAAAGGAGGTGAGGTGGTCCTGGTGTCCTCAGCCTGGACAAGGACAGTTTGAATGAAGAAAATGGCACATAGAAAGGGTTATGTTGAAGACATGGAGTTTCTGTGCAGTTACTAATTGTCAGGAGAAGACAATTTATATTTTAATAAATGTAATAGATGCCTTATGAACATAGGGTAAAGTGTAGATGACACTTTGTCTATTTTTTTAATCATTCTAATGAAATTAGTGGATGGCCCCAATAGAAGCCTAGGCCTTAATGAATCTCAGAAACATTTTCCAGCCATCCCGGGATTGTTCTTGGACTACTCTCATTCAGAATTCTGTGTCCCTAATAAGAAACTCCAGATTTTAGAAACATTAACCAACCAGAACACTGATTTCTCATCACCTTTCAGTGAAACCTTCTTGGGTGGCCTTCAGAAGGAACAGAGTAAACACCACAAGGTGAGTGACCAAATCCTGTTGACAAGAAAATTTTCCTTGTGGATAGAAATGCAGGTAAGAGTAGGAAAATGCAGAAAGTATCCTAGGAACTACTGTCTTCCTTTCCTGGTCTCTTCAACACACTGTCCAACATTATCATCCTTTTCTAAAGATTTTATTTATCGATTTGTTTAGAGAGAGGGGAAAGGGGTGAGAAAGTGAAGGAGAGAAATATGTGCAAGAGAAACATGAATACCTTGCCTCTCACACGCCCCCAAGTGGGGGACCTGGTCCACACCCCACAAAATCTGGAGTTTCTTATTAGGTCCACATGCCTGGGGAGGCATGTGCCCTGACCGGGAATGGAACTGGTGACCTTTCAGTCTTCAGGCCAGCATGCAGTCCACTGAGCCACACCAGCCAGGGCTCATCATCCTCTTAATAGTTACCAACTACAGCAACAATAGTAACTACCAGTTGTTTCATTCTCACAATGTTTCAGACTTTAAGAATTCTATGTGAATAAACTGACTTAAACATTATAACAATCTGATGAGGTATGTACTATAACTGTCACCATTTATGATGAGGGAAGTGAGCTTTCAGAGATATAGAAATGTGTTTTTTTTTATTTTTAATCATTGTTCAAGTACAGTTTTCTCCTTTTTACTCCCAATCCATTCCCCCCTCCCACCCCTCCCCACTTCCCTCCCATTACCACCCTCCCCTTAGTTTATGACCATGTGTCCTTTAAGTTTGTTCCTGTGAACCCTTCCCACTGTCCCCTTAAATTCCCTCTACTCTCCCCTGTGGTCACTGTCAGCCTGTCCTCTATTTCAGTGTCTTTGGTTACATTTTGTTTGTTTCTTTGTTTTCTTATTTAGGTTCCTGTTACAGGTGAGATCATATGGTGTTTGTCTTTCACTGCCTGGCTTGTTTCACTTAGCATAATGTTTTCCAGCTCCATCCACGCTGTTGCATAGGGTAGTAGCTCCTTCTTTCTTTCTGCTGCATAGAATTCCATTGTGTAAATGTACCATAGTTTTTTGATCCATTCATTTACTGATGGGCATCTTGGTTGCTTCCAGCATCTAGCTATTGTAAATGGTGCTGCTATGAACATTGGGATGCATAGCTTCTTTTGAATTGGTGTTTTAGTATTCTTAGGATAGAGTCCCAGCAGTGGAATCGCAGGGTCAAAAGGCAGATCCATTTTTAGCTTTCTGAGGAAGTTCCATACTGCTTTCCATAGTAGAAATGTTTGACTATATATCTTACATCACAGTATCAGTGGTAGTGCAATCCATCCCATAGTTGCTTCTCTAAACCACTTACAAACTCATTAAAACTTTCATAGTTTTACTCTCGCCACTATGACTCAGCTGGGTGTCATCCTGCAAAGCAAAAGATCTTGGGTTTGATTCCTGGTCAGGGCGCATGCCTGGGTTGTGGGCCAGGTTCCTGTTTGGAGTGCGTGTGAGAGGCAAGTGACTAATGTTTCTCACATCAATGTTTCTCTCCCTTTCTCCCTCTCTTCCCATCTCTCAAGAAAATAAACAAAATCTTTTTTTTTAACATTTTTTATTAAAAAAATTTTTTTTAAGATTTTATTTATTTTTAGAGAGGGAAGGGAGAGAGAGAGAGAGAGAGAGAGAGAGAGAGAGAGAGAGAGAGAGAGACATCAATGTGCAGTTGCTGGGGTCCATGGCCTGCAACCCAGGAATGTGCCCTGGCTGGGAATCGAACCTGCGATGCTTTGGTTCGCAGCCTGTGCTCAATCCACTGAGCTGCACCAGCCAGGGAACAAAATCTTTTTTAAAAATTAGAAAAATAAACTTTAATAGTTTTCTAAAGTTTACATTGTCTTATCCATATGTCATTACATCATTCATCTGACTGACGGATTCAACCAAAGTTCTTTTCTGCTATCGGACATGAGAGATGCATTAAGACCTTCTGACTAAGGAAGGCATACAATGTGCAGGCAGTTCGTACAGTAGATGGTCCCAGATGAAGAAGAATGTAAAATGTCCAGGATCACAGTCTCCCACTCTAATCAAAGAGCATCTCCCACCCCTGAAGAGCTTCAGGTTTGATGATTGAGAAACAACAAATAATAAAATGACTTAAGGACTTCATATAGGTTATACACTCTTCTAAAGAAACTCATCAATCTGGAACTGATTTCAAATGCCATTTCTTATAAGGTGAAGTAACACCTTTCTCTTGAGTCCCAATGAGGCCACTCTCATCCTGTTTAGAATCATTTGTTCAGCCCACCCACCTCTGCATTATGAGCTCTTTGAGAGACTGGTCCATACCTGAGTGTTCTCAGAGGTCACAGGCCCAGATCAGGGCCCCTGAGGGGCCACAAATATTTGCTGAATGAATGATATCACAATTACGAATTAAGCTAGAAGATGATCAATGAACGCTGAGGGTAATTTCTGTGAGATTTGAAATATGGAGAGAGTTGAGGGGTAAATTGATATCAGGACTGTAATCTCACATTCATACTGTTACACAGTTCACAGAACACTGGTCAGCATTATTTAATGGCACCTTCACTCTAACATTGAAAATTAGCATGTAATAGATTGTGAAACTGAAGACAGCCAGCTACTGATACAGCCTTATTGAAACAGAATTTTTGGGAACCAACTAAATAAAAATATTCTTTCTAAGGTATTGCAAATTTTATCACCATTTTATTTATTGTTTAGGTATGTTTCTGCCAACTATTCCTTTATTCTCTTCCCAATATCCCTCACTCTCAATATTATAGACACAGTTGAAAGAGCCATAAGGCATGAGTTCTAATCTTGGATTCATTATGCACAATGGCCCTATCCCCTCTAATACTCATACTCCCTAGGTATTTCCAAGGGTTGAAGTTTTAAAGACATGCATGTAAAACGTATCATAAGCCTTAAAAAATTAAATACACATTATCTTTTAATGTGTGACTCTTATATTGAAGGCAACATCCAGGATGCCATTAAGCAATGAATATAGTTTGAAGGAATTGTCAGAAACAGCAAATTTGATGACTTCAGGTGACTCGGAGCATGCCCAGAAACCAGTGTCCTCTCCTGGAAAAGCATGTGCCTTTGGAAAGCACACTAGTCAAAAATCGGGTAAGAAAAAATAATTTGGAGACTTAAGTTCCTCTGAGTCCTATAGAAGGGCTGATAAGTATGACCTAGGTATGTTGGGCAGACTATGAATAGGCCTGGATTTAAGCTGGGCTAAACTGAGACTGAAGTTAAGCAATGGAGCTTTGGGCAAATCCTATAAATTCTCTGACCTCCGGAATGCTAATGTGTAAGGAGAAGATAAGGAAACATCACTCACATATTGTTTGAAACCATTAAATGAAATTTAAAACAATTGACACATGCAAGTTTTCCAATAAATTGATCAGTGATAAAAGCAACCACATTTTATTGGTGTTGAGTGCCCAGGCCTTTACTCAATGCCTAACACATAAAGTGCACTCAATAAATATGTTATGAATGATTAAATATTGGCAAGTAAACCTGATAATGGGAAGATCTAGAAACTAACATTGAATCAGTCATCTCTGCTTAGCGTGGAGTCTTAGTCTTCTGGACAATAGTTAATGGAGTAAAATACCAGAGTATGCAAAAGAACAGGTAATAATTTGATGGGAGATCGTGTTATCTGACAAAATGGGAACTAATACTCCAGACCCCACCAACCTTGCTCACCTGTCCTTCTCCAACTCAGAACTCAGGAGAAAGGAGATGGACGTGAAGATGTACAGCCTACTAGAAAGAAAGGACTGTGTGTACCAAGAGGTCACCGAACCTCAAGATGATGACTACCTTTGTAAGTGACCCTCGCTAAGAAGTATGTTATGATACAATAATTTCATCTAGTCCTTTGGTCCCCAAATTATGCCCTTCCTCTAGTGACCTGGAATACAGGATTGAGTCTCAATGATGTTAGTGCCAGACCCCCTCTGAAGCTCTTTGTGTCCAGGTACAAGCACTATACCTTCCCTAACCCCTGTTGCTCTCACCTCCAGATTGTGAGAAGTGTCAGAACTTCTTCATCAACAACTGTGCTGTGCATGGACCCCCTACATTTGTACAGGACAGTGCAGTGGACAAGGGGCATCCCCATCGCTCAGCCCTTACCTTGCCCCCTGGTTTGAGAATCGGGCCATCAGGCATCCCTGAGGCTGGGCTTGGAGTGTGGAATGAGGCAGCTGACTTGCCAGTGGGTCTGCACTTTGGCCCTTATGAAGGACACATCACAGAAGATGGAGAGGCAGCCAACAGCAGATACTCCTGGCTGGTGAGAAGTATTTACCTCTTCCACTATCCCTGCCTTCCCACATTCCTTCTGAGGCTTGGAAGGACCTCACCTCCTACATGCTAGACATAGAGGGGACAATATGGTTAGCTCTGTGTACTGACTGGACTTTACATGAACACAGAGCTCCTGTTTAAGGATCAGATGGTAAGTGGGAGCAAAGTGGTGCAGACACAAAGGACTGGCTCCTCCCTTGTGGGGCTCCTGCTCTGGTTGGACAGGTAGACTTGGATGTGTAGATGATAAGTAAGAAAAATATCATGTGGTCACAGGTGACAGTTGAATCCCCATGCAAGCTGGAAGAGCTTTGATGACAGTAGAGTAAAAGAATTCTTCTGACTATTACCTCCCCACACAAACAATAACTCCCCACAAAACTATTACCTCCCCACCAAAAAAAAAAATAGAAGTTAATTCTTTAACTTCTTTTCTGAAACTCAGATCACCAACGGGAGAAACTGCTATGAGTATGTGGATGGAAAGGACAGATCCTGGGCCAACTGGATGAGGTGAGGTCAGTAGGTCTCTGGGTTGGTGCCAGAGGGGACTCTCATCCCCCACAAGTCCATATATCTTTCCCTCTCATCATGCCTCCCTCAATGGTCTCCCTTAATCCTTTTTCCCTCTTTTTTCCATAAAGTGTTCTTTCATTTCAGGGGACATTTAGGAAAAGTGTATAGCATATGTCCTCAAAATATAAAGCCCTCTACTAGACACAACTTGGGCACCAGAAAAGACCTTGAGGAGCCTAGATTTACCAGGGACAGTGGACTACACTTTAATTTATCAAATCAACATTAATTAAGCACTTACTATATTCCAGTTTAGATGAAGGAATACATTACTTAAATAGATCACATAACCCATGTCCTTATGGAGGACTTCTCATAGACAGACATAAAACAATTGCTTTTACAAGCATTTGACTATCATTTCCAAGAAGTGCACAGTGTCAAGGTAGCACAAACCAAGGATGGCTTAGCAAATCATCCCAGCCTCACTTCAAACTATAACTGGGCTCTGAGTCCTGCAGAGGAGTGGTCATGGGCCCCTTTCCTGAGAGGGGCTCTTTTTATCAGGGATAACAGAATATGAATCAACTACTATTGTTCTGTTTTAACTAGGACAAAAAGACCTCCAATTTTCTATGGTCACCTTGGGCATGCAAGTGAATGGTACCCTCAATAAAGGGGGTTGTCCAACCCCCCTACATTGTGCTATCTTGACACTGTGCACTTCTGTACCCTACATTTATTGAGGGGGGTTGGACAAAGGCCTCTCAGAGAACACATGTGGGATGAGTACTGAATAATTAGTGAGCTAAGTTCGAAGCAGAGCTCTAGATCAGGCACCACCTTCTGTGGTGTGAGACAACTTGATTTAGTGTTTGGAGAAGCCAGAAATCAATGGATATTATGGACAATCAGGGTGAAGGTTAAGTCTAGAACTGGGTCTTAGAAAGTGCTATTAGGCAGCATTCACACTGCAAGCAGAACTTGGAGGTAGGAATTCACATGACATGCTGACAGACACTCAGACCCTGAATAAAAGGCTCCCTTGGAGCATTACAGGCAGTGGGCAACACCAGAACCTGAGGACCTTAAAATCAGTGAGGAGGTAGACATGGATGTAACAGGTAGTGGAAACTCATCACTGTGGTTTTCTTTCCCTTCCTCTGCCTCAATCCCAGGTTTGTGAACTGTGCCCGGGATGATGAAGAGCAGAACCTGGTGGCCTTTCAATACCATGGGGAGATTTTCTACCGAACCTGCCGGGTCATCAGGCCGGGCTGTGAGCTGCTGGTCTGGTTTGGGGATGAGTATGGCCAGGAGCTGGGCAGCAAGTGGGGCAGCAAATGGAAGAGACAGCTCCCATCTGGGAGAGGTGGGCACCACTGTTCTTCAAAACAGAAACAAAAGAGAATTCTCCATACAGATATTCATGATCCAACTCTTAACTAGAGTAAAATCCACTCTAAAGTCAGTTAAGTTTCGAGTCAGATGCTTCAGAAATTCACAATTCATTCATATGCCTTTGGCTCTTAGGCAAAATTTTTATATTTTTTATTTAAAAAATATTTCATACATAAAATATACAACCACATATAGCGTTGAAAGGCTAAGAGGCAAAAAACAATCAAACAAACAAACAAAAAAACAGTTTTCAAGCACTAACCAGCTCTCTCACCAAGGCAGTTTTTCGGACACTTTAATAGCTGTTTCTTCTTAACTTTCCTCCATACTTCTAAATAAAACATTCCTTATAGGCATTCATTATTTTTTAAAGATTTTGCCCTGGCTGGTGTGGCTCAGTGGATTGAGTGCCAGCTTATGAACCAAAGGGTTGCCAGTTTGATTCCTACTTGTGGCACATGCCTGGGTTTCGGACCAGGTCCCCAGTAAGGGGAAGGTGACAGGCAACCACAGATAGATGTTTTTCTCCCTCACCCTCCCTCCCTTCCCCCTTTTCTCAAAATAAATCTTTTTTTAAAAGATTTTGTTTATTTTTATAGAGAGTAGAAAGCAGGGAGAAAAAAGAATCAATGTACAAAGGAAACATTAATCAGTTGTCTCTGGCACACCCCCAACTGGCCACAACCCTGGCATGTGCCCTGACAGGGAATTGAATTTGTAACCTTTCATTTTTCGGACAACACCCAACCTACGGAGCCACACCATTCAGGCAGGGCACATTCATTCACCATTTCAGTGAATTGTCAGGTGAGATCCTACTCTGGCACACAGGGTCCTGGGACCTGGAAATACAGATTACCATGAGGATGAGAATCACTGCTCTTGAGGAGCTGACAGGTAAAGGAGGGAAACGCAGGCATACGTGCTTTCATGTGCATAACACCACACAGCGGTTAGTGCTTTGGAGAAAACTAATTCAGGACAAGTGCCTAGGGATCAGTGTGAGGGGAGGTACAGTGTGGCAGGTGTTCCGGGAAGGGCTCCTCAGGAGATAACATTTACGAAAATACCTGGGGGCAGAGGATCCCAGGCAGAGGGAGCAGCTAGTGCAGGAAGAAAAGAGGTGGGGCATTGAATTGGCTGAGGGTCACTCAGGTCTCATCTCAGCATTGAGCATAAGAATGGAGATCAGATAGATGCTCAGCAGCCTGGAAATGCAGTGCTGATGACCCGAGTTGAGACATTGGGGACTTTCATGAGTGAAAGTGTGTTCTCTGTTCTGATTATGCTTTGTTAATTTTTACAAAATAAACTCCAGTGGGGAATCCCCTCAGAAATTACTTCATCTGCAAATGAGAAAGCATGTTGGATTGGCCAGAGAGGAACAGGAGTCACGTGTATAAGAAGTGTGGTTGGAGAAATATTTTGAAAAAAGACTTCTCAGTGTATTTGAAATGGGCTAACACTGAATGGAATGAAACCTAAATATTTGGTATTAGGCTTGAGGAAGGATATTTCTAAGATTTTATTTATTTTTAGAGGGGAAGAGGGAGAAAGAGAAGGAAACATCCATGTGTGGTTGCCTCTCACATGCCCCCTACTAGTGACCTGGCCCACACCCAGGGACATGCCCTGACTGGTAACTGAACTTGTGACTCCTGGCTTAGCATGCTGGCACTCAATCCACTGAGCCACACAAGCAAGAGCAGGAAGGACATTTTATTTTACTGTTTTGGAAGGCAGAGAAGCAGTTCCTAGTTGGAGCCTGTGGCTTTCCTCTTTAACATGACTTAGAAAATACCTATGAAAGGGAAAGGTCAATGCAGTTCCATCTATACAGGGAGTAAAATGGCCTCTGATGCTTCTTGAGAATCCCTAGTCTGGGCAATATTAGAAGAGACCCTTGATGTGGGCTTTCTGGATTTCTGAAGAAGATACACTGCATAAAAAGGAAAATAGACAGCGTGTGGCAGTTTGTGGGAGACAGAGCTTGCATTGTCACCACAGTAAGAATGAATCATGGGGAAGGTCTTACCAGGAGACTAATCATAGAGCCCAGGCATTCCCATCAACATCTGCCCTGACCAAACCTTTCTCTTTCAGCAGAACCCAAGACAGAGATCCACCCATGTCCCTCCTGCTCTCTGGCCTTCTCCAGTCAGAAATTCCTCAGCCAACACGTGAAATTCAATCATCTCTCTCAGAATCTCCTGGGAACATCTGCAAGAAAACACCTCCAAGCAGAGGAGCCCTGTCCAGAGGATCATAATCAGCAGCAGCCACATAGTAGTACATATAGCTGGAATGATAAAGCTGAAGGTCAAGAGGTCAAAGAAAGGTCCAAACCTTTGCTTAAAAGGATCAGTCTGAGCAGACTCTCAAGACCCTTTTTCCAAACTTCCAAAGAACGAATGAAGAGCTCCAGTGAGCATCAGAGAATGATGGAGGAAGAGCCCTGCAGGGGCCAGAAAGAGAGTCCAGAGGACACAGGCAAGTTATTTGTGAAAGCTGGAATGTCAAAAATTGTAACAATCCAGCACGGAGGGTGTTGTCAAGGCTTCAGTGATGGGTCGCATCTCATCACACACCAGAGGACACACTCAGGGGAGAACCTCTATGTTTGCAGGGAGTGTGGGCGAGGCTTTACACGGAAGTCAACTCTCATCACACACCAGAGGACACACTCAGGAGAGAAGCCCTATGTTTGCAGGGAGTGCGGGAGAGGCTTTACACGGAACTCACATCTCATCAGACACCAGAGGACACACTCTGGGGAGAAGCCCTATGTTTGCAGGGAGTGTGGGCGAGGCTTTACACAGAAGTCACATCTCATCACACACCACAGGACACACTCTGGGGAGAAGCCCTATGTTTGCAGGGAGTGCAGGAGAGGCTTTACACAGCTGTCACTTCTCATCATACACCAGAGGACACACTCTGGGGAGAAGCCCTTTGTTTGCAGGGAGTGTGGGCGAGGTTTTACCTGTAAGTCAGTTCTCCTCACACACCAGAGGACACACTCAGGGGAGAAACCCTATGTTTGCAGGGAGTGCGGGCGAGGCTTTATCTGTAAGTCAGTTCTCACCACACACCAGAGGACACACTCAGGGGAGAAGCCCTATGTTTGCAGGGAGTGCGGGCGAGGCTTTACCTGGAAGTCAGTTCTCCTCACACACCATAGGACACACTCAGGGGAGAAGCCCTATGTTTGCAGGGAGTGCAGGCGAGGCTTTACCTGGAAGTCAGTTCTCCTCACACACCAGAGGACACACTCAGGGGAGAAGCCCTATGTTTGTAGGGAGTGCGGGCGAGGTTTTACCTTTAAGACAGTTCTCATCACACACCAGAGGACACACTCAGGGGAGAAGCCCTATGTTTGCAGGGAGTGCAGGAGAGGCTTTACATACAAGTCAGATCTCAACAGACACCAGAGGACACACACTGGGGAGAAGCCCTTTGTTTGCAGGGAGTGCGGGCGAGGCTTTCCATGGAAGACGTATCTCATCAAACACCAGAGGACACACTCAGGGGAGAAGCCCTATGTTTGCAGGGAGTGCAGGCGAGGCTTTACACGGAAGTCAGATCTCATCACACACCAGAGGACACACTCAGGGGAGAAACCCTATGTTTGCAGGGAGTGTGGGCGAGGCTTTACACGGAAGTCAGATCTCATCACACACCAGAGGACACACTCTGGAAAGAAGCCCTATGTTTGCAGGGAGTGCGGGCGAGGCTTTACGAGCAAGTCATGTCTCATCACACACCAGAGGAAACACTCTGGGGAGAAGCCCTATGTTTGCAGGGAGTGCGGGCGAGGCTTTACAAGCAAGTCATGTCTCATCACACACCAGAGGACACACTCAGGGGAGAAGCCCTATGTTTGCAGGGAGTGTGGGCGAAGCTTTACACAGAAGTCACATCTCATCAGACATCAGAGGACACACTCTGGGGAGAAGCCCTATGTTTGCAGGGAGTGCCAGCGTGGCTTTACAGACAAGACAGGTCTCATCAGACACCAGAGGACTCACTCTGGAGAGAAGCCCTATGTTTGCAAGGAGTGTGGGCGAGGTTTTACACAGAAGTCAATTCTCATCACACACCAGAGAACACACTCAGGGGAGAAGCCCTTTGTTTGCAGGGAGTGCGGGCGAGGCTTTACACAGAAGTCACATCTCATCATACACCATAGGACACACTCAGGGGAGAAGCCCTAAATTTGCAGGGAGTGTGGGAGAAGCTTTACACAGCGGTCACATCTCAACAGACACCATAGGACGCACTGAGGGGAGAAGCCCTATGATTGCAGGGCGTGTGGGTGAGGCTTTACAGAGAAGCCATATCTCATCAGGCACCAGAGTACACACTCAGGAGAAGGTATGTTTGCAGGTGAAATGAATGAATCATTACCCTTAAATCACATATCAATAGCCCTAAGAAGTCTATGGAACCTTACTCTCCCCAAAAGTGTAGTTATTGCAGAAGTAACTGGTTAAACAAACCCTGTAGTTTCATGACAAGAGAAGAGATGGACAAACAGTTCCATGAGTAATGTGGGGATATCAGCACCAATCTCTTTCATGGTTTTTTGATGTGCTTTTCTAAAGAGTTTTGTCTCCATACAAATATGAAGCCCACATCTTTCATTCCCCCATCAGTTAAAGTAGAGAGTTTGGGAAGAGCCACAAAGAACTCATATTCTCAGCCTCAGAAATTCAACCCCTGCAAATGGGTAAGCCTGGAGTCAGTCTACTTTGGTTATTGCCCAGAGAGAGGGATTTGAGACAGACTCACCAGAGAAGGGAATTCCCCAGACTCCTGGGAGGTGGGGCCTTTTCTCTTAATAGGCTCCCTACCCTCCTCCCTTGGATTCTCTTGGCTCTTTTGGTTTCCTACAATCTCTGGAGCCTCAAGTGAACAGCAGGGAGGGGTGTGTACTTGTGCACAGAAGTGAGCCTTGCTCAGTCTGGGCACATGGTCTTCCTCACTCTCCTTGCTGCCCCTTCAGGGTCAGCATTTCCTGGTGCACAGCATACAGGTTCTACATCAGTCCATAGTCGGTGTGAGTCTCAGCTCTGTCATCTCCAGCTGTGTGACCTAGGGCAAGATTCTCAACTTCTCTCTGCCTGATTCCTAGTCTGTGCACTGGAAGTGGGAACTCCAGCCTGTCAGTTTGAAATTCAAAGTTGAGTCAGCACAGAGGATCGCTGAGATCACAAGTCCTGCTGAATAGCTTTCAGTGCCCATGTCTTCTGGGTCTTTAGCACTGGACAAAGGAAGATAAGGACAGGGTGGGGATCTGTAGCCAAACTCAGATTTTGAGCAGACCCCATTGCTTTCCCCACATAGACTCAACTGCCCTGAGAAGGAGGCGTGAGGTGGGGGATGTGCCTCCCTGCACATTACCACCCTCTCACTCAGCCTGTGCACCCTCAGAGCCTCCTCAACACAGGCAGGTGGTACTGAAAATACCCTGTGAAATAAGACCCTCACCCACCCCTTGCTGGGAACTGACACTGGAAGCAACATCTGCCCACACTGGTGTGTTAGGATAGATGGTAAGCCAAGGCAGGGAGGATGAGGAAGACGTGGCACCCACTAACTCAGCAGTCCTGAGCCTGGTCCATTTCTATTGCCAGATGGTCCAGCATCACAAGAAACACCGTGCTAACATGTGGAAATTCTAGGTATCGTTTCCACTGTCTGGCAAAGAAAGGCTTTCAAAGTGTATTCATCTCAAGACCTGGAAGATGGGAGGGGTCCACAGCACTCAAGGAAAGGACCCATAAAACAAAACTGGCTAACTGTTTGCTTCTGTCCACTATCTGTTTTATGAAGGTTCCCTAATGTTTACAGAAAGAGCCCATAGATAACTTTGGGTGACTGCTTTAACTTTCACTGTCTCCTGTCATATCTATTTTACAAGATGACCAAATGACAGCTGGACTCACACTGACAGCAACAGCCACCCTCCCGTCTCAAGCCTGACCATATCCAGCAGGGGCCAGCACACATCCCGTGAACTGTGTTCACTGGCAGCCTGTGTGCCACTATGCTGAGCCGCAGTGTTGCCTGGGCCTGTGGTCCTCAGCCAGGTGGCTCATTAGAACCCTCTGGACCTCACTGGGACACACCCACTGACTGTCCCAGGGTAGGGGCAGCCATCTCTGGCCTGGGCAGTGACTCAAATGGGGAGACAAGGGCAGCAGGCAGAGTCCATGACAAAATCCAGATGTGACCGGGGTCAGGAGAGGGGCTCTGACTCCAACCACAAATTCCCATCACAGTGGCATCAGGGATAGATAGGCACATGTATCCTTCCTGTGACAGTCCAGCCACCGTGATGCGTGAGAGCCTCTCTGTGGTTGGTGCTTATGCAGACATCAGCCACACCAGCCAAATTCTCAGATCTCTGCTCAGGGTCTTGGCTGACCAAGAAGAAACATCAGTTACAGGTTACTGAGCAGTGTGTGCAGCGTGCTTTACCTGCGTGGTCTGAAACCTATGAGGCAGAAACACCTTTAGCCACGTGCCCGGAAATGTTAGCGAGATGCTTCAAGAGCACAACTGCACTAAGGCTCTGGCACACAGTCCAGGCCCAGAGGCCCGGCTGCCAGGCAGCCCAGCAGCAGCACCAGGCACACAGCTTCAGCTGTCTTTCTGCTCTGTCTTCCTGGGACTGTGTTTAGTCCTCTTGGTACTGAGGGGCCCCTGCACTTCCAGCATCACACTCATCTCATCCCAGAGACTGGAAGGTGGGAGAGTGGAAGTCAGTTTCTTTTGAACTGGGAGGCCGCTACTGCTGGGCTTGTTACAGTTGGAAAGCCCTCCCCACTCTGGATGAAGCCATACTTTGTGTCCTTTGATCCCAAAACAGAGATGCCAGGACACAGACAGAGAATAGCAGGAGTTTGTGCCCTTGTTCCAGTGACAGAGATGTGAAAGCACATCTGGACACAACTCTCTCATCTAAATGGTCCCGAGCAGTAAACCCAGCTCTGCCCCCAAGGTGACAAATGGATGTCAGGGTCTCACCTGGGGCTGTTGGGCATTCCAACTGGGCTCTACCTAAGATTGCACAGGCCTGGGTCAGGATGGAGAAATTTGCTCCCCTCGGAAACACAGTCAGAGAGGCTGTGACAAGGAGGTGGTGGTGGTAGGGGGCACTGGCAGCAGAGGACACTCCAGGCCTGACTTCTGGCTCCACTCCCAGCCCTGCAGGGCTGACAGCCAGACTCGGGGCCTGAGGGTGTGCAGTCTTGGCGCAGCTTCTCACGGCCACTACTATCTCCTCCTCCTGCCAGTGGAGCACCTGGGATCAGGGCTGTGAGGTGTTTGGCCCCTGCTGGCAGGATCGGTGCTCCTTGTCTGACTGGACTCTGGGTCTTGGGATGGGATGAAGCTGACTGTCAGCTAGGAGCCTGTGAGTATCCACTGAGCCCCTGATCCCTGTCCCCACCCCCACCCCTGCCAATGTCCTGACTGGTTTCTCTCTGCCAAGCATCTCACTTGGGTGTCTTGGTATTTTGTTGTTTTTTTTCTTTGTAAGTGTCATTTGTATGCCTCCTCTGAGGCAGGAGATAGTCAGGAAGGAGGAAACTCCGGAAGTGCCCCAGGGCTGAGATAAAGGACATCCATGCAGGACAGAGACCCTGTTCTAAGATGGGTTGTTCGTGCTTTCTGGCAAAGCACTGAGTCATGGTGATTCATAAATGCACCTGCACAGAAGATGCTACACGACCCCTGCTTCATTATAATAGCATTATAATAAATTAACATCATGTAACCCCCTTATTCAATGGTCAATTGAGGAAAATCATGGGAGACCACATGCACAGTAACTTTAAAATATTACAACTATTTGTAAAAGTGCAATAAAAGCCTGCCAAGTCTAGCCAGGGAGGATCTGCCCTATAAGAACCGAATCCCTCTGGCCCCTGAGGTCAATCTCTGCTCAGAGTTGGCCTACTCCATGTTCTGTGGAGTGTATTATTGCTTAATAAATCTGTTCTCTCTGTGTCTGCTATAACTCTCTGTGTTCACTTCAAATTTTTGTCTGTGATCATCAAGAACCTGGTTACCTGTGCCCACCTATGACAATGCTGAATGCCCATGGTTATAGTTTTGAACTAGAAATAGAAAAAAATAAAATAACACAAATTGAAAAAGTTAACCATATTGTGCTATACAGCAAGTTCCAACAAATTTCAATTCAATAAAATTATATAAGGTATGTTACTTGCTCTCATTGCTGATAATCCAGAAATCAGAAACAGAAGGTAACTAGAAAGTCCTCTTATTTGTATGTTATAAAGTACACTTCTAAATAACCCCCCAAACAAGTCGCAATTGGAGCTAGAATTAACTTAAACTAAGTGATAATAAAAATACTGCATACCAAAGCCAAATCATTCAGGTTTAACAAACAGCCAAGGTCAGTGGTTCTCAAGCACAAGTGATTTTGCCCCCAGGGAAACATTAGGTGAAGCAGGGACACATTTCAGATTGTCATGAGGGCAGAAGTGAGGTAGGGTGTTACTGGCCAGCAGTGACTAGAGGAAACGCATGCTAACAAGCACCTGCAATGCAGGAAAAGAAAAAACCCCAGTAGATAGAATTATTGGCCCAGAGGATCAGCAGTGCTGTTACTGGGAAGACCCAAGTTAGGGGAGTTATGGGCCTTCCCCTCCTCAGTTCTTGTCCTGCTCGAAAGAATGGATTCAGGCAGGGGGCAACAAGCACAGTGAAGGTGAAGTAGCAGGTTTATTTGTGAAATTCACTTGACAGGAACCTGCAAGCTTGCCCCCAGCTAGTCTGAGTGCCCCACCTGCTGGGATTTCAGGGCTTTCATGTTTGCAGCAAGCCTCCAGGCTTCCCCTCCACAGCCCTTCTCCCAGCCCTTCTGCTGACCTTGGTATTAGCATACAGCTTCAAAGGCTTCCTTTCCCAGATAGAAAAAAGAATACATAGAATTACAAAGGCTCCCCTCCAGCTGCTGGTGTGCTGGTCCTAGTCTCTCTTGTGACCTTGGAACCTCTGAAAATCTTACCTGACCCCACTTAGGAGTGCTGAATTACTGGGTGGGACATGTCCCCCTCACCCTCTTCACCTGGTTTGGTACCTATCCTGTTTAACAGTGCTGAGAATGAAAAGCCCTGCTATAGGGAATCAATCCATGTGGCAGTGGTGAATGTAGCTCAGCCCTGGTTTGAAAAACTGATAGGCATGAGGCAGCACACAGGAGCCATGTCCACAGATCAGCTTTCCCATGGAGAACCAGGCCTGCATTGTACCTAAGCTGCTTTAAGGCTTGCTTTTGCTAAAATTCCCTCACCCTGAATTGAAGCAGCAAATGTTTACTGCATATCTTTAAAGTAACTTCTTAAAGTCTGTGCTAATCCTCCCAAGGACTGAGTGTAACCAGTTCCACCCTTTTCCCCCTTGCATTTACAACATCCTTTCTTTGAAGTAATCAACAAAATCCTTTCCTTTGTTATCTGTAAAAGATAATCACCTAAGGTGAATCTGTGCATACTTAATGAGGACCACCCTCCATGTCATGTGCCCAGAATAGCAATAATAGTCTGTTCAGGCAAGGGTCAAGGAGCTCTGTCACTCAGAGAGTGGCCATCCAGACCCTTTTCTCCACAGGACTTCTGCAGTCCGTGTGAATTTGTTTGTCACAGAGACAACACACGGACCCCACTGGTCAGAGTCCGCATCACCCTGCTCTGCGTGGAACTCAATGAAGCGCCCAGGAGAATGGAAACCGCACGTCAGTTTGCTCCCCAGATCTGAAACAATGGCTCTCTCTTTTCACAGGCAGCATACAAACTGAGACCTACAGAACAACAACAACAACCAAAGCTCGCCATCTTGCAAAGATTGGCGAGTGTCCTAGACTGAGAAGACACCCTCAAAAAGTCAGGAGGTAAAAAAGGTCTGACACCTTAGGAGGTGGAACCACACTGTGATACACCATGGCAGACACCTGAGGGTCACTGCTTCTTTTCATTGCCCATAAATCGCTTGTTAACCAGTATTCTATAATGTAACTAGAATCAATAATCTTAGTCTTTTAGTTCCCATAGTTCACCATCTAAAATGTCCCTTTTGAAAATGTGGACATCTGCCATATTATAAGTTCCTTAGATTACCTACAAGGGGCACAGTTTCACTTACAAGATACTTCTGATTTCTGAGTACTAGAACACCATGCATCTAGGCCCTAACTCATTTAAAATGCTAAGAATGCTGTTACTACTTTATTTACTCACTAGTAAACTTACAACTAACAAAAATAATTTTTCTAACCCTTCACATTATCTTATTTCTTCATATTCTCTATCAAGCTTCCACTGAAGCTTGTTATGTTATGAAGATTTTTATGTTATATATAACTAAAATAATGTGATAATCATTATCACATGATAGCTTACTTACCTTGAAACTCATTATAATCAACTTTTACATTATTACAAATAATATAATTAAGTAATGTATAGGACAAATTGCATGCATAATTAAATATCCTTTATATACAAAAGAGTAAGTTACAGATATAATTTTTAAAAACACCAAATAGCAACAAAACTGGTAAAATGCCTTGGAATGAACTTAACAAGAATGTGTAAGATCAGAATAAACTGATTCATAACTAGCTACTCAATAAAAGACACTTGAACAACACCTACTGGGGTAGCTTGGTGGTTTGGGCGCCATGCCACAGATCTAAAGGTCACCAGTTCAATTTCCAGTCAGGACACATGCCTGGGTTGATAATTCAGGCCCCAGTTGAAGGCCTGTGAGACACAACTAATCGATCTCTCTCTCTTTCTCTCTTTCTCCCTTTCATGATGCTGACCCTGGCTCGTGGAGTCCGCCACATTGTGGATGAGACACAAGAAATTCACACAGACTACCAAGTCCTGTGGAGGAAAGGGGGCAGCATGTCTTTTCTCTCAAGAGGAGAAAAAGCCTCGGCCCCTTGCTGTGACAGGCCTTTATTTCTTTTCTGGGCACATTACATGATGGTCCTCATCTACTATGCACAGGTTCGCTTTAGGTGGTTATAGAAGACAGAAGGAGATGATGCCACTAATCACATCACAGAAGAAGGATATTTGCAAATGCAAAGAGAAAAGTGGATGAACCAGTTACACTCCATATTGGGGAGTTTCAGCATGGATTTTAGGAAGTTGCAGTAAGCACTTGATGTCTCAATTCAGGGTGAAGGAGTTTTAGCAAAAGCAAGTCTCATAGCAGTCTAGATACAATGCAGGCCTGATTCCCCATGGGAGAACCTATCTGTGAACGTGGGTCCTGTGCATCTCTGAATGGGAGCTGGGCCCACGCCACACAGAATAGTCTCCTATACTGTCATCCTCTCTCTCTAAAAATAAATAAAATCTTTTGTTCGGAAGACACTTGAACAACAGGAAAGTAACAGCATGTTCTTGGATAGAAAAACATGTAATAATCTCCATTTCCCACAGTTACCTACAAATGTAATATGATCTACATTACAGTATCAGCAAAAAAAATTTTAATCCTCACCTGAGGATATGCTTATTGATTTCAGAGAAAAGGGAAGGGAGGAAGAGAGAGGGGGAGAGAAACATCAATGTGAGAGAGAAACATTGAAGGGTTGCCTCTCATATGCGTTCCCACTGGGGACCAAACCCGCAACCTAGGCACAGGCCTTGACTAGAGGTTGGCTACAACCTTTCCGTTTATGGGAGAAACTTGGTTCTTCTTGACAATGCAGTAAAGACCTACAGATCAGCCAGTCTGTTAGTGAGCAAGCAGGGTTTACTAGTGATACGTTCTCATGGAAAAGAACAGGCCTTGCCAAGGTGGAGTGAAAGGTATGGATTCCAGGCAGGGCAAGGTAAGGGCGGCAATGGGGAAGGGCAAGAGTGTCAAGAGCCTCAGGTCCCTGGTCCTGAGGACGTATGTAGTTGGCGGGATGGGGGGTGGGGGAAGAATTTACATATTGATTGGTGGGTAAAGGTGGTACCAGCTTCCACAGGGGATGTGACTACCCAAACTTAGGTATGTGTGGGGGTCTGTTAGCCTGAATCCTTATCTCACTCCAGACCCCATATGTTCCTCTTGTTGTAAAACAGAAATGTGACAGGAGGCAGTTAAATTTGGGGCAGTCACCCAAAGTTATTTATTTACAGGCTCTTTCTGTAAACATTAGGGACTCCTCATAAAACAGATGGTGACCAGAGGTAGGCAAGTAACCAAAGTTGTTTTGTGGGCCTCTTCTTTGGGCTCTGTGGACCCCCTCCCACCCACCAACCAGACCTTGGAATTAACACACAGTTTCAAAGGCTTTCTTTCCCAGACAGTAGAAACAATACATAGAATTTCAAGGTCACCCTCTTCCCATTCTACCATGGTGTTTCTTGTGGTGTTCCAAATACCTGGCACTATTATCAGATCCGTCTCAGGACAGCTGAGTCAGTGGGTGAGACATGTCTCCCTCCTCCTCCTTGGCTTGGTTTGCTATCTATCCTACCTAACAGGACAAAGCTCCAACCAACTGAGCCACATTGCCCAGGGCTCAGTAAAAGTTTTTAAAGTAAAACAAGCTCAATTTAAGTTTACCTATTAAAATAAGGAAAAATTAAAAGGTGTATTATATTAGGAAGCTACAGTAAGCATAACAGTGGATTAATGCCCTATGAATAGACAGATTGATGGAAAAGAATACAGGGTCCATTAAAACATACAGATACACATAGAAATTGTGTTTTGTTTAATTTAGTTTTTTAAAATTTATTAATTTACTTTTTGTTTGGAACATTTATCGTTTGCCTCTCACGTGCTCCCAGCTGGCGACCTGGCCCACAACTTGTCACAGGTGGGCACAGGTAACCAGCAAACAAAGAATTGAACAGAACACAGAGAGTTTATAGCAGACAGACAGAGAGCAGATTTATCAAGCAATAGCACACTCCACAGAATGTGAGAGCTGACTCCAAGCAGAGATTGGTCTCAGGGGCTAGAGGGATTCCATACTTATAGGGCAATATTTCTTGGCTTTTATTGCCCATGTACAAGTAGTTATATTAGTTTAAAACTACTGCACATGTGGTCTCCCATGACCTTCCTTGACTGACCACCAGGGGTCCCACAATGCTGGTTTATTATACTGCTATTATAATGAGGCAGGGGTCATGTAGCGTCTTCTGCACAGATGCAGTTATGATTCGCCATGATTCAGCACTTTCCCAGAAAGCAGGAACAAGTGGTCTCAGAACACAGTCTCTGTCCTGTATTGATGTCCTTTATCTTGTCCCTGGAGCACCTCCGGAGTTTCCTCCTGACTATCTCCTGCCTCAAACCCAGGCATGTGCTCTGACTGGGAATGGAACTGGTCACCTTTTGGTTTGCAGTCAGACACCCAGCCCACTGAGCCACACCAGTCAGAGCCATTGCCTGAGTCTTGCATGTGGCTTGACCAGGGATCAAACCTGTAGCCTTGTTTACCACCCCCCCCCAAAAAAAAAACCCTGTAGAGATATAAAAACTTCACATGAGCCCTGGCTGGTGTGGATCAGCAGACTGAGCACCAGCTTGAGAACTGAACGGTCATGGTTGGACTCCCAGTCAGGGCTCATGGCTGGGTTGGGGGTCAGATCCTCAGTTTGGAGTGTGTGAGAGACAACCGATTGATGTATCTCTTACACACATCAACACATCGATGTTTCTCTCCCTTTCTTTCTCCTTCCCCTACCCCCTCTCTAACAATAATAAATAAAATCTTAAAAAAAAATAAACTACTATGAGCAGAAAAATTGGATTCAGCATTTAGGGATGATCCACTACACCCAACATTTCCTTCTGATCTGCACCGAAGTGTTTTCCCAACGTGAACACCAGATGGCAGAAGAGAGGCGCACTGGGAACATTTTTTTCAGCAATCATCTTGTACTGTAAAGCAAGTTTCAACAAAGTTCAAAAAATTGAAATTATGTAAAGCATATTGCTGACACTAACTGCAGTCAATCTAGAAATAAGTAACAAAAGTTACTAAAAAGTCCTTATTTTATAAAGTGATGAAATGCACATCTAAATAATGTTGGATTCCACATTCCTAGATGATACAGTATACCCACCCACTTTTCCTGAGGACCTGCAATAAGGTGACATTCCCCAAAATGGTCACAAGATGGCAGAAGACACTGACAGATGCAACACATATCCTACTACTAGCCTGGCTGAAAGGTTCCTTCGCTTTTTACCCTGAGATGCAATCATGGGCACACTTTTCACTGTCCCCCCACAACAGAACTGCACAATGTCATCACCATTTTCTTTCTCTACCCTCTACCCCCTTCATGCAATTTCACCATTCCATCGTCCCACAACATTGTTCTCTTCTGGAGCAGAGAACTCTTCCAGGTGTCTTCTGCAGTCTTCCAGGGAATGGAAATTTCTCTCCACAAAGAACAATTCAGAGAGATGAACTAAATGGTTGTGGGAAGGAGCAAGGTCTTCTGATTACTGTGGAGGAATGAGGACTGTGCAGCCAGGCTGGAACTGTTTTTCCCTGGTCACCAAAGAGAAATGTGCTTTCTCACCTCATCCTCACCTTCCACATCATTTGCTGACAAATTTCAGACTCTTCCCCTCAGGCAGAGCTTTCAGTTGGTATGACTCGGAGCAATACCTGTTGCCAGTAACCTGCTGGTTTTGCAAAAGGAGCTCCTACTGCAGGACTCCCTCCCGAATTCACCACAAGGACATCATTACTTCCTTTGGATGACGACCACCCTTGGGAGGGGCGAGTGCTGGTTCCTTTGTTTCCCCACAATCTCTCCCATTCCATGTTGTCCTCAAATAGCAAAGATTCACCCCCCCCCAATCTTCATGGAAATGGAATGTTTCCTCATGTTTCAGTGGAGAACCACTTGTGGAAATCCACTCATGAAGGGTCCCCACCATCCCACTTAACTCATGTGGAGCCCAAATGGCAAAGCAATTAACATAACCAAGCTGGTGCAACTGATTTTCAAAGCCTGATTAGGACATTTTGAACGTGTTGCCTGTCTCCCGCCTGCCATGACGTGCTCTGTCCTCAGTGAACGTCTGCTGTTGAGGGCTCTCCACTGCACCTGGTCTGCCTGCCTGTGGGAGGAGGAATCTCCAGCATGAAACTTCACAATCCACTTCTGACAGGTTCCATCAGTCACAGCATCTTCTCCACACACACCACAGATCTTCTCTTGTCTTACAGTTGCACTTGCATCTTTCTTGAAATAACTAAGCCAAAGGGACCAAAAATGTTGCTTATGTGCATGCATCTTCACTGTGAAAAGGGCCAACCATACACTCACCACCTGTGGTGAGATTTTTTTTATCACACGTTGATAGGACATCTGTCACGATACAGCCTAACATGACAGTTTCGAATGAGGTTAAAGACAAATCATGGTATCCACCACAACCCAACCCCTAATCCTAACCCCGAACCATGCCACACACCAGACACTGGACTGGGTGTCCAAAGCCTGTCCCTGACTCCAGATGCCTGGCTCTGGACATCATGCCACAGACAACAGTGTGTCCTCCAATTTAAACCTGTAAACCCTTGAAATGTAATCATCTCATGTCTAAAACAATAAAGCAGGTTTCTGTGAAGCAAGAAAGTAGTAAGAAGAGCAGAGAGAGAAGATCACAGAGTAAGAAGACCACGCACGGAATTGAAGAAAATGGTTGCACATTATACTTTTGATCAGACTCTTTCTTCCACAACAAAGAACTTTATGACTCATCAATGAAGAGACACCTATATTATTTTAAACATTTTATTTCTTTATTTTTAGAGAGGGGGAGGAAGAGAGAAAGAGAGGGAGAGAAACATCAGTGTGTGGTTGCCTCTCATGCGCCCCCTACTGGGGACCTGACCTGCAACCCAGGCATGTGCTCTGACTGGGAATCGAACTGGAGGCCCCTTTGGTTTATAGGCTGGTGCTCAATCCACTGAATCATAACACCCAGGCAGACATCTATATTTTTAAAAAACATGAATAGTTCCTTCTAATGAGAACATATTCATAGATGTGGTAAAAAAAAATACCAAAGAAGATGTTCAATGACTACATCACAGTATAATACCCCTTCCCAGACACTACAAAGGCTATACTGAGAAAGCAAAACTGAGAAATGTTTATGATCACAAAGAAAAATTAGAATGGCTGACCATTTGTTTTGTACATGTAAACTGTTCTGAACCTTTTATAAAGTGATTTGACATTTCTTCAAAAAAATTACCCTACTGTGTTCAATAACTCCACTTTGAAACATATACCTGAGAAATTGAAGACAGATGTTATAACAAACTTATACATGATTATTAATAACAGCACTGTTAACAACAACCAAAAGGTAGAAAGTATTCAAAGGTCCATCTATAAGTAAATGAATAAACAAAATTTGGTTATTCTGTCACTGAAAAGGTACTGGACCCAAGGCAGGTTTGCCCTGGCAAGGTCTCATACACGTAGACTCTTGACTTCGTGCAGTAAAAACTTCGCAACACAAAGCTAGGGAATTTTGAGAGTTTGTATATTAAATGTAAATACAGTGAAACAAAGAAAGGGCTTCACAGAGAAGAGGCACAATCACAGCAACAAGAGTGAGCATAGGAGGAACTGCCTCTGGGGAAACAGAAAAGTTAGACACAAAGAAGATTCTTAGAGACATGATCAGGGGTGACCCGGGACAAGCTGCCACTGCCCACTGCTCCTCTGGCTGCAAGTCTCACAGGGACCTTTGCAGATAAGGAGAAACAAAACAAAGATACACAGCAAACAAGAGAAGAGAAGGCACATGTGTGCTCAAAGAACAGTGCATGCTGGGTCCTTTGTTTTAGGGTTTTACCTGTTTTCTAACATGGAGGACTTTAGAGGAGGTCTCAGAAGAGTCATCTCCACAGAATACTCAGCTTTCCAGGGGCGCCCTTTGATGTGCTGATGCAATAAAACAAGCACACAGAGTGGTCAGGGTCCTTCTTTGGTGAACTTCTCCTCCAGAAAAGCCACCAGGCTGGGACTGAGGTGGGTCTTCCCCTGCGTAGACTGAAATGTGTAAACCATTTTCTCTCAAATGTCCTTGGTTAGGGAAGTCGGATCCTCAGACTTATTACCGGGCTGTACATCGCTGGCCTTATTTAGCTCTTAAACTCACTTTTCCCATTCCACTTGCCAAGGAATTTTCCTCCCTTTTTTACTAATGTGCCTCAACTCCATTCACTTGGAGACTCCTATTGGCATTGAATTTAATACAATGATCATCTGTTGACACACACCAGACACTGGAGCCAAACTCTGGATCCTGGACACAGACCTTTGACTCCAAAAGCTAGACCCTGGAGTGGACCCAAACCAAAACCAGGACTCCAGGCCAAAGGCCCCAAACCCAAAGCCGTGTGCCCATACCCGACCCAGACCATGCAGTCTGAAGGCCAAATACCAGATGCCAGGGACTGACATGGGACGCTTAAAATGGCAGATTCCATACACCAGAACCAAAAGCTTTATCTGCACATGACCCTCGCAGGCAAACCCAGGACACAATGCCACATCCTAAGAGGTGCAAGACTGCAGACACACAACCGAATACATTTTGACTCTGAGGCACAGGCTCTGGACACAGGACGCAGATCTGTAACCAGGATGCCATGGCCAGAATTTGGAGTTGGAGCCAGATGCTGGGTCTCTGTTGCCAGAGGCCAGAGGCAGGAGCTGAACCAGATCTTCACACTGTAAACAAATCTGTGATTCAGTAAGATAAAACCCTTGTCTCTCCAAATGAAAACTTCAAAATTTTACCAAACCCAGCAACAATAGGCCAAAACACTGAGTGAACAAAAAGGATGCTGACCTTGCATGGCAGATATCCATGATCTCTCAGCTGCAACAGCTTCAGGAGTTAGCGCTGTCTCACCATTCATTCCACACTGCTGGCTTTTCAAAACTGTGGGGAATTATTCTGGCCAAGATGGAGGCATAGGTGGACATACTGTGCCTCCTTGCACAATCAAAATTAAGGACAACAAAAATTTAGAAACAAAAAACAATCTGATCTCACAGAAAATTGAACTGTACGAAAGTCCAACAACCATTCATCAAGACTGGTAAAAGGGGTGGAGCCAGCAGCCTGCAGAGAGGGGCTGTGTCAGGAAAAAGCAGTGGTTGGTGGTCTCAGGTGCACAGGCAGAGGCTGGCAGACCCCGGCACAGGGTGGCACCGGGCTGACACAGTGAGGCTCGCAAGGCCACTGGCTGACCTTGGACACACATTCCCGTGCAGATAAACCAGGTGAAATGGGGAGTGAGACAGACTGCGCAACCCAGGGCCCAGTGCTGGGATATAAAGCCTGGAAGCACCGATTGGAAACACTTGTGGGGGTTCAGGTGCCGGGAGAGACTCCCAGCCTCACAGGAGAGTTTCTTGGAGAGACCCACAGGGTCCTAAAAGGTACACAAGCCCACCCGCCCAGGAACCAGCACCAGAAGGGCCAAGGGATTGGCACAAGGGACTGAAACCCGGCAGAGAGCAGAGCGAGCACCATTGTTCCCTCTTGGACCCCGCCCACACAGACAGCATCACAACCCAGCAACTAGGCTGCCATGCCCTGGTGAACACCTAAGGCTCCGCCCCTCACTACCTAACAGGTGTGACCAGAACAAAAAAAGAAATGACTCAAATGGAAGAACAGATCAAAGCCTTAGAGCCAATACATATAAGCAACCAAGAGATAGCCAACCTATCAGATGCACAGTTCAAAGCACTGGTGATCAGGATGCTCACAGAATTGGTTGATTTTGGTCACAAATTAGATGGAAAAATGAAGGCTACACTAAGTGAAATGAAGGGAAATGCACAGGGAACCAATAGTGATGGGAAGAAAGCTGGGACTCACATCAATGGAGTGGACCAGAAGGAAGAAAGAAACAACCAAATAGAAAAGAATGAAGAGACAAGAATTCAAAAAATTAGGAGAGGCGTAGGAACCTCCAGGACATTGTTAAACATTCCAACATCTAAACTACAGGGGTACTAAAAGGAGAAGAGGAAGAGCAACAAGTGGAAAAGTTATTTGAACAAATAATAAAGGAGAACTTCCCCAATCTGGCAAAGGAAACAGACTTCCAGGAAGTCCAGGAAGCTCAGAGAGTCCCAAAGAAGTTGAACCCAGGGAGGAACACACCAAGGCACATCATAATTACATTAGCCAAGATTAAAATGAGGGAGAGAATTCTAGAAGCAGCAAGAGATAAGGAGACAGTCACCTCCAAAGGAGTTCCCATAAGACTATCAGCTGATTTCTCAAAAGAGACCTTGCATGCAGGCAAGAAGGGGCTGGAAAGAAGTATTCCAAGTCATGAAAGGCAAGGACCTATATCCAAGATTGCTCTCTCTAGCAAAGCTTTCATTTAGAATGGAAGGGCAGATAAAGTGCTTCTCAGAGAAGGTCAAGTTAAAGGAGTTCATCATCACCAAGCCCCTATTATATGAAATGTTAAAGGGACTTATCTAAGAAAAAAAAATATGAACAGTAAAAAGATAGCAAACTCACAGTTATTAACAACCATACCTATAACCAAAAGTAAACTAACAAAGCAAACAAATAGAACAGGGACAGAACCACAGAAATGGAGATCACATGGAGGGTTAGCACCAGGGGAGTGGGAGGAGGAGAGAGGGGGAAAAAGTACAGAGAATAAGTAGCATAGATAGTAGGTAGAAAACAGATGGGGGAGGGCAAGAACAGTATGGAAAATGTAGAAGCTAAAGAACTTATGACACATGGACATGAACTAAAGGGTTGAATGTGGGTGGGAGAGGGTGTGCAGGGTGCAGGGGAATGAAGGGGGGAATTGGGACAACTGTAATAGCATAATCAACAGAATATATTTAAAAAACTATAGGGAATTAAAAAGTGATTATTTTCCACAAAACTTGTTGGCTCTAAACCTGTAGGATAATAATTAAAATAACATAATCAGATCAATACAAGATATTTAACATTTAATCTATGCATGAGTACAAATGAATACCAGACAATGCAGTGATATCAGGTATATAGGACCTTTGGGAGTATGGGGAAACAGGGTCTTATAGCAGTAAAATGGGTGATAGGTAATTTATGAAAAGTGTAGCATTCGTGGAATATTACTTTTTGTTAGGCAATCCCATAAACTATAGGACACAAGCTAAATGAACAGACTCTTCTGAATTTCATCCATGTAATCATTCAGTCGAGGCTAGGTTACTTTGCTTAAATTGTTAAATCTTGTGGCAACAGCAGCAGACACAGCCTGAGGCAGTGACCAGCTGCCAGGAGGGCCTTGCATGGCCCACAGGGGGTCGAAGGACTGAGTGTCCCTGTCCAGTGCACTGTGGACCATCCTCCTCTGCCTGCAGCCGGTGGAGTGCAGCAGAACCCCCTCGAGTGCAAGTCAGGTGACCGTGAAGCCACAACCAGGAGGTGAGCCACAGCCACACAGGCGGGACAATGACACAGTCAGGACCTCAGTGCTGCTGGTACATCAGGCAGCTGGGATACGGCCACGTTTGAAACATCGATGCAGTTAGGACATCAACAAGCTGGTGAAGGACAAAGTAACAGCCAGGACACCGACACAGACAGGACATTGACAAGGCCAAGACACCTACACAGAAAGGACAGCGGTGCAGCTCACATGTCCACGCGGTCAATTATCAATGCAGATGGTACAGAAGTGGGGCTGGAGCACCGAGGGAACTGAGACATCGACAAAGACAGGGAAGTGGCACAGCCAGGAAATCTGTGCAGGTGGGGCAGCACGACCTCTACATCAGCACAGACGGGACAGTGATGTGGAAGGGACACCAACACAGGCAAGACAGCAGCACGGCCAGGACATCAAGGCAGAGGGGACCTAGACACAATAACAATTTTGGCGAGGCTGGGACATTAGCGTGGTGGGGATATGGACACAGGAGGGACATCGATGTTGCCAGGATGCCAACACACACGGGACATTGTACCACAAAAACGTGGACATGGCTGAAACATGAACACAGGTCTAGCCCACAAGAGGTGCCTAGTTACCATAAAGTCACCGCTGTCGTATGTGGGGGAGAGAAGGAAAAATGAACTACAAACTCTGTTTATATGAAAGTAGTAACATACATGACTAAGCGCCATTCCATTCAGCATTCATAGATCATTCCACAGCTCACAACCGTTCCTGCTGGCCTGCACGAAGCTGTTATTCCCAAAATGCCCACGAGATGGCAGCCGAGATGCACACTTGGAATACTGTACTATTTGCTTGGCCAAAAAGTTCATTTGATTTTAAGGTAAAGACACAATCAAAGAGACATTTTTCATTTTCACCAATAATTTCATTAAACAACGTATTCACCATTTTGTCCCACTGCTTTCTGCAACCTTTCATGCATCTTCATAATTCCATCTTCCCCAAAGTTTTTATCTTTTGGCCAAGCCAATATAAAGCCAGTTTCAACAAGCATCACAGCACTGAAATCATATACACTGTTTCTTAAGTGCTCTTATTGCATTTCAGCCAGAATTCACTACAAATGGGTGATTGGAAATTCCTTATATTTGGTAGTTATGTAATACACTTCTACATAACCTCAAAAATAAAACAATTTGAATTATAAAAGAGACTGAATAGGGATCAACATACTACATACCAAAACTTATGAAAAACATCTTTACCCTTAAATGCACAGTTTCAGAAATAAAAGCTGAAAATATACAAGTTTTGTGCCCATACTTGTAACCTAAAATAGTAAATGAAATCCAGAGAAAGTAGACAGAAACGTGCACGTCGACATATCTGCAAGTGTATATACATGAAATGATAGCAGTTTTTTTCTAACTCTTGGAGTAGAATTTTGAATAAATGTTTTCTCATTGTTTAAGTAAGCAGTAACAAGGTAAATTAAAAATGCTTTTCAAGCACACTTGGAATTTTTTATTTTTATTGTTTTTAATTTAATTTATTTATTTTTAGAGAGGGAAGGGAGGGAGAAAGAGAGAGAGAGAGAAACATCAATGTGCAGTTGCTGGGGGCCGTGGCCTGGAACCCAGGCATGTGCCCTGACTGGGAATCCAACCTGCGACACTTTGGTTCGCAGTACTCGCCCAATCCACTGAGCCACGCCAGCCAGGGCACACTTGGAATTTTTTAAAACAATGACTATATTTAGCTATAAAGCAAGTTTCAACAAATGTCTCACAAACTATGCTTATTGCTCTCTTTGCCATTAATCTGGAAACCAGATTATAAGGTAAAGGTAAGGTAACTAGAAAGGGATCATAAGGTAACTAGAAAGTCTCTATATTTAGATGTCATAAGGTAACTAGAAAGTCTCTATATTTAGATGTTTTAATACACTTCTAAATATCTTCCCAAAATAAATCATAGTCAGGGTGGAAAATAATTTGCACAGAAAAATAATAAAAATACTGCATACCAGACCCAGAGCTTTCTGGTTCAAAAATGATCAAAGCTTCAAACTATTTCTCAACCTAAGGTGATTTTTGACTCTAAGGGGACTTTAGGCAAAGTACTGAGCCATGTTAGATTGTCCTGAGGGGTAGAGAAGTGAAGGTGTTGACAGTGAATAGAGGTACTGGATGCTAATGAGCACCTACAATGCAGAGGACAATCCCCCAGGACAATGAATTCTCTGGCCCAAAAGGTCCATAGTGCTGAGAATGAGAAACCCTACTCTGTATCATGAAGACTCTTATAAAACACAAACAGCATGTCCCTTTGTATCCTAGATCTCAAAGGCTGCCTTTCTTGGAACAGGAAGCATGGAAGCTAAAACTTAAAGAATAAAAAATGCCAGCCATCTTGCAAATGTCAGGGAGAAGTGTCCTAGGCAATAGGTCAGGAGGCAAAGGAAGATCTGTCCACTTAGGAGACCAGGTCACACTGTGATTACACACAGTAGTCCTCTGAGGATCCCTGCTTCTTTCCATTGCTCATACATCACTTTAATAACTGCTTCATAATGTCACTTAGAACAAAGAGTCGTACTCTGTTAGATTCCAGATTTCACCATCCCAAGTTTTTGTCTTTGAAAATGTGGACATTTGCCACCTTTTATGTTCCTCAGATTACCTACCCGGGGGGAACATTTCCTGTAACAACATACTTCTGATTTCTAGAACACCATGCTCCCAGGCCCTAAACTCACTTAAAATGCTAAGAAGGGTGTTACTATTTCATTTAGTCATTAATATATTTATGACTCACAAAGACAACTTTTCTAGCTCCTCACATTACCTCACTTCTTCTTGTTTTCTTTCAAGCTTTAACTATTTCTAGGTCACCTACAGCTACAACCGTGTAATGGGCATTATTGCATGAGAGCATGTTTACCTTTGTAACACATGACATTCAATGGAAAAGTATCACAAACAGATTTTAGTGCAGTGATAGGAAAATAACATGCAGAAATAAATACGTAGAAATAGTAAATTAAATATATAATTTAAAAAAGTCTCAATAACAATAAAACAGGTAAAAAAAAAACAACCTGAGAGTAAACTTAACAACAACGTACAGGATCTGTGTGAACGAAGTTGGAAACTGTTACACAGTAACAGAAACTTAAACAAATGAAAAATATTGTCTTGTTTTGGGGTTAAAAAATGGGTATCATTGTACATCCATTTACCAAAGTTATCTGTAACTGAAATATAATCTAGATGAATATAGAAATGTGGTCTCACAGGAATGGTCAGCTAAACTGGACCTGAGATGTGTACCCCAGAAACAGTCTCAACCCCTTTTCTGCTCCCCACAGGGTGGCTGTATCTGCCCCTAACCCCTCCTCACCTCATAGCCCCCACGCAGCTCACCTCCTGTGTTGGGAACTGCCCTGTCTTGTTTCAGAAGCTGTAACCCCCCATGACTAAAGCTGGGTGAGCGACCATGGGACCATAAGCCACTAAGGAGACAAAAGCTTATCTCCCTGGCAGGAGCTCTGCTTCTGCTCCTTTTACTTCTTCCATAACTGGCCCCCAATGCTTGGTCGGTTAGCCAATGACAGGTAAGATTCCCCAAAGGGGGGAATCTAAGACAGGCACGATCACATGGGAGGCCCCGAAGGAAGGACTTGGGGGGGCTACAGCAAAAGGAGATGATGAACCCTCGCCCCTGGGCTTTGACAAAGCCTGAGTCCTCATTCTGTCTGCAAGAAGTCTCGTAATCTCTTGGCTGCCTTATTTCCGCTGCCTGACTTAAGCCTGAAACAATGAGAGGGTGGTGCAGCCCTGCACTGGACAGGGCTGGTTCCTGGGGCAATCAGGCCTAAGAAAGAATATGTAAAATCCTGTGAAACCTGCTTTGTTTAGAATGCTCTCAATTAGATAAGGGTCCAAGGAAGAAGTGAGTTTGTTCCTCAAAAGTTTTATTGCTCTTTAGCTATCTGACCCTGACTCAAAATAGGCCCTCAGAGTTCTTTGTTATCTATTGTTTACTCCTTATTGCCTTACAATGATTAATGAGCTTTACCTGTATTCTTGTGCAAACAAACCCAATAAAAGCCCCTTGAGGAAAAGGCTCTTGGCCCTTCTCCTTGAGAGATCAGCCACCTTTCCTCCCCAAGCAGATCATGTTTTGGTAGACTTATTCTCACCTGTGGCAGCTGGGGGGGGGGCCCTGCGGGAGAAGTCCCCCACACTCCTGTCCCTGGACTGCGTTGCTTGCATCACATTAGGCCGAGAGCGTCACCTCGTGACCATGGAGACTGGCGCCGGCAGTGCCTAACCTCCAGTCTGCGTGGTTGCTCATCTCTCCACCAGAACTGCCCGCCCCCCACACCCGCCAGCCTAAATATGCCTCCCACCCAGCCTCACCCACAACTGTGGCCCCCCCTCACCTCCAGCCCAGTCCTGCCTCTGACCATAGACAGACCCTGCCCCTCATCTGTAGGTTTGATTTTTAGTGGTCCATTTTAACAAAAATAGCCAGGAATCAAGTATCCTTGCTAACATGCAGTTTAATGAAGAATACATTAATAACATATACTTTATACAATTAAAGAATACTCTGAAAAATAACTTGTTAAGTGAATAAAAGGACGAGACACACACTGGGAGAAAACATGAATTACCTAAAACACAGAGTACAAAAAGTTAAAAGTGAAAGACTGGGAAGATACACAGGATGGTGCAAAAGCAGCTTTACAATTGTTCACATGGAAAATCATGTCATAATTACTAAATAATAAGACAACAATAAACTTTGTTTCTTGTCCTCACAATTCTAAACCTACTTTTGCCCCACCCTGTCTTATGCACACATAAACCACATGAAGATTACATAATCACATGCAGTGGGCTTCAAGGTAGAAAGCATGACTAGAAATGAAGAGCACTTCATATCAATGAGTTTAACTTACCAGGAAGATCCAAATTCACCATGTACTTAGTATCGTAAACTTAAGTTACATAGAACAGACACAAACAAAAATGTATAATCATAATAGATTATCAAACCTCTCTCATCAGGAATACAGCATTCCTCTTTCAGAAACAAGCAACCACCTCACAAAATTCAGTAAGGGTGTAAGAAACACCATGAGCAGAAAATTGGATTCAACATTCACAGATAACCAACAGACTATACACAACTTTTCCTGCTGACCTGCACTAAGGTGTTATTTCCAGAATGAACACGAGATCACAGAAGAGATGCACGCTTGGAACATTTTTTACATTGACCATATTGTAATGAAGCAAGTTTCAAAAAAATTCTAAGGATTGCAATTACATGATGTATGTTTCTTACTCTCATTGTAGATAATCTAGAAATTAGTTGTAAAATGTAACTAGAAAGTTCCTACATTTAAGAGTTATAAATACACTTCTAAGTAACCCTCAAAATGAATCACCATTGGAGTTAAAAAATAATTTCCAACTGAATAATATTAAAATATATTAACAACCTATGGGAAAATGTAGTAATAAATCTTCACATTAAGGGGAAACAGTTGAAAATTCACATGTTTTGCATCCATATTACAAATCCAGAATAATAAATTAAATCCTGGAAAGTAGAAGAATGGAAATAGGCAAGGAGAGATGTCTGGAAGAGTATATACTTAAAACAATAGCAGCTATTACCTGTTTGGGTTGGATTTTGAATTAATTTTTATTTTTCTCTATAATTCAAGTAAGCTGCCAAAAAAAAAAAAGCATTCTCAGTTGGGTAATAGAACAGTGTGAGAGGAAAACATAGCATAATTTAAGAATAATAAAAACTTGGGCTGTTGTGGAAACAACGCCAGAGGCCTTTTCTCTGCTCACCCAGCCGGATCTCCTCACTCAGAGGGGCCCCTTTTCCAAACTGCACTTCTCTGTGCACAAATGCAGTCGAGCAGAGAGGAAAGGACGGGGCCAGAACAGAATGAGCACAGCAGCACTGAGCAGCACAGCCTGGGGGGGACTTGCCCCGGGGCTGCCTCACTCCAGGGCCCCTCACGGCCAAGAACCTTCACAACTAAGCAGCAGCAGCACTGGGCTGACCCACTGAGGTGCTGCTTCATGATTCACCTGGAACTACACTGAGCTTCCTAGTAGCCATACTGCACTCACAGCCATTAGTATCAAAACGGAGCTGTTTGCACTACATAGTTTCCTTCTTCCCCACACCCCAGCTCTGGAACTCCTGCTGGCAATGAATTGGAGCCAGTGACCATCACTTCCCAGACACCAGATGCCACAGACAGACTCAGAACCTGACACAGGCCCTGGACTCCAGAACCCGGGCCCCAGAGCAGACCCAGTACCAAAAGCTGAACCCCAGAACCCTGCCCCAATCCCAAAACTGTTCCCACGACCCAGGCCAGACCATTGACCCTGAATGCCAGACCCCAGACACCACAGACTGGCAGAGAACCCTGAACACCAGGTTCCATACATCAGACCCTAGAGCCAGAGGTGCACACGGACCCCACACACCCACCCAGGATACATAGCCACACCCGAAGAGACTCCAGATCCCAGACACACAGCCAAAGACAGATTTAGCTTCAGGCCACAGACCCAGGACACAGAACCCAGATCTGTAGCCAGAACCCCACAGCCAGACTCCAGAGCTGGAGCTGGGCAATGGAGCCCACTTCCCAGATGCAGGAGCAGAAGCGAGTCCTCACAGTGTGAAAAGAGCCAGGAACCGATAAAGAACATTCCTGACTCTCTAAGTCCAAGCAGCTGGCCTCAGAAATAGCTTTTCACGCCAATGTAAGTGTACAGGGGAAGAAAATAACTCTGCTGTTATTTTCTTGGCACTGCTAAATTATACCAGGCCCTGCAGAAACAGCACAAAGAGGCAGACAGAGCAAAAAATAACAGTAATGCTTACTCTTGCCAGGAGATGTCCACGAACTCTCAGAGGCTGCACTTTCCAGAAGTTAGTGTCCCGCCCATGAATGTCACATGGCCAACTCACGAACACTGTGGGGGGTTAAAAAATTATTTTTGTCATACCTTCTAAGTTCTAACAGCTGGGATAACAATCAAATTGACATAATCTGATTAATGGGAGGTATTCAATGTCTAATACAAGGGCAAGGAGAATTCATATTCAAATGAATACCAAACATAATGAAGTAATACGGAGTATAGGGTATTTTGGAAACTGGAAGAACAGAGTCTCAGATTTCAAATGTGAAATGTGGACATGCAGGTAATTTAGAAAAAAGGCAGCATGCCTGGCAGGCAGATTTTTGTCGGGCAGCCCCAAAACTCTAAGACACAAGGAGTATGTATCAGAGGCTCAATGAGCTGTTGCTAGTCTTACTGTCTGAAGCTGAGGTGATTGTCCTGAAGCTCTCTTCCTAAACCGAATTGTGGCAACGAAACCTCTCAGGAAGGAGTGAGATGGCGATCCTGAGCGACCTCTCAGTCCTCCCTCTCCTAGCCACCAGGGCAGCATCGACCTGCCGCATGCAGAACCCCGCCCTCAGCGCAGCGCGCCTCCCTGTCCTCACACCGCGGAGAGCGGGAGACGTCCATCGCCCGTCACCACGCTCCCAGGACACCGGCTTTCCAGCGGTTTCTTCTTTTCACAACCAGTAAAGAAAGGGAGAGGAAGCCAGGGGGCCTTCCCGAGCACATCCACGTGAACCCCCAGCCGGCCCCGGCTCTGCGAACCCCCAGGCCCCGCCCGCCCATGAGAGGCCGGTGGCCCAGTGTGCCTGTCATTCGAGGTGAGGCTGCTCCGCTCTGCTTTCCTTCCCACAGGTGAGAGGGACGCCCCCAAACCTGTGCGAGTGGTGACGGGAGAGACCTGGTTCTTCTTGCTGATGCATGTAAAGAATGACATATCAGCAAATCTGGTAGTATGTAATCAGTTTATTAGTGGTCTGCTTCCATGGAAGAGAACAGGACTGGGTAGATCAGGGGGTGAAAGGGAAAGTTTCAGAGTAAGTCAGGGTGCGAAAAGCAAGAGGCTGGAGACCAGGGTGGCAAGCCCCTGGGCTGCCTGAGGCTGGGTGTCCAGAAGCCTTGTGGCCCGAGAGCCAAGAGCCGAGAGAGAGAGAGAGAGAGAGAGAGAGAGAGAGAGAGAGAGAGGAAAAGTCATATATTGATTAACGGGTAAATGTGGCGCCAGCTTTCCTGGGGGAATGTGACTACCCACATTTAGGTATGTGTGGGAGTCTGTCCGCCCAAATCCTTATCTTGCTCCAGACTCCATTTGGTCATCCTGTTGTAAAACAAATATGTGACAGGAGGCAGTTAATTAAATTTTGGGGCACTTTTCAAAGTTATTTATGGGCTCTTTCTGTAAGCATCAGGGACTCCCTCGTAAAACAGACAGTGACTGGAGGTAGGTAATTAACCAAAGTTGTTTTATGGGCTCTTTCTGTGGGCACCGGGGACCCTCTCCCACATTCAGGCCTTGGGATGAAAGCAGTGTCAAGGCTTTCTTTCCCAGACAGTGGAAATGCTACATAGAACTTCAAGGACTTTCCTTCTGTCTTGCTAACATAGTGTTTCTTGTGATGTTGGAACACCTGGCAATATCATCAGACCAGGCTCAGGACTGCTGAGGTAGCATGTGAGACTTCTCTCCTTCCTGCCTCAGTTTACTTATTTATTCTACTTAATTGGTAAAAGGTGTTTCCTGGCAACCAGAGTGCTAAATGCAGGCCAGTGGCAGTACTGCAGTCTCGCAGTTCTCCCAGTGCTGTCTCCTGCCTCAGGAGCGCGCACCCTCTGGTCGCATCTCCACCCCGTCGTCCTCCTCCCAAACCCACCTTCCAGTCTCCCAAGGTCCGCGGCACCTCCGCCCACCTGCAGGTCCCCGTCCCCAAACCTCAGTTCTCTCGGTTCCACCCAAATTCCGCGAGGGCCCTTCCCCCTCCCACCCGCAAAGTAACCGTTCAAACCTCCCCCTGGCGTCGCGGTCCACCCGCTCTGGTACCCACCACTTCCCAACACGGCCCACCAGGGTCCCATCCGCCTTCCAGACCCGCACCGCCCTTTGCTTCTCACCCAGGCTTCACCCCCAACCCCGGTCCCGACCTATGGGGATCACTGCCCCGCCGGCCCCTCCATGGCCCCTCCGTCCCTCACCGGGCAGCGACCTGGTCACTCCTCCCCCAAAGTTCCCGGAGGCACATCGCAACCCCCCCCCACACCCGCTCTCCTTTCCGAGACCTTCCTCCCCACAGCCCCGCTGATGCCCCTCGGCCCACGCGGGCTCATCCGCCATCCTGTCTGGGTCCCGCGGCCGCTGGGGGAGGGGGTGGGGCGGACGACGAGTGGGCGGAGTGGGGACAGGCTGGACCTGAGAAGGGCGCTGGCGCCGGCCCAAAGTGAGGAAATATACGGATAAAAAACAGATCGAAAGTGAAAAAATGGAAAAAGATACATTATGCAAACATAAACCAAAGTAAAGCTATAGAATAATGTACAGTCAATTCGAAGTCAAAGAACATTGCTAGATATAAAAAGCACTCGATATCAAGAAGTTCCAAGTTTGCATGCACTTACTAACGTAAACTCCGATGATAAAGGACAGAGATAAGAGGAAAAATAGTCAAATGTATAATCATAGATTTAACACACTTCTCACTCGAGGGTAGAACATTCTTCTTTCTGAACAAATATACCTCCACAAAAGTCAGTAAGGATATAATAAACAACACAAACAGCAAATTGGACTCAACATTCATAGATGTTCTGCTACAACATTCCTGCTGACCTGAACCAAGGTGTGATTCCGAAGACGTACACGAGAGGGCAGCAAAGACGCACACTTGGAACATTTTTAAACCTTACCAGACTTAATCATAAAGTATGTTTCAATAAACTTTAACAGCTTGAAACTGTATAAAGCATGTTTCTTGCTCTCATTGCAGTTAATCTAGAAACCAGTAACAAGAGGTAACTAGAAAGTCCTTATGTATAGAAGTAATGAAATACGCTTCTAAATAACCCCCAAATAAATCACAGTTGGAGTTAGAAAATAATTTGAACTGAATGATAATAGAAATACTTCATACTAACAGGAAAATGTACAGCTTTAGGTGAATATATTAGCAAAAAACAAAAGCTCCAAAACTCACAAGTTTTGCACCCATCTTAAGATGATACTGTGATGAGGACAGAAGTCTTTGCTTTGCCCACCCAGCCCAGTCTCTCGTCAGTCAGAGAGGAACAATATTCTTTCTGATTGCTTCGCCCACAGTGTCTGCTTTTCTCACTTGCACCTTATTCATGTGCAATTGCAGCAGCTCTGACAGAGGGAACTCCTAAACTTTTCATCTCTAAACTTGACCTGAGCCTGGGTCTGCCATTTACAAGCTATGTTCTTTTGGCAACGGAACAAACCTCTTAGGGTCTTTTTTATGGTCACTTGTAAATCTTCTCATTTTCATAGCTTATGACATTCAGAGCAGAAAGACCTGGACTCAAGACTGGGCTTTGCCTCCTGAGGCCACATGGGGCCACGTTAAACCTCACGGTGCTGAGTGGCCTGGAATCAGAAGCATTCCAGAATCCCGTGTCGGTCCAGACAATGCACTCACAAAAAGTGACCTAAGACGTGCACCCCAGAAACAGCCTGGGCACCCTTTCCTGCTCCTCACAGGGTTGCTGGAGCTGCTCCTCCCACACTCTCCCCCCTCCCTGCCATGTGCCTCACCTCATGCCTCCTCCCGCTGCTCACCTGATGCCCCTTGGCCCCCATCACTCACCTCATCTCTGGCCTGGCCCCACACCTCATGGCCATGCCCTACTGCTTACCGGGGGCACCTGACTTCATGTCCACCTGTTTGCTTGTCTGTCCTGAGTGTGGTCCAAGGGGCCGGTCCTGGCCCAGCTTCTCATCTCAGCCCACTCCCTAACATGACCCTGGCCGTTTGCTTCAGGGTGGCCCTGCTCCTCATTTATTACTTTAGAGTTCAGTGGTCTATTCATGTGAAAATAGCCAGGAACCAGATATAGTCATAAACAGTAAGTTTAATAAAGATTAAAATTAATAACATAGACTTTACAAACTTAAAAAACAACCTATAAAAGAAGTTGTTCCAAGAATAAAAAGTCAAGCCACCAACTGGGAGAAAATGTTAGTGAGACTCATATCTGATTTAAAAAAACAACAACTTCAAAATACACAAAGGATTCTAAAACAAAACAAAAAAAACCCCCACTAAAAATGGGTGAGGATCTAAACAGACAGCTAGCCAAGGGAAATAGACAGTGTGGGCATAAAAAAGGGGGTGCTATGGAAAGTAACCTCTTAGTGATCTGATCATGAATTTCTAATTGAGCAGGCCATGGTTGGTAGACACACCCCAGACATATAACTTCAGTAAAAGGCTTATCTTTACCTTAAGCAAGCTTTGTGCACAGTTTCTGTGTGTCTATACTAATATACCTTTGAAATGTCCCTTGGCCAATACTAGCTTTGCTCCTCCCACCCTCATGTAATCTTCTTCATGTTTCCTCAATTCCAAATGCATAAAAGAAATGCAACACTGAGTGCCTTTTAAATGCTACTCAGAGGTAATGAGTAGACACTAGAAACCGAGACATGAACAGTGTTGCACAGATTAGTTTTCTCTGCTGCCCCCATGGCCAGTCTGTGGCTTGAAAATTGAATGTTCTCAGGTGATTGTGTAGACTTACATGGAAATAGACTATTAATCTTCCATTCTAGCAGACAGAATAGTAGATAAAAATGATACAAATGTGCCTTTCCATAATCAAAAGACCATCAATGCCAGAAGCTGACAAAATTAGGAAAGCTTGACATGGTGCTTCTTTGAACATTTCACAAAATTTATAATGAAAAGATGACATTTACTTGGGAGAGGTAGTTTAAAGTACACACAGTACAAGAGAGATGAAGAGTCATTTGTGTATCTTTTTATTACTCTAAAATTTTGTTTCTCTCAATGTAAATGTAACAAACAATTACTGCACATGGTACCTAGCGTGCATAACAGGGGAAAGCGAAACACAGGGCATACTGGTCCTGAAACACTGCTTGCACTTTGGTGTCATTCTGAAGAAAAACACTAGGTGGCAGCAGGGATGTGCTTTTCCTTATGACTTCAACTTTGGCGTTGCACTCAAGGGCAGCAGAAAAGAGCTCTTCCTGGTCATGTCCACTTAAGGGTGCATGCCATTCCCAGGATGCACACTAGACGACTGCAGAGAAGTATATTTCCTGGTGAACTGCACTCAGCTTTTGTTCACTAGTTGCACACTAGATAGCAGAAGCAAAGAGCACTTTCTGGTAACCTCCACTCTGTGTTGTGCACAAGATAAACACTAGCTGGCAGCAGAGAACACATTTTCTTGGTGATCTTAACTAAGATGTTATTTCTGATTTCCTCACGGCAACAGAGAAGTGCTTTTCTTCATGACTTGCACTAGGGTGTTATTCCCAATTTGCACACTTGATGGCAGCAGAGAAGTACTTTTCCTGGTAAATACTAAAGTCTTCTTCTGAAGAAACCCAGAGATAACAGCAGAAAAGAACTACTCCCGGTGATGTCCACCCAGGTGTTATTCCTAAGATGCATACTCCATGCCAGTTAAGAATTGACTGGTGACCCAACTAGGTGTTAGTCTCAGGTGCTCAAGGGATGGCAGCAGAGTAAAGCTCTTTCCAGTGTGCTCCACTCTTGTGTTACTTTAAATATGTAACTAGATGCCAGCAAAAATAGCTTTTTATCATGTTATACCTTCAGCTGTTAGTCACCAGTTGCACAGTAAATAGCATAATAGAAAAGCATTTCCCGGTAACCTGAATTCTAGTGTTATACTCCAGATGAGCACTAGGTGGCAGCAGAGAATAGCACTTCCGGGCGACATTTACTTAGGTGTTACTCCCAAGAAATACACGAGATGGCAACACAAAATTACTTTTTATGATGGCATACACTCAGGCATTCTTCACCAGTTGCACACTAGATGGCAGCAGAGAACTGTTTCCTGACAACCTTCACTCCTGTGTTAGTCCCAAAATGCAAACTAGATGCAAGCAGAGAAGAGTGTTTCCTGCAAGTTCCACTGAGGTGCTATTCCAAACAAGAACACTAGATAGCGGAAAAACAGAGCTTTTCCTGGTGATGTCCCCTCTGGTGGTGTTCCCAAGACACAAATTGATGACAGTAGAGAGTAACTTTTATGATGACCTGCAATTAGTTTCACTAGATGCACTATCTAGTTGCACACCAGATAGCAGCAGAGGAAACTCTTTTTTCACGACGTTCACTCAGCTGTTACATGAGATAGCAGCAGAAAAGAGCATTTCCACCAAAAATTAAAGTTACCATGTGACCCAGCAATATCACCAGAATTGGAAGCAGGGACTCAGAGAGATATTTGAAAACTAATGTTCGTAGCAGCTTTGTGCACAGCAGTCAAGAGAGGGGGGAGGTGCCGTGTGGAGGTGGAGGCGGAAGGCACACCGAGGGCGGCTGCGGCCCAGGGCGCCAGCGGCTGCACAGACCAGCAGGAGACAGGAAAAGGGACGGAATGGACGCCCCCTCACAGCCCCTGACGTCCTGATGGCGGGACTTCTAGCTGGGAGCTGCAAGAGGATAGGTTTCTGCTGTTGAATCTACCATGACAGCCTGTTTTCGTGTGTTGGTTTTTTGGTTTTGAGTGCCTACTTAAAAAAGTAAAATAAAATCAGAGCTCGTGTCAAAAGAGGCAGGTGTGGGCACCGCCCCTGGGTCAGTCAGTGGGAGGAAAATGAGGGGGGATGTCTAATCTCCAGACAGGAAGCCGGTCACCCAGATCCCCAATGTTAGCAGAGCGAGAAGGTAGCAGGGAATCTGCCCCTCTTGCCAGGATTTCGGGGGCCCCAGCAGCAATGTGACCCCAGAGCTGCTAGACAGGAAGGAGCCAGGGCAGGAGGAGGCAACGTCCCCCACCACTGGGAGCCTGGTCCAGCGGCACTGAGGCCTCAGGAGCAGGAGAGAAGGCCTGCCAGAGTGCCCCAGTGGCACACAACAGCCAGTGGAGCTCACCTGCGAAAACTCAGACGGCTGCCCTTCGCCAGGTACTCAGTGGTCAAACCCCTTTCAAGGTTCTTATAAACAGAAACCATGTTAGAGTTTACCTCTGCACATCAGAAACAATAAAATGCTCAGGAAAGATTTAACCAAGGAGGTGAACACTCTGTTTATTGAAAACTATAGGACATTGATGAAAAAGTTGAAGAAGATACTAGCAAATAGAAAGCTGTCCTATTCTTATGCATTACAAGAGTTAAAATATCAGTGCCACCAAAATCTCTCTGTGCATTCAATGTGGTCCATGTCAAGATCCTAATGGTATTTTTTAACAAAAATGGGAAAAAATGATTCTAAAGTTTGTATGGAACCACAAACGACCCTGAATAACCAGAACAATTCCAAGAAAGAGCAAAGCAGGAGGCATCACACATTTGAATTTCAAACTATAGTACAAAGCTATAGTAATCAAAACAGTATGCTCTTGGCATTAAAAAAGATATATAAATCAATGAAATAGAATTGAGACCCCAACAGTAAACCCACACATACATGGTCAACTAATATTTGACAAGACAGCCATGAACGTTCCATGGGAAACAGACAGCCTCTTCAGTAAATGGTGTGGAGAAAATCGGGTGGTCCTCTACTTAACAGCACTCACGACAATTCACTCAAACTGGGTTAAAGATGTGACTGTGAGACCTGAAGCTGTAACAGTCGTAGAAGAAAACAGGGGAAAGTTCTTCAACACCAACCTTGGCAAACCTTTCAACTGTGACGCCAAGAGCACAGACCACAAAAGCAAACAGACAGATCAGATGCGACGTCTCCGCAGAGGAGATAACCAACAAAACGAAGAGGACACCTTTGGGGTGGGGAAGTAACTTGCAGATTATGTATCTGACACTGCATTAGCATCCAAAATCTAACTAATATAATTCGATAGCAAAATAACACAAATATGATTAAAAGATGGGCGCAGAACCTCAACAGACATTCTCCCAAAGAGCACCTACAAATGGCCAGCAGGTGCAAGAAAAGGTGCCCAGCATCACTACTCATCAGGGAAACTCAAATCAGAGCCACAATGAGGTGTCATCTGTCAGAATGGCCGTCATCAATAAGCCAACAGACCACCAGGGCTGGCGCGGGTGTGGAGAGAGGGAGTGCGCCGTCGGTGGGAGTGCACGCAGCCTCTGGAAAACATCGTGGTGGCTCCTTAAAAAAATAACAGAAGAACTACCGTGCGCTCTAGCAATCTCACTTCCAGGCGTGTGCCCGCAGGAAACGAAGTCGCTCATCGAAGAGAGATCTACCCTCCGTGTTCACGGCAGCGCTACTGACAACACAGCGAGGCAGCCCGTGTCCCTCGACGGATGGGTGGATAACGAAAATGTGGCGCACCTCCGTGGGGTGATACGTTTTAGCCACGGCGAGGTAAAAAGCCAGCCATCTATGACAAGGTGGATGCAGCTTGAGGGCATTATGCTTAGTAATATGAGTTACGCACAGAGAGACAAACAATGCGTGATCTCACTCATTCGTGGAAGCCAAAAACAAAGCAGAAAAGCTCATAGGACGGAGGCAGGCCGGTAGTTGCGGGGGTGGGGGGAGGTGGGGAAGCGCATGGAGGCAGCCAGACAGAGCGCGGGCCTCGGTCAGGGGCGGCGTGGGCTCTGGGAAGGCCGCCGTGTGCGGGCTGTGGGCCGCAGCTGACCGCGTCCCTCCGTTTGACCCTTGGAAGTGGCCGGGGCGGGGGGTGGGGGCAAATCTCAAGAGGCGCACGGCGGGAGCTACGTGAGGGGCGGAGGCGCCGACGGCTCCTGCGGTGGGCGTCATTTCCCCGCGTATGTCATCCTGACGTTGTGCGCCTTAAACTCACGCGTCTGGAACCCCCCTCCCCCCCGACCCAAAACCCTTAGTATCATAAAAGATGCAAAACCACGCAGTGTTTAAGGAAGGCGCTTGGGATGGGTGGGGAGGGCAGATGGGGCCAGACACCAGGAGCACTTGGGTTGGTGCAGGTCTGAGGGCCAGAGGCGGGGAGGCGCGAGCGGGGAGAGGGCTTGGCTTCTGCCGGCGCACTGGGGTGTCCGCCCCAAGGCGCTTCACCGGGCAGCCCGCCGGCCTGCCTCTCCCAGGCGCCAGGGTTTCTCAGACCGGCTGCCCCAGCACTGCTGGGACGCGCAGCCGGCCCCCCACCTCTGGCCCGAGCGTTCTCCCCAGGGCTGCAGCTCTGCCTTCCGGATGCGGGGCGGGGCTCCCTCTCCAAAATGAACCCGGTCATCGCGGAGAACAGGCCTGCTGATGCCCCCCAGTTTGCGTACCGCAGGTGAGGCCGCGAAGCCACTTCTCCCTCCAGAGCAGCCCGTGCGGCCCGTTTACTGTTTTAGGGGATCGTCTCTGGAAGGCTGACCAGCTGGGGGCGATTTGTGACCGCCTCAAGCTTGGCCACTCCCCCTGACGACTGGACAGATCAGCGCCGGCCGCCTTGGCTTTGGGTTGCTCTAAGGAGCTCTCACGGGGCTGCCGTCCCGCTGGGGGCCCCCCGGAGGCCCAACCGCTCCATTCTCGGCTTTGCGCGACTGCTCCTCTGTTCGCAGAAGCCCTCGCCCTCCTTGTAGCGGAGCCGGTGCCTCTGAGCCCCAGGCCTCTCTGGGGCTCGCCCTCACTCCCCGCTCACCGGCACCTTCGCCGCCTGCACACACACAGGTCTCAGCGCCCTGCGCTCAGAACTGCTGACACCCGTCAGCCATTGGCTTCTTGCCTCCTGCTGTCTGGCCCCATCGGCTACACTTCCTCGTGCTGTGTTACGGCAGGATTTGGAAATAAGCAGCAAATAACCGCATGTGTCCGCTCCGCGATCTCCGGAAGTCTCCGCCACTCTTTGCTAACTTATCCTGAGGTCCCTGCCTCCCCAGAGAGCCCGACAGAAGGTGGGAGTACTGACTGATACGCATACCTTTGCTCAGCTCGCTGCGTTAAGGAAGGGCTGTACACCTTCGTTTCTTTCTGCATTACTCATCGAGGCCCTGCCGTAGGCCCGAGGGTGGAACGGGGGCGGGGTGGGGGCAGGGGCTGACAGGCATCTCCACTCTGGGGGAGCTGGCATTCTCCGTGGTGGTGATCGCCACAAACGACAAACCAATCAGCACTGTCGAGGGCCCCGAAGTCCCGTCGGAGAGCAGAGTGCCGGGGAGTACCAGGGGCCAGCCGAGTGGTGGCCAGCGTGGGCTTCCCTGAGCGGGGACGGTGCAGCTGGCCTGTTGGTGACCAGAGGGGCCAGCTAGACCAAGGCCAGGGAGGAGGTGGAGCCACGGCTCAGAGCCACGGCTCCAAGGGGACACTGTGGGCCTGCAGGAGCAGGGAGGGTCCGCGGGCAGGCGGGCAGGCGAGGCCGTGGGCTGGCAGAGGATCTGAATTCCCAGAAGAGTGGGACGCGTTTGTCTGGGGGGCGGTGAGGAGGTGATCCGACAGCAGGTCCTGAGCCCCAGCCGCACGCCCTTCTGCGGCCGATGGAGGGGAGGAGGCCGCAGGGGAACCTCAGGCCCACAGCGCCTAGAGGGGGCTGGTGTGGCTGCAGACACAGCGGGGTCAGGGCAGGCTTCCTGGTTCTCGGAGGGGGGGGTCTGAGCAGCCAGTTCACAGAACAGAGTAACTGAGAACACGGTTCTGGAATGTTCATTTAAAAAGAGACTTTTTACGGTAGGTGTATGTGCGTGAGTGTGCATGTAAGTCCATGCGTGAAAGTGTGTGTGAGTATGTGTGTGTGTGAGTGTGCACTACTGGCCCTGCAGCCCCCCTTCAACCACTGGGAGACAGCAGCTGCTCTGTCCCACCCCCCACCTTGGACACACCTGGGGGACCCTCCCGATGGTTCAGAGGTCTGGCGGGGGCGCCCCACGCTCACAGGGGACCCGCGACCGCGCCGCCTCACATCCCTTCCTCCGACCTCCCGTCTGGCTGTGCCTGCCCCTGCCCCCTGCCCCCTGGGGCTGCCTCCTGGGGCTGCTTCCAGAAGAACCCGCTGCCCCCAGTCATCGGCCTGGGCCTTTGAAGGAAACCAGGCCCCCTGAGCGGCAGCACGGGTGCAGGTGCCGGGAGGGCCTCGCAGGCCTGGAGCGGGGGCTCTGCCCACATCCGACGCAGCACTGGACAGGCCACTTAGCCCCTCTGAGCCGCCGGGCGCACGTCGATCAAGTGGGTGTGGTGAGGGCTCCCCCACCGAGACGAGCATGGAAACCCCGGGGTGCGTGGTGCAGATGCTCCCGGGTCCCCGCCCCGGGTCTGAGGGGCGCCCCGCCTCTGCACCTGCACCACCAGAGCTGCACGTGCGCCGTGTGGGCCCTGAGCAGCCCCGTCCCGGGAGCTTGTTCGATGGCACCCCCTCGCAGAACACACGCACGGGGAGCACCTGCTTTGCCAGCAGGGCGGCGGTAAGTGGCGGTGTGGGCGGCCATGGCGGTTGAGGGCCGGTGAGCTCAAGGTACCACTTGCAAGGACCGTGCGGAGCCGATCGCCCGGGGAGGGGTGGAATCAGAAGAGCAGCTGGTGTCGGGGGCGACCAGTCCAGGAGACAGCAGACGCCGGGGACCCCGGGCAGCCAGCTCCCAGGCTCGGCACCTGCAGGGAAAACAACAGTGACAGCTTCTCGCACGCAGAACCACCGCCCTGTGCCTTTGGGCCAGCGTGCCAGGAAGGGGCGCCCTGCGTCCCCCACCAGCCCAGGGCGCCCCGGCCCTCTCCCCTGCTGCGTGGGAGTTGCTCTCGGCACAGTATTTGTCTTGCCACGTGAACGAAGCCCACTGGCTAGGAAAACAAATTCCACTGCGTTCTGGGTCAGGGCACTCACTGGCCTGGCTCCGAATGGAGCCAGCTGCACCTGACGGTGGAAACACAGACACACAGGTTCTGTGTGCTCAGGAAGTGGACAGAAGTGTTCACACATGGAGAACAGGACAGGAAAGGTCGGGGCGGGAGGACGGGCTGGTGGCCAGGCCTGCAGAGCCGACTGCCTGGCTTCAGACCCAGCTGCGGCCCTGCCCCTGCCGTGAGACCGGGGCCGGGTTCCTTGGCTTCCTGTGCCTCGTTCACACGCCAAGCGGGAAATTCCAGGGCGATCACATTTGCTGACAGAGTCTGTGGAACAGGGTCTGTCGCCACTCGAAGCTCCGTAACATCAGGCTCCATGTCGGGGGCAACGGGGGAGGTGGTTCTGTGGGGCCAGGACTGGCGTGATGCCCCGCGTGGGGCCTGGAAGTTAAGAGGGGCCCAGAAGCCCAAGACAAAGCGAGCGTCAATGCAGTAACGGGAACGTCAAACTCGTCGCCCACGATGAACGAAACACCAGGGATGCACCTGAAGACGGGGTGCCGCCCGGCCCCCCTCGCCCGGCCCTCGCCCTGGCCCTGGACCGTATTCGCCGAGACAGGCGGCCGCGGGGTGCTGCTGCTCTGAACTTCAGAAAGGGGGGCATTAAAACGCAGCGTGTTCTCATCGCTGGGTTTTCTGGCCCCTCTCCAATCCTGTACCCAGGTGCGCACCTCGCTGGCCTCACCCTGGTCCCAGCCCCCGGTATGTTCTTTCTCTGAGAATCTCAGAGAAACCCCAAGTTGTCCGCTGGCCTCAGCGCTCCCAGGGCCCGGAGGCACAGAACGGTCGTTGATCCCCTGTGGGTGGTGCTTCGGGGAGGCGAGGCCGCAGGACCACTCCAAGGTCACTGTCAGGTGGCGTTCCCGATCCAGAAAGGAAAAGATCTGTTCTGATATATTCTCCTCTCCTCTCCAGAAAGTGTATTTTTAAAATTAAACTGAATGCCGGGCCCAGGGAAGGGGCATGGCAAGAGAAGGCTGGATGGAAAATTCCAGAACCAGACTTGCTGCCTCTCCGCTGTTGGTTTAACCTGGCTGGTGCTCCCAGAGGAGGCATTTGTCAGGGTGCTTTCGGCTTCCGCGCCCTGCGAGCCTGTAGCTTTGGGTTTAGCAGGAAGGACACGAACACGCATCCCCATCCATTCCTGCGGCCGCTCGTCCAGCCCGGGCAGCAGCCGCGGCCCCGTGAGCCTGCAGGGGCCGTGATGGGCTCTCCCGGCCGGTGGAGGCGTAAAGGCCACACGACCCCTCCCACAGACAGATGACCCATTAACGCGTCCCAGCCCCTGTCACACCCCCACCCCATTTGTTTGCACCGATCCCGATCCCTCGTTTCAAGTGTTCAGGCCTCCCCGCCTTTACCTGTCCCCTGAGAGTCACTCAGAGGTCGGATGCGGCGGAACGTGGGAAACGCAGGCGGGAGGCCGAGGGCTCACGGGAGGCCGAGGGCTCACGGGAGGCCTGCAGCGGCTCCCGCCCTCCCGGGAGCAGAGGCCCCGGGTCTCCCAGCCCAGGGCACAGCGTCTCGTGTCCCCGGACCAGGGGGAGGGCGCTGGCTCCCCCCAGCAGCTGGCGCGGCGGGGAGCCCGTCAGCACCGCAGACCGGTGGGAAGGGAGGGAAAGGACACGAATCAACACACACACACTCAACTCCAACTCACACACAGACACACTCACACACTCACCCCCCCCACACACTTGTACACCACACACTCACACACTCACTCACACACCAGCAACCACCCCGAGGGGCCGGGTCAGTGCTGGCCCAGCAGCGGGTGCTCTGGGGGCCCCTGACCCGGAGTCCGTTCCTTCGTGCCAGTGTGAGTCCTGTCACACCCTCCAGGGTTCACACGCGACTCGGCCGTTTTCCAAGTCGTGCGCAGTTTACTGCGGTCACACTCTAGTTTTTCCTCCAACTTTTGATTCAGCTTCTAGATCTTATTATTTTATTTACAAATCACACATTTAGGCAATCTCGTTAAAGGAGACTTTGCTGACTATTTGAGCTCATTTGTTGAACTTAGTTAACTAAGCCTTTTTAAACACATTAAACTTAATTTACGAGCTGACTCTATTTAATTTCCTTTTTAAGAACTGCAGTTTGCTTCATTGTATGAGCTTTCAAAACTTTCCACGCAGTCAACAAATTCTGAAAGACTGAGGTCACGTCGTTGTGAGGAGGCCTGCGCTCCCCTTAGTGCCGCCCTGCGGTCCCCAGTGGTCCGGCTGCGCCCGCAGGGCAGCGCGCCCACGGGCCCGAGGACACGCCGCAGACCGGGGTTCGCAGGGCGGCCGACCAGCGCTGGCAGGCTGGCCGCTCCTGAAAAGTGCGGGCTCGCAAGAAGACGAATGAGCACGGACTCGCTAGTGGGAGGTGTTGTCTGGGTTTGTTTCTCGCAAACATCCCTTTACTCAGATCTGCACCTTTGTTTAAAAGACGCTTCCCCAGGAAATAGACACCCCTTCCAAAGTTCCAGGGCCACCTTTTTCCAAGTTCATTTGAGCGCAGTGTCTCAGGTTTGTGAAGGTTCCCAGTGACCAGAAAGACCAGCTGGAGTGCAGGTCAGCTTCTGGCCGCAGGCCCACCCAGGCCGCAGGGAGATGCCTCAGCCACCGCAGCCGCCCTTCCACAGCTGAGGGGTGGGCCGTGCCTGCGCCCCCATAGAGAGTGAGGGTGCAGATGCTCAGTCACTGACCCAGGACCTGGCGGCAGCATCTCTCTCAGGGAAAAGAGGTTACGGAAATTAGGGTCCTGCTTTTATAACCAAACAGACGAGGGTGCTCCAGCCTCTGGCAGACGGAGAAATGCTTCTTCGGATGTTTCCTCGTGCAGGAAACCTGTGGCCTTGCTCCTCTGCAGGCAGGAGGGAAGGACGGTTTGGGGAGGGTGTGGTGGCCACTTCCTGAGATTTCAGGGCTGAGGCACAGGGGCCTCCTGAGGTCACTCCCTCACGCCATCGGGTGGAGGGCTGTCCTCAAATCCCGGGGGAAATCCTGCCAATGTTCTTTAAACGGGTGCCCCCAGTCTCACAAGTCCCCGGCAGGTGGCTGCCAGGAGAGCTGACTCTGGCTCTGAGGGCGCACCCCCACTCTGCCAGTCACCGTGTGTGTGAGTCCGCAGGTCACAGCCCTGCAGAAACTCGGCAGCCGCACCTGTACAGGTGCACCTGCTCAGGGGCTGGCCTCGCAGCCAGGTGAGACTCAGGAGCTCAGTCCACCGCCTGGCAGGCGCCGGTTGCTCCGTAGATGCAGACGGGCTGTGAGCGCCCCCGCACAGCGGTTCTCCCTGGCTCGGCGTGGCGGGCGCCGGCCCAGGCGCAGAGGCGAAGGCGCCGGGCATGTGCACGAGGCCTGGGAGTTTCCCCTCCTGGTTTCCCACGGGCCCTCTGGGTGACGTGGGCTCCAGCAGCCCCACGGAGCTGCGCTGCTGTACCTTTAAGGAGATTTGGCCGAGACGCTTCCATCCCCGTGAGTCCAAGACAGCTCGCCCCCAGGCCCGTGGGCCTGTCCGAGGCCTAGTGACCGGCGGTCAGGGCCCTTATCTGCGTGCCCTGGGCCACGGGGACCCCGACCTCCGTCCCCTGCGCCCCTCGGTGCCGCTTCACCAGCAGACGCTCACGTGTGGCGTCACGGAAATTTACGGCCACCTCGGTGCCGCTCTTATCGGCAACGCTGATCATGTTTGGAGCTTTTTGAGTTTCCCTGCCTTGAGTAATTGCTTGCTCTTACTGCCTAACCTTTGCTAGCTGGACGCTGGTGTGGGGGAGGGGACGGTCTTGCAGGCTGTGGCTGCCCCGCCCGGGCCGGGCCGGGCCGGACAGGAGGACGGTGACACAGGGCCGTTCGTTTTCTTTGTGATCTGCACCACTCAGTGGATCTCACAGCAGCCCCTGAGGAGGGTGCCTGGCGCTTCCCCACATGGCTGGCGGGGTCCCCTGCACCCTTCACGGCCCGGCTGTGAGCAAAGGCCAGAGCCCGTCTCCACGGGCGCCAGCCTGGTGCACAGCAGATGCTCCAAGAACGTCCCCGACTCAGGCCACCCACCCACCCACGAGCTGCCCCCCGGGAGGCTCGGGAGCGCGGCCGCCTGTCACACGTGGAGGGAACTGGGCTCTTACTACGTCTGCGCTCAAGAGAACCAGCCAGGGCGCCGCCCCTCTCCCCCTGGGGGCCCCGGCGCCTCCCTCCAAAGAGAAGACCCCACAGGTGCCAGGGCTTCCGAGGCGCAGCGCTCTCCCTCCCACAGCCGACTCCGAGGTCTCCCCGAGGCGCGGTTTGGGGCGCCCTGCTCAGGGCCCTCCGAAGGCGTGTGGCCCGCCACCGCCCACCCCGCTGTCCCACACAGGAGGGCCTTCACTTGACGCCTGGCTGCCTCCAGTGATTAGCTCCCAGCCCCGTCTCGGAGGAGAAAAATGATAAATAGCTTGGCCGCATGGGTGTGAGCAGAGCTCGGGGGAGCCTCACTCACGGCTGTCTGAAGCAGAGACACGGAGATGGCCTTGCCCTGTCCTCTGTAACCTTTCCTGTGCATTTTGGGGTGACTCTGGTTGGCTAACAAGATGTCGAAAGCACGGGACCGATCAGTTTGAACCGTAACCACAGCCGTGCTTGCCTCTCGGCCCTGCTGCCAACTGCCAGCACCAAAAATACAGGCTTTCTCCGCAAACACTTTTTGTAACGCCAGCACAGCCACTCCGAGGGGCACTGTTGTCACAGAACCACCACAGGGCCACCGGGACTTGGGCAGCCTGTCCCACAGACTCCCCCACTCCCTTCCCGAGCGCCGTGGCTGGGGGGGGCATCAGAGAGGGCGAGTTCAAGGTCAGGGGAGCTTGAGGCTTAGACCACAGGCTTCGCTCTCCCCTCAGGGCCACACCGCCCCGAGACTGGCCCTGGGTCATGTGACTGCTGTTCCGTTTTGGGTGTGTGACCGGCCAGGTGTTTTCTCAGAAAGGCCAGTTAACTTCCTGAACTCTCCTGCCCTTTGGGTGGGTCCACTGCCCAACCAGTCCCTTCCTCCCCCAGGTGGGACTGGCAGGCCTCGTGGGTCCAGCACCGCCCCCTCGGCCACTCTGACTTCTAAGGCACCTGTGCCCGCGTCCCCGGTCCCACCCTCAGCCTGGGACCAGAAGGGTGGGGGCCCAGGGCTTTCCCACCGACCCAGTCAGCTTTCCAGCGTTTGGTGGCCTGGGGCCTGTCCATTCCTTCCAGCTTCAGAGTGCTCAGCGTCAGGACCTTCCTCGCTGTCCCGAGGCTGCCTGGCCTCCCCGCCCTCGGGCCCCGTCCATCCCTGGGTGAGCACTGCAGCCGGGCCAACCACCTCCACGGGGGACAACGCGCCTGCCACTCACCGTGTCAGCCAGGGCTCCCGACACCTCTGTGCGAGCAGTCACACGGCTGAGGTGCCACCATCAGCCGAGTCTCTGGCTCCATGGTGCCACCCCCCACCCTGGCAGAGGGGCAACCATCCTCCCTGTGGCTTGGCACCATCTACAAGTATCGGATGCCTCGCTCGCTGAGAAGGGGCAGCTGAGGGTGGGGGCTCACCCACCACCAACAAGAGCGTTACGTGTGGCTGCTAGAAATTCATTTTAACAGGCAATGGGCAGACCCAACTTTACCTTCTTTTCTGCGGTCTGGTCTGTGGACATGATGGCAGGAGTTCACGCAGCCCTTTTGGGCCAAGAGGTAGAGAACCACCCAGCAGCAGATTGAAAGGAAGCTGAGTCCCTGGGGCTCTGGGAGGCCACACGAGCAGCCCGGGGTGCCCACCTCCGGTCTTTGCTTACATAGGAGAGAAATCACTGTCAATCTTATTTCAATCACTGTTGTTTTGGGTCATCCTTCATTGGCAGCTGAACCTGAAGTTAAGCTACAAGGTGGGTAAGAAGGCCCGACATCCCAGGGAGCCTTCTGGAGAACAGGGCGCCCCAGGCGATGGGACGAGCTAACAGGGCCCACGGGAGACGGCAGCTCCGGGGACACCACATGTGCATTTCAGAGCCTGGCAGCCCAGGCGGCGGCTGCAGGCGGTGGTGAAAACACAGCCGCCGTGGTCAACCTAGGTCTCTCCTCTGAGTCCCACGAAGGCCAGGCCAGTCTCGACTCTGTTAACTCTGGCCTTGCCGGTGGAGATGAGCAGAAACCGCTTTGGGAAGGCAGCCGGAGAGCCACGGGGGGCTGAGGCCTGGCGCTTGGGCCATGGAGCCTGAAGCTCGCAGCTCCATGATTTGCTGCGAACCTCCGCGGCCCACGACCACGAGGCCCTGCGGCCACTAGGGTTGTGACGTTAATGACGCCTCAGATCTCTGCAGACCACTATGCACACGTGCAAAGAATGCTCAGAGGAGTCCGAAAATTTGTAAAGGAAATATATACACACTAATTTGGATATCTAACTACACAGAGGGAAGTTTTTATATAGCAATGTTTTAAACTGGTAAAACGCACATTTTTCAAACGACGCAGGCTGTCTCATCGATCAACCATCAGGAAAAATAAACTAACCTGGCATCTTCGAACAGATTTATAAAGGAAATTAATTTGAGGTCCGCAGGGAATTTGCTTTTCACGGACCCCAAACGTGTATGTCAAAGGGATCGATAAAGATGAATGATTTCAAGATGAACAACCCAACGTAATCCATTAGAGAGCGGGGCCTTCTGCATCTTCTGAGGCGGCGGGTAATGAAATCAGGGGGACGGTAACGCGAGGCCGGGCCGGGCCCCGAGAGGCCCGCACTCCGCGGGAGGACAGGCCGCGCTCGGCGTCAGGGCCACGTGGGGCCCAGCCAGTTCATCTCCGCTGGGATGCCGGGGCACTTGACAGTTCTAGAGCTAGCTGCCCGCCAGCCCTGGCCGGAAGATGGGAGCCGCCGTACCCCAGGAGGACGCCCCCGGAAACACCCCACCGAGAGGAGCAGAAAGGCACTTCCCTTGTGCCCAGACACTCACTCAGCCCTCCCAGGTCCCCGCGGGCACAGCGGCCCCCCGCCTTGCAGATGCGAGTGAGGCGGCAGACCAGCCGTGCCGGCACCGCACGGGGGACACTGGCCGGGCCGAGGCAGAAACCGGGTCCGTCCGGCTCCACGGCCCACAGCAGGGCTGGCCGCTGAGGCTGACGTGGCCCACGTACGTACTTTTAAAACCTGTGGTGGCCACTTGAAAAAAAACAACAACAGACAAAAGCAACGCCACTAGTGTAGCTGATGATAACCCAGGACATTCAGCACATCAGCGTCTGACCGACAGAAAAGGCACCGATACCTGCCTTGCACTAGATCTTGGAAGGGTGGGGGCATTTCACGCCTTGTCCTGACTTGCCGCCGTCCGGCTGCTGAGCAGCCACCACAGGGCTCTCGTGGCTGCTGGACCAGACCCCGTGGACCGAGAGTCACAGTAAAAGCTGCTACCTCCCCGCTTGCCTTCACAGGCGGCCGCGAGTCCCAGATGCTGGGAAGTCGCCGACGTGTAAGGGGTCGAGCACTCGCTGAGGCCCGAGAGCAGGGCCGAGGGCCCGTCGCTTTGCCGGCGGATGGTTTGCTCAGACGGACGCGGGTTCCGGCGACCAGCAGCTGCGGGTCTCCGCGGCTTCCAACCAAGACGCGCCGCCCCCTCCTCGAGCCGCGTGCCCGGGGTGGGGGACGGACTCGTCTGCCGCTGCACTTCGGCCTCCTCACTCTGAGGCCCAGGCGGGGGAGGGGAGGGACGATGGGAGGTCACACGCCGTCTCTGAAAGGTCCTGGCGGGCAGTGGCCCGCTTGGTCAATGACGAGCAAAAGCAGCCTGCGTGCCCGGGCCTGGGGCCCCCCAGCGGGAGGGAGGGAGGGGCACACTGCTCCCCCACAGAGGGGCTGTGGATATTCTGGAGGGCAGCCCAGTCCACAGCTCCAAGGAAGGACCCAAGGAGATAACAGCAATGGGCACCCACTATCGTCGTAATGACGACATTTCAACGCCACAACTGTAGGAAGGACGGAGGCCCCTTACTCTTATTCTGGCATCTCACCAGAATTTGGCTGAATCTCCCCTGGACGGGCAGTGGCCGTGGCCGGGAACCTCTGGTCTCCAAACAACCGGAAGCCCTCGGCCCGGCGTCATTTCCCGAACCCTGTGGTTCCCTGTAAGTACAGGTCTTCCCCGTCTCTTAAAACCCACCCGGTTCCATGGGCACCGAGTCGTCGCTGCCTCTCAGGGCAGTTTCCCCAAAGACGTGCCCTGGCTCCTTGTTTCACGTTCCCGTTTCGGTTGGCTGTGTGACGTGTGTCTGCACCACTGCGGCCACGGGGAACAGTAACCAGGATACAGTGAGCAGCTGTTTGCAGGGGGCCGGGGGCCTGGGGCCGGGCGCGGCTCTCCGTCCTGAGCACCGCGTGTGCGGGGAGCCCTCGCTCACGCCTCTCCGGGTGTGGCTCTACGGCGTGTTTTAGGACTGCGGGGCCTGGACAGGTTTGCATTCCTCGAAGGGGCCCCGGTGACCCAGAGCCATTGTTCCCAGGGCCTCTGAGGGGACCGGAGACCCTGCCTTCTGCTTCCGAAGCAAATGCTGGCCAGAAACAAAACACCCGGCAGGTGCTGCACCAGCGACACAGGGAAAGGTGCTTCTCTTCGGGAAACCACAAAGCCTGCGACGTCCCCGCCCTGCTCAATGAAGCTCTGAAATCATAAGGCCTTTCCTCTCTCAAAGCAAAATAAATAAATAAATAAATAAATAAAAGATACATACAACCAAAAGCCACAGCACTTAGTATAGCCCCAGGAAAGGGGCAGAACTTTATTTACCTTTAGATTAATATTTGCTCACCTTATAAAAAAGTGGCTGCCCCGCGTCTGTCCAGCAGACTTATTAAATCTTTAAAGGAAGAAATCTTTTAAGCAATAAATAAATATCTAGACGCATAAATGCCACAGGCCCCAAGTCCCACATCTCCCCGGAATAATCTCATCGTCCTTTCCACTGCTCCGGGCAGCCCCGGGGTCTGCAGTCAAAACCGCGGGCGGGAGAGAGGGAAGGGGAGGAAGCGGTTGCTGGGGAAACAGCGGCCCGTGCGCGGCGCTGGAATGCTCTGCCTTCTGCAGTGCTGCCCGGTGCGGGAGGCCGGACGGAGTCGTCTGTCCGCATGCACGTGGGTGCCCACGCCACGGGAGGGCGCGGGGGGAGGGGCGCACGCAGGGCTGGGGCGGGGGTGCCGGCGGCCGACAGCACGCCCCGCTCCTCCCCTCTGGGCGCCGAGTCTGCGTGGGGACCACCAAAACGCCAGCGAGGAGCGAACGCCAGAACCTGAGGTGAGGGGCGGGTCTCGGGAACCGGGAGTCCTTCACCCTCACGCCACCTTCCTTTAGGACGTAGCTACAGCCTCCCGCTCGCTCATTCACTCAACGAACACGTCCCGGAGCGAGGACGCTGTGCGTAAAAGGGCCCCTTTGACCCGACAACTCGGCGTTCACTGAAGGAGAGCACGTTCCAGCCCCGCCGCACAGTCGCAGCGCTGCGCACGCACGGGTTTCAGCCCCGGGGGCGTGACACGCCGCGACGGGCCGGCGCCCACGGCCTCGGACTCCCGCGGGGAGGGGAGCGTGCCTGCGCTCCTGCGCACCGCCGCCGCCTTCCTCACCCAGGACACGGGCGCCTTTGGGTGGGTCGGGGAGGCAGGGAGGAGAGGCTCTGCAGCCACACGGAGGACAGCGTACCTGAAAGCCGCTGTGTTGAGCAGGAGCGGCCGAGCTCTTCACTCGGCAAGTGCCGGTCTCTCCCCCCTTGCAGGACGAGCGTGCGGCGAGCTGTCCGACCCGCGGTGCCGGAACCCTGGTTTCCGGCTGTGCACGTGGCCAGCCGGCTGGAAGACCGCGGCCTCCCCCACCCGCAGGTGGAAGCGACTCTGTGATTAAGTTTTGGCTGACAAGTTGCACATAGAAATGTTGTGTGAGACACCCACAAAATGTCCTTAAAAGAGTGTGAACAGAGGCATATAAATGTGAAATCACTGTTGTACACCTGCAAGCAATATACCATTGTATACCAGCTACACTTCAATTTTTTAAAAAAGTGTGTAGACAAAGGTCTCTCCTTCCTCTCCCCTGTGGCCTGGAACCTGGCAGTGATGCCTGGCACCCCAGCAACCATGCTGGACCATGAGTCAGTGGCCCACTCTCAGGAACAAGAGAAATGGCTGGAAGCAGTCAGGGCCCTGATGACGGTCTGGTGGCAGGCACCATGCCAGTGCTGGACTTCTCACCTCCAGACCTTTTTTGTGTGAAAGAAAAGTTAACTCAGTCTTGCCTAAGTCTCTGTCCTCTCCCTTTTACCGGTTGTAGCGGCTCAGGGCTGAGCAGCCCGGACAGTGTGGCTTGTGAGCAACACGCAGGAGAGAACGGGGCAAGCGGGAAGCGGTGGTGTTTGCGTGACCGAGACAAAGTGAACCTCCCGATGCAGACGCCCCTTCCTCGTTACGTTTTGTGACACATCGAGGACAGTTATTTAGCTGGACGGAGACAGGGGCTGAAATCCACTTTAAACCTAACTGTTAAAAACTGCAAAACCGCCCTGGCTGGCGTAGCTCAGTGGATTGAGCGCAGGTTCGATTCCCAGTCAGGGCACATGCCTGGGTTGCAGGCCACGGCCCCCAGCAACCGCACATTGATGTTTCTCTCTCTCTCTCTTTCTCTCCCTCCCTTCCCTCTCTAAAAATAAATAAATTAATTAAATCTTAAAAAATAAATAAATAAATTTAAGGAAAAAAACAAAACTACAAAACCAGGTTCCTGTTGGGGAAACTGATCTGATCTTATTGTCTTAATAGGATAACAAAGTTTTTCAATGACTTCACAAATGTAATGAAAACAACTCGACGTTCAACAACTCTGTGCATCTGTGCTCTGCGAAGGTCTCCAGTGGAACCTGAGACCTGCAGCCCCTGAGCCCGTGTCCCCGCCCCTCCCCCGAGGAGCGGGAGGTGAAGGCATGCAGTCTCACGAGGCACTCGGACAACGCCGCGATTACTTCCAAAGTGCATTTCAACATTTCCCTGCACATCAGTCGGATTCATAGCACACACTTTAGAATCTGCCCAGGCTTTCAAGAGGATTAACAGTTATCAAAACAGGAGCTATTTTTCCCAGAGCTACTGAATCAAATTGTGGCCAAGATATTGCCGGTTATTTGGGTATTTATGTTCCTGTGCAAATAGCGCGTCTAAGGTGAGGGCGGTTTTCATCCCGATGACAGATGCCGGCCGGCTGCGGCTCGGCCTGTGAGCTGGACAGACAATTGCATTAGCGAGACACTGTGCACGTCTCAAAGGCCCGGGAACAAGACGTGGGAAATTGCCCGTGTTTATGGTGGCATTTGTCAAGGCTTCCACGGTGCCAGAAACTTGTGTGTGTGCTCGTCGGGTAAGGATTTCCTTACCTGTGAGAGGAAACAAAATTCTCCTGTTTGGAAAAAAATAGAGGCACAGCACCAGCTGCAGGCCAGGAGGAGGGAGTTTACGGGGCTGGATCTGGGGCTGGGTTCGGGCCTTTATCACCCCTGACTCGAGAGAACGTCATCATCCTCATCATCCCTCATCATCCACCCAGGAAGGGGGAGAGCGAGAAAAAATTCAACTGGTGGGACCTGAAGAAACGCCAAGCAGCTAGTTTGCAACACGGCATCAAAAACACACCTGCCCTCTGACCCCGAGCCTTGTTTCCATCTCCACCCGCTTGCTGTGCTCGGGAGGGAGCTCAAGGTCAAGGGCCGGCCGGAGCACAGCTCTTCTCTGTTGGCAGGGGAACAGCAACCACCACAACGTCAGCCACAACGCCGGCAAGAGGCACCGCTGCCCGCGTGAGGATGCGGCCGCGTGGCCCCTCACGTGCCCCGAGGGCTCGGGGCTGGGCGGTTCGTCTGCTCTCACTCAGGCCGTCCCCCACCCCCATCCAGACAGTGCCTGGCACCTTGAGGGGGCCCCGATATACTTGCAAAACAAATGAAGAAAAAATTTCAGGCCTTTTCTTAAAAAAAAACAAAACAACTTTTAGCTGAGGCGGGTGACGTGGGCTCCTGATAAGGCCCCGTTGTGCTCAGGGTGACAGACACTCAGGTCCCGCCCCACCGCGGCAGGGCTCAGACACCAGGCATGACATTGACCTTGTGGCCATGGAGCCCCCTGCCCCAGGGCGGGTCACAGCCGGGGCGTGTGGGGGATTAAATGACGCAAGGAGCGTGCATCACTTAGCAGCACAGCGTTTAGCTGGGGTGACTTCACCTCCAAGGACACGTCCAGGGACATTCCCAGTTGTCACGAGTGGGAGGGGTGTGGGCATCTGGGGAGCGGAGGCCGAGGGTGCCTCTGGCCTTGTCAGCATGCCCAGACCCCCGCGCCGCCTCTTCCAGCTACAGGCGCCGTCAGCATGTCGGGGTTCCCAGCTCCCGAGGTGACGGGATGCTCAACCAGAGAAAAGACGCAGCGCGTCCTTAACGAAACCCAGTAAGAAATGACTGCAGTGCGAAAGGGAAAAAGAACTGGAGCCTGTTTGCCGACTGCTGTCCCTGCCCTGAAGTCCAGGGTGGGGTCTCCCTGGCCTGTCCTGGCCGCATCTGGCCCCCCGAGGAGCACGGTGGCTGCTCAGCCCTCAGCGAGGGCAGGACTGGCCCTCACTGGGGCCCACGGGGCAGTAACCCAGAGCCGTTGGGTTAAAAGTGCCGACGGAGGTCTCCCGCTGGTCCAGGAGAGAGAAGCGTCTGGGGAGCCCGGGCTGGTTTCCAGAGGAGGAACAAGTTCAGGGCAAGGAGCCCAGGGGACACCAGGCCCTTCTCACAAAACGTCTGTGCAGTTTTCAAGCAGGAACCTGGCCGTCTCCCAGTCTGGACACGAAAGCGCCTAAAGCAGAGCTCACCCAACTCTGAGGCCGGAGAGTGACGCCAGCCATAGCTGCCCACAGGCCAAACACACGCGACCCAGCACTCGGAGAAGGTTCCTCTGATGCCACTTCCGCTGAGATCCAGGCAGCGACGCTGACGCCGACGCCAGGTGACCCGCTGCGCTGGGAGCAGGGTGTGGCAGCAGCTGCGTGGACAGAGGTGACCGTTGTGCAGGGCGCCCGGCACGTCCCCCCGTTTGCCGGCACACAGCCCGGCTGAGCAGCTGCTCTTCCGGGAGCTCGGGTCCGCCCCGGAAAGTGGCTCCTGGGCGCGGCTCTCCTCGCGGCGCTTGTGTGCTGGCGAATGAGCGGAAACACACTTCAGTGGCTTCTAATGAAGAACGAGCTCACGGTGTTAGCCCCGGCCACACAGGGGTCCAGCCCGTCCTCCTGAAAGTGGACAGAAGTAAACGGGCTCTTCGATGTCCCGGCCGCCATGGCGAAAAGCCCCTTAAAGGTGCTGTCGAGGGAAGGGGCGTGCAGCAGGGGCGCGAGGGTCCCCACGTCTGTCTTAAAGAGTGGAAGAGAGGCGAGGGGCGAGAGTAAGTGATAAGTGCAGACACTTGCTCATTCACACACACGGCATCTCTGCAGGGACACAGGGGTCGTTACGGGTGTGGTCCAGGGCACAGCCCGGGGACGGGAGGTTTGTTCGGGCGTCTCCGAGCTGAGACGCAGAGTCCCCAAGCGAGTGCGGCTGCGAACACAGAGAAACGAGAAGCGGTGACACACGGCTGCTGGCTTCTGAGCTGAGGACTCCTCAGCGCGGCCGCGCTGTCAGCGCACGGCTCTGGCCTCGGGGACCCGGCTGGACGCCCTGTGGGCCTCCCACGCTGTCCTTGCGCCGCCCCGGCCCCCGCAGTCTCCGGCCCCCGCAGTCTCCGGCCCTTTCTGCACCCTGACGTCTCGAGGAGACTCGCCTCACTCTCTCCCTCGCCACCTGAAGGAGCCTTCCAGCACGAGCGGCCAGTTGAGGGTGTGGGCAAGCACTGGCCGTGAGATGCAACAACCCCCGGGTTCTCTGACGCATGTTAACTGTGTGTGTCTGTGGTGTGTGTGTGCACACACGTGCGCGAACACACACCCTCCACGCTTGCTCGCACCGTCCCGTGGCAGTTCCTCTGCTACTCCTCCCACCTGCTGATGCCTCTCGTGCAGTAAGTCTTGTCAGGGGCCCCCGGGCTAGGGCAGCCGTGGGTGCCCTGTCCCTGCTGTGTTCCAGTGGGGACGCTGGGGGCTGGCTCTCCTCATCTGCATGCCCCCCCCCGCCCCGCTCACCGGGCGAGTGTGTGCGGCTGCCTCTAAAGCAGACTCCGCTTGTGAGCCGCGGCCTTTGGGAGGCACCGCCGGCCCCTGGAGCAGCTCCACATCGTCGGGGCCTCAGACCGCAGAGCCCCCACCCTCGGCGGGTCTAGAAGCCGGGAAGGGGCTGTGCTGGTGGCACTGGGTCCTGGGTTCCTCCTCCTCCTCCTCCTCCCTTCGCCTGGGCAGTGCCTCGGGGGCCAGGCCCCCGGGCACCCTCTGAGCATCCTGGGACTTTCCGACGTTACGTCTGCACCTGCTCAAACTCCCGGCGTGCTTTCCGCTCTGCGCACTGCCTGTGTCTCAGTGGAATCGTCTCATCCACACTGGCCCACGGGGGCCTGGCAGCAGCAGGCACTCAATAAACACCCTGGAAGGCTAATGAAATTAAAACGCATGTGCGGTTTCTTGTCAGCCAGAGCTTTATCAGGGTGACAGCCCACCGAAGCGTGTCTGCTCTCCTGGGTTTGCCTTTCACACCCGGACCTTGCGATCACACCTCCTGCCTTTCGGGACAGCAACGTGAGCACGTGTCACACACACAAACCCCCAAGTCTCTGCGGGACGAGGGGCACCTTCCCTGCACACACAGTGACCCGTGGCTTCTGTTCGCGCGGCTCCGACCACACACCGAGGCCTCATTCACGAGAGAACATTCACTCCACGCCCTGACACGGTCTGGTGGCTCAGGGCCTGCAGGCAGCTTTGGCTCTGACCCTCACTCTACTGCCCACTGGTGGCCCTGCCGTACAATCCGGACATGGGGAGCTGATCTTGCATGTGAATTCCACCTCTGATGTGCTGGCGGGTTTACGATTTGGGCAGCGCCCGACACCTGCCGTGGGGGACCCACTACCGGTCACACGTGCCATCGCCCAGCACGCCGGCAGCTCGCTGTGGCCCAGGCTGCAACGCAGGCCGGTTCGAGGCATCCCGCCCCACACCCAGCGGGGACCACCTTCCTCCAACATGGCCGGCGGCGACGCGATGAGACCTCCCTGTGTCACTGTCCTAGATGCGTCAGCTGCTCTGAGCACGGGTCACAGAGGGGCCGCGCAGAGCATCCGGGGTGTGGATGTCCATGCCGGCCGTCTGGGACCCGGCCCTGGGGCCGCAGTCGCCTCGTGGGCACCGTGGTCTCGCCCTCGGCCGTGACCAACGTGCGGGCATGCCGGGCAGGAAGCACGGTGCCGGTGGCATCTCCGTCCCACCGCGTCGTCCCTCCTGGAGCCTTTTCGCCAGCAGAAGAGAAGCCCCGCGTGTCCCCTCCCGGAGCCCGGACGGCAGCTGTTCCGGCCGCAGGTGGAGGGGGGGCTCGGGGAGGCCCCGGGGTTCCGGGGCACACGGCTCGGGCTGCGTCTGTGCCTCTTGGGCAGGAAACGTGTGATAAAACCGGACCCCGGGAGCTCGGGCGAAGGAAAGCCGAGCGCACGATCCGGGTGCCGGCACACTCTGTGTGCGTGTGCATGTGTGTGTGTGCGAGCGCGTGCAAGACACTCTGGTAAAGGCTGTTTAGAAAGGCGCTCCGGGAGCAGGCGCCGGCTCTGCTCCGAGCTAGAGCCTCCAGCCAGCCCTGGCACGCTGGCCCCCCCCACCGCCCGGAGCCCCGGCGTGGCCGCCCCTCACGGGTGAACCCTGTCACAACCCAAGTGCACACGGAGGCAGCACGGCCGCGGGGGACGGGCAGGCCTCCCCCGCGGCCCAGGACGCGGGGGAGCCGGGGTCTGTCACAGCAGACGTGCACCTGGCCGGGGGCCAGTTTGCCGACACGCGTTTGGAAGCCCCCAGTTCAGGCAACCGGGGCTGATTCTGGCTGCACTTGACACGGAGGATTTCGTTAAACCCAAAACGCATCCTGCACGACCACGAGGCAACATGCTGGTTCAGTTTTTCTGGGACTGACCTCCGAGTGTCCGACGACAGTTTCCTGTCCCCCTCGGCCGTCCCCTCCTCGGGGAGGGGAGGGCTAAAGGCCCCGGGCACGGCCGACTCGGAGGCTGGAATTTGATTAGAAATTGCAATTGCAAAGATCCCTGAGTGCAAACACCACGGAACAATCTCCGGGAGCAACATGACAACCGATAGCGCAGACGCTCAGGCCTAGATGCGGTGTTATGACGTTCCTGGGGAGAAAGTCAGAACGCTGCCGTGAGGACGCGTGGGCATGGGCGGGGAGCTCTCGGGGAGGACCGTCTCTGCTCACGGGGACGGGCACTTGGCCGCGACGCCTGGAAAGCGAAGGGAAAGGGCCGGCGCGGACCCCGCGAGAGCGCAGGGGTGGTCCTTCAGACGCTGCCCGCCCGAGCTGTCCCTGTGTCCCGCCTGAAAGTGTGGCCCTGCTGTCTGCACGGGTTCGAGTCCTCTGGCTGCGGCCAGCAGGCCTCACTCACACCTGCGTGGGCACAGCCGGCGCGCACCCCGGCCCACTTGGTTCTGAACGGAACCTCTCCTCCCTCCGGACGTAAATGGGGTCACTGCTGAGGGTCGCCAGTTGGGACGAGCACCGCGGAGGTGCGGGGGTGGGGGGGGATGCTGTCAGAGGGCAGTGTGAGGGCCACAGCTTCACCTGCTAGGCATGTGACGGCGGCACCTCGGTGAGAACGCTATCACCCACGTGTGCCGTGGTCCAGGCGTGCTGTCACCCAGGTGTGCTGTGGCCCAGATGGGCTGTGGTCCAGGTGCGCTGTCACTCAGGTGCGCTGTGGCCCAGGTGTGCTGTGGCCCAGGTGCGCTGTGGCCCAGGTGTGCTGTGGCCCAGGTGTGCTGTGGCCCAGGTGCGCTGTGGCCCAGGTGCGCTGTCACTCAGGTGTGCTGTGGCCCAGGTGCGCTGTGTTCCCGGTTCCCAAGCTCCGCTGCCAAGTCGAGGGTCATCACGCTTTACCAGCAACAACAAAATGGGGAAACTGCACCTTTTCCCATATGGCTCTGGATCGTGTTTCATTATTTAGCAGGAAAGAGAGAAAATACTGTAAAGACTCAGTTTCCCTGGAAAAGAAAAAACTTGGAAGTAATTCCAGGTCTGCTTTTATGGAAACGGTTCAGAGAACTGTTTACCATGAGCTGCCAAGCCAAGGTTAAGAGGATGAGGAAAAGTTACATAAATGCTAAAAAAAGCCCTCTAAGACATGCTGTTAAGTAAAACGAAATGAAGTTAGAAGAAAACCACCATGAGCAAGTTTAAGAATGAGGTGTTTTCACACAGCAGTGAAACGGACTTAAACGCCACCCTCCGGAGGGAGGGCCCAGGGGAGCGGCGGCCCGCCGGCCCCTCCCCTCCTCGTGCCCCAGAGGACCTCGTCCCCTGGCACCAGGTCCGTCTGGACTCTTCGCTTACAGGACAATAAGGGGAGCCACCCCAGAGCATGTTCCAGGTGTTAGGAAGCTGAACAAGTGATTGCTGAGAGAAAAGTAAAAGATATTGCGCCAGGTCCCCCGGGGACGCCATCTCCAACACGTGAGGAACTTTAGGAAGATGGGTTTGATTTCTGACCTCACGCCGTGGTGCGTTCGTGAGCCTTTGTGTTTGATGAAAAACAGTCAAAATGAAGGGCAGCTTGATTTTCTTTTCTTTAAAATATTTATTTATTTATTTTTAGAGAGGAAAGGGAGGGAGAAAGAGAGAGAAACATCGATGTGCAGTTGCTGGGGGCCATGGCCCGCGCAACCCAGGCATGTGCCCTGACTGGGAATCGAACCTGCGACACTTTGGTTCTCGGCCCGTGCTCCATCCACTGAGCTACGCCAGCCGGGGCTACAGCTTGATCTTCAAAAGCCGAGAAGTGCGCACAGGACAACAGGGTCCCCTGCGTGTTACCCAGCAAACGGGCACAAGGAACCCTCCAGCTGCGGAGGCAGAGACAGGACACAGAACTGGACACACGCTCTCGTTTCTCTGTTGCCCCCTTTGCTCGAACCCCGGCCGGACGCACCGGAGACTGGCCGCTGCACGTCTCCTCCTCCCCTCACCCCCGAGCGCTCAGCAGGCCCTGAGCACCGCCCCCGGCTCAGGAGGCGTCACCAGATCGGGCTGAGAGGGAGGGTCTCCGGGCCCCGGGGCCTGGGGTTCGAGGGCTCCTGCACCCCGTTGAGGGGGAAGCCCGCTCTGAGGCCCACACCCGGCTCCCAGGTGGGCGGTGGCCCCCACAGAGCAAGCCTGGATCCCCCAGGGCCGACCTGGGAAGACGGGGGGGGGAGGGGGGGTTCAGACCTGCGGGCGCGTCTACGGGAGCAACGCACACGCAGCGCTCGTGACACGGGTCCTCTCTCCCGTGGCACACACACTCCCCTGTGCCGTTCGGGTGGGCTCTCACCGCACCCGGTCTCACGGCCTCACAGAAGCGTGGGACCCACCCACGTCCCTGGCGCAGGAGGGACCGAGAGGCCACAGGCGGCTCCGAGGAGGGGAGACCTGGGTGCTCAGTCTTTCCCCAGAGCTGGCTTCCTTTCAAAGGTCCGGCGGGTGCTTCACAGCCAGGAGCGATCGGCCTGATAAACAGTCAGACGTCAACAGAACTCGGGAACTTCAGGCTGCACCTGCCCCACCGTGAACACAGACAGACCCCCAGGAGGGCCCCCTGGGGCTGCGGGAGGAGCCAGCCCCCACCCCCTCCAGTCTGGGGGGCTGTGGGGAGCGGCTCCCCCTCGAGAGGCGGCACCATCATCAAAGGCTAAACCACGCAAAGTGCGTGCAGCAGACAAGGAGCGACTTTGCCTCCTCGCCTGAGATCTGGGGAAGCGCTGAAGCCCTGTGCTTTGCCAAGACAGGGCAGTCTCGCTGCTGGCAGCTCTGCGCTTCGAACAGAGAGTTTCTTGTCCCACCCCTCCCCCCAAACAGCCTGCCACCCCTGTGCTCACTGTCCCAGCACCCCCTCCCTCAGTGGCCTCGGACCCCGCAACCTCAGCACCCCACTGGGACCAGCGCTGGGTGGTACACCTAAGCAGGGACAACCTCTGTCTCCCCAGGAGAGGAATTCCTTCCTTCCAGAGTCCGTGGAGGAGCCCACAGCCCACCCCGGTCAGTTCAGCTTCCACAGGGGCAGGGGCAAGGGCAAGGGTGCTGGCTCCTGCCACCTTGACGCAAGGCCTGCGGGCTGGGAGGCGGCTCTCCAGGGCACCTGCTCTGTGCGCCCATTTACCGAAGGCGCCGAGGCTCAGCCGGCACCCCCGTCATGGCCAGGGAGTGGCAGAGCCGGGCTTCTTTGGGGACCTGGCTGCCTGCACCTCCTAAGCCAGGTGCTCGGTGACTCCTTACAGTGAAACATGGGCGTCCTCCCCTCCGGCCACACACGTCCCCAGCACTGCTCTCTGCCACAGGTGCTCTGCTTCGAACTCACAAAAAGGCGTCCCCATCAGTAGGGCCCCGCCATCCGGCTCGGGCACACAGCACACGGTAGACGGTATGACACAGGTGCACAGGTGATGCGTGGGTCCCCGGCCAGCAGTGATCACAGAACGCTGCGGATGGCTCAACGACACGCAAGAAAAAACATGCACAGAGACAGACCAGTTTCTGTGGAGAAGTAAGGACGGAACGGTCACCCCCTCTAGTGGGGAGCGCGCTGATTTACGTCCAAACCTGCTTCTATTGGGCTCGTTTTGCATAATAATTCAGGTAAAGCACAGTACTCATTAGGGGGAAGTAAGGAACAATAGATAACAAGGAACTCTGAGGGTCTATTTGGAGTCAGGGTCAAAGAGCTGTAAGACTTTGCGGAACAAACTAACATCCTCCTTGGACCCTTCTGATTCAACTGAGAGCATTCTAAACAAGGAAGGTTTCACAGGAATTTACATGTTCTTTCTTAGGCCTGATCACCTGCGGAATCCGCCCTTTCCAGCACAGGGCGGCACCACCCTGTCATTGTTTCAGGCTTAAGTGGGGCAAGGGAACTAAGGCAGCCAAGAGATAAGGAGATTTTCTCCCAGACGCTGAGAACTTAGGCTATGTCAAAGCCGAGGAGCAAGGGTCCATCACCGCCTTTTGCTGTAGCCCCCCAAGTCCTTCTTTTGGGGGGCCTCTCACGTGATCATGCCTGTCTTAGGTCGTTCCCCCCTTGGGGAATCCTACCCGTCTTTGACTAACTGACCAAGCGTTGGGGTTCAGTTATGAATGAAGCAGCAGAAGCAGCATTCCTGCCAGGGAGATAAGCTTGTCTCCTTGCTGGCTTACAGTCCAAGGGCGTTCCCTCAGCCTCAGCCTAGGCGGGGGTTATAACTTCTGATACCAGGCAGGGCGGTTCCCAACACACAGGTACACAGCACATGGTAGACGGTATGACACAGGTGCGCATGTACACATTACACGGTACACGGAAGAGCGAGGACCTGAAACCCAGCTTCCTGATCGCAACATGTGTCCTGTCCCCTCACCGCTCACGCCCCACGGACGTCGCCGCTGCACCTCTCGCCGGCGCCTGGAGTCGTGCGGTCAGCACTCCGCTCCTTCAGGCACACCTGTCCCGTTGGAGGGAGAACCTCTTCTGTCCCACGAGGAACGGTGGCAGAAAGAAGCGAACACCTCCCCTTTCCACCGACTTCCCAGATTTGAGTACGGTGTCACGCTCACCGGTTGTCAGGGGGTTCTGTGGGGCCGAGGCGGGGCCGGAGCTCTGTTCCAGTGTGGGCCAGTTTGGATTCACAGCCTCGAGCACGGGGGGGCAGCGGTGGGGGCCCCTCGGGACTGACAGGTCTTAGCGCGTGGGGAGCCCAACCCCCAAGGGGCCGGAGACTCTTCCATGTCTTTACCCAGCGTGTCCCCGGAGCCGCCCAGCAGCAGCTCAGCCCTCCCCGTCCCGCAGTCCGGCACTGGCGCTGCCTGGGGTCCTGGGCCCTCCTGCCTCCTGTGAGAGCCTCCACGCAGGGAGAGGGCCTGAGAGACTCCCTGCGAAGGAGTGAAGACGACTCATCGCTAAACGCATCACCACCCCCACCCCAGGCTGAGGTTTCCGTTTCTCCAGGCGCGGAGGAGAGGCTGCCAGGGTGGAATCCCGGGGGACAGGGGCAAGTCGGGGCCTCTCCGAAGGCCAAGGAGCCTCTGCTGCCCCTGAGCCTGAGCCGCACAGGCCACACCTCCGGGCGACGAACCTGCTTAATGGGAGTCAACACCGGAGGTTCGATCCTCACGGGCGCCAGGACGGAGGCCGTGTGGTTGCTGTGCACCGAACAGCTGGTCCTCTGCTTTCGGTGAAATCGAATGCAGGTCAAAATAAATGTCAGGCCACTTAAAAAACAACGCTATAAGGACACATTCAGGGGCACGTAGCAAGTGAAAATAAGCTCTTTTTAAAAGGATTTTATATATTTACTTCTAAACACAGGGGAAGGGAGGGAGAAAAAGAGTCAGAGAAACATCGATGTGTGGTTGCCTCTCACATGCCCCCAACTGGGGACCTGGCCTGCAGCCCAGGCACGTGCCCTGACTGGGAATCGAACCGGCCACCCTTTGGTTTGCAGGACGGCACTCGATTCACTGAGCCACACCAGCCAGGGCTGGAAAAATAAGTGCTTGAAGAGCAGTTTCTGTCGTCCTCTTTCTGTTGTGAAATCAGACGCTCAAGTGTGGCTTCCACGGGCGTTGCGTCCCCCCGCTTGTCCGGCATCAGGCCCCTCCCTTTTCAGGTCTGGTGGCCCGTCCTGCCCTGCACTCCGAACCATGACCACCCGGCACCTGGTCGCAGACCCGGAGATGGAGGGGCCCCTCGGTCCTGCCGTGTCCCCGCTGCACAGACATGGGCCGGCAGACGCCCCCCCGTCCCTCCTGAGACTGGCCTGCAGCCCGTGGAAGAGAACCTCTGTCCACGGGGTCGCTGAGCTGCAGCCTGAGGGCACGTAGCTGCGCCTGTCCCGTCAGGGGAGGGATGGGTGATGGAGAAGGAGACGAGGGGGGGCATTTCAACTCCCCGCCAGGTCACTGGGAACCCACATCTGCCCCAGGCATCCCAGCGACCGGCGCTGATGCCACCCGCCTGCAGGGAGACTGGGTGCAGCTCTGTCACACGCCGGCGCCAGGCTGTCCCCAGCGCCGGGAGTCACACAGGCACACGAGTCCCCGCCTCCTCCCCCAGGCCCACCCTGTACCCAGACCGCCTGACGGTGCTCCCCTCGGAAACCTGGGACTGAGGTCAGGGCCGGAAAAAAACAGTCGAATTTGTTCGCTGATTTTAACGCTTTCAATAAGTGCCTCTTAATTGTTATGATTTTTTTCAGCGGCTGCAGGTGTTTTCAGACACTTGGGTCTGCAGGGAAGTGTGGATGGACCTGCATCTCCCTCAGGAGCTGTGTCTGACACACGGCGTCACACCAGGGCGTGTGCGGGCTCCGTGCCCTGCGCCACCAGCCCCGCACACAGGATCTTCCGGACCCACGGAGCCGCCCCCTTCCCTGGGGCTGTCTCTGCCGAAACGCCCTTCCCCCATGTGACCGTTACTCTGGTGTCCAGAGACCCTGGGGTCTGCTCGTCCCAGCTGCCTTCTCCCTGCCGGGCGCCCAGCACAGCCGTCCGTCTGCTGCTGTGGTGTCACCGACAGCCACCAAGCCGCCTCCAGGACTGCGTGACGGCCTGGCCACACTCTGTCGGGGTGAAACACGAGACCAGTCGGCCCTCATTAGGAGGACGCACCTGCAGCGCTGTCTGCCAGCCGCGGGGGAGCAGCTGGCCGGGTGGGCACCTCGTTAGCCTCCCACCGGGCCCCTGGAGGAAGGGCTGGGGGGCGAGGCGGGCTGTTCCTCTGTTGTGAGCACATTTGCGCAGGAAACTGTTCTTCATTTTATCTGGGAAAGAAAGGTAACGCGTCCAAGGGTTGCGGTGACGGCGTGAGAGGCACGGGTCAGCCCAGGGTCAGAGTTGCAGGGAGGCGGATCTCCTGCCTTCAGTCGGGCGCCTTTCCCTGTGAGGGGAGTCTCGGTAAAGGTGCAACGTCCCCATGGAACCCTCCTGTGACAGCCTGCCCTGAGCGCTCCTCCCCCACCCCCCGGCCTGGGCTCCTCAGTTCCCCGGCTTCAGCCAGGAGCCCGAGCGAGGCGCCAGGTGGGGGCTGTCCGCCCGGGGCCAGCGGCCCCCACACTCCACCTCTGCGATCACGCTCGCCCGCCTGGGTCCAGGAGAACGCAGCCTGACCTCTCAGCCCACAGCGCCCACTGCCAGACGGAACCCCGGTGTGGCGGGCACTGCGCCCCCTCGGCAGCCTCGGGCCGGGAGGGCCGCCTCCCCTGATATCTCAGCCCTGCTGCTGCTGCGTGGGCCGCACTGTGGCCCCGCCCTCAGAGAGGGCCCCTGCCTGGGAGGTCAAAGGTGAGGTGGCCCCGAGGGAGAGACGCAGGTGACCGCAGGCATGAGTGGTTGGTCCCCGTGGCTGTGGAAGTTTCCACTGGAAATGAGTAAATGGGGTGCCTGCCTCTGGGTCCCGGTTGCGCCAGCCTGACCCGGTCCCGAGAGTGTGGCCGTCACAGCTGCGGCCACGTGGCCCAGCTCCCTCCAGCGAGCCCCTCCACCCGTCCTGGTCAAGCTTCTTGGTGGCCGCCCCCTCCCACGAGGCCGACGCAGCGGCAGCTGCTGAAGGGCCGTTGGCCTCACTGCCATGCACAGGGTGGCTCTGGGACGGCGCCTGAGCCCAACACCAACACGGAGACACCTGGACCACCCCCTCTCCCCGTGGCCGCCGCCGCCAACCAACTGTGGCAGCGCCGTCCTCACCGAGGTCACATGTGAGTCCGAGCCTTTCTCACCGCAGCACTGTGGTCACCTCCAGCCAGGCAGGGCCGCCCGGCACGAGCCACCTGCCCGCCCGGCGTGTGCCCTCAGAGCAGGACGGAGTCCCGGGCCAGCGCCCACTCCCTCCCTGAGCCCCAGGACGCAGGCCCAGGTCGGCACCTCAGGGCCGGGGCCGGCTCTGATCGCTGAACTTTCCTGTGGGTGTCTAGGGTTTCAGCCCTAAACTCGTCATTTTATTCGAAACCCCTTTATGTCTTCCTGCAGGCCCCCCGACACGGGAGCCGCCCCATGGGAAGCCCCGTGAGTCCTGGGCTCAGGCGTCACCTCTGCTCCGTAACAGCTTCCGGCCCCTCGGAGTCAGGACAAATTCGGAGGACCCAGACGCGTCCGGGTGGTTCTCCAGGTCCCGGTTTTCCGATTCCCCTTCCCCTCCGCTCCCCAGTGGCCCCCCGCCCCCTCCGCACAAGCCTAATATGCCGGCGCGGAGCCTTAACCACGCGCTTTATTGCCTCAAGGTCAAGGCTGTTATGAACGTGCCTTGCACTGGTTTTTCTTAGATGACTGGAGGGCACTTCTTCTTTGCAAGCAATAAAGATAACCCGTCCTGGGACGTTATCGAGATGAAAGTAATTGCCAAGTCCGGAGCCCAGCAGCCCGGGAGAACCTGCGTCCCTTATTACTGTTTAACTCTTCGTGCAGGGGGGGCCTGGCTCTGAGCGACACCAGCCTCGCGCCCCGTTTCCAAGACCAGAGGAGCTGTCTTCCCTTGTGCCAGCAGGCTCACCGCGTGGCAGTGCTCTTCCGTAGGCGTCTGGGGAAGTTTCCTTCAGGCAAGTCTCTCCGTTGCAAGGTGCCCTGAAAATTCAGTTCACCAGTGTCCTTTTTTTGTGCCCCCCAAAGTGGACACCCGGGGGGCTGGCATGTCCCCCGGTGTGGGGCTGGGGCACCCGGGGGAGGGAGCCCACACTTGGCCAGGGGTGCTGCTCTGTGCCGCAGACGTGGGGTGCTCTGGTGCCCAAGGCGGGGCTGGGCTTGCTCTGTCCCCCAGAGTCCCCTACACTCCATCCCCACCCTCAGGGCGAACTGCTGACCGTGAGCTGATGGCCCCCCAGGGCCCGGCAGGCCTGTGGGGGTGGCTGGGAACTAGGGGTCCTCCCGGGCCGGGACAGAACAGCTCAAGCAGAGATGGCAGCAGGAGCCCTGCTGGAGTCACCGCCCCCCACAGGCTCCCCGCCAGGAGGGCACCCTGACCCAGGCTCTCCTCTCTGCCTGGCTGATCATTGCCAAATTCAGGTTTTTCTTTATGTTTTGGTTTTCTGAATTTTTTTATTAAACGAAGGAATTATTGGGTAATTCTGGATACACAGTGTGACTTGAATTCCACTCTGATTTGCACAGGGAACAACGGCCGGAACCAGACTCCCTGACGTGGGAGGCGTCCCTGCGGACGCCCTCTGCCGACAAGTCTGACAGTGAGTGCCACACCCAGACCGTGGTCCCGTGGTCCGTGCAGCACCCGGGGGGAGGAGCAGGCTGCAGCTCGGTGGTTCAGGGCACTGGCAATGTGAGGTTTATCATACACCCTCACTCCACGGCTGCTAGTGAGGTCAACGAGTTAATTTTCGGGCATGTTTGCAGCAGTGTCGGGCACTGTGTGAGGTAAACAGTGTTCGTGACACAAGCACCAGGCAGAGCATTATTAGCCTGAGGCAGGAAGCTGAAAAGCGCTCGCTGCCACGCCGGGCCAGGGAAGGGACCGGGAGCCGCTGCCGCCGCCGCCGCCCGGAGACCACACGGGTGCAGAGGGGCCAGGGCCAGGCTCCCGGGCTCAGGTCCCGCCGGCCGCCCCAGCCCATGAGTCTGTGCCGTGCGGAGAACCCTGTTCCCAGTGCTGGCTGCGAGGGCCAAACGGCGTGACCTCTGTGACCTCCCAGAACAGCGCCTGGAACGCACGCAGTAGGTGCTGCGTTTGGTGTCGGGCGGGTGGCGGGGGTGCTGCCTGCGTGTCCTCCACACGCCCCTGCTGTGTCTGCGTGTCTGTCCTCACTGAACCCCGGTGCAGGGGAGCTGCGTCCACCGGGACGGGGTCCTTGTATCACCTGACGAGAGCGCCGTCGGGGCAAGCCGGCTGCCTAGGGCGGGAAGGAGAGCCGTGTTCACGTGGAGCCGTGTTCACGTGGAGCCGTGTTCACGTGGGCCGGAGCACGTGGGCCCGCTCCTGGTCACACACATCCTCCCGGCGACGTGAGACGTGTCACCGTCCTTCCTGAACTTCCCCGTGTGTCCCTCCTGGTCAGCCCAGGGTGCTGCCCCCGACCCCCCACTCGGAGGGGCCCTCCCCCCACAGATCCGAACGCCTTGCTGTGTGGGCACCTCAGCGGTTCCAGGCTACCAGCCCTGAACACGCGAGCGCAACCTGCCGAGTCCTCAGCGGCGACCGTGACCTGCCACGCGTCCCGTGCGGTCAGCAGCGAACGGGAGGTTAAAGGGGAACGTTCAGGTGGGACGTCCAGGGGCAGCCTGGTTGTTCTGGAGCGACGGTTCGGGGCTCTGCTGGGCCTCGCTCCGTGGAGGGCTCGGGAGAGGCGAAGGCCTTCCGCCCAGCGCCACGGCACGCACGTCACAGATCCTGCTCGTTCCGAGGGGCCCACACGTGCTGTGACTGAACCTCAGAACCCTCCTCCGGAGCGTGGTCCTGACCAGGGGCCCGCCGGCCCCACAGCGACATTCGGCCCATGTGGAGACACGAGAGTTCCCACAACTGTGGGGGGCGCGGGGTGCTCCTGCATCTAGGGGGCAGAGGCAAGAAGGGTGCTGATCACCCTACAAGCCCAGCACAGTCCCCACGGAGAGAGAGAGGATCTGGCCCCAAATGCCAGCTGTGTCAGGGCCGAGAAATCCTGCTCCGGAGGGAACGCCAGAAACTCCCACGGACACGGAGGGCCCGCTCCCTGCGGGAGGACACTCCTCCTGGTCCAGGAAGAGCAAGCACCCGCCCTGGGGAAACCCACTTTCTCCTTGACTCCTTCACCCGACCCGCTGCCTGGGCCCCTGCTCCGCCCCAGCGCCCGCGCCCTGGGACGTGGGGGCCCACGTGACGCCGGGAAGCCGCCCCCCGGACCAAAGCCGGTGCAGTGCTCACAGCCAATGAAAAGCGTCACTGTCGGTCGGGAATGCGCTCGCTGCTCGCGACACTGCAGTCACACGCGGATGTGACTGGACCGGCTGTTTTCCCATTGAAGAAGTCCGAGGGTGGGCAGGCCTGGGCAGGCCTGGGCAGGCGGGCGGGTCCCTGCAGGGACAGAGGCCACACACCCCTCCAGCTCCCGCTCTGCCACCCCGAGATGCCGCCTCGGGCCGTTCTCACAAGGGGTCTGCCGGCTGCTGCTGCCCGAGGCTGGGGTCTTCCTTCCAAACGGGCAGAGGCCAGTGGTGTGCAGGCCGTTCAGTCAGCCCCCGTTTAAGTGGAAATGGTCTGGAAATGGCCCCCCCCTTCCCTCCCCCCCAGCACACACATCGCCTTAGATCTCACAGCTGCAAGGGGGAGTAACCAACCTCCCTAGAATGTGGGAGGATCTCAGCCACCAGAATCCCGCCAGCTCTGGGAGAGCTGCCTGGGCACAGTGTGGCCAGACCCTCCACCTCCTCAGGGTCTGGCCGAGGCCTGAGGTGCGGGCGCCAGGCGGTTCGGAGGACCGGGGACTCAGAGCACACTGCACCCCCCGCCCTCCCCGACTGTGGCGTCCCGGGGAAGAGAGAAACACAGCAAATCAAGCGGGAGGACCACTGTCTGTGGCTCATCAGCAGTGGGCGGACGGACAGACAGAGGGCCAGACGGAGGCGGTGGGGCCGGCAGCTCTGGGTTCCCCGCCACCCCAGGTCGATGCATCTGCCCCTGAGGGACCATCTGGGAAGTGCCTGGTCTGCATTCCAGCACCGGGAAAGGTATTGATCGGTTCTTATTAAGTGGCCCACGTGCTTCTGGTGATGGACAAAAGATCCAGTTCCACTCACTCAAAAAGAGTTTCCACGTGGGTATAAATACCAAGTGACAGTCCCCAGGGGGCCCTTCGTGGCCACGTCGGAGAAGAGCCCTGACACTCCCGCCAGCCGGCGGCTGTTGGCACGTCCCCTCCCGACGCACCGGTCAGGTGGCTGTGCGTGCCGGCTCTTAGCGGACACCAGACATGGGAACGGCGAGGTACCCACGGAGTGTGTCTTTAATTCTGTAACTCCAACAGCAAACAATAGTTTGGCTTCTGTCCCACCAGGTGGGGGCCCTGGTGTTCCGCCTGTCCTCCTCCCCAGCAGCTGACTGGGCACAGCATGCAACTGTGCATCCCGGACAACCCACCCTGGCGGCACCCTTGGGCCCCCCTCCCCAGCAGGACCCTGCGCTCGGACGCAGCAGCTCCATCTGCCCTCTCCCCAGGGGCCGCGTCCCAGCACGGCACCTCCCTCCGCTCCGTTCCTCATTCTTTACGGGCTGGCCGCCGTCGCTGGGCAGATTGTCGTGACGTCCTCCTGCGCCCCAGGAACCAGCGGCCAGCGACTACAACAGGCTAGCACCACGGAGAGACGCAGGGATGAGCTAACTGCATAGCAGCGAGAAGCCACAGGTCCGTGCCCACCGCTCTGAGGGGCCTGTGGCCCGCTGTGGCCTGACTTCGGCGCCGTGACCACTTGCACTGGGACGGCTGCTGCGGGCCATGGCAGCCCTCGGTCGTGACAAGTTTCCGGCCTGGGGACGGTCACAGCGGGATTGATGTCACCGGCCGGTGTGAGCCCCCCTCCGCAGCCTCAGAGGCCGAGGGCCAGCGTCACCATGACAACCGTTTATGTGGCTAAAGTGGAACGGCGAGGCTGGACGGGAGGACACGTGCGTGCACCTGTAACTAAAATATACGGCGGGTTTTATGTGCGTGTTTCCTGCCCTCGCCCCGCACCCGCCCCGCCCCGCGCCGCCCCGGCTGTGCGTGCGGGCGAATACAAAGGGCCGTGATGGAGCCATGAATAATGAGCGAGCGCCTCCAGATGACCCCGCCGAGTCTCCAATGTTCTCGCTTACATCCCCGTGCGGCACACACGTGCCCGCCCCCCCGCCATCCTTCACGGCAGATGCATCCCTGTGGCCCGTTCTTCGCCCGCCCCCCCGCGCCCCCCCCACCCCCCCGCCCCCGGGAAGGGCTCGGCACAGACCTCCCCAGCCAGCCGCTCTGTGTGTCTCAGTCCTGCTTCTCAAAGACGACGGGCAGAACAGGCGGGGTGCTATTTCAGCGTGTGCTGGGGGCCGTGTCCACTGAGGACAGACCCCAAAGTGCCCTGGGAAGCGGACCACCGGAGCCCTGACCTGGCAGCCACATTCTCTGGAAACCCCGAGAGGGGTCCCCACGAAGGCCCGAGAGTCCCCGGCTTTCTTCGCCACGGCCTTGGCCGGAGTGTCACGCGCCTGGGTCTCGGGCGAGGAGAGCCTGCCCAGGCTGGCGGTCGCCATAACAGTGCTGTCTGTAAGTGCCAGTTCACCCATCCCCACTGCCCCCTGAGCGACCCACACCTTGCCCGCACAAAGCGCCCAAGAGGCCGCCCCCGTAGACAAGTGCTCACAGTTCACAAAGCCCCCCTGAGGCAGCTTTCTGCTCGGTGTTCTGGCCGCTGCCACCCCGGCCCTGGTGCCGCAGATGGACCCCCAGCCTGGCGCCTCCCTGGCACCACCCAGTGCCGTGCCCGCACGGGCACAATGGGCGGCCTGGTGCGGGGTCGGGTCCGAGGGGGAGACCGTCCCAAGTTCAGGGTTTTGCTGCATTTTCTCAGAACCGAGGGGAATTCAATAAAAACGTGTTACAGAGGGGTGAGACCAGAGACTTTGTAGGAGCAGAGACACAGGGTGGCACAGGGGGACCGGCCGCCAGGGCTCTGCTCGGCTGCAGGGCCCACCGGGGAAGACAGGGGTGGGGGGTCAGACCTGGGAGCTGGAGAGGAGCCTGGCCTCGGGGAGGAGGGGGGGTTGCCCAGAGGCTCGGAGGACAGCCCCCCCCAATGGTGCTGAGCTCCCACTGGGAACCAGCTGGTGACACCCAGGCTGCGGGGGGTGGGGGGGGACTGTCAGCGCCGGGCGGGGTGGAGCCCCCGTGGAGCTCGCAGGACCAAACCGTCCCGAGTGCGCTCGAGGCCCCGCACCAACCGTCTGCGGTTGTCCGTGTGGAAAATAGCACAACGACTGTTCACACGGGGACAGACTGTGTCCCGTGTAGTCACAGCCGAGAACCCGCTCCTGCCCCACGCCGTGTTTCCGTGGGTTCACGCCACGCCCGCCCACCCCAGCCCCATCACGAGGAAGCCGGGAACAAGCCCAGACGGAGTCTGTCTGCCAAACAGCCGAGCACTTCTCTTCCGAAGTGCCGAGGTCACAAAGACGGGAAGAGACCGAGGACCTGGCCCTGGTCAGAGGAGCCCAGGGAGGAGTGACGACTGAACCCAGCCGCAGCCGGGCGGGCGGGGGTGGGACCCGGGACCCGGGACCCGGACGGCAGTGAACCTCCACCACCACCAGCCGCGACTGCTCACCAGCCCCCCCCCCCTTTCTAATCGGGCTGTGGTTATTACATGCGGCCTTACGGTCAGCACAAGTGGGGCGAGAGATACAAGAAAGCCCGTTATTTTCGCACCTTTTCAGTAAATCTAAAATAAGGTCAAACAAGTAGCGTTTTCGAACCCCAGGCTGATGTGGGTTTCCAGCCCTGCACGGCGAGGCTGGTGAGTAAACAGATGACTCCCAAGGGCCTTCTCTGGAATCGGAGGGTGGTGGCCGGCCCCGGGGACGCGCAGACAGGGAGGCTGCCATGCAGACGGCGCCCGGGAGGAGCGTGTCGCCCCCGGGCGCAGCGAGAGACGGGCAGGCGGGGGCCCTCAAAGACCAGCATTGTCTGCTCCCCGGGGCAGCCGGGGGCGGCCGCCGCGTGGACACCAGGGAACAAGCAGCCTCCTCCCACCACCCCCGCCTGAAACCGGCTCCCAGGACCCGCCCGGAGGCCCCGCCCCCCGCCCTGACCGCCTGTAAATCCCTCACCGGGGCCTGAGACTCTGCTGGGGACGTCCCCACCCACCCCCACGCTCCCCCGCCAGGCCCTCCCTCAGCAGCTGCAGGTCCACGGCTCCCTCCCCGGTCGTGGGACAGCCGGAGCCCACTGGCCACCGGTGGTCGCCCACCTCTTCTAGTGAATGTGGGGCCGTCCAGGATTCCAGGCGGCTGACGGCCGCGTTCCTGCCCGGGGGCCTGTCAGTCTCGGCCAGTCTCGGGAGGAATTCCGCACCTGGGAGCATCTGTGGCAGCAGGTCCCGGAATTTCAGACCGGCGGGGCCAACGCCAGCCAAGGCCCCTTCTCGCGGTGCTTCGTGTGGAAGATTCTCCCTGGGGTCACGGACCAGTGTGGGGGGGGTGTGTCACACACAGACGGACAGCCCCCCAAACCCCCGCCCCGGGTGTTATTGCTGAGACTGGAGTGAGAGGCGCGAGGAAGGGGGTGGGCCCCCATCATCACAGACACGGCCACTGAGGGCGCGGGACCTGCGGTGTCTTCACCACGTGTCACACACATGGGGCGCCACCAGCCAGCTCTTCCCAAGTGTAAACTCTGATGCGTGTCACCGTTTGGCTGGGGGAGGGGTGGCAGTGAGGAGGAGAGCAGAGAAGGGGAAACAGGCGAGGAAGGAAGGAGGAAACCGAGGCAGGAGGCCGCCCTGCGTTTGTCCCCTCGGCCGGCAGAGAGGTGGCCGTGCAGGGCAGGCCCCACGCCTGCTCCCGCGGCTGCTCTGCAAACCCTCGGGCCTCCTGTGGGCAACTCGGTGGCCCTGGCTTTCTGCACGCCCAGCCCCACCTCAGCCGCGGGCCCCTGCTCAGCACGGCACTCGGAGGGCCCCTGTGAGGGTCAGGGCAGGCGTTCCCCTGGGGGCTGCCCAGCCCAGCCCAGCCCAGCCCAGCCCAGCACGCTGCCCACCATGCTGCCCACTGTCCTCCTTGGGCCTCAGTTTCTCTTCAGAAAATGGCAATAAGATGGCCATCCTCAGAGGCCGCTGGGAGGAGGAACATGGAGTGATGCGTAAGATCCCAGGGCCCACCCAGAGTAACCCTCCACAAAATTTAGGTGACTGTTAAGGGGCTTGTTTTTTTAATTCACTTTGGGAGGAAGCACGACCAAACCTGGGCACACAATGGGCCGTTCTTCCTCCCACAGACGTCTAGAACAACACCACCCAGCCAAGCTGAGGCCGCCGACGTCGGTTTACGAGCTGGGAAGGCTCCTGTGCTTCCAACGCCCCCGCGGGAGGGTCCCGGGGCTGTGGGGGGTGGGTGGAGGGCGGCGGGGGGGGTTCACTGGGAGCCTGGGAGCTTCTGCTCTCTGGGCCTCGACGGAAGAGGCCCGTTTTCCCAGCTGGAGAGGCGTCCCCCAAGCTCCTCCATCCCACCTGGTCACCGTCTGGGAGTCTGGGAGCCACGCCCGCATTAGCTGAGTGGGAGTCCGTTCGAACTCCCCACCTTCCGCACGGCTGCACCCTCGCTCTCCTGCACGCGGGTCTCAGTTAACCAGTGACAGCAGCTTCAGCGCAGACTTTCCACTTTGAACTCCTCAGCAAATCCCACCAGCGAAGGAGCGGACGCCTCAGGAGCCCCTTTCCAACGTCTAACATCACGGCCGCGGCCTCACCCGGGGCCTCGGGAGCAGCCCCCGTGCCCACGGCGGGGAGCCAAGAACGTGCCGCTGCCTGCGACCCTCGGATGTGCAGGGAGGCAGGCGAAACAGCCCTCGGCTGTCTTTCCGGAAACAGACCTGCTGTGCAAGCTGAGCCCCACGGCCTCCCTGGCAAAGGCACTGCCCGCGCCGTTTCGGTGTGGACGGTCGTGAGGCCGCGTCCCCTGAGGTCCAAACCAGGCCCCGCCCAGCGAGAAAGAGAACAAGGCCCCACCAAGCACGTGGACACAAAATTGCCCGGGTGCCCGAGTTTGGAAGCTTCGTGCATCTAGAAGGAGAGACAAGTGACAAGTGGGCACAGTGACGACCCTCTGCGTGCCCCTTATCACACACAGTGTGGCTTGGGACGCAACGGATTTCCGGCCGAGCCGATCACAGGCTTAATCAGAACACCGAGCGCTCGGCCTGGACGGCGCTTTGGAGAATTCAACTATTGATTAAGACACGCTTATGCGTGCTTTCACAGCAATCCATTTTAAGAGACTTTGATTTTCTTCAGAGAAGAAGGGAAAAAAGGATGTTTAATTGTGGCCTCGATGTCCTAACAAGAAACATAAGCTTTAAATCGCATCGCCGTCCGGTCCGCTGAGGCAGGCGTGCAATTTGGAAGAACTGCTCACAGCTGCGAGAATGTGGTCCATCGAGACTTTTATTTAACCAAATACTAATGCAATTTACTCAGCGAATTCTACTTGTTTGAGAGGAAAATGCCCATGTAGACTTGCAATTGAAGGTAAACCCTAGAATTTGTTCAAAACAAAAACGAAAACAGAGACCGTTCACCAGGCACCGACCAGCTGCCAGGCACCATGCAGAATTGCGGTCGGTCGGGGTATCGCCACCCTCTCCCCCCTCCCATGTGACTTCAATGCCCCCACCCCCGCAGTGCACAGAGCACACACACACACACATCTCCACCGATGGGGCGCAGCAGTGGCCAGCTGACTGGCGTGGCCAGTGGGACACTGCCCGGCCCAACGCCATGTGAAGCTGTCAGCACCGAGTAACAGGGACACACGGCGCGGGGCAGTGATCTGAGCCCAGCCGGCTGAGGCTCTGGGTTAACTGCCCCCAACCACAGGCCCAGGAGCAAGAAAGACAAGTGTTTCCTGTAAGTTGCTAGGCATTTGGTTTGACACACGATGTCACTCATCCGGTGTGCTTGTTGGCTAGGGCCGTGAAAACAAAGCACCACAGGCAGGCCTCGAACAACAGAAATCGATCACCTCCCGGTTCTGGAGGCTGGAGCCCCGAGGCCCAGCGTGGGCAGGGCTGGCTCCCTCGGGAGGGTAGAGCCTCTCTGCAGGTCCTGAGCCCACGTCACCTGGGCCATGTCCCCTCTCTCTGGCTGGTGTCTCCTTGGCCGTCTTCCCTGCAGGTGTGTTTCCAAGTCCAAAATTTCCCCTTTCCATAAGGACACCCGCCACCTTGGATTACAACCCGCCCCAGTCACCCCACTCAAACACATTATGTCTGTGTCCGAACACAGGTTCTGGGGGCAGGACTTCAGCACATGTTTGTTTCACGGTGACATAGTCCAACCCACAGCATTTGGGCACTGAATATTCTCTTTGCTCTTAACATTCTCTTTACAGATACAGAAACGGAGTGTCAGAAAAAGTAACTTTTCCAAGATCATGGAGCAGACAAGCAATGAGCTGAGCCTGAACTTAGACTGCTGAGAGTTTACTGCCCACACACCACTCGGCACAGAACACCCAGAGTGGAGTTCTGAAGGCTGGTGAGTTTCCCAACTGCTGTAATGCAAACACATCACACGTGCCCACACTGCTATACACGCGGTTTCTCATTTCATTTTCTTATCAGAAATACAGGGATTCCCACTAAAGCCTTACAACATCAGAGCTGCTACAATGTCAGCCCCTCTGTCCGCTCAGTATCTCTGAGCACCGACTCTCAGCCAGGCCCCGAGTGCAGGGTGGGCACAGCATCCCGCTTCCCACCCATGTGGAGCGTGAGGCCACGCGACAGACGGGTCAGCCTCTCACACGCCTTGCTCTGGACACACGGCTGGGGTCAGTGTTACAACGGCACCTCCAGGGTTTCGTGAACGTCTGAGAGTCAACCACTATGACTTAGAGGCACCAAGGGTAGCCAAGAAAACAAGACACGGCCCGAGGAGGAGCCATGTGGGCAAAGGCGTGGGAGGAGAACATTCTGGAGACAGCAGCACACGCAGAGACTCGGTGGCAGAAGGGTGCCCAGAACACCCACCGTAAGAGGAGTCCAGAGGTGGACTCCAGTGACCTGGTGGGAGGCGCATCCGGCAAGGACGGTACCTGGAACGGATCGGCTCAGCAGTCCTAGGCACGACGCACTGTTACCAGCAGCCACCCTTTCAGAGGGAAAAGCTGGGGCCCAGGACTCCGCGACACCAGCCGGCAGGGGGCCCGGCGCAGGCCCCACCCCCGCACGTGCGCGGTCCCGGTCCCTGCGCAGGGGAAACCGAGGACCAGGATTCAGTGCTCCGCCCCCACCCTCCCCGCCCACTCCCGGGTCCTAGAGACGCCTGGCTGGGGCCCACGTACGTGTCATGACGGCTGGTCTATGGGACGGTGCTCGCCTGCCCTTATTCTACGATTTCCTTGTGTGAAATGTATTTTATTGAGCCTTACGAAATGGCCGTTTTTATAAGTTGAAAATGGTCAGCTCTGAGCAACCTCGTGTTTGCGCTCACACGCGAATGCAGGTGGAACATGTTCACAGAGTGACCAGAGGGGGCGCCGGCGGGCCGGTGAACAACTAGAACGTCCCGGGGCGCCGGCGCCGCGAGTCTCCTCCCGGGGACGGAGCCGGGGGCGTGGGGCACTGGGAGGTCCACCCAGGGGCAGGTGAGAAGGGAAGGGGGCCTTTCCTCCGAAAAACGACCCGCTTCGGACACGCTCGGCGCCCCGCTGCCGCATCGGCCCGGACGTAGTGGTTCTCCGCCCAGGGTCGGGGGCAGCAGACGGAGCCCCTCTTCAGCCGCAGCAGCGCGCAGCTGCCGGCGGTCAGACCGTTCGTGGCAGCTTTTCCCCGCGAAGAGACCAGCCGAGACCTGCTGCCTCGCGGCCTGCTGCCTCGCAGAAACGTCCCACAAAGGGTCCCCTCGACGCCCACCTTCCCGGAACCCACGGCAGCTCGAAGGGGAGGCCCCGGCTTGGCCTCTGAGTGCAACCAGTCTGCACGCTGCTGCTGCTGCTGCTGCTGGACCCTGCCACGCCAGGGCGCCCCTGGAGGCTGGTTCCCACTCCAGCTTTCCCACCGCTGACTTCCTGCAGTGCAGGCGGCCTCTCTCCGTCCCTGTGCTCCCCCGGACCCGGGATCCGGTGCGCCCAGCCTGTGACGGAGGAGGCCAGGCAGAGAAACTGACCTAATGCTGCTGAGCACTGTATCGCAGCCTCGCGGGACAGCAGTGTAATTAAAGCCCACGGCGATTCTTCCTGTAAATGCTTCTTCCTTCATCCACCCTGCCCGCCGCACAAAGCAGCTTGAAACAAGCCCTGACCGCTTGGAAATCGTGTGTGCCTGAGATTTCTTTTTTCTTCCCTGTCCTGCTTTTTGGTTATTTGGCCATTAGGAAAATCAGAAGTGTCTGGGAACCAAGAAATCCAATTTAAGTAAGCTCATTGCTCATCTATAAATACGAGCAAATGACATTTAAACCAGACAAGCCAGCAGGGATGGGTCTGAGTGTGAAATCGTTGTTCCGCGCAGAGGATTAGCATAGAGATGGAGGAGCTATTTGTGGGCCACCTAACAAGCTCAGGGCGTCCGGGGAAGCCTGTGTGGAGGCTGCGTGTGGACCCGACAGCTACAAATGAGAGGAAATGCAGTTCTCCCTCGCCCCAGCGCCATAAAACCACCAGTTAGTGTCCTGATGTGACGGCACCGACTGCCGAGGAGCGACAACGGCAGAAATCAAGACGGAAGAGCCGCATCTGATGGAGCCATAAAGCTGGGTTTTAAAGCATCATTGCAGGAGAGGAAATACCGCCGGGGCGCAAAGGCAGAGCTGCATGAATTTTTAAGCTGCGTGAGTCAAAGGTCAGACAAACTTAGAACTGACCCGCTGCACACATGAACACACATGTGGAATCTCTCTTCACGAACGCATGTAGGACAGGGAACAGGGGTGAACGTGTGTGCTCTTCTCGAAAATGCCAAGAACCCAGGCGAGGAAACAGAGTCACATTCTGCAGACGTGGAGATTAGGCTCAAACTCCCACCACTGCCAACCTCGTAACCCGCCACTGTCCCTGTTCCCAAACCGCACACGAGGAAGGACCCTCTCCGGGCATCGCTCCCCGGGGGACCTCGGCCCGGTCCTGCCCCAGGCATGAGCTTCGGCCGCACCGTCCTGTGGTCTCTGTTTGCACCGAGACCAGGCCACACCTTGTCCAATGGGGGAGCTCACTTCCTCCCTTGAACCTGGGCAGGCCCAGGGACACCGTGACCGGGGCCATACTGCAGAAGCAACACTGTGGCTGTTACACAGGTAGCCCTAGCCCAGCCCAGTGACTTCCAGGTCCTGCCCCTGGAGGTCAGCCACCAAGAGAAAGGGCAGTCACAGGCCCAAACAAGCACACCAGTGCCCGTCAGGCCCACAGAGTCGGGCCACGGCTCCGGCTGTGAGGTTTGCAGGCCCAGAGGCGGTGGGACTTGAGAGGCTTGGAGCCTGGGGCAGCTGCAGGCAGATCACAGCAGCTCAATCCGCTGGACTCTGCTGGCCGGAGTCAATGGCTCACTCAACGCTTCCACTCTCCCCGCCCATCCTCGGTGGTGCGTGATGCTGAGCGAGCAGGCGTTTGGGTTTTTAAAATTCAAGATCAAGGGAGGTCGAGTGACTTGTCCCAAAGCACACAGCAGTGGCAGCTTGAAAGCTGGACCCCAGAGCAGTGGACAGGCCCCTGCTCTGCCCCAGGGACACAGGAGTGACAGCCGCACTGGGAGCAAACACCAGGAGGCCCTTGGGTGGTTGGGGGTTGGGTTGGGTCTGTGCAACAGACAGACATGAAGACACTCGGGACCCCCGCTGCTGCCGGGACGCAGGCCCGGACCCGCCTCCCACAGTGCAATTCTGTCCAGGTCCCTCCTCTCCCAGCCCGGGCTTCTCGCCTGGACGCTCAGCCCATCACAGCAGCATCAGCAAAGCACACGGTGTGCGTCTGAGGAGCTGGGGTGTGTGTGTTCTCCTCCTGGGAGACAGACGGTCTCTTCGGGAACTGCTTTGGGGGGTTTTTATAGGGGAGAGAGCAGGGCACACTGCCCTCACCACGTCCCTTGCTGGACAGAAGCCCAAGTCCACAACGGCCACAGGGAGCTGGGGAACCGGCCACTGGAAGAGAAAGGAGCGACAGGGGAGGACCCCCCAGACTGAAGTGGGGGACAGGGTCTTTGGGTACTAGGAACGGTCACATTCTACATCTCAGGGAGCTGACCTTGCTCCCTGACCCTCCTCATGTTACCACTGGTATCTAGGAAATTGCTAATAAAGGAAAGGGGAGCCAAGGGGATTCGGCACCGAGCTTAGTGAACTGGGGAGCAGGAGGCTGTTGCTTCACCAGGCCACCACAGCGTCACAGCCCAGGGGACACAGCTTTGCTCCTCCACGGGGGTGAACACTCCTCCCCTTCCCACTCCTGCACCTAGTTGTTGGGGGCGCAGGAGGAGGTGCTGGACCATGGAGGCCTGTCAGTCTAACTGGGGGCAGGGTCCCATCAAAAGCCCATGACAGCGTGGGAAGTTGATTGGTCATTTTGAGAAAGCACCTGGTCTGTCCCAAACCCAGGCTAATACAATCCCAGGGGAACAAACAGCCTTGTCCTCGTCCTCTTCCTCCTCCTCCTCCTCCTCTCTCTCTCCTTCGGGAACCTGAACTTGCCCCAGGCACTCCCACGTCCTCTCTCTGTGGCACGTGGCCTCAGCAGCCGTGTGGCCGAAGGCTGTGTGGGCTGCAGCACAGGCTCCAGGCAGGAGTGTAAATGCCTCAGGGTCGTGGCCGGGAGCACCAGCTAAACTAGCCAAGGGCTGGACTGGACTGACACGGGGTCTCTGGACACTGACTCTATTTATGGCCCTAACTTTCCATGGTGGGCAGACACAGATGGGACATTGGAGACCCAGGGGACAGCTTCTCCTTCCGTCCAAACCAGCCCCACCACACCCCTCTCTCCCACACGTGTGCCCTCGGAGTGCTTTCCTCCCGATCCCGTGGAAGAGCCTCACTTCTGCCTACAACACCGGGAGGGGGCCCGACCTCAGAAGGGACGGCTGTGCAGAGAGTGGTCTCCTGGCTTGGCCACAGAGACCGCCCCTCAAACGGCAGGGAATCGGGGAGCCCCCACAGCCCAGGGTCCTGGCACCGATGTTGGAAAAGAGGAAGTCGTCAGTGTGAACCCACAAAGTGCCCTGTCACCAGCAGGTCAGAGCAGTCGGGCGAAAGGGACACAAACCTATGAGTGACCGAGACCCCAGCTCACAGCTGCCGTGTCTGGCTGATCCCCGCACCGTGAGTGTCCTTCTGCGTGGGACGGGTCACCTTCTGCTGAGCCCCAGGAGGAACAGCTATTCCTCTCATCGAACGAAGGGACATGTTTGGGGGGAGAGAGGAAGCAACATGTCAGCCTCGCTGAGGGAGAGGTGGGCCCTGCTCCCTCTTCTCCTGCTCACTCTGGGGCATCCGCTCCTCAGCGCCTCGGGGACCAGGATGCCACAAGAACACCGGAGCACTGAGTCGGCTCCAGTTCCAACGCCCTGAACTGAGTGGCGTCGGTCTGGTTGCCCATCGTGTCCTCAGACTCCGATCAGCACAGGCCACCGCACCCACTGCCGCCAGCTCACCCACGCGGAGGCAGAGCGGGCGAGCAACCTGTCCGTCAGGGCACCGAAGAGTCTTTGTGAGCCGCTCCCCCACGCCTCACCAGCTCCTACAGCAGCGTAAAGAAAATCTGTCGGAAATGTGTCGGCCTGATGGATGTGTTCCTTCTGGGAACGCTCTTGTTGCCCTCCTCCTGGGGCCGGGCTGAGGGGGAGCCGGCCTTATTAGCCCCACGCTCCACCTGGCGCCGGGCCCTGCGGCCAGGGCCCCACACCCGCCCTCGCAGTTGCCATCCCGCTGAGCACAGCAGCCGGGGCCGCGTCGGGAAGAAGACCCTGGCTCTCCCCCTGCTGCAGGTCTGTGCTACCGAGAAGAGTTGAGAAGGAATCACTTTGTGGTTTGGTCAGCCAGTTACCATTCGGTCCTGAATGAGTTTGATCCAGTTTTAATTAGTGACCAGAGTGGCTCACTGATTAGGGCAAAGAAACACATGACACGTGGGCACAGTCTCTGGTTCTAAGGTCTTATAACAGGCCTTTTGATCGAAGTTGCTGTATTGAAATTTTTCTGGATATTAAAGCAGTACGTTGTCATCGAGAAAATCAGGAGGTGCATGTTTTGAAAGGCTGTAAATGTGACCCACAGCCTCGGTGTCAGCCTGTGTTTTCCAAAGGTGGCTGTGCATGCACACACTACACACCGCACAGACACACAGGACACACTCATACACACAACACAGACAATGCAAAGACAGACACACTCACACACCACACACATAAACACACACAACACTTGTACACACAACTCACACAACACAGAGACACACAACACAGACATATACACAACACAGACAATGGAAAGATACACACACAACACACATATACACAACACACATAAACACACAACACGCATGCACACACCACATACCACAGAGACACACAACACAGACATACACACAACACACACAATGCAAAGACATACACACACACCACACATGGAACATATACACAGTACACATAAACGCACACAACTCACACAACAGAGACACACAGCCATACGACATACGATGCACACCGTGACCTTGACCTTTGACACAGAGAGTGAAACCCTGTGGGCGTCTGAAGCTGCGTCAGTAGATAAGAACACAGGGGAAGGGACGCTCTGCAGTTTCCAAGGGCAGGTCATCAAAGGTGATGTGGCCCTCCCTCTGCCACCCAACCCTGAGCTTTCCTCGCCCCTCCCCCTTTCTCTCAGCCTCTGCTGTGGGGGCTCTGAACGGGCAGGAAGGAGGCCTCCACCTGGGAGAGACTCATGCAGACAGAGAGATGCTGGAGCATGCAGCTGTCTGTGCCCCTCCCCCTGCTCAGGAACCGGCCCTGAGTGACCCCACAGACGACCACAGCCCGGTGCCCACCCCACCAACACCACGCAGGATAGAGACGAGCTGTCCCCATCCAGCCCTGCCACATGCACACTCATGGGTCAGGTAAATGGCTGTTTTTAAGCCGCCGAGTTTGGGGACGGCTGTTACTCAGCGTAGGTGCCTGACTCGCGGCAGAGAAGCCGGGTGCCACAACGGCTCCCACCACTGCCGGGTGGCAGACGCCCTGCTCGCCTGTTCCCAAGCCGAGGGGCGACTTCTTCAACTGGGACTGGCTTCAGAAAGTGTCAGTCTGTGACGCAGAACCAGTTCCCCCGGCCAGGTGGGGCGTGGGGACCGGCAGGGCCCCAGAACCCTCTACACTGGCCCCCACCACGGGCAACCGTGTTCTCTCTTCCTCTTAGCTTTCTCAGGGTGGGTTTTGACTCGGGGACTTTCTCACCGTAAACAACTGGGTTACTTTTCTGCACGAAGGTGAAGGTGTTCGTGAGCGACAGGACAGGTCACCATGGACGGTGGCTGTCAAGGGGCATTTCCCTAAAGCTCGGGACGCATGCTCATCGAGCAGAGGCTGACACGGGAGAGCACTGTGGCAGCCTCACTTTTCTTCCCTGACCACGCCGTCACCCCTGCGGCAGCCCTGCACGGGCTCCCTCTTGGCCCACCTGGAGCCCGTGGGGTCACAGTCCAGGTTGCACTCCAGCTTGAGAAGCGTTGTCCTAGACACAGGTGTCCTGTGCTCGCAGTCTGTGTGGCGCTGGGGGCTGACCCCCAGGGACGGCCGATGAGCAACAGACGGGTCCCAGCCCTGGCGTGTGACCCAGGCCTGCGCCGTGGGAGCGAGACAGACTGTGCTGGAACATCCTGTGCTGTTCCAGCCATCTCTCCGATCAGGGCACGAGCCGTAGAAGCAGGAAGACGGTGTGGAGAGAAGAGGCGTTTCACCTGCGTGGGAGGCAGCCAGGGATGTTCTTGGGCACGTGGCCAGCGTTTCTCCCCGGGAGGTGACCGAGTGGCTGGATCCGGGCGTGGAAACGAGTTAGCAGGGCTGACGTGTGCGACGAGCATTTCCCACCGTCCCCTTAGAGCGTGGGCGGCAGAGTCAGGGCTCGGCTGTGGTTCGGCCTCGCTCACCCGTCCACGCTGACGCTTAAACCGCCCACTGAGGAAGGAAGGAGCTCGCCTGCTGCGTCCCTGGTTTCCAAAGGATGGGTGGCTCCTTTGGGAGCAAAATCGATTGGCTTCTCTTACCGTGAACAGGTTACAAGGCAATACCATTTACAAGTTCCTTTTCATCGAATGTCTACACCGTCAAGTCAGGCTGCATTTTAAATTCGTTACCATTGTGTGTCAAACACATGTTTGAGTCCCCACAGCTCCCACAAGCAATCAGATGTCTGTGTTTGAAAGAAGAATAGGAAATGCTGTGTTTGGTGAAGAAAAGTGCTGAAAAATCCACTTAAAAATCTATTATTTTGATTGCATATGATCACATGGACAAACATATGCATCTTAGGTTTTTATTTATTGCAATGAAGTCTTTAATTAATGTTATCATAATGCAATAGATTAAGCACAAAAATTAAAAAGAGTGCATGGACATGGAAAAACAAAGCAAAACCTTGAAAATCAAATTGTATCTGAAATTAAACAAACGTACCTACTATTATGCCCGATACTGAAGAACAGAAAGTTCTATATGTTGATGAATAATTAAACTTCTCAAAATCAAACCAGGGGGAGGAAAGGCTGCTTTAAAGAAAACCCCAGAGATGTAAAGGCATAAATCATGATTTATAGCCCATCCCAGCTCTGACCCCACGGAAAGCAAGAAAGATCAAAGGTGCGGCTTCATTATGTATTTATTGCTTGGCCAGACCATTACTCATCGCTCTTCATTCTGAAAGATATATATGGAGGATGTTCAAATGCTCATAGATGGAGCCATTGCAGGGAATTTTTTATGTATGGAATTTATCACGAAATCTGCAGCTAATAGCACAATATGCCTAATTTGTAATTTGCCTGTCTCCTTCCAGATTTATAGCATCGCCGTTTTATAGCTGAAGATGCAAGCTGCCCGGATCCCGGGAAGACGGCTGGTGCTTTCAGTATAATCACCGCAATCCTGAAGAGCCGAATCCTTCCTTCTCTGAGGAGGACGCCGGGGAGTAACCGCCCACCCGGCCGTGCCCACGCGTGCAGCCCGGAAAACTCTACTTGGATGGTCGTGTTCCATTCTAAAAGGAGGTCACGCCATAGAACCGCCTTTTCTGTGTGCCTTTGTCGGGAGAGACGAGATGGCATCAGGGGTTTGCTTGACATAATCTGCTAACTAGGAGGACACTGGCGCTGCCGCCCAGGGTAGGGTGGAAGACCCAGGGGTCCCCTGGTGAGTGTGAGCGGCGTCTGGACAGCCCCAAATCCACTTACATCCACTCTGAGCGGTGACTCGGCGAGGGGGTGCGCCTGTGCGTTTGGGGAGAAGGAAGGGAAAGACCTCACGGAAATGAGCCTTGGGTTTCCATGGCGCCCCAGGCCTGCAGGAGGCCCGGGATGCTGCCGGGCACAGACCCCGAGGGGTGCAGGCCACCCGAGTTCCCGGCGTGCTCTCCCCCGCCCCTCGGGCTGCGTGAGCACTCCCCTCGGGAAGACGGGGTGCAGCAGACCTTTCCTGAACGACGTTCATCAGAAGACACGGTGCGGAGCTTCATCTCACGTGTGGACGGGCCTGCCCGGGGAGCCGGGGTGCAGACGCTCCTTCTGGGGGTGTCAGCAGGGAGTTTCCCGAGGAGATGCGCACTGGGCGAGGCGGACTCAGTAACGCCCAGTGTGCGTGGGACCCTCTCTGCTGGGGGCTCGAATAGAACCAGTGGGAGGAAGGAGGACCCGCCCCTCCCTTCCTGCCAGCCGGCTGGGACCTCTGGTCCCTTCCGCTCCTGCCCTGCGCCTGGACTTGGGCCCCAGCGCCCCTGCTGTCCAGCCTCAGGACTCAGCCTGGAATTCCATGCCGGCATTGCTGGGCACGCGCCCTGTTGGCTGTATTTCCCAGCCCCACACAGATGTTCAAGGCTGTCATGCGCTACAGGGTTCGTCGTTTGGGGGCTGTTCAGAGCCCCAAACACACTCGCACCCAAGTCCCCGAAGGGGACGGTCCCACGCAGTGTTCCCCAGGCAGACGCAGACTGCCTCACAGGGTCAGATTTTCCAGGAAAACAGCTCAGAGAAGGACAGGAAACAGTTTTCCCTCCTCACTGATTCCGGCCACGCGTGCCCTGAGGCAAGTGATCCGGAGCCTGAGCCTGCGGGTGTGAAGGGGCCCTTGGGGGCTGGGGTGGGGGATGGGGTGGAGGGGTCCGTCCCCTGGAAGGAGGCTTCCTGCCAGAACAGCTGCCTGGCTGGGCCTCGGGGTCAGACACGCCCGGACCCCACCAGTCTGCTGCGCCTCCAGCTGCGCCCTCCGGTGCTGACACCAATAATTCAGGCCACAGCTGCCTCATCTGTAAGTGCTCCAAATGAGATCACGCTCCTAACTGAGTGTCAGAACCCAGTCATCACCCCCAGCCCCTCTCCAGAGCAGCTGGGACGGGAAGGACAGCCGACCACCATGGAGCACGTGCGGAACGGCCGTCCCGTGGGGACGCCCGGCTCCCATGCCCCTTTCCCGCAGCGGCCCACCTGGTGGCCTGTGGTCCCAGCAGGACGGTTATTGCAGAAAGTCCCCCATTGTGGAAGTCACAGCCGAGATCTGCTCCCTCCCCCGCCACATCTGGGGTGCAGAGGACTTCAGTTCAGGCAGCAGCCGCCTCTCCACCGGGGTACCCTGTCTGCGGTCACCCACAGGGAAAGGCCGGTTGGAGATCGGCTGAGAGGGACAGCAGGAACATTCCGACAACCGGGGAGGTACTGGGCTTCCTGCCCGATCGATCCCCACCCTGGGCACCAGCACCCCGTCAACCCACTGAGCCCCCAGATCCACCCCATCGGTGAGCATGGTGAGTGTGACACCGAGCTCCGTTCCACTGTGCTGGGGGAGCAGGGACACAGCTCCAGAACACACCAGGCCTAGTCCTCCATGGGACCCAGGGAGGCGGACGGGAGGGGCAGGGACGCAGTGAATAAGCAAGTGTCACCTCCCGAATGGTTCCCATGGGGCCGCGTGGAAACCCAGAAGGGCGGTAAGTGGTCGGGCTGGGCCCCACCTCGGAAGCTGGAGGCGCCGCACGCCTGAGGTCACAGAGGAGCCCCAGCTGCTGCCAGAGGCTCCGGCCAGGACGGCGAGGCTGGGTGGGAGGGAGCACGGCCTGGCCTGGCCTTCCTGTGCCCTCCAGCCCCCACCTCCCGCGTCCCCTCGGCCCAGCCGCTGCCAAGGAACCTGAGGAGAGCGGCTGCAGGTGGGGCCCTCCCCTCCCCAGACGGAGCCCAGGCACGCAGCCACACACCTTCCGCGCGTGTGCGTGTGTGTGCGTGTGTGTGTCTGTGTGTGCACAACAGGCTTCCCGGCTCCTCGGGAACCTCCGGGTCTGACCACCGTCCGTCCCTCACACAAGACAAAACGCTTTCAGTCCCGCCCCCTCCAACCCCACAAAACACCGCAAAACGTTCTCCTGGCCTCCCCTGCAGATGGCCTGGGGACTCTCCAGACCCCGAGCTGCCCACGGGCCCGCAGTTCATTGGCCTTCCGTCCCCCACGGGAAGCCAGAGGGACGCACTCACTGCATTTGTCCTCTCTGCAGGAAAAACAGAGCCTCCAAGAAGCAAGATAAGTATGGAAGGTATCTCTGTGTCATGTGGGATTAGGATTTCCTCAACCCCATTTAACACTAATTTTTTCTCCAGGGAGTTTCTGATAAGATGGCCCTGAAAGGGACTGTTCCCTAATGCGATTAGCCGGTCACTTGTGCCACTCAGTGTCCATCCAGGAAGAGCACGCCTCTGGGCAGGAATGGACACAGCAGTGGGAGGCACCCTTTGCTGGCACGGCCCGGGGGTGCCTGGACGGCTGGGCCCCCCACCCTGAAGAACCCGAATCAGAGAGACTCGAAGCCTCGACACAGACCGTGTACCTCCTTTCTGCTGCCCGGGCACAGGGCGTCCCAGCGGTTGGGGCCCTCCTGGTCCATGGTGTTCCTGGTGCCAGGGCAAAGGCCCCCTCGGGGAGCAGCAGCCAGCTCCTGCTTCTCGGAGCAGAGGTGCGGTGGGGGGCCTGTGTCACACGGAGACCTGGGGTGTCCTCCACCGAGAATCTGCGCTGCAGCCCAGACCGTGTCCCAGGAGAGAACTGGTGAGAACAGAGAATCATGACAAGGATTGGAGATAACTCGATACAGCTGCAGCCTCAGCAACCCTTTCAAGTGGGGCCCGGGGGGCGGGGTGGTGGTCTCCCCGAGTCCAGGAGCAAAGGCGGGCGCTGCTGCAGAGGGTTCTAAAGCAGCAGTGACCCTGCTCGGCCCTCTGTCCCTGCTCCGTCATCGCCCTGAGCTGACACTTCTAAAACATGCGAGTGAAGAAGTTCCTCCTTAGAAAAAGAAAGGACCGCCTTCACGCATCTAAGTCCTAAACAATTGCTGTGGTCACTCAGTGTTTATCCTTCATTAAGTAATGCCGCTTGTGCACGGGAGTAAGCTCTGAGAGGTAACTGCCCGGCCGTCCCCTGAACTTGGGGACTTGGCTGCCGGTGCTGCTTTCGAGAGAAGTCCCTGGTGCTGTGAGCGTGTTGGGGGCGCCGGTCCCTTCCAACACCTGTGACACGACACACTCCTGTGTTTGAGTGGGAGGTGCGAAGACCGGGAAACGGAGTCTGAGTCACTGCACTGGTGCCACTGGGTGTGACTGTCGGGGTTGTTTGTGGCTGAGGCCTCTGGAATCCACCGGGAACCATCGAAGAGGCAGGCCGTGCTGCGACTGGTGGTGAAACCAGATGTTAAGGGTCCCGGTCAGCTCGGTCCCATGGGGAAGTCTCGCCCCAAACCTGTGTGTATCGGCCACTTTGCATGGAAGGAACGCATAAAACTCATATCGAAAATGTTCTTTGACCAACTATGAGCAGAGACAGGCTCCCAGGACCGATGTACCCGTCCACCGGACCCGAAAACGCTGAGCTCCGTGGAGACTGCCAGCAGAGTGGCAGCAGCCCTGAAAGCAAAACTATCTGTTACTGCAGAATAAAAAGGGAATTCTCTCTTCTGTCAGAAGAAAACATTAATAGAAAGTTCTGACTCATTGCTTTCTTCCTCTGACACAATAATATCTCTTTTCCCGTTTTTGTGTCCAAAGTGGGTTTGCTGGGAGGTTCCCACTCATCTCGATCCAGGTGCTGTTGGTGCTTCTTCCTTCTGAAGCGGCAGCCCCGGCGGCCTCGCTTGTCCTCTCGCGGGCTGACCGAGGATCGCGTGGCCACCAGCACATACAGCTACTGCCCGTGCAGGGCCGGCGGCCGTGGTGACTTCACGGCACCCAGCACATTTCACGTAGAGGGGTAGGAAGTGGAGTCTGAGCAGGCGCCTCTCCCGGGGGGTCCCCGTCTGCTCTCCTGGATGGGGAAGGGGGGCCTGTAGTGAGGAGCGTGTGGCCGTGGGGAGCACGCCAGGAGAGTCTGCACTGTCTGTACTTCCCTCTGTCCTTTGTCTGTCTCACGGTTGTTGCTGAAGCTGTCTGCAGAGAAGGGGCTGCCGACCTCATGCGGCTCCCACAGGGGCGTCTGGGAAGAGGGGGGCTGTTCTGTCAATTCTACTGTCAGCCTCCAAACAGCCTGAGTGAGACCTTGGTTCTGGGTTGATTTTATTTCTCTTGAAACTACATTGAGTTAAAACCAGGATCTGACAGTTCTAAGGGCCGCCTGATGGGGGTCCTCTGGTACCACCTCCACCCTCCTAGGGTGGGCTTCCCACACTGCAGCCTGTCTCCTCCTTCCTGCCTGCTGAAGGCCTGCCCTGTTACCAGGTGACCAAGGGGCCAGCTTGTGCCCCAACTGCTCTGTCCTCGGGTAGACACATGTTGTAACCTGCCCTGTCTCGTCTGCTTTTATTCTTGTTAAAGATTCTATTTATTTATTTTTAGGGGGGGAAGGGAGGGAGAAAGAAAGAGGGAGAGAAACATCAATGTGTGGTTGCCTCTCATACACCCCCTACTGGGAACCTGGCCTGCAACCCAGGCATGTGCCCTGACTGGGAATCGAACCAGTGACCCTTCGGTTCTCAGGCTTGCACTCAATCCACTGAGCCACACCAGCCAGGGCGTGCTTCTTGACCAGCCAGTCAGGTGTCCTTGACTCAACAAGCAGTCCTTCACTGAGTCTCAAGGGCTTTGTTCAAGGTGTGAAATGAGAGTTCCAGGCAGCTCGATGGCAGATGTGGTGAGGATAACCTTCCAAGCAGCTCCGGGAGAGCCAGGCCTGGTGACAGTCTCCTCCTGGCACCAAGACTCCTGGCAGGACCTCTGCCTGCGCTGCGAGGTGGCTTCTCTGGCAGACACCTTGAAGCCATTCCAGGACCTTCCCTCAATTGTTGGGGGACCATTTTACTCATTCACTGATGTCAGCATCCGAGAAACCAGGGCCGGAAGCCCCGCTCTGCACCTGAATCCTCTGAGCCCCACCTGTCAAATCGTGAGGCCAGGCTTGGCCTGGAGGCAGGAGCGAGGGTCAGGGAGTGAACAGATCAGAAGAGCCGCCCTGCACCAGTGCACTGGAATGCCCCCTAATGCATGCATCGAGCTGCTGTTAGGACCTGAGCAAAGGTGTGGCTGGGAGACAGGGAGAAGATAAATGGGCTGCAAGGATAAGGCCAGTCATGTGACAAAGGGTGTCAAATAAATGTCATCTGACTCAAGGAAACATGTGCTGGCTGTTGGGGTGACAAATACCAAATCACAGCAGTGACAACAGAGGAGAAACCACGTCTCTGTGTGTCGTGTGGGTACTGATGACACAGGTCCCCACCCAGACAAGAGACAGCTGAGGAGAGAGGTGGGGGCCAGGGCGGGGGGAGATGAGGAGGAGGAGGAAGCAGAGAGGGAGAGAGCCTTCCTCCACGGGTCCCCCGACTGGGTCTCCTACAGGCCTGAGAGGACCAGGAGGGAGGGCCAGCTTGCAAAGCTGCTGTGGGTGGTGGGAGGTGCCTCCAAGCGCCTGCGGCAGGCTCCTCAGGGAGGAGTTCCAGGGGAAAAGACGACATGGCCACACGGACCAGAGGCTCCTAAGGAACTCCCAGGAGCAAGTGCTGCAACATCTAAACTCTTAGCAAAATCCAGATTTGAAAGACCCAAAGCCAACTCTGCGAAAATATTAGCCAAGTTACGGCAGGGGAGTGAAATGGAACTATTTTCATTGTCTTCTTTGTACTTTTTAAATTTTTAAGAATGGAAAAGGTGTTACTATTTGAGTCAAACTTGAGCCTCAAACTGTGAGCTGACGAGCAACATATAAGAATTATGTGGGACCGAGTGATCCTTTTGGGTTACACATTTCTTTCTTTTTTATTTTATTTTAATCACTGTTCAAGTACAGTTTTCTCCCTTTTACTCCCATCCCAGCCCACCCACCCAACCCTCCCCACTTCCCTCCCATTACCACCCTCCCCCTAGTTTTTGTCCATGTGTCCTTTATACTTGTTCCTGTAAACCCTTCCCATTCTCCCCTGAAATTCCCTCCCCTCCCCCCTCTGGTCACTGTCAGCCTGTCCTCTGTTCCAGTGTCTTTGACTATATTCTGCTTGTTTCTTTGTTTTGTTGTTTAGGTCCCTGTTACAGGTGAGATCACATGGTATTTGTCTTTCACTGTCTGGCTTGTTTCGCTCAGCATAATGCTCTCGAGCTCCATCCACGCTGTTGCAAAGGGTAGGAGCTCCTTTCTTTCTGCTGCATAGAATTCCATCGTGTAAATGTACCACAGGTTTTTGATCCATTGGGCTACACATTTCAATGGGAAAAAATAGGACACTTTTATGGGGTCTGAAATTGGAGAAGAAAATGCTTTGGTTCTGTGACCACTTCATTTGAAAATAAATACGCTGTGGAACAGTGAGAACCTCAGAAAGGCAGGCAAAGACCAACAAAGCGTATGTAGTGCAAAGGATTTCAATGCCAAATCCCAAATTGAAGCGATGAATCTTGAATCGAATATCATTGTAGACACAGGTCCAACCCCAGTCTTACTCTGAGAAGCCTATCAATTGGCTTTTTGGAGCTGGGGGCCCACCTTCCTTCAGGCCTGGCCTCTGGGCTCTCCAGCCCCACCTGCATTTGAACCAGAGCTTCGAAAAAAGGTGGAGAGACAGTTATGTACCCAATTCACAAGCCGGTTTTTGCAAATAATTGTCATTTTCTGGAATGATCTCTGGGCTGCTACAATGTAAAGGTCATAGCACCCTGGATGGCCAAGAAGGAGAAAAACGTAGACCTTCTTACATGAGCACTCTTTAAGATTTTTAACTTGAAACTTGGGCCCCTTTGATTAGGGACTGAGTAAAATTAAATATTTTCACGTAACAAGAACAAAAAAGGAGGAAACGGGACCACATCAAGAGGATGTCGGAACCACCCAGAGAAAGCCGAGTTTTCCACCCATGGTGGGGCCTGCGGTCCTTGTCCGTGGAAGAGCCCGGACTCGCCCGAACCCGCTCCGCAGGCCGCTGCCCCACTCGCTCTGGGGCGACCCGCTCCGATGAGGACAGTGTCCAGACGGACACAATTCCGCTTCGGTTTCAGAACGGAACAGCGCTTCGGGTCCTTAGTCGTCAAACCGGGACACTCACCTCTGGGGCAGGTTCCGATCTGCCTTTTGCGAAGCTGGTGGAGGCCGCTCTGAGTGGGCGGTGAGTGAGTTTGCCAGACCGTGAGCCTCTCCTAACGACTCACACTCAGACACACATGTTCACACTCACAGGTGCACATAAACACACTCACACACAGAACAGACACGCACGAGGAGAGCCCCCAGCACGCCCTCCCCCCAGGGCACTGAGCCGTCCCCCTCTAGAGGTCTCCCCAACATCAGGACCTTTTATCTGAGGACTCAATGTCTCCGCACACGGGGACATTAACGAGCACCCCCAAATGAACCGCCACTTCGTTCCCGGCCTGAATTTGCACTTCGCATCGGTCACAGCCCGGAGACCGCGGAAGAATCTCTGAAAATTAGTTTTGCTGTGCAGCTTCCGCAGGCACAACCCCTGGGGCTGTTATTTGCAGTATTTACTTTTTTTTTCACTGGATTATCAAGTGAACATCCAGTTGTTCCTAAATGCACTCTGTGCGTTTCCCATCCTCGTATACGAGAAAGGCTTTATTATCCATTTGTAGTAATTAAGACACTGATGGTATATGGGCCCATAAAAATCCTTCATTAAGCCACTAAAGAGCTTTTCATCAGAATCACTGTGGCTAAGTATTTATTTAAAAATAAAAATTAAATTAAAATGAAGAGCTCACCAGTACGAGGAAAACAGAAAGCTTTGAGAGATTTTGAAAGCGGAGTTGGGTGCCCCGAACCGTTTCTAACCACAGAAGTGTATTTTCTTACTGGGAGAAATGTGCCCTACTGGCAACCAATCACGGCTAGCTATAAAGAAATGAAGTAATTAACCACAAGGAAATAATTCAGCAAAATGCGAAGTGTTTTATCATATCTAAGCGTTCGCATGTAAGCACTGGCGTTTGCGAATGGCCTCGCCATTGTCTGAGACGCGCAGAAGGAGCCACCGCGGGAGCACGAGGGCGGCGCCGGGTTCGGTGGGACTGAGCAGGCAGCCCTTCGCTGAGCAGGCCTGCCCAGTGCCAACTCGACAGCCCTCGGGTTGGCCCACATCCCCAGCCAGGAGAAAGGGGGCACCCAGCGAGTCCCCAAGAGGAGAAAACCCTCCAGTGCTGCATCCTGTCACCGGGTAGTCCGCTGATCCGGGAGCGAAGAGCAGAGTGGCCTGCGGGCAGGTGTTTCTTAACAGACCTTCTCCTGTCTTCCAGGGTTAGGGAAGCAGCCTCGAGGAGATCCGAGGTCGTCCGTGAGAGAGTCCTCAGGCCACGGGGCAGTGGTCTGCACCTGGGTCACCCCGCCCCGGGAAGGAACCGGGGCGTGTCTCCACTTTCCATCACAGACCAGAGCGCGTTCTCGCCCAGGACCGAGGCCCAGGGGTCCACGGGTTCTCTGGAAACACTTCTTGGTCTCTCGCCTTAAACTGTATGGGATCTTTAATAATGTGGAAGGACTGAGTACTGCTTTCCTCCGCTGTGATGTTCCTGAGCACATGGGCACCAGTGTGGCCTCGCTGACCACAGGCTAATGAGAGAAATGACCATCTAGACTTTAGATGAAAATGACGTTGGTGCTGAATAAAGGCCCGCTCAGGCCCCTGGGTGCCCTGGGAGCGGAGGTTCCCGTCCCCAACGGAGCTGGGCTCAGGGCCGAGAGCCACCAAACTCACACTTGCCCTGTGAGCCCTGGTTTAGTGTCAGCCAAACTATGGCGTCTTTAACTTTCCATTGATTGCCAGTTTTAATTCCATTGGTTGTCAATTTAGTTTCACTGGCATGCGGTCTGTAAGTTTGTGTTGGCTCTCCAGTTGGCTGTGAGCAGACGTGGGAGTTCGCACTTGGAGCGGGATTCTCAACCCCAGCACTCTGGTCATCTTGGGCCCCTAACGTGAGACTGTCCGTGGCATTTTGGGGGCATAGCGGTATCTCTGGGTTCTGCCCACTAGATCCCAAGAGTACCCCCGATTTGTGGCAGCCAAAAATGTCTCCGGGCAGTCCAGAATGTCCCCCAGCGGACACGGTCATCCCCAGTTGAGAACTGCTGGCTGGGGGGACCGGCCAGGGTGCGGGCAGGCAGGCAGGAGAAGACACAATGAGAAGGGGGCACTTTCGGGAGGGTTGTGTGTGGAGACTGCTGGTGAAGGTGGGAGGGGCAGGGCACACGCGTTTCGTAGGCTCCACAGTTAGCACCTCGCTGTCCCTGCTCTACTCTCAGTCCACTTCACTTCTTTGTATTTCAAAGCAAACTGCAGACACGAGTGTACCTCCCCTCACCATTTCCATACGCACAGCATGCAAACTGCTTTTGAATGCATAGATCATGAAACACTTTCACACACACGCCAGGAGGGACCACACACGTCATGTGGGACCATGAAAGGGGGGCTTAGGAAGACGAGGGGTTTGGGGGACTTCAAAAGCCCTAATTAGATTGTGTTCCCCACCTTGGACCAGACCTCACCGAGCAAGGGCAGGGAAGCACCCACGCTCGCAACCAAACACCAATGTGTTTGTCGTCAATCCAAATGGCAGCTTAAAAAATCAAAGTGAAGACAGGGCCTGGACACACTGGTTGCTTGTGAGCGGCTTCCAAGAGGGGCCGGCGCGTCCCAGGGGCAGGGCCTGGCTGTTGGCTCTAAGCCTCTCGCTCCTGGGAGGGTAACTCCAGCCGAGCACCCTTTTAAGTCTAAGAGCCTGTTGCTGTTTTCCTACAAATATTTGCATGTTGATATCATTGAACGTTCTCACTGTTTTCAGGTGTTGTTTTAGCTACAGAAGCATCTCATCCCCAGCAGCCCGAGAGGGCTTTCATGTGACTCACAGTATATGCTAGCTTTGCCACCTGACCTGGGAGGTTTGCTCATTCATTCCTAAGGCAGTCCCAGGCTTTAAAAGGTCCAATTAGCGAGTAACCTAACAGGACTAGTGAGCCATGCCAGCCGCCTTCCCTTTGACAGATGGGCCCCCCGCCCACCTGGCTCGGGGGAAACAGAGCATTTTTCTTCCTAAACCAGACGTCACAGGTGCTCCCGCTTTGATGATGGTGCCCGGCGGGCACTGCCCCCCTGGCACGCAGGAACCGGAGTGGAGTGACCCGCCCTGGGACTCGCCCCATTCAGCAGTCCCCACAGGACCTGCAGCTGCCGGGGCTCTGCCCTCACTCGGGAGCGTGAAGCTCACAAGAGCCTCCACAGAGCTCTTGTTCCAGGCCCATAGGGACTTCTAAAGTTCCAAAGTTTAAGACTGCCCCCAAATTATGGAATAAATTACTATGTAGTACAGTGAAAAAAATTATTAGAACATCTGCCACAAAGATGAGAAAATCATTAGTTTTAATTATTTTTCTACCTGCCAAGGATGTCCCCTCCCCAACTGCCAACTACAGATGGTGCATTTGAGTGAGTGGCACATGATTCTTGGGTGTCTGCATGTCATGCTTGGTTAAGAAAAATGAGAATCAAAGTGGAAAAGCAGTTTATATGTCTTTTTAGGCATATCTGTTCAAGCTTGCATGCTCATGTTTTCCTATTTACAATTTAAGAATAAGCCCTGGCTGCTGTGGCTCAATGGATTGAGTGCCACTCTGTAGCACATGAGAACCAAAGGGTTGCTGGTTCGATTCCCAGTTGGGGCACATTCCTGGGTTGTGGGCTGAGTCACCAGTAGGGGGCACAAAGGAGGAAACGACACATCAATGTTTTTCTACCTTTCTTTCTCCTTTCCTTCCCCTCTCTCTAAAAATAAATAAATAAAACCCTAAAAAAAATAAAATAACATTCAAGAACAAGATGGCGGCACAAGGAGACATGGTTCAGCTCCTCTCACAGCCACATCAAAATTACAACAAAACTACAGAACAACCATCACTCACAACTGTCCGAAACTGAATGGAAGTCTGATGACTGTGGAATTAAAGAAACCACATGCACCCAGACTGGTAGGAGGGGCGCAGATGCAGAACAAGCTGGCCCCTCACCCACATGGTGGATAAAAGTACAGGAGAGATATCTCAGGGGAGAGGAGTCCCAGCTCCACACCAGGCCCCCCAGCCCAGGGTTCCAGTGCCAGGAAGGTAAGTCCCCACAACTTCTGGCTGTAAAATCCAGTGGGGATTTAGTCGGTGGAAGAACCTGCTGAAGCCCTGAGTGGTTCCTCTTAAAGAACCCACACACAGACTCACCTATTCAGGCTCACTCCCTCTGAGCTCCAGCACCAGGGTAAGATCTCGAAGGGCACCAGTGGTATATGGGGAGGCATGGAAGTGTCTGGCATCAAGGAGAGCAGAGGCCATTGTCCCTTTTCTAAATCCTTCCACCACAGAGCCAGCAAGCTCTGAGGTTGGGTGGAGTCATATCTGAGACCCCACCAACCTGGCTAACACCACTGGACCCGCCTCAGAGATGCTCAGAGACTCTGCCCCAGACAACCTACTGGCCCGCCCAAGCTGCTTTTCCATAAGAATGGTTGGTCATGGCTCCTAAATCCTATCAAACAAGCAACAGCTAGCCTCAGTGAGCCCCGGGCCCAGCACTAGCAGCAGCCAGCCTAGATTCACAGCTTGGCTTCGCCTGAACCTCCAAGCCCAGCACAAGCAGCAACCACCTCAGATTGATTTATAGCTCAGGCAGGTGGCCCTAGGAAAAACAGGTGGGGGCTGACCTTGGTCTGCACCTAGGAAACCACAGGGCCAGCACACCCAGTGGACAGCTATAGACCACGTCAGAGCACCACCACCTGCCCCTGCACAGCTGATCCTCTATGGAGAGTGGAGATTGGTGGTCATTGGTTACAGTCAATCCTTGCAGCTGATTGGCCTGAGTAAATCCCTCCCATTGATCTGCCAATAGCAACCAAGGCTCAACTATAAGAGGATGGTGTATTCAGCCCACAGGAAGGGTGCACCTTGAGTGCCCAGCGTGGGTGATGAGGAGGCTGTGCCACTGGACCCTACAGGACACCTACTACATTAGGCCCCACTACCAAGACATGGAGTCAAAGGAGCTCTGACTAATTCATAGAAACAAACACAGGGAGGCTGCCAAAATGAGGAGACAAAGAAACGTGACCCAAATAAAAGAGCAGAGCAAAAATCTAGAAAGAGCTAAACGAAATGGAGATGAGCAATCTATCAGATACAGAGCTCAAATCACTGGTTATCAGGATGCTCAAGGAGCTTAGTGAGGACCTCAGCAGCATAAAAAAGGTCCAGTCAGAAATGAAAGGTATGCTAATTGAAACAAAGAACAATTTACAGGGAAACAACAGTAGAGTGGATGAAGCTGAGAATCAAATCAATGATTTGGAACATAGGAAGTAAAAACAAAACAAAAACAAAAAAACAACCAATCAGAACAATAAGAAGAAAAAGGATAGTATAAACAGCTTCTGAGACAACTGTAGGAGGTCCAATATTTGCATCATACAGGTACCAGAAACAGAAGAGAAAGAGCAAGTGCAATAGATTGGAAATCTATTGGAAAAATAATGAAAGGAAACTTCCTTAATATGGTGAAGGAAGTAGACACGCAAGTCCAGGAAGCACAGAGTTCCGAACAAGATGGATGCAAAGAGGCCCCCTCCAAGACACACTATGATTAAAATGCCGAAAGATAAGGAGAGAATCTTAAAAGCAGCCAGAGAAAAGCAGGTGGTTACCTACAGGGGAGTTCCCATAAGACTGTCAGCATTGGCAAGAAATATTCAAAGTCATGAAAAGCAGGGACCTACAGCTAAGATTGTTCTACTCAGCAAAGCTATCATTTATAATTGAAGGGCAGATAAAGAGCCTCCCAAACAAGAAAAAACTAAAGGAGTTTATCATCACCAAACCATTATTATATGAAATGTTTAAGGGGCTTATTTAAGATAAAGAAGATCAAAACTATCAACAATAAAATGGCAATAAATACATATCTATCAACAATTGAATCTAAAAAAAACTAAGCAAACAAGAACAGAGACAGAGTCGTGGATACAGAGAGCATTTTGATGATTGCCAGATGGGAGGGGCGTGTGGAGGAGAAAGGGTGAGGAGGTGAGGGGGTTAAGTATAAAACGGGTAGTCACAGAACAGCCGTGGGGATGTAGAGTACAGCACAGGAAATGGAGAAGCCAAAGAACTTCCACACGTGACCCATGGACATGAACAGTGGTGTGGGGATAGCCCGAGGGAGTGGGGGGTGCTGGGTGGAGGGAGCAAAGAGGCAAAAACCAGGACAACTGTAATAGCATAATCAATGAAATGTAATTAAAAATAAAATTCAAGAATAAGTGAAGAGCTAAATCCACTAAGATTTTAAATGACTTTCATGGTGAGGAACGAATAACATTACATTTATCTGTTGAGAACATCAATGGAAAACTAATTTGGGGAAGAAAAGACTAATTAATAAGAGGAAAAACGACTGCTTAACTTCCTTTCATCTTAGAAATTATTAAACAGTAAAATAACCTCTCCGTTTTATTGGGCGCGATAAACACAGACAGCGGGAGGCAGAGGAAGCACGGCAGCGCTGAGCTGAAGAGACGGGGACGTTCCCTCCTGCAGGAGCTCCAGCCCCGCCCCCAAGGTTTCCGAGCAGAACCCCAGCCCTCCTCGGGCTTTGCCCAGAGCCAGGCAGCTCCCCAGGGCCCACCTCCTCTGCTCCAGGGGCCTTGCTGCCCCAGGCCTGCCCAGCGCTGCACACCGAGCACTGGCCTCGGAGGCGGAGCAAGTCCCGAGCAGCTGACCTTGCTGCTCCCTCCGTCTGGGGGAAAGGCCACATAAACCCCTGTGGGGACCGACGTAGTGGGGACCAAAGAGGCCTGCCTGGAACAGGGATGCAGGACAAGGGACGGAGCGATGCAATGGGACTGGGGGGTCGAGGGGTGGGGAGCAGGTCCAGGGACTCTCAAGGGACTGAGCAGGTGAGTGCACGGGTCCTGGGCAGTCAGAGCTGCGGGGTAGAAGCAGCCGCCATCTGTCCGGATGTCTGGAAAGCAGGCCCGATGGCCCCGCTGCCTTGGAATCCGCCCGCCTGGGACCAAAGACAACCACAGCACCAGAACCTCCAACCTGCTGTCCCCAGAGAGCACGTTACTGCATGTCCCCAAACTGCCTTGTCAACAGAACGGCGTGGACACAGGTGCGAGAAGTTCTCTTGTGTCTCGACTGTTTTCCCCAGGACTTGGAGAAACGCTGGGTGCTGGGTAGGTGCCAAGTTCAGACGGTGAAAGCAGACTCTACATGTGAACTTAAGAACCATGTGAAGGAACTAACCGTCTTCTAAGTGCTAACTAGGTGTGTTTCTAGGGTGGCTGGATTTTGCGGATTTCTGAAAGAAAAGAAAGAGCACACGAGAGATAGTTCGCTGCACTGTAGCAGATGGGTCACAGGAGCCTGACTCAGAGGAGGCCTCAGCGTGCTGCCAGGCCCCCGGGAAGCGGCTGCGGGGAGGGAGGTTCGATGCCTCAAAGTCCTGAGAGGAGGAAGCAGGAGCCCGGCCCTGTAGCATCCTCCCCAGGGCCCTAGCGCGCCCAGGAGTCACGTGACGGAGGGCCCGCCCACGCCCACGCTCTCCACTCTCTCACGGAGATTCCTTTGCCCAACACCTGTCCAGACGCGCCTTTGCCTACAACTTGAACCACAGCCTGAAAGAGGTCCTTTCTAAGAACCATCGGGCTGGCCAAAAGTCAGTTACGTTTTTGCCATAAACTAAAAGACATTTTTCACTTCACCAGTAACTTTACTAATTTGGATCTTTTGAGCATGTCGTCTCTCTCCTGCTAGCGGAGAGAGGCCAGGGGTGCTGCCAAACACCTTCCCATGTAGAAGACAGCCCCACTGCAAAGGAGTATGTGGCCCAAATGTCAATAGTGCCAAGAAACTTCACAAACCACTTGTGACACATTCTGTCCATCAGAGCACCTTCTCCATACACTGCACAAATACTTTTTTGCATTCCAGTTGTGTTTTTACCCTTCTTGAAATAATGAAGCATAATAGGACAAAAATGTTGTGTATCTTCTTCCATCTTCAATGTTAAAATGACTACACAAAAATTCACCAATTTTGATAAGTTTTTAAAACATGTGCACGATGTGACAGCCGTCACAATACAATCTAACACACTGGAATGAGGGTTAAGACAACTAAGCACCACTAGGGCCGTCGTACGGAAAACTGTAACGGACTTTTTGGCTGACCCACCCCAACTCTCCTGATCTTGTACTAGGCAGGGTTCAGCCAACGTGTCAAATCCCACATACCAGTAGGACAGAGGAGTAACAAAAGTTACACGGGAGTCGTCACTGTCCCTTTCCAAATTCTGCCCCAGAAAAGAAGGCAAATGTAGACTTAAAGCTTAGGAAAAACATTACGGATGCAGATACCTCCGCTTTCATGGGCATACAACTTCTCCTGCGTCACTCAGCCACCAGAGGCTGCACAGGGGGAGGCCTTTCCCCGAACAACCTGCTTCACTTCCAAAGCTGCGAACCACGGAACTGTGTGGCCTGACTCATCTGACTCACAAGGGTAAATGGTGCACAGTGTGCAGCGGGACCTGTGGCCCAGAGGCTGGCCAGGCGCTGCGGGGAGCACCCTCTGCCGCCCCCGGAGCTGCCTGGGTCAGGGCCCGTGGTCTCCCATGGGGCACAGGACCGACCTCTGGCGTCCCAGCACCCAGCCCATCCTCACCAGCCACCAGCTCATGGGATCCGGCTTTCCGGAGCTCAGGGCCACGGTTGCAGCGGGTCCCTCCGGAGAGGCCGAGCGAGCACATGGTGCCCCAAGCATCACAAAGCCGCGGGCACCCGGGCTGCAGCAGCCCTGGAGGACGGGGAAGGCCTCTCGGGGGAAGCTGGTGTTTCCCCGCTGAACTCTTCTTCCAGGTGAAAGTGCCCTCCCAGCCCCGCTGTAAAGAACTGTAGCAGGAATTCTTAATCTAAGACCGTGAAATGCAGACGCGTTCCAGCAAACAAACAAACAAACAAACAAACAAATGAATAGGAAGACGCACATTGTTCTGGGGAAATTCTCCAGGATTTAAGCACTGGTGTCGTGGACTCTGTATTGGTCGTGTGGCCCTGCCCACCCCCACCACACACCGTCCTAGGGCCCAGTGGGCACTTCTCCTTCAGCCTGCCGGCCTCCTGCACCTGCAGGCCACGCAGGAAGCTCCTGGGGAATGCAGGCGAATGCCCCACTTGCCCACGGTAGAACCTCTGCCGGAAGCAGTGGGCAGGTTGTTTCCAGGTCTTGGCTGCTGTGAATGAGGCCGCAGTGGCGCGGGATGGGCCGGCAAACAGAGTGCGGCTCACACAGGGACATGTGCACTCGTTACAAAGGAGGGGTTCTGCCGTCTGAAACGGCAGGCGGGCCTGAACCCCGAGGACACTGTGCTACCATGCTGTTGAAATACGGCAGACACACACACACACACACACACACACACACACACACACAGAAGTGCACTGGGGTCCCGTTTACATGTGGAGGCTGAAAGAAGCCCAGATGTGGAAGCCACGAGCAGCATGGCGGTCACCCAGGGGCTCGGGGGAGGGTGGAGAGCAGGGGTCAGGGGCTGAGGCTCGGCGAGGCCATGGGAGTCCACCGTGGGGTGTGACGCGCCACGTGGTGACGGTAGTGACAACGCCCTGTTGCACAGCTGGCCTTTGTGAAGGGAGTAGGTCTTCGGTGTTATCGCCACACAGGCCCCCCAAAACAGCAGCTGTGAGGGGTGGGTGGGTCCGTCGGCGTGGGGTGGGTGGGCCCGTCGGCGTGATCGCGGTGTCCGTCGGCAATGCAAGCAGACAGCCGGTCACCGTGCTGCTCAGTTGAGTGGACACAGTTTTTATCTACTATAAGTACTCCACAGTAATGCTGGAGAAATTAAAGAAAGAAGAAATACTCAGAAACCACAGCGTTTCCTGCAGGTAAAGAACTGATAGTCTCTTCAGGGAGCGATGTGGTGGGGCGGGGGCTGCGGATGAAACAGAAACTCCCCAGGACGGGAGGGGACGACACGCCGAGCTGCTTGTCTGAAGCTCTTCTCCTCCCGGAAACCAGTGTCTGGGAGTCAGGCTCAGGTAACACCGCAACGGCAATAGGTCCTCAATGCCGTATGCAAGGGCAGCACATTGACCAACTTTATACACTCTTCTTTGGAAACCACGCCTGATTTTCAAAGATGACAAGAAAGTCTGAGTTGTTTATTGCTCATTCACTTAATTGCCACATGTAACATTCCCAATGTGTGATTTATTAAGAATGTAAACCTAACAGTAACTCACACCCTGATACCATGATAGATACATGTTACAGTGTTTCTGCCGCGTTCTTAATTCCGACATCATGTCTCTTGATTGAAACCTCCCCGTCTGATCTGGAAGGTTCTCGCCCAAGTTTTCGTCTCATGAGTAAAGATCTATCCATGTGAAACTCCTTTGATGTCGGTATTTTAATTGAACATTAAAAATATAATACTTCATGGAACACAAGATTTACTGTGGCACATAAAAAATAAAATGACAATAATAAAAAAAATCCATCTCACATATATTACGACAAGGCCCTAAAAGTTCAACCTCTGGATATCATATATTCTGCCGTTGATTTTCCATTTTCAGCCCTCAAATGCAATAAATTGTGAAGTATTAGCATGCAGCACGGTGCCGATCAGACACATTAATTCTCCCCTAAAACATCTCGGCCATTTCTCGTATCATATTTGTCTTTCCAAATCTTTATTAACTCCACCACGAGAGCTTATTGAAGGCCTGCCTTCCTTCTGACCTCGGGGGCTTGCAGCCAGTAAAAACAGAACGGATTAGAACTCTGACGTCCACACACAGAATGGGGAAATCAATAGTTTTAATTTTCACACGGAGGCCCACAATTTTCAGCGACGGCCTCAGCAGGTTTTAATGGACACAAACAATTTACTTTTACTGTTTTAATTGTTTTTAGTCAATCGCTTTTTATCGCTCTCCACATCTGACTAAACAAATTAATCGAGCTGTATTCATAAATGATGACTTTGTAAAACGGCCGGTTATGTGTATTTCACCATTTGAGTCTCGACTAGGAGGCGGCGGCCCCCAGGTACCTCTGGGCATCGCAGCGGAAACTGAGGAGGGAGGTGAGAGAACAGTGGGCCTCGGGGCCAGGCCTCTGAGGACAGCTGCCTGTGGGCCCCTTTCTCCCACCTGAATGCAAAGTGCTGGCCCCTGTCCCCGGGAGGAGACCTGAGAGTCTCAGGTTGCTGCACAGCCGAGGCCTCAGGAGCCCGGGGGCCGTTGAGGGCTGAGTGGGTGAACTAGGGGGCGCGGGGCAGCTCAGAGGAGCCTCAGGGGTCGGGTGTGCGGGCTGCTGGGACCGGCACACTGTCAGGTGGGCCCACCCTTGCAAAGCCTGTGGCACCCGGAGCTAAGAGTGCACTTGGGTGCCTTTATGTCGAGTGGACAGGCGTGAGGGAACCCCCTCCCCACGGAGCTGCCAGCAAAGTGCATTCTAACGGTGACAGTTGCAGCTTCTCGGTGTCTCTCCAGAGCACAGCTCACTCCTAATGGGTCTGATTTCTGCAAATTCAATTCCATGCACTTGCAGGAAAAAAGAGGGAAGAGGGAGGGGTGGAAGGGGAAATAGAAGAAGCAGCGCAGACGAGAGTGTGCCTCACCCACAGGATGAGCAGGTGTCTTCCAGGGGACGTGGAAGCCGTCCCCACAGAGGCCCCGAGCCTGGACTGACTCTGAGCCACAGCTGGCGCTCAGCAGAAGCCGCCACTGTGAGCACCAGGCAGCGGGAGAAGTTATCGCATTGGGTTAACTGAGAGGTGGAACCATAGTTTCCAAACCAGGGCCTCACACAGGCGCCCTCCCCCCGTCTTCCTCCTGTGCGCCTGCCTGTCTGCAGAGCTGTGAAGGCCAGTCTGCGGCTCTGGGAAGTCAGGTGAGACTCGCGCTCTCTGCTCTGGGAGCAACGGCCTAAAGCGTCCCAGGGGAGGGCGGCCTCTCCGCACCTGGTGCGGGGGCCGATCGCGGCACAGGTAGGAGTGAGCCGCGGCTAAGCCTCCTGCACCACGCAGAGTCAACTGACAATGGACCACGGGCACACGCGTAAAACCGAAGTGATAAAATACTTAGAACAAACACAGGAGAACGTGTCTGGGGCTCAGGGCTCGGCAGAGAGTTCTTAGACTTGACACCAGAAGCGTGACCCCTGAGAGCGGAGTGGGTCACTGGGCGTCACCCGCACTGAGCCCGCTGCCCTCAGACCAGCCCGGGAACAGCACGCACGGGCGAGCGTGGCCTAGGAGGCAACATCACCAGCCGGACATGCAGAGAGCGCATAGAGAGCCCTGGACGCTCAGCAGTCAGGAGGCCTGGCGGGGATACCTGGGGGACGGAGAGCCCACGATCCCCTTCAAACAGGGGCCAAAGACGTGAATGGACGTTTCGTCCGACAGGACGCACAGGTGGAGGGAGACCAGGGACACGGGAGTACTTCCAGCTGTGCGAGCCACGAGCCAATGCAAACGAACGAACCCACAGCGAGGAGTCAGTCTGCCTATGGCAACTGCGGGAGCGGGAGAGAGCGAGAACCCAGCTCCCTGCCCTGAGGACGCGGAGGAGAAGCCCATGGTCCGCACGCTGCCGGGGGCACAGGCACCGCCCAGCCGCTGTGAGCCTGGGGGTTCCTCGCACAAGTACAGAGACAGCCAGCCAGCCAGCCAGCCAGCCAGCAAACCCAACTAAACAGGCAGCCCTCCCATGCCCCGGGAACTGTACTCTTCCGCATTTCCCCCTAAAAACAGCAATTTTGTCTTCACACAAAAGCCTGTACCCAGCAAAAAGCAACTGTTCAAAGCATCTTTATTCGTAACAGCCAACAACTAAAAACAACCCGGACCTTTGCTGGTGAATAAAATAAACAGAAATAAAAAGAAACAAAGTGTTGAAATGTCTGGCAATTTCGTTTCATTTGTTTATTTTACTTAATGTGGTTTTATTTCTTTACTTCTTTATTTGTTACTTATAGTTAATAAGACACGTTTGACCGTTTGGAGGAAGAGCCAGAGAATCGGGCTGTGGAGAAGCCACTCTCAGAAGGTCACACATACTGTGTGGTCACATTTACGTGACATTGCTCAAACGGGCTAGAAGTCAGTGTCTGGGGAGCGAGCGAGGTGTTACGTAACACAGGTGTTTGCGTTGACGCGACTGCCCCGCACCTGGGCTGTGATGCGGCCGCGGAAACTGGCAAGTGACAAACCGACCGCCCTGAACGCGCATGCGCGGAGGGCAGGCGGACCGGGCAAACTCGGACCAGGCGGCTGCAGCGGCGATGCTGGCACCCCAGTTGTGCAACTGGGAAGGCTGGGAGGTGCCCAGGGTCTCGCCGTACTTCTCACCGGTTCATGTGAATCTGTAATCATCTGAAAACAGTTTTTAAGGGGGAAAAGGTGGATTTCACTTATTTAAAATGGGCCGCGCACTGGGGCTTTCTCCCCGTGCCTCTGCTGTCAACGGCCCGGGCGGCCGGCCGGGAGGTGACCCCGAGCGCAGCCAGGCCGACTGTGGCCGCGCGAGGAGCCCAGGGGAGCCAGCAGGCCCGCGGCTGGTGGCCCCGAACCCACACGCAGCTGACGCTGCTGCTGACGTCCCTGCAGGCCCCGGCGCTTGTAGGCCACAGTGTCAGTGATCAGTGATCAGTGTCAGTCAGTGCGCGTGTCGGCTGACCCAACCCCACCGCTCAGAAAAGACACCACGATGCAGGCCACTGGCTTCATCACGGCTCCCGCCAGGGTCAGCGCTGGGTACTTTGGCTCAAGGAGAAAAGACGCAAACCCCTAAGGCCGATGGACCCCCTCACAGGCAGGACGCTTCCTAATTGCAAGTGATGAGACCAGGGGCATGGCCGAGGGCCACGTGGGGTCCCGTGACAAGAAAGGGAACCTGAGAGCTGTGCTCTGCCCAGACAAGCCAGTCGCATCCAGTTGCTCCAGGCTGTGATCAGTTTCTAAAATCAATTTAGAATCCAAACTCCCGTTTTTCATCGTTCTAGAGAAAAACAGCTTTCGGAGATTAGGCCACGTGGAATGGCGGGTGACAATGGTCAGGAAGCATTTGGACCCTGGATCCAGGCTGTGGGGGTTTCCATTCAGCTCTTCCGCAAACTTACAAACTCCTGGCTCTAGGCAATTAATTAACTTCAAAAACGCCAAAACCTATACCCAGCTATTGCAGACTGACAGCCTTGTGGCACTGAAGCCTGCTTACGTGGGGTTCATGCAGCATGCACAGAGGAGTGAAGTGTGGTTTGTCTCCCGGCTCACCCCCCAGTTCGTGTGTGACCTCGGGTAAGTCACCGAACCTCTCTGTGCCTCAGTCGCCTCATCTACAAAGCGAGGATGATGATAGCTCATGGGGTTGTGGTGCAGACTTAGCAAATGCATCTGTGAAACATTCAGAGCAGCGCCCGTTCTAAGTAACATAACAACAGCCCAGGCAGGCACGGCTCTGTGGGTCGGTTGGGTGGCATCACGCAAAATGCAAGGTCATCGGTTCCATTCCCAGTGAGGGCACGGGCCTGGGTTGCAAGTGCAGTCCCAGTCGGGGTGCATCAGAGAGGCAACCGATCTCTGCTTCTCTCTCTCCCTTGCCCTCTCTCTAAAAATAAATAAATAAAATCTCTAAAAAATAAACAACAGAACAACTTCCTAGTAAATACTGTCTAGGACAAATGCTTTGCTTGAATGAGGAAGCCCATTCTTTGATCCTTCCTCTGGGTGGGAGAAAATGGAGTTTGTGGCGCTTGACCTGTGAGTTTTAACCACAGGAAAGGCCTGTGTCCAGTTTCATCCCTTGGCAACAGGGGGCAGTGACCGCAGAGCCATCGCAAGCCCCTAAATGCTATTTTAACGGCTACTGTGACTGATCCTTGATGCCCAGCACCCCTTCTCACTGTAGTTGGTGTCCCGAACCTTCCAAGTTCCACAAGGATGCTTTGTGGCCGCTCCTTTGCGGACCAGGTGGCTCACTGACAGGCCACAGCAGAGCCCACGGGTCTTGTCAGCAGCTCTCCCTCCGCCCGCAGGCATCTGGTCAATAGTCGGAGGCCGAGAGGCCCGTGTGGCCAGCCCGCATCAGGCCGCCCTGGAATTAGATTAAGGCCAGGGTCCTGATGTCGTAGGTTGAAGGAGTAATTTTTCATCTCTGGAGACCTGGCTTCAAACGTCACTGAGGCTACAAAACAGGTTTCATGGCTTCAGTCGGTCCCACGATTTGTCAGCATGCAGCAGGGGGCAAGTCCTCCCTGAGGCCAGCGATCAGAGCCAGTGGAGTCCTCACAGCCGGGGGCTGGGCTGCGGGACGCGGAGCGGCTGGGTGGACCCGCAGCCTCACTGTCTGCAGTCCCCTCTCGGGTTCCGTGTGCTCGTCAGTGAGCCACATTTGTCTCCTGAGCACTTACCTGCTCTTGGGTGAACGATGATTTCTAAGGCCCCTCCGACTTCTTTTAGAGTCGATTTGCTAAATGAGATCAGGGAAACCTCACGTTCCACTGCAAATTAGGACCAAGTGTATTTACATGATAGAGTGACTTAAAAATGAGTCATCACGGAAGGCTCTGGCACTGGATGTACATGTATGCTCGTTTTCATCTCCCCCACTTTGCCACGAGTGGCGCAGGTGACCCCCAAATCCAGAGGCGCACGGGGGGCCCTGATCAGAAGGCCCCCTGCCTGACCCTGAGGCTGCCTGGTCATCAGGTGGCAGCTCTTTGTACTCACGGCCGTGCGCTGCCCACCTCTGTAATGAGAACACAGGGGAGCAAAGCTGTTTCCCCAAAGGAATGGCACTGAGATGTGCCTCGCACACTTTGTGACTCATCGGACCGGGGTGTGTTCTCCGGAAGACGGGCTGGGAGGGCAGAGGCCGGGGTGGGGGGCTTTTCCTGGGAGCCCAGGCCAGGCTTTGGGGAGTTCCGCCAGGAGACCTCGGGGGAGCCGACAGCCCACCCCGTGCCGACTCCTCCCTGGGTGGTCGCGGTGTCGGCGCAGACATCATGACCTTTGCGGTGCCGAGTTCTGAGAGGGAGTGTACGGGTGTCTCACCGCAAGTGTCTAACTTCCATTAAGTGGTTGTGTTGCAAGTGTGATGACTAATTTGTCCCAAGAGTTTGGCCCCAAAGGAGGAATCTCGGTTGGAACAGGCTGTGTGGGGCGATGCTCGGCCTCGTGGCAAACGACACCCTCCCGCACCCAGTCCTCGCAGGAGGTGCTGTGGGTGGAACTGCTGTGAGCGCTGCAACCAGGGGCAACTCAGAGCAACTTCATTATTTAGGGTCTGGGGTGGTTGGGTCTGAAAGCTGCAAAGCCTGTGCTTCTGTGAAAGAACTGCCTGGTTTTCAGATGCACCTTGGAGAGGGGACGCTGGGCCTCACGGCCGGGGGCGGGAATGTGACGGCCAGGCCGAGATGGCTGCAGGGGCCCCGAGAGGCTCAAGGTGGACATGACCCTGACACACTTGCTCAGGGTCATTCTTGGGTCTAGAAAAGTGGGCCAGACGGAGGCTTTCTGCAAGACGGACTGTCGGAACGTGGGGTCCCGGGACGCGCCCGCCCTCGTTCCACATCCCTCTTCGCAGGGTCACCCTGCGTTCGGCTGATGACCCGACAGCAGCAGACAACGCGGCGAAGGAAAGCACCAACACCGGAAAAGGCTCTACTTCAGAGGCACCACCTCAAAAATGAGAGGTCACTTCAGAACACATCAGATAGAAAATAATTTATTTTGACTTCGCTTTACTTAGTGTTTGTGAGTGATCGCGATTTCGTGGGCTTGCCAGCGAAGAGCCTGCCCCTTCACGTCCACCCCGCAAAGCGCTGCCGCCACCAGCACTCACAGCCGCTCGGCGACTCCTCTGCGCGCATCTTCCCCGCCCCCCGCGCTCCTCGCGAGGGAGCTTTAAACTCCCGTGAAGCAGCGCGATCCTCCGCTTCCTATTTAAACTTCTACCCTCGCTGGGAGCTTTAATCGGAAAAAGGTTTACAGCTGGAAGACACACTTAAACGCGCTGGTTTGGTTACGTGCACTAATTGCTGACCTGTCGGCGGTTCTGCGTGAAGCCCTGACCTGCGTGTTAACGGTCATGCACGCGGAACACTTTCAGCAGAGCAGCTCTGAAGCCGGGCTCCATTAAACACACGTACCTGTGGCTGTGTTTGTGCTTTTGGCAGGAAAGAAGCGTGTTTAACTTCTCTTTATCTGAATACAGTTTAAACAAATTATTCTGTGAAAGTATGCTTAATAAAAAGATCTTTTTGAAATTTAAACACTTTATGTAAAAGGTAACAAGTAAAAAAGTACCACTGCTATTTGAAAAGGGCCCCGTTTGCTAACATCGCCTTCCGAGGCAGGTCAGGGCGGTCTGTCTCTGCTCCCTTAAAATAGAGCGCGACCCGGCGCTGCGCAGCGGGGCCTCGAACGCCACCTCGAGACCCAGGGCCGAAGACCTGCCGCCCGGCCCAGCGCTCACACAGTCGTCACCGAGAGGAAGGAGTTGTACACCCGAGTGCCGTCCGGGGACTTGGTGCCGTGTGTCAGGAGCTCCTGGATCGTCATCCAGTTATCCAGGATTTTCTTGTTTCTCCTCTTCATCATCTTCTTGTGGCTCAGCTCCAGGATGCTCACCTCCCTCCTGTCCTCCTCCGCGGGCTGCTCCCGGGGACCCTCCAGCCGGCTCTGTAGGAGGAGCGCGCGCCGCCTCCGCTGCTCCCGGGCGTGCGCCACGTGCTGCTTGCGCTCCTCGCGGCTCCAGTAGCGGCCCAGCTTCATGTCGCTGGCCGCGTCGTCGTCCGTGGTCACGCCGCTGCGCTCCTCACGGATCCGCAGTGCCCGCTCCCGCAGCAGGCGGTCGCGCACGGGCCGCTTGGTGATGTAGCGGGAGCCGTCGCTGCGCACCTTCACCTTCCACTCGGCGCGGGGCTCCGAGGGGCTGACGGGGCCGAGGTCCTTGCACACGCCGAGCAGGCTCACCTGGCTGTGCGCGTACTCCACCGCCGACTTCTGCTGCACCAGCTGCATGTAGCTGCGGTAGCGCCGGGCGTGCGCCGGGATGTGCGCCAGCTTGTGGGGCGGGTGCGCCGCGGGCGCGGGGCTGGGGCCGTCTCCGGGGCTGTGCTCAGGGCTCTGCGGAGCGGGGCGCAAGTCTGCGTCCTCCGTGATGCACAGCGGACTCTCGAGGGACGGCCCGCAGGCCCCCGCGGTCCCCTCTGCCCCTCTCCTCAGGGAGCTGTCCGGGGACATGTCCAGGGCGAGTGGGGTGCTGCGGCAGCTCTCCCCGGTGTTGTAGGCGCTCGAGCTGTCCTTGTCTGACTTCTCGGGGAGCTCGGTGATGTCCGACAGCTCCCGCCTGCGGCCCTCAGGCTCTGCGTCGCAGCCACGGAAGCCGCCAGGGGGCAGCATCCAGGCCTCGCGCAGCTGCCGCGCCCGGTGCGCGCGCACGACGCTCAGGCACTCGAGCTCGATGCTGCGCAGCTCGGCGTTCAGCAGCTCCAGCTCCTGGTCCACGCTCTCGGGGGCGCCCCTGCCTGCGCCCGCGTCCTGTCCCGGGCACTTGAGCTCCAGCAGCTCGGTGTCCAGCAGCCCCAGCTCCCCGTCCGCGCTCTCGGGGGCGCCGTGGCCCGGACACTTGAGTTCCAGCAGCCGGCGGAAGCGCTCGCACTCGGCAGCTTCGGCGCAGTCGGCCCAGAGGAAGGAATCGCCTCCAAAAGGCAGGTCTCCGCTGCCCAGTGTGTCCTGGCTGCACGTGCGCATCCTCGGCCCGGCCAGCGGGGCGGAGGACGCGGGTGCCTCCTCGCCATTGTTCTCCGGCTCCGAGCTCTCATCGTTGCGCGTGCTCTCGTCCGTGCGGCCCACACCGCTGTCCTTCTCGTGCTGGTTGGACAGGATGGTGGCCGTGTCTGTGGTTCCCCCATCTTCTTCGTGCTTCTTCTGCACAATGGAAAAGAAGAAAAACCGGTCACGGGGAGGGCGGCCTGGGTGCGCTTACCAGACAAGACCTCCGAGGACAGGGGTTGGGGGCAGGGCTGGCTCCCAGCATCAGCCCGGGTCAGGGGTAGAGCAGGGTCTGGGGATTAGCCACACCCACCCGGGCGACTACCGATGCCGATGCCGAGGGACAAGTGAGGGGCTAGTCGCCTGCCCTGGAGGAAGGACCCAGAGCGAGCAGGGACAGCAGTGGGTGGCACCGCTGAACAGGAAGGAGGAGCTCAGGTTACCAGGGGGAAGGGCTTTACGTTTGGAAACGGAACCACTCCCTGCTGGACCTTAATGCCGCCAGCTCCTCGTTTTCCCAGCGGACAGGGAGGGTCCGCCGTCCCTCCGCATCTTTCCTGGCAGAGTGCACGGCTCACTCGGGCACACGGGGGCACACGGACCGGCTCCTGCTCCTGTTTCCGCCGCCGGGCGGGGCCCCCACAGCCTACCTGCCGCAGCGCGCCCGCGGTGAACCGCATGGCCTGGTGGTGCTGCTCCTCCAGCATGTCCGCGTGCAGGTCGTCCAGGAAGTCGTTCCTGTCGTCGTCCAGCCAGCCCTCGTCCAGCTGGGGAAGCAGCAGCCAACACGCCTCAGCCCCTTTGCTCTCATTGAACTAATTCACGTTTTTTAAGAACAGTCACTTCCTTGGGGAGACACATTTCCAGGCCGGTCTGCCTGCTGCCCCGCCCCGTGTGGGAACACTGCCCGGTGTCTGGGGGAGTCGCCAGGGCTCGCTGTTTTGTTTCCCACAAAGCCCCTGCACCCACGCGGCTACTTTCGGAGACACGGGTGGCGCGGCGGGGCCCTGCTCGCCGGCCTCACCCACGCGCCACGGGCCGCCCCCTGCTTGTCCGTGAAAGAGCAGACTAGCCAGGGCGCTTGACCCACAGCCCCCGGGCCACATCTGGGCCTTCTTTCTGTGTCAATAAAAAGTTTATTGACTAGCATTTCTTTTTTTTTTTTTTTACATGTAGGCTGCCAAAGGAAAGCACAGGAAATTACATATCACCTTCTCCCCTGAAAACCTTATTTTCTTCTAATTTCTACTTTCCTGAAGGGGAGGCACCATTAGGCCCCTTACAGAGGGAATCACCTTGGCATCTTTTTATTGAAAAAAAAAACAAAAAAACCGTCCTGTGTTTAAGGTATTCGTCGTGACTTGATAAACACACTGAAACCACCACTATGGTCCAGCTAATTAACGTCACCTCACGGCTGCTTTTTGGTGCTAAGAGCGCCTGAAACCAACTCGGCAAATCCCCGGGGGCGAGGACAGCGCTGTTAGGTCCGGGCGCCCTGCTGCGCGCCCTGCGCTCTGCGATCGGACACGGGACCGGGGGCAAGGCTTCGGCATCAGCCGGCTCTCACCCCGAACATCGCGAGGGGTATGGCCCTGGATTTCCCTTTCTGCGTTTTTCTCTGTCCCTCACTTGGTCCCTGCGTCCGCACACCCACTGGGCCTGTGCTGTGAACTGCCAGGGCGCGGAGTGTCTCCGCGTGTCTCCTGGGCAGTGCTCTGCAAGGGCAGGAGCTTGGGTCTTTGGTTCGGAAACACGGACCCAGCTTCTTGGTTAGGAAGCTCCCTCACCTGGAGCTCGGGTCTTGCAATCAGCAAGGAGAAGTTCTTGTTTTCTTCGCTAGTGAGAAGAGCCAGGGCCTCCTCCCGGTCCCGCACCTCTATGCCGTTAATCTTAAAAAGAAAAACAAGGTGGGGGGGCGGGAAGGCAGGATTAGATCGCACAAAGTCAGTCTACGCTATTTCCTGCTTGCACCTGTCGTGCACTTACGGCTGGAACACAGGACTTCCATAGAGCCTGAAGGGGACACTGATTTTGGGGGGGCCTTGCTCGGATGGGTGCAGCGTCTGGCCCAGGACAGAGCCCCCGGTGTCCACGGCCCGTGTCAGGTGGGCGCCATGTGACCAGAAGAGTGGAGAAGGGGCATGTCAGCCACTTAACCAGACCCGACACTCGGGCAGCAGCAGCAGCAGCGGGTCTGAGGGGAACATCAGGGGAGCTGAGGCCGCAGGAGGATGTGGAGTGACACACGGTGCCCGTGTGCCCAGCCTGGCACTTGAACTTGTTCAGGCTGGAGGGACGGGCGGTGGAGGGACTTTCTCACCATCACATCCGACAACCCTCCTGCAGGGCTGTTGCTTCTTGTCCTGGGGACTTGGGGCTCTGTTGCTCCGGAGGTTCAGCCCCAGGCAGGTGAACCCTCCGGGGGACACAGGGACCATCCCCCTGAGCTGGGGGCTGAGCCTTCCACCAACTGCTGTGCCAGTGACCCAGGAGGCGAGCAAAGGGGTGCCTCTACTGGTTGGGGTGAGGGGTCTCGGGTACCGAGGAGAAATGGGGTGTGCCCCACGGCAGATGCTGGTGGAAACCCACAGCAGCCACGAGAGGACCACCAGCACTGACGTGATGAAGGGCCGGGGTGGTCCTGCAGCCGGGGACCCCAAGCAGCGGAGGTCTGGCAGAAGTCTGAGGAAATGTGGAACGGGCCTCGGGAAAACACAGAACCACTCACACGAGGAGTGTGACGGCAGGTGCAAGCGCAGTGATTACAAGAGGCAGAGGTAAGCTTGTGGGGCTGAGACCCGAGGAACCCAGCTGCAGTGAGATCAGAAAAGACCGGCAAAGTGTCTCATGACTCAAAAGAGCAGCAGGATCGAGGCAGAGAACGGCCCTTTGGAGCCGTCCCATTAAATACTGAGATGTTCCCATTTTGAAGACAAGACCAAAGTTGACATACTTGTTCCAAAACGACGCCTTCAGGAAATCTACAATGAGGGTTATTCTGGTTCACGAGTTACAAACTGGGGGCCTGGTCGGACCCCCTCATACGTTGTCTTTGGCTCAAAGAAAACCAAAGGAAACGAGGTGCACCGGCTGCTGCCAGGGTGCAGAGTGCCGGTGCCACCCTCCGCACGGGGCGCCCATTCCCTACAGTCCCGCCCGCGCCTCCCCGAGGCACCCTTTGCTGCGCCCACTCCTGTACTGCGTCTGGTCTCCTCGCACGTCTGACTCTGTGACCCGCGCTCTCGAACCCGTGAGCTGTCATGAGAACCATCTGCTCTGAGGGGGCAGGCGGGAGCCGGCCTACCTGGATGATGCGGTCCCCTTCCCGGATGCGCCCGTCCTTGGCCGCGATGCTGTTCGGGTCGATCTGGAACACACAGCGTGCGTCTCAGCGCCAGCAGGTGAGGCGACACGCATGGGCGCTGCTCCGACGCAGGCCCCCCTCCCTCCACCGCCCCTCAGAGACAGAGCTCATTTCCAGGCAGAACCAGGCGTCGGTGACGCGGACACGGTGCGCACGGTGTCCCCCCCCCCCCCCCGGCCCCGCCTTCTGTCCGGACCCACTGTCCGGACTCCGCCCAAAGAGGGGAGGGAGCTACAGGAGCCCTTCATGGCGTCTGCGCCTCGGCTCGGTCCTCCATCCCAGCCGAGGAGCGCGGGACTGGCCACCGGAGTCTGCCCTTCCCGCGGGGACGAACCGCCCAACCACGCTATGGCCGCTCTCCGGCCTCTCGAGGGCGATTTCGCCGTGTGTGGCCATCCTAGCTGGGCTAACTAACCCTAACCAAACCCATTAAAGACGCAACTCCCTGGGCTGGGAGGGGGCGGGGCGGTGTCCCGTGTTGCAAAGAGGAGCAGAGGCGGCCGGTTACCGGGCATGCCAGCACACACCCCCCCTTGCGCACCTCGCTGATGTAGATCCCGAGGTCGTCCTCGTCGTCCGTCCGGTAGCACACGGTGAGGCCCAGCTTGTCCTGGCTGTTCACTCGGTACAGGTCCACTTCCTGGCAAAGGAGGGCGTGCCCGTGAGACCCCCCTGGCGGGGCACAGCGGCCCTGGCGGGGCTCAGGGGCCTTAAAGTACTTCGTTTGAACGGTGAACTACAGTTTCTCGCAGCCAGCGACGGGGAGGGTTAACTCACCGAACAGAAAGTGATTATGGGCAAGGCATCCACGCCCCGGGCACTTCTCACCTTTCCGTCAACGCGAAGTCATTTTGAAAAGAGTTATTTTATTGATCCCCTCCCCCCAGTCACCTGTATTTCACTCAGCGCGGAGACTGGGGACAGGGCTTTCCAAAAGCATTCCTTCAACGTCGGCCGCCAACACCGGCACTGCCACGCCCCAACCACCCAGCCCCTTCACTACAGATGTTCCCAGGGTGTCCTGGTTAGGTAATTTCACGTTGTGTGGCCTCACTATTTACAGTGACAGAATGTGCAGACAGATTACACGTAAATACATGCGAGAAAGGAGAGTGACCTGACAGTGGTAATTAACGCTTCCCACAACAGCTGTGGTATTCATAGTCGAGAAATTATTCTCGGCCACTATCACCGCAAGTTAAATAAGCTGGAGGCCAAGTGAGCCGGCCGGGGAGGCCGGCGAGCACAGGGGACACTCCAGTGTCTGCCGGTCAGTCCGTGTGCCCGACGAGTCAGAGCTCTGGGAACCGCTGGGGTCCTGGCGGGTGCTCCCGGTCCCGCCACTGAGCCCTGGGCACCGTCCCGGGCCACTGTGGCTGCCGCCCACGCACAGGGCCGTCCGGCTGAAGTTCTCGTGCCAGCGGATCCGTGGTGAGGCAGATGCCGGACCCAGTGGGGTCTCTGAGCCACTGTCCACGGGGACCGCTTCCTCTGTCCGGGCTTCGGCGGAGGGTGGTGAAGACGCAGCTGTCTTTGCGGCGAGTCTCAGAGCACTCACGTAGCGGCTGCTCCCTCCCCCTCCGCGGGAGAAGCGCCCGACACCGCGGCCACTGCGCAGGCAGAGCAGCGAGGCAAAGGCCCACGGACGCTCTGTGTGTGCAGACGAGGGGCTGAGGCTGGGCCAGCCAGGGCCCCACCACCCCGTGGGAGGATTCAAATTTCACTTCGCACCGTGGGAACCATGACCGAGCTCTGTGTGGGCACTGCCACGACCCCACGGCCGTCTCCCGACCTCTGGAGTATCAGGTGGGGCGGATCGCATGGGGCAGGTGGCTGGGAACCCTCCGGTCCCGACGCCGCCCCCCCAGAAGCTCCGCCCCGCGGCCGCGAGCCCCAGCCCGAGTCCTCCCCGCAGCGCCCGACGGGTAAGAGGCGCGGGCACCGTGCGCGTCTGACGGCAGCTGCGGTGCCGTTTATAACCGGACGCGGCAGTTCGGGGTTCAGTGGAAACTGCAATTCCCCAGCACTGCTGGGTGGGGGTTCCGTGAACCCTCCGAGTTTCCCTCCCTCCGGGAGGCCGGGCCTCGCACAGCCCGGCGCCGAGGCTCGGCTGCCTCTGACGGCGGAGGTACGGTTTCCCAGACCGCGAATCCAGCGGGCGTGATTAACGCAGAGTGCTCTCCGGATCACAGCCCCCGCCCGGCTCCGGTTGCTTATCGGCCTGGACCGACGGGGGATGAAAACGAGCCGCTGAGCCCGACATTTCAGATGCGGCGGGAACGACGACGACGGTCCAACTAAGAGAATGCAGAGGCCCCTCCAGCGAGGGAGGCGCGTCCCGTTTCAGCGGCAGCCGTTCCGCAGGGGGTCCCAGAGCCCGGGCGGGCGGACGGCTGATCCGCCTGCAGGAGGACGGGTCACCGAGGACTGTTCACCCTCCCGGTCCAGGGCCGCTGGGCACAAGTCCTTGCGTCACCCCGGCACCCCCTGGTGCTGTGCGGGCCGCAGACACGTCCCTCAAAGGCTGCCTTTCCCTTTACTTTAAGTTCACCTTGAATCTGGGAGAGGGAACCGAGGCAGTTACTTCTTCGTTCAACCGACGTTGACGGGGGCCACTGCTCGCCGGCGCTGTCCAGGCAGGAGGGCGTGGGTGCACGCGTCACACCGGGGCCCACGCTCCGGGGCCTGGATGCCAGCAGGGACCAGGCGGCAGGCGGGAGGTCGCCCCGGGGACCTGGGGCAGAGCGGGGCACCTTCTCTGACTGGGGGACACGCCATGTGGGCAGACACAGGAGCAGGTGGGAGGGCCCGCTGGCGGGTCGGGGTACAAACAGGGACGAAGTCCCGCAGCTCCGGGAGAGGGGTGAGGAGGGGGCTGGGGGTATGTGGTGGGGGGACGGACAGGGCTGAGTGTGGAAGGTTCTGGAGGAGCGTGTGTGGGCAGGCAACGTCGTAGACTGGCTGGGTGTCCTGCCTTCTCCCCGGACCCCTGTGACCGACCCCTGTGACCTGCTCCGCTACCTCAGGCCCCGCCCTGGGAGGAGTGCCCGCCCTCTCGGGTCCGGGAACCCCGGAACCCCGCAACCCCGTCCGGGGAGCAGCTCCGGAGGAACCGACTGGAAACGGGAGCTGCAGATGAAGGTGGGGCCCCCCCCCCAGACGTCCGCCTTCTTCCCCGAGTGCCCCGGGAGGGTCCAGAGCCGGTGTCCGATCCGTGAGAGTTCGCGGGTGCACGTGGCATAACCCCTTCACTGGAAGCGTTTTGCCGACAGCGGGGATTTGACGCTACGCACCCAGGATCGCTCCGTGGGCTTTACCAGAGGAAGCGCCCGTCCCTCTCGGTGCGCATGCTCCGAGGATATCGCGAGACACGCAAGGTCCCCCGTGGGACGTCCACGGGGTCGGTTCCTTCGAGAGCTGCGGGCGTGGCTCCCACTCGGCTGCGAAGAGCCGGCTGAGCTGGGCTGCCCCTCACCCACCGGTCAGCCTCACAGGCGTGGGGCGGGCGGCCCGGGTCACACCGCAGCTGGCCTCGAACCTGGAGGCGGCGGAACCGGTTCGGCCTGGCTGACCTCCTCCTCCTGCCAAAGGACTCTCACCCCCGACTCCAGTCTCCTGCCGAAGGCCCCTAGGGCCCTACTCCGAGAAGCTGGTTTCCAGAGAACGCTCTCCTGCCTTCTTCACACGCGCTGACGCGTGACGCAGCGTTTTCCCAGGAGCACAAGTAACCCCACCTTGAAAGTGGAGTTGCCTCTGTTTTCCATCACTCCTATTAGAATGAGACGCAGACCTCCGTGACCTGGTGTCCCCTGAGTATTTCACACCGTGGAGGCCAGTTTCACATCACACGGTGTCGAATCTGTAGTCATGTTTGGCCTCGAAGACAGCTCAAGGGGAGCTCTGGGTTTGCTCGATCCGACGGTGCGAGGTCGGTGTCGGAGAACTTTCAGCGCGGGCGTCAGCGGGCCGACGACCCCTGCTGCTGGGGGTGGGCAGGCCCCCTGGCCCTCTGCCGCCGCCCCGGCTGAGCACGGGCGTGAACACGTGGGTGACGCAGGAGAGGGCGGGGGCCCACAGCAGGTGGGAGCCTTGCCCGGCAGACCGACGGGAGCAGGGACGTGGCTTCAAACCCCCAGGAGAAGACTTGCTGCCCTCTTTCGAGGACTTTAAATAAAACAAGCCCTACGAACCAACGTCGCCCCAGTAAATATAATTTTAAAAACCGGAAAAAGAGCCGGTAAATCTCCGCTTGGGGCTGGGCAGCCAAACTGGGCTGTGGAGGGAGCGAGGAGCGGCTGGAGGTCGCTCTCTTCCAGGAACCCACCAGAAGCCACTCGGGTGGGCGACGGAGAACTTACGGGGCGTCACGCGGCCCTGACACGAGACAGGACGCCTCACCTCCAGCTCCAGCTCCTCCCTGTCGGCGTCCTGATGGTAGTCGCCGGGGTCGTAGTACTCGTGGGCCTCGGCGTGCCTGCACACACAACAGGGCAGAGCGGTCAGGCGGGCGCGGTGGTGGGGGCCCGTCGGCACCGCCCCCACGCCTCCCGTGGTGCTCCCCGGCCCAGTGGCACCTCCATCACAGCCTACCCACCATACACACACGTGCACACACGTACTCACACGAGTGCACACATGAGTGCACACCACACACACACACACACACGGGCAGGAGCATGGAGCTCGAGTGTCTCCAGGGCAGCTTGTGTGACTGGGTCTCTGAACGCAGCACGTCTCAGAAAGGTGCCGAATGGGGACACAGGGTGTCAGCCCTGGGTGCTGGCCGGGGACCGAACTTCCTGTTCTCCAAGGTCAGCACGATGGCCAGCAGGCTCTGGTCTCACCGCCCCGGCACGTGGTTTTGGAAGGACAGGCCACACACCCACATGAGGGGTCATTCAGATAGGGCCATCCGGTGCTGGGAGTGCTGCCGGAAGGCCGGTCCAGCAGGGGTCGTGTTAACATGCCCACTCAACCCGACCTGTGCTCCCGCTGACCTCTGAGCTTGCAGCCAGAACTGCAGAGGCCCCACCTCTCAACGCTCCTGACACTTCTCGGTTGCCCCTCGGGGATGGGTCACGTCACACCGATGAGCCCTCAGAGGAAATCGGGGGTTCCGCTCTGCGAAGGCCCACACGGTGACAGCTCAGCCTGTGAGTGCCAGGCGTGGCCTGACCTGTGTCGTCGGTGGTGAGAGGCAGTTGGCTCCACAACATCGGAGAGCGGTCTGCACGCCCACGCTCAGGGAGCTGTCCCCCAGGGCTGACTGCAGTGCTGCCCAGTGGCATGTTACGAGCTGGCAGCGGAGGACAGACACGCTTGCCTTCAGTCCAGCTGTCTGTGTCCAGCTGCCCAGGAGGGACGGTGGGTGGAACACGGGGCAGCTCTCTGCACACGCCCTGCTTCGCCCTCACACGCTGTCGCCACAGCCATGCAGCCTGGGCACTGGCCCGGGCTCCGTGACAGCCCCCCATGACACCCGGGGGTGAGGGGAGCCTCTGGAGTCGGACAGAGCCCCGGGGCACCCGTCCTCCCTCCGGCTGCAGGGGCCGGATGCAGACCCAGCGGCGTTCCCGGGGGTGCCCCCGAGGAGGCGAGAGTGCCGTTTGAGATAACGCGCCAGTGAGCTGCCTGAGCCAGGAGCACCGCAGGCGGAGACGGGGGGTGGGGTGGGGGGGGACCGACCCCAGGCGGAGACGGAGCCCGAGGTGCACGTCCCGCTCGCAGATGTGCCAAGTCACATGCGAAGAGCCACCTGAGCTACCTCAGAAGTCCTCTTTCAGGCCACTGGCCACACCTAGAAAACTTCCTGCTTTCCGTTTTGTTCCTAAACGTCTAACACCAAGCGCTGCACAAGGTCCATCGCTCCCGCCACTTGTCAGGAGCTCGTCACACCTTGTTTCCCGAGCCCAGCGAGCCCAGCGACCCCGTGTGGCAGCACGGTTCTCATCCCCTCCCAACACAGGGAAGAGGGAGCCCGGGCAAGTCGCCCCAGCTGCAGGGCCGGACGCCCGCCCGACCCCCGGGGAGGGCCGGGAGGCTGCGAGCTCCCGGGGAAGCGGGGTCCGTGTGGATGCTGACTGTGGGGCTGCAGGGAGGAGCTCACGCCAGGCAGCCACGGGCTTGCTGCGCGGACCCGGACCCGGGTGTGCGGTGGACCCGGGAGAGCGGAACCTGAGCATCCACCGTTCCCACCCGCGGCTGGCTCTGCTGTCAGTCACAAAGAGCCGTCCCTCCCCCTCCTGCTGCACCCTTCCCACTGCCGTTTGCGGTGATTAGATTTTATTCGGAACCAACTTTTACGACATTAGCGAGTAATTGTGTCCTTAGAATATAATTTGAATAACTCCGCTCCAGGGCTGTAATAAAGTAATTAATGTGTCAGGGTGGTTCTGAGCAGGGTTCAATTTACTGCCTCCATAAACAACCCCGGGAGGAGGGGGCGGCTTGGAGGGAGAGGCTGGCTGAGAGGCTGAGACGCGCCGACCTCCCACCACGTGGCCGGGGGACACCGGCGCCCAGCCGCTTTGCACAGGGGACCCGCAGCCGCGCTACTTACTCCTCCGGCAGGAGGTAGGGCTCCAGGGTGGGCAGCGGGGGCGGGGGCATCTTGGAGAGGGCCATGATGTGCTCGAAGGTGATGTCGGTCTGGGTGCCCGTGTCCACCAGCTGCGAGTCCGACGGGGCCGGGAGGGCCCGGGCCCGCGGCGCCCTCCTCAGCACCTGCACCACGATGGGCTCTCTGGCCGTCTTGAACGCCTCCACGGCCTGGTCATGCGTCGCTCTGGACAAGTCTTTGCCGTTGACCTGCCGGAAGAATTTGGGGTGGGGTGAGAGTCTAGTTAGGCAGAACTGAAAAGACCGTCTTGGGTGTAAGCAGCTGAAGGGGAGAGCTGCTTGGGGACGCCAGAGAACTGCGGTTCCCCAGGCGTCAGGTTCCCCGAGGCAGGTGGGCGGGGGTGTGCAGTGCAGGTGCAGGGGGGTCTCGTGAAACCTCACAGCGGGCAGCAGCGGCTTCCTGCTGCCGTGTCTGCAACCCAATTTCCTCCCGGAGCCCCAGCCCGGGAGAGGGGAGGGCGGCCTCGGGCAGAGCCGTTATGGAGAACGGCAGCTAACAGCTCCCTGGAAACTAGTGACACTGTTATGTTTTAAGGGTGCGGATTTTTCCAGTTTGTCAGGTGACATCACTGTTGCTTTTATGGGAGTGATAGGAAGCTTGCTTTTTAAATGAATTCCTTTGCTTTTCTTTAAAAAGCCAACTGCAAATAGCAAGTGAATGGGAACCCAGCCCCAGGTGCGTACGGTGGAGGGTGCAAAGGAGCTCAGACGGCTGACGTTTGGGCCGGCATCCGGGAAACGGCAGCCGGGGTGGTCGCAGCGTCGTGTCCCCCTCGGCTGCCGCTGCCCTGTCGTCCCAGCCCTCACCTCCCGCCTCCGACGCGTCAGGCCGGGTGAACAGTGAACGGCACGAGGCCACGCTGGAGGCTCGCTTCGCCACAGCTCCCAGAGGAGGACACGGGAGCGGCCCCGCTTCCGGAACAGGAAGTCATTCCCGGTGTCACGGGGGCCCAGCCTCCACGTGCCCCCCCCCCGCCCTCACCCCCTGCCGCCAGGGGGCGCGGCTCGCTGCTCCCACAGCTCGGGGACCTCGCATGACGGCACCGCACGGACACCGTCGGGCCCCAGAATACTCCAATGCCATTCCCCAGGGGGCAGGTTTGCTCTTTCAAGGCAAATGTGCGATCACGGCGCAGGAAACATTCTGCAGAACTAACAAGGTCTGTCCAGAGGTCTCTGGCCACATACTGGGAAGAACAGGACCGTTTACTGAAGGGGACACGGGATGCAAGCAACTCCGTACACAGGACAGCGATGGCCCAGTCCCTTCCTAGTAGGCCCCCTGGGGACCCCACACGGTCCCTCAGCCTCCATCCAGTCTCAGTCTCCAGGGTGGCCTGGGGCCCTGGGGGCGTCCTCGGGTCCCACGGGGAACCAACCGGTGTCTGAGGCTGAGTTAACACGCGGAGGGGCGTGGAGCAGAAACACGGAGGACCTGGCGTCTCCGTGATGTCACTGAGCAAGCGAACTGGTCTCAGACCCCCTTAACCCCACATTCTTGGCATACTCGTCACCACGCTCCTTACACTTTAGGCCCTTTCTTCTTGGAGCCTAGCGGCCTGCCGCCCACGACCTCGGACAGGCTGACCACCACACACGCATGAAGCCACGCCAGGCAGGAGTGCATTCTCCCTGGGTCACCAGGAACCACCAGCAACGCTTCTGTGATGTGGGACTGCACCCCATCAGCTCCTTTTACAGAAAAGTGGGGGTCGTTACTGCTTCCCTTGAGTACAAGCTGGAGCCCCTGAGTGGGAGCTGAAATGGTGCCCAGGAAACGAAGGGAAGGGCCTGCCTGCACGGGCCTCAGGGGTGAGGGCCGCAGGGCGGACAGCTCCCGGTCCTGCCGCTCCCAAGCACGAGCGCGGGGAAGCCCTCGGAGCTGCGCACAGGGGGTGCTACTAGAAGGTGCCCTGCCCCAGGCCGCAGGGAGTGGGCAGTGCAAACCCGGGGGGAGGGGGAGAGCCCGGGCTGCCCGCCAGGTGCCCCCTCAGCCCTCACTGGACGGCTGCCCCCCCGCCCCATGCTCAGAGCTGCATCTCTCCCTATTGTGCCCGAGGGGACAATTCCAGCAGCGCAACACCGCACATGTTTCAATCACACGCAGTTCAAACGAGCCCCTCCCTCCACACACCAGGGGGCCTCCTCCCCTGTCACAGCCCGGGGGTAGCATGCACTGGGACCCCCGCTCCGGGGTCAGGCCGCAGCTGGGATCCTGACTCTGGGCTGTGGGAGGTTCAACTGTGGAGTCCCATTTCCTCATGGATGAGGGCAGTGTCCCTGACGTGTGGGGGACATTAGGAAGTTTAATGAGATAATCTGCATACAAGACCTAACATGCAAATGACGTGAGCTCACTCAGAAACCAGGGCTAATGGGGACCCTGCACCAGGACAGTCCCATTTCCCAGGAGACACAACCTGTAAATCACAGACACGGAACACAGCCCGGCTGGCAGCCTGAAGATGCATTTGTGTGTGTGGGGAGGGTCCCGGCCCCTCCCCCCTTCCCCTGGGCGTGGCTGCCAGCACCGGCCAGAGTCCTTCCTGTCCTCGTCCCGGGTGTTTGGGGTCCTCCAGGGGCCGGGGAGGGGGATGGAGGTTACAAGCCCCCGGACTCGTGCGCACGAGCTCCCAACAAGACACCCCGGGGATCGTTACGGCCCGTGACAGACTATGAGGCGAGGCGGGAGTCTGCTGGCCCAGACGACCCATCGCTGCAGCCAGATTGGTTTTGAATTACCTTGTGCCCATAACACTTATCGCACCGCCATCCTGCGCTCACATCAGCAGCGAGGCGGCAACCTGCCTCCCGGGACCAGCGCCGCCCGCACGCCCCACTCCGCGGCGGAGTGATGGCCGCTGTCGCAGGCGGAACGCTCACCCGGGGACGTCCAGCCGGTCAGATTAAACACCATTACCTCGCCCAATTGAGCAGATTGCTTGTACAACACCCCGTGCTGCTTGAAAGCCGAGCAAATGGGATGTCGTGGAGCAGGAAGTGCTGATTGCAAACTTGATTACGAATTCAACGCCCAAGTTCTTCACCTGCGGCTCTGGCTGCTCCCTGGGACTCTGGGGCCGTGAGGGAGGCAGGCCCATCAGCGTGTCCCCGGGCAAACAGCACGGCCGCGGGGAGGACACGGCGCGAAGGGACCTCAAGGGGGCCCTTTACGGGGAGGTCTCCCGAGACGAGACAGTCGTGCTGAGGGCGCGGGGCGAGCCCTCCCGGGTGCCCTGTCAGCCTGGGTGACGCGCCTGCAGCTGCTCGCACGGCGCACGTGGCTGCCTTTGCCACAGCCCCGCACAGATGCTGAGCTGGGGGCTCCTCCGCTCGGGGGTACACTCACTGACAGCCCCCCGTCCGCCCTCCAGCGCTCAGTAGTTGCTGTGGCTCCTCCGACTCCCCCCCCTCCTGGCTGATGGCCCCTGGGGAGAATGTCCTGGGCAAAAAAGCGGGGCCACTGTGGGCAGCAGCTCACCGCAGGGCCGGTGTGGCCGAGGCGGCCCGCGGCTGTCCGGCCGCACCACTGGAGCAGGCACCGAGCCCAGGGCCAAGGCGGGCTCGGCCCCCACCGACCTGGACCCAGTCCCGGTGAAAGTGCTGTCCCATAGCTTCTCTGCCACCTTCCAGACCAGGGGCTCAGAGCCTCGCGGAGCCCTCCGTACTCCAGTGCAAGCAGTTTGGGGCGTGCTCTACGGTCGTATTTGGAAAAAGCAGTCCATACTCTCTCCAAAAAGAAAAGTAAGTATCTTTACAGGAGGAGACATTTGGTTTCTGAGGACAGGTGCCTCGTGGTCACCTCCACGTCTATTACACGTGCAAATGACCCAGTATAAAGCGCTAATGCAATTTAAAAGTCAGCCTATGATAAATTGCGCCCCTGGGGGAAACCCAACTTTTAAGGGTTCATTTAATTAAATATGGGGCAGTGATTCCATTCTGTAAAATATCACACCTGTTTTCAAACTGCTTAGAAGTTAAATTCCGCCGGATGCCAGAAAGACAATAAACCACACGCTGGGAAGCAGGAGGGTGTGCCCTGGCTTCGGCTGGATCAAAAACCTTCTCGGAGTGACATCGGCAAGAGGGGGACACAGGCGGCTCCTGACTTCCCCCCGGGCCCCACAGGCAGAGCCGTGAACAAGGGCCCCGTGGAGGGGGCCCCGGAGCACGGGCTGAGGCGGGAGCACCGTGCACACAGACGGCGGCCGTGCACTGAAGGAGAGAGAGGCCACTGACCTTGACCGCCCTGCCCCTCTCCCCGGCAGATGCACCACGCGAGCAGGTATCCCCTGAGCCTCTGGGGACAGAGAACCTGGGGGGACAACCAGCACCCCCTGCATGGAGGGTCACTTTGTGGGAGCCCCTGCTCTGCTTCCAAACCGTAGGGACTGCAGGGGAGTCAGCGCCTCAGCCACCAGGAACCTGATGTGATGAAGAAGATGGAGGGGCCTGCTACAACGGGCACACGCAGTAGGCACGCCGAGTGCACGCCCGCAGCGCCAGGCTGTCACCCCAGCCCGAGGCAGCCCTGCCCCCTGCAGAACCAGGCCGGCTGAGCTGGGACCGGGGTGCTGGGACCGGGGTGCTGGGACCAGGGTGCTGGGACCGGGGTGCTCGGACTGGGGTGCAGCCACACCTGGCTCAGACCCTCCGGCAGGCAGTGCTGCTGGCCGCGGGGTCCAGTGAGCTCTTGCCTGGGCGGGGAGCTGAGGCTCAGCCCCTCTGGGGAGTGTGTTCTGGCCCCGGGTGCACGGGAAGGCTGGTGACAGCTCGTGGCCCTGGGTGCAGGGTGCAGGGTGCAGAGCCGAGCCAGCGCCCGTGTTCAGTCGGCAACGTGGGGTGCCAGTCGGCCTGAGCCGAGCAGCAGACCGAGAGCTTTGCCGGCTTCGGAGCTGCTGCTTCCTCCTCTGTGCCCGGGCTGGACCCGGACTCACGGCCCCACGGAGGCGGCACAGGCCCGTCCTCACCACTGGACCACTCCCACTACTTTGCCCATCTCCCCAGAGACCAGTGACCCATGGCGACGACCTCTTTGACCCAGTTTTTGAGGCCTGGCTGCACTGCCCGCTCCTGGAGGAATGGCAGCTGTCCCCCTCCGGCCCTGAGCCACAGTGGCTTGTTTAACAGCATGTACCAGGCAGCACCAGGCCACACAGGCTCCGGCCTGGTTTCCAGCCTCTCGCCAGCATGCGGCCCCAGCCCAGGAGGCGCTCAGTGCGTGCTGGCCTCGGGACGAGTGCCCTCCCTCACTGCGGGGGCACAGCCCTGCCCCGCGGGGACCCTGGACAGAAACTTAACCCCCAGGAGGACGAGACCAGAAGGCTGTGCCGAACAACCCAAACTTCAGTTCCCGGGCAGTCTCCAGGCAGCTGGCCGTGCACCTCCCATCTCAGGTGTAGGAAGTGGAAAGCTGGCCGGGCCAGGGACACAGGAGGACCTCGTTCAGGAACTGTCCCCCGGGACGCACCTGTGCGTGCAGGTGAGCGCAGCCCGCGGCAGCGGGCACTGCATGGGGAGAGGGCACGCAGGCCTGTCATCAGGCCAGGAACTCCTGAACCGGACGAGAGGACAGCACCCCAGACAACAAAGGCCACCTCGATTCTGGGGGGTCCCTGCTGCTGTCACTGAAGTGGTGCCGGAAGGTGGCGGCTTCTGTCTGGGCTCCTCAGACGCCCCAAATAGTCAACAGCCGCGGAACGAAGGGACACGGCTTCACTTTCTTTACAAATTTTTAATTAAAGAACATGCACATCACCCCTAATGTCAAGTGCCACAACCACAGACACTTTGGGCGGGGGAGGGGAGGTTTACCGCAGAGAAGAGGGTCTGTCTGCATCGTTTGTTCACAAAGAGACAAAGGTTTTGCTCAAGATTTCTTTACCTACAAACACGCAAGCGTGAACTCTCAGAAGCTGTGCTTGCAGACCCTGTGCTGGCTGCAGCTCACACGCGTCTCCCCTCTGCTTCAACAGATGCTATGGTTGGAGAGGACTCTTTCACGGGTGAAGAATGCTTTACGGTGATAAAAAATAAAACCGCATCCTATAGTTTTTAAAAGATCTTTACAGCCAACCAGCCCCTTTCAACCCCCCCCCCCACTATTTCTGTTGTACTTTCCTTCGGAATTTGGGGGAGGGGAGCTAACTAACAAAAGGTGGTTTTTCTTAGATCTTTTCCACATATTTATATTTTATTAAAACGGAATGAACGTAAACATTTCTGAGACATACAACTCACAAAGACTATCACAGTGAACATCTGAAGACCCACTGTGAGTGGAGGAACACCAGGCACATGCCACCAGGACGAGCTGACCACCGGGTGTGGACAGGCGAGCGGCGCACCCAGTGAACTCGCCAGGAGGGGAGGAATGAGGTGGCCCAGGGAGAGCCCTGCCATCTCCCGGGACCGAGAACCGTCACCTCGCTATGGCAGGTGGACGGACAGCCCAGGGCAGTCCCGGTGCCGGGGAATAAACCGGCCAAACAGTGAGGCCAGAAACGGCTCGGCCTCCCAGGGGAGCGGGCACACGCCCCTGACGGCAGACAGGAGCTTCTCCCCACGTGGTGATGGGAAATCCACGTTTAAAAGACAAAGGGAGACTCCAACCTTACACCATGTGCAGAAAACAAACTGTAAAAGGCAAAATGTACATAACGCTTTTGGAACAAAGTATCAGACAGGAGCTCTGTGGCTTCAAGGTAGAGACCATGTCTCCTAGCAGACCAGGAACACAAACCTTAAGAAAAGACTTCTGTATCTGACTCATGCAATTACAGGAGTCGGGTCAGAGACCTCACGAAGACGAAGCAAAGACAAGCCATACACTGGGAGAAAATGTTTGCAACGCATACCTGATAAACGAGTAGTATGCAGACTAGATTTTTAAAAATCCTACAAACCAGGAGGAAAACACGGAGAACTCCAGTATGGAGAAATCCAGCGGAGAACTAGGTAAAGCCCGGGCAGGTACTTCCTACACAAGAAGAAACTCAAATATGGTCACTAACCATTAAAAAAAAATAAAACACTCAACATCACTAGCGACCAGAGGAAAGCAGCTTTAAACCAACATGTGCTCTCTCTCCACGCTCACTACATGGGCACAGGGAAGGGTCAGGCAACTCCTAGTGCTGGCAGGCACGAAGCAACAGGAACCCTCTGCCACGATGAGGAGCGAGTCGGCGCTAGCGAGACCGAAGAGGCGTGGACTGCGCTCTAAACGCCCTCCCTCCCGTCCCTTCCCCTCGCCCAGTGTCAGCATCTCTGTCACTGCACGGGCAGTGGGTCTCAGGTGTGGTCCCCAGACCAGCAGCACCGGGAACCCTGGAGGCTGGAGCACAGGACCGCGCACTATCAAGCCCTCCCCGTGCCAGAGCCGCGGCCCCACAGAAATTTCTGTACCTCGAGACTGGTGTACATAAGATGCAAGTTATACATTAGATTCCATCCTCCCACCCCCTTTTGCTATGAAATAGGGAAAAAGTGAGAATACCCTTAATACCCGGTGACTATGGGAGTGAGGGGTGTGGCGAGACAGAAACTCAAACACGGGTGGGTGCGCAGGGCATCCTGGGAGGGCTCAGTGCTCAGCTACGGTGACCGGGGCGCAGGGCATCCTGGGAGGGCTCAGTGCGCAGCTACAGAGGCAGGGGCGCAGGGCATCCTGCGAGGGCTCAGAAAAGCACCTGAGCTGGTGTGGTGGCCGGCCGGCCTCTCTCCCGAGGGAAAAGCAGAAGGATGCCTTCATAGTCCCCAAAGCTCTCCACCTAAAGAAGAGAGGCAGGAGGAGGGCAGAAACCCTGGTCCAACCCTCAGCCATTCCTTCTCATGGCTTCATCAGCGTGAGGGTGGCTTCTCTTCCCTTGTCAACTGAAGAGCAAGCCACAGGGAGTGACGGACAAACGCCCACGCTGATGAAAGTGTCCTTCTCAGCCACAGGCAGGCGCCATACTCGGGACCACGGGCCCCGAGTGTGTTCAAGTAGGAGGAAACGGGCGTTCCCCCACACCTGCCTGGCCGCCACCAGCTCGGGATGTACAGCCGCTTTCAGAGCGGATCGGCTGTTTAAACAGACACACTCCTGCTTGCGAGAAGACTAAACCAGGTTCAACCCTGCTGCACAGGGGTCAGGGCTGTGTTCGTCCAATTACCCACCATTAGCCCTGTCTGCAGTAACAGTGCCACACGCCGCCGAACCTCAGCGGACGCACGGCAGCGTGGCTCTAAAGCACTAAACGCCTCTGAGTATTGCACGGAGCTAACTGAACATGAAAATGGGATTGTATGCAGTCGGCCTTCCAGAATGTTCCTTAAACGCAATTCGCATTAGCATTTACTATAGAGATCTGTATTTTTCCGACCAGCTGGCTACACCGATGTGGAAAGGGTCACAGACACAAACATCTACCGTTTTCTGGCAAGTCACAGTTCCGGGGCAGAGTGCTGCCTTTCAGAACTGACATCAAGTAGCATAACAAGCACACTTTCCTCTTGGACTGCTCCCTGTCACCATCGAGAGGCGTGAGAACATGAGCCGCCTCAAATCGCCCTTCTTAAAACTGACCGGGAGGTTCGCGGGACCCCGGGCTCCGCCGGAGCCGCTCTGTGGTGCCCGCCGTGCTGTCCCCAGACCCGAGGGACGGAGAGGCTCACAGGAGCCCTGGTCCTTGCGGGTGAACAGACCCAAGCACCCTGAGACTGACGGAGGCGCCTGGTGGCACTTGGCTCTGTTAGAAAATGTGGGGTTTTCACCTGGCTGGTGTAATTCAGTGGATTGAGCGTGGGCTGTGAACCAAAGCATCGCAGGTTCGATTCCCAGTCCGGGCACATACCTGGGTTGCAGGCCATGGCCCCCAGCAACCGCACACTGATGTCTCTCTCTCTCTCTTTCTCCCTCCCTTCCCTCTCTGAAAATAAATAAATATAATCTTAAAAAAGAAAATGTGGGGTTTTCATGTTGGCCCCCCAGAGCAAGAGCAGATTTTAAAAATTAACCCGATGAAAATGACTAGTACAAGAGAAGAATTCTCAGAGTGCGGGATCACAGCACAGATCCAGCTCCCAGCCCCATTTATAACCCCTTTGTGTTTCAGTTTCTTCCTCTTTGAAGTGAGAATAATGTCACTTAAGTCTTGGTGCTATCGTGAGGGGACATGTATGTTGGGCACTTAGCACAGGGCGACATGTAGTGAGTGCTCAGTAAACAACACTGTGGGTGCTGTGATGTCACTGGAGTGGAATCAGTAGGTTTTCCCTGCCACTGGGACGTCTGCATGCAGGTTTCAGGGAGCCTGTTACTGTAGTTTTGAGTCTGAAGCCTAAGTCCCAACCAGAATGTTTCCCTGTTCCCTGATGAAACAGGCTAAGGCACTACTCTCCGAGAGTCTCTGGGTGACCTCAGAAGAGGTGGAGGGAATGGATGACACTGACCAGTGAGTTCTTTCCCCAGCCTAGGTCTCCCTGGGCAGCCCCTCCTCCGAGCCTCCACAGATGGGTGGGCGTCCCCTTGCGTGAGGGGACACGGGGGGTGGAGGGCTGGAGGGCTGGAGCTGGCCTGCCTGAGTCGCCAGCACTGAGCCAGCAGAGCCACAGACACCCCATCTCCACACACGCTCCCTCCGTGACCAGGTGACCGGCTTTAGCTGGAGCGCAGCCACAGCCCTGGAGCCCCGTGGCTCTTGTTGCTGCCTGGACGTGCAGACCCCTGTGCCGGTTCGTTTACCTAAGCACAAGCCTGCACCCCAGAGGACCATAAAGCCTGTTCCTTCTTCCTTCCTCCTCCTGCTCTCACAGTGCTGAGCAGAGTCAGAAGGCAGGCTGCAGCTCCAAAGCATGAAGCAAGTGCTAACTTAAAATTTAAATAGCCAGTGGGCACAGGCACTGTTTCAACGCTCCCTGGACACCAGCGTAACCATGAAAGCACAAAGAACTGCTGGGACTCAACTGACCTTCCCACCCCAGGGCAGGCAGGAGGCGGGGCTTGCGCTCCCCCTGGAAGGGCTCCAAACACCCCCAAATGTCTCCGTGCGTTGCTCAGGCTGGGCGGATCGCTGGTGTGTGCGCACCCCTTCCAGGCCAGGCGACTGCATGTGCTGCTGTTTTTCTAATGTGATTAAAGGTACAATGAGGTATGTGTGCAGCAGAAGCAAAGCCATTGTTCAGCATCATTAAGCTCACAGCAGCCCCAAAAAGAAATCGCAGGCAGCTTGCCAAAGGCCCTAATGAAGAGCATCTCTTTGAATTATCTCTGGATGTGGAAAGGATAAAGTCTGAGCCCCAGAATATTTGATCCTCTTTGTGCGGCTGTTCAGAGGGCTTGCCGAAGCCGGGCACACCGGACCTTCTGGAGCTGCAATCTGCGGAGACCTCGGCTCCTCTGCCCTAATAAGGCTTTGCGTGATGCGAGTGGGAATGCGATCATTAGGTCCTGTGAGTGTTCTGTGAATTCCTTTATGCTACGGCTCAGGACCCCCGAACAATAGGAGCAGGGGCCCTCGACTCAGTGGGCGCGAGGCGAGTGGGTCCAGAAAGTAGCGCGAGTTTCCTGAAAACAAATCTGCATGGCTTCCTAAATTGCTGACAAAGTGTGTTCCAGATGGAAGTCATTCATCAGCAATTTACTGCAGGAGGCTTGGGCCAGATATGTTTCCACATAAATTCACCTGGTGGAAAACAAACAGAACCCAGACGTCCTCTGCTTGGGGGTGGGGGAGGAGCGCTCATAACAGGAATAGACCGCGGATCCACACGGACGTGCAGGGGTGTGCTCGGGTTCCCGTTCCGAGGCTGACCCGTGCGACTGGCGTGTCCACAGCAACAGCTGGTGAGGACCCTTCCCGGGCGCCGGCAGTTAAAAGGAAAAAGCTGAGTTACTGAAATACATTCTGTGCGCTATTTGTACCTTGCACGCGGCGGCGAAGTCTGTAATACAACTTGCTGTTCTCGCTTCAGTGCCGAGGGACTGACCGGCCGAGACCGGGGCTCACGGCGCACGGTGCACGGTGCAGGACACTGGCCCGTTTGGGACCGCAGTCGGGGCGGGGCCGACCCTCCGCGGGCCCCAGACCGCTCGGGCACAGTCTGTGTTTCCAAACGTCTTTATGATGCTCGTGTTTTGCAGATATGTGCCCCCGCACACATGGCCAAACGGCTTGTTTTGGTCATTTCTGTGCCTTGCCGAAGAAGAGACCCCCCCCCCCCGCACCCTCCCGCCCCGCCCATTTCATCCCCCCGGGGCCACTATCTCATTAGACGGAGGCCGCCAGCTGGGTCTCCGGGTCTTGGTGATGCTGCGCGCCCTCTGGTGGCGCGAGCAAAAATGACATGCAGTGGGCACTAATCAGATTCTTCTCGAAGTGTGGCCCTTAAAGAATATGTTGATACATTAGTTACTGTGATAAATTAAGAAACAAGAACCGTTTCTATCATTACCACAACCGTGCTCTCCTATTCTCATATTAAAAGACCTTCCTGACGGGATTATGGTTTCTTGAGTACTGAAGGGAGATTTGAAGGCGTGAGGATAATTTAAGGGGAAAACAGTTCACTCCCAAGTCAGGCCACCGACAGCAGTGCGCGAACCTCCCGGCGCGGGTGAGGCTCGAATTCTCAAGAAGGAAACACCCCGGCGGGGTGAACGGTGACGGAAGGAGATGTGCGGGGGAGGAGGGAGGGGACACACAATACAATGTGCAGATGACCAGGCACTGCAGAACTGCGCACCTGAAGCCAATGTCACCCCCAATAAACTCAATAAAAAACTTTTAAAAGATGAGAAAACAACGCAAGCGTCAGAGGCAAGTTATCTGGGTTGCACTTTAAATATCCCGCTCAATCGCAACAGAAACTGCCGGCTGCTAACCACGACACAGACGACGGAGAAGACACCCGCCGGGAGGGCGGCCCCCAAGGTCAAGGCACTTGCCCCGAAGTTGATAAAACTCCCCCCGAGGCAGGTGCCATGCGCGCAGGCAGGAGGATTTCGCCCCCAGGTCCCCGTTAGGCCGCCTCGGACCACCTGGGGACAGGGACACCACGGAGGGAGCGTCTGTCAGCCCTCAGGTGCTCCGCGGTCTGTGCAGGGCCCGCCGGGCCACGCTCTGGCCCTTCCTCCTAAGACACCCGCCGTGACATCTGCTTAAACACGCCAATACAGACACCTCCGCGCCACTCGCACGGAAAGTGCGTGATTTAATAGAACACATGCAGCGAAGTCAGCAAGGCCGGCTGGTTCCGAACACAAATACGCCCCAAAGCCTCCAACTCCCGGCTGGAAGCGGCGCCCAGCCGGATGAGCGCCTTCCACGCACAGAACACAAGGCAGTGGGTACCTGGCAAACTTCGTAGAGCAGCCGGTACTGCTCCTCGGGCTTCTGCAGGCTGCACAGGCTGCAGCCCATGTTCAGGGAGACGTCTGCGCAGGCTCCGGACGCGCCAGCACTCTCCGGGAAGGCAGACCCTCCGAGTCCCGGGGCGCACGGACCTCAGGCGGTGCTCCGGCAGGCTGCAGACCGCTGCGCGCCCGCCAGCCCTCCCTCCCTCCAAGCAGCAGCCAGCTCAGAGGCGCTGCGCTCCCTCCTCCGCTCCCGCTGCCTGTGCTCCGGTGCACACGTGTATATACTGCTGCTCATGCATATTAATCAGCTCTCATTGACTATTCATAACAGACAACGCACAGAAGCCATAATTGCCAAGTAGGACAGTTGAAATTTCTCTAATTAACAAGCAAGTGCTCCAGTGGTGGGGAACAACAAAAGGCACCAACAGTTGCTCCGCAAGCCGCTCCTGGGCAGTGACCAGTGACCGCGGCTGCCTCCTGAGGAAGTGTCTCAGCAGAACCCCTAGTGCACCCAGCTGAGTGGAGATTCTTTTAAAAAATATCTTAAGGTCTGTGATGACGTGAAGTGCACTCACTGCTGTAGGTGATGCAGGCGTACAAGCGGGCTTTACGCAACGAGTTTGTTTTGCATGATGTTCATACAACGTTCGGTGCTTTCCTAAGTGGCAGGAAAAACCCTGCACACGTGAATAAATGGTAAGAATTCAAACTGTGAGACACACCTGTGGGTGTGCAAAAAGACCAGGGTTGTAAGGACAGGGTTGCGCTGAGGTGAGCAAGCAGATAATCGTCACCAAAGTGCACTTTCAGCTCCCAGAGCAGAAAGCCACTCACTCGGGGCTGCCCTGCTGACCGGAGGCAGCAGAGACGCCAGCTTCACGCCACCCCACAGCGACACAGGTGCTGCCGGACCTTGGGGCCCCCAGACCGGGGTGCCTGGACGCCGCAGCTGTGCCCGCGTCCTGGGCTGCGAAGGCAGGAGACACCACCACGGGCAGAGGGGGCACCATCCTGTCACTCAAGCCTCTGTCCCACTGAGTGAGGCGGTTAAAAACACATTTTTTTATTTGAGCTCAGAGGGATAGCCTTTATTCTCCATGGAGAGAGTTGGGTTGGCACTAGAGGTAAAAAACAGCAACAGAAACAAAAGCCCTTTTCCTAAGCGAGAGCCCCATGGCCTGAAGGAGCACACGCAGGCGCCTCTCCCCCAGGCAGCTGGTGGAGGTTAGATCTCACGGCCGCCCCCACAACCCTCGCCCCTCCGTGCCAGAAAGGGTGCGCTGTCTGGGAGGACTCCCACATCCCCCCAGGAGGCCTGGCGGGGCCTGCAGCATAAAGCCACCTTTCACTGGGAGGCAGACGCCCTGTGACGTGACCGAACCAGTCCCAGTAAAGCCCCGCGTGGGCGGGCGGCCGGCCGGCAGACACACTGGTCCCGTTTCTCGGGCAGCCGGTGTGGGGGTGCGGGGACTGGGCTGCGTCAGCCAGAGGGAAGGAAGGGCACCACAAGCTGTCATCTGGGCAGCTGAGTCCCAGGCTCTCAGCGTCCCGTCTCCGAGGGGGGTCGCTGCTGCCCACAGGCAGGGCTGTGACGGCAGGGTCTGCAGCAGCTCGCACCACACGCAGGCCACACCCGGTCGCCCCCAGACATCTCAGGCCGTCACCATCTCCACCCTGTCACCTGAGGATGTGGCTGCTGCCCCCGCAAGGCGTCACTCACCCAGTCCCTCCACTCTCAGGCCGGCTGGTCACCTCCTCAAGTCCGCCCTCCAGGCTGGTCCTGCGGCTCTGCTATGGCCCCTGGTGGCACTGCCCCCTTCCCGTTACCTGCCCAGCACCCACCTCAGCGCAGGAGACCTCCAAGAAAAGCCTTTGCTGGCACCCTGTGCCAGTTCAGTTCTCAACCACACAAATCTCAGCGCCACGTCACCCTGCCCACCTCACCGCCCCCGTGGAGGGTCCCCAGCTTCCAGAGGGCAGGCCTGAGTGTCACCTGGGCCAGCTCTGGAACAGTGTCAGGAGACACCTGCCTGCTGGCTGAGTGAACAGGGGAGGCCAGCCCAGCATCCCACAAACTCCTGTCCTCTCCTTCTCCCACGTCACGAGTTCCCAGACTGTGCCAGGACGGCGGGATTCGGGCTGAGGTGAAAACATACCGATTGCCGCCATCCATGGGTCTGCCTCTCTGTGGACCCCCCACCGCAAATGGCCCGCGTCGGTGGAGAAGAAGCTTGAGCACGCCTCTGTCCGGCTTCCCAGGTCCTCCTGGGAGCCCGTCCCCACCCTCCACGGCCCCTCTGGCACCCAGGGCTGGTCCCCCTCCCCCTCCCACCTTCTCAGTAAACGCAGAGACACCCAAGCGTCCCGGCCCCTCGCCTGTACGCAGCGTCTGGCTGAGCACCAGCAAACTTCAGTCTCCTGCCCCTGCCCGTCTCGTCTCTGAGCTCCTGTGGACAGGGGTCCACCACCTGACAAACAACCTCCGGCATCGCAAGTTGTCCCTCCCCCTCGTCGCCTTCCAATGGGCATCCACGTGTGAGGACCCGCAGGATGGAGTGGCGTCAGGGTGTGGTCCCGCCTCTCGAGTCCAGGACACGGGCCCCGCAGGTGCCCGCCCGGGGCTCCTCCCCCCGTCTCACCCCACGGCAGTGCTGCGCAGCCGGGTGAGGAAGCTTTCGGAATTCCCCAGGAGACTGGCCGGCTCTCAGCATTCCCGGCAAAGGCTGCCTAAGTTCCGTTTTTTACTTAAATTTTCGTTATGAATGTCTGCCAGACACAACGCGGAGCCCTGGCTCAGCCAAAGGCCCACAGACGTGTGAAGTGGATGGCACGGTCCGAGGGTGATGTGCGGAGGGACGCAGGCGGGGTGGGGGGCGTCACACGGGCAGCAGACACTGCCCCGAGCCGTGTTTTCCCTCCGAGGAAGGAGGCTGCTCCCTGGACCACGTGCAAGCTTCACGCCAGCGGGAACTCACTGCAAAGAGCAACACCGTGGCAGGAAAACACCCCAAACACTCCGGGCAGAATTACTCAGACTCTGGGGCATCAGAAGCCCCTTCCAGGGGGCTGAGGTGCTAGACGCCCCCAAAAGGGGACCACCCGTCAGCCTGAGCCCCACTTTTCCTGCCAGGGCCCACGGATCAGAGTGAGCACCCCGGTGGGAACCACGGGGGTCGTGATGGCATGAGCCATGCTGGCTTTGTATCTTCCCAGCAGTGACCTGCGGCTGGGGTGGCCAGCGTGCTCTTGGTTCCAGCAGATAAAAGCTGCACTTTGCAGATGTCCTGGTTTGGGCAGTAGTTTCCTGCTTGGACGGTTCTCCCCACAACGCAGTCCCTTCCTCAGCAGAGGATGCGCCCCAGTGCCCAGGGGCGGCAAGAAGCACCGACGGAGTGACCTGTGGGCTGCCTCAGGTCAGGGGAGCCGTGGAAACGCCTGGCGGGTCAGCCCGCACCTGCGTCAGCAGAGGCACCTGCGTCAGCACGGGCACCTGCACATGCGAAACCAGCCACCAGGACCGCCAGCCCCCGCTGCCGTGAAGAACCTTCGCTCTCTGGCCAACGTGTGGGGTGCGGGGCGTTGGGTCAGAAGGCTGATTTTCTGGGGCTCTGGGGCCCCCAGTCTGCGTGTTTCTGTGAGTTTCGTCGGAAGCCTGGTCTCTGAGGACCAGGGAAGACGTCCCGGGCGAGCAGAGCTCAGTGCTTGCGCTCCACGGCGGGGCTAACGAGCAGAACTACAAGTAACGATGTCGTCCGCCTTGTCAAAGGGGGACATGAAGAGCGGAGACAGAAGGCAGGCCAGAGCCCTGGGGCCTGCGGGCCGAGTCACCTCCTAATCAACTAACTGATCCTTCAAACTGTCACCTGCGCCAGGAACTCCGCGGCCGAGCGTCTGATTAGCATTCTCATCTGGGTGCCGGGCATGGGACTGAGGGCCCCGTGGCCGCTGCCAACCACCAGGCTTTAGAAAACGGAGCGGGGACGTCCAGCCTGGCAACCTCCGGGCCCGCACTCCTGGCTGCGTGAGGGCGGCCCCCAGAGTCCACGGCCCGCCCTGAGCGAGCCCGCCACGGGCGCACACTGATCTGGGCGCACACTGATCTCTGCATCGTGGGGAGGGCTCGCAGGCTGAAAAACGGCTGTTCTCCTCCTCCGCACCGGCCGCCGCATCGTTCGCCACGCCCCGGGCCTCACAACGTGAGCACTGGACCTGGCGCTCGGGGCCCAGGCTGCTGAGGGCGCTTCCGCCCTCCTACCCACATCACTAGAGTGGGTGCCCGCCTCGTCCAGGTGCCTACTACGCCCATTCTGGGAAAGAGGCAGTTGCTTAAGGCACCCAGACCCGCCCCCCATGTGTGAGCTCCGTTCACACTCACTGCCACCAGCAGCCGGACATCCCGTGGGCTGCTCCTCGGTCCCTCAGAGGCACCGGTGGGACCACGCCTTCTCCTTCACTGCCGGCTGGCGTTTTGCGCAGTCAAGACCTTCGAGGAAGACGGCCCTTGGCCGGGTCCCACCTCGAGTCTGACGGCGCTGCCTTCCAGAAAACATCCCACAAGGATCCCGGGAGCCTTACACCCCCCACGGTGGACGCCGCCCACAAGACCCCCTGCCAGACCGAGGGGCCCGGCCTCCCACAAACCTCTCCACGGCATTTCCCGTTTATCCCGTGGAGCTTGCGGAACATCCTCGAGCACTTACTAAACCTACGACTGAGCCGTTTCAACGTACACGAGACACAGGTGACAGTCCTAAGGGCGTGGGGGCACGGTCGACATGCGTGTAGAAGGGAAACGGTGGGGACAGCGACTGGAGCTGGTCAACTCCACAGCAGGTGTGCAGGCCCCCCGGGGAGTCAAGAGGGTTTTTTTGTGGGGGGTGGGGGTGGGGGCACGCCATACATTCAGTCAGCACGCACTTCACAAGGGGACAGGCCACTCCTAATAAGCAAACTCTGCGCCACCTTCCAGGTGACCAGCAGGGTTTCCAGACGGAGCACACACTCACAGCCAAGCCGGTTCGGGAACCAGTTTGCATTCCAGACGGCATTTCTGCATTCCTGCTACCAGAACGCTGAAAAGGCTCCGAAGGCACCAGCTCAGTCTGTCTGGGCCCCGCCCACCCGGGGAAGGTCGGACCCACTGGGAGAGAGGCAAGGGCGGTGCGGGGCCCACACGCAGGGGGACGAGCATTTCCCTCCATCTCATGCTCCTCCAGAAAAGCTGACAGACTCCACACTCAGCCTCCCCACCGCCCCCCACCCCCGCCCCCGCCTCCACCACCGGCCGCCTTCGGGGCTGAGCCTGCCTGGGAACCTGACCTCGGGTCCAGCCTGCTGGGCCACTCCAAGTCCAAGGCCATGAGAAGTTTGACGTCTCACTCCAGACGCCACCCCCACCCCAGTGCCGTCCCCGGAGCCGCTTGCACCTCTTCAGGCTCTAGGGTCACCGAAACCGGCCGCAAGCCGCCGGCAATCAAGTCATTAGTGATGCCTTTCAGGGCAAGCGCAGTGAAAAGTTAATTGCTCCCAACTTTTTACTGGTAATGACTGATGGGCACAGTGAGTGTTTGTGTTGTCGGGAGTGAGTGTGTGTGTGTGTGTGTGTTAGTGAGAGAGAGAGGGGGGTGCGCAAACACCAAACCCGTCGGTCAGCCGGGTTAACCACCGCGCACCGGCGGCCACGGACGCGCAGGGCCTCGACCTCCCGCGCCCACGGGGAGCTCACCTCAAGGATCAAAGACCGCACTGATGAGCCCGCCAGAGACCACAGCCTGCCACTTTGCCCCCGGTGTGGAGATGGGCCACACGGGTCACTAACGGGGTGCATAAGTGGCAGGAAAACACCTGAGAAAGTGGTTTCAGACGGGGCTGAGCTGCCGGCCCCGTCCAACTGTGACTTCTTAGGTCAACACCTCCCTTCCCCACAAGCACCCGCGGGCCGACGCCAGCTAATCACCGCATGTGGCATGAGGTCATCGCCCCCCCGCGAAACCCCACAGCCCCGGGACCACAGCCGTGGCGATCAGCCGCGCGGGGGGCGGGGAGGCGGGGCTCACATCAGCCCCGGGACTGCTGCTGGCAGGGCCGCCGGGCCGGTGAGCGCCCCCAGGGGCCACACAGAGAGGGCAAGTGGCCGCGCGGCGACACAGGGAGCCCGCCCTGCCAGCCTTCCCAAACACGCACTCGGGTGGGGGTGGGGGTGGGGCACGACGAGACAGATGCGCCCACAGGGCAGGTGAGCAGGCGAGTCGTGGGTCTCAAGTGGACACGGGGGGGGCGAGTTTTTACTTGACACTTTCCTCTGCTGCCACGTGACCACAATGCCCTGTTATTTTCCCCCCGAAACCCCGGACTCCCTGCCACCCACAGCCCTGCCCCCGGGGACACACTCGGGGAGACTCTGTTCCAACCTGCGGCCTCACTCCTCGCCCGCAGAGCCTGTGCTGGGAGCTCCCGCCCCGACACCACCGCCAGGCCCGGTCTTTCCGGTCTGCCCCAGCCTGCGGCGCCGCCCTCACGCCCACGAGAGACTAGACTCCCGGAGCGGCTCCGCCCCTCGGCCGTCCACACGCAGGGGAGCACTGCGGCTGCGCACTGTACCTCGCCCCCTGCGCCCCCTGCACGGCGGCTGCTCGCTGTGCGTCACCCCCACCCCCACCCCCGCGCAGGGCAGGTGCGCATCGTACGTCACCCCCTGCATGGCGGCTGCGCGCTGCGCGTCACCCCCGTGCAGAGACCAGACGGTGGGGTGGCTTTGTAAGTCATCCAGGAGGTGACCAGCAGAGCCAGCTGTCCCGAGAGGCGCTCTCACCGGCGGCACGCGCCTCTGAAAGTGCGGCGTCCCTGTTCTCTTCTGCGTGACTGACCGTGCAGCCGGCACGCACACACGTGCCCCTGTCTCGCAGGGGACATTTGTGCAGCGAGAAGTGGCGTTGGGCACGGACCTTGAGTAAGCAGACAGCAACGGGAGGCAGCAGCTGGGACGGGTCGCCGCCCTGGCCGAGGCTCGGCCGCGCTGGGTCCTGCAGAGCCGCGGGCCTGACTCCTCCGTGCCGCGCAGTGCGACCCCCTTACACTTGCTTTCAAACGAGCACGGCGACCTCAGGACACACACCGCCACTTTCTCCGTGCGTTAACTATATGTAAACCCACATGTAATTACACATGTTCTACAGTGATTTTGTAACGCCTGACATGTTGCTGTTACAAGAAAAAGTACACTTTGAAAACCTCGCCTACACTTCCCCGAAGACAACGCCCAATTTCTGCAAGCGGGTGGGACCTCGCTGTCCGGCAGACCCCGGGGGCGGACAGCAGGTCCAGGGTGGCCTGCGCGGTGCGGTCCCTGCGCGGGCAGTCTCCCTCTCCGACCTCCTTCCCCGGTCCGCGTGGCGCTCAGCGCCTCTGATCCTCCTCTGTCCAGCATCAACGGGCATTCTGGGAGGGGCTGCGCTGGCCAATGCGAACACCGTTCCCAAACCTCCGGCCTATTTGTTTTAAACCAACCTCCACAGTGCCTCCCTGTGACTCCGCCATTCAAGAGTAAATTCCAAACGCTGTCCTGGCAGAGTGTGACCAAGGCCTGTGCACAGCCCAGGGACAAGCCACCACGGAACAGCCAGGTCCCAGCAAGCCACCGGCACGAGGCTCCCTGTTGGTAAACCAGCCGGAAAACAGACAGAGAGGACAGAGGGCGAGCTGGGAGCCTGGGCCCCGGGCCACTGCAGGCAGGTGTGCTTCAGAAGAGGTTCCCACTCTCGGCTGAAGTCAGCACCAAGGACACAAACCGAGGGGCCTCAGCTGGACCCAGGCAGCTGGACAGTCAGAGGGAGAAGCTCTGAGTGGGGAGACACACTGGGCAGCCTCTCCTCACCAGCTGTGTCTCCACCTGCCCCAAGCCCATCAGCAACGGCCCCCGACCCTCACCTGAGCGGGGAGGCACCCCACCACATCTCCGTGTCTCCAAACCAGTGTTCCCTGGCAAGAGGTCATGGGAGGGGCCGGCGAGAACGGTCCAGGACGCAGGGATGCTGAGCTCTGAGAAGGTGTCTGCGATCCCGACTCCAGACGCACCTCTCCTGTTTGCTCGGCCCAGCTGTTACTGGGACTAATGTGCATCAATTAAGAGCACTGTCATTAGCTGGGTGGAGCGGTATCTATCTATAAACGCTGAGAACCAAGCAGGCCCAGAATAGCACTGCCTGGGACTGTGATGGAGACGCGCAGGCACTGCCCGGAGGAGGTGGCCGAGAGCCGGCGGGCTCTGGAACGGGCACGGGCGGGGGGTGCTCCTCAGGTAACCACACAGGCAGATGAGTGAACGGATGCACGGCACGCAGAGGCTGTGTGCTAAACCTCGCCTCCGGGACACTGGCCACCAGCCGATTTCAGGTCTCCTCCCCACGGCCCAGTGGTGGTGGTTTAGGTACGGATGCTCTGGTCTGGCTGGCTCACCCTCCCCAGAACGTGCGTCCTCAGTCTCCGCCCCCGTGGAGCCCTGGCTGACTCCGCCCAGGCCAGCGCCTCCTGTCCATGCCGTTCAGGGACTGCCCCCTTCCCGGTGACCCGACCCTTGTGTGTGGGAGTGCTACTCCACGTTTCCCATTTTTATAGTCGGGACACACGCTGTTTTCATGCTGGAGATGTGGATCAATGGGATTTAATGACCAGAGGCCCCACCTGGACCCTCCTCCTCCATGTGGGTGGAGCGACACTCTGGCCACAGGGCATGTCCTTCGCTCCTGGCGACGGCTCCAGGAGGTTCGACTGGTCGACTAGAATCACCTTTCCAGCTGGTGGACCAGAAGGGTGAGGTTGAGAAGGTGCGGTGACCTACTGAGACTCACACGGTAAGAACTCAACCTCAGATCCTAGTGACGTGCGACGCTATGCGGACATGAGGGGATGGCCACACTCCTAACCGCCCCGTGAAGGCCGGCAGGCCCGGGGCCTCGGGCACTGGCCCCACGTGCCCACGGAAAACTCCCCTAGCAGCCAGGCCCGGCCCGCTGGGCCCCGAGTCCCTCTGCCGGCCACACAAGCGCAGTGCGTCTGGTTCAGAGACGGAAAGGCCCTGTTTGTTTCCAAACCCCCCAGAGAGGCGGGGCCGCAATAAGCCCATTGGCAAAAGACTGATCCTTTTTCTCCAGCATTGAGCAAACGAAAAGCATAAAACTGTGTTTAGGTTTTCCCAACACAGATGCAGAAAAGTCAACGTACGTTTTCGTTCTTCTCCGGGCCAACTGTCCTGTTCCGACCCCCTGCTAATTTTCCTGATGCTGCTTGCACAGAACATGCTGATTTGGGTAATTCCACGCCACGCTCAGAAAGAACCGATGACATCGTACAGTCGTGGGGATCAGGCTCCTCAGGCGAGGGCCGAGCCGGCGGAGGCGCAGACCCGAGTGAAGGTGCACGCGCACCAGACGCAGTGTCAGGAGAAACGTCCACACCGGGGCACTGTCCACTCGGTCTGAGCTCCGACCCTCTGCCTGGCTAAGGGGCTGGCAGCTGTGTGCATGTGTGTGAGCACGCATGCACGTGCTTCCCGGGGTGCCACCCTCCCCCCTGGCGGGGCACTGAAGCTCAGAGGTGCCACCTGCCCATAGTCGGCAACTGTTCACCCTGATGGTGGCTTTGGCTCCGTGTCACATGTGCCTGAAAGAGGCCCTGTGACAGTGGTGGCCCAGGTGCCCACAGCCCGTGGTTTCCCATGGACAGGGCCCAGTGTGGGGCCGCCGGAGGAACAGCCGCCAGTCACTGTGGCAGGGCCGGGGCTGGACGCAGTTGTCTCTAATTGCCTGGTGCCTGGCTGTCATCTCCGGGACAGTGTCGGGTGACAGCTGGCTGGAGTAATGACGAGATTAAGTACAGAGTCCCGTCGACTCCGGGGTCCTGGAATGCTCCACGTATTTGCTCAGTGTTCGTTAACGAGGAAGAAAGTCAGAGTCCATGTCTCAGGTCTGGCGTCGATGCCGGGAATCACTTCTGCTGGAGAGCGAACAGGGACGGTGTCTTCCAACCACGTAAAGCACGAGGCAGCAGGCAGATGACGTGTCTGCAGGGACGCCGTTTGTTTGTTGGCTGGCGTTCCTGCCTGGGAGCGTCTGCGGGGGTCCCTCAGCTCCGGGTGTCGGTCCCACTTCCTCACCGATGTCACCAGAGAGCGTGTGCACCTGCTACTAGGAACCGGATTCCCTTCAGGCTCGCAGCGTCCTCTGGCAGTGGAAGGGAGTGGCGGCCAGTCTGGGACACCTGGCATGGGTGCGGGGGAAAGCCGAGCCTGCGCGGCCACGGGGCGCGTCCTCAGTGAGCGAAGCAGAGACCCCGCCAGTGTCGGGGCCGCGCGAGAGCCCCGGCTCCAGGGGTGCTCCGCTCAGATTCCCACGGCCACCTCGCTCCGCGCCCTGCAGCACTGGTCGCGCAGCACGAGGGAGGAGGAGAGGCCTGGGGGACGAGGGCCGTGTCCAAAGGCGGGTTCTCGCTCGGGTCCCCTGCGTCCGAGCTCCTCTCTGATGGCCGAGTGCGTCACCTCTGCTGCTCTGCTTGTTTTGTGGGCACTCGTGGGGGGGAGGGGCGCTTATGGGGGGGCACGGGGAAGGAAACGAAGGAGAAAGTGAGGGTGGAGTCAGGTGTGGCCCTGCAAGGGGGGCTGGAGCCAAGGGGGAGACGGCGACATCAGGGAGAGGCTGTCGCCTCACTGGCAGCGTGACCCTCAGGCAGGGCTCAGCCGTGGAAAGTTTGGGCAAAGTCAAGAGGCAGGCCGCTGAGACTCTCGGACAGGAGCGGCTGGTGCCTGTGGTCCAGGATGCAGGGGCTGCCTGGTTACCGAGGGTCCTCCGGCAACGCCCCAGCAGCAGCAGGAGGGCTGGCTCTCGCACGCCTGCCGCCCGCATGGCAGACCCTCCTGTGACAGGGACAGTCGCTTCGAGGGGACTTACCGTGCAGAAGAGGCTGCGTCATCTTTTAAGTCTGGAGTCTGGATTCCCCTCTGCTAGGTGTCGGGCACCCCAGGCTGGGGGTTTCTGGGTGTCAGTCACACGCGGAGGGTCTGCGCCCTCCCGAGCACTCGGTCACGGCGGTGGGGCGGGGCCTGGCGCGCCCCAGGCTCCCTCTCAGCCCCGTTGCCTGGCGGACGCGTGTCTTCAGGTTTCCCAGCGAGTCCCTCTCTGGTTTTTAAGGAACAGTCTCCAAAGGGACCCGGAGTTGGGGATCCACGGATGACACGCGGCTGGCCCGAGGCCCCGGAACCGGCTGCTGGGGCCTCACACCTACGGTTTGTGTTCAGTGCCAGAGAACCGGTCTTCCTTTCCCGCGTCCCCGTCCCAGTAACACGGAGAACTTGGGGTGGGATCCAGATCCCCCGAAGAAGTCAGCCTAGAAAACGTGGCGGCGGCTGTACAGCTGCGGGGGTTTTCGGCGGCGGTTCTAGGGGTTTCTGTGGACACGGGGAGGCAGGTTCCTGCCAGGTCCCTGAATTTCTCACCCGGGAAAGAGCTGCAGAACGGTTCGGGAGGCGTCTCCAAAACGAGACGACTTTGAAAAGGAACACACGCACCGAGGACTGTGTTTTCCTGATTGTCAGTCACGCTAATTGCGCTTCGCTCTGAAGCCCCGTCAGGCAAGAGGGACGACGGGCCGCCCGCTGGCCGCCCGGGACGCGCCGGGCTCCCTCCCGGCAGGGGGCTGCTGTAATTGGCAGCCCCGCTCCCCGCACTGGAGGGCAGTTCTCCGGGAAAGAACACAGTGTTAACAAGATTTTACAAATCTGACATATGGCGTCCCAGCTGAAATGACCAGCAGAACTCCCCCTCTCCCCAGACGCTTGTCACCGGGAAGGACCGCAGGGGATTCGGATAAACGCAGGAAATGGCCCACAGTTCTTCAGGGGACAGTAAGCCCGTGACTGTAAGAAAAGGCCTGTGAATAATAACCCACGGCCAGACACTGTGTGGCTGTGCCTCAGAGACTGAAAACATGACAGCAGACGCCTCACCCGGGACACAGGGCTTCCTGGGCGACCTGTGGAAGCGTGGACTCGGTCCCAGGAGAAGCCAGGCCGGCCGCCGGGATGCCTCGGCCTGGAGCAAAGCCGTGTGAGCTGGTGGCCTTGGGCCCGAATCAGGAACGAGACCCGTGGCGCCAGGCACCCGCCACGGAGGACGCGCTGGGCCACTGGTCATCAGCACTCGCCCCACTTTCCCCCCCCACAGACACCCAGCAGCGGCGCGTCAGTGGGCACATCTGAGGGACACGCACTCGGAAGTGACCTTGGTAACAGAAGGAACTTTAGATCCTGTTTCACGATTTTTCTAAATCTTAGTTTTAGGGAGACGAGGAGGGAGGGAGGAAGACAGTGAGAGAAACATCGCTGTGTGGTTGCCTCTGACACACACCCCAGGCCTGTGCCCTGACTGGGACTCGAACCCGTGACCTTTCGCTTTGCGGGACAACCCACAAGCCACCAAGCCACACCCGCCAGGGCCTGTTTTGCGATTTTCACACTTAGTTTCTGTAATGGGTTGAAGTGAGTCCCCTGGAAAAGACCGTGTTTAAGTCTTGACCCCAAGTCCCTTCAGACGGGACCTTGTTGGGACGAGGTGTCCGCGGCGCGGAGGAGTTATAAAGTGAGGCCGTGAGGTGGGCCCGCGTGCCGCCGACGGGCGTCCCCAGAGAGCGGGAAGCCGGGTGTGGAGGGACGACGCCGTGGAGACACATGGGGACACTGTTCGGGGCCTTGGCCCAGCAGCGCCTCCGTTCCCGACCCTGGCCCCAGGATGGTGAGGCGTCCCCCCCTTTTCCCAGTCCCTCAGGCTGTGACTCCACGGATGAGGGGCCGGCATGTGCTGGCAGCCCTGGGGGGATCCGGGGGTTTCTGGAAGGCTGCCTCTGTGTGGGTGCGAAGCGGCCTTCCCCAGGCTCCGTCCCCGGGCAGCCAGGTGGCCTGCCGTCTGTCTCTGGCCTCTCCGCGCCCTGAGTCTCCCTTCTGCTTTCTCAGGACGGGTCTTTCCGGGGTCCCAGGCAAACGGCCCCGGGCTCTGCCCCCGGGGTCGGGAACGTGCATCCGCAGCAGCAGCAGCTCTCAGGGGCTCGTGAAGGGGACGCGGTGGGGCCAGTCGCTGTCCCCACACGCCAGCTGCGCAGGAGGCTCGGAGAAGGAGGGAGACCGGGGACCGAGACGGACACTCGGCGGCTCCGCGGTCGGACCCTGGACGGAGGGCAAAGACGAGCCTCCTCCCGGGCCGAGCCTGCGCTTCCACAGGTCGCCGAGGAAGCCCTGTGTCCGGGGTGCGGCGCCTGCTGGAGGGAGGCACGTGGCCAGTCCTCTCCCCAAACCGTTCACATGCAGCGTGACGCTGGCCTGCTCTCGGGATGCCGTCGCGGAGAGAAGCCTGCGCGAGAAGCTAAAACGCTCTGAGGCGGAAAACGGCAGGGCTCCCCGCCCCCACTCGCCCCCGTGGGCGGGCCGGCTGCCCCCGGTGACTTCGGGTTCTGACTGCCACGCTCCCAGGCGTCCTTTCCTCCACTGCCGGCCCGCGGGGCTCCCTGCCTCCTGCCGGGGGCTCCGAGCCCGAGGCCGCCGGTCGGACCTTCACTCTCAGACCCTTGGGCTCTGCTAAGCGGGCCCTGGGGACCCCCGACTACCGGGGGCGGCAGGACCTCGCGCTGGTGTTTCCTTTAATTACCTGACCTCGGCGCCGCAGTTCAGAACGGCCGTCCCCCACGCGTGCCCTCGAGCCGGAGCTTCCAGTGACCTTTCTCTGGCCTCGCACATGTGGCCGCGACCGTGCAAACGGCGTTTGGAAGGCGAGCAAATTCAATAACTCGGCCGCCCCGGCACCGCAGCACCATTCATCAAACTGGGACCAGCGCGCGCCGCCTCCCTCGGTCCTGTTTTCCACCGCCAGGCGTCGGGGAGAGTCGGTAATCAGCTTAGGAATGATTAAATTGGAATTTGTAACACTTCCCATTATTAAACCTTCCATCTTCATTACCGCAACTTAATGATTACATCACGGCTGAGAAAAACAGATTACGGGTCACGGGCGTCTTTGGGAAGGCTGCAGCCGCGCGCTGCAGAACACCAGCCCACCGTCGGGGACACCGAGTCCCCAGCGCGTGGCTGCGGGAGGGGTGACGCCTGCAGAGGGCGCCACCCTCCCCGTCGGTGCGAACAGGCAGTGCAGTGAGACTGGGCCTTGCCTGCCCTTGCCGTGCAGACTAAGGGGAGTGAGTGGGTGGCGGCTGGGACCTTCCACGGTTCTGCACAAACACGGGGTGCGCTCTGATCCAGGAAGCAGGCCCCAAGCCTCACCGGGTCCTTCAGCCGGACAGGGGGTGGGGGCAGGGTCAGGGCCAGGTGGGGCCATACTCCTGCAGAAGGATGTTGCAAGGCTCCCCAGGTCCCTAGTCCCTTTCTCGCTGAGACAGAATTTCTTTTGCAATGCCCTTTTCTCACTTAAGCCCTCAGCCGTCCCACCACCGCCCTGGCCGCAGAGACGACCACCGGGCAGGACTTGCAGCCTCTCAGAGCCGACGTCCAGTGGGGTCTCGCCGTGGGCAGCCAGGAAAACGCAGGAGGTCACGGAGGCGGGAGGCATGTGGGAGGCACGGAGGGGAAGACCGGACGTGGGGCCGAGGGGCCCGTTCACGCACGACAGAAATGCCGAGGGCGGCGAGGGCGCGGTGACAACGGCAGAGCCGGGGATGTGCACTGACGCCCACACTCCGCTAGGCCCCGAAGGAAGCCTGGTCTTCCTCCCTGTCCGGATGCAGGGACAGGGGCCCAGAGAAGTCCCTGGCTGCCCGGCGGGCAGGGAAGGCTGCCTCCATGCGCCCGCCCGTGGGCCCTTGCTGGTGTTGGGCCCGCAGCCGCCCTCCAGGGACCGGGGTGGCCGGTGGCGGGGAGAGAACATCGCAGAGGTGACCTATGCCCCGTGTGAGGCTGGGGTGTAAGATCCTGAGGCCTCCTTCGCGGATGGCCTGCTCTCGAGGAAGCCGGCTGCGACTGGAGACCTGTGTGGCGAGGGCCGAGGCCCCGCCCCGCCGCGGGAGGAACCGGGGTTGGGCCTGCTGCCCAGGCCCGTCGGGTGCTGGAGCAGGTGGCCGTGCGGCGGCAGCAGGTGGCTGATGTGCGAGTCACACCAACTGGCCAACGCATGACAGGCTCCTCACTCCCGAGAACGAGACCTGACACCTCTCCCCTCTCACGTTTCGGGGCGGGGGGTGCAGGTTGACCGCCCCACCCACAGTGAGCAAGCGCGCAGTCTCAGGAGCTTGGCGGCATTTCACTTTTCCTGCCACTTCCTGAGGTCTTGGTCGGGCCCCAACTTACTGGGAGCAGAAATGTCCATTTTAAACTAAGAGACCACGAAAAACAGTGTGTGCTTTCTTAGTGCAGACACTCACAGATACGAAGCTAGCGTGCAGAGGATGACGCCGAAATAAAGTCCCTTTCAGCGGAATTGGCAGGTAATCGGATGTGTGCCAGCCGATCCGTCTCCCCTCGCACCGTGCAGGAGGACACTTGGAAACACTTACAGGCAGGGCCAGGATGATAAAAACCTCTAATTACACCCGAAAGGCGCCTGTAGCATCTCTGTTAAGTGATCAGCAGCATGTCTGGCAGGGCTGCCCATGACTCACTGTTTCCAGCTTCTCTAAGTGAATTTCACCGTGGTCGGTGCCAGCACCCGGCACAGACAGAGCCGAGCAGCTTCCGTGCGAGAGCCTCATCTTCATCACGGAGGTCAGCGGGTCGGCGGATGGCCGTGGGGAGCGGTGCTGGCTGTGGGCCCAGAGGTGCCGGGGGCCGGAACAGGCAGCAGCTGGCATCCGACTCCACTGGGCGGTAACTCGAGCTCGGTGGCCTGTGCAGGGGCCATGACGGCACAGGTGGGGTGACAGCCACGCATGAGGGCACGGCAGCACCGCACGGCAGAGGAGTGTCGGCGGAAGGAGGACTGGGGTAGTACTGAACAGAACGACCCTGTGACAGCCACCCACCGTGAGTTTGCTCACAGAGCTCCCGTCTGGGTGACAACAGGCTTTGCAAGTAGATTGTACATCGGTGCAAACACATGAGCGTCAAAGTGGTAAACGTTCAGTCATACATTTTGCCACAGAGAAAGAAAGAAAGAAAGAAAGAAAGAAAAAGGAAGGAAGAAAGGAAGGAAGGAAGGAAGGAGTGAGGGAGGGAATACAGGAGAAGAGATGGGAGGGAGAGGAGAGGAGGGGAGGAGAAGGCCACCCGTGTGGCCGGGGCAGCCAGGACGGGTCTGTCTGTGCCGGAGGGTGCTCTGTGGTTATTTGGGAATCGGCCGAATCTTATCGTCAGATGTGTCAAAGGTCAGGAGTTTTGCTTCATTTCAGGCAAATCAAACAGTTTGAAGAGAATGGAGACACCGGAGTAAATCAACCTGAGAAACAGCCTTAAGTTAAACCCGTCGCAGCCCCACGGCTGGTGCCGGCTGCATTTTATACTCGCCGCCCCCCCCCCCACCGCCACAGCGCCGAACACACACCCGTGTTCCCAGTGGCCCTGCAGGTCCGGAGTCCCTGCCGTGGCTCCAAACTGGATGTTTCCTGAGTGACAGCTTCAAGTTTTGAAATTCAAGGCATTTTCTCAAAAGTTTTTTTACTGAATTAAAGTAGCTCTTAATTTTGCGTTTTATTGTTGGAACATCACGTTCTTCAAAAAGAGAACCAATGATTTTTTTAACCACTGATACAACACCAGCAATGCAGTGGCTGTGTATGTAACCAGCGGAGCAGGCGCCTCGGCTGCCCCTGGTGGGCTCGTCCGCGACCCCCGAGAAGGCCGCCCCAGTGTCCTCTCAGCGGGACTGGCCAGCCCGCCGTGACACACGGATGAAGACGTCTCATTTTCCTGGCCCCAGCTCACCACCGCGGGGACGGGCAAGGCCCTGTCAGAGCTCCCTCAAGGATAGAAGAAGGAAGGTTTCGGGCGGGAGGAACACCTGGGCGGGCACCCTGCCTCCCCTCCTCACTCTCCCCTCCTCCGATGATCCCCCCGCCCCCCCCCAGACAACGGGAAGGACGCTCAGCCTCCCACCCCTCCCCCGTCCCCTTTGATCTCCTGGGGACTCTGAAAGCAGATCCCCGGCTCATGTCATTTCATCATAAATCTTTCACAGCTCACATCACGCCCAACGCAACTTGCCGTAATTCCCCCGCTCCATCTGAGATCCATCTGTATTGTCGTTTTCCAGTTAGTAAAAAAGTTCGTTAAGGAGGTTAAATTAGGATCCAAACCCCAAACGCCACATTATTTAAAAAAAAATTCTACCCCAAACTTTATTAAACAGGCAATCTTTTCCTTAAATTGGCATGCAGCTAGTTTTACTATATAACGAGTAGCTCAGTGAGCTTTCCTGGTCATTGAATCCAGGGCCAAACAGTCGGGGGGCCGGATGCCCAGGCCTGTGGATGCGGTTCACGTGCAGACCGAGTCACGCGGTGGCGGCGGCGTGTCGCCACGGGACTAATGTGCACTCCGGGCTGCCTTTTCCAGGCTCACAAGTAGCCGGGTGGCCGCACAGAGCACTTGGGGGCAGCCTGTTTGTGCAGCTTTCTGGAAGGGAGCGTGTGATTAATTCAGACGCGGCCGTTCAGAAACACACGCTTCCCTGGTCTGTTCGCTGTTGATCTGCAGACGAAGACAGATGTTCGGAAGCTGCAGGTGAATGTCGAAACTGCCCCTGGCGTTTGGCCCTGCTTTTCCCGGTGGATTTATCAACAGGCAGGTGGGAAACATGCGAAAATCCCCTTCAAGCCGAGTGATCAGACCTGAAGGTGATGTTCTCGCTGCCAAGGCCGCCGCAGGTGCCGCAGATCAAAGGGAAGTCAAATCCAAGGGCCCGGGAGGCGGCGCAGGCGACGGCCAGACGGGGCAGGCACGTTTTACTGCGGGAACTCTCAGGCCCACGTGGCCGTGCAGGGAAAAACAGGTGCCCGTCCCTGGTCCCCCTCACCGTTCACCCGGCTTCTACGACTCGGCCTCACTCTCGGGCCTCACGTGGGGACCGCTCGGCCTCCAGCACGTCGGGGAGGCGGGACGCTCCCCCAGGCGGGCACCTGCAGGGGCTTAGAGAGATGGGCCAAGTGCACCCAGGGCCCACAGAGTCCCACGTCCTCCCAGAAGGGCAAGTGACAGGGGTGTCACCTGCGGATTTTCGAAGAGCCATGGGAAGGGTCTGGGAAGTGGTGTGGCAGGGCCAGACAGCATCGGGGGTCTCGAGGGGGCCCTTCCTCGCCTCCAGGGATGCATGTGCTGGCTCCGCAGCTCCCCGGACGGCTGAGGCCAGGGGCCCGGGCTATTTGCCGCGTCCAATGGAGACCCCGTCCCCACTACCCAGATGTGCCGGTGACGGCGCCTGTCACCCCACCTGACACCACCTCCCAGACCCGCCCCCTTTTCCACCTTCCTGACACCTGGCTTCCTGCCTCGGGCGCCTCAGTGGGTGACCCGTTTGTCCTAACTAGGACCCGGGCCGGGAGCACAGCCTTGGGATCAGAGCTCCGTCTGTGCGGGCCGCTGGTGGCCCAGGGCAGTGCCGGCTGGCGTCTCGGCGTCCAAGGCCCCAAGAATTTAAGCGCAACTTTCGTCCAAAACCGAAACAACGAAAACTGGGTGTGTGAAGGCGGCAGAGTCAGCGCCCCGGCGCCCTTTCGTCCCTGCTGCCCCGAAACTTCGAACGCGTGGTCTGCGGCCACGCCGTCCTCGACCGCCCGGCCTGGTCCGCCCTCGGGAGCCAGACAACGAGCGCGTCGTGTCCACCGTGACCGGCGCTCCTCCCAGCGGCCGGAGAAGGGGCGGGGTGAACGTCTGAACCTGCGGAGGAGGCGAAGGCTGAGCGGCGCCAAGCCGGCTCCGCGAGACCCCGCCCCCCTCCTGCCCGAGCGCCGTGAGCGGCCACCAGGCGGCTCCCGGAGACAAGTGAACACACGCTTGGTCAGGGGAGTCTCACCGAGCTCCCTGGACTCCGGTCCCCGGGTGGCGCCCGTCCGCCTCAGACCCCAGCTCACGCAGGGCGCCCCCAGCTGCGCCCCCGGCACAGCCGATGCGCTGCCGCCGAGTCCCGATCTCTTGGAGTTTGACTTCAAAATCTCCGCAGTGTGACCGGGGTCCCCGGGACCAAAGCAGGAACCTGTGAGCCTGGGCCAGGCCCAGAGGCCCTGGAGACTCACACGGCCTGGGGCTGGGGCCACGCCCCACCCCCCAGGGAGCCCGCAACCTGCAGCTGCAGCGGGCTGGAGTGCCCCCACCCAACTCTCACCTAACACGCTTCAAAGGCACCTGCTCCTCCCAGCAGGAGGCCCTGGGGTGGGGGCTCCACATGGAAGTGACGGGCAGCATTTTGGGGAACCTCCCTATTCCAGTGACACCCTGGGTGGTAAGAAGCACAGGAATTCCAACGCTGCAGCCCCCTCCAGAAGCCCAGAGCCTGGAGGGGCGGGGGAGGGGCAGGAGTGGCTCTGAGAGATCACAGGAGGCAGCGCTGGCTCAGACCCTGGACTCCGCGGGGGCGCGTTGCAGAACCTCCAGCCCTTGCCTATGAGACACAGACAAGGACACACCCCCTCTACTGCCGAGGTGATGGAGCCGCTGTTAGGCGCTCAGTGCGAACCGGCTCTGGCCGGCACGCCTAAAGCCCAGGGCATCTCAGCTGCCATTCTGCCGTGGCTGCTACTGTTGCCAACGGCCAGAGATTTCTCTTACTGTTTGGGAAACCCACCCAGCCCAGGAATGGGGCTTACCAAGAATATGAGGGGGTGCCTGTGAGCCTCCTTTGCCTGTTGTTGAGAGTGAACCTGGCCTTTAAACTTCTTTCTGCTACCCGCCCCTCCCCCACTCCTACACGTGGGCCGTGGCTGAATTACTAGGGCTCGAGGGGAACCTCTGGGCTCCAGAGCAGACCAGCATCACCACCGGGCAGCCCCCCGAGACCCAGCCTCCGCATGCCGTCCCCCCACCTGACAGCGGCTCTTGCTGCAGACTCCCGAGGCCCAGCCCACCTGCCAGCTCCTGCCTCTCCCCCGCTGGGTCGACCCTAAAGCTACCCACGTGTGCTCCAGCCACTTCTACTCCGTCCCCCAGAGCTGTCCGCTCTTTCCTAATCGCTCATCTTCGGGCTCTGGTCCTTTGTGATGCCCAGCCTGCCCGGTGAGCCCTGCCATCTGCTCTTCTGCCTGGTTTGACTGTGTCCTCCTTGTCCTGCTGGCTGGCTGGCTGGGGTCTGGGCCCCTTGGGGCAGTCTGGGCCCCAGAGTCTGAATTCCCCCGGAGCAGGCGTGGCTCTGTGCCCACGCTGCATCGCACCTCCCTTCTCTTTCCCCAGGAAGGGGCAGGCGGGTGACTCCGAGGCCTGGTCACCTTTGGAGTCATTTGGAGAGGTTGCCACAACAGACTCTTTCTCACATGTTGCAATGATTGCATGAACCTGGTTCAAGTTGCAAAACCCAAACAGAGCAGCTCAGCGGCCTGGTTTTCTGCGGGGCTCTTGGGCAGCGAAACGACTTGTCTGCTTGATCCCACCTCTGACCGAAATCCTGCCAAGTCCCCCGAGCGGAGGGTGACGGCGTCTTCCCGCATCTTTTCCACCTGCCACGGGGACATGGACGCCAGTGACCGCACCTCCTCTCGGAGTCGCGTCCTCTCTGAATCACCAGGTTCCGGTCGTCCGTCCCTGGGGCCTGCCCACCTGCCTCCACCACAGCCGCCACTTCTGGAGATTGGAGACCGGCCGCCGGCGCCGCTCACCTGTGGCTGCAGAAGACTCGCTCTGGCCGCGCCTCTCCCCGAGCGGCGGCGCCCCCTATGGGGCAGGGGCAGCCTCAGCGCTCGGGGGCCAAAGGGAAGCCTTGCTGAGCGTGGCCCTGCAGCTCCACACCCGGGGGCAGGAGCACCACAGCCACCTCAGCTCCGGGACCAGCCACCGGAAAACGAAGCTCCTCGAACTGTCTCCGCTTTTCCTGAAGGAGCCGCCGCCCTGAGGGCGTGCTCCTGGGCAGAGAGGAGACCCAACGGGCGGCAGAGCACAGGGAACCGGGAGCCGCCGAGGAGCACACGGGGTGTGGTGGCCGGTGACACACGGCCGGGTGTAAGCCTGTGTCTGCAGTGACAGTCCTGCGTCCGGCCGCCACAGGACTCGGTGGCAGCCCCGGGGGGACGGGTGTTTATGGGGAAGAGCCCCTGTCCACAGGGTGATGGTGGTCTTCAGCGCCTGAGAGAATGGCTTCCCATGTGGGGACCCCAGGTGGATTCCAGAAGGGAAAGCATGACACTCAGTTCTCCAACTTCCTTCAATATCTGTTCTCTGTATTTGACGTTCTGCTTTATTACAGCACCCCCCCCCCCCCAACAAGTGGGGCAGGTGCAGAGCAGAGCTCCTGTCCGGTGGCTTGTTTGGTGTGGAACCAGCGTCAGGAAACCCGGTGGCAGCCCCAGGGCCAGCTGCGGAGAAGGTGGCTGGGCCAGGGGCTCAGTGGGCGGAGCAAGGCCGCTCCCTGCAGGGTCTGGACCTCTGAAGGGCTCACAGAGAACCTCGGTCCCTGACTGCAGCAGCCGGAATGGGGAGATGGACACGCGCGGTGCCAGGGCGCCACCTGCTGGCAGACTCACGTGTTACACACGACACGTCCCACTGGAGTCCTTTCGATGCCACTTCAACGACAAGGGAAAATGAAAGGCTTCCCAGTGCAGTGGCGGTTTGGCGTCGCCGCGGCTGGCACGGATGCCAGCGGCCAGGGGACATTACATGCCCAGGCTCGGCGTGCGGTGGCTTCAGAAAAGGCAGTTTTCTCTCTATGTTTTTGTGACCTCGACTTCGTAACATTTTTTGAGTGTCAAGAATTTTCACGAAGCGTTTTGGTGACTCGGTCTTCCCACCAGAAACCGGCCACATCTTAGAGAGCCGTGTTGCCCGTCCAGGCTGCTGAATCCAGGCTTATTTTAACGGTTCCCTCGGAAGTTTTTCTACCCGGCGACACTTTTACAAGCAACGGCAGGAGTGGTCCTTCCCTTACCCGGGAGCTTCTCCCGAGGCCACAAACCCGGCACGCGCTCCAGTCACGAGCGGCAGGCAGGCGAGACATCGGAGAGGCACAGCCGAGTCCCCGCACCGCAGGCCAACAGCGCTTTACCTTCGAGCGTCGAGGACGCCGCGCTCCCCGCTTGCACACACGGCTGCAAAGAAGCAACTTCTTCACTGCCGGCCAGCTCTTCGTCCACGGCGCTCTATTCCAAACCTCGTTCCCACTGCTGTGTACTCGGCCCCAGCGAACGAACAACGGAAACGCCTTCTTCTGCCCCGTTTGGTGGTTCCTCATCATGGACGACATCATCCGATGCTTCTCCCCGTGGGCTGTGCAAAGTCTTAAATGACAGAGCGCAAGTGTGTTCCCCCAAACACAACACAGCGCTTACTGTGTGTGAACTCAGCTGGCTCAGCGAGGCCGTGGCTGTGTCTCAAGAAACCGGGGAGAAGCTTTGAACTTCTTTGGGGCAGAAAGGCACCACAGACTGAAATGAAAAACCTACAATTAAAGCTTCCACACAACATGTATGCACAGATCAAGTTCTGCTCTCTGACACACGGGCCAGGGAGCAGGGGGCAGGGAGACACCGTGGACGGACGAGGTTCTGTACCAGAGACCACGTCCCCCTCGGGGCACAGCCCAGGGGGATGGAAACCGGGCAGGTGGCCCTTGTCCGTGAGCTCGGGGCATGAGCACGGCACCTGACACTGCAGTGCACGGGCAGCGTCCTTCCGCACCCCTCTGCCCTGAACGGAGAGCGAGTTACACTCTCCGCTGTGTGTGGACATCACTGCTCTCCCCAGGTGACCACCCAGCGCACGCCGTTCTCAGCGTCAGTCGAGACGGTCTCCGGTTAGACGCACAGGAATGCAGGGCGAGTCAGCAAGTGTTGTGTAACAAACGGTTCCCATACAACTTACACGTGGTCTAATTAGCGGATAATGGGTCATTAATTGGGGCACTGAAGAAGGGAAACCAGTCCTTTGTGCGCACAAAGGCGCCATTCAGGAGGAACGGATTTGTTTTGACTTGGCCCTCCCTGGCTGAAGCCACCTGTACAAATACTGCTCAGGTCCGATGACAGGCAGGGGTTCCCGGTACCAGGAAGAGTTCCGTCTCCATGACAACCTTCCTAGCTCCAAACAGAGAGGGCTGTTTTCCTGCAGGCAGCCCCTCAGCCACACTCACAGACTCACTTTGGGCTGGGGGTGTGTCTGAACGCTTGTGCCCGGCTGCTCATCCCAAATCACCGGCGCCTGGTGACTGCAGACCTCACGTGGGTCCTCGAGAGCCCATCCTCCGAGTGCGTGCGGCCTTTTCTAGGAAACACTCTGACTCGAAAGCCCCGGGGGCACCACCAGCTGCACCCCCACCTCCACACCCCCACCCCCACAAGTCATTACATTCTCGCCCTAAAGACCACCACTGCAGCACAACTGAGCGGCAGGCACATACTTTAATTTTTCAGACGGCAATGACATGATTGATCACTACGTAGGGAAATACACCAGAAGGTTTTCCGGGACCTGCTCTCAGAATAAAACACGAACAAACAAAGCGGCAATGTTTGAGAAAACGTCCAACAAGTGCTGCTGGCACGTGGAAGCGATGTTTGATCAGGTTTCCGACTGGCGGCAAATCGGAGAGCACGCCACGCCCGCTGGCCCCGGGGTGGAGCCCAGGCGGCTGAGACCGCCGATCGGGAGGCCAGGATTTTGCTCCTTTCATTAAGGACGAAGCTCCGCTTCCACACACAGCGTGTGGTTCCCTGTGGCTGGTTCCCCATGCGTGACACTTGGTGCACTTCTGACAGGAAGGGCCCGCCCCTGACAAAACCCTTCTAATAGACACAAGGCTCTTGAAGTAATAGACTCTGACTGAGGGCTCTTGGCAAGGAACATGGTTCAGAATTCAAAGTCAGAGGGTGACTCTCGCACCTGAGTTTGCGTCAGGTCTGCTGTCGTCGGTTCTACAACGACAGGGACAGCACGCTGGGCAGAAGTACCACCACACAGGAAACACCGGAGCGAACATTACCGGACTTTCAATTAACCAAATGAGAAGACACAGACTTTACTGAACAAAACGCAGGCCTATCAGCCTGAAAATCAGAGTTTTTAAACCATCTGTCTTGTAACTCTATGAACTTGACCAAATGTCTGAGGCTTGAAACCTTGAGTATTATTTACTTAACATAAGTGGTTATTATTTAATGTAAGTATTACTCATTAAGTACATAATTAGCTTGTTAAAGATGGTTTACTTGTACCTACAACATCTCAGAAAAAAGCAAACAAATAAATGTGTGCAACAAAGATGGAAACGTTCGTATTTCCAACATAGCGAAACTTTTCCCACCAAACATAAACATGTCTCCCTAAACCTGGGAAGGTCACGGCCTCGCTGGGGAGAGGAAACACCGCTGGCTAAGGAGCTGGTGAAATAAGGCCCCACTCACTTAGAGGGGAAACAGGTTCGACTTCACTGACGCAGCGCTGCTGGTCACGCACCCGCATGGCAAAGGTGATGAGCTCAGCAGCCAGGCGGGAACAGCGGCCCCGCCCTGCGGGGACGCGTCCGCCCCCAGCAACCGCGCAGACACCCTGATTCCAGACACCAACGGGGAAAAGTGCTTAGATGGACGGAGGGTCTCCATGGAAAGGAAGGGTCTCCCTAAGCGCTGTGCGCGCTGGTAAAACGACGGTAAGGAGAGGCCTGGGGGCGTGGCAGCCGCAGGCTGGATTCCGCTGGCCTGGGAAGCCCCCATCCTGAAACCTCAGTCCAAGCTGCAGCCCCGGGAGGCAGACCGTGCACTTCCGTTCCCGTGTTCTGCATGCCCTCACCCACGCTCTCGTTCAGGTGCTCACGTGCACACACTCACGCGCACACACTCACGCGCACACACCATGCAGCAGGGATCAGGACCACACTTGCAGGTAACAGGTCTTCCTGCGTGGTGAGCGGGCAGGTGGGTGCTCCTCCTGGGCTCTCAGGACGGTTGGACCCCGGGACGCCCATCACCTGGGTCACCAGGAGCAGGTAAGGAGCAGAGCCCAGCCGGGTAAGGTCGCGTCTGACCGGAATCGGCCCTGGTAGCAGGACGCCGGGCCAAGGTTAGCGGCCGTAAGTGCCGCGCTCCCCGACCTCAGACCGCGCTTGGGAACTGCCGGTCAGACCCCACGATGACGACGCAGCAACTGCTGCCCTGCTGTCTGTCTCTAACTCAGGACAGCCTGGCTACCCCTGCAGACCCTAACCCTAACCCTAACGCCCCCACCCCTCCACATGCCAGACGCCCCGGCTGACCTGCAGACACCTGAGCGAGGCCCTACCGTGCATCCTGGATGCACTGACAGCATCAGAGCCCCGTGTATCAAACCAGAGAAGCAAAGAAAAACCGTGACAGGAAACCAGGAACGCCCACCGGCCCGTCACAGACTTGCGTCCTGTACTCGGTCCCTGAGGCCCTGTGGTCCCAAGGGGCAGTGGGCGGGCCCCGGGGCCGCAGTTCCCTGTGCCGCCACCAGGTGGCGGTGCAGACGCGGAGTTGTGCTCCCTGAGCCCCGCAGAGCGCGGATTATTTCCAACCTTGGGCACTGGGGGCGGCTCCCAGGGAAGGCCTGGAGGACCCCGCGATAGTAAACGGAGCTTCTCGGGAGTGAGAGCAGGAAGAGCGCTCAGCGGGAGGCTGCGGAAGGGGAGGGGAGGGCCACAGAACCGATCTGCTGGAGAAAGAGTGTCTTCTCCGCCCTGCCCTCCCCCGCCCATCTCAGGGGCTTCCTCCTCCAAGACAACACAGCCGACCACCCTGGACCCTCGGAGGCCCCAGGGTCTCTGAGGTCGGCTGACACGCGGGGGCTGAGGCTGGCTCCCAGGCCAGGGCTCCTCACCCAGGGCCTCGCCCCTGAGGCCCTCCCCTCAACCCTTTGTGGAAGGAGGCAGGATATAAATAACAATCCAAAACGCAAAGCCTCGCCCTGCTGTTCCCATTTTTCAAGTCTGATTTCCCTTCTCATTTTCCAGGACCTGGTGAGGAAGCAAGTCCACCCCCAAAAGTCACGTTGGCAGCTGGCCACTTGGGACGGCTGAGCTCGGGGTGCCACTCTTGCTGAGCACCCTCTGTGGGGCCGGCACCCCGAGGTGCCGGGCCGGATCCACGCTCGGTCTCTGCCCTTGAACAGCAGGCGGAGTGGCTGCAACCTTCTGCCTGTGCCCGTTTCCCCAGCCCCCACTTCTTAGTGGATGAAAACGAGGACCTGAGCAAGATGCCAGCTCCAGCCCCCGCTGAGTTCCCAGGGCCACGGCTGGGGGGTTGGGGGTGGGGCAGTCCGTCCACCTTCACTCACTGACTGCACCCGGCCCTTGACGTGGCTTGTCGGGAGAGACACACAGAGGTTTCACTTTAAGTTGGGGTCTCAGCCTCTCCCCTGCCTGCGTAAAGCAGCTCTGGGCTCTGACCGAACCATCGATTCTGTCCAGAGCCGCCTGGGCAGACTCGAAACAGGACTTCCCGCCATGAACCACCGCACGGGGGCCTCTCTTTGCCTCTCTGAACACCCTGCGAACGCCCCCGCCTGGGAACAGGGCCGGGCCTCCCGCCGCCTTTCCTTGAAAGCAGGAGCTGCAGATGTTCTGAAAACAACAGATTATCTTTGAAGACGCAGCAACAACAAAGAGCCATTTGTCTGGTCGCCGCGGTGGGTGGGGACGGCCCTGGGACAAACGGTTCCCACCACAGGCGGGCACTGGGATGCCAGGAAGCCCCAGCTTGGTGAACGGCTCCGCTGCCGGTCCAGGGGATCCCTCCTGCATTCTGCCTGATGCCCAGTCTCCCCGGTGATCGGCCCGCGGGCTGGAAGTCCAGCACAATTGTCGCACGCAGTCCCTGGTGCGTGCGGAAGGGGGCGCTCTCCCACACAGCCCAGGAATGCCCACCCCTGGGCTCCGCTGCAGAAGAAACACTAGCCCGGGCGCACGAGGAAAAACGTGCAGCGAAACAAACCTCAGACGGCCTAAAACCCAACGACAGGGCAGTGGGCAGCGTGTGCTCCATGCCTGGGAGGAGGCCTGGGCCAGGCGGGCACCTAAAGGACCCGTGGAGAGAAGCTACAGACAGAAAGAAGGCATCAAACTACCGGGAGGGGCTGGCCCTGCTGTGGGGGGCCTCCGGCCTGGGAGGAGGGAGTTTGACCCAAGCAGAGTTTTTTTCGTCACGTGGACCCCGAGAAAGGGCTCAGGTAGAAGAAAGTAGAGCCTCACAGGCGTCTGTGCACAGGAGCGTGTCACACAAACTGCCCTGAACTGCCCACCCGCCCTGGGCCCTGCCACCTGTGGGCCCTTATACAGGAGTCCCCGGAATCCTACTTCAGCCAATAGGACTGAGGCTTCCCCTGTCCAATCAGAGCTGTGCAGCTTTATCCCCGCCCCCACCAAGATCTTCACCACCCAACGACAGCAGCTCCATTCTCACCAATCAGGACAGTGCCTTTTGGACCAATCAAACTTAGAGGACCTGGAGTCCTCATTTACATGAGAACAGACCAATCAGAGGCCAGGGCCAGGGACTTCTGTCCATATATGCCAGCCCCTCCGGTACTCCCGGAGCGCATTTTCCTTTTCCACCCAGGGCCGAAGCTGTGTTTGTGGGCGGGAGCCGACCCCCAGATCAGAGCACCGAAGGGCTGGGCAGCGCACAGTGGAGCGATCTCCCCAGAGAGGGACCTCACCCCGGGGCCCAGCTCACGGAATCGCAGCAGGATAAAGTCGCTGTCTGCACCACCCGCCAAGCCAACGACGCTGTATGCGTAACACTCCACAATTCCCATGTCACTTTTCATTTCCAGCGTAGGGACGGGTCGGGGTGTACACAGTGGCTTCTCCGTGGCGTCACTTTTCACTTTTCAGTGTAGGGACGGGTCAGCGTGTACACAGTGGCTTCTCCGGGGCAGGAGAGTGAGTGACGTAGTTTCTCTTCTGCACCGTCCCTCAGCCCCTGGAAGAAACCCAACAAGCCCTTCCTCCCTGTGGCCCCCTGGACGCCCATCTTTGGGGAGAACACCCGCCGAAGAAGCTTTAGCCAACGTGGGGAAAGGAGGGGCAGAAGCAGGTGCAATGCCCTTGGTCCTCCCCAAACTGCCCCCCAGCCCCCTGGGTCCCTGGACCCTTCCGCAGCCAGGCCCCCGGGGGCCGGCTGGCAGTGGGGTGGAAGCGGCGACCTTGCTTTTGGGCATCGTGTGGACCAGCTTGTCCCTCCGCCCCCGCAGTGGCCCCTGGAGGAAGTGGCCTTGCAGGATGTGCAGTCCACCGGGGTGGTGGGCCAGGGCGGGTCAGGGGACGGCGGCGGGGACCAGACCCCTCCCGGCCCCGCGGCGCGTCCGCAGCCTCAGCAGACAAAGCAGGGCGTGTAGTCGGGAGAGTGCCGCTGGCAACCGGAAAACAAGCGCTGTGTTTGGGCCCGGGCGCCGGGGCCGCGTCTGAACAGACATCTCATTGTGCTCGGCCTGAAAGCCGCCCGTCCAGAGCCAGCCGTTCGGGCTGACGGTTAAATCACAGGGCTGATATTTACCCGGGCGGCTTCCAGCCGTCTGCACGACCACACAGCACCTCTGTCTCGCCGGAACCAGGACGGCAGCGACGCAGACGCCGGGGGTGGGGACGACGCACGCCTCCGCGAGCGCAGCGGGCAGCGGCCCTTCAGCCGTTGCAGGAGTTTGCACGCGCGTCCTGTAAACACGTCTGTGTGTGTAAATCTACTGACAACACGATCGATCAGAACACACGCATCTCCTTAGGTCAGGTGCGTCCCGCCGGCCCGGGGCCAGCGCGGGGGCAGGGACACGGGGGTCTCCGCTCCCATCAGAGCCGGCCCGGGACTGCTCCCCTCCGACGCCCTGCACGTTCAGAACAGGATTCTGGGTGGTTTGTAAGTGCGTGTCCTGTTTCAATAAAACGCCCTGATCAGCTTCATAACCCTCAGAGTCCAGAAGGCAACACATACCCCTCGTCACCCACGTCCTTGTAACACGCGTGTATGCACGTGAACGCCTGGGAACGTTCTGCAGCGTCAGACGGAACCTCCGTTTCACTAGGGGCCGCTCTCTCCCTCCACCCACGAAGCCTGCAGCCGGCTTGTTCCCTACAAGCCTTGTTAACACACGGAAGAGAAGCATCAGTGAAGCCCAAGACCCCCTCGCTGGCCGAGTGCAGTAACTAAGACGCAGGCAGACCCCTGAAGAGAGAGGCTCCCTGGCTCCCAGCTCCAGCTCCAGCTCCAGGGTCCAGCCAGACCAGAGGCCTCACAGCCGCCCACTCAGCCCTGGACAGACCAGGGCACGTCCAGGCTTTAAAATGTTCTGAGATGCTGCTGAGATACCGAAGTGAAATGAGCTCAGCTTGCCTGTTGCAAAGGAGACTTTTAAAAAGCGATTTCTTCCTGTTGTGGGGCTCTTCCAGATTTCCCACCAGAGACACTGCCGCCCTCGCTCGCTGCCGCGCACCCTGCAACACTCGGGGACAGGAGGAGCCGGCCTCCCAGAGAGAAGCGCCGGAGGGTGGTGGCTGGGGAGGTCCGGCCGGTCGGAGCAGTCTCGGGCGCTGAGGGCAGAGGCGGGCTCCCGCGGGCAGCAGCCAGGCCTGCAGCCAGCCCGTCTGCTGGGCACCCCGGCCACCCAGCAGCCTGGTCCTCCGAGTCAACAACAGAGAGAGACCCCCAGGGTGGCCGAGAGTTAAGTGGGCAACGGGGTTGTGGGCATATGACCGTCTGAGCCCGTCCGAAGGCTGCAGTAAGTGAGCTGCTGGCCTTTTCTCTGAGCACCTGCGGTTAAAAATTCTTCCGTGGGCCATCAAGCGCCCGCTCTGGTCCAGCTGAGAAATGACAGCTCACCTGCCCGCCAGGTGCTGCAGGTCGGCGGGGCGGAGGTAAGAGATGTCACAGGAGCTCCGCAGAACTGAAGCGGCCGCCGTCGGAGGTCCTGGTGAACTGATTCCGGATACGGGCCTCAGACACTCAGCCCCCGGTTAATGATCAGCGTGCTGGACTCCGGCCAGTCCAGCAGCTGCTTAACCAGCTCCCCTGAGAAGCCAGCCTGGGAACACTCACCTGCCCCAGAGCACGGCCACGGCTTCCCCAGGACGCCCACACGGAAGGCACTGCAAGGCGGCGTCCCCCACCCCCTGCCCCAAACCAGGGCCCCGGACGGACGGCTTGATGCTGAACCGTGACCTAGGGGGGCAGCAGTTCTGAGGTTTACTGCCCTAGGAGGGCAGCACTGACTGAAGCAATCAGCCAAGGAGATGGTGCTCGCCCCCAGATATTCCAGCCTCCAGTTCTACGGTGACTGGGATGGCCCCGTTTGCTGCTCCGGAATGGCCTAATCTTCATTACTCTTGAAAATGGACACCCACAAAGTGCAGGCGTGCTGAGGGAGTGCTACTGAAAATAAAGGGCTGGGGAGAAAAACCCTATCTGTGTGGGTCCCCAAACCTGCCACCGAGCTGGTGTGGTCACCTAGAAGCAGACCCTCATTCCAGGGCCAGGCTGCCTTTGTCCCACACAAGGGAGCCGTTCAGGGACAGTTAATCTAATTTGAGGAATGCCGCTTAGGAAGAGGGTGATTAGTGATGCAAATGAAAGATCACCTGTGGTGGGGATTAGCAGGACTAACAAAGGAGTCTTAGAAGAGCCCCGGCTCCTGGGTGGGGGGCTCCTGGGTGGGGACGGTGGGGAAGCTTTGATCACCCTGGAAGGCGGCTGAGAAAGACTGAAAAGCTTCCTTCAAGTTGGAATCAGCCAGGAGAGGTCTGGGATGACCCTGAACCGCCCTTCCCTGGGGCAGGCCTGAGCACATGGCAGAGTTAAACCAATGGACTATAATCTCTGTGTGTGTGTGACAAAGAAATAGGGTTTTATCAAAATTTTCACGGGAAAAAGGCTTCACGAAAGGCGTGGGTTGGAGCCAGGTGGGTGGAGGGAGGGACTTCTGAGGTCGCTGGGTTCCCGCGCCCCGCCCCCGCCCCCAGCCAGCGGCAGAGCTCCGAGCTCCGTGCACCAGGTCTGGGCCTTGAGTCCGCACCTCTCTGGGGAAGGAGCGACCCTTCTGAGTTCTCATCTCACCTGCTTCGCGGTGGATCAGTGCTGGTGTGAAACCCAATTAGCTAACTGTCTGAATCCCAAGCGATGACCCACAGGGGCTGGTCGGGTTTCAGGCAGAGGTGCCCAGACCCCGGGTAAGGTGGCTCGGCTGTGGCCCAACAGCAGTGGCGGGTGCCGACCAGGGCTTTCCCCGTGCCAGGCGCGAGGACAGGTGTCTCAGCCGCACCACCTCGTTGAACCCGGGACAATGAATGCTGTACTCGGCCGCGGCCCCTGAACCCGTCTCCAGGCGCAGGAACCAGCTGCGCTCCTCACGGGGGGAGAAAGCGAACGGAGCTGCGTTCGCATCTGGCGTCTCGGAGGGCAAAGCGCAGCCCCCTCCCTATTCTTCCCGGCACAAAAGGCCACCCTCCCAGGCTCGCTCTCGGCTGGGCAGGGACGGCCCCGAAGACTCAGAAGCTTGGTGCTCCCTCCTGAACCCGGGCGAGCCTCCCTGTCCGCCAGGCCGGCCCCGAGGCTGAACACCTAGAAGGGAGCGCGCCCCACCCCACACAGGTCCTGTAGGAGGGAACTGGTGTCCCCCCGCCGCCCCGCAGACCCTAGCTCCCTCCACCCGAGACTGTCAATGGTGGATTTCCACAGACCGCAGGGCCCCGGGACAGACTCGGCCAGTTCCCTCTGGAAAGCTGCTCTCGGCCCCACACAGAACCCCGAGTCCTTCCCTCCAGGGGTCCGCCCAGACCCCTGCCCTGCCGGCGAGACCGGGTCTCCGACCTGGAGCTCGCGCTCAGTGAAGGTCAGACCCCTTCCAAATGCACGTAAACCAACCTTTATCTTACATAAGTGGAATGCATGGGAGTGTAGTTTAGAAAGTATACAATTTAAACCCCCCCAAAGCTCCTCCACAGCCCTAAACAGTAGCCCCCCAACTTGAACCCCTGGAGCAACTGCTGGGGACCCTCCGGATGAGCGCGCACCCCAGGGTGGAGAGGCTGCGTGTGACCCGCGGGACCTTCTCCGCTGACACAACACGGAGCCTGCACACCGTCCGCCGCCCCCCGTGCCCGTCCCCCCCGGGCACCTGTGGACTGGCCTCACGCCTTCCGGCGGGCCGGCCACACACTCCTTGCTTCTCCCCTGCTGGCGGGAGCCCCGTGGCCGAGGCTTTCCGGGCACGAGCCACACGCAGCGTCCTGGTCACCTGCACGCACATGCTCCTCGGTGGCCCCGGTGCAGAGGCCGAACCACGGAGTTTACACGCCAGACAGCGAGAGGCTCAGCTCCCGTTCCATTGGTAGCCGCCGAGAGCTGTGCCGCCAGCCAGCGGTTCCGGAGGGCGCCGTGGCAGCACTCTCCTCCTCCGGGTCGGGTCGCGTCCCTCACGACGGGGTGCGCTCACCACCTGCGGCCGCTCTCGGGCTGAGGATTCCTCCCCTGTCAAAGCAGACTCGGCAAACAACAGAAGCCAGTTCCCGTGGCCGAGCTGTGACCACGGCCGCACCGAGTTCTGCCGGGTCTTGTGTCCACGCTGGCCCCCAACCCCACCACCGAGGGGAAACCACAGAGTGCCTGTTCCAGGGGACACCCGAGGGCGTGCGCCCCCCCGGCCACCAGACGCCTGGAGGACGCGGTCCAGACACCGCGGGGAGGGCCGTGTGCGCCCGTCACCGGGGCTCCACCGGGGACGAGGGACAGAGGGAAACCAGGGCTCAGCCCTCCCCCCTCCGAGCGCTGCTCTTGACCTTGGGTGACTTCACCCTCTGAACCTCCCTTCCGTAGCTGGTAAAAGACGACAGTTTTATTATTTCAGAATAAATCTTTCTCTCGGAGTGACAGAAGTAATAGCATCAGACACGTAGATCTAATTGCTCAGTGCTTGGGCTATAGAAAGTACTTCATAAATGTTCGTGGTTATTTGTTATGTTAAGTGATTCCCCGTGACTATTAGGAAAGGTGTAACGCAATTCCAAACAAATCGTAGCTTCTTTTGGATTTATAATCCTGGAATTTGCAGACAGGTCTCCTTCCTACGTGAAAAGAGCCCGTATCTCGACTGCTGCGTAACGTGCTGCTGTTTCGGGCGCCTGGAACTCGGTCACGGAAGAGCAGACATTGTTCAATAACCCAACCCCCCACTTAGCATTGAGGGCAGGTTGAGGCCCGAAAGGACGCTCGGGGCCGCTCTGAGGGCAGGCGACCGAGGTGTGTGCAAGCTCTGCTCCCAGGACGGGAAACTTCTCGAGTATCTGGGAGCCTGTAGCCATGGTGACCAAACCTTCCGGACGCCACCTGATCCGAGGGGACGCAGTGCAGAACCCACACACACGCCTGGTCGTGGTGGGACCCACAGAGGGAGGGCACTGTCGTCGGCACCTGGACAGACGCCACTGGCACCAGAGTCGCCGAGGACAGACGGACGGATGGGGAGCCCCCCTGCCCTGGCCTCTCCGCCCTGAGCGCACGCCTCAGGGGGGGTGCGTGCGAGGCACCTGGACAGCAAGACAAAGTAAAGGACTCCCACTGGGATCCCAGGCACCTTCCCGGCAAACCTCAGATGCAGGCGAGCAGACACTGGGCCCTGGAAGGGCAGAGGAAGAGTGGGAGGAAGGGGGGAGGGAGGAAGGGGGGAGGGAGGGGGGGGAGGGAGGAGGGGGGAGGGAGGAGGGGGGAGGGAGGGGGGAGGAGCAAGCAGGCAAAGCAAGGGGCAGGTCTGCAGGTCTGGTGGGGAGACTCATACAAAGCCATCGGTCCCGACCAGGAAGAAGCAGACCCCTTGGTGGGGGAGCTGGAGAACCCCCACAGTAAGGGGAGGGAGGGGAGGGCTGGGGAGGAAGGCGGCACCTTCTGGGAAGCCAGGAGTTGAAGAAAAGCCAGCAGAATGCAACCAGAGAACGGCTTGCTTGGAAGGTTCTAGAACTTAGTTCCAGCGAGACGTGTCAGCAGGAAAAGGTGGAAGCCAGTCCAGGAATGGGCGGCCCCGAGCTGGTCGGGGGCAGGCTGCCGGGGTGGGGGTGGGGGCGGGGGGAGGGGCTCCCACGCTGGACCCCAGCCGGACACGCTGTGGGGTCCGGGCCACCCACGCAGCCCCCGCGGCGGACACGAGGACTCACCTCGCCGGGGGCGTCTGTGGTGCCCCCCGAAGAGGAGCAGCAGACGCACATCTGGAGCCTGAGCCCCCACGCGTCCCGGCTGCTTCCAGCCCTGCCCACTGAGGACCCGCTCCAGCCCAGAGGTTTCCCTACAGACACGTCCGTGACGCAGAGACCACGGTGGGGGGGGGAGGGGGCACGAGCTGCTCAGTTGGCCCTGTCCTCAAACCCCCCGTGGCGCAGGTTCCACCCAGAGAAGTGTCTTCCACCCTCGCTGCGTCCGAGGCCGAGGAGAAAATGGACCTGGAGGGACGGGGGACCTTGTGGGTCCCCCTCGGCTGGGGGGACTGCAGCCCGGGGTCCCGATCGGCCCAGGAAGTGTCTCAGGCTCACAGAGAATCTGTCCTGTGTCTGAGGAGTCGCTCCGACCGCCCGTCACCCCAGGGCCACCGCAGAGGCCTCCTGTGGCCAGTGGGGAGCCTGCTGACCGCCTGTCCCTGGGCCCACCCCAGACACTGGGTCACGGACACTGCCCTGCGATCGGCTGGCCTGGCCTGCGGTTTGTGCGGCTGTGCGGCGCCGTGGCGGGCAGCTCCTCTGAGCCCAGCCCACCGAGGCCCCTGCGGCCCGGGGGCAGGTTCCCGAGTCCCCCCCCCGTTCCCCCCCCCACCCTCACCCAGCACTCGCTGGCCAGACCGCGCTTTGTAACAAAGCCTCTTCCCAGAAAAACGTCAGCTTTACAAAACAGCCCTGGGCTGTCACGTGACAGCAGGCAGCTCCGTGTACCCCTCCACTGCACTCCGCCCGCCCCACCCACGAGCCCCCCCAGTGCCCGGCTCTGTCCTCGGCGTTTCTCCAAGGGCCGGCAGCCTCGCGACGTCACCACGTTCACGAAAACAGAACGACAGGTAGTGACTCCTCAGGCCGGGCCTTCCCCCTTCCCCCCACGCTCGAGTCCTGAGCCGGCTCTGCACGCCCCAGCCGCGCGCTCAGCGGCCCAGGCGGGAGCCGGGGAGGCCGCATCGGCCGGGTTGTTTCCAACCGAGGGACGAGGGACGAGGGACATCTGGGTGGCGCACAGCCGTCACCTCAGAGAACCAGGGACAGACGAGGCTGGGGTGGTGGCGAGCGGCCCCGAGTCTCTGCCGACTCCTCACCGTGAGGTGGAGTCCCGCTCCTCCCTGGAACCTGGGCCGGCCTTGGAACTGTTGTGGGGGGGGGGGACAGTGACACTCCTCAGTGAGGTGACAAGGGCGCTCCGGGGACCATGGCACCCAGCCTGCTCCGCCAGCCTCCCGGACCGGGACAGACATGGGGGTGTGCCGGCGGCCCCCGGGTTCCGGTCCAGCAGGTGTGGGCGGGGCCCAGCTCCCACTCCCCACGGGTTCCCGGGAGCTGCGTACCGTGCGTGCTGGGAACCCACTCTGAGAACCACAGGCCCGGAGGGCGAGAGGGACCCTCCTGCCGGAGGAAGTGCCCCCACAGCGGCCCCCAGGGTCACGCCCGCCCGAGGGCAAGTGGTGTCACATGGCCCTTTCCTTCAGGCACCCGTGCTCGCCGCCCGGCCGCTGAGACCCGGGCCGGAGGGGCGCTCGGGCACACGTGGGGCAGACGGTGGCTCCGCAGACAGCGCGGCGGTTCTGCGGCATCGTCCCTCAGGCCGATGGGGGCCAGGCATCGGCAGCGCCGGGGCGAGGGCGGGGAGGCCCTGAGTCTGTCCTGGCTGACACCTGGCTGACACGCGATCAGAAACACGCTGTTGGCCCCCAAAAGGGCAGCCCAGCTGCAGAGCGTTCGGCCTGTGGCCGGATGCACGTGTGTGTGCCGTCGGGGCGGGCACCTCACGCCGGCACGGCCAGTTCTGGGCACTTGTCCCTCACGCCTTCCCATGAGGCCGTCCTGCGGGGTTCGGCATCGTGGGGCGGGGCCTCTGCCGTGTCCGGAGCGTCCGAGGGCAGCCTCTGTGCAGCTCGGGCGACCGTCACGGTTGGCAGACGCGGCCGTGCTTGTGGCCAGAGCACAGCCAGGTCACCGGGCCTCCATCGGGCGGAGAACGTGGTCCTGCAGGCGGCGTCCCCGGCGGTGGTGGCTGGGGCTGGGCCGGCAGGCGAGGTCTTCCCCATGGGGTCCTGCCCCCCCGCCCCGTGTCTCCTCCGCGTCGCCAGCCCACCTCCGCGGCCCCGATGTCCCCCTCTACCAGCCTCTGCCAGCGCCTGCTCCTGGGCTGTGTCTGCTTCCCCTCCTCGAGAACCGCTGTTCTCGGCTCGCATGCGCCGGCTGTCTGGCCTGCGAAGTTGCAGCCGAAGTCCGTTTGGAGTCCCGGCCACGGCAGGGGCTGAGGGACAGGTCCCGTGGAGCCGCTCGCCCCAGACCGGCTTGCACTGCGGCTGCTCCACGACTCTCGTGACTTGCTGCCCCGCCCCCGCCGGGGGGCTGTGGGTGGGCCCAGCTCCTGACCGGACGTCCAGTCGGGACCGGCTGCAGAGTGGACGCTCCGGGGCTGAGGCCACTGAGGACGCGCCTCTGAGGGAGAGCCACCCGCACGCCCTCAGCGGGCCCCCAGGGACGTGACACGTTCACATGCTGGGCTTCGCGGTTCCCAGCAGCCTCCAGATATCCCAGCCTTCCCGGCGGGTCACAGGAAACTCCCACGTCCCCAGACTTCGGGGAAACCCCCGACCCCGGGCGTCCGTCTGGGGTTAAGTTCTCCCCTCTTCAGCAGCACCCAAGGTCCACCCCCTGGGGGCCGCGCAGACCCAGAGGGGCCGCGTCCTGGTCCGGATTCAGGTCCCGCCCGCGCCCAGCCCGCAGCCTCGGCTTCGCCAGCCCCCGCCGCCACGTCCCCGGCCCCGGCCCTCCCGGAGGAAGTGAGCGCCATGTGTTTCTGATTCATTTACGTGTAGCTCATCACAATGTAGTTCTGTAAGCGCTCTCGCGTCCAAGAAGCATTCGGAGCCTTTTTACGAGACTCTCAACCTCCCCGGAGCCAGAAGCGGGGACGTGCCAGGAGTCAACGAAGTCAGGTTCCGGGTCGACCGTGGCCCCGACCCCGACCCTCAGGGGCTCAGGGCACCAGCAGCGGCAGGGACGCCCCGCCCTGTCTTCAGGGTGCCGTGCACGTGGCCCTGACCCGCCTGGACCCAGGTGACCACGGCGGCCTCCTCGGGCCGTGAGGGTCCCTCCCCCAGCCCCCACCCCCTTCGCCCTCTGTCACTGAGTTGCGTCTCTGAGACTCTCCTGGCTGCGGACTCCACCCAGGGCCTTCCTTTGCACTGGGGACGTCTGTCTTTCCCTGGGACAGTGACAGCGGCACTGACGCAGGCTCCGCCTTCGGTTGGTGACATTTCGGGGGGTTTAGTCTCTCTGCACCAGGAGAGGCTCCGAGCTCCGAGGAAAAACCAGCTGCAGCTGCCCGGACGGCCCGGCTCTGCTCTGCGAAACCACAGAGATGCGCTGAGTCACCCTGTCTGCTCCCTGGGAGCCGGTGGGGGTGTTCTCTCCTTGACCCCGAGACGGGGGTTCTGGAGAGGCCTCCCCCAGCCTCGTCGTCAGTGGAGGGGAGTTCGTCTCCATCTGCGTGTCCTGGCCTGCATCCCTCGGCCAGGGAGGGGCTGGGCCTTCCAGGGAAGTGCGGGGGGGCCTGGGCTGCGGCCCGGAGGCGGCCCGGGGCCAACTGCCCTTCCTGAGGTCGCGCACACATGCCCGCCGCTCACCCGCACACGCCAGCGACCCAGGGGACCCTTCCACAGGGCGTCCTGTCCCCCAGAGCCGGGCCGAGTCCCCGCGCGGCCCGAGGACAGTGCGGGTGACTCCCACGCAGACGCCCGGCACTGCGAGTGCGGCCGGTCCAGGCAGACCCGCCGCAGGACGGCAGCGGGAGGACCTTGCAGGCCGGTTGGGCCGGGCAGGCCTCCCAAGACCAGGCTGAGTGACATCTCTGCGACCTTGACCCCGAGCCTCAGCTGGAGCCCAGCGGGAGGGACCTCCGCCCAGATGGCCTTGCGCAGACGGCTTCCTCCTGGCAGAGGGCGCGGGGCTGGGGGTGCGGGCTTGTTCCTCCACGGGAAGAGCTGGACTGTCCATGAGCCCAGGTCAGAGAGGCCGCCCCGTCGCAAGTGTCCTTCCGGAGGCGGCAGGGCTGCCTGGCAGGCCGTGGGGGGCTGGGAGGCCCCCGTGGTGGTGGGCGCACCTGCATCGGTGCCGCTGCCCAGGACTTCTGTCTCAGGGTCCGCGGACAGCTGGGCATCACCTGCTGCCCGTGTGACCCCAGGTCAACAGGGAGGGTTTTCCTCTAACTTCCCCCCCACCCCCGGACACCGTTTCTGCTGTCCTGTTGTTCTTTGTGGGAATGTGTGTGCTTGTGGGTGGGGACGCAGGCGTGTGGATCTCAATGGCCAGGTGCGCCGCAGGGATGACCAGGTGCACCATGGGGATGAACAGGTGCGCCGTGGGGGTGACCAGGTGCGCCGTGGGGGTGACCAGGAGCGCCGTGGGGATGAACAGGTGCGCCGTGGGGCCCAGTCTTCCCGCCGGGTCTCACGCACGTCGTGCACAGAGACGTTTCCCAGGCCGACGCCTGGCACCCAGCGAGCACCCAGAAGGTGCCATGAGCCGTAACGCCAACAGGCAGGCAGTTCCTCTCTTCCAAACCAAAGTACCTGGTTTTGTCACCTTTCCTTACGCTCTTCCTAAAGCCAAGACAACTCCTTGACTGGATCTTCTCGGGAGACACTCCGAGTGGTGAATTCAGGGCTGTCTGTGGGACGAGGCCAGGGGGGTGTCTCTGCGGAAACCCCTGGTCCCCGTTCCCGTGTGCGCTGCCCGCTGGGGCGTGCATCCCAGCACGCAAGCAGGCCGGAGTCGTCACGCGCAGCGAGCTGCTTCCTGCGTGAGACTGAGCGCCCCGGGGCGGCGTGAGGGAGGGGCACACCTCAGTGGTCGGCGTTTCTCTGTGAGCCTGTGTGTGTGGTGACAAGGCCCCCAGCCCCCGAGTCCCAGGTGCTCCCTGGTCTGCAGTCAGTTTCGGTCTCCCTGCCTCAGTTTCCTCGTTTGCAAAAGGGCCGATTCTGGCGCAAAACGCACAGGCTTGAGTGGATTGAATGAATTAATATGCGTGAAGAGTTCAGGCTTCTCTCTGAGGCCCTGCAGTGAACGCTGCGTAAGTGTCAGCGACTCGGGTCCTATTTGAATGGTGAGATGGGGGGGTTGTCTTGTGTTCCTCACAGTCTCGCATGCTTCCATATTTCCTGTAATGAACGTGCTGGGCTTGGAGAGTCAGAAGAGAAGTATTTTTAGAATGGGGTCTTCTCGGTCGGGCTTTAAGTGACTTCACACCACAGAAGCGCCCCGGCCAGATGCCGCAGAGCTGTTGGGGGCAGATCCTCAGGAGGGGAGGGGAAGGGAGGGGAGGGGAGGGGAGGGTTGGGTTCTGGCTGAGGTTTGGCTCAGCTTCCTCGGGAACCGCCCCCCAGGGCACTCCGAGGTGCCCACAGGCGCATGGGGCCGCCTGGCTGGTCACAGGCTGTCCTGAGCGCCGGGGCAGCCCGTCCACTCCCTTGGCGCCTGCGGCGGGCAGGTCTGCTCGGACAACTGAGTGGACAGGCGTCCGAGAGACAATTTAATCCTGAGGTCATTTGCAGGAAATAAACAGTTTCTATGCCTCCTCAGAGTCCCTTTGACCACATGGTAGCCACCAGTCCTTTGCGATCCGTCTGCTTTGTCACATGGTGAACGGCCCCTGAGGCCCCAGCACGGGACGGGCCCCTCTGCAAGGGGAACACTCCGACGCAGCGTTTGGCTCTGAACGGGCCACGCTCAGCGTGAAGCTCTGAGGGACACGGGTGACATCGGCGAACACGCACGTAGGGCGTGACACATCCCAGCTCCTCCACACCCTCCGATGAACCCCGTGTGCAACCACAGGCTGAATGAGCGATGGTGACTTTTTCCTGTCCCGTTTCGTGAGGGAGCGTCATAGAAACGCCACCTGAGAAGTTCCCACGTGCGCCTCTGCCCGTGCACAGAGCTGCCATTTCCCCCGGCTGACCGGCCGGCCGGGCAGGCGGCCCTGCTTGGCGCAGGGCCTCACAGGATCCTGCGTCCCGGGAGGCCGTCGCCCAGGTGGCGTGTCCCCGCGGCCCCAGTCGCCCACGGTCAGGCACTTCCTGACGGCCTCCAGAGCCACCCCTGCAGGGTCTCTCCCACCGGCACCGTCTGCCCTGCGCCTCCGGTCACCCTGGCCTCCAGCCGGACTGTCTCTGAAGGTGCAGCTCAGAGCCGCGGCGACGGCCAGTTCCTCCCGGATCTGTGGGTCGAGGGTCTGTTCCTCAGGGTCACCCGGGTGGCGACGGGAGCAGCCCCTCACACGCCTGGCAGCTGGCGCTGGGTGGAGGTGGGCTGTGCCTGTGGGGGCCCCTCGGGAGATGCCAGGGCAGCTCCCGCCAGAGCACCTCCCGCCCAGGCTCTGGGCCCCGTCCTGGCGGCACATTTGCTGACAGGCACCCGGGGTCCCAGCCCAGGCTGATGTACCAGAGACTCGGCCAGGGCCCGGCGGCAGCCTCCTGCCCTGGTTCCCCAGCGTGGTGGCCGCAGGGTCAACACAGGGAGCCGGGCTGGGGCAAGCAGGACGCCCGCCGGGGTCACTCCAGCCTCACAGCGGTGTGAACGGCACACAGAGGGGACAGACACCCCAACTTGGGGGCTGCCCTTACACATCTGGGGGCAGAGTTGGAGTCAGGGGGACTCTGTCCCCACAGTGGTTATGCCCTAGAAACTTCCAAAGGCGGCAGCAGCAATGGGCAGCTTTACCGGCGCGCCTGCACCAAGTTCACTCCCTGTTCGCGGAGCCTGGGAACCCCGGCATGCTGAGCAGGACTCGGGGGTGGGGGGGGAATGCCACCCCAGGGAGCCAGCCCAGCAGGAGGGGAAATGCACCTTAACGGTCTCCTGCACACCTGCAAGGCGCTGTCTGGATTCCGGCCCCAGCTGGACACTCGGCAGCTCTGTCGCCTGGGTCACCTGACAAAGCTCCTCCGGACCCACCGCGCCCACACGTACAACGAGGGGGAGGGGAAGAGTGTCTCAGAGGGCCGCTGCGCGGGCGTTCACACTCACACATGCACTCACACACACACTCACACACCGCCCGCACGGTGTCCACACTCTGAGCCAGACTGTGGTCACCGCCAGCTGCAGCACCACCGTCCGCAGAGTGCAGCCAGCAGCAGGGGCTGTGACAGTGACAACTCGGAGCACCCGCACGCCCCTCCACCGAGACGCTCCCGGCAGCAGCCCACACTCCGGGGTCGAGTCTGTGAGTCCCTCCCGGGAGACCTGCAAGATGCAGGGACAAACGAACGAGCCCAGCCCCAGGACGGCCCCCCGAGGTGCGCTCCCCGTGACCAGGGCGGTGACCGGGTGCCCTTCGTGTGCAAGGCCCCAGCAGAGCCCTCAGCGGCTGGGGCCATACTCTGGCACACCGGCCTGGCGGCCACCTGCTCCAGCTACCACACAAAGCAGACAGGTCACAGAGGGGAGAGAAAAATTAAACACGTCGGTGTTTGTGTTTCAGAGGCAACTAGGGATTTACAACCGGAGCGCCCCTTTCTGAACGGGAGCCAGGAGGTCCCAACGGACGGCTGCGCCGCCATCGCTGCGGCCTGCAAGGGACACCTGCAGCCCCCACTGCCCCGTTGGGAGGGGCCCGGCCGCTGAGACCGAGCCCGACTCCCGGGGTGGGAAGCGGCCGACCCGCAAGCCTGCAGCCCCTCGGGGGGGAGGGACCACGCACCGGACAGCTTGGCTCTGCGTCCACCCGCGGGAGGAGGACCCGGACACCCTCATGGCGCCAGGTGTTTACAGACAGCTCAGGCCTCGGAGGAGTTAACACCTCCCTACCGACAGTCTGAGAAAACGCTGCTCTCCTCGGGAGGGCGGCCTCTCCTCGAGGAGAGCCAGGGCCGTCTTCAGGCGGCTGCAGCCAAGGTGGGGACGCCCGGGGCAGGGGAGGACGCTCTGGAATGCCCAGGACCCGGGGTGCGGGGTGGGACGCCGGGGCGGGGCCCGTGGGTCCTCTCTTTCTGAATTCCAGATGACTGCTGTCTAAAATGTACAGAAGCAAAAGAACAGGTTTAGGCGCAGGACTTTCACAGCCAGATTCACGTCCTCCTCCCGTGTCCTCACTCGTGACACGGACACAGCTTCCAACACACGTGCGGCACTGGACGCACACTCGTCACAGAAGCTGCAGGGGCGGACAGTGGAGAGCGCAGGGCTGCCACCGGGCTGATCAGGAGGACTCCGGCCCCCCGCACACCCCCAAACCCCCGGAGTCCGGCCCGCAGACAGGGAGAGCCTCCGGCCTGCACGTTCTCCTGCACGACTGTGGCAGTGCGCTCGCGTCTCGGAAACTCGGAGAGATCCCCTCAGACCGCAGGGGGGTCGCTGCTGCAACGGGCGAAAATCTTCCAGGATGGGGGAACGTTCTTCACTTCAGAAAAAAAGGTGAACAAAAAGACAAGACTTTGCCAAAAATGGTTTCAGACATGGATGCCATAAAGCTTACACACAAAACAACGTATGAGAATGTACACGATGGTAGAACAATCGTAAACGGCTAATAAAAGAACACAGTCACGTCGTCCCTTTCCTTCTGGCAGAGGCGATGCTCTCAGAAGGGACGTGACTCTTTTCAGCCGGAGCTGCCGGGCCCCCAGACACAGCCGGGGCGGTGGCGGCTGTCAGGGGGCGGCGGCGACTCCCTGAGCGAGGGCGTCCGTGGGCAGTGGGGGCACCACGACGCCCACCCTGAGACACGAGGCGAGACGCCGGCATGTGACACGGAAGCAAACAGCCAGGGAGAGGCACCGCATGCCAGACCCGTGACGACCACTGTCTGCGACCACCGGTGGGGTCACACGGTCCTGGGCACGAGGCCCTGGGTTTGCAACAGAGCCCAGGTCGGCAGTGAAGAGCAGCCACGCTCTCCTTTTTCCAACCACCACGAGAACGAAGGAGTCAGAGCCTCGGAGGAGAAACAGTCCCCGGAATCCGACCTCCCAACCTAAAGCTAGCGATCGGGTTCCAAGCCGAGACGAACGCTGTTTTCAGAGACGGAGCAGCTGTCGTCTGCGGTGCTCCCCCGGAAATGGAAACGGCCCAGCAGGGAGTACGTGTGCTGGCTCTTTCTGAACGCAGCTGGCCTCCCATCCAACTTCAGCTGCCTGGGCTTCAGGCACCAGGCTCTGGAGGTTCTCCCTGCGCAAGAGCACAGGGAGGGGGGCAGAGCTGGGGGTGGGGCTTGGCCCGTCCTGCGCAGGGCCAGCCCCTGGGCCTGGGGGCCTGAGGCCTGGAACCACCCCCCAGGCCCTGCCCGTGGGTCAGCTCGAGGCTTGGGGGCTGGGGGCTGAGGGCTGGGGGCAGCCGCGGGCGGCAGAGGCTGGGGCAGCGGGGGCAGGGCCGCCTCCTCCTGGGTCAGGTGGGATTCCGCGGGGTCACTGGGGTATTAACACTCTCTCTCAAAACTGACACGGCTATTTTTACCCAGAGCTGCTGGATCCCCAAATAGGGCCAGAGAGGTGATGGCGGCCAGTGGGCGGCGGCAGCTGTAGTCCCGGGGCTTCCATGTTGGACGGAACCACGGGGTCAGGAAGCCGGCGGTGTTGTCGGTCAGCACTCCTCCGCCCAGAGCGCCCCGGCTCCTGTGCGCGCGGGGGGCTGGGGTGGCGCGGACGCCCCCTCCCTCGGCCTGAGTGACGTGCGTCACAGAGACACGGAGGACGGGGACGGACAGAGGGCACGCGGTCACGGGAACTGCTCCCTGGGGAGACACGTGAACAGTAAGCCAGGCCGCCCAGCAGCACAGCCGCCAACCGAAGGGGCCGCCTCTCGGGACGACTTCCTTGGGCGTCCGGTTGGAAACTCGACTTCCCAGGGACCCCCCCTGAGCAAGCGAAACGTCTGCTCCGTGCGAGACCGGACTGACCTGCGAGGGCACGGCTGGTGTCTGCACGTGCAGAGCGGTTTCTGCGCACCTGCTTCCACGGAACACGCTTCCCAGCCCCAGCACCGGGGGTGGGGGGGCCCACCTTCCCTTCTGGCAGCAGCTGGGACCCCGAGGCCCGTGTGCCACGGAAACAGGCTGTGGTTTCCAGAACCCCTCTGAGATGCAGACCGACAGGAAGGCCCCGTATGTCATAGCTCAGACCTCCCTTTGTTACGGGGTGCAGCCAAGAGGGGGGCCCCAAAGGGGGTTTGGAATGGGGCCCAGAACTCAAGGTGTCCAGGAAATACTAGAATGTCCTCCCCCCTCCCCCCCACAGGTGTGGGTTGGGGGAAGGGACACATGGAGCAGGCCCATTGAGAGCTGTTTTGCATAGCAACAGCTTTGCAGCTAACCTCTGGCGTGGTCATTTAACACATCTACAACCTTTACCTGGTTGCATAGATGTGTTAAATAGCTGTGGCCATGCTCTGAGCCAGGGGGATGGGAGTGACTTCCCCACCAAGATGTGACTGGGGGGCAGGTCCCCAGAGTTACGGTGCCTGCGTGGGAGCTTGGAGAAGACTGGCTCCACGACATGGGGCCACGCCTGCCCAGACTCAGGATGGCCGCCCAGTGAAGCTGGAAGGATCTGAGGGTGCCGGCAAGTGTAGCTGATTGTGGGAGTTGGAAATGGGGCTGCAAAGGAAGATTGGCGCGGGGATTTAAACCGGGACACGGCAGCCACTGGAGGGAGAACCACGCGGCTTTGCCAGGGTTGGGGCTCCCACGGCCATAGTGCAGAGGGAGGACCTCGCTGCTGTGGCAGTGCAGAGGGAGGACCACTCGGTCTTTAGCAGACTGGGGACCCCCGCAGCCCTGTGAGAGAGAACCACCACCCGGCTTCAGCAGAGATCCCGGCGACACAGCTGAGGGTGCCGGGAACCGAGGGAGGCCTACCAGCCGAGACGGATTACTGGGAAGAACCGGGGGCTGCCTGAGCCACGGACTTCTATTTCTTTCCCTGAGATACGGCACCCCAGCCTGGGCCAAGGGGGAAGGAAGGACTGTGTGTGTTTGTGGGTGTTTTAAGGGACTTTGGGGTTCTGATGAAGACATTAGGGCACTACTTTAAGTCTGTACAGCATCAAATAAACATTTCCTTCCCTTTTCACGAGTCTCTGGCCTTCAGAGATGTCTTTCCTAGAAGGCGGCGATGTAATGAACCTGGGGGGTTCCTTTCGGTAACAGTACATTGCCCTTTGGCCCCCTGTGTTCTGTAACAACTTCGCAGTTGGAGAACCGCGTTGCTAGCGTTACTATCGGGACCTCTACCAGAGACCAGTGTTTGCCAAGGTCCGCCTTCCCAGGCCCCGCCCAGAACTCACCAGGCCCCGCCTCCCACCCCGCCCCCGGGGCTCCAGGTCCCGCCCCCAGGCTCCCTGCCCCCCGAAAGCGAGCACAGCGGCCTCCGACGCCCACAGTCTTGGGGCACAAGCGATGAACACAGGCTTTCCCCACACACACCGGTGGGACAGCACGAGGTTCCGCACTTCCTGTCTCTTTAATTTGGGGGGAGGGGACGGAGCTCTGCCGGCAAAGTGCGGGCACACCTCTCCCCGGCTTCTCCCCGTCAGGGCGGGGCACGTATCCCGGGGCGGCACTGTCCCCGCGCAGCGTTCTGAAGTTCACCCATCGGACCGCAAAGGGAAGCCGCGTTTCCAGACTTCCCTGCGGTGCCCGTTTAGCCGTGGGCTGCAACTTGGCAAATTACATTCTCTATTAAAAAAAAAAAAAGGTAGACGAGCTGGATAAATCGCGAGCAGCGGCTGGCAGAGAGCCGAGCTGGAGGCGCTGCAGGAAGAGCCTCTGACAGTCAGTCCCGTCTGTTCCCGCGGACGGAAACCCGCGCGCAGAAGCGGTGCCTGTGTTCTGCCTCTGCGGGCGTTACCAGTTTGGGGCCCGACGTCCAGCAGCGGCCACTTTGCGCGACTTCTATTAAACGCCGGGGGCCATGCACCCACTTGGGATTTTCTGCACATTGGCTATGAAAAATAATAATTTTCAAATGCCTGAATTTTCCACCTAGTTAAGGGCTGAGTGGAACAGACTGAACAGAGACCACATGTTCTCAAAAGCCAGAACCATCGACCGCCTGCTCCTCGAAAGAAAAGGCTGGCTGGCTTGGTCCTGGCGTCTGCTGAACAATCACGTCCTCTGAGGTGTTACCATGGCCCCCCCGCCCCCCGTAAAAGGAAGGCAAGTGAGGTCCAGACGGGGAGAGCAGTCTGCTAGAAGCAAGGGAGGCAGGAGCTAGGACCTGAGGCGGCCGGGCTCCTGGCCCAGCCTGTAACCGTGGCGTGCCCTCTGTTACGGGTAGTATGGTAACTGTGACCACGAACAGGCCACCAGGGCCAGCGTGGGTGCTGCTGGGTCACAGGCCTGCCTGGCACTGCCGGGGGCGGCCCGCTCCCTGGCCCCCACAGTCAACGTCTGGGCTCCGGGGGGACACTCCGCAGGACTGAGAGCAGCAGACACGGGGCAGTCACTCTGCAGCCCTGGGGCCCACCTGCCTGCTTGCTGTGCAGACACGGGGCATCCCTCCCTGTCATCCATCCCCACCAGTCCTGACCCTTTTCATTTACGCATCTGGGCTGTCCTCACTGGCAGCCACACGGCCTCGACTGTGGTGCAGCCCCAGAGGCTGGGATCCCCGCCTAAAGTACCTACCCCATCCTCTCCTGGTGGGGTACAGAGGGGGCCTGGTCTGCCCCTGAGGAGCTCAGCACCCTGTGCCCACTGGGCTCCAGCTCCCTCCTGCCAGTGGAGAACCTTCCTGATCAGCATCATCAGCGCCCCTCCCCCCGCGCTCAGAGCTCAGCCCGTCCTTGCACCCGGGCTCCGAAATCACCAAACGTGGGCACTCACCAGCCCAGCGCCCCAGCGTGCTTCCAACCTCTGACCGCCACAATCTCCTTCAGCAAAAGGGGGACCAGCTGTTCGTCAGGCCCCGCCCTCGAGAGGGCATCCAGCATGGGGCTGTCCTGCCTCCCCCAAGCGGCAGGCCAGCAGAGGGCCGAGTTCCAGGGACCCGGGGGGCTGGGCGGCAGGGACAGCCATCCCCGAAGAGGGAGCTCCTCCCGGCTCCCCGGGACCACGGACACCCCCACACACTGCCCCTGGGCAGGACACCCCAAGGACACCTGGAAAGTGGGGGGTGAGGAGCGAGCCCTGAGCCTCACACGGGCGAGCTCGAGATCAAAGTGGTCGGCGGCCACAGGATCCACAGACTGAAAGCTCAAGTTCAAAATCTCCTGAGTTTAAAACGTCCTCAGGGGGCGAGAGCAAAGCTGATGGCTAACAGATTTTATCAGATCCGCTCGGGCAGAACAAGCGGTGAAATTGCTTCTCACTCAAAGTCCAGGGAATTGCTGAAAAAAAAATAATAAAATTCTCTGGGGTTTATTCATCTGCCAGACGTTCTTCAGAAAACGACCCTTATTAAAGAATAAACCGGGTTCCCTTCTGAAAAACGTGTTTTCATAAAAATTCTCACACCTCAGTCGCCGCCCCCCACTCTGTGTCCGCCTCTGAACTCCGGCGTCCCGTGGCCGGCCCAGCTCTCAGGCGCCCGCACCTGCCGGCCTCACGTCCACGGGAACAACGCAGGGGCCTCGGGTGCCGGGGGGCCGCCCATGTGGGCACAGGGGCTGGCCTTCACGGCGGGGGGGGGGGGATGTCCCGGCAGCCCACACAGACTACTAAGTAAAATTAAACGGCAAACGCCACTAGAAAGCCCAGTAAAATAAACTTCAAGAAGCAAAGCCTGTGACCGGTGCTGACACGGGAATACTGCTCACATGGCGAAAGGGCACAACAGAGGAACAATGGGGCAGGGCCTCCCTGACAGCAGACGCGGCCGAGACCGCAGGGACACGGCCGAGCCAACCAGGGCAAGAGCCACCGGCAGCCGGGGGCAAAGGCCACGTCCCCCTCGGGGATCCCGCCCACAGAGTGGCACGGCCTTCGCGCACCTGCGTGTCTGTCCGCCAGGAGCACGCTGGTCGTGGTTCTAGAGAGAAAGTTGTCGTCTTTCTCAGTCAGAGGCGAAAAGCCCCATCAACGATGAGGCCACTGGGCTTCCCTGGGACGAGCATGAGGCTCCGGCTGCTGCCGAAACAAACTCTGAGGCCGTGGACGGCTCGTGTCGGCCTGCTCAGGTCGGGGGGCTCGGAGGCCCCCGGAGAGCCGAGCAGAGCGGAGAACCACTGTCCTGCGGAGTCCTGACGAGGCTGGTCATTCCTGCAGCCGTGACACTGCACTGAAGTCCGCCCCCTACCTGTCCCTCGGGAGGGCAGGCCTTTGGGCGGCCCGGAATGCGCGGGCTGGCCACCAAGCCCTGCTGGTGACGCAGGATTCGCAGCCCCCGCTCCTCAGATGTGACCTTTGCCACGCGATTTCACGAAAATTACATGAGCAGCCACAGCACCAGGGAGACACCTAAATGCCGTGACTCCAGTGGGTGACACCCAAGGACGGAGCGCCTGGCTGAGGCCCTCCCTGCCCGACGAGGGCAGACCCGGCCCGTGGGTTTCAGAGAGGCCGGCGGGCGTCGGGTCGGGAGGTGGGACCTGCGGCAGACGTTCTGTTCGGTGCTCTGCCCCACCCAGAGACGGCTTCGCTGTTCCCGTTTCCACGTGAGAACTCGGGTCCTTCGAAGCAGAACCACCCAGCCCTCGGCCCGGGCACCCGCTGCTGCTGAAGCCGGACCCAAACTGGCGCCCGCTGGCTGCACGGGTGGAGATGGGAGGCTCCTGAGGGCAGGGCGTCAGGGTGACCCGGCCTGCACCTGGGTGCCCGTGGCCACATCTGACAGAGAATGCCTCAGTTTCCCCGTCAGACGCGGGGCGTCGTCGGGGTCACAGAGCCCCGAGAACTGCCCTTGACCAGCTGTGTCCCCCCGCTCCCTGCCCCGGCACCTCCTCTGCAGTCGACGCAGACGCACTGGCTGCACTCACTGCCACGGGGCCTGCTGTCCGGGGGCGGGTGCCCCCCGGGACTGGACGGCCGCTGCCCGCGCTGCGACCTGGCACCCGTATTTTTTCCCGACCCACCTGGCCGTGGGCGGGGCTGTGAAGGTCCTGAGTTGTACTGCCCGTCCTAGTGACCCGTTCCAACTGGCAGTAAATTCCGGCTGTGAAAAGCATCGTTCTACCCTGTCCTGCATCCGGATGGAGTCTTTAAGATTCCATTTCATAAAAGTGAGTGACTTTCAGGCCCTGGCTGGCATAGCTCAGTGGATGGAGCACGGGCTGCGAACCAGGCATCGCAGGTTCGATTCCCAGCCAGGACACATGCAGGCCACGGCCCCCAGCAACCGCACATGATGTTTCTATCTCTCTACCTCCCTTCCTTCCCTCTCTAAAAATAAATAAATAAAATCTTAAAAAAAAAGTGAGTGACTTTCTTCACGAAGAAACGAGAAGGTCCTATGCCACCCCCCTCTCAGATCTGCCTCGAACTCGAGGGGGTGGGGGCGGGGGCAGGGGGGGCACCAGGGCCACCGCTGAGGAAAATGCTCTGGGAGCACTCGCTGCCCAGCCTGGTCTACAGAGGCCTCCGCGTCCTGCTCCTCGGCACCCAGTGGCGGGAAAGGCATGTGTTGTCCCTGCCCCCACGCACGGCTCCTCCCCCACAGGCCCTGCATCTGGGACGAGACCCCGCCTGCAGGAACAGCACCAGCCAATTACTGCCCCATTTACTGCTTCATTTCAGGACTCGGGTTTGTGACAAATGCTTAAACGTCCGGTACCGCAGAAGACACATTGTAGCAGACGCCTCCAGCGAGGGGCGGCCCGCTGAGGATTCCCAGGGAGACCCACCTGGGCCCCAGGACCCGTCTCAAAGACCACTGCCGTTTGGTGGGAGTCGGCTCTGGGCCACACGCCTTTTTTCTTTTTTAAAATTTTATTTACTTATTTTTAGAGAGGGAAGGGAGAGAGAGAGAGAGAGAAACATCCATGTGCAGTTGCTGGGGGCCGTGGCCTACAACCCAGGCATGTGCCCTGACTGGGAATCGAACCTGCGACACTTTGGTTCGCAGCCCGCGCTCCATCCACTGACCTACGCCAGCCAGGGCAGCCACTCGCCTTTTCAGTCACAGCCACAGCTGCCTGGGGGGCAGCCCCGCCCCCGCCCCCGAGCCGTGAGAGGTCACTGTGTCCCAGGGGCAGGCGAGTGCAACTGGCAGGGCCGCCCGAGGCCGGTGTCCAGACGCACCGACCCTGACCTGGGCCGGGGCAGCTCAGACACCGGGACGGCTGAGGTTGGGGGAACGTCTCAGGCAGGCGATTCCGCCCTTCACCTGAGCGAGGGGCGTCATGACAGTCTCCCAAAGCCACTGAGGCTGAGCCAGCAGAATGGGGCGCGCACAGAACACGACCTTCAAGTCCCTTGTCGCAGCCTCTCCCCTGCGTGGGCAGGCGAGCCGCAGTGAGCAGCTGGGACTCGAGTCCCGAAAGCCGACCCCCGCCCCCCGGCCCGAAGCACAAAAACACACAACAGCGACTCTGCGGCTCGCAGCAGCAGCCGAGTGCTCGCCCGTGTCGGCCCCTCTCCCGGGCGCTCCCCAGCGCTGCCGTCTCTCGGGGCTTTAACCAGTGTCGTGCAACATCGTGCGACCCCCACAGCCGAGAGCACTTCCCATCCGGCCCGGCACCGAGACTGAACCTCACTCAGGGACAAACATCAGCGTGAGGGGCTGTTTCCTTGTTCCAAATCCTCATGAGCCCCCAAGAGGCCTTCCGAAGCGTCCCAACAGCCAGAAGACGGAACTGAACCGGCTGCCCCTCCCCCCACACACGCAGGTCACGACCGCACTGGGCCCTAAAGTCGACCCACAGGGTGACACTTCAGAAAGCCACAGCAAACACAGGAGGGTGCTGCCGGCCACCGAGGATGGCTGGTCACGTCTCAGCCACAGTGCACACACGTGTTCTGGCACTGGGGCCTGTGAACACGTCCTCGGGGTGAGGGGCGGGCGGGCAGGAGGGCCCTGCAGTCACAGGGCATCCCCTCCGTCTCGGCCCCACAGCAGTGCCGCGGCAGCAGCAGAGGCGGTCAGGCCTCGCCCTCCGGCACTTGACTCTGCGCCTCTCGAGGAGAAGTGCCCACCTCAAGTGCCTGCCGGGGCCCAGGCTGCCCGCTGAGTGCTCAGGGCGGGCCAACCCCCTCTGGGAGCCTCTCGTCCGCTAATCCCCTCAGCACCCAGGAGACCGGCCGCCCCGGGACAGAAGTGCCTCTTGGCCGAGCTGTGAAAGCGCCTGAGGCGGAGCCCAGCACTCGACCTGGCTGAGGAGGCCGCTGCGGGGGGCGGGGAGGGGGGGTGCTGCGCCGACGCCCCACACGTCCCTGAAGTCGGGCGCGGTCCGCAAGTCCCGCCCAGCAGGCACATCCACTCCTGCAGCGGAGCCAGAGGCCGCAGCCAACGCTGACTCAACCCAGAGACACGAAGGTGATATTTTTACCCGAACCCACATCTCCCCTCGTCTCACCCCTTCCCGAGCCCGGCCACCAGCTCCACAACCAGGGCGCCCAGGACGCAGCCCCACTGCCCCGCGAGGTCGGACGCGGACGGTCCGCGCCTCCCGGGGTGGGGGGGCCACTCCCCTGAAAGGCTGCTGCGTCTGCGTCGGGTGCGGAGCCCTCCACCCCGTCCTTCCTGCAGCTCAGCCCCGGGGCCATGGAGCTCGGGGGACGGCCTCAGCCAGAAACAGCGAACACGCGTGCTCACCCTTCTCTCGTCCCCCTCGTGGGAGGAGGGATGCCAACAAAAACACGAGTGCGAGAAACGCCAGAGCGTTTACGGCCCGGGTTTCTGTGGGACTTCTAGGAGTTCTGTGGGACCACGCAAAACAGAAGGTGTCTGCTCACCAGGGGAACCACTGACAAGATGAAAGTTTGACCCGCTTAATGGGAGACCATACATACTGATGAGGGACTGATACCCAAAATTTATAAAGAACTCATACAACTCAACACCAGAAAAAGAAACAATTTAGTTAAAAAAACAGGCAAAGGCTCTGGACAGACACTTCTCCAAAGAGGACACACAGATGCCGAACAGACATATGAAAAGACGCTCAATGTCACCAATCGTCAGAGAGACGCAAATGAAAGCCACGGTAAGATACCACCTCACACCTGTCAGAAGGGCTGACATCAACGTATCAACAAACAAATGCTGGCGAGGATGTGGAGAAAGGGGAAGGCTTTCGCGCCGTTGGTGGGAGTGCAGGCTGGTGCGGCCGCAGTGGGAAGCAGGACGGAGTCTCCCTGAAGCTAAAGACGGAGATGCCTCGTGACCCAGCGACTCCACGTCCGGACACGGAGCCGCAGAAACCAGAAACGCTGGTCTGAAACGATGCAGCGTGATTCACAGCTGCCACGACGTGGGAGCAGCCCCAATGCCCGTCCGCAGGTGAGTGGACAGAAGAGCCGTGGTGCCTCTGCCCAGTGGAACAGTGCGCAGCGGCGGGAAAGAAGGAAGCCTGACCGTCCGTGACAGCGTGGACGGGCCTGGAGGACAACACGGCACTCGGTGAAGGAGGCCAGTCAGAGAGAGACCCATGCCCTGTGACTTCACGTTTCAGTGGAATCTGAGGAACAGCAAACAGAAGAGAGACAGACCTACGGACACAGAGGACAGACTCCCGGGGGGAGGGGTGGGGGCCGGGTGAACAGGGTGCAGGGACCGAGCAGGACCGAGTGGCGGCTGCAGCACAGGCACGGGGCCCTGGCGTCCGGCACGGGGAGCGCAGTGGACAGTGTTGGGGTAACTGCGTGCGGTGCCCGGCGGGCGCTGGGCACGCCGACTGGTGACCGCTCCCTGAGTTATGCGCCGTCTGACCACTGCGTCGCACGCCCACAACCAGTGCAGAATGGTGCCGGGAGTCGCGAGCCGCTGGTGGCGGACGGACGGACAGCGAGCAGTGAGCAGGCACGGCGTTCTCCCTGAGGGGCTCACAGGCTGACTCGGGAGACACTGTGTGCGAGAACAGCTCCGGGCCCAGACCCGTGCTGCCCACGGCCCCAGAGGAGCCGGGGCCGCTGGGGAGGCCTTCGCTGCAGGACCCCGCCCCCACTGCGTCCCCTCGTGCCTCGAAGGCTGCCTGCAGGGCCCCTACCCAGGCCGCCGGTGACCAGCTCGGGAGGCTCCGATGCAGGACAGCGCTGCCCCCGCGGTGCCGGTCTGGGGACCTCCCCAGGAGAAGCGGGGGGACGTTCACGGAAAACCGCACACCCACGAGCAGAGGCGGTGCCGCCCCGGCCGGGCCCACAGACCCTGCACGCGGGATCCGGGTGAGGACGCGGAAGCAGCTGACGGGCTGGCGGGCTGCGGACCGCGCGCCCGCACACAGCCCTGGGGTCCCCGCCCCGCCGCCCGGCCTCCACCGCCCGAGCTCGAAGGGCCATCCCCCTGTGTCCACGACGGGCCTCGGGCTGGTCAAATCCAGGTCTGCCCCGTAACCCAGCAGTCGCCCCCCGACGAGCGCGTGCTGACGGCCAGAAGCACTGACAGGGCCGTGCGGTCTGAGCGTCGTCGGGGTGAAGCACGGCAGGGAGAGGAGAGGAGCAGCGGGGTGCGGGGGGGGGGGGGGTGCGGGGGGAGGGGGGGAGGGGGCGGGGCAGGAGGACCCAACGGACCCCTCAGTTCCAATGCCATCTTTTCTTTTCACAGGAACAGCCGCGCCCCGCAGAGGCGACCCTACAATTTGCACACCCCGCAGGGACTCCAGCTTCATCTGGAGGTGGGGCGGGCGACGGAGAAGGAAGTCTCAGCAGACTGACGGAAATAACACGGTGAGCACGGCTGACCAGTCCGAAAATGCAGCCGATAGGAAACAACGGTCACCTGCCCGACCGCGACGGGGCCGAGCTGCACTCGCCGGGAGGGTCTGAGCTGCTCCGTCCCCCGGGAGGATGGCGGTGACCCTGCCGGGGAGGCCACAGCCTGGCCCTCCACGGGGCTCCCACGGGGCTCCCACGGGGCTCTCCCCGTGTGTACGAGGGGCACACACGGGACCCAAACCACAGCGATGCAGAGACTCGCGCTCCAGAGCGACGCGGGGAGAACGCTGAGCCCCTGTCGCACTCACAACCCAGCGCCCCACAGTGACTCACTGGTCAGAGCTCAGCGTGGACACCAAGCACCAGCCCCCAAAGCACGGGCTGAAATCACCCGCCTTCACCCTTCTCGCTCTGCTCCGCTGCGCCCACCGGCTGGTCACTCGTGTTGCCAGGACGCACGCCTGTCCCGCCGCCGGGGAGCTGGCGGGTTTGCTCTCTCTCATGAGGGCAGGACACGAGGCGCTCAGAGTGACAGCCTGGAGAGCCACACAGAAAGAACCGAAGTCCTGGAGAGGAGTGACATTTCTGGGGAAGTAGAGAGGGTTTGAAAATCAGCGCAGGAATATCTGAGTCCTACCCGAGACAAAGGTCTCCGAAAGCCCGCTGGTGTGGGGAGGCCCCCGTCCGCGGGTCTGGGGCCCACAGGCAGCTACGCAGGGACACAAACCCTCAGAGTGAGCCCAGGCCGCCCGCACCCTTGAGAGAGCACGCTTCGGTCCGAGTGGTGGGCAGGTGCACGCACACGCCAGTGCCCGGGTCCGGACAATTCAGTTTCCTTCCTCAGCGCGGGCGTCTGAAGGAAAAACGGAGACAGCCGCTCTGCATTGTTCTCACTGTTCTAAGCTTAGGAATTCAAGTTCACACTTTCTGCTGGTGGCGTCAGCAGAGGAAAGGTCGGGAGACGGCTGGTAAGGAATTTCTGATTTCGCATCAACGTTAACACTCACACTGTCTTTAGTGTCACATTGACTCTGTGGGGACATCCGCCTGCGTCAGCCTGACACTGTTCCCACTGGGTCAGCACAGAACACAAAGCTCAAACCTGCTGGCAGAAAGGTGACAGTCAGAGGTGAAATCAGCCCTGACCTGTGTGACCCAGAGGTCGGGCGTTGTCCCACAAAGCGAAAAGGTCGCCAGTTCGGTTCTGGGTCAGGGCACAGGCCCGGTCCCCGCTGGGGTGCATGTGAGAGGCAGCCAATTGATGTTCCTCTCCTGCCTTCCCCTCTCCCTAAGAATGGATGAGTAAAATTAAAAGGAAAAAGGTGAAGTCCATCTCTGTTTCAGATGCCTGGCCCCACTGTCTGGTGCCTCCCAGGTGCGTCTGCAGCCAGAGGCCTCTGCTCAGACTCTCTGAGTGTCCCCTCCAGAGGGGCCCTCCCAGAGTCCCCTGGGGCCCCCGCTTCCTGACACCCTGCTCTAATCAAGCAAGCTGGCGGAGTAATTATTTCCTGGGAGATGTCTGAAAATGCCACGCCAGGTAACAGCACACTCCAAACAGAAGGGAGAGGAGGAACCGCCTGGAACTCCTGTTGCTAAAACAGTCCCACAGGAAGAGTGGATCCAAGCCACCAAGATGGCAGAGGGCAGGTGACCGACAATAAAACCTCCCAAATCTGCTGGCAAAGCCTCGGCTGCCGGAGCAGAGAGCACACCTGCCAGCAGACACCCACGTGCAAGGTGAGCGTGCCAGCCGCAGCCGGCACGGCCCTGGCCCTGCTTGAGACACAAAGCCCGGGAGAGAGGAAGGTGGCGGCTTTCTCTGTTCAGTGTGAGAGACCCAGCGTGGAGCTCCAAAACCGGGACGCTCAGTTTTCTTACGACACCTTCCCGTTTGCCTAAAAGAAAAAAAAAAATAAGGCAAAGCCAGGGCCTCCTCACTCACTGCTCCCCTGTGGCAGCCACTTCACCCCCTCACTTCCAAATAAAGCGACTCTCTCCTGGATCCCCTGCTCCCCTGAAGGGGGGGATGGCGGGGGGACGCAGCTATTTAAAGCCGCTGCTATTCCTGGGTGGGCAGCTGCGGGCTCCACCTGTCTTCTGTCCCAGTGTCCGATGTCCCGAGTGCCCGGGACACACTGTCACCTGCCTCTCGTGCTCTTATGTCTGACCTCCTGCAGTCTGACCCTCAGAAGCTGCCTGTGTGACCTGCAAATCTATTTCCAAGTCAGGCCACAGATATGTACGGGGGGGGGGGTCCCCCGCCCCAGGCGGGAGGCTGTGTCCCGGGAACAGGGCAAACCCGCAGCCAGGTCGCTGTGGCCCTGCTCAGGAGTGTCCACGGAGCAGCACCCGCCTGGGCCGACCCAAGGGCCTGCAGACCTCACGGGGACACGTGGTCCCCACGGGACACATGGTCCCGGCGGGCCCCCGGGTGTGGATTCAGGGGCTGGGTCATATTCAGGCGGCCGAGCTGGCAACAGGCTGGACGGGCCAGCAGCTGAGGGAGACGTGAGCTCAATGCCCGGAAAGACGTCCGCTGTCAGCGCGGAGGTGCGGCTCCATCTCCACAGCAGACCCGCCCACACTGCCGGCCACCGCCCCTCAGGGAGCCGGGGAGGCAGCTTGGGGGCGGGCCAGGAGCCCGGAGAAGCAGAGTAACAGCAGAACTGCAGCCTGCGCGCACGGGGTGAGGACAGAGGCCTCTTGCGAACAGGGACTGGGACCGCTCGCCTCTGCAGGTGCCGCCCTGGGCTGCCCGGCGCTCCGGGGACCCGTCCAGCCTTGGGCGCGTGGGCGTCTACGCTGGCTGTCCTGGCCCGCCGGGGCGCGCGCCACAAACAGCTAACACCGCAGGGCACAGCAGCACGGTTTCCCAAAACTTCACAAAAACACAGGAAGCTTCATCAAGGACGGACCCCTGATTTCTGGCCCGTGACACCGATATTGACCGTTGTGCCTTTGCCGATGGACTCAATCCGCTGCAGAGGAGACTCATCCCAGAAAGCTCCTCCGTTCTCACGCGATCGCACTGCCCCGCCGCACGGCAGGCCCTGCGGCTAGGGGGCGGGGCGGGGCCAGGCCAGGAGCCCTGGGGGCCGGGGTGGGGCAGGGCGGGGCCAGGAGCGCTGGGGGCGGGGCCAGTAGCCCTGGGGGCGGGGCGGGGCGCGATGGGCGGGGCCGCGAGCACTGGGGGGCGGGGCGGGCCACGAGCACTGGGGGTGGGGCGGGGCCAGGAGCTCGGGCACCGGGTTTGGGCCTCTGGGTGACGCGTCCGAAGCTGGTGACAAGCTGAGCAAGTCGGAGTATCGGGGACAGAGCCCACCTGGGCCCACACGCCCGCACGACCACACCGTAAATGAACTCCATCCACGCCGTGCGGGACGTGCAGACGGGCGGTCGGGGTCAGTCCACAGCACCGGCACACTCGGTAACTGCCGCCTGGACCAGGAACCGGGCGGAACCCACGCTGTGACCCGTCCCCACCCTGACGTCTAACCCACGGGGGCGACTCCTCTCAAACCAAGCGCCCGAGGGGCTCGGGGCCGGTCCTCCAGGGGCAGAACCCAGCGGAAACGCACCGACTCCAGCTTTCTCCGCGTTCGTTTCACTGGCGTCTTTGTTTGCAGCCGTGGACGTGACTGTCGGGCACAACCACGACACAGCGTCCCCTTGACTCTGGTTAAAGGGCAGCGCGCTGCCGTAAGGGCAACGTCCACACCTGACCAAGCGGGAGGCGCCTGGCCTGAGAAACGCTCGGGGAAGCTTGCCGATGGGTGTGAAGTGCTCGCCCCCGCCCCCACCCCAGCCGGTCGGTGGCGGAGCGCCACCCCCGCCGCGCGGTCGCGACACCCCCTGCGGTGGTGGTTGTTATCGCCCGTCTGGCCGGCCTTCCTCCCACGGCCTGCTGACAAGGACGGGAACACACGGGTTCCCCGTTCCCTGAAGTCCTTACGGCCGCACGTTTCAGGGACGGTTTAGAACTGGGGTCCGTCGCCGCAAAGGCCAGAAACAGCCCCTGCTGAGTGCCTTTCAGGTTCCAGTCACGGGGAGAAACCACACGCGCTCACACAGACGTGGCTTTCGAACCAACCGAAGGGGAAGGGAAAACCCCGAGCCTCCTTCTCTGGGGTCCGACCTCCCTGTACCGGGGGGCGCGGGGGGGGGCGCTGTGCAGTCCAGCGACTTCAGCCGGCGGGACGGTGGTGAGACGCGCTCAACGTGTCAACCACAAGGACCCAGACTCCCCGCGATCGGGCTGCACGCGGAGCCGCGTCCCGGGTCGCACGGCCCCCACCCCGCACTTCACTTCACAGGGGGCTCTCATCTCACCGAGAGGAACAAGGGGTCCTGACGCCGCATTCAGAGCAGCCGGGCACTTCCGGACTGGTCCCGGGTCTCGGTCCCCAGAGACGCGCTCACACGCACTCGAGCCCGCCCTCCCACACACACACAGACGCGCACGCGGTTTTTCACTCGTTCTTAAGCAACCAAAAAGCCTCGCTTGTCCAGACGCGGAGGCCACGCTGTCGCTGGGAGGCGCAGTCCAACGCCAACACCAGGCTGAGGCCGCGCTTCCCTGCGAGGGCCTCTGCCGGCCGCCTTGGCGCTGGCGTCCTGCCCGGCGCGCTCTGCAGCTGCCTGCACCGCGGGGACCCGATGCCGACGCACAACCCGTCGCTTCGGCCCCGTTGCCGTGGAGGACAGGCCCTGTGGGCCTGTCCCGGGGGCCCCCGGAGGGGTCAAGGTCGCAGGCAGACCGTCGATGGCGGGGGGAGGGGCGGGGTTGGGGACAGTCTCCCCGACTGCGGAGACGAGAACGTCCCGGGGGGTGGGGCGGTGGGGACGGGTGCGCACGGCGTGAGCGTACGTAAAGCAACGCCGGGCAGGCGCAGGCGAACGTGCTGGGGGGGTGCGGGGGTGTGAGTGCTGCGAGCGTCCCGCCGCAGTTGAACGCAGGCACCGGGAGTGCGGCTGTGCTTCGTGGCCCCGGAGCTCAGCCCCAGTCTGCTCACGGAGGGAAAAACCGAGTCTCGCACGGAGACACTGCTCAGGGTTGAGTGTCCCCAGCAGCCATGGAGTCCTGGGAGGCGAAGCGGTTGGTGGCCCCACGCTGGCCGTGCCCGAGCACTGACCGACGCACCGGGGCCGGTGCAGCTGCCTCCCGCGGCCTCTCCAGCCCGTCAGGGCGCATGCAGCTGCCGGCCGGGCGTGTGTCCACACACACTGCTCGTGAATAGTGCTGGTGACACGGAACACGCCCCTAAAACAATGACGCTCGTGCCGGGAACAGACTCGGGCGTAGACGTGTGAAGCCGAGCAGACGCGCTGGGCCCTATGGGACCGCCATGCTCGTCGGAGGAGGGACCGAGAGGGCCAGCGAGTCACAGATGACCCTTCTCCGCCGGGTCCTTTCCCGGCACTGCAATGTGGTCACCTCTGTCCAAGGAGAAGGTTGGTCAACCAAAAGTGGGCTGAACGTGTGAACGCCATCACCTGGGCCGGGAGCAAGTCCCGCCCCCTGCAAACAGACGCGGAGGGGTGTCACCGGCCCCCAGGTCCTACCCATGGAGCCAGGCTTGTTTTGGAACAACAGCCTCAGAAGACACATTCCCCCCAAGAACGAGGCAGGAGGTTCACCCAAGCGGTCTTGCCCCAGCAAATTCCAGCCAGCCTGTGAGCACAAAGAGACCCCAAATCACGGGCCCAAAGTGCCCCAAATTTAAGAAGCCCCCAAAAGTGAAAGGGTGGACAGTACTAACCGTGTCCTGGACACGAACCAAGTCTCCTCTTCATACCTAGGTGACTGCAGCCACCACCCCCGGCACTGTCTCCTGGGAGACCCGCCGTCTCCGTCCCTGAGGACGAGCCACCAGCAGCCACGCCTCCCCTGGGGACGCGTCCGAAGGAGACGACCTGCGAGACCTTGTCCTCCTCACACTTGCTCTCTTACGGCCACAGCTGCCCTCGGCCCGAGCTGTGGCAACGGGCCAGGAGAGCACCCGGAGACACAGCTGCCTGCCGCAGGAACGCTCCCCAACACGGACGACACCCAGCCGTGGATGTCCGGTCCCCTGCTCGGCGGCCGGGCTGCTTGCGGGTTCAGCACAGCACCCTGGGCCCCACATGTCACCCCCCCCACCCCCCGAGAGCCCACCAACGCAGCTCACACATTTACCCCCCGACAGAGCAGCGGAAACAGTCAAAAACACCAGCAAAACGTCCCTCGGGCCCAAGGTTGCAACAAGAGCCCCGTGAGGAGGCGAGAGCGGTGCCTTCTCCCTCAGCCACACGGACGCCCCGCGGCACCGCGGCTCTTCCCGAGCGACCTCTCCACCTGCCGGCAGCGTAGGGGACAAGCCTGCCACACAGGGAGTCTGAAACAGCGAGTGAGGACCCGAAGCTGACGCGTTGGGGACGACGCATGAACACCCCAACACCAGCCTTCACCTGCAGGTCCCAGACAACCAGCCTGTGCAACCGGCAACAGGCAGTGAAGACAGACGCACCAGAGGCCAAGGCCCCTGGGGGTCCCCGCCTGTGCACCCGGACATCAGCCTGACTCCAGTGCCAACAGCGTGCCGGGGGACCGGCGTGAGCAGTCACCACGCGCCACGGGGCTGCCCGACACTCGGCCCCCGTGGGCGCCCCCCCGCAACCCCGCTCCAGCACGTCTCGGAGCCGGTGCAGGCGGGCGACGTGGGCCGCGGAACCGCTGGCCCGTGTCCACGTACCTCGATGATCCTGTCATGAATCTGCAGGCCGCCGTCCCTGGCCGCGGGCCCGCCGTCCACGACCCTGGAGACAAAGATGCCCTCGCTGGGGGGCCCGTCCTGGTTGTCCTGTGGGTCGGAAAGCACAGGCGTGAGTGCCAGGGGCCGCGGGGGCCCCACGGCGAAGACGGTGTGGAGTGGCCGAGACGTGAAGGCGTTTGTCCCCCAGTCTGTTCGCACGGCGAACGCCGCTCAGCCCACACCGAAGGGTGCACAGGGCCCTGCCACCCTACCCCGCGGCCTCCGCCCACGTCCGAGCGTCCTCCCGGCTCACGTCACAGTGTCGCCTTCCCGCACTGTGTCTGTCTCCTCCCCAAACTGTAAAAGCCGCAGGGGGCTTCAGGCAGCCGCACTGCCCACCTGACGCCCCAAGAGGCCGAGCGGCATCCGCCTCCCAGGTGTGGCCGCTGGAGACAGTGGGCAGAGGTCACACCTCCCTCCCATGTCCTGAGACGCCCCTGCCTGTGTCTACATGGGGTGAGCCCCATGCCCTGGGACCGCGGGGCAAAGGGCACGCCACACATCGATCGGTTTGGCGGAATCGCCCCCGGAGCCCGCCCAGCGGATCTCCGACTGGGCGTGTCCCGCATCCCCCCAGCTCGGGCGTTCCGGAACACTGGACAGCTCCCGGTGGTTCTAATAATGCTTCTCATCGATGTAGCAGCACTGAGTACTGAGCAGCTTTGCGACAGCTAATAACCCGGACCGGAAACAGGTGCTTTATTTTGTTCTGGTCCATACGGGAAAGGCCTCCCCAATCCAGTGGTTTCTGACCGCGTCTCCTCAGACCCCTGCAGGTCCCCCAGCGCTGGAAGAGGGTCCGGGACAGGAGGGCACTCGCCGCTTCCACTCCTGCCTTTTCACAAAACCACATGCTCAGACGAACAGGTAAAACTGTCCCCTCAGCTCCTTCATGACTGTCTTTCCAAGCGGCGCTGGGTGACCGTCCCGGGGCCCACACACGGAGTGCCGGTGAGTCACAGCAGGTTTGTGAGCTGAAGGCACAGCATGTGTCCCCCACCCCCCACCCCAGACAGAACCCCTGACGCTCGAGGACAGGACGTTCCACAGACATGCCCAGGTCCAGCGGGAGTCATGCCTGTGAGGCAAGGGCCCAAAGTCACAGCCTAAAATGGGCATCAGCAGTTTCCCCAGCTCCGACCCCCGTGGCAGGGGCAGGTCTCCAACTGCCACTGGACTCCATCAGACTCTCCCAAGAGGGCCGGGTCAGCGTGCCGGATCGCTCGGCCGGGTCAGCTGTCCTGCCCCCTGTGCGGCCGGCTGCACAGCCCCACCTCACCGCTGCCTCACTGGGGCCCCTACTCCTCCCTACGTGGGGTCTCGGGTGAACGCCACAGCTGGGCCACGGCCCCTTGTCCGGAGCACACGCCCGGGACCAGGTGCGTCGTGAGCTCAGGGTCACCTCGAGGGGCACGTGCTCTTTCTTCTCACTTCACAAACAAAAGCGCTGGCACAGAGAGGTTAAGCAACGTCCCCAAGATCACACAGGTCAACCACAGCAGGGGCAGCTGCAACCCGAGGACAGGCTGTTCTGTGAGACTCACTCTGACGGCGATTCCGTCTCCCACCGAGCAGAGGCCCAAAATAGCCCCGAGTCCAGAGGACCAGCATTCCTCGCGGTGGGGTGGAATGTTCCGCCAGGGAAGCTGGAAGGTCTCCGGGGACCGCAGAGGATTCACGGACAAGCCCCGGCTCCCCAGGGCTGACGTCAGCCTTCCGAGGGAAAGAGGCCTGTGTCTGCGCGGACCTCACGGCCGTGCGCTCCTTGGCTGGGAGAACAGGGAGACGGGGACGGGGTTTTGGCTGCGGTTCCTGTCGCAGGAACTTCGTCCAGCACAAGTCAGTCTCTCCGGGAGCACCGGGAAGCTCAAGCAGAAACCAGCGAGGACGGCAGAGAGCTCGACTTGGGTGACGTCGAGACCGTGGGGGGAGCACACGGGGAAAAACCGCAGAACGCCACCCCACCACGGGGCAGCCCGGTCCGTCTCCTCGGGGCCCCTCCCGGGCCTGGGTCCGGCGCCGCTCCTCGCACGTCCGAAGCCGGCTGCTCGTCGAAGGGAGCCCAGCCGGCCCGGGGGGGGCTGTGCTCTGCTGGCTTCAGAACGTGCGGGGCGCCTGACAGCGCTGGCCGGCCGCCGGACGGGGGCGGAGGGGACGGGCGTGACGCCCCCACTGGCCGCCGCCCCTCTGGGGCTCCTCGGACGAGCGGGGAAGCGCTGGCTTTGCTCAGCACGCTCCGCACGGGATGCAGAGCCTGCGTCAGAGCCCGGCGTCTCACGGGTACTCCCGGGACACCGAGTCCCGGCCCCTGCACTGTGTCCTACCCGGGGCACCGGGCGCCACTGCCCGTCAGCTCCCCGAGGCCCCGCCTGGTTTCCAGGCGATGCCGCAGAACACACTTCGGTTCCGTCGTGCCTTCCCGCTCGTCGGCAGAAGTTTGAGAAAACTCCGCGGCCCATGGGTGCTCGTGGAACCCAATGCTCCTCCTGGGACGCTCGGGGGGGCTCCCGCAGACAGGCCCCAGTCACGGAGGACACGCGGGGACGCCGCCAACCCCGGCGGTGTGTCCCGAGGTCTCTCTTTGAGGGAGAAAGAGAACCACCGACCACACGCTCCTCGACGAGCCCGAGAAGGGACCCGAGACCCTGGCACTCCAGCGAGGCTGCCGGTGCTGCCACCGCCGGGGAGGCGCAGAGACGGCGCCGTCCACCTGCTCCCACGGAGGCGGCTTTCTGCCACCGCGGCGTGGCGGGCGGGTGTCTGCGCGTCACGTGATCCTCGGGCACCGGCCCCTCCTGCTGCCACACTTCTCGGGTGACGCGTGTTTGAGGGACGCGGGTTTACGGGGACCGGCGCGGAGCCCGTCCGCCGTCACCGGTTTGCCAGCAGCGCTGCTCCCTCCCTCCGCGTCTCCGCGGTGGCACACGTCGGTGCTTCTCGCGCCGTCTCAGACGTGGTCACGGTGAGCGTGCGTGTTACGCCGACCCGTGACCGGCCGACTCTGCTGTTTCCGTCGTCACTGACCGGGGCACCAGACGCCGTGCCCAGGAAAGACCGGGACCCTAACCGACCGGCAGCACGTGGCTTCTCACCGCTCTGCCCACACGGGGGCCTCGTTCGGGAGACGCCGCCGTCCTGGGCTTCTGACGCCGGAGAGCGGAGTCCGGGCCGCCTCACGGGGCCAGGGAGACAGGAGGGTGCACCGGGGCGGGGCCCGTGCCGCCGAGACCGTGGGCTGCAGCCAGTGCTCACACGCCACCTGCACACCCCGGGGCCCTCGGGGCTGATCCGTGAGTCCGTCTGTGCTCTGTGTACGGACGGAAAGGTCAGACGACCACACGCGTGTCCTCCTGTGGCTGCTGCTGCCGCTCGCCGACAGGCCCCCTGGTCCCCACATGCGGGCGGAGACAGGGCGGCTGGCGCTGTTTCTGAGCCTGAGACATGGCACCCACTCCGCAGCTGGGGGGCAGGAGCGGCTCTGACTTTCACGTCTCGTTCTGGGAAAAGCACGTTCCGTGAGGCTACCGCTGCCTCAGTGACTCCTCGGGCCCATCTGGGCAAGGTAAACAGAGAAGCTTCTGGAAGGATTCACGACCCTAGCTGCCACTAAGAACCCGCAGGACGCACGGGGAGAGGTCCAGACGGCAACAGCAGCAGGAGTCTGGACGACCCCGATCCCGGCCCCCGCGGACGACCTCGGGGGCTCGCGGCCTCGGCGCAGCCCAGTGACGCACCCTGCGCACCCGGGATCTTCCCGGTGCCCCCCTTCCTGCCGCCTTCCTCACTCTGCGCCCCGTCTGACACGTGCGTGTCTGTGCTTCCTCCCGGACAGACGCCTCCCCGGATGCAGACCCTGGGATGCAGGGACGCAGGCCCCTGTGGCCCGCCCCCCCCCCCCCCCCGGCAGATGGCCCTGTTTGACACTCCCTCACTAAACGGCTTAGATCTCCCTTCCGGCTCCTCAGACGAGTTTCCTTCTACGCTGCGAGAGGAGGAACAGGAGGGAGGTGACGTGCACTCAGGTCGCCCACCTGGAGCTGGGACCCGGCCCCCTGCCTCCGCCCTCCCCGCGCCCCCCCCACCGGGGGCCTGGCACAGACTTGTCCTCTCAGTGACCCTGACGGACGGGCACTCGGCCCCTGCTCTCCGACGAGGGGCCAGGGCGAGCGGGGTCGGCCCAGAGCCGTGTGGGGGCAGAGGCCAAGCACCAACCCACAGGGTCGGCCTGGCCCCGCCAGCGGCCGAGCTCACCCGCCAGCCCACCAGGCCGGTCAGCTGGACGGCCCACGGGCAGACACCTCCCCGAGTCCGGCAGCCGCTGCATCCGCAGGGCGATGACGCCGCAGGAGGCCACCTGACTGCATCCCCCGGGGTGGGGACCAGACACAAACCACCAGGTCTCGGATCACAGGAGCCACAGGTGCGGCCCAGGCCCCACCCCACCCCCCGGCCACCCGCTTCCAGCCACAGCAGGGAAGGAACACCCACGCGGCAGCGAACATACCGCACACGGCCGCCCGCCGATGATGTTGAAGCCGAGGGAGCCGGCGTCGCGGTGCAAGACCAGGGTCAGGCTCTGGGTCTCGTCGCCCTGCGGGGAACGGAGAGGGAGGTCAGTTCGCTCGCGACGAGGAGGCAGGCGGCAGGGCCGCCCCTTCCCTCTAAGTGCGCTGGCGGGTGGGTGGGTCACCCAGGGTCAGTAAAACTCAGCACCGCTTGGAGCTGCTGGACCCGAGCGAGGACGCCCTGCCCTGGGTCAGGCCACAGACACTTCCGAGGCCTCGTGCCCTGGAGCGACTGACGTCCGGGCGCCTGGCGAGCCCCTCCCCTCCGGACTCTGGTCGGCCAGCGCGTCTCCCGCCACACGCCCGGGCAGGGGGCAGAGAACGCACCGGTCTGTCTGCTTCCCCACCCCGCCTCCTGTGGCACCCTGAATGGCTCAGACGTGACCCCCCCGGCCGTGTGAGCCCACTCTCGGCCCGTCCACAGTCACCTGTGCGGGGAGACGTCGGGGAAGGGCGGAGGAAGGTTGGGGCAGACCCGAGGGGAAACCGAGGACCCCCGCCTCCGCGGAAAGGGCGGGCACCACCCCGGTGACACTGTCGCGCCCACGGGACAAGCAGCAGGTGGGTCGGCATGAACCCTCCCAGTGCACAGGCCGTGCTGTCCCGGCAGCGCCCAGAGGCTGCGGGCGTCTGTCGGGGGTGGGGAAGCCAGGGCGGCCGGGCCGGGCCGCTGGGTCACACACTGACGACCACCAACAGGCCGACGCGTGTGCAAATGGCCACCTGACCGGCATGGTGGCGTCAACACCAGACTGGCTGGCACAGGGCCAGGCGGCTCCCGGGGGGCACAACCGCACAGGGACGGGGGCGAGGACAACTCACAACTGCACCACTCACGTTTCTCGTCTAAACACGGACTTTTCTAAATGCAGCATCTTTAAAAACGTGGAAGCCTTCATCACAAGCGTCCTTAGAAACACTGACCGCTCACCGCACACGAGGTTTCATGCTGGTGTCTCCTACTTCCCACCAAACTTCTGCCGCCTGCTCTTTGGGGAATAACTGCAGCGTCCGCAGGGCCTGAGCTCGGCTCCGACAGCGGGAAGGCCCCAGCCGCTGGCCCTGCGCTCCGGGGCGCAGAGGTGTTCATGCCAGCCCGGACACCTGTGGCCGCTGCGGCCCAGCACACACACAGTCCCCACCCCGACTCCCGACAGATACACACACACACACACACACACACACACACACAGGATGGATGTGCCGAATCATCTCCAAGTTCTCTGCAGCCCGCGCTGTTTCTCCCGGAGAGGGCCCCACCCCAGCTAACTGCCCAGAACCAACCCAGCGTCCTGGGTGCAGAAGTGACATCGGGGACCCAGCCCCGCGGGTGCCCGGCCCCGAGAGCGCAGGGTCTCACGGTGGCAATGCAGCGGCCAGCCGGGACCCAGGCCGACACCAGCGCCCACACTCTTTGCGGCTGGCTGCTCGCAGTCCTGCATCCCTCGGCCTCCAGAGGCGGGGCCTTCCCATTGACCTGTCACGGGGGATTAGACCGCTAATTAGTTCTGCAATTAGAGTTGCGAGTGCAGCTCCTCGCCCCGCGCAGCCCTCGCTGCAGAGATGCCGCGCATCCACGATGCCCTGCAGGCGTCCGGAGAGCGCGGCGTCCCCGCCAGGAGCGGAGTCACGGCTGAGTGCTGGGATCCACAGCCGGGGCCCGAGACGGGGTCCTCGTCCCCGGAACCAGGAGGGCACCGCTCCTCCCGCCCCAGGGTCACAAGGAAGCACCGACAGGCTCCTCACGCCCAGTGCGGGGCGCAGCAGGTGGGCGGGGCCGGGCTCAGCCCACAGCAGGGCACCGAGGGGGGGACACGCCGGACCTCAGCCCCGGGGCCACAGCCCTTCCGCCCCCAGTGCAAGCGGCGCAGAGCGTCTGCGCCTGAGCGACACCGTGAGTCTCAAGTGCCCGGGGGGGGGGAGGGGGACTCCATGACCCGGGACGGCCACCAGCCCTTCTGCCGAGTGGGCCATCGGGGCCGGTGCCCCGGGGCGGGCACGTGCAGAAGCCCCTCAGGAGTCAGGAGCAGCACACCCACTGAGAGCTCCCCGTGCAGACCCTGCAGAGCGTGTCCCGGGCCCCTCCCGGCACCACCGTCCCCCGGCCCCCTCGCACCCAGCAGTTCTGACGTGGGGCTCCGTCCAGCGTGAGCGGGGCGGGGCCGAGCAGCCCAGGGAATGGCTCCGACACCTGGAAACAATTCTGTTTACTCAGTGGGGCGGCGGGGTGGGGGGTGCTGCACAGAGAAACCGTTCCCTTCCATACAGGCTCCCTCTGGCCTGGCGACCTGGGAAGGAGCCGCGCCGCTGAGACGGGCCCCTCGCTCGCTGCTGGACACACCCGCTGGACAAACACACTCTGTCTGAAGCAGGACCCAGCCCCTGGGCAGACGGACGAGAGACAGCCCGCCCGGTCTGCTGTCACAGCTGCGACGGGCAGGCGGGACACAGCCCCAGGAGACAGCTGTGGTCCCGCCTGGGGAGACAGACCAGAGACAATGCTGTCACAGCTGTGATGGACAGGAGGACGCCCTGCCAGGGGAGGACCCACTGAGAGTCTCAGGACCAGAGCCGCTGTGGGAGGCACGGAGGGCTTCCTGGAGGCAGTGATGATGGGATGGGGAGCACACACGGGTTACCCAGAGACGGGTACCACGTGCTGATGGGAAGGCAGGGGCAGGCGGAACTGGGGACTCACAGGTTACCTGGAGATCAGGAGCTGGACAGACCGTTCCAGGTAGAGACGAGAGCAGGTGCGAAGGCCGTGGTGGGGAGGGCGGGGGCTGCTGAGCCCAGGGAAGCCGGGAAGACGGAAGGGAGAAGAAGACAGGGCAGGCTGGCAGAATGTGCCATGCGCTGGGCCGCACAGCCCCCCAGGAACCCGGGAGGCACAGCCTCGTCTGAGGAGGAGGCCTGAGCTCAGACTGGCGTTTCTGAGAGACAAGCCCTGGGTGCAGGTAGAGAGCAAGTCAACGGCAAGGGGAAGGCAGAGGGAGCGGCGGGGGTCCGGCGAGAGGTGCGGGGGGGCGGGGACCAGGCCGCTTCTGCACCCAGGGGGTGGGGGTGGTGCCTGCACACTGCTGTCACAGCACGGGGTGCCACTGGCATCTCATGGGCGGAGGCCAGGGGCTGCTCAACACCCTGCGCTGCGCTGAGCACTCACCCCCCCGCATGGCCAGGACCACCCAGCCCAGGAGGAGCAGAGCCGGGCCGGAGGGAGACCCCGGGGTGGGCACGGCGGCCGTCTGAAGAGCTGCGCCGCCTCCACAGCCCGTGCAGGAGGGACAGCGAGCGGGGTGGCAGTGGGGGGGGGGGGCAGAGCAGAGGGACCCAGGGTGAGTCCCGAGAAGTGGTGGGGCCAGAAAGCCCCAGAAGCTTTGCTGTGGGAGGCCTGTGTTCCGAGAACCAGGGGCCACGTCGTGGAGGGAAACCAAGGGGGGAAGAGAGCTCCCTGGAGCCCAGCGCCACCGACCGAGCCTGTGGCGGCCCAGCGAGCTGCGCACGGGTTCCGGAGGCCCCTCGCCGCTGTGGCCCGGCAGCCTGGCGCCCGGACCGCGGCCTGGTCCGCCTTCGGCGTCGGCAGGGGCAGCCAGGGCGGGCGACGTAAACACCGCGTGGGGGAGCCCGACCCTCGTGCGCCCGCGCTGAGCCTGCCCTCCGTCCGGCTGAGCAGCCACGAGCCGTGGCAGGCGGACAGGCCTCCCCGGAAGCTCCTCACGGACTCAGACCTCATGTCCCAAACGGGCCGGAACTCGGAGTCAGACTCGGGGGTCCGCTTCAGCGAGCTCCCCAAGTGGTTCCGGTCGAGGGAAGCTGGGAGGTGGGCTGGGGCCCGCCCTGAGAACAGTGCCCGCAGACCCCGAGCGCCCAGCCGGCCGGCCGAGGCCCCGTGACCGAGGCCAGACCGCTCAGCGGGGTGCGGGCTGGGCCCCAGAGAGCTGGTCCCAGAGATCGCCCGGGTGTCTCGTGTCTAGTTCCGCCTGTAACGGAGACGTAAACACCACGGCTTCTAAGAAGATACAACCGTCGTGCAGGGCAGTTTCGCGGGGACACCAGCCCTCTGGCTCGGGGAAGATAAACAGTGTCCAGCACGGCAGAGCGCACAGGACGAAGTAAACAAGTTCTCGAGCAGCCTGCATGGCAGCTGCAAGGGCCGCTGGGGGTTAACCCGGGGCCAGAGCCGCTTCCCCCCGAAGGCCTGGCGGGGGCCCAGGGGCTGAGGCCCGAGCGGGAACCAGCAGAGCGGAGGAGCAGAGCCGGGGGCAGAGCGGTCCTCCAGCCCAGAAAGCAACGTCTTGTCCCCGAGCTGAACCCCCCGGTTCTCCCACCGTTCAGAGCGTCAAACGCTTTCCGTTTTGACTCAAGTGTCCTGTTTTGGACTCAGAGAGAATTTACCCAAGCACTCCAGAAAGAAAACAGAAAGGCAAGAAAACTAACAAACTGGCCCAGCAGCGAGTGACGAGTCGAGCCCCGCGTGGGGGGGGGGGAGCGGCTTCTTTATAAACAAGCGTCGCCTAACACTGCGCAGGCGGCACCGGGGTCGGCAGGAGCGGCAGCAGCTCCAACCGCCCCTCGCCCCACGCCGGCGCCCGCTCACAGGCCAGGCTCTGCCCTGCGGGGCGACGCGTGGTCTCCCCAGGCCTTTGTAGCCCGTGAGGTCCCGGGGAGCTGGAGCTGTAAATATTTGCCCTGCGCCCAGCGCGGCCAGCTGCTGGCCTGCAGCTGACAGTCGGGCGGGGCCAGCCACGGGGGCTGGAACGCCGCGGCCTGGTGTGCGCCAGGGAAGGAGGAAAAGCAGACGCAGGCCTGGGGCCCTTGGGGCGGACATGCTCTCCGCCACGGAGCCAGAGGACAGGCAGCCGGAGAGGGGCCCCACCCTGGGGCCCCCCTTGTCCACAGCGTGGCCTCCGCAATCAGGAAACCCTGGCTCTCCGCGGGGGGCGGGGGGAGGGTGGTTTCTCCCCCACCCCTGCAGGAACACTAGACAGTATCTAGAGACGTTTTCCCGTGTCAAAACTTGGCTGGGGTGGGGGGCAGATTGCTCCAGGCAGGGATCGTGGGTTAAGGACTCTGCTCAACCCCCCACAACAAAGAATGGCGGGCCAAGGGGTCTGGGTGTCCCGCAGCTGGGCGCTGAGGCCCACCCCGATCCCACTGGGCCCTGAGTTGCGGGTTGACCGGGTGCGAGTTCTGCGGGTCCCCGGGGCCTGCTCGCCCACCTCAGGGGGTCCAGCAGACAGACGATGCCCACGAAGTGCCGACCACGGCGGCCGGCGCGTGGCAATTACCACGCGCTGCATGGGGCTGGTGGCGGCACCCAGAGGCAGCATGACAGCGGCTCAGAAACGGCTGGAGACGGGCGGGCCCGCGTGGGCTCTGAGCCCAACTGTGGCACCTAGACGCTGAGACCCTGGCCCGGAGGGCCCCTCCCCTCCCTGGGGCTGTGTCTTCCTCAACGAAAAGAGAAGTGTCCCAGCCGCCTCCTTGGCTTAGGAAGGAAACAGCTGAGGAGCACCCAGCCCAGGGCCTGGAGCAGAGTGGCCTCCAGTTGGGTGTCTGCTTGCAGCACCTCTCGGCTGCAGGGAGGGCTCCTCGGGTGAGATAATCGTGAGCCACGGAGGCCAGGCATTCGGCCCCCGCCCCCAGCCCAGGCGCAGTGCCAGGTCCTTCCCTCCTCCGCAGCTGACAGCAGCCGCCTGAGGTCCAGGGAGTCTGCTGCACCTGGACCGAGCCGCAAGGTCACCCAGCTGGTCAGCACAAAGCCCAGATTCTAAAACAGTTCCAGTTCTCAGGACTCCGTCCCAGCGATTGCTTCATGCTTGGGGTCGGCTCCCTTCATGCTTCCAGGAGCCCCCGGAAGAGCGGAGCAGGGGGCGCCTGGCTGGGTTCCACCTCCTGTCACCTCGCCAGGGGGCACGGATCTCCAACTTCACAGCCGGCCAGCAGCTCCCCAAGGTCAGCCGCCGGCTGCCAGCGGAGCCCGAGCGCGAATCCAGCCTTCCCTGCCGAGGCCTCTCTGCTGGCCCCCTCCCAAGTGCTCCGAGCCAGGACGAGGGACATGGCTGGCCCTGGGGGTCCTGGGCAGGGACCATGTCTCCCCATCCTAAAAGGTTTAAGAGACTTCTCCCACACCCCCTAGCTGGCCTGAGCAGCAAACCTTGAACCCTGTCCTGGCTCTGCTCCCTGGCTGTGGGCTCCTTTCAATCTTTCCAAGCTGCTGTACCGTTTTTTCATCCTCCGCGCCTAGTAATCTGTAGGGACTGGAGTTTACAAGCTCAGGCTGACTCAGCGCCCTGTTCCCAGTGACACAGCTGGCAAGCAGCAGCAGGAGGGGGAGGCCAGGATGCTCCTGGGAAGCCCGTGGCATCCCAGCGCCCCAGGGACGGGACCGGGAGGCTCCCTGGTTACCAGGGGCCTGGTAGGGGGGTCCGGCCGGCGCTTACCTTGCCAACAGCTGGCGCGGCCACGCAGCGGCTGAGCGAGTCCAGGCGCGCGCTGTACTCGGTGAACTTCTTTTGGTAGCGCAGGGCGGTCATTTGCAGCTCCAGCTGCGCCGCGGCCAGCTGGGCCACCAGCGACTTCTCACGCTTGCCCGCGCGCAGAGCCTCCTTCTTGAGCGCCTTGTGCAGCGCGGCGAGCCGGGCCTGCAGCGCGCCGTTGTGCGCCCGCAGAGCCCGCGCGCAGCAGTGGCCGCCCGCACGCAGTTCCCCGCGCGTCAGGGGCAGCCCGCAGCCCTCCTGGCAGCGGCCCACCGGTCTCGCGTCGCACGCGTCCCGCATGTGCGCCTCCAGGTCGCGGCGCAGCAGCACCTGGGCGCACCCCGAGTGGCGGCAGCGCGCGGGAGCAAAGTCACAACGTTCCAAGTGCTCAGGCAGCTCCTGCAGCTTGACCACCCGGGCGCAGCCCCGTGCCGCGTGCGCGCACTTAATGTCCAGTTTGAGGATAAGGCGCTTGAGAGGCAGCACGTGGTTGAGCTCCTTGGCCGAAAGGCGGCCGCGGCAGCGCGCGGGGCAGCTGCCCTCCTGCACCACCCAGGGCAGCACGCAGCCCGCGCAGAAGACGTGGCCGCACGGCGTGGTCAGCGGGTCCTCCAGCACCTTACGGCACAGCGCGCACTTCAGGTCCGGGTCCACGTCGCCGTCAAAGCGGTCCAGCTCGAAACCCATGGTGGGGCCGGGCCTGGGTCGCCGCCGGGGAGCGGCGCCCTCCCTGCCGCCCGCCCTCCGAGGAGCGCAGACCCGGCCGCGCGCGCGCTCTCCGCGGACTGAGCCCAACTCGGCAGACTTCTCGGAAAAGGCCCTGGACTCCTCCGCCGTATTTGCGCGAGTGCGAGCGCACGCACATCCCGTCGGCGCCGCCGGCCCAGCCTGCCCGGCCGGCTCGCTGCGCCGGGGAGGCAGCGGGAGGCCCCGGGGTCGCCGAGAGGCCGCGCCCCCGCGACGGAGCCGACACCCTCCTCTCCTGGACCTCCTCTCGCTCGCTCGAGCTCTTCGCTTCAGGAGGCAAATTCCAGCAGAGAAACGTTCACTGAGCTGGGAGCGGCGGCTGTTGTCGCCCCGCCCGGCGTCGCGGAGCCCCTTCCGGGACCACCGCCCACGGAGTGGTCCGCCTCCCGCCCCTTCCCCGCCCCCGCCCCCGCCCCGCGGCTGGCTGCTGGGGCTGGAGAAACTTCTTGGGGCCGCTACGCCGGCACTTACGGTCGCTGCTGAATCCGGCGGAGACTTTGGGAGCCCTTGGCCCCAGGGCCGGCCCTGCGCTGGCGTTTGCGGCCTGGTGCCCACCTGACACCTCCAACTGGGAAGCCCGGCCTGGGACGAGGCGGAGGGAGTCCTGCGGGGTCGTGTTCAGCAGAGATCCTCAGACTCCAGCGCCGATGCGGCTGAGCGCCGGCACGTCCGGGGGTCTCCAGGGGACGCTGACACCGCCGGCCAGGATTCAGGCCAGACTCCAGCGTCTGTCCTGGAATCCGGGCCTTTCCCACGGGGGCGGGCGGTGAGCTCCTGGGCGGCTTCTGCAATGCCCGGGTGTTGAAGGAAGACCGCGGGGTTCACAGCATCGTCCAGGGCCTGGGAGTCCGAGTCTGCGCTCCGCGTGGCGCTGGGCCTGGACAGCACGTCCGCTCCGACCCTTTCTTTGCTCTGGCTGCCCCCTTCTGCAGCTGTGGACCCCCGACCTTTACTGCGTCACTGCTTCACCTGCTGAAACGGCCGCCTCGATGTCCAGAGGGGGTCACTTGTGTGGAACTGACCCTTAAGAAGCTGTCACTCGACGGCGCTCTGTAATCGGTGTCGGTGGCATTCGGTGTCTGCTGTGGGAGAGGCGTCTTGCAGTCGCCCTGGCCATTCTTGGGTGGTTCACAGGCGGGCAGCACCGGCCTTAGCGCAGGGGCACGCGCCGCCGGAACTCCGTCAGTGTGTCTGGCGAGCGGCTGGCGGGGTCCCGGCGGGTTGGCAGGAAACACGGCCTTCCAGCAAAGGTCACACCCCGGGCAACACTCTTCAAGCCAAGCCGGTGCTGAGACACAGGCCCGGCTCCTCAAACGGGCTGGTGCTCACTTTGGGGGCAGCTTCTCTAAAGGATGCCTCCCCCCACCCCCACCCCCACCCCCGCACAGCAGACCGGGAGGTGGATGAGATGCTGCAGCTGAGGCCACAGAGCGGGGGTGGCGGGGCCTCTTTAGGCAAAGGAGAGTCTGTGTGAGCCACTCCCCCTTGGTTAATTTTAGAATTCGGGGGGAAAAACCCCTCCTTGCACATCAGCATATGTTTTAGTGGCTGAATTTAACAGACAGGGGACTGTGCAGGGAGAGCAGCCGGGGCCCAGGAGGGGGGGTTCTAACGGGGGGGGGGACGGCCAGTAGGACATTCCGGGCCCGGGGAGGGGGACTCGAGGTGCGAGGGTTTCAGTTCGAGCAGGCCCAGGACTTAGCACAGGTGAGAAAGGAGAGAGCAGAGCCAGGTGAGGGCAGAGAGAGGGCAGGAGCCAACCCGGGGCTGGCAGGACCCTGGGCAGGACTCTGAGTGGCCGGGGCCGGGGCTGGAGGGCCTGGCAGGGCCTTGGGCAGTTGAGGGAGGGACCCAGTGCGGTCAGGCCTAGCTCTACCACAGAGGGGGCACCACGGGGGGGGGACCACGGGGGGGGCACCGTAGAGTGGGGGCACCGTGTCTGCGTGACACCTCGTGTTGGACTAGGATGGTCTCCCAGTCCCTGCTCCGGGCCAGCCCTGCCCTGGGACCCTGATCACAGGCCGACGCCTCCGGCAGGAGGGGTCAGAATCCCAGTGGGACCTGTTTGGGGTTCATGCCAGCGTTCAGGACACGGTCCCCATGACATTATCTGTGCTCAGTTCTGCACCACCAGCTGCCGCGGGAACTGCTGGGTCCCTGCCTGGTTGTGATTGGCAAGCTTTGCGCAAGCCCCCGCCTCACGCACATTAGGACGGCGAGTGTCAGAAAGACGGGCAGGGGCGTGGAGACGTCGGAACCTTCTCTTGTGGCTGCGGGACGGCGAACGGGCAGCCTCTCTGCAGAACGGTCCAGCCGTCGCTCAGGCTGTGCAGCATCGAGTGACCGCCTGGCCCGGTGATTCCGCTCCTCAGGAGGTGCCCACGACAGCACACGCCCCACAAACGCTCGGCCACGCAAGTTGTTTCCGGCGGCGTGACCACGGCGGACATTTAGACGACCCCATGAACCTGCCCCACTCCCCTCTGCGTGGGCTCCCTTCCCCGGGGGTCAGCCTGGTGGTGCCCACAGCTCGGCTAGCCCACACGGAAGGGCACCCCCTTCCCGACAGTCACAATGCGTGTCCTGCCTCGGGTGGCCCGCCCGTTCATGGACCGGGGTGAGGGGGGCAGTCTCACTCGGACCTTAGAGACGGAGGGCACCCGGCGAGGCACAGGGGCCGTCCCGGATGACGCCCCCCCACACCAGGTGCCCCCCCTCCGTCGCCAGGGCGCTGACCTGAGGCAAAGGGAAAGGGCGTGTGAGGGGCGGCGACACAATGCTGGTCGTGACAAACACACTCCAACGACTCCGCAGCCACAGGCCCCGCTCCCGCGCCCAGTCACGCGACGGGACGGTTTCTGCAGTGGACTGAAGCTCTAAAGAGTGGCAGAGGCCCGCCCGGCTGGACACTAGCTCGCCGTGGACGCTCACCCCACGCTGTCCACCCAGAGAGTCACGCGTCCGGACGCGTTTCTAAAGCAGGTTTCAAAGACACCAGAGACCCCTGATCGTTCCCGAGAAGGAAGGAAACAAGGGCTGCGACCTGAAGCGTGAGGACCCGTGAAAACACGGAGTCCCCCGCCAGACGTCCGTGGCTGGTTGGCACAGGTGTGTGATAAGGCACAAAATCATGAAACCTCGTGGCTTCCACTCATCAACAAAACACAGAGTCCCAGCACCGACTTCATTAGTAACCAAACACTTTTACTCTGGAAAGTCTGTTTTGTAATATTCAAGTTTCACTTTACAGCATGTTGGTTTGTTTTTTGTTTTTTGGGTTTTTTTTTTTGTTTTTTTTTTTGCAAGCTCTTTAAAGTCTCTGCTTCTCGGGCCTGTGATCCGGGACCTCGTTAATTTTAATTTTTCTCCTGGCACCTCCAACACTCTCATTTACTCTGTCTGTAAAATTAGGATAATCATCATCTGTGCTTACCTAGCACAGGTAATAATCACTAATTAACTAATTTTTACATGTGGAAACCCCTGGAGTCTTCACGCGGTGCTCAGTGCCATTATCCCGGGCTGGCGGGGCGGGGGGAGGGGGGGTCCCACCGTACTCCTGTGTGACCTCGCCGCCTCTGCGGCCGCCCCTCCGCTGGGAACGTCAGAGACGGCTTCTCTGGGTCCTCCAGGCTGCCCGAGCTGACGGGCACCACCCTGAGCGTGACCCCGGCTTCTGGTGACCTAGGGCCTCAGGTAGCCAGGGGTGTGGGACCGCAGGCCCCAGCACGCGGGGGGGGGGGGGGTCCGAGCGCCCCTCCCCCACGGCGTAGGACACACCACTGTGTTCCCTGACACACGCTCTCGCCTGTGTTGGAGACGTGCCTGTTGTTGGAGGTTTGCTTCTTCTCTTTCCTTCTTCTCATTTTTGTGAGAGAGAGTCACTTCTTCTCTTCTGGGAAGCCCTCAGCAAAACGTTCTTGAGGTGTCAGCCAACCGGGAGAAAACGCAACTCTCCCCTTTCTTTGAAACCCTGTCCTGAAACCATGGTTTTGGCGCCCAGAGCACGTGGCCATGCGGCGGGAAGGAGTTAAAGCCAAACACGAAGGGACACCGTCCTGCGAGGGTGTGGTCCCTGCAGCCTCGCCGTGGGCCGTGACCTCACAGACAGGAGTCACGGGAGCCTCTCCTGCCGCTTTCCAGGCCGAGCAGGAAGAGACGGGAGACGCTGCGTCCGGGCCGCTGGCCGTGGGCCACCGCTCACCAGGCACGGCTGTCATGGAAAAACTCAGCAGTGGGAACATTCTTCCGTGCAGGTCCAATGGAAAATGCGTCCAGGTGCTGGCCGGCCGCGGCGCGGGCCAGCCGCCGCCGCCCCTGACGGAGACGGGGCCTCAGGGGCGGGCGCCGGGAAGAAAGCGCCGGCGGCCCACGGGCCGGTGGGAACCTCTGCGTGACTTGTAATTTCCCTGTGGGTTGTGCCAGCTGCAGATGGAGATAAAGCTGGGATCGCAGTGCGCCTCCCGGTCTCCGGGGCCCCAGGGCGGCACAGGTCCTGAGGGCCCTTCCCGCTGCAGGCGACTTGGGGGGGGACTCGTGCGAGGGGCCCTGACCTCCTGGCCGGCAGGGACCCCGTTGGTGAAAGGGCAGGGGATGGAGCCCAAGAACTGAGCGCAGCCGGCGGGGTGGCGAGAGGCCAGACCGGTGTCACGCCTCCCACTCCCCTTGGGGGGTGCTGCTCCTCTTCTCTGTGCAGAAACCCCGCCCCCCCCGCCCCCCCCCGGCGGGCTCTGGCCCTCCTGGGGAGGACCGGGGACGTGACAGAAATGTGCTGAGTGGGACAAAGAGAACACAGAGTCTGGCACAAGTGACGCCCCTTTTCCTGCACAATCGTTTATTACGAAACCGCGAGCCTGTGATTCTGCAACGTCACGACATCACACTCCAGCTCCCCACGTGACAGTTTAGGTGACATGTTCACATGACAACTACAAATTACCGCACCCCTGTTATCACCCGGCCAGCCACACCCTGGCAGGCGTCACCTCTGGTGGACCCTGTGTACGCGTCACTTAACCGTGGACGCCGCCCGAGCCGTCCAAACCAGAGACAACACGCGATCGTCCAGGTAGCAGGTGCTTTCGGCCGTGAGGGCCGTGCTGTCCCTGCCACGAACGGGCAGCAGAAAGGGCCACAGACCACGCGTGAGCGCTCAGCGGGGGGTTCCCAGGAAAGCGCTGTTGTCAGGGGTGTGGCACTGGGCCCCGGGCCCCCGATCGTGAGTGATACACTGCTGTTTTGGAAAAACAAAATCCGCTGAACTGGACATGTCATAGTGACACAGAGTGACATGGATGTTTCAGCACACGGATGCTTGGTGAAGGGCCGTACTTTGGACAAGGGGGATGGGGAGCATCTTGGGCCGGGGGTCAGGACCGCCCTCAGCGCCACCTGGGTCACTGGCACCTCAGGGTGCTGTCTACCTGGGGTTCCCGTCGGTCACAGTGCGTCCACACCCACCCTCAAAGCTGAGCTGTGCCGAGGCTGCTTCCTCAGGAACCGAGCGCACACACCTCTCTTAACTTTCCGCTAACTCAGCTCCTCGCCGTTCCTGAGGAACGGCACCGCATCTCAGAAGTCGGGGGATCGGCGCGGGACCGCCCGCGTCTGGGGGCCCGAGGGCAGCAGCTGCGCGCCCTTTCCCGCTGAGCCTAGGGCTGCGTCTGCGGGCTTCTTTCCGTCCCCCCACCCCGGGGACCCACTTGCACGGGCCCCTTCCTGGGCCCAGGCCCCGGACCCTGACGGAATCCTCAGCCGCTGGCCTGGCGGTGGCTTCAGCAACAGGGTGTCACCCTTCCCGCCCAAACCCCAGACTTGCCCTCGGGTCTCTGACCCCCCACCCCGCTCCATCCACTCGTGTCTTTGCCTTTGAGGGATTCCACCTCTTCATTTTGACCTCTGGATCTCGGAGCCCTTCCGCCACAGCCCCCCTGCCCCCTCGCACCCCAGCGACCCGTCCACGGGAGGATCGGCCTCGGCGTCCACCTGGGAGCCTGTTAGAAATGCAGAGTCCCAAGCCGGGACCAGCCCTGCTGAGTGAGAAGCCGCCTGGACAAGCTCCCTGGTCACGCAGGCACGGGTCGCCGTGGGGACACGTGAGCCGGAAGGGCAGGAGTGTCTCTCAGCAGCCGGACCCCCCTGGGCACCAGAGGCTGCCCCCTCCCGGCCGGCTGAGACGCTCTGGGGTTTGGGCCGCGGCCCCTGGCTTCTCACACCCGGGACGTTCTGGGGACAGCGTGGCTGACCACACCACACCGGCGTCAGGGAAGCCGCCGCACGACCACACCCCGTGTGGGTTTCAAGGTCGGCCCACCGCCATCAGGGGCGGGGTTTCGGATGCTGTGGCGACCCCTCGGCTCAGGTGGCTGCCTGGACACGGAGCCTGAGACGAGGTTTGTGTGAAAGCGACTCGTGGGACGAGCTCCTGGTGCCGGTGGGGGGGACCAGGGACAGAAGGGTCTTGCGGCCAGTGGCTCTGTGGGCGCGGAGGTGCGGACACGGCAAGGCTCATGCCCCGGGAGGGGCAGGGGCCCCAGGACGGCGCCCCGCAGGGAGCCGGAGGGCTGGCTGGGCTCTCGGTCGGGGAGGAGGATGCAGGCTAGGCCTGCACGGGCACCCGTGCCCCTCTGACCCCGGGGCTCACGGTTGCAGGTGAGGCAGAGCACCTGGCCACCTGGTCCCTCTCCCTGTCGGGAGCCCTCCTCTGTGAGTCACGGGAGCGGAGAGCCCAGCACAAGCTGGGTCGGATCACGTGCGAGCCATAAAAAGGTTCATGTTCAAGGGCAGGAGGTTAAGTAAAGGCGGGAGGTTCGCTGGTTTTACAGCCCTGAGCGGCTTCTCTCATCTCCAGCGAGTGGAACGGGGCAGACTCGGCTGAGGGGACGCAGAGCCCGGGGCCGCGCCTTGGGGCCGGGGCGGCGCCCGGCTCAGACGGCCGTCCGCCGGGAGCCTGGGAAACGTCCGCCGCTCTGCAGGGAGCACGTTGTACGCCACACGCTCGGGAAGTGGGGGCCCCGGGTGCTCAGGGCCGCTCTTCACGCCCCACTGCACCTGGAGACACGCGGGCGTCCTCGCGGGTCGGGGCAGGGGGGTCTGCCTCTCACTCCGTCCCCTCACTGAGACGCCCGCCAATGCTGACGCCTCCGCCTGCTGGCCTTCACGCCGGAGCTGAGCCCACGCCGCCGTGTCGTCAGAATGGAGACGTGACGCAGCCACCGGCTCCGCCCCTGGGCCCCCCGGCGAGGCGGGTCCTCGGCCCCGCGGCGTCGTTTCCCTCGGTTTCTCAGGCTGCCGACCTCCCTTGCACGTTTTACTGTCGACAGACCACCGGGACCAGCCCAAGCCCCCCCGGAGAGGAGGCGCAGGGACCCTGCAGGCGGAGTCTGCAGCCAGGAAAACGGGGTGCCGCTCCCCCGGCGCGACGTCACCACCCGGCAGGTGGAGCTCAGAGACGGCGGGAACTGAGGGACGGAGGCCGCACGGGGCGGCGGAGACGGGCTGAGGGCTCGCGGTGCGACCTGCCACCCTCGGTGGGGGGTGGGACGGTGTGCAGCTCCGGGTGGGTCGCAGGGTGTGGGCCGGGGGGCCACCCTGCGCCGGCCCCGCGGTCAGAGACGGTGCGTGTCTCGGGGCCCCGGCCGCCCTGTCACAGCAACGACCTCCACACAGAGGCCGAGGGGACGTGGGGGGCACGGCCTGAGGGACCTGGCGTGGGGCGCACTGGGCCGCAGGAGTGCTGGGGGCGGTCCTTCCCCGGGACGCGGTGGTGGGACAGTGGCCTCCCGGAGTGGCAGCGGCGTCAGGGACAGCGGTGGGTGGCGGGCTGCGGACACGGGTGCTGGGCGCACACCCCGCAGGGAGGTGTGTGACCGCACCGTCTGCTGAGTGCACGCGGGGCGTGGGTGCCTGGAGGCAGAGTGGGGGCAGGACAGCCAGAAGGAAGGGGGTGGCAGTGGGCGGGGACGGGCGGGGACGCGGAAGACCGCAGGCCCAGAAGGGACGGCGCCAAGGCAGCTTTTTGGCGGCAGGGCCGACGAGGCTGAGGTTCAGCAACGACAGACACACGTGTCGAAGTTACTGACTCTTGTCTGCAGGACGGCGTCCGGGCGGCCGTGCCGGCAGCACCGACCCGGACAGCTCCGGGGCCTGGCGCCCACAGCGGAGCCGAGGGCAGCCCCTGTGGCGCGGGTTCCCGGCCCACGGACGGGGTCAGACGCGAGCCTGACTGGCCGCTGCGGCCCAAAGCCCCGCTGGCCGCAGGCTCCGTCCGCTGTCCTCTGTCCTCCGTCCTGACCGGGCGTGGCCGTGGCGGAATGGAGTGCAAGCGTGTGAGGAGAGGACGGCAGAAGTAAATACACGCACACGGCCACACGGCCACACGGCCCCACGGCCACACGGCCCCAGGGCCCCGTCCAGAGCTCCGCGTCACCCGGCCTCGGGAGGGCCGCCTCCAGGTGTCTGTGACGGCTCCCGCTCGTCACGTTGCTTCATGTGCCTTTGGAAAGACGGCAAGGACGAATGTCGCGGGTGTCACTGACGACTGGATTCTGTAATTAACTCGGAACTCCGCGTGAGCCCCGCCTTCCATCCAACAGAGCGACTCCCGGGAATCCACACTGGCCCATCAGTCGGCCGGGCTCTGGGCAGACCCGGGGGCGCAGGTCCTCCCAGCAGCGGCGCCCCTGCACCCGGCGCAGCTCACCCCCGATGACGGCGCCGACTCCCTTGCGTTCAGAAAGTGCCGTGAGCGGCGCCGTGTCCTTCGGTTTCTCCGGCGCACGCTGGGGCTGCAGGCGGGCACGGTCTGGAGGTGGCGGCCCTGCGGCGGGTCTTGGGCTCGGCCCGGGGTCCGGGGACGGGACAGAGGACATCGGCCGGCCACTCACCGAACAGTGACGCCCCTTCCGCAGCGGCGACGAGGAGGGGGCCCTGCGCATGCGCGCGGCCGCCGCGCCCGGGCGCTGCGGAGTCCGGCTGGGGTCGCGCCAGGGCCCCCGGTTGACACCCGGCCCGTGAGAGGAAGGAGCAGGGACGAGGCCCCCTTCAGGGCCGAGGGAGCAGGTCGAGGGGTCGGTCCCCGTCGGGAGTGACCCGCGGCCCGCTTTCCCGTGGAGGGAGGGCCCAGCGGGCCCCCCAGGGCACGGCCCGGACCCCGCGGGTTTGTTTCCCTTTGTGCGGCCAGTGGGCCTCAGAATCCACTTCAAACAGACACAAATATTTTCCTTGGAAATGCAGCTACTTCCTGCCTTCAGGAAGGAAAAACAAATGAAAGTTGTTTGTTTGGATGAGCAGATGTGGGCTGGAGGCGGCCTGGGGTGAAGCGGAGGAACTCTGGGGGCTGGGGGGCGGGCCCTCCGATCCCGGCTGCAACCCCTGACCCCGGCTGTGACCTCGGGCGCACCGTGCAGGCCATCGCCCCAGCCCCGGTGCCGACAGTGAAACGGCAGTGAGATGGTGCTGTAAATGCTAAGGTTTCTTCTAGTTTCTCCGTGTGTCACGACCAGAAGCCACTTCCTTTCCTGCTTTTATTTCTCACTTTGAGTAACTTAGTGGGACCGTGGCACTCATTTGAGACTGGGCCCAGAACTGTTCCCATGGCATCTCGCTCTCCCCGCCCCCACACTGCGATTTATAAGCCACACGCGTCACCCTGCAGAGTGGGATTTTCTGATACGGTGGGTCTTTGTCTGCACGGGGCCCTTCCCGGTTCCGGGCTCCCCAGCTGAGTGATGACAGCGACGGGGTGTCCCTTGTTATGCTAATGAGGGGGCTGTTGCACCCCACCCGAGGGTGACCCAGTCTCACACCGGATCTCCGCACCGGTGGACTCCGACCCCGCAGCCAGCGGCTCCGTCAGTGACGAGTGCAGGATGACGCCCTCGAGCACCCAGACGGCGGCTCTCAGCTTCGCCGTGTCTCCTGCTTCCCCGGGTCCCCCGGTTCAGGTCCTGGCCCTCCGCGTCGCTCCATCCGGCTGCTGTTTCTCCTCCTTCACTGTCCGCTGTGGTCAGCGAGTGAGTGGTTTTCCTGAGTCCTGTGAGCAGTTCGGACAGGTCAGCCACACCCAGGAAGGGGTCCTGGGGCCTCTGATTGGCTGCCGGCTGGTGGGAAGCTTGGGGGACACGGCCCCAGGTGCACTGAAGTGCAGGGCCGTCTGCCGGCGAGCGGGGATCTGGTTCTGCCTGCAGGTGCAAAGGTCAGGACCGAGGTGACCTCCCAGACCCCTGCTTGTCCGAGAATAGCTCCGTGGTGGGAGGAGCCTCCACACACGCTGGAATCCGGTCTCAGGACCCCGTGCGCCCCACTTAAACGTCTCCCTTCCCCTCCGGTGGCCCTGCAAGCCAAGCAAGGGGTCTGTCTGTCCAGAGGGATTTAAATGCAGGGCCACTGACTCCGGTCCATTGTCCTCTCGTGTTCTGGTCCTTTACACACACGGGCTTGCAGTGAAGGGTTTACAGGCCTTGTTTGCAGAGCGGATTATGTAAACAGTTATTGTAGCATCGAGAAAACACACAGTCACAGAAGAGCTGATTGTTGATACATCTTAAAACATTCGACTTTCCTCTTGGAAGAAAACAAGGGTGAAGAAATGTGAACAGCCCCAGCCGGCGCGTCTGGCACGGAAACTCAGATCCAATCTGAGCCGCTTCCCCATCCCCCGTCCCAGCAGCAGCCCCGTGCGTGCGGCCCGAGGGTTAGGGCAGCGTCAGCTCCAGGAGGGCCTTGAACGCCAGGTGCTGCCCCCTCAGGGTCCCGTCCCCTCCGCCAAGTAATGCAGGGTTGCATCAAGAACCCGGCAGATCCTTCCACCCTCACCCTCCCACTCCCTGGCAGAGCTGCTAACCTTTTCCTCCCTTGAACGTAGCAGGAAGAAGCGCCCCAGAAACTGACCACGGCCACGTGTTTACCAAGCACAGCTCTTCCTTCCGAATGGAGCTCCCACAGACATTGCAAAGCACACTCCTGAAAGATACAATCAAAGTTTCCCAGACACAAACAGACAAAGGTTATATGATTCTACTTGCCTGAGGCCCCTGGAGGAGTGAAGTTCACAGAGACAGGGAGTGGGCGGTGGGGGGCTGGCGTGGGGGCAGTTAGTGTTGGATGAGGGCAGGGCCGCCGTGTGGGGAGAGGAAAACTTCAGACATCGGTGGGAGGGTGCACCACACGGAGGGAGCTCAGTGCCGCTCAGAGTGATAAAATGGAAAATTTGAGTCTATGTTGTCATGATTTAAAAAACAAAAGCACTTTCAAAGTATTCTTAAACCTCTTTTTATGTTTCAGCTGCAGGAATCTCTGTATTAACTTTCTAGGATGCTGATGTAACTGAAGAGATTGTAGATCATTAATATTCCAAATGTTCAAGTTAAAATTTAAGGGAACTCCTGAGCCAAACATAGAAGTCATGTTTTAGATTTTGAGTATCGTCATACTTTTTTTTTTTAGTCCTCATCCAAGGACATTTTCCCTTCTGTATTTAGAGAGAGGAAGGTCGACAGAGAGAGAGAGGAAGGTCGACAGAGAGAGAGAGAGAGACAGAGAAACATCCATTGGTCGCTTCCCCTGTGTGCCCCGACTGGGTGAACCCACAGCCTAGGCGTGTGCCCTGACTGGGAATCGAACCCAGGACTTTTCGGTGTACAGGACGACGCTCCAACCCACTGAACCACCCAGCCAGGGCCTTCATGCTTTCTCCATAACCCAGAAACTCTCGGGCAGTGAACGCAGCCCACAGTTACCTGGAGGGGTCGCACCTGGAGACCGACACCGGCCCGTGGCCACATGTCCCATTGCAAGGTTTCCAGCAGCCACATTTAAAGAGTAAAAAGAACCCCTGGCTGGCGTAGCTCAGTGGATTGAGCGCGGGCTGCGAAACAAAGCATCGCAGGTTCGATTCCCAGTCAGGGCACATGCCTGGGTTGCAGGCCACAGCCCCAAGCAACCGCAGATGGATGTTTCTCTCTCTCTCTCTTTCTCCCTCCCTTCCCCTCTCTAAAAATAAATAAATAAAATCTTTAAAAAAAGAGTAAAAAGGAACAGGTAAAATTCATTTTCATAATACATTTTATCATGTAGATCCATAATATTGTCACATCAATATATAATCAATATAAAAGTATTAATTAGATGTTATCAACCTTTTCATACTAAGTCTATCAGTTTGATGTGCATTTTACCATTTAAACACATCTCAATATGTTCCCCAGAAATTTTCAATCTGTATTTAGACTTCACAAAATCTACCTTTGAAAAAGTAGATTCTCACACCTGTGCTGCTTCAAACACACCTAAATGTTTTCTAATTACTGAGTTGAGTATCAAGAAATAGTTCCTCTAATATTTGCGACCATGTTGACAGAGGTGGTTTTTCTTTCAGTGAACCCATTTGTCTTAATCTGAGCAAAAGCACATTCGGATCTCCGAGCAGCCACGCAGATTTGCTGCGCTTTGTCAGTCCAAGACGATTCACAGCACACCCAAAAGGGGTGACATACACTGAAAGCAGCTCTGGATTTTTTAACATCAACACAAAACATTCCTCCATTTTTTTTGTTGTAGTGTTTATAGCCAATTTGTGTGAGGATACCAATTGTAATTAATATTGTCTGTATATTGACTCATATTGGAAAATGGATAAGATGATTATCGGGATGTGCTGTGAGAAGTTTACATTGTAACATAGATTCTCATACTTGGTTAGCTTTCTCACAAGCTTTTTAAAACGTAAACACTGTTTTTAGGGCTGTTTTTGATTCATGACAACATTCGGAGGGAGGTGCCGATACTCCCCAAACACCCCACCCACATGCACCAGCCTCCCACTTCAACGCCGCTGTCCGGAGCCGGGCGTTCCGGCCCAGGATGGCCCACATGGACACGTCCCAGTCACTCAGCGTGGACAGTGCACCTGAGGGTCCGCTCTGGGTGTGGTGCCCTCAGGGCTCGGGACGGTGTCGAACGAGGGGACCGGTCCTCGCGGCACCCAGCACCCTGCAGAAGGGCAGCCCTGCCCTGCGACTCCGCTGCGCCGGGCCTCTCCTCCCCACCCCCACCCCCGCCCCTCTGCTGGCACCCTCGGACCCCGCGGGGGGTCGGGGTCGGCACGGATGTGTCGTCCACAGAGTGTCACGGAGCTGGGACGGCACAGCGTGCGGCCTTTTCCGATCGGCTTCTTTCACTCAGAAATACGCTTCTGAAGTTTCCCCACGTCTTTTCGTGACTCGGTGGTTCGTTTCTGCTTCCCTGAATAATAACACCCAGGGTCCGGCTGGGCCGCACTGGACCCATCGCCAGCTGAAGGGCGTCCTGGCTGCTCCCAAGTTCTGGCAGCGATGCGCCGGCTGCGGTGAGCCTCCCCGTGCAGGCATCGGTGTGGACACGAGGTTTTGACTCCCTCGGGCGCATCCCAGGGAGAGTGACTGCTGGGCCGTGTGGGGAGAGCACGCTTCCTTCTGTGAGAAACCGCCGGACTGTCCTCCCGAGTGGCCGCACCGTCGCTCACTCCCGCCAGTGGGAGGTGAGCCTCCGGCCGCTCCCGGTCCTCACTGGCGCCGGGCACGGTCTGCGTCGGCGTTCCGGCTCTTTCCGGGGGTGCAGTGGTGTCTCGTCGTCTTAACTGTGGTTCCCCACAACACGGGGCACGAAGCACCTTTTCGTGGGCTTGTTTGTCATCCGTGCATTTTCCATGGTGGGGGGTCTGTGACGGTCTTCGGCCCATTTTTAGGAAATATCGGGCTGCTCGTGTTCCCACGTTCAGTTTCACGAATCCTCGGTGCGTCTGGACCCCCCGCAGGTGTGCCTCCTAGACACCTGTGCTTGCCTCTCGTCCTCTCCCTGCTCAGCAGAAGGTGTGCATCCCAGTGACGCCCGGCTCACCGATTCTTCTTTCTCTCTCGGGTCGGGCCTTCGGTGTCGCGTGCACAGACGTGCCCCCGAACCAAGGCCCCCTGGGTCGGCCCCTGCGTCACCTTCTAGGGGTTTGCAGTTTTGCTCTGTACACTCAGGCCTCTGATCCGCCTTAAGCGAGTCTTTGAGAAGGGTGTTCGGTCTGTCCCTGCCCGTGGGCGTGCGGGCGTTTCAGGACCTCCAGCTGAGGGGCCCGTGTCCGCTCCTTTGTCGAAGGAGACCAGCTGGACGGGTGCGTGGGGGTCTGTTTCTGGGCCGTTGGTTTCATTTGTCTGTTCTTTCATCAGAACCACGCTGACTTCAGCTACTGCAATTGGGGAGGGGGAAGAGGGGAGGGGGAAGGAGGGGAGGGGAGGGGAAAGGAGGGGAGGGGAGGGGAGGGGAAGGGACCCAAGTTCAAATGCAAAAAGCAAAACTTTCACTATTTTCAGATGACATGATCTTACATATAGAAAATTCTAAAGACTCCACCAAAAACCTCTCAGAACGCACAAACACATTCAGTAAAGCAGCAGGCTACAAAATCAACGTACAGAAATCAGTTGTGTTTCTGTACACGAACAACAGTCAGGAAGAAGTCAAGAGCACCATCCCCTGCACAACCACACGAGGAAGAACAAAGGACCCAGGAACGCATGTGGCCCAGGGGGCGGGAGGCCGGGGACTGAAAACCGTGAGACACCGTGAACGCAACGGAGACCACTGACAGGCGGAGAGACGGTCCGAGCTCACGGGCTGGAGGAATCAGTGTTGTCAAAATGCCACGCTACCTAACGGAGTCTACAGACGCGACACGATGCCTGTCAGAATTTTAATGGCATTTTGTATAGAAACAGAACACACAGTCCTGAAATTTGTAAAAAGCCACAGAAAACCTCAAACAGCTGAAGCAGCCCTGAGAAAGAGGACACGGCGGGTGGTGAGGCACATTACAAAGACACGGCGATCGATCCAGGACAGACACCCAGTCAGACAACCAGACGGACACCCAGGCAGACACCCAGACGGACGGAGCGAGAGGAGCGGCCAGAAGCAAACTCTCCCCTGGGCGGTCAGTCACTTTACCACGGAGGACACGGAACGGGGAGGGGGCAGCTCCTTCAACAACGTCGGGAAAACTGGGCAGAGACGAGCACAGAGCGGAGCAGGGGTTCCGCCAGAGAGCACACACGGGTGGCCGACAGGCACCCGGGAAGACGGCCCGCGCCCCCAGCCGCCAGGAGAGGGAGAACCAAAGCCACGAGGAGAGAGCACCCACGCCCGCGTGACAACCGTGAGCGGAAGGACGAAAGCAAACGTCGCGAGGACTTGAGGGAAGGCCGTGCGTGTGCACTGCGGGCGGGATCGCAGGTCGGTGCAGCCGCCGTGGGCGCCCGCGTGGAAGGAAGCTCCGTGGAACGCCAAAACCAGAACCACCCTGTGGTCCGGCGGTCCCACTCACAGGCGTTTGTCAAAGAAAACCAAACACTCATTCAGAACGGTCACCCACCCATGTTCACGTCAGCATCACTCACACCGTCCCAGACACGGACACAACCTGAGTGTGACATGACACATGGACGGTAAAGGTGCCGTGTGCACGTGAACAGTGTCACCCGCGAAAAATGAAACCTTGCCGTTCGCCCCAGCACGGGCGGGACTCGAGGGTGCTAGGTGAAGTGAATCAAACAGGGGGGACAAATATGATGTGGTTTTTGTGCATATGTGTAAAATCTAAAAAACAAAACCAATGAAAACACCAAACTTACTAGTCCAGAGAACAGACGATTGTTGCCAGGACGTTCGCATGTGTCGGTCCGTAAGTGTTTGGTGGAATTCGCCAGCAAACCCACCTGGGCCTGGCGCTTTCTGTTTGGAAGGGTGTCAGTGATTGATCCAGTTTCTTTAATAGATGGAGGCTTATTTATATCGCCGATTTCTTCTTGCGTGAACGTTGACAGATTGTGTCACTCAAGGAAGTGGTCCGTTTCATCCAGGTCATCGAGTTGCGGGCAGAGGGTCATTGACAGAATCCTGTTGTCATCCTTCCCCGACCCGGGGAGGTGGGGGCGCCCGGTTCTCATTTCTGATGTGCGGAGGGTTCGCCCTCCCTCTGTGTCCCCCGTGGGGCCGGCTCTGGGCCCCCTGATCTTATCCACCTTTTCAAAGAGCCGGCTTCTGGCTTTGTTGACTTTCTCCACTAACTTTCTGTTTTCAATTTGATTACTTTCTGATCTAATTCTCATTATTTCTTCCCTTCTGCTTACTTTGGATTCAATTTGCTCTTTTTTTTGTCTAGTTTCCTACAGCAGAAACTCAGATCCCTGAATCTGGATCTTTCTCCTTTTCTAACACGTGCATTCGATGCTACAGATCACCCTCCCAACACAGCTTCTGCTACGTTCCGCACATTTTGATAAGCTGCCTTTTTGTCTCGTTCAAAATATTTTAAAATTTCTCTTGAGATTTCTTCTTTGACCCATGTGTCATTTAGAAGCGTGTTGTTTAATCTTCACATATTTTGGAATTCATCAATTATCTTTTTGTTATTGATGTGTAATTTAATTCCGCTGTGGTCTGACAGCAGACACTGTACGGTTTGTATTCTTTTAAACGTGTGTGAGGGTGTGCTGTCCGGCCCGGGATGTGATCTGCCTTGGTAACTGTCTCACGGGAGCCCGAGAGAAGTGCGCACCCTGCTGCTGTTCGGTGCAGTAGTCTGTGGGCATCAATTACATTCAACTGATACAAGTAAGTGTTTGAGGCTTAAAACCTAGCTTGTTCCTAGTAGTGTGGCAACAGTGAGGAACACAAACCACCCTGCCAGTTTCGGTTTTGACGCTTGAGCATTTGGCTGGCATTCATCGGGTTTCAAGGAAAACTCGGCTTGAGGGCACACTTCGTAAAACTCTTCCACGGCCCGGTGACACACTGTGGCAGAGAGCACAGCGCCGTCCACAGCCCCGTCTCCCGTGTTTGCGAGCACTGCCGCTGACCGGGGGTGATTTCCAGCGCTTGCCCTGCGATCCCATGATTCTGAGCAACTGCACCCATGCTGCCGTTCACAGAACCTTCCGGAGAACGCCGAGCACAGACAGTTCACTGTGACTCTGACACCAGAGCAGAGCAATCGGGAGATCACGTGTCTGTTGTTGGAAAGTCCCACTGACTTTTACTTTTTAGCTGACGTAACCGAAAGTCCACGCATCTCAATAGAAACTCACGTTTCACGTCCAGCTGAGATTCTTCCTGGACAGGTACAGAAGGTTAAAAAATATCGACACCAATGTAATTCTAAACATTTGATTTGGTGTTTCTCAGCAGATTTGGGAGTGGTTTAAGACCACGCACACCCAGGGGACCGACTGGGGTGTGAGCCTCGTGTCGTGAGCGCGTGGAAAAGGGAAGCAGGTGCAAACTCCTCGCGGTGTGAGTCGCCCGGTCTCCGGTGGTGTCGGACGAGCCTCACGCTCTGTGGTCGGCTGTGTTCTGGCTCCGTCGAGGATCTTTTGTTGTTTTCTGTGGATTTCTGCCTTTCCTCATGATTTTCTAGCACAATTTTCACAAAGGGATCACCTCCTCTAACCATGTCCCTGTCTTTAAAAGAGTTATCTGTCTTTGGTGTGTGTGCACGAATCCAAGATGTTTACAACTGGCCACAATGACAAGACCACATCCTGTCAGAAAACACTTAAAATCAGTCCTCGGGATATTTAATTTGGGCTTCAGATAACTCATTTCACGTATTCTTTCTTGACCTTCGAGGGGAAACTCACTACTAATGTGACTGGATGATATTTCGTAGCGGACGTGGCAGAACGCACATCTGAGGGTCAGACTCAGTCCTTCCTCACTCCGAGTTTGGGGTGAGAAGATTTAGCCGCGGAGCTCAGGCGTCACGGGCACCTTCCCAGTTCAGTCCCCGCACGCGTCTCGGGGGGGGGTGGGGGTGGCAGCTGTGACACACAGACCGCCCCTCAGTGCGGCGGAGACATCGCCCCTCTGAGCTCGGGCCGCCTGCCGCCACGTGGGACCTCGGCAAAAACGACGCACACTCTCTGTGTCCGAAACGATGGTGCTCACTGCCGCCCAGCAAGCACCTGAAACAGCCCCACAACCTGGGTGTTCAGTTGCCGACCCTCCCCTCATCTCCGTCTTTCTCGACCTGCTGCAAACCCCCGCGCCCGCCGCGGGCCTGCTCTGCTTCTGCGGAACCTCCGCGGCTTCTCGCATCATCCCTGTGCTCGCGCAAGTGCTCTCCACAGAGTGACAGAGCGACACGTTCTTCTGGGCCGTGACTCAGAGGTGGGCAAACGAGGAGCAGATGACTCCGTCTTTCAGGAAACCTGGGGCCGGGTCTCCGTCTCCGTGGAAGCCAAGGGCACGTCTGTGTTCTGTGCAGCCGTCGGCGTTTGAGCTCGAGGTCCTGTTTCTGTGGGAGGGACGGTCCCTTCCGCAAACAGTGCGATGCACGGCCAGTCCGTAGACGAGGACACGCTGCAGGCAGGGCGTCCGCAGACGTAACGCGTGTCCGAATATGTTGAAGCCAGCGTGGAACGTGTTGTGCATCGAGGTGGTGGTGAGACCCGCTCTGTCCACGAGTTCCAAGCGGGCGGGACCGAGGGGGCAAGGAGACTGGGTTGAGCCCCTTTCTGCCAGCTTCTCGCCTCTCCGGGGCAAAGCCGGCCCTCCCAAGGTCAGATGCAGAGAGCAGAGCAGCCTCTCACTGCGTGGTCACCCAGGCCCCCAGAAGGGCCAGAAGGGGAGAAGACCGTGAAAACACACCTAGGGCCTTCCAAATTTGGCACGGTCAGTGGTGCTGTTTCATTTGGGAGTCCATCCATTTTGGTAGAACCCGCCTGTTCTCAGCAGTGGAGGACCCACCTGCTTCTGGAGGGGCTACGTCTCGGGCCCGGGGTGGAGGTCTGGGTCGGAGGGTGGACGGACCGGAGAAGGCGGGGAAGCCAGAGGACGCCGGCCAGGAAGGACCACACACGGTGGCCGTCCTGGGAGCAACGCCCGGCGAGGAGCTGGAGCTGGGGACCGTCCGGGCAGGCGACGTGACTTGTCAGGGCGACAGCAAAGGGTGGGTGGGCCGGCATGTGCCTTGTGCCCACACGGGAGGGGGCAGCCAGAGGATGCTTTACTGTGTTCGAGTTTGTGCTGGGCCGGCTCCTGCAGGGCACCCACAGGGCGGCGGCCCTTCCGTCCTCCCCCGAGGCACCCAGACCCGGTCCACACTATGTCCACGCACAAGGTCGGCCCCATTGTCCGCCGAGGGGGCCGTGAGCTACACGGCTTTAGAGTCACCCCCGCCCCTGCCTGCCTGGCCATTAAACAACTTCACTGAACTCAATTTCCTCTAATTTATAGTCAGCCCGTTTAAATTACTGTTATTTGGCCAGGATTATTTCATGGGGATTTAATTGTGCCTGTAAATCGAGTTTCCTTCAGATGCATCTCCGGGTTCGCTCTCTGCCCCTCCCCCCGTCTCGTGCCCCGAACGCTCCAGAACACACCAGCGATTTACGCCGTGCAGCGGCCATGGTCGCCCCTCTGTAACGACACACGTGCTCTGCGTCGCGTCCTGGTGCCGGAGGGAACACGGACATTGTGGATGGCCTTGAATTTTTCGTGGAAGTTGGTTGGGGCCAGAGGGCGCTTTGCGGGTCGTCGGGAGAACAAGTCTCTTCTTTGTGACCGAGCCGGCGAGGTGAGCATTTGCTTCACGGACTCTGTCGGGCGTGAGCGACAGGTCGACAGGTCAGGGGCGGGAGTGGCCACTGGGGGACACCAGGCCGGTCCCCGTCCCGCGCTTGGCCTCCCTCATCCCCTCTCGAACCTAGCCCCGCCCTCGGGGGCATCCGGCTGCGTGAGTCCCTCGACGGTGTCCCTGACATTTCACACCTGGCAGGACGTGTCACCCCCGGCCCCCTCCACACTCTCCTGCCCTGACGGTCCCCTTGGGGACAGACGCAGGCCCGAGACACAGCTGAAGCCAGGAGCACAGGTCACACCCTGTTGGGGCGGTGGCTGCTGGTGAGGGGGGCAAGTCCAGATGCCTTGTCTCCCTGCCCTTCCCCTCCCCCCAGCTCTGCCCTCCGTCCCTCCTGAAGTTGGATTTGTTTTGCGTCCCCCTCATTCTCAGGCCTGAGCTCTTGAACTTTGTTTTGTGTGATTTAGTTCTGTGTCATCCTCCACCTCTGGATACTCGCTGAACACTCAGTGTTTTGCATGTTGTCTAATAATACGGTCTTGAAGCAATCTCACAGAACCAGCGTTATTGTTGTTATTGTTACCACGAGCTACGTCCGGAGCAGGAGGTGGCCCCCGGCAGGGTTTGGTGGTGGTCTGTCCTCGGCCACCGGACTCCAGCAGGTTCTGTCTGGCTCCAGAGCGGGACCCTGCTTCCCCCCCTTGGCTCTGGGAACTGTGTTCTGGTTCCCCACCCCATCGGTAACTGTCTGGCTGTGGGGTCCTGATCTCGTAATTCAACATCCGTCCCGGGGCGTGGCCACCCCTTCCTGCGCGGGGCCACGCAGCGAATGCTGTTGGCTTCGCAGGGCGGACGAGCACCCTGGTGTCACAGCCTCGGGGCCCCGAGGAGCGCAGGGGCCGGGGGGAGGCACAGGTGCGGGGCGTGGTCTCCTCCCACCAGGCCTTATTTTGGGTGCTGAAATTTGAATGTTGCATGGTTTTCACATGCAACTAATTATTGTATTTCTTTTTATTTTTCAGAAACACAAAAGCACTGTTAGTGTGTGAGCCAGAGAGAGGCAGGCAGCGGGCCACACCCTGCCCCCCGGCCGCCGTGTGAGGCTGCGGTGCTGGGCCCGGCCGCTGGGCTGGGGGTTGGCCGGCCTCCTGAGAGCCTCGCTCCTCCGCTGCTGTGGACGGCCGGCTCGCCGTCCGCTGGGCTCCAGGCGTTTTCTGCCCACGCCAGTGAGGAGGGCGACCTTCACACTCACCCTGGGCGGGGGGTATGCTTATCTCATCTGGGTTTTTCAGAACAAAATGAGTCGCAGAGCCACCGGCCGATCTGCACAGGTTGAACCGATGGAGTTGGTGGTGGCTTCCTCCCCAGGTCCTGAGAGATGGTGAACTTCAACGGGTTCTGAAAGCCGTCCAGGGTTATGTGAAGAGGAGTTGCTAGGGTTACAGCTTCGTCCAGGTTTCTCGAGGGGCTGGGCAGCCACCGCATCGATGCCCATCAGAGCCGATCAGAGCCCAGGCACCAGCCACCGCCCGAGGGGCCTGTTCCCTTCCACCCTGGCCCTCGACACGGTCCATGGTGAGCCTGCCCGTGCGTGGCGTTGCTGCTGGCCCAGCTCTGCCCCCCCGCCCCCACCGGGCTCCGATGGAAGTCCCGCCGCCGCCTGCGGGAGCCGCAGGTCAGCGGGCGGGATTTTTCCACTCCCCTCCCCCTCAGGTGCTTCAGCGAGATAGCAAGAGAGACGGGCCTTAATTATTGAGAAGACGTTGGAGCCAAATGGAAAAATCTAGGCCACGCCTTACTCAGATGCCAGGGTAATGAGAGGCCAATTATGCCTCTCATTTGGCGCTAACGAGGGAAGATCAATTCAAGGAACGGTGTGACCGGGGATCCTGTTTACGGAGCAGGGAACGCAGAGTGCCCGGAACAGTCGGCTCTTTCACTGAGTGGAAGTTCTCCCTGAGGCGACCGGGGCGGGACCTTCAGATCAGCCTCCTCCTCGAAGTCCACGCAGCCGCAGCCGGCCACCGCCTGAGCCGGAATCGGTCCGGGCGCAGCAGCACACTGCTCTTTGTTCCGCAAGGACAGCGAACCGGTCTGCGTCCCCGTTCCCAGCACCGAGGGCGGGTCGGCAGGCGGGCGCTGCCGCCGCTCTGGGCGGGTCCCGCAGCTGAGGGGGAAGGCGGTTCGCTGCTGGGCTGGCCCACTGCTCTCCAGACCCCGTGCCATCAACGGTGTTGTGAAGACCACCTTTATTTCACTGTGGGAATCGGACTCAAAGAGCCTGTCTCCCTGGTTAATTAATACTTGAGACTCCATTTCCATGGATACGGACTTACCTGCTCAAACACCGCCTCACCTGCTGTTCCCCTGAACTGGTGAAGCAACGTCCACTCACCCAGCAGCTCATGCTATGTGACTTTTACCTGCCAGGTGTTCTTCGGCAGGGTGGTGTGAGAATGTCGGTTCTCGGTGTTTGTGGTCGGAGTAAACACCCCGGCAGAGCAGCAGGCGAGGGGGCCGTCTCGGACCTGCCTCCTGTCCGTGGGGGGGCCCGCTCCCGGGAGGGCGGCTGGCGGGCTCCCTGCTCCCCGCCCCACGCACACCCCACGCTGTCTAACAATCCCACCACCCCAGAACAGCATTAGGAAGTAAACAAGGCAGGTTTCAACCACAATTTCCAAATAATACAATAAATGGAAAAGAGGCTTCGGAGAGCTTCAAGGGACCAAAGCCCCGTAACCGGGCTGCTGCATCCCGCGGTCACCTTCCTGGGGGCGACCTGGAGGCATGGGGTCTGGCCGCCCACAGGCGCCCCGGTGTTGACCCCTAGTTCAGGTTTAAACGAAATGTAGAGGGAAAGCAGATGGAAATCTGAAATGCATGACTCAGAATGAGGATCTCAAACATGTTCCCTCCCCAAGTCTACCGATGTCACCACACTTGCAATCAGCTTTGGTCGCCGAGGCGCGGCCACCTGGCTGAGCAGCTGGGGACCCCTCACTCAGCGGGACTCCCTCCGCAGGAGGTGCGGTGGGTGCACGCCCCGCCCCCAGGACGCCCGGGCAGCTCCCAGGTTTGGGGGGCGGAGCACAGCCGTGTGGACCGCCCCACGCGGGCGCTGTGCCAACGGGCGGGCTTTCAGACCAGGCGGGTGCGTTTCTGGGAGTTTGGCTGCCGAGCCGCAGGGCGAGACCCTGTCCAGCTTTCCGAGACGTTGCCGGGCTGTCTCCCGACGCTGCCACGCCTTTTTCCATTTCCACCGGCCAAGGGTGAGATGAGAGCTCCTGCCGGCACGTGTTGCTGCAATCTTAAAAATTCCAGCTATTCGAGTAGGCGAGGGCTCATCATCGTTGTGATTCGCAGTTCCCGAAGGAAAACAATGCTGCTGGAGGCCCTGGCCGGGTAGCTCAGGTGGTTGGAGTGCTGTCCCCATACGCCGAGGTTGCAGGTTCGATCCCCCTGCTTCTCTCTCTCTCCCTTCCTTTCTCTAAAATCCATAAATTAAAAAAAAAAAACCATGCTGAGCATCTTCTCATTTGTTCATTTGTCACATCGACCTTATTTGGCACATGATGTTCTTTAGGGAGGCGTCTGCTTGGGTCTTTTGATGTTTTTTTATTGGTTTGTTTGGTTCCTCATGTGGAGTTGTAAGAGTTCTTTGTATATTTCGGATACAAGCGCTTTATCAGACATCTTCCCCCAGTCTCTGGCTTGTCCTTTGAAACCCGTACTAGTGTCTCTCGAAGGACACACGTGTTTAATTCTTATAAACTCCAGCTTCAGTTCCACTCTCATGGGTCATGCTTTCAGTGTGGTACCCAGAATCTCGTCATCAAACCCAAAGGTCCCTGGATTTCCCCCCAATATTTTTATCTAGACGTTTCACAGTTTTATATTTACATTTGGGTCTGTGACCCATTTTGAGTTGATTTTTGTGAAAGGCATAAAATCTGCATCTAGATTTTTTTGTTTCTTTGCACGGGGATGTCAGTCATTAGGCTCCGTTGGACGAAGAGGCTGCCCTCCCTCCTCAAGTAGTCTCGGCTTCTCCCTCAAAGCTCAGGCAAGGGCATCGGGGTGGATCTGGTCCAGAGCTCTGTCTGCCGTCCCCTCCCCACACGCCTCCCCGGGCACCGTGCTTCCTCTCGTAGCTTCATCGCGGGTCTTGAACTTGGATGGCGTGGCTCCTCCCACGCGGCCGCTGGCCTTGGGCTCCGTGTCGGGGAGTCAGGCGTGTGCCTTTCCATGCACACGTGCAGATCTTCTTGTCGGCGTCTGTGAGGCAGCGTGCTGGGTCCAGACCTGGGTCTGGGGACTCCCCAGCTCAAACCAGGATGGGCTGACGTCTGAGCGACACCAAGCTTTCTGCCCCAGGAAGACAGGCTGGACCTCCGTTTCCTTGGATCTCCTTTGATTTGTTTTTTAAATCAGGTCTACAGTTTCCTGTACAAAGAGATCCTATACTTCTTTGTTAGACTGATACCTAGCATTTTGTTTTTTTTGATGGCAATCTTTTAAATTTGGAATTCCAGTTGCTCTCTGCTGGTACTTGGGGAGACCATTCGATTTTGTGGGTTAGCCTGTTACACGAGGAGCTTGCTGTGCTCCCTTATTCGTTGTGGGAGGGATTTTTTAAATGTTGTTTTTGTTCCTTTTCACTTCTTTGGGGTTTTCTGCACAGATCATCATGTCACCTGTGAGCAGAGCTGGTCTTCTTTCTGTCTTCCCAGGCTGCAATGTTTCATTTCCTTTCCAGCCCTGTCGCACCAGCGGAGTTTCCAGAGCGTGTGAGACGGCGAGAAGGGGCACCCGCCTCCTCTCTGACCTCGGGGCGAAGCATCCTCACCGGACGCTGAGGGACGCTGCCGGCTGTGGAGATTTTTGGCTGATGTTCTTTATCGAGTCGGGGGCGTTCCCCTCTCGTCCGAGTTTGCTGAGAGTGTTTATCAGGAGCGAGGGCCGGATTTCACCAAATGCCTTTCCTGCCTCCGTTGACGCAACCACACGACCTTCTTCTCCAGTCCGTGGGTGGGGCGGACGATGCTGTGGCACTGACCGGCTTTGGAGTGTGGAGCCCGCCGTGTGGACGGGAACGGATCCCCCTGGTCACCGCGGTGAGTTTGTGCCGCACGGAACAGGGCTGACGCCTCGTCTGCACGTGGAGAAGTGAGCAGGTCGCTCGGACACAGCCGCCTCCCCCGGCCACACGACCCCGAGAGCGTCATTTCTCACGCTGCCCCTGCAGAGCCGGCGTGGCAAAGGGCACACAGTGAGAGGGCAGCTGGACACGTCTGGCTGAGGTGGGGCTGCTTCCTTTCCTTCGTGGCGGCGGTGACGAAGGACAGGACGAGAGTAGTCAGGAGGCTGACTCATCACCGGGAGAAGCCAGCGATGCAGCTGCGTCCCACGGGCCGAGAGAGGTCAGCGGGAACCAGGGCACACACTGGGGGTTCCTTGCTGCTCCCATGACAGACAGTGACGGAGAGTGTCCAGGAAGATGCAGTGACCACCGGCCCACCCGGCAGGGAGACTGGGCTCGGACCCTCTGATGGCCACTGTCGGTCTCAGCCTGGCAGAGTCCCCGCTGAAGCGCTGGCCAGCGGTGGGGTAGGCAGCCCAGCTGGTGGAAGGACGACCCGCTGAATGTCCATGGAGCCCCCGGCCTGGCTGCCGGTCACTGGGCCCGGTTCCCTTACTTCCTGGCCTCAGTCCGTGGAGATGCTGGTGGCCGTCACCTTGAAAGCGATGTAATACTTGGACAGACAGTGAAAGCAGTGCTGAGTGACTCAAGGGCTGATGGGATCAGGCCGTCTTGTGCATCTCCTGGGGCCTCACCTGCTTTTATCTTTGGGTCTCCTTCACCAGTCCAGGAGGCCCACACCCACGGAAGCTCTCACCAGCTTTGCTCCAGGGATCTGCATGCTGCGTGGCCAGGTTCAGGGCTGGTGTCGGGGCGGCTGTGTGGCAGCTGGTGGCCAGGGCACCCACACGCGCCTGGGCCCTGATGGGGAGCAGACTCACCCGCCTTCCCCGGCTCAGCCCCGGAAACCACACAGCTCCCTTCCCCTTCTGCCGTTTGTTAGAAGAGGTCACTGGGGCTGGCCCCCACGCAAGACCACGGGTGTCTGGTCCCACGTCTGTAGAGGGAGGCAGTGTGTCCAAGAATTTACAATGTGTTTAAATCCCCACAGTGGTCATGCAGATTCCTGCCTCGCCCACACCCCTTGCTGGGACACAATTTTCATATAAACCATTTGTTCCCTGACACTTGAGCTTCTATCTCAGAGCCACACTGCCCAAAGGACTTCATCGGGAGGCGGTCAATGTTGTCCGTCTGCTCTGGCCAACACAGGGGACCACAAGCCACAGGGGCGGGCAGTCAAACTATGGGAGGGCACGCAAGCCACGGGGGAGCACAGGCCACATGCGCCTGAGGAGCACTTGAGACCCGGCTAGTCAGACTGAATTTTAAATTGCGTTTAATTTTAATTAGTTCAAGTTGAAATGAGCACTGGCTACACTGCTGGGGGCAGCTCACTTGTAGAACGACGAGGAGGAGGGTTCGAATCCCAGCACAGGTGTCGTGCTGGGCCGGCTTCCTGGCACAACCCCACGGCATTCCAGTTACGAGCAAAAGCCTCCTGGGGCCGACGGCCTGCAAAGCTCCAGCCAAGCGGAGATGCCTTGGCCCCGGGAGGTCCTCGCGAGCAGAAATTCCTGACGTGTGGGGGCGGAAGGCAGAAGAACCAGTGCTGAGAAGGCGTCAGGGCGACTCCACGGGTGGGCAAGACGCTGAGCCGTTTGGACACGCAGCCCCTTGCTCAACCGCCGTCTCTCCTCGCGGGGATGCTCGCCAACGTCTGCGCGTGTGAGCGCGCCTCCGGGCGGGCTCCCGCGGGGCGGGCTGCCTGCGCGCCTGCGCGCCTGCCTCCCCGGCCTGCTGCGCCCGCGCATGCGCCCGGCTGCCCTCCTGCCCCTCCTCCTCCTCCCTGTTCCCCAGTCTGGAGTCCTGGAGCGCACGGTTGCAGCGGTGAAACCGTCTTGGCCGCCCCGCAAAAACAGCGGGCAGTCGCCGTCCAAACAGACTTCTGATCATCTGCTCTGCGCGGGCTCAGCTGGCGCCGAGAGCGGGAATGTCTCTCGGCCCGCGGGACGAACCCTGTCGTGCGGGGGCAGAGTCCCTCGGACGGCTCACGTGACGGGCGCTCGCTGTGCCAAATACCACGCTGACGTTGTCCTGAGCATGACGTCATTCATCCCTTTAAAACCCTGTGTAGACACGGAGACACTTGTTACTCATGCCTCACGGATGGAGACGCTGCCGTGCGGCGAGGCTGAGAGCCCCCCCACAGCACAGCACAGCACAGCGTCTGTTCGGCGGTGAGCAGGCCCGAACCGCCGCCCAGTGGATGCCCGAGTCTGTGCTCACAGCCTCTCCACGGGGCCGATGCGCCTTTATTCTGCGTGACGCCCCCACTCCTTCGCGGACTCGTCTTTGCACATGGAGGGAGTTGGGACGATTTAGCCGAGTTTCCGAAGGGACACCGCGTCCTTGGCCCAAAGGGCAGGGTGAGGGTGGGGAAGTCTGCCGCCAGCTCCTGAGCCAGGGTAGCAGGTTGAGGGAAAACGTAGCAAGAGGGGCTGTGAGGAAAGTCCGCTTTCAGCATCGCGAAGTGGAGGACACATCCTGGAACGGGAAGGGAGCTGGGGAGGGTGCGTCCTGAGTGAGTGGATCCCAGCCTTTCCAGGGAAGGTCCAGCTCGTGCTGCCCGGGCAGGAAAGTTGGCTTCGCGTCATGTCTCAACCCACCTCGCTCGGTGGGGAGCCTCGGGAGCTTGCTCGAGAGCGCCAGCGTGAGCCTGCCCGTGAGAGGAGCAGAGCTGTACCTCCAGGACACCCGTTCGAAGGCCTTCGGTGAACTACGGGGGGGCGGGGGCAGCTGTCTCTGCTCAGGGCACAGAGGAAGGCGAGGAGTGCAAGGGCCGATCGTTTAGTGCGGCGGAGGTTAGCTGCCCCAGCCCTGGACCCAGACCTGGGTCTCACCCCCGCCCTGCTGTTCACCCGCTGAGTAGCCCCAGACGGTACACGGAGCGTGTCACGGGAAAACTCAGCAGAAGAGTAGGGGCAATAACGAGGAGGAGGAGCTTGCAGGTAGGTGTGGGCGTTGGATGAAGCGACTCCTGTCGAATGCGGAGCTCACTGCTGGGCACAGAGCAAACGTCTTAGCTTAAAACGTCAGTGAACAGGATGGACCCAGGGGCCCCTCCCCTGGGGGGGGTCAGTCCCAGTTCTGGGACCCTGGCTGAACGTGTGACCTTGGGCAGGTTATCTGCTTCTCCGTGACTCGGGTTCTCACACAGTGGAGATAGAAATAACCCCTGGCACCCACTGAGGTGGCTGAGGTGAGAAAGAGAGGGGACAGCTTCTCCTCCTCGCCCACCCCCCAGGGGCTCTCTGTGCCTCGGGGCTGGAGAAACGTGTTCCAGGGGAAGTCAGACCCAACCAAACACAGGACCCCAGGGCAGTGTGGGCCGTGCCATTAGCAGATGCTGGACAACTTAAAGAAATTGTTGTTAAAGGTAAGACTTTACCGAGCCAGCGCAAATAAACACCTCCTCCGGCCACTCGTCATTTTTCATTTTCTTGTCCTTTTCCCTTGTCTGAAGGGAGCCAAGTGATATTCCAAACAGAAGAGGAAGAAAAACAAAATAAACAGCAAGGGCAGGTCCGGGATGAGCACCCCTCGGGGTGGGACGAGGGAGCCGGGGCCTCATCTCACCATTCCCCAGACCCAGTGACCTCAGCTGCAGTGCGGCAGACCGGCCCGCACCCTGCGGGCTGCAGCACCTCCAAACACAGCAGAGCGGCAGACCCCGGGTGCCCCAGGGCGCCAGCAGATGCCCCGGCAGCAGACAGCACGCACAGAACGAGGACCTGGCACGGAGCCGAGAATCGAAAGTCGGTGGAAAGTTGGCCTCTGTCCAGGGAAGCAGGCCGCCGACCCTCGGCCAGCACAGACTACTGTCCAGCGTCTCTGCTCCAGGTCGCCTGCCCACCGGGTTTGTGGGCCCCGCCGCCAGCCAGCGCCAGGGTCGCTCTCGAGGCCCTCATTTCAGCCACAGACACAAGACCCCCCGGACCACCTCCCCTTTCCCCCCAACAAGTGAGCCTGAACACCTCGGACTTCCTATCCTCGGATACCTGTGCCTTCGCCTTCTTTTAAAACTTGCAGGAGAAAAAAAAAAAGAAAGAAAGAAAGGAAAAATAAGAGAGAAAAAAAGGAGAGAGGATTTGACTAGTTTGGATGCAGGAAAATTATTGGCTATTTCAAGTCTTTTAGGATGTCAGCCGAAGCCCATATGAAAACAGTTAAAAGCTCTTCTAAGAGAATCCAATATGCTCAGAATATGATAGGGGATGCTGAATGGAAAATTCTGTAATTACTGTGCTCATATTTCATGGTAAAATATATTCAAGATTAACTGCATTCTAATGGAATGGTGCATGTGTCCAAACCATTTGGGGGCAGCGAGGCTGGGTGGGAAGGGGGAATAATTTAATTAGGCCACAGGGGGAGTTTTCATCGAATTCCTGCTGCACGGCGCGTTTTGGGTTTCATCTCTCACAGTGTCGCGCTCCTGGCGGTGAAGTCCCGCTGTGAGCAAACACAGGTCAGCAGCCTCCGGACCAGCCAGGGGGGCGGGGGGGTCAGGGCGCACCCCGGGGACCGTGCCCACACATAGAGCCCTCTGTGGCCCCACAGTGTCCACTGACTCTGGAAACCGGTCAGCTCTCGGAAAATATACACAGCCCTGAACCACAGGCCACCCTTCCACTGCTGTAAACATTCTCAGAGCGAGGGCAAAAATAGCCCGCTGTGATTGATGGCCGCGGTGCTCGCTCTGTGCGGGGCAGGGGGAGCAGAGAGGCGGGGGAGGAAAACAGAAGGAGCGGGGGGGATCCGAGAGGGAGCTGGCCGCCCCACGTGCCCTGGAAGCCTCCGCAGGCTTCATCCTCCAGGGTCGAGCGCGAGGAGACCCTGACGTCCAGGACGGACCCGTGGGGGTGGGGTGACGGGGCCCGGACCGTACGGCTGCCGGGACTTGGCCTTCCTGCCAGCGTGAGCATCGGGAGGCCACGGCTCCAGCTGGCGTCCCGAAGGGATGGCCCAGCAGGGCTGCGGGTGCGCGTGGCTCCCAGATCCCAGTTCTCGACACACCTGGCCCGTGGTGACAAACGGCAGCCGAGCCGCAGAGAGAGGGAGGCTGGAGGAAGTGTGTCCGGGAGTTCGTGGTGTGCGTGCGTCAGAGAAAAAGGTGTCCCAAGGGAGTGAGGCTGATGATGTTCCGCTTTAGCTGGACAGTGCTCCTTGGTTTCAGGCATCCGTGTTTTTGTGTGTTGTCCTCAGTGTTTTTTGTTGCAAATTCTCGGAGTTCACGTTTATCATCAGGGCGTTTTTAACTGGCTTTGTAGACCCGTAACCTGGCTTAACCCCGTTTCTGTCTTCCTTCTACTTTGCACGCTGCTGAGCAGCTCCTGCCTTTTGGAGGTTTTGCTCCTGGATCTCAAGACCGAATTTTAGAGTGATGCCCACTGATTTGCCCCTACGTTTGCTGGATTTAAGTGGATTTAAGTCTAAGGACTTCATCAATCGCCAAGAAAGCCCTGGTTTTCTGCTTCAGCGCGAGTCTCGAGTTCAAATCTGTTTCACTCTCTGTGAAAGCTATGCCTTTCCACTGTAAGTCAGTTTCCTCGTTTGTAAAACAGAGAAGATGATGATAATCCCACTGCAGGAGGTTGTGCTGATGTAGATGAACCCTTAGACTAAAACCCAGCCTGTGCCACATGCAGAGAAGGCAGGAGGAATTCTGACCAATCCTCATTCACGTACCCAGTCTCAGCAGGAATTCTGACCAATCACCACTCACATACCCAGTCTCAGCAGGAATTCTGACTAATCACCACTCACAAACCCAGTCTCAGCAGGAATTCTGACCAATCACCACTCACATACCCAGCCTCAGCAGGAATTCTGACTAATCACCACTCACAAACCCAGTCTCAGCAGGAATTCTGACCAATCACCACTCACATACCCAGTCTCAGCAGGAATTCTGACCAATCAGCACTCACATACCCAGTCTCAGCAGGAATTCTGACCAATCAGCACTCACATACCCAGTCTCAGCAGGAATTCTGACCAATCAGCACTCACATACCCAGTCTCACCAATCAGCTACTCTGCGCCTCACCCTGACCAAGGAGCCCTTGAGACTGCGGCTCCCTCTTCCAGGAGCATTGAGTCGTCCTGATTCCACAGATCTCTCGGGTCTCAGCTCAGATGTCACCTTTTATTATTAGGAGCTTCCTCCGAGCCCCCAGAACAGGTCAGACCCCCAATGTCCCGAGTCCTTTCCCCAGGGGTGTTGACTGGAGTTTGCCCCTGTGTGTTTGGCTGTTACTGTGTGGCTACTGTACGTCCCATGTGGGGCCACATGCCCGGTGAGAGCGAGGACCCTACGGTGTCCCCAGGGCCCAGCAGAGCGCTGCCGTGGCCTGAGCCCGGGGGACGGGCACCGCCGTGCCGAGCATCTGGGGTGTCATCTGAGGTTTGCTGGGATGCATCGCAGGGTTTCAAGCAGGGAGGGGCGTGATCTGGGTGACGTTTTACAGTGACTTCTTTTCCTGTAGTGCGGAGAGAACTTGGGGCAGAGCTGGATGGAAGAACTCGGACGAGGGACTGTCACTCATTCAGGGAGACGAAGGTGGCCGTCACGGGACCTGGGGGGAGCCGGAGGACGCTCTGCATTGTTCTCTCTGCTCGCATGGGACCCGGTGACAACAGGTCGGTGGCCTGGGTGACTACACTTCTCCACCGTGAGTTTAAAGTTCTAGGAAGATCGGATAGAAGCTACAGTTCTCATAACGAGTTACGTGAGAGGAGTTGGACCACCTGACGCAGGACTCTACGAGAGTGCTCGCTGCCCCGAGGTTGCGATGGCAGCAGACACGACAGTCTCAGTGTCCCAGCCGTCCTGCCAGGGCCTCTCCCCACACGGCCAACCCTCACCGGAGGCCCTCAGGACTCGACGTTCAAAGATGCGGAGGAAATCACTCTGTGGATGCGAACAGACATTTATAAAGCACACATGGAGAGAATAAGGCATGTTTATGATCAATATGGACAATGCAACATCCTTTTGGGGCGTCACATCTGCAAAGAAAAAAATCTCTCACAACCCAAACCAAATATTCACAGTGGCGAACACGAGGTGCCAGAAATTACGGGCAATTACGGGTCGTGTATTCCCCTCACCTCTATTTTCAGTTTACTTTGTAGGAGAGTAGTGTTTTGTGTAATTTTAAGAGGTTCATTTAGTCACTTCCTGCACGCAGGTGGTGGACCCGGCACCTTCTGTGCGCACTGCTAACGCTCGGCGGTGCCCCCTCCCCCCTTGCCCGACTGGGACTCCTCCTCCGCCCCCATCGGGACGACCCTCTCCACTCTCTCTTCCCCGCGTCCCAGGAGTCTCCTGTGGGTGCGGTGACCGCGCAACTCCTCGAGCGAACCCGGGCAGGAGAGGGGCCAGTGTGGTGCCGTAGCTGCAGGTGTGAGCTGGTGTCCGCCCAAACGGCACGTGGTCGGACACGTGGTTGGACACCCTCCTCTCACGCTCCACCCCGCCCCCTTAGTCCACTGGAGCTGTGACCCCTCCTACAGGCCGTCCTCCGGCCAGAGTCGTGAACGCGCCTTTTGTTTCACGTCCTTTGTTCCAGAGTTGCCGGCGTCTGTGGTCTGCTTTCCAGCCGGACACCAGGCTCGGGGCTCAGGCGCGAAGTGTCCACTGACCCCCGCGCAGTGCACTCCATCACGCTGCTGACCCGACATGGGTTCGATTCACGGCTTCTTTCTTGAATAGTGAGGCGATGACCTCGCTCAGGCAGACGAAGAGGCGCAGGTCAGTCGCTCGGGCCAGAAGGAGCGCAGGCAGGCCTGGGGGCCGGGCGTCCGCGGGACCCCGGTGGGGCCGGCCCAGCTCCGAGTCAGGGGGCCTCTGGCGAGTGGTGGAAACTGGGAACAAATGCTGTTGGAAGCGTCCCGCGTTTGGGGGCGGGGGCCCTTTGCGGGCTTGGAGGCCATCGCCCGGCAGTTTGGAGTCTTGGTCCGCAGCCCTCGGGAGCGAGCCGCAGATGCGACGAGCCGTGCGCGCCGCACAGATGTCTGGACGCCGTTCAAGCCCCGCGGAGCGAGGGGAACCGCAGTTGGTGCGCAGATTTTCCGGGTGGAGCAAAGCCAGCACGGCCTCTGCGCGCCTTTCCTGAGCGCGCACGACGTTCTGAATCCGCGGCGCGGTCCCAGCGGCTCCTTGACCGCGCAGCCCGGCTCCCTGCCCTGCCGCGGAAACGGGGAGACTGCAGGGGCACGTGACCGCCGGGGAGCGCAGCCTGGGTTATTTTTAGCAGATGTCAGGAGGAGGCCTGGGTGAGCGCGCGCGGAAACGTAACCCGTGGAAACGGGGAAAGTCGTCATGCTGCTGCCTGGCACCAAAACAGAACAAGATCGCTTTCCCCTTAACATTTTCATACATCTCTCCCCTCCTTAAAAAAAAACAACAAAAAACTTGAATTCTATTTATTTGACTTGTTTTCTATAAACACACTCTAACCATATCCAGCCGCCGGGCTCTGTGTATAAATAGCCTGTTTACTCGTCGCCAATTTAAACGTGTGATGGGACATGGGCCCGCGGCCCCGCCCCAGCTCACTGGCGCTGGGCCGCCCCTTTGCCCTGCACTCCAGTCTGCGGCTCCCTCCCCGGCTCTGGAGGAGGTGCAGACCCCACAGATGTTTCCTCGCGAGGGGCTGCGGAAGGGCCCACGCTTAATTAAAAAACTCACATCTCCCTGCCCGCGCCCAGGGAAGGGAAAAAAATTGGTCCCTGTTACGCAGGCCGGGAACAGATCCGGGGGGAAGAAAGGCACTCTGTCTGGCCAGACAAAGACAGGCTATCCGTTTTCATAAATCGGCCCTCCCCAGACAACTGCTCGGTCGGCCCCGAGGTCCGTGCCTCTGAACCCGCATACCAGAGGGGGCTTTTCCTCGTCTCCAGGCGGACAGAGACCCTTGCTGGCCTGTGTGTGACTTCAGTGCACAGCGCAGGACGTCTTACTGCTGTCAAAGGGCCGCTTTGATAGCGAGGGGGTCTCGGGGATGAGAAAGTGGCCCTCGTCACGGCTCACCCCAGGGGGCAGGGAATGCAGCCGTCCTGTGTGCGTGCCTGGGTGCATGCGTGCAAGTGTGTGGCTCCGTGTGCCAGCTCTACAGCGGACAGTCACGTTGTACTAATTGACCCGCGAGGACCTGGCGCATCCCGAGCGGCGCCGACTCTGTGATGGCGGTGAGGTAGCGTCCGAGTCGGATGCTGCCGCCATCGGTCCCTTCCGAGTCCCACAGCGTTTCCTGGGGTCCCCCGTCTCACCCCCAGTCTGCACAACCGAGCCACGGACGCCCTTGCACAAACAAAACCCTCGCCGAACACGCAGGCCAACACCAAGCCTGCGTCTGTGCAGAACCTGTCAACTAGAATCCGCTTCCTGGTGGAAGTTTGCAGCGGGGGCCCAGGCAGACGGGGCTCCTGTTCCTGGGGCCACCCGGCACGAACCCGTCCGTCACGTTCGAGGTCCCCTGGGTCACGGAACACTCGTGGCGCAGATCAGTGGGAACAGAACACGGAGAGACTCGGGTTTCAAACCGAGCTGCCCCGTACCTCCTCCGTTTCCCAGAGGGCCCGGGGCTGGACTTCGAAGGTCATGAGGGCCAGAGACTCCAGCCTGGCTGGCGATCCGAGTCCCTCTCGGGGTCTCGTGACACGGACATTTCTGGCCTCTCTCCTTGAGATGTTCATCCGGCAGGACGGGGCGGTGCCTGGGGGTCGGCGTGTCCCCCAGGATAATCCTCGGGACGGCACAGCACGGCACAGCACGGCACCCCGGGGCCCCGGCCCTGCTGCCAAGCGCGGTCCCTGGACCTGGCGCCCGCTCTGCCTGGGAGCGGGTGAGACACCCAGTCTCCGGCCACCACACTGGATCCACACGCCAGATGCACACGCCAGATGCACACGCCGGACCCACACGCCGGATCCACACGCCAGATCCACCACGCCGGATCCACACGCCGGCAACATCCCTGGGGGACGCACACAGGTGAACTTCCCAGAACCTCTGCTCCCCACCACACATGGCCACCGTGGCCAGTCAGAGGTCCACGCCCCGAACTCCCTTTCGTGCACTTCCGGGCGGCTCGACACACCCTGTAACCCCGTAACCCCGCGTTCCGACCCTCCCCCCAGCGACTGTGCTTCCACGTCGCCGAGGGCACCGGGGAAGCCCTTCGCCTGCTCAGGCGAGCGGTGAACCTCTGGGAGAAGACGCAGATGCTCACAAGTGCCCCCGAGCCATCGGCCAAGACAGCTACTCACGTGTGCCCGCCGCAGCACCCGCGTGTGCGACGGAAGGACTCGCGCGGGGGGCCGTGCTCCACCGTGGCTGCCGGCTGCACGCTGCGTGTCTCCACCGAAGTTGCCGTGCCGGTTAGAGCCTGGTGAGGGGAGGACAGGGTGGGGTGTGAGCTGTGGTCGCTCCTCTGGTTGCCTGCACAGGGTGGGGGGGGGTTCCTCTCCGAATATCCGCTCCCTCCTTTTAACACAGAACAGGAAGGGCCCTGCCCCACGGCGCTTGGCTCGTCCCTGCCCCCACCACCCTGTCCTCCAACAAGTGCTCGCCTTTGAAACGGCTCTGCGGAGTGGTTTCTGGTTTTAGTTGAGATACACTTCATTGTTAGGTCACCGCTCTCCAGCGTGTAGGGAAGAGTTTCAGTCTGGGGCTGCCGTGCTGGGTTGTGGGGGCTGGGGCTGGGCTGGGGCTGGAAGAGGCAGGCAGCATGATCAATGCACGTCTCCGCACGTGTACGGGAAGGACGGAGACCGGGTGGGTAGCCCAGGGCCTGGGCTGGGGCATGCGGGCCGCTGAGGGCGCCTCCTGTCTGCCTGTACTCGGAAGCTCGTTCCCGTCCGGCTGTGGTTTCATCTCGTGTTCGTTATCAGGGTAGGATACACAGGAGTCTCGAATGACACTGGAAGTCCCTGGAGTCCGGGGTGGGGCAGAGGGTGGGGACAGCTCCTTCCGTGACGGCTGCGCAGGCCCAGGGGCCTCGGGGCGGGTCAGCACCGCCCACCTGAGGTCCCTGCTCCCACTGCCAGGTCTCCTCAGGATGGGGCCACCTCCCGGAGCTTTTAGTTTAAGCTCTGACCTGCTGGTTTACACAGGCCGATGCACAGAAGGTGTCTGCGCTTTCAAAATTATTTTCCCCTGATAAAAATGTGCATCCACAATAAAAAATAACCCTTGATATGGTGATATTTTCTCATGACCCAGGTAATAAGCATTTCTTTAAATAACCATGTTCTGGGATGTTGGGTGAGTCACTATTGATGGTTTAGCCACTGCTGCCGGCTGAGGGGCACATGCCGGTGCGGACCGGGACCCCTCAGGAGTGTGCGTGTTTGACACTGTACGTGGACTCTCAGGCCTCAGGGCGAACACAGAGAAGCTGTTACCAGATGTTCACCTCTGCCTGATAGACTGTCACTCCCCCCGCTCACCCCAAAGTGCTGGGCTAGCGAGTCTGGAAGTCCTCCCCGGGTGCCCCGGGGCTGAGCGCAGAGGCGGGCACATTGGGGAGCGGGGGGCCGTGTCTGGGGCTGCCGGGAAGGGAAAAGTGCAGACGTAGGTCCGAGGGGTGTCTTTCCGCTGAACTGCGAGCCGGAGGTTGTTCCGAGTGGAGGCCACGCTACACTCACGGTGAGTGCAGACAGCCGTGGACACGGTGACAGGGAGGGTCCGGGCGGAGCGGAGCGCGTGCACCCACCTGCACACGTGAGTGGGTTGTGTGTGTGCCTGGACTTTCCCGCTCTGTCCAGGTCGCGGGGACCAGGGGCCTTGGTAGCCACACGCAAACCTATTGTTTCAAAACACCATTTTCTCCTAAAATAAACCCCAAGGCCCCTTAGAGAAATAAATAGCTGATTCCAGGGAAGAGGGAGTGAAATCCTGGTCTTCCCGCTGGAAAGATCGGGACGGCACCGCTGGAGGCTCCGGTGGGTTCTGCGGGCCGGGAGACACAGACGCCGTCGATGCGCGTCTCCTACTTGGCTCCTCTGTGTGGCTGGGCGGGGGCTGCCCTCAACCGGAGGGAGGAGACACCGCAAGGTTTGGGGGGCGGGGAGCCTGTCTGCGGGGTGCTCTCCAATGGACAAAGGGGGCAGCACATGCTGAAATTTGGGAAACTGGGGTGACGGTCTTCATGGGGAATTTTTTTTACCATCTTCATGTATCTGCAAGGTTAAACCTCGTAGCAATCAAAAATCAAAAAACAGGAACTTCTGGCTGAATAATTTCACTTCTAAGAATCTCTCAGGGATGTAAAGGTGCCGGTAACTCCTCACGTACAAATATGCTTATCACAGTGTCACCCGCAGTGAGAGTGTTAGACACACGCGCCTAAAAATATTATGCACCTAGTAAAACAAAGTCCTTCAGATACGATACCATGGGAAATGCTAGAAGAGCAATGATAAATTCAAACTCAGTCGTGCAAATACGTGCACTAAAGAGAAAGTACACTAATAACTTGATTTATAACATTTGATTAATGATTAATAACATTTCTTTAAAGAATAGAGAAAATAACTTAAAGATGATCTCCTTATATACGTGTTGATTTTCAAACTTGCTCACACGGTTATTTCTAACGAGAAAGAAAAAACATTTATTTCTTGTTTTTGTGTCCAAAATCTGAGATCCCCCTCAATCTGAGCAAGGACTTGGCTTTCCCAGTCGTCGGCCAAGGGATTTGCCGGGCAAAAGCAGAAAGACTACTTCAACCACAAAATTACTTCAAATGTGGGGCACTTTGGAGACCTCGGTTTATGAGCAATTAGCATGCTAATTGCAAATCGCAACTTGTCAACACTTCGCTGGTTTAATTAATTCTTCACTGTGTGTGTTTCAAGCAGCCTGACTGTGCCCGGGCCGACCGGAGCACCCACTGTCCGCTGCAGGCGCCTCCCGCCTGGTCAGCACGGAGTCTCCACCTGGATGCCCAGCCCCTTGAGCTCCAGGACATGTGGGTGCGTGGGGGGAGGGGCGGCGCGGGGCTGGGGGCGGTGGCTTCTCCCGCATTTAAAGAGCTCACGCCGTGTTGGCGGGGAGAGAACGCGACAGGAGATCACAAAGGAGTGTTTGAGGAGTTGCTGTCGTGAGCAGTTGTATTTTCTACATGAACACCCCGTGGTTATAGAAGTGACCAGAGAAGATTCGTGTGTAGCTTGGAACCTCAGCCACGGTTGCCGTGCAGGGCACCGCGGCCCACAGTTCGTGGCTGAGCCATTCTGGGGTCCGCTTAGGGTTTCCTCTTCGGAGGCGGTCGGTTCAGAGGCCCGGAACTTTCTGAAGCAGGAGAGAGTGCGGAGGGAAGACTCCCTCGGCCTGAAGGAGACGTCGGGAGGAGAAGTCACGAAGGGGGACATTCCTTAAGCAGAATGGAAGATGCCTCAAAGGTGGGGTTTCCCGAGACAAGGCTGGTACACGACAGTCAGCAACAACGACAGTGAGCACTGATTGAGCACCCACTGTTTGCTTGGGGCTTGCTGGCCCCGCCCCTTGTGTTTCTGAGCCAGGAAAAGCTGAAAGCAGACGTGGTCTGGCAGTGACTCTGAGTCGTGGTCTCTGCTTGGCACCGAGGGGCTCACAGAAGACCGCCTCGTGGCCGACTTGTGTACGGGAGGCAGGAGCCGGGTGGAGGCGAGGGGTCCCGGGTGGCAGCTGGCCCAGGAGGGGCTGGCCAGGGAGACGCGGACAGTGTTCCCACGAGGGACGTGGGGCGCATGGACAGGAAGTGCCTCTGGCCGTGGAGAGCAGCATGGCTCACCCATGAGAGCCTTGTTCTCCCGTCTGAACGGCGATACTTGGCTGAGGCGGACGGACTGGGAGGGCCCGGCGGGGGTGCTGGACGGGCCCCGTTCCACTGGGGGGGGGCGACCCCGGGCTGCGTGCAGGGGCACCCGAGGGGCCAGGCACTGGGGTGCCCTGCACCGCATCATGGACGTGCGAGCCTGAAGGGCCATCGGAGGCACTTCCGGTGGGCACGTCCCTCCCGCTGGCCCTCTCCTGCCGCACAGCCGGACGCTGCTCCCTCCTCTTCCTCCTCCACGTTGTCCACAGGCTGAAATCCTGCTTTGCGTTGAAGGTGAAGCTGCAAACAGTCCCCGGAGGACTCTCCCCTGATCCCTCCACAGAGGAACGGATTGGTGCCCCCCTCAGGGTGTCTCCGCACCACGTCCTGGGCCACCAGAGCACGCCTCCTCTGCAGCAGCTGGGACCGATGTCCGTCTTCTGTCACTGAGAAAGCGCTGTGAGGCTGGGGACCGAGATGGTGCTCCACGCCCCGCCCCGACCCACAGTGAGCGAGCGTTGATTTGGGGGGTAGAATCGGAGGGGCCGCTGGTGTGCCGTGCCGTGTGCACAGTGAGGACCCCGAGGGGCAGGAGTGGGAGTGGGCAGGTGGCTGAGGCACAGAAGGGACAGACCCACGGGCGCTGAGGAGAGGCGGCCGCATCCTGCACCCTCTTTCCTCCAAAGTGAATGTGGCGTCGGCCACGGGCCCCGTACTGGCGCCCAAATGAGGGCCACTCTGGCCACGCCTCTGTTTTCGGCGGAGCGACAGAGGGCTCTGCCTGAAGGCATGTGGAGGGCCCTGGCATCGAGCAGGAAGGAGCTCTCCACGTGCCTCTGGGGAGGAAGGAGGGCTGCGTGCCTGAGCAAGTCTGTCAGGGAGAGCGGGGCGCACACGCCTCCCTCCCAGGCTCCAACAGCGGGCTCGAGGGGCCACACGCCCCAGAGACATTTGGAGGTCACCGAGTCGAGAGAGGAGAGAGTGCAGTACACGCTTTCCAAGGACTTTTGGGGGGAAAATTACAATTTTGTGTTCTTGGCTCAGGACACACACATTCTGCCAGATGTGCGATGCGACAAGTTTAATTGCTGCGCCCGGGACGTGGGATCTGCCCAGGACAAACACATTTTGCGGTGACAGCCCTTGAGTTTTTGTAGCTCTTCCTAGTAGCTCCAGCGTGAGGGGCGGCGGCACAGGAGGCGTCTTCTTCCTGACCACTCGGGAACACAGACGTGTGACGGCCCACCGATAAGGTCGTTTGGAACAAGGGTGCAGCCACGCCGCCAGAAGCCCTCTCTGCACAGACGGGGCATCGGGGCATCCGGCCCGAGGGACTCTGCAGCTGTGTGCGGAGAGGGGGGCGAGGAGACTGCCGTGCACAGGTGTGGACAGGTGTCAGGTGTGGACCTGCTGTCAGCCACGGCCTCGGTGTGGCCTCCGCCACTTTCTGCGGGGACAGGACAGGCTCCAGGCTCGTCACCGACGCCCCCCCCCACCCCCAGCCGGTCACAGTGTTCTACGAAACGGTGACAGGGAGAGCATCTGGGATGCAGATTGGGCCGCTGGGGGAACAAAGGAGAGAGTGCACACGGAACCGGAGCACCTGGCCCCGGCCGTGGTCACTGAAACCGGCCAATGTTGCCTCTGATCACTCACCGAAAGGCACGGAACTCTGACCCGGGCCTCCCCGGCCGGGCCGGGTGAATCTGAACGGTCGGGCGAATCTGAACGGTCGGGCTCTGCTTTGGAAGCCGGCCCAGAAAACTCAGCGCGGAGCTGGGCTAGGGCCCAGCAACCTCCCTTCCAGGCGTTTCTCCGGAAGGACTGAAACCAGGGGCCTGAAGAGACGTTTGCACCCCTGAGGCCCCAGCAGCGTTATCCACAACGGCCAAGAAGTGGAAGCACACCGGGTGTCCGTGGGCGGGGAGGGTGGACACAGACACCGTGTGAACACGCAACTGAGCACGGGAAGGAACGTCCTCCCGTGTGCGACCTGACGGCCTGGCCGGACCCTGAGGATGCCGGGCCGAGGGACACTCGCCAGTCCCGGCCACACGGACCTGCGTGGCACCTCCCAGGTGAGGAAGGTCGGGCAGTCAGGCACAGAGGGGCAGAGCGACAGGGGGTGCCGGGTGGGAGGGCGGACGGCAGCCGCTGGTCCCCTTCCCGAGGATCCACGGAGCAGGACGGTGATGTCACACACCTGCGCGGTGCTGCAGTGACGACAGGCCCCGTGTGCCCTTAGAGTCCCTCGGGCGGTGCATGGCGTGGTGAGTGTTTTCACCACGGGGAGCAGCCCTGGGGCTGGACACACTGTTCGCTCTTCAGGGCAAAACAGGCCCCTTGGCAAGAGGAGAGGAGGCAGGTCCCCTGGGCTCTGCAGCACACCGACCAGTGAGGTGTGGCAGCCAATGACAAAAGCCATTGCTGACGTCACGGGAATGCCCCAGGCCGCAGACGTCACTAGATTTCACCTCTTGCAGACCGGCGTGGAGGCCTGGGCTGCAGAGTGGCTTCTCTGCCCCCAACCTTGTGCTTTCAGCGCCCTCCCCAGCCCCTGCCTGTCCCCTTGCAGCAGGGTTTGCGGCCGGCCCCTCCCCGCGCTGGGGTGGTGGAGAGAGAGGGGCGAGCCCAGGCTGGCCGGGCCCTCTGCCACTGGCATCGCGTGGGGCGTACGGGGTGCTGCCCCAGCGCCCCCAGCCCCTGGGAGGGGCGGGGCCGTGCTGCCGTCTGAGCCCAGGGGGCGCTGGTCTGGGTCCCCAGGCACCTCCTCTCCAGGAAGTGTCTCGGGCGCGCGTTTCTGCCCCAGAGAGAAGACGGCTGCCGAAACTCCCCGGCCAGGAATGCGAAGCGCTTGGCCCCGAGCGAGCGTCGGGGGCGGGGCTGAGCGCCGAGCTGAGGATCTCAGCTCGAGTTAAGTAGAACCGTGTGCAGTGGGGGGGGGGGGGGGGCCGAGCCCGCCCCTCCCCCCACCCCCCGGCTTACGAAAGACCGGGGCCTGGGACGGCCGCCACCGCCAAGCCTCCCCGTCCCGGGCCGCTGCCGCCCCCGCCCCCGCCCCACGCCGGCCTCCCAGCTGTGAGTCAGCCCACGGCGCCCTGCCCCCGCCGTCCGGGGCCTGCAGCCCCAGCCCGTTCCCGCCGACCCCGTCTTCCCGGCGGTTACAGTCTGCGCGCTTTCCGCCGACACGCAGTCGGTGACGCGGACTCCTCTGGGCCGTGCCCGGCGAGGCCCCTCTGGCAAGAGCCCTGGATGGAAAGGGAGCTCCTCAGCTCCCCCGCGCCGCCCCCCGCCCCCCCCCCGCCCCCCCCGCCCCCCCCAGGTCTTTCATCTCGGGCCGGAAGTCGCCCCTGCCAGCCGGCTGGGAACTGGGAACCGTAACCGCAGCGAGTTGGACACCAGTTCAAAGCGCGGGGCTCACGAGGCTTGGCTGCACTTCAGCGTGGCGGCAGGCACGCCTCCTCCGTCGGGGGACGCGGGTCCTCGGGCGGCGGGGACGGCTGTGTCACTGCCGACACGCCCGGGGCTGTCCCCTCGCCCGGGCTCCCGAGGGGCCGCAGGGGCTGGACCGGAGCTGGTTTCCCTTTCCCCTCCCAGCAGCGGCGGGGCCCACGGCCAGCAGCCTCTGCCGAGCTCAGCTCCCGGGAGAAGCACCAGGCTGTTTCTTCCACGTGGGAGAGGGAGGCCCAGCCTCCTGACCGTGAACCACAGAAACGCCGAGTCCCCTGGGCGACCCTGTCCCCGGTTCCCTCCCTTCCCTCCGTCACCTTCCTCACCCTCGTCTTCATCCTTCATAACAGGGGCCAGCTCAGCTCCCTCGCCCCTCGGGCCTCTCTGCTGAGAGCCGAGACGTCTGCCTCCTCAGGGACCCTGTCCGTGCCCCAGCGGCTTCCGACGGCACCTCCTTGGGCTGCCCGGACGGCTCCCGAGAGTCAGCTCCTGCGTGAAGGATCCCGAGACATCACCCTGCCCCTGTCCGGGAGCCCGCGACACCCCAGGGGGCCTGCTGCGCCCCGCTGGCTGCCCCCCCCGCCACCAGCTGGTTCCCCAGTGGTGTCGTCCGCCGGGCTCTGAACGTCTCGGAGTCTGCTCAGTGCCTGTGCCGGTCGCCCGTGTGGTGGTGGCCTCCACCCCCATTGTCCTGCATGGCAGCCGCCAGGCCCAGCGCCAACGAGCACCAGATGGGCTGGCACTCGAGGAGCCGAATTTTAAGTTTTCCTTTAAACTAACGTAACTGCGAACAGGGGACTGGCCAGTGGACGCTGGTGGGCGGCTCCGCTGCAGCCGGTGACCTGGGGGATGGAGCACTGCCCGGGCCTGGCGAGCAGGAGGGGTGCCGTCCATGCTCCCCGAGGTCCCCGCGCTCAGCCATTGCCCGCACTCGCGCCGTGGCCCTGCCCGGCACACAGAGTGACGCTGGGACTTCCGTCCTCACGCACCAAACACAACAAGTCGATGCAGGGACCCTGGGTGGGAGCACCTGCGCTGGGCTGCGATGCGATGACCCCTGCGTCCCCGGGCGCCAGGCCGTGTGGGAGTGCGGTGCGTACACAGTGGGGGCAGGCGTGTCACCCAGCAGCTGGCGGTCCCCATACGACGAGAGGCCTGCTCGCCAGATGCCAGCACGGAGGAACGAGGAACAAGTGAGAGACAGCTGGGGCTCCGCCTCGGCACTGTCAGCGCTGAGCGTGTCTCAAAGAGAAGGTCACAGCGGCCACAGACAAACTGGGTTAGGGTTTGTGACGAGGCTGCCAGGGTTGGCGGCCTGAGTGTGGCAGGGGACCGAGGGTGTGGGTAAGGCTGCCACCTGCTGGCCGGCGGTCAGTGCGCTGGTGTCTCAGGATGTAAAAACACTCGGACCCACTGGTGGTTTTAATCCATCATCACGTAGCCCCGCTCATTACAAACAGTTTCACATGACCCTGCGTTTGAACAAATGACGGTGCTGTCAGCCTTCCTCGGGTTCAGCTCCCTCTCCGGACCGAAGGCGGCGGCACCGGGCTGCACGCTGGGGGGACACGGTTGCGGACCCCAGTCGGGCCTCCTGGAGTTTCTCCCCGGACCATGCCCGAGTCCAGGCCACGGCTGGAGGCCACACCCGCCGGTGCGCAGTGGGGCCCAACTCCGGGACTTGGTGATAGCGTGGGGTGGGGTCCTCCCGACCTGCAGAGGTCTAAGAGACAGCCCCAGTTGGGACCGGCTGGGCTGTGCACCAACGCTGCCGGAAGCTGGAGCTCAAGCTGCTGCCGGGACCCGGCACAGCCCCCGGAGGGCGGTGCGGAGGTGGGCTCCGACGCTCGGTCAGTCGGGCTCTCTGCCAGGGGCTGCCGACCAGGTCTGACTCTGGTTCCTCGGTTTCCTCTCCACCCCGTGGAGCAAAGCAGCCTCAGAGGACCAGGGGCCGCATCAGCCACGGAGGCAGAGGCGCTGGCGGGTCGGTCCAGGCAGTGGCAGCGGGCGTGGAGCAGAGATTTACTCTGGATGCCAGAGTAGCTAACTGGCACTGTGCCGGCAGGTCCACGGTGCGAAATGGCGGAGGAGGGGGTTCTGGGGCGATGCAGGGTTCTGTCTGGAGCGAGCGGGTGGAAGCTCCCCAGGACACCTGAGCGGATTCCTCCCAGACCGGCCGCAGACCCCGGTGTCCACCCCTCCCACTGTGGTGACTCTGTCGGAGACGCCACCAGTCGGGTCACCCCCCACCCCCAGCCGGTCACGGCACCTGCCCACGAAGCCTCGGGGTGGCTCGGCCCACCTGCCCGGCGTCTCCTCCTGAGCCCTGGTGCCCCAGACGAGGTTCCCAGCTGCCCAGTCCGTGTGGTGGAGCGTGTGTGCGGAGCTCATCCGTGTGTTTGCATTTCTCTCCCCTCGGGCGGGAGCGCAGTGCTGGTCCCTCGATGGCCGTGGGGAGCCCCCAGACCCACAGTTCCGGGGGCTGTCCTGGCTGGTCTGTTCGCCCTTCAGGCCTGCAGTGGGCCCACCTCCCCATTTCCATGATGTTCAAGTTCAAACACAGGCTTCCCTTTAAAAGAGTCTGTCTGCAGACAAACTACTTCGGGTTTGTTCCGTAACCGATTTCCATACAGGGCTCTCTCCTGCTCAAAGTTCCCTCCTCGCACTCCTGTTTCTCCTCCCCTTTCTCCGCGAGTACTTGTGGGACCCCGTTCTGGATTTTCCTCTGCAGCCCCACACTGTCGGTTTTCAAATGCTTCCCCGACTCTGAAAGAACACTCAGAACGTTCTCTGCAGGACACCCCCGCCCCCACGCTGTGCTCCCTGCAGCTCCCGGGGCTGAAGTGACCTGCCTCTCTCCTCAGGCTGTGACATTTCCCGAGCGGGGCGGTTTTCTGCTCCGTGTGCTTTTATGGCGTCTTGTAAGCATTGATGGCATGCTGCGGCCCTTTGCAGCCGGCTGTAACGCAGAATCGTGTATCAGGAAAAACTAGGGCCATCGAGCCTGTAATCAGGCCTCTGGAGGAAGGCTGACTCTCTCACACGCGTTTGGACTTCTGTAGAATTTGGTTCGGCGTTTCTGTGGGGCTCCAGGCCGCTCTCATTCCCCTCGTCTCCACGGTGACGCGCTCCGGTCCCCGTTCCGCAGGACAAACCGGCAGGAAGTGGCCGGGCCGAGAGCAGGCGTCTCCCTTTCTCCTTCTGCTTCCTCAGGGCAGACGGTGCCCTCGCCCTCCCGTCGGCGGACGGGGTCAAAGTGCAAACACCGACCGAGTCCCAGACGCAAACCGAGGAGGGGCCACAAGCGGTCGGCGTGTCAAAGGCTGGTCCGTGCCCAGGCCTCGGACTGGCCCTGTCGGCGGTCTTACCCGATGCTCCCAGCATTCGAGAGGAAGGGGGCTGGCCTCTGCGTGGGCTGTGGGACGCAAGGGCCTGACCTGCTCTCTGGCCACCTGTGCTCCCGCTGGACCCAGTGACGCCGCCCAGGAGCCTGGCGGGCGGGGAGGTCACCAACACGCTGACCGACCCCGGAGGTAGGCGCCTGGGCTGGGACGGTCAGGGGGGCCGGGCGTGGGCCACCGGGGGGACTGAGCAGGGGCCGCTGTGTGTCCACTTTTTAAATCACCTGAAGAGCCTGTGACGGAAGAACGCCAACGAGCACAGCAGAGAGCACAGTGTGACGAATGGCCCTGACCAACAGGTCAGCTCGCGGTCAGTGTCGCTGCCTGTCCCCCCCAGCTCTGCCCGAGCGGGGTGTCCACCAATGCTCCGTGTGCTTCCGAAAGACAAAACCACTTTTCCTTCTCACACCAGCGGCGCCCCCGGGGTCGCAGCCGAACGGGAGAGAAGCCCCCTCCGCGGTGGCCTGAGCCCGGTGCCGGGGCGCCCTTCCGGGGGGGCACTCTTCGAGGAGACCGGCGTGAGTGAAGGCCGCAGCCCCGACAGGAACTAGGGACAGCACCAAACCTTGGTTTGTTTAGGCCTCCGCTTTCCAAAGCTTGTTAGCTGGAGGGGGAAACCGAGTCCTCGGGACCAGCTCTCGTGGGCCTCGTCGAGCACGAAGCATCCATCTCTGGATGTCACCAGAGAACGTCCTGGCGACGACGGGAAGACCTGCCTGTGCGTGCGGGGCCGGGTGGCCAGCGCGTCCCCTTCCTCGGGTGGCAGGTGGCTGCAGCGGCGTTGGGGACAGTGTGCGCCGGGTCCAGGGGCCCTGACGTTTCCGGAAGGAGCAGCTGTGTCGCAGGGAATGTCGCAGTCAGGAGGCCGGCAGGCCCGCTGTGCTGAGGGTTCCTGACGGGGAGGCAGGGAGATGTGACCGAGAAGGGAGACAAGTGGCAGAGTCAGGGCTCGGGGGGCCGACTGAGAATTGGGGGGAGTGACCCTCACTTCACCCCCTGCCCCCCTCCGCAAGGGTCCCTGCGATCGGCACCCACTGGCGCCCAGTGCTCGCTCAGGGGACAGAGGCGGGGGTCTCAGCAAACAAAGAGGCTGAGGTGGCGGGCGGGTGAGCGGGCACGGGGCGGGTGAGCTCTGGAGAGACGGGCTGCACCCGGGTCTTGCCTGCGGCTGCCCCCACAGCCCGGCTGAGCGGTGGAAGCTCGCGGGCCGGGGAGGCAGCTGCCGGCCGAGCAGCAGAGCAGACTTGGCTCTGTCTGCGGGTCACGCGGACGAGCGGGTCGAGCCGTGGTCAGGCTCCGGGGGCGTCTTTCCTCACTGGGTTCTTCCGTGACTTGGTGGAGAGCCGCTCCGCCGCCCCCACTTTGCGGAGGAAGGAGCTGAGGCCGGGAAGCCAGACGGTCTCACCGGCCAGTGCGGGGGACAGTGTGGCGCCTGGAGGGAGCTCCTGCAGCCGAGCGCTGGGCCGAACCCTGACCCCCGCAGAGGTGGGGACCCGGAGGAGCTGGAAGCCACGCACGAGAAAACGCGTGGCTTCAGCGCTCACGCCCCAGCCCTCTCTTCCGTCTCGGAGGCAGAGCCGTCAGCACCGGCGCAGACCGGGCGGTGTCTGTGGCACAGGCCGCGGGCAGACGCCCTGCTCTGGCTCGGAGAGCAGCCCTTCAGCCCGTGTCCGAGCGCCGCCTGCAGTGTGACGGGGGGGCGTCCCTCCCCACAGAGGGGCCTGCGGGTCGTCGGCACGCGCGTGCTGGCCGCCGGCTGAAGCGACGGAAACCGTGCCCGGACGCGTCGCCGCGGCGCAGCCACTGCGCAGGGCGGCGCGGCTGTGCCGTCGTGTCCTTCGAGTCCCTCGTCGTCGGTGCTGTCAAGCTTCATCCCGATGAACCCCGAGCGGAGCCTCGCAAGCAGCTTGTGGACGCCCAGGGGCGGGGCCGGAGGGCTCCGCAGGCGCAAGCGGCTTGGGATGCGCCTACGTGTCGGACGTCCAGCAGCAGCGGGGACGGGGGGTGCTGACCCCTCCGCAGCCGCGTCCGCGCAACACAAGACGTTTGCGGACAGACGCGCTTTCCCACTGGGCAGCCCGACCCTCACGCCTGGCGTGTGCACCCTACGTTCCCGCCTTCGGCGTCTCCTGCGGCCTCACCTGCGGCCAGTCACCTGCGCCCAGCGCTGGAAGGCCCCGTGGACGGCGCGAAGACCCGGCGTAGACACGCATGTCTGCGGAGCCGGAGCGGACCCCGCCCCCTGGAGGGCCAGCGTCCCGCGAGCTCCGAGGAAAGGCTCCGGGTGCCGAGCGCAGGGGGCGAGAGCAGAGCCCCCCCTCGCCCCTCCCGAGCAGCCCCGCCGCTGGAACTCGCACTGGCGAGCCAATGAACGCGCTCCTCCGACACGGGCTCAGCACTGGAGATAAAAACCAGCTGCGCTGGGACTTTGACGCAAAAGGAAACGACTTCGAACTTCGGAGACAACGTCGCTTAAAGCCGAGCACATGTGGCCAGGTCTCGTTTGGATCCTCCGGCGGACTCCCCGCGGCGTCCTGCGCAGGCGCGGAGAGGACGGCTTCCCGAGATGCGCACGGCACCGTCGGGCGAGAGTGTCACCTCCGCCACAGCCAGGGGCACCCAGGACCCGGCCTTTGAACCCGGGCGGCGGGGGCGGGGAGAGGACGGCGGCTTCCAGGGTGTGCGCCCCCAAGTCCCGAAGGAGCCGCGAGGGGGGAGAAGACGCCATCGGGTCTGCATGCTGCTGTTCCCAAAACGACCTCGTGCCGCGGGCGGTGGTCTCAGACCCTCAGCCTGGGAAATGCTCCCGGATGAACCTCGGCGCGTGGGCGCCCTGAGAACAACGCGCCGGCCGCTCTGAGCGCCGTCTGCTTACGGCACGGCGTCCTCACGCATCGGGGTCCCCGTCCCGTCGCCGGGAGGGGAAGCCACCGGAGCGGAACGCCGTCGGTCGGCTCTGCAGGAATCGACCAAACATCCCGAATCCACGCCCAGCTTGCAAGGCAGCGGGGCTGCTGAAGTTCGGGCCCTGCAGACAGCGGTTTTGTGCGGTCTCCCCTCCCCCACGTGGCCGAAGGGAGGGGGCTCTGTGCGTGACCCGGGGCTCAGCTCCGGCAGGAACCGGAGGACCCCGCACCTCAGCGACAGGGACGGCGGCTGCGCTCAGCTTCCCTGCAGGGCGCCTCCCCTTGGTTCCTGCAGTTTCTGCACTGGCGTCGCCCTCCAGGGTGTTGGGGGACCCCGTCTGGGGATGGAGGGGACGGGGTGCGTGGGCGGGCCGGTGGAACTCTGAAAAGGGCATCGAGTGTGTGAGTGTGTGTACGTGTGTGAGTGGTGTCTGAGTGTGTGAGTGTGTGTGGCGTGCAGGGCGTGAGTGGAGGCCCAGAGAGAGGGGCGGAGACAGCGGGCAGCCAGGGTCTGGGCGTCCTGGTTGGAAACCGGCCCGCCTGCGGCGGAGGGCGCGGAGGGAGAGAAGGGCCGCGAGAACCAGCGCCCACGCTTTCTCGAGCTGTGCGCTCCCTGGCAACCGCTGCGCTGTGTAATGTCTGAGCGCGCCGCGCCCCGGGGGCGTGAGTGCGGGTGAGGTCGTCGGAGCCCCGAGCGGGCGGGTCTGCAGCGGCCGTCTGGCACTCCGCGCGGGGGCTTCCCGGCTCGGAAACGCGCCTGTGTTTACTCTGCTGGAGCCTGCGCGCCCTCCTCGCTCTCCCGGCGCCGGCGGTCTGTCTGCCTGGCTCCCGGTCTCTGGGGGAGGAACAGCTCAGAGAGCGCGCCCCCGAGTCTGGTGCTGCGCGGCCACGTCCCCATGGCAGGGTCGTGAGTGGGTCTGGGGGGGGCGGGGGGGCCCAGCAGGGCCATGACCGGAGGGAGGCGCAGAGGCTCCTGGGAGTCCAGGGCCTTGGGCTGTGCGAACGGCAGGGGACTCGCGGGGGCGGGGGCGGGACAGGGAGACGGGTGCCCCCTGCACGGGCGCTGGGGTCCCGAGCTAGGCGGACGGACTTGCGGGGGCGCTGACCTGCAGGGGGCGTTCTGGGCGGGACGGGCATCCGGGGAGGGACCCGGTGACCGGCCACGGTCGCGGGGATGAGCTGGGGACAGTGCAGGTCAGAGGGCCACGCGACTGGGTTCTAACTCCATGATTTCGACTGCGACTTGTGAGCAAATTGTTGCTACTTTTTCTGTACGCCCCATGTCAAATGAAGAGGCTTGGGTGGGATTTTTCTGACGGTCTTCCCAACTAGGAAGAGTTCTGCGCCCGCCAGCCTTGGGTCGCTGCTTCTAGCTCCCACGGCTTCACCGGCTTGTGCCGCGAGCAGAAACGGCGTGGAGGACGCACAAGGGGGAGGGACGAGGGCCGGCTGGGCTCCAGGCCTCGCGGGCGACCCTGGGGCACGGGGAGGACACCCCCGACTCCAGCTGTGCTCAGCTCCCACCCCAGCACCTGCCGGGCTGTGGGCAGCCCCCCGCCCCCTGCCCCAGCGCTGTGCCCCTCAGCAGGAGAGCGGGGAGTCTCCCTCCCACGCTGGGGAGCACGCGGAAGAGACCCCGAGGAGGGAGGAGAGGGCTGAGATGGTGACATCGGCACCCGGTCTCCCGTGGGGAAGGGGACGACGCCGTGCCGGTTCCTCCCCCCGCAGGCCGGGGCCTCGGGGGCCCTTCACACGCACCCTGTCTCTTCCATAACGGCCTCGTGATTCGTTCAACCCCCAGCCGCTCCGCCGCCCACCCACGGAACGCCACGGGCTGCCCTGGGCTCCAGGGCACACGGCAAACAGAAGGACGCTGGCCTCTGGGAGGGAGAGACAGTGAACTGGGGGAGCGCATCCGCTGTGAGAGGCGCCTGGAGCGGAGGAAAGCGGGGTGAGGGACAGAGCACTCGAGGGGGCGGGGGGCCAGCAGGCATGCTCCCCTGCACAGAGGGGGACACCGAGGTCCCAGCGTCTCCCACTGAACGAGCTGTGACCGCCCCACGGGACCCCAGCACGGCACCCGCTTCCCGTCACACAGGACACGACGCAGTTGTCGGCAGGGCCGGGACACCCGGGACCGGCCTGGGGGGCCCGCAAACCTGCGTGCGTCCCCTGAGGACACGCCCACGTGCCCTCACAGCACCTGACGGGGCTGGACTCTCCCTGCCACGCTGGGTTCGGGGGCTCGGCGAACAGCGCTGGGGTCACACAGAGACGGCAAGGGCTTTCCCAGGCTGTTTTCCCCTTCTCTCCCCCGTCTAGGTGGACCCCAGGCCATGAACGAAGAGTCCACGGCGCGTGTTTCACAGATAGTGCTCACAGGGGTGGGGGCCCCGCCAACAGTCTTCCCAGACGGGGGGCGGGGGTTGCAGGGGGGTTGGATGAGGGCTCCAGGTGCCCCCCTGATTTCGCCCGGGGCAGCGGTGACTCTACCTGCCCTGAAAACGAGGTTTTGGGGGCCGGCACCGAGGCTGGAAAACACAAGAAAGCCGTGGCCCTTGTGGACAGCGAGTGAAGTCCTCCTCTGACCCACCCAAAACCTTGGCTCTAAACTCAGTTTCTTCAGAAGTTTCCGTGGAAATAAAACCCAGTGGGGGGGGCAGCGTTACAGTTCTGAGGAGTAAGGGGTGTGCGCGAGAACCCGCTGCAAGAGAGTGCCAGCGGTCCCAGCACTGCCACGCGCTCCGGGCAGAGCCGTGGGGGCTCGTGGGGGGACACGGGGCGGACGTCCTCTCCTCTCTCCTGCCTGCCCGTGGACGGGCTCGGTCCACACACACATGTGCACACTCACACGGGAATGCATAGGCACGTGAGCGCACACAGTGACACACTTAGACATGTGTGCACACGAACATGCACACACATGTTCACATGTGCAGACACGTGTATGTCCATACACACGTGTGTGCAGACGGGGCATGGCGGCATGAGGGATAGGGTGCTGTTTTGGACAGACTTTTGTCTAAAACAAAACGTGGGTGGGGAGGGACTTCTTCCAGCCAAACCTCTCAGCAAGCCTGTCATTTCCAGGGGGACGTACTCCCCCGCCCTGGGGACGGACACTGGAGCGGGGTTTTGAGCCAGAGTCAGTGTCTGACCTCAGCTGCTGAGGGGATGCTGTCCTCGCCGAGTCACCGTGTGCTGCTGTTTGGCTTAAAAAATAGGAACGTCTGGGGTCGGAGGTCTCTGCCCCCGGTCCTGGTGCCTTTGTCTGTGTGCATGTGCATCTGTGTTTGTGTCTGTGCATGTCTGTGTGCGTGTCCATCTGTGTTTGTGTGTGTGCATGTCTGTGCAGCTGTGTGTCTGTGTGCATCTGTGTTTGTGTCTGTGCATCCATGCTTGTGTCCGTGTGTGCATGTCTGTGCATGTGTCTGCATGTCTCTGTGTGTGTGTGCACGTGTGTGGTTCTGAGAAGAAAGTCTTGTCTCCCACCTTTTCCCGAAAGGCCTAGGGGTGCAGGGGCCGGGGGCTGCTCCCTGGTGCACAGGCTCTGCTCCATCCAGCTCAGACCCCCGGGGCCTGGGGCGGGTCAGGAGCGCCTGCACGGCCTCCGGGTGGTGGGACGGGGCCCTCGACCCGCTGCCAGCCACGGGGCGAGGGCAGGTGTCCTGGGTGTTCCTGCCCAGACACCTCCTCGAGGGCGCCCCGCGTCCTCTGCACCTTGCTCCTGCCGCTTCCCGGGATCCTGGGCAGGTCGCTGAGCCGTCTCTGCCCGGGCAGCTGAGGAGTCCCAGGGAGGTGACGGAGCCACCGGGAGGAGGGTAAGGTGGACGCTCGACTGTCGGTGCAGACCACAGGCCTCCTTCGAGAAAGTCTCAGGACCCAGCAACGCCGGCTTGGGGTGGGCTGCCGAACTTCCGTCACCGACACCGCTCTGCGGGTTTCTCCGCTTTGACAGGGAACACGGGGCCGCAGGGCCGAGACGTGGCAAGGCCGGACAGCCGGGAACCACTCGCGTGTCTGGCCATGCCGGCCCTCTCCTGGGCGAGTGGGGTGTCCCTGCAGCCCACGCACGAGCCCTGCACGTCCACAGAAGGAGACGCAGAGTTCAGACGGACAGAGGCTGCGCACGTCAGCGTGGGTCACGAGTGGTGTCGCCGGGAGCCCTGGGGAGGAGCCGCCACGCAGGGCAGAGCCCAGCAGGTGCCCGCTGAGGCCCGGCCGGCTGCTGGGGGGTGGGCACCTGCTCTCGCTGACTCGCAGGTGAAGAGGGCGGGTCTCCCTGACGTCAGGGTCCCTGGATCCACCCCCGTCCTCCTGCCCCCTCCCCTCCTCTCTGGGACTGGCCCTGGGGGTCAGGAGCAGAGTTGGGGGAGGAGCGCGGTCCGGCCTCTCAGCCCACGTGGAGGAGCTTTACCTCAGTTCTGTGCCGGCCCGTCCCAGCCCCCGCCGTTAGAGGTCGCACTTTCTCCACCTGCAGATGCCAAGCTGGCCTGGCCTGGGGAGCAACTCCTGGATGCTCGGGGGCCTGGCGGGGGCAGGCTGGGGTGCAGGCCCTCGCTCCCCCTTCTCTGCGTGGCTTCCTCGGTGACCGCCGGCCCCCCCCCCCCACCAGCAGCTGCACTGTCCAGGGGCTGGCGGGTGGTGGGGTCCCGGGGTTCCTGGGAGGGGACAGAAGAGGGTGGGTGCACCAGCCATGTGCATGCCCATGTCACCCCGACATGCCCAGTCAATTCCACACCGTTCCCCGAGGCCGGCCCCCCCCTGTGGTGCCCTTGCCCCTGTGGCAGCGAGAGGTCAGGCGGGATTCCCAGCTCGCCCATGGCCACGGGGGGTCAGACGAGCAGAGCCGAGACGTCGGACCAGCGGGTGAGGCTCTCCTTTCTCCTCAACCCAAACGCCGTGGCCCCCCTCAGCTTAGAAGGAGGGAGGTGTCAGAAAGGAAAAGGCTCTTCCTCTGGGGACACAAATAGCATTTTCTTTCTCTCCCAACAGGAGTCAGCGGCTGGGAGAAATTACTTGATCTTCTCCGACCTCTGCCCAGTTTGGTGGGCACCCCCACACCTGCGCACAGGTGCTGTGATCACCTGTGACTCACGGGCACCTCTGTCCCTCCGCCCCTTCCCCGGGGTCCCCGCGTGGGCAGACGGCCCCGCTCTGTGCCCACGGGCAGCGAGGCTCCGCGGCAAACAGCAGTTTGGGGGGCCCCTCGCCCCCACGGAAGTGCTTCGCTCAGAAAGCAGCCCCGAGACGGACTTCGGGAGGGCGGGTTTCTGGAGGGTCGCGGCCCCTCCGGGCCTGGGCCGCGCTGCGAGCCCCCAAACCCCCCCGGGAAAAGTGGCCACCTCGGAGGGTCTGCCTCTGCTTCCTCCTCAGATGCTGTGTTTTAGAGTAAACTGTGTTTTGGCGGCGCGGGGGAGAACGTATATTTAAAACGTGATTTTTTTCATCCACAGAAACGTTTCCTGGTCCCCAGCGGGCTCGGGGCCGGTGAAGCCTTGTCATTAACCAGAACTTGAGAACTGTGCAGCGCGGCGACCTTGAAGCGGCCCTGTGCTGTGGGCTGGACCCGGGGGTGGCAGGGACGCTGCTGGCGACCCCGGGTGACCCCTCTGCACGGGCCCCTCCCCCGGGCGGGGCTCTCTGCCCCAGAGCAGCCGGCCACCAGGAACACAGACTGGGGCTGGTGTTCTCGCTCTGGGGGAGAAGGGGGGCCCCCACACGAGACTTGAATCCCTGGTGGTGGAGGTGCTGACGGGGACAGAAGATGGGACACGAGGGCGGACAGAGGGGAGCCGGGACACTGGCCCCCACCCTCAGCCCCCGCAGCCGGGGCAGGGAGTTCCTCGGGGGGTGGCAGCAGGGGCTCGAGACCCAGGTGGCCGGGGTGCTCGGGGACCGGGGAGGCTCGCTGCAGGCCCGCGTGGAGAGGGGACGTGGGTGGACCCCTGCCGCAGGGTCCTCGTCCGTGTGTCTGTCACCTGGAACTTGAGGAGAAGAGCGGAGTTTGTCCTCAGGCGACGAGAGGTGCCACCTGGGGGAGGTGAGAGCAGCCGGGTGGCCCCATGCGCCCTGACGGCCCAGGTGGCAGGGCGGAGGTGCTCAGACCTGTGGCCGCGTCCTGGCCCCCCGAAGTGAGCGCGCAGGCCCAGGGAGCGAGCGCCCCCCCCCCCCACCAAACACTCCTCCGCCGCAAGGAATCATGTAACTTCGGCGCAGTGACCGCCTGAGCCGGAACCGCCACTTCGACTGAAAATGTAATTTTGACTCTCTCATCGATGTGGTTTAATCGTGAACTAGAGCTCAACGAAAAACTCCACGATTCCAAATTTTCCATTCTTAATGTGAAAATGAAAGGTGATGAAATTCTGAAGTGTATTTTTGCCTTTTAGATTCAAACGTCGGTGACTTTGTTCCACCCCGCACTGTGGCGGTTTGCTCCTTTCCCCCCAGCCCGGGCACCTGTTCGGGAGGCACACACCTGGCCCAGCTGGGGGCCATGCACCGGACAGGTGGGCCGCCTTCCAGGAGCACGGACGTGCACGGAGGCTCCGGAAGGAGGGGCTTGGCACTGTCCCCTCCTCTGGGACGCACAGAGTCACCTTCGAACCAGTTTTCAGGCTGCGAGGGCACCCGGCTCCCCGAATCCCCCGGGTTCTCTCCCCGGGCCCCGGGGCCCAGTTTTTCTGGACGGAACCTCCCTCAGTCCGTTTTTCCTCAGAGACGAAAACAGGTGTCTCCTCACCAAGGCGGCGAGAGCGGCACTGGTTACACAACACCGTGTAATTCTGCGACGCTGTCGCTAGCAGAACGAGCTCCTTCTGAGGGAGTTAACGCCCCTCCCTGAGAAGGGGGACCGGCCCCCCACAGAGGAGCCGGGTCTGGGTCTCAGCCCACGCCGGCTGTGACGCCGGGAGGGTGTGCGGCGGCCGACAGGCTGCCCTGGAGTCAGGCCACATGGCCGCGCCCCCGACCTGCCGCCCAGGCGCTGTCCGACCCGGTGCCGTGTGCCTCTCCTGCAGCACGTGGCCCCGCGCTCCGCTGGCCTCGCGTGTCTCGGGGCGCCCCGCTGGGTCCAGGGCCCGCCGCGTGGTCCAGCGTGAACCCATGGCCGCCTCCGGACCCCGGTCGTCTCGGCAAAGGCCTTCTCCCCGAAGGAGGCCACAGCCCCAGGGCACGGAGGAGGACAGGAGCCTGTCTCTGGGCTCGCCGTCCAGCTCACTGCGCGGCGTGTGGCTGCCGTGGGGCTTCAGCAACACAACCCCTTCCTACCACTCTCTGACTTAGGTCTCCAGTTGTTACGACGACACCCTGTGGGTGGGGAGTGGGAGCCCTCGGGCGCCAGGGACGCGGGGAGGATGGGAATCTGCCCCGAGAGGCGCGGGGAGGGGGAGGCCGGTGAGGAGAGACGCAGCGAGACCCAGGGCGGCTTCGCGGACCCAGCGGAAGCCTGGCCCGTGCTCGAAGGACAAGCAGAACTCGAACCCAGGGTTTTCCCCATTTAACGGACAATGACTAACGGACAATATCTAACGCACAGGCTTGTTCTGAGCCCGGAGAGACACAACCCACATCGCCCAGGTCACGCCCAGCCCGCCGTGCAGCAGGCATCCGATGCCTCTGGTGACGATCACCACGGAACGCTGCTGCCTTTGCAGGACCTGCCCCGCAAACCCTTCAAACTGCCAGGCCCCTCCTCCTGGGAGGGGTGCCGGGCTGCTACACTTTAAAGTGTTTTCCTCAACCCAGGAAGCGATCCTGATAAATCCTCACGAAAGTGGTGCATGGGTAACTAAGGCAAACAGGATGATGTGGTTTTCGTGGGAACATTCTGCCATCTGCAGGGGATCAGGGGACACTGCGGTCCCCACACACCAGCCAGCCCTCCTCCCCGGGGAGGGCCAGCGTGCCCACGAGAAGCTCCCGGGTTTGCGAGAGCAAGGAGTGTGGGGGAGCTGGTGGGGAGCGTGGGGGAGCGTGGGGGAGCGTGGGGGAGCGTGGGGGAGCGTGGGGGAGCTGGTGGGGAGCGTGGGGGAGCGTGGGGGGGGTGGGGGACCTGGCACCGTCAGAGCGAAGTGGGGCTCCGGGCCGTCTCCTTCCCTGCGTCCTCCCCGCACCTGGGCCCCGTCCTGCCGCAGACCAGCGGGCTGGCGTCCTGGGGTGACCCTTCCTTTCAGGGCACAAGGCACTTTGGAGACGGAAAAAAAAAATCACTGTCCACATTTTCAAGTTGGAAGCAGCGTATTAACAGGTTTTTCGTGGTCGGGACGGAAAACCTGCAGTCATGACGCAGGTGGAGCCGAGGGAAGAAAAGGAGGGGTTCACGGCACGTTTCTCCAGCTCAGGGGGGCTGTGTGGGGACCGCCCTGTGCAGAGGGGACACTGGCCACCGACTGGGCGCAGCAGCGCCCGCACCCCCAGAGGGGACAGCCAGAAACTGCTCCGTCGTCACCCCAGCGTCCCCAGGGCCAGGGCCCCCCTGCCGGAAACCCGCTGCTGCGGACCAGCCTTCATTTCGTTCCCTGCTGTTCGCCCCAGACTCTGCAGACGGCACAGCGGAGAGAAATGTGCGATGTCGGAACAGGGGAGTCACAACGACCAAGTCCAATACGTGTTGACCTTTTCCAACTGAGAGTTCGAGCACTAAAATCAACTTCTCAGATGTCATGAGTGGATGAAAAATTATTAACAAGATCCCTGAACGTTCAGAACGAGCAAAGGGCCGGGGATGGGTAAAGACAATATTCCAGAGCTCGGACACGTGTGATTCCTTCCAGCAGAGGGGGTGAAGTCGGGGGCGCGACCACCCAGGGTCACTCAGCCTGGGGGCCCCAAAGTGCCCCCACCGCCCCGGCCACATCCCCTGGGACGAGCTGAAACCGGCATCCGTGGCTCTCGGCCTTTCTCCAGCGAGCGAGGCCACTGCACTCGGAAACCGTCCAGGGACCCATTTCTGGGCCTCTTGTGACTGGCCCATGCGAATGACTGGGCTTCATGGAGGCTCCTGGAACTCTGGGCTCCTGTGTTCAAAACCCTCAGACGCAAAGGACTTTCAATTTCCTGACGGAAGCCTCCGGGGCCACTGGAGGGCGCCAGGCGACCACAGACCGTCGCCAGGGTCACACGGGCGGGAAGGACTGGGAATCGCCACTCCTGCTCCTTTCTGGAGCCCAGGCCCCAGTTCTGCTCCCAGGAGCCCCCGCAGAAACAGCGGCAGGGACACGTCCACCCAGAGTCGCTCAGCTCAGTGGCGACGGTTCCTCGCCCAGAGCAGACGCGGGGCTGACCACCGCGCATGGCCAGGTCAGCAGCACGGGAGGGACCACCGCGTCCACTATAAATGCCCGAGTTCAGTGAGGAGTGTCATTTTCCGCTTGTTTCAGGGGCGGTGTGAGCGACGTGCAGCTGGACGTTGGCCCAGACACGGCCCTGGCTCCGCCGCGGCTGCACCGACGTGCGCGCCCGTCCCTGCGGGGACCCCTGACCGCTGGCGCCCCGCGCGCCCCACGCCCACCGCCAGGCTGCGCGGCTCCCGGGGGGCTCAGGAGAACCCGCCTGCAGGGGGCGCTGCTCCACAGCGCACGCGCACGAGGCAGCCGTCCCAGCCCGCCGCCGGAGGGGCGGAGAGACGCACCGCGTCTTCCCGATTTTATCCTGTCCCCCCGCCCCCACCCGTGCCGACCGGTCTGCCTCCCGCACCCCATCGCTCTGCACCTCACTGCTGCGGAGCGTCTTCTGGCGGGGCCGGCCGCGGCGGAGAGTGCGCCGGCGCCCGAGGCTGGGCTGGCGCTGAGCGCTGCGCCTGTGGCCCGCCCGTCCGCTGGCCTGGAACTCAGAGTCCCCGGAGTCGGAAATCTCTTTGGGTCCACGCTCACCCACTCTGCCGTCGGAGAACAGACCCTGTCCCCTCTCAGTGTGTGACCGGTGCGTGTCCACGGAATGATGGATCAGGGTGGCAGTCCGCCGGCCGCACGGTGACGGGCACCACGGGGACGCCGCTGGCCGTTTGGTGGCCAGCATCCTGCTCCTTTTCTCCCGAGCTCCGCGCTTCCCTGCCCCGGGGTGGGCGTGTGTGTTCGCTGCATGGTTCGTTCGTTTTCAATGAGGGGCCTGAAGCAGATCAGGTGTCAGCTCAACAACCCGGGGCAGAAAAGGGGTCCTGGCGGGGGGCGGGGACACGCAGTGACCGCCCTGACCAGGCCCCGCGGCGGAGGGGGCCAGCCCCGACTGGGCACAGCCAGTTCACGTTCTCTCGGGACCCGTGTTCCGACGTGGGGCGCAGTGACGACACAGGCGTTCGGAGGCGCGCAGACCTGCACCGAGTCCGCAGCCTCCTGCGCCTGGTGCTCCCAGACCCGGCGCCGGGACAAGGAACGTCTGTCACCGCTACCACGCGACTGCGGCGGGCGATGCCCACGAATCCTGTGCAGCCCGTGCGGCTGTGCCGACGGGCGCACCCGGGCTGTTCGGTGGGGCTGTGGCACGTGGCGGTGGCTGCGGCTGAGTGACCCGTTCATGGGGTTGCGTTACGGTGCTCTGCTGTTGTAAATGTTTGAAATTTCTTTCCTAAACACTTGAACAAGAGATGAACATATTTTGCAGTTCTCTCTGGGGCCAATTTCAGTCAAAAGGCCTCACTCCAAGTTTTTTTTAGCTTTCCTGATTTTCGCGTCCTTGCCTGTGACTCAGAGACTGGAGCAAGGCTCCCGCGGAGGGTCGAGGTGGGGTCAGGGGTCGGTGAGCATCACGCTGGGCAGCGGTGAAGCACCTGGCGTTGCCAGGGGGCGGCGTGCGCCGCGGTGCCCCCTCCGTGGGCGCTGGCACTGGGGGCTTGTGTGGTGATGTGGTCAGGGACAGCAGGCCACCGTGCGGGTCAGCCCCGGGGACGGTGGGGACCTTGTCAGGGCGGGCAGGCGGGCGGGCCAGCTGTCCCCTGGGTGTGGGGCTTTTCCACGTGGGACTTACGTCCGCACTGGAAGGCCCGGGAGCGAGCGGAACAGCCTGACGCTGCAGCCACTCCTGAGCCGTCTCTGGGGCTCTGCCTTGCTGTGACTTCCTGTCACCCGAGCCCACTCTGCCGAGTGCAGCAAAGAGGAAACAGGACTCTGAAAGCGTGGATCTGTCCCACCCCCACGGAACGTCCCCTCTCACGGAGGCCTGGCCCCGTCGCGACGCGGAGCAGCCCGGGCCACAGCTCGGCCTCCGGGGGCCAAGAGTGTCCCCAGGACGTGGGTCCACACGTCTCCTCCACCAAAACGGTCTTGCTATTACAGTCGCAGCGAGCAGCACGCTCCGAGATTGGTGGGTTTGCGCCTGTGTGCGCTGGTCCCCAGGGTGGCGGCTTAGACCCCTGGGGTCATCCGGAGACAGGACGCAGTGTTCCCTCCTGGGTGGGGGTGGTGCTGACATCCCATGGGTGGGAGCCGGGGTGCTGCTAAGTCTCCCGCTGTGTGGAGGCCGGTCCCCACTGGGTCATCGGGCCGAAGCGACCCCAGTGCCAGGGTCGGCCGCCTCTCAGAGCCCGGTGTCCCCCCGCGTCCGAGTGGCTGCTGTCACACCCGCGCTGCCGTCCGTGTGACCTCGGCAGAGGCGGAAAGGTTGCCAATTCCAGGGATGTGAGTGTGACCGCATGGTGGTCTGCCGGGCCCTGCCAGGCGTCCGAGCCACCGCCTCCCACTCCCCGGACACCAGCAGAGGAGCCCGAGGGCCGGCCCATGCTGTCCCTGAAAGAGCACACCACGTGTGTGAGTGAGCAAGTAACCAAACAGCGCACGGCGGTGTATTTTTAAACATTTACTTTGGAGTCTCCAGGCGTACAAGGTTCTCCAAGCAAAAAGCCTATTTTTGTTAGCACATCTGTCGTTTCTTAAAAATCTGGCATCAGAACTGCCGAGCGCTGGAAAGACTGTGCGTAGGGCCCCCTGCATGTGGTGCTCTGGGCCCCGGGTCTGGTCCCAGGCGCTGTGTGGGCGCCTCAGCCCGCTGGCCGGGCCGGGGTCGTGCCTGCCGGGAGGCCAGCCATCGCAGCCGCTGCACCGGGAGGAAGCCCCACGGCGGCCTGCGCCCCAGCCACCTTTCCGATCCGGCTCCACTACCGATGAAGATAATCACTGAAACCGTCTCGGGGTCAATTCTGATTGAGTTCCTCACAAGCCAGAGCGTCCTTTATGAGGTCTCAGCGCACTTCATTCCGGGCCACGGATGGCCCAGGCCTGTCACCCAGCTGAGAAATCAATACTGTGTTTATCATCATCCATCAGGGCCCTCCGCCAGGGCTCTCCGAGGCCGGGGAATGCGGTTCGATCACCAGGACAACAGACGGAGCCGTGGATCAGGCTGCCAGAGCTTCTGTCTGCTGAGGAATTTAAAATTCACGTGTCGGCAGAACGAATGCAGAATAAAACAGGGCCAGCGCTCGGTTTCCCATAGATGCCGTGGGGAGAGGAGACGGGGGTCCCAGCCTCAGCTGGGCTCCCGCCCTGCACTGAGGCGCGGTCATGTGACCACGCCCACGCCCCTGCGACGCACACGGAGTGAGATGGGCTCCAACCGCGGGTGAGCTCCCGAGGTGCTCGGTCCCACCTGGGGCTGCACTGAGACGGCCTTCTGGGGGCACCGGAGGCCGCTGAGCCAGTGTGGTGGCCAAGGCCTCCCGCCAACCAGGGGCCGTCGCCCTCGGGCTCTGACGTGGGGGTGGGGCACACCTGTCCCCTCCTCCCTGTGGAGGCCCAGCCCCGGCGTGACCCCACTCCTGCCGGGGGCGGCCCTGGCTCGGCTGCAGAGGAGGACGCTAGGTGCCCCGGGGGCCGGGGGCTGGGGGGGGTGGAGGTGAGCCCCTCGGGTCCCACACATGACCACATGACAGAGAGGACGCAGACCCCGGGCTCTCTGCCATCACAGCCTCGGGTCTGGCGGGCTCCCCGCTGGCACCTGAGGGCTGGACAGGGCAGCCCCCGGGTGGGGTGTGCTCAGGGGTCAGAGCCCGGCCTGGAGGGACCCTGGGGCGGGGCGGCCTCGTCCAGGACAAACACTGGGGGCGTCCCTGGGGAAAAGGCGGCGGTTCCCGGTGTGAGCGTGAGCCGTCTGTGGGGGCAGAACACACGGATCCCGGGCAGCGAGGCTGCCGCCCCAGCAGCACAGCAGTGCCGACACGGACGCGGGGAGGAGACGCGTCTGCCAGTCGCTGCGGCCACCTGCCTACCGCTGTGTTTCGGGGATTCCTCCAGGGACACGGCGCGGCTGTGAGCCCCTCACGACCTGACCGCAGCGGGACGGCGCAGGGCCCAGATCGGGCAGCCGACCTCCGCCCCCCGGGGCTCTCGCGCCATCTGCGAGGAGACGCCGCAGGCAGGCCCCGAGTCCGAGGTGTCCCTGCACCCGCGGGCCCCCGCGACCTGGGCCCGCGCGGCACCCGCACAGGAAGAGCAGGTGCCTAAATAAAGCCGCCGTGGGCTCGGCCCCCGGAAGCCGCGGCCGGAGTCTCTGAAACCCGAACTCTTCCCAGACGGACGGCTCCCGCGAGCCCGGACCGTTCCTCGTCCTGAGGCCGCGCCGGGGCCACTCGCCCTTCCCGCCGCGCACAGGCGGGCCACAGCGGCCACCCGTCACCCGTGCGGGGCTCAGGAGAGAGCCTCCACGGAGGGGGCCGCAGTGAGCGGGTCCTGGAGGCGCTGCCCTGGCCTCTGTGGGGGGTCCCAGATCCAGGAGGGGGTGCTCCCAGACTCGGTGCGTCTCCACTCAGCCACGTGCAGGGACCAGCGGGGACAAAGGACATTTCGATGAGGTCGAAATCTTCAGGCACCGGGTGGTCTCTCACGGCCACTCCAGGCCACCCTGGGGGCCGAGACAGCCTCTGTCCCCGACCCTGAGGGGCACGGGGGAGGACTTGGAACTCTGAAATGGACGGCCACCTGGCTGCCCCGGCACAGCCAAACCCGCCAGGTGCCGCGCGATCAGGCCACACACAGGGGGACAACGTGGATGGTGGGGTGGGCCAGGACGCTGATGCGTTGAGGTCTCCCGGCGCAGGAAACAGTCGGAGAGGGAGGGAACTCACAGGAACCGACAGGCGTTCCCAGGCAGAGGGCACGGCCGGCCAGGGCGGGGGTGGGGGAGTTTGGGCATGAGACCGGAAAACAGGAATGCCAGGGAAAGGGGAACGTCTGGTTTGGATGAACTTGTCCCAAATCGCGGGGTGAGGAGACCTGGAATTATCTGTGGCTTCGGTGTGCAGGGATGCGCTGTGTTTGTGGGTGGCGACTTCCGTGCTCTGCCTCGTGCGGCTGGGGCGGCCTTAGACGCTGGGTCCAGAGCCCGGGGGGCCCCTCTCCCTGTCCATTGACGGCTGACGGGGTCACGGGGTGCAGCGGGGGCCCCCCTCCGTGCAGACCGCGGCGGGCTCACCGGGAGGAGCCGAGAACAGTGACTGACGCCCAGCGCCCTCGCATCCATTTCTTCCCTGAAATAAACCGCTGTGCGGGGCACACTTACTCTTCCGTGTTATTACATTTCTTGTCAAAGTCTCCCTTAAACCTCGGAGACAGAGACGGGTGTGCCCCCCGCGCCCGGAGCCGCGAGATTTACGCCTCTGACACGCGGCAGGTTGATTTAGAGCCAATCTGCCCGCGTTTTTATTGGCTTTGTGTAAAACATTGCTTTTCCCGGTTTCTTTTCTCTCCCTCTGCCTTGTCTTATGGAAACATGCAATTTCAATCTGCACCATCAGAGTCCGTCTCTCTGAGAAAAACCCAGGAAGGCCTGGTCAGCAAAGAGAAACACGCATCAGCCACAGGCCTCCGGGTGTTTCCCCGGCAACAGCGGGCGGCAAGGTCGCCTCCCGAGGGGACAGAGGACGGCGGTCATCACCTGGGGAGCAACACTGATGAAGAGAGGAACGCGGCCCAGGCCCCGCGAGGACGCGGCACACGCCGCCGTCTCTGCGCTGACGTCTGGCCTCACGTCGCCCGACACCAGGACCGTTCGGTCTGGACTCGCGACACGGCACTCGACGCTCCGATCTGTCTGGTCAACGCCCAGGGGCGCGGAGGACACTTGGGAAGGACGCACAGGTGTGTGGCATCGTAGAAGCCAGCGCAGGTCTGCTAGGAGCCAGTCCCCGAGGTGCGTCTCGGTTCTGGCGTTTTCTGGGTTTGAGACGAGGGCGCAAGAGAGCCCGTCCCAGCGGGGGGGCTCCCCGTCTTGGGTCCCCAGGGGGTCCGTCTGCAGGGCCCGGGCCGGGTGACGTCTGTTCAGGGGCACTGCCACCTCCTTGCTCGATGACTATTCACTGGGAGTCTGCCTGTGCCGGGCGCGGTGACGAGCCACCGGTGGTGAAACCTGGTCTTGTCTTCCAGGACGGCGCCATCTCGTGGGGGACGCCCGGGACAGGACAGGAGGGAGCGCCGACGGGGGGGGTGACAGTCCCACGCTGCCCGGACGACGACAGGGTCGGGGGTCCCAGGGGTGAGGGTCACGGGGGAGGGGGAGGGAGAGGGGGGTGAAACGGAGGCTCAGAGGAGGTCGTGGGCAGGAAATGCCCTTCGAACGAGAGCTGGGAGGCAGCCCGGAAGGGAGCAGGCAGGAGGCAGGCAGGGCTGCGGGAGAGCTTGCGGGAGAGCACCCTTGGGACGTGGTCGCCGCACAGGAGCTCTGCCCTGGCTCCGCGTGGCCGTGGGACCGCGGGGCCTCTGCGGCTCGGCAGCCACCCACGCCCACGGCGAAGAACAGCCTTCGGCGGGAGCTGAGCCCTCGACCAGTTGCCCGGCTGGGACGGCGGCCCAGCGGGGTGGGGGTGCGCCGCCCCTCTGCCCCCCCCCTCCCCCCCCCCTGAGCCTGGAGTCTCCCGTGTCGTTTGAACACCCCGATCAGCGGCTCAGACTGGGCACAGGCGGCGGGGAGCTGCGATCAGAAGGCGGACGCAGGGATTTTAGCAGGCGGGCTGACGGGTTCGAGCAGAGGAGGAGAGATTTCACAGGGCCAAGTGCCAGGTTCTGGATCGTACGCACTGGAAGCCCTGCAAGGTGGCACGGAGGAGCCGCGGGTCCCGCTGTGCGTTGTGCCAGGACGCCGCAGAGGCAGGGACACTGCGCGTCCGAGACAAGGTCATGGCAGGAGCGGCACAGCCACCCCGGGGGCCCGTGTGGACTCTGTGTCCCAGACCGAATCTGAGAGGTCCCCTGCCCACCTGGGGCAGTCGGGTCGGGAAGGGCTGGGTCTAGAAATGGGGCAGCTACGCAGACCGTGAGCGAGGGCCATGGAATTTTAAGGGACACCACACACACAGCCAAGACTTCCCGCCTCTGGGGGGGGCCTGGGGGGCTCCTCGGGCCCAGGGCTCTTTCCCACTGAACCGGGAGAGACCTTCGGCCTTTCCTCCCGAGGCCAGCTCCTCCGCGGCAGCCTCCACCACAGCCCTCGTGGGCACGCAGGACAACGTGCCTACGATCCTACGATCCCTAAGTGTCGCAGAAAAGACGCGACCCGGAGCAGAGGGCTGGGGACCCAGACGCCTTCAAGGCCCCGACGAAGGACGGACGGTGCTGGGTAAACGCCGGAGTGGTTGCACCCGGCAGAGACGCCGGTCCGAAAGTGCTCAAGCTCAGGGTCAGACGCCAGCTCCGGCAGAACTGTTCAGTCTATGGCCGGCTGCCGGCAGGGCCGCGCTGGCCCTTGGGGGGTCGTCGGCTCCGAGGACGGGGCCCAAACACACACCCCTCGAGAGGCCGGAGTCTGCGCGTGGGAAGGAGTGACTGCGGCCCCTCGCACGCGGGGGGGGGGGGCGGTCTCGGGAAGACGGGGAGCCAGCGTCTGACATTCCGGGGTGGACGGACTAGAGAATAAATGGTTTCACCGTCAGTGAAGCTGCCGCATCCAGAGTCGCCCCTCAGGGCTGCAGGGTTTTAAAGCTGAGCCCACAAAGCACTTGAAGTTCTACTGCAAGGACGTGAGTGTGTGTCTTCTCCTGGGGAGGGTCACAGGGCTCCTCCTCGGTGACGCAGAAGTTCAGTCCCGAGCGTCTGGGTGGTCGTGGCTGACGCAGTGCCCTTCGGGGCCGCCCTCCGCCTCCACTCCCCTGGGCCCCGGGGACGGCACCGCCCGGCATCCTTGGCGGGGCCGGGGCCGTGTGACCGAGGCCCGGTCCCTACAACCACCCACTCCCTGCCGCGCTCCCTCCCCTGCGTGTTTGGGGCAGAAACGACTGTTTTCGAAGCCCCTGAGGTCCGGGTTGTTTGCTACAGAGGTTGTCCTGGCCTGACCAATTGGAACGTCGTATTGGAGAGGGGGCTCAAACAGGGAATCCACCAAGTCTGCAACCCCTCTGCACAAACTGGAACAAGTAAGGTTTGCTTCTTTTAGAGTCAGGATTCAAACAGAAATTCTTTTTTTTTAAGATTTTATTTATTTATTTTTAGAGAGGGAAGGGAAGGAGAAAGAGAGAGAGAGAGAGACATCAATGTGCAGTTGCTGGGGGCCGTGGCCTGCAACCCAGGCATGTGCCCTGACTGGGAATTGAACCTGCGATGCTTTGGTTCGCAGCCCGCGCTCAATCCACTGAGCTATGCCAGTCAGGGCAGAAATTCTTTAGAATATGTAAGTCAAAGCTGACACTGATGTGTTTTGGGCTTCTAGGGTCTCCGTGACTAATGACGTTCAAATGACCAGCAGTGACACACCTTTATGTTTTCTCGGGTCACTTCTGAGGAGACATTCCAGCCACCACATTTCCATTCGAGTCCAGGGCTCGTTCACAAGGGCACGTTGACACAGGTCTGCTGCACAGGACAGGGCACGCTCACACAGGTCTGCTGCACAGGGCAGGGCACGCTGACACAGGTCTGCTGCACAGGACAGGGCACGCTCACACAGGTCTGCTGCACAGGACAGGGCACACTGACACAGGTCTGCTGCACAGGACATTGGTTGGCCAGGCCATGTCCCCCTTGTTTACGTTCTGAATAAACCTACTGCCAATGGCGGGCTGGTTTGCTGTGAAATCTCCAGTCCCCCCAGTAAAGCTGAGAGGCGCCTCTCTGGACCATGGCTACACTTTAGAGTCACTCAGAGAAAACTTCCAGGGCAGACGTTTAAAGCTTAGCCCAGAAACTCTGGTTTCACTGGCCCTCAGTGGTCTTGAGACGCCCCCCCCAACCCCGTGGCCCCAGTGCAACGCCCCGTGGAGAGGAGCCGTCCGCAGGGTCCGTTCCGTCCCCCTCGCGCTGCAGTCACTGGCTCCCAAACGGGCCCGCACCGCACCAAGCACGTCCCAGGCTCATTATTATTCATGAAAACCCCCCTGTCCCTCTCGGTGTCTTGAGGAAATGCTCACGGGCTCCGTTTAGGTCCTCAAATGGGAACAGACTGGAAATGCAGCAGGTTGAATACTCCAAAGTCACGCACAGTCCTCTCCTCCTTTGTCTGCTGTTGGTATTCAGACACTCACACCCAAATGTTCAATTCCCTGATTCTGATGAGGCGTCCGGTTGGCCACATGGTGTCATTTTTGCTAATGAGGTCAAAGTTCCTGGGAGGATTTTTTTTTTCCTGAAATAAAGGCAAAATCTCACTGAGGAAAAAAGAATAACTCATGTCTCTGCATTCCCCCTTCCTTCCTGCCTGGAATACAGACATGAAGCCTGGCGGGCTGCAGCCACCTTGTGACCATGAGGTAAACCACCGAAGATGAAGGCCCAAGATTAAACTTAGAAAGAGGGAAGAGCCTGTGTTCCTGCTGATGTCACTGAACTACGATGTCACTCCGGAAACCCCCACCCATCACCCTACCAAAATACGCTTTTAAGCCTCTACAGTAGGTTTTTCTGTGATTTGCAGCCAAATGTACCTCTAATTAACTCTTTGATTCATATTATTGAAAAATAAAGCCAATTGCTTTTAAAAATGGGGACTGATCTGAGCAGATTTTGGTGTTAGACTGGAAGAAAACCAACATGCTACCCACAGCGACTAACTTGATGAGCAGATGTTACCCTCGTCAGCTGGGCGGGGGTCTCACTGGAGTCACAGTTTGGGGATGTCCAGGAGAATGCTGGTCATTTGCTCACTGGTTTAAATGGCTCTGGAGACAGGCTCTACCTCTGGTCTGCATTTTTAGAGAATGTCCATGGCCCAGTCGACCGTGGTATCCGCTCATCTCTGGAATCCACGTGGGGCCTCAGAGCTGCAGACTGGCTGGTGGCGGTGTCTCCGAGATCCGTCCAGGGTTAACAAGCCTTTGAGGTGGGCCTGCCTGGGGGTGCTCTAGGGCTGCACGAACGCATAGCGGGTGCGAGGTCCTTCTTGCAAAGGACGTACATTGTGTTTGTCACTCAGAAACATTCCTTTGATGAATTCCGTTAAAACCTACTCAGTTGCCCGGGCCTGCTGCACAATGAGAAAATTCCCCAAGAAAACATAGCTATTTGGCGTGGCGTTCTGCGTACTTCCATTGCAGAATCAGCGGTAAATCCCATCATTGAAGGGAGTTTGGAGCCCAAGTATGCTTTTTTGGTAATGAAATTGGGTCTATAAAATGTTTATGACAAAATTCAAAATCTAAGGTTAGTCCAGAAGGGGTGGAAGGCAGCCCCCAGGTAGGCAGTCACTCAGGGCGGGAGATGGAAGGTGAAGACGGGGCGACCGGATGAAGAGAAGCACAGGGCGGGGGGTGGGGGGACTCGGGAGGGGCCTCAATGCTCCGCGCAGTGGAGACAGTGCAGCCGGCGAGTGCGACGGTGGTGGTGGTGGCGCTGGAGACTCACTGTCGGGGTCACTGCGGCCTACACTGGGGAACACGGGACAAGTCGGCCGCAGGTCTGCGGTGTTGCGAGCTCTGCAGACCGACACCTCGAGGGCCGGGAGCAGAAGTTTCCGGAAGCAGGGGACCGTGGGGCTGCACCTAATTCCCCAGGCGTCAAGAAAATGCACGTCCCATCTGACGCAAAACAGAAACGAATCCAGGCCAGTGATCTGACTAACACGCACCCGTGGAAACCAGACCCACAGAAAGTGCCTCCCGAAACCACTTTCGGGGGGAGGCAGAGGGGACGAGCCCGCGTGATCCCCTCTCCCTCGTGGACGGCCCGGGTGCCTCGGTCAGGTCACACCCCCTCGGGCCGGCGGGCGCGGAGGAGCGGCGACAGGCACGCGCAGGCCCGGCAGCGCTGCGTCCGCGGGACGGGCTCTGTCGCGTCCACGTTCCGAGTCCGAGGCTCGGGGGCGAAGTTCTGCAGGAGCGGAGGCCGGCCAGTGGCCATGAGAACTCGGGGGGCGGGGGGCAGGGAGCGATTCCCGCACCCGAGGGTGGGACCGGCCGGGACTCAGAAACCTGTCCGTCCATTCTCTCACTGACCACCCCTCCCCGAACACCAGCACCGTGTGGGGCGGGTCCCCGGGGACAGCTGGGCAGCGTGTTCGCCAGCCCACACCCGCAGGCCCCGGGCCTGCCCGTCACACGCGGGGTAAACAGCCGTCTGCACGCATCGGTGCCACGGACCCGCCGGGGACGGAGGAGAAGCTCCCCAGACGCCACTGAACGAACAGGCCAGCAAACGCCCTCGTCCGTAACTCCGTGGAATAAAACGCCCCGTGAAACTGAATTTCGTTTTGAAGGGCTATCCGGTGTTGGTCAAACCCAGTACCAGTTAGTGTTTCAAGTTCCTCACACACATCACTTTTCTAAGTCGTTAAATTCCTTGAATGACCCGGGTTCGAATCCCAGGCCCACTGTGTCCCAGGCATCCGACCTGGGGCAAGGGAAGTGGCCGAGGGTTTTCCCTTTCATGAACGTGGTGGCCACACTCCCCAGACCACGGCCCTGCCGTGAGGCGTGACTGGGATTTCAACGGGCAGCACGGGCCTCCGAGGTTCCCGGGTCATGGCCTTCAGGTCACCGAACACCGACCAGGGGACGGGCACCTGCTCACAGCAGCACAGGCTGCACGGGGTCTGTCTCCGTGATGTCCAGCTGCACGGTCTCGCGTGAGACTGGATTGTGTGTGTCTGTGGGGGGGCACCCCTTGTCCCCTACATCAGGGGCGGCTAGCTCGTGCAGGGTGCAGGAGGTCCCCGGGGAGAGTGCGGGACCCTCAGAGCCGGGGTGGGGCCGGTGGCCGCGGTGCTCGAGGGGAGATGGTGTAGGTGAGTTCAGGTTAGCGTTCCGCTTGTTTTCGACCTTCCCGGTGTGCCGAGAGCGGCAGAGACGGTGAGTTTTGGGGTTCGGGCCTGGTGTGACTCGTAAATGACGCAGAGGTACGAGGTGTTCTCCTGTGACTCCGTGAGGAAGCTGCAACGCCCCCAACAGGAAACCCGACAGGCCCGGCCCCTCGGTCGGCCTCTGCTCTGCAAGGGAACTGAGGACATTTGGGCCGTTTCAGAAGAACCCACTGGAGTCACAGGTTCTGTGGCAGCTGCCTCTCCCCACAGAGCGGCTGGCTCCAGGGCCGATGCCGTGGGCTGTTCCTGAATCATGCCCCAGGGGGCGGCACTGGGGTCCCGTCGGGTGAGCTCCATCTTCCCCGCACGTGCGAGAGCATGCTGGGAAGAGCCCCTCTGTGCGTGCTCACGGGCAGCCCCCCGTCCGAAGCCGACGTCTCCCCACTCAGCTGCAGAGCCTGCGTCACACACAGGAAGCGGCATTTTTCCTGAAACAGCCCCCACGTCACCCCCTCCAGCTGGGGCACGGGCAAGGACGCAGGCCCGTGAGGAACTCCGTCTGCCCGAGCGGTGCCGGCGTTGGCAGGGACCTGACCGGCGTGCGTGGCCGGGGGGATCCAGGGCGTGCGGGGCAGGGCCGGGTCAGCGGGAGAAGCACGTTACTACTCTCTCCACCGGTCAGCAACTCCCGGTGGGAGTCTGCAGAAGGGATGGACGGAAGGTGCCGGGTGCTCGTGCCCCCCTCAGGGCAGCCCCGCTGACCAGACCTCGGACGGTGCCGGCCAGTGAGCGGCGTCCCGGAGAGCCTGTGTTTGCGGCAGCGACGCGGGCCCGTCCTGGCGGGTGCTCGGTTCTCAGGGAGGAGAGGACCCTTCATCCCGGCTGTTCAGGTTGCTGCGTCCGTAGGGCCAGCCACCTGTCTTCATCGTTAGCCTCTTACTTTTTAAGGTGCTCCGAGAGCTCTGGGCCATGGCTGGTCTCCTTCATGGAGACCCCCCACCCCAGCTGCTTCCCCGCTCTGCCCACCGGGCGCCGTCCGAGTCCCCTCCAAGGAGAGGGCGCGCCTTTGGCTGCTGTGGACCCCACCCCGACACGGGTTCCAGTCGCAGCAGCTTATTTCCAGAGTCCCCTGTTCACTCATCTTCGTGTTCATCTGTGATCGTGAATGTTGACAGTCGATCTGTACGGGAAAGGCTGTGGCCCTTACTCAGTGTTTCCTGTTTTTTTCTGTCTTGGAGCCAGCAGTGAGCTGGAGAGGACAGAGTTGCATGGGCTGGAGTGGACAGAGTTGCATGGGCTGGAGTGGACAGAGTTGCATGGGCTCGAACACCCTCCTGGGCTCTCCCCCCCCACCAACCATTGCTGTTTTCCGCCACTCCCTTGCCTCCAGAGCTCACAGTCTAGTCTGCGCAGCAGCCGTGGGAGTCCAGGGCGGTAAATAGTCACAAAACCTGGACTTTTACACCAATTCTGGGGTCTCTCTCCCTGACGCAGGGGAACCACACCCCTTAACTTGGCCGGCACAGGGATTCAGTTCGGCCTGCAGAGCCCTGGTCAGTGACCCAAGGGGATGTCGTGGCTGCTTTCAGAGCCCAGACCCCTCCGGCCGCAGGCTGCCCGACACATTCCTCCTGGACGCCGCAGCAGGGCTGCACCTCGGCCCGCGTGCTGAGGGGGCGTGCAGGACAGTGTGGGGGCAATGACTCCGTCCCTGACGGACACTCTCGCTTCCTTGGACATTCTTAGGTTTTCCATTTCTGGGCGAGTTGGAAGTGCTTCAAACTCTGTCCGTTTGGGGAGATAAAAACGGTCTGTGAATGAACTAAACCAGCTGTTCTGACTTGAGATGGGCCCCAACCACCGTTTCTCGTGTGAGAGGCACGGCCTGTCCCCCCTCTGCAGGTCAGTCCTCCCCCCGATGACCGCGACCCAGGCTCCCTCCGCTGAGGAGGTTCCAGGCCCACACTGAGCCCTGCCCGTGGACGAGGGGGAACATTCCTTTAGAAAGCCTAGAAGCTGTGCATCTTGTGGAAATCAGGGCAATCCATCGGAAGTCTACGCCAAGGTTCTATGTTAAAACAAACAGGCACAGAAGTGGGCAGACCTGCTGGTGTGTCTCCCGCGAAGGGGAGGGGGGGCAAGCGGCCCTGGGCTCGGCCGCCGTGGGGGCTCCCCGCCTGCAGGCAGCGAGCGGGCTGGGGCCGCAGGGCCCGGGCCCCGAGGGTGGGTCTCAGGAGCAGGTTGCTCCCAGGACCTCTGACCCCCGAGATCTACGTTCGCACCCCTTTTCCGAGTGGCTCCCCCGCACCCCTTTCTCCCGTGAGGCCGGTGCTCGGAACCTGGGCTCCTCCAGCCCCGGGTTCCCCCCTCCCGAGACCTCGGGTGTCTGCTCCCCTTTCAGGGATGGTTCGCCTCCCCCGCCCGTCTCACGCCCCCCCACCCCCCCCACCCCACCCCCGCCCTGGCCTGCTGGATGCGACCCGGCCGCTGGGCCTCCTCGGGGACGGCGTCGCCCGCTGTGACCGCCTGCCTGTCGTCCGGGCTCTGCAGGAGCTTGCGGGCCTGCCGTCCTGGCTCTGCAGGGACCACCCCCGGCCGGGGCTGACGGAGCCCCAGACGTCCACCTGGACAAACACCTGAGGCGCGGCTCAGGTGGGTCCAGGGTCATGAAGGGACATCAGGAGGCCTACCTGTGGCTGCCGTCACGCTGGAACATCTGTCGACAGCAAAGTGCCACTGAGACGGCTGTGGGGGCTGGGGCCGGACGGCGCCACCAAACGTGACGTGACGGCGTTTCTCACGGTAGGTCCCAACGTGGGGCGCGTCTGGTCTGGGGGCTGCATCGGCGGGTGGGTGGCAGTTCCCCCGGTGGGTGGGGACCCCCAGTGGTTTCTGCACATTCAGCGCAGGAGAGGGGCTGTTTTTGGATTTACCTGTGCACTTCGTGGAGCACAGTTTGCCTACGTGACACGGGAGACGAAGACCGGCAGTGGCCCAGCAAACACGTCAACTGCTCAGGTGCTGAGCGTGTGGGGACGGCGAGGGCCGCAGACAGAGTGGGGGGTGGCCATTGAGACGGACGGTCCAGCGACCGGTTGTCACTAAGATATTCTCACCCCCCCCGCCACCGGTGGCCTTGGGCAGCAAGCACGAGTCACAGGCTGCACCCCAAGAGTCAGAATCGGCAACATTCTTAGTGTTCAGAACGTTAATTAATGTTTTAGAATCAATCCAGGGTCTCTTACAAGCGTCTGTTTCTCCAGGAGGTGAGAACTGATTCCGACACAGTCAGGAGTTCCCCGTCTCCTCCCCTCCCCGCCGGCTCCGACCTCACTTCCAGTGGGTCTGTGTGGTGCCAGGGCACAGCCCACGAGTGGGCGGCCACAGCCTGCCTGGCCGTCTCTCCGTGACCACGGCCTTTGCGGGGAGTTCTCCCCTGCCTGGACCTGGGTCGTCTGTCCCGTGGCTGCTGGGAGTCCCCTCTGTTTCCAGCGGGCGGGCGTGTCACACCCTCCGCTGCCCGTCCTTTGGGGACCCCCGGACAGCCAGCTCCATTCCCGCGTGATGCTTGGTGGGGTGGGGTCTCCTCTGCCACGCTGCCTCCCACCCTCTGCTGTAGCCATGGAAACCACCAGGAGGTCTCAGCCTCTCTGATGACACACGTCTCGCGGGAACTCCTTCTGCACCCACGCTGTGCTGGGTGGGGGGTGGGGGAACGGTGTCCGGCCGTCTTTTTGGCTTTACCGTGTGTGTTAGGATGGCACTGGAGCTTTCTCCCCCAGTGACATCCTTCTGTAACGGCCCTCGATGGGATGCAAGTTCGTTGCTCCCTCATGCACACAGGAGGGAGGACTGTTCTGTGCACGTGGGACAGGTGAGGGCTGGCACAGCACCCACGCCCCCAGGCTGTCTCGCCTGCCTGCTCCGCCCTCCTCCCTGCGGCTTCCACCTGCCTCCGCCGTCCTTCATCGCCGAGGTCGGGGGGAAGGGAGGACGTCGCGCCCTCAGACCCAGATGCGCGGGAGGCCAAGGAAAGAATCGTTTGCCTGGGGGACCCTGTCACCGTGAAAGCTTGCGAGTTCTGTCGCAGAAGAAAAGAGGAGATAAATCTGGTGTGTGTTGGGGGGGAGAAACCGGGAGAATCTGCCACAGCAGGGACCGGCCCACCATCCTGCTCCAGGCTGCCCACTGTCCACTGTCCGCCCCCCGGGACTCAGGCCAGGGGCGCAGGGCCCACTCCCCGCCCCACAGGTTCTCCTTCCCTTTCAGGCGTCCGTCTTGTCGTTGCCATGGGGGCGGGGAGGCCAGAAGGGCCAGGGCGTCTCCTCTGATGAAGCCTTCACCTTTCGCCAGAACAACGTATCTTGAGAGCCCAGAGCCACAACTTGGTCATTCCGTGTTCTCCCGCACGGCCCTCTCTCTGAGGCCGTGAGTGCAGGCCCTGCTGAGCGAGGGCCTTCGTCGGGGGGGGGGGGCAGGAGGTCACGACGGACACTGGGGACCCACGCCGCGGCGGTCGAGACATCGTAACGTTAGCTGATGGCACAGGAATGAACTCGGCTCGAAGCAATCACGGCTCTGATGTTCACCCTGCTGCCTCCCATTAACTCGGACACATTTCCGAGCGTCCGTGTTTTCTCAGATAATTGTCTGCATTGACAGTGGGCACAGGGACTATTACGAAAAGGGCCATGCCCACTTGATGGAGAAAAAACAAATAACCACTAGAAGAGTGTACTTTGCAAACAGTTTAGCTGGGACAGATATTTCCCCTCAAAGTCTGGCAGCCTTCCCTTCAAAGTCTGGGCAACGCTGGAACCTAGATTTAACTGTAAACTTCCACGGCAGAACGAAATTCGGTTCCCCGTGTCAGTGTGTGTATTAGCGTGTCCTTGAGAGCACTCTGCGGCGACATGCTTGACCTGCGAGCAGACGTCTCCGCAGAGCAGCCGCATGTATGTGACTCCAGGCTGGCCTGCTCGTTTCGCCCCGTGCCGGGGAGGGTTCGATCCCCAGCACTTCCACAGGATGATCGGAAGTCCCACTTAATTTTTGCATTCTTCTTCTATGTATTGTGAGTGGGATTTCAAGTGTGTCCGATAAATTCTGCAAGCGTGTAAAACTGTTGTAGACGTATTTCTAGCATGCACTCTAATTAAACCCTTGGCTGTAGGTGGTGGCTGTTTTTTGACTCAGAAATGATCGCGGGGGCTCACCTCACAGGACGGGCTTTGGACGCGAGAGTAATTTAATGAACTCTCTCTCCATCTGCGCACTGCGCAGCGAGTTGGTCTGGGATGTGAGTGCTATCCTTTTCTTTAAGAATTTCTGTCGAGGGGCGACTCATAAAAATAGGATCTCATTAGTATCAATCTTAATAATTCGCCTGGCGAGCTCCTGTGCCCAGTTCCGACTGTTCTCCGAGCCCCAAAGTGGCTTCGTGGCCCTGCTTTTCTCAGAGCAGCTGTGACCACGTCGCCCCCCCCCCCCCCCGCAGCGGGACTGCTCTGCACACAGAACAGGCTGCTCTGTGCTCGGAACGAGGTGTACAACTGGAAGGGGCGTCAGTGACCAGAGGCCCCGCCTGCAGGTTTCACAGACGGGCACACGGGTGCGTGTGGTCAGCTCACGGCCGTGCAGCTGTGCCGCGAGTCTGACGTTCAACGACGCTGACAGGAGAGGGTGTCAATAACAACACATCCAAAGCGCGGGTTTAGAACAGCACCGTGGACTGGGAGGGGCCGCCTCTCGCTCGGGGTCAAGGTCTAAAGGCGTCTGGGAAGGCGGAACCGCACGTGGTCGGGCACCGCTCTCGGCCCCACCGCCTGGAGCCTCGGGCGACAGCTCCCGCCCCTCGTCGCCGGGCAGCAGGGCCTCGGGCTCTGTGGGCACCGACCACGTGTTCTCACCGCGCTGGAAACGACGTGGGACTTCTCCGGCGGCCGATACGGGACGTTCCCTGCAACGCCGAACCGGACCCTGGCTTCCGCAGCGGGGAGCACGCAGTGGGGCTGACTCGTGTGAGGGGCCGAGGTGTGCGCACGAGGCCTGCGGCGGGTCCCGGGTTCACAGGCCGCACGACGGAGCCGCCCCCACAGCGTTCCTGAGGGCCCCCCCCCCCCGGGCCACGCGCTCAGAGACACGGGCTCCTGGCGTGGCACGGTCTGCATGGTTTAATTTCCTTCTTGAAACTGTTTTCTCTTTGCTCTGTTTTTCAAATATTTACATTAAAATGAAAGGAGACGGCGCAACTCCCGGGTGCACCCGTATGACCGTAGTGTCACCTGGCCGCGCTGCACTCAGTTCTGTGCACGTTTACCGGGGGCCTACTGTGCGCCCGCAGCGGGCCAGCTCCGGGCCCACCCCCAGGACCTGTCGGGAAGGTGCTGCCTCAGGTGCACGCCGCTGCTCCGCACACCTGGCTCCTCCCTCTTCCGGTGAGACGGCCGAGTGGTGTTTCGTCTGCGGGAGCGTGACGGTGACCTGGGAGCAGGAGCGCAGAAGACCACTGAGGGGACCCAGTGTGTCCGCAGGGTTCAGCCTCGGGGACTCTGCCGTGGTGTGTCACTGCCCTCGTCCCACGCTCACGTGGCCGTGACGCTGGGAAGTGCTGCTGGAGCTGGGAGGAGACAGGTCTGGGGAGCGGCTGAGTGTCTTTGACGCTGGACACGGAAGGCCCAGAAAGACTGGGCCAGCTCTGGTCATGGGCACGCAGCAGGGAAGTGCGAAAAGCCACCCCCCCAAAAGATAATTTCCCATCAGGACAGAGGAGGGGGGTTGGTGAGCTCGCTTCCCTCCCCCTATCCGCCGAGGAGGGGAAATGCCGGCGCTGGGTCCGAGGGGCTGTCTCCCGGCCCCAGTCAGGTCTCGCCGCAGAAGGGGCGAGAACACCGGCTCGTGGGGAGGCGCAGAATCTGGCAGCGGACGCCCCCCCCGGCCCCCCCGCACCGAGCTCAGCCCCGCCTGCGCGAGGCGTCGGGTGGGGAAGGAGTCCCCACAGCAACAACATCCAGTCCCTGCGATCATGAGCACTGGTGTCCCCGCCTGTGGGCATCAAGGGCCCTGTCCCAGCAACACGGTGACGAGGGGACTTCGACGCCCTGCCATCAGCAGCGGGAAGATCGTCCCGACAGAAAGTCGACCGGGAGCGGCGGACCTGACTGATGGCGCAGGTCACGGGGGCCGGCAGACAGGCGCAGACGCCCGCCCGCCCGGGCAGCAGGACGCCCTGCCCCCCGCTTCGCACACGCGGGGGACGCTCCGGGACAGGACGGGGCGACGCTCTGAGGGGGTGGCTGTGCTGGCCGGCTTGCCTGTGACAACCGTCTCTCAGCGGGCAGGACATCGAAACGCCGCGGCACACACCTGAGACGTGTGTGGTTTCCGTTTTCCAACAATGCCCCAGGGGAGCTGGGGCAGCGTCCCAAACAGGGGTCGCGCCCTCCAGTCGGGATTTCTCCGTGAGAGCACGCAGCCGCCAGGGAGGGTCCTGAGCGAGGCGGAGCCACATCACACGCAGCCACAGGGCTCCAGGGACAGGACTCCAGGGACAGGAAGTCCCGCCCCCCGCAGAGGGGCTCCTGCCCACCCGGCCCAGGGGGCTGCAGGGGGTGCTCCCCGGCTGCCCGGTGGCAGGTGCCGCTGGTTGTTTACTGCGCCGAGGGAGTGCGAGGGCAGGGGGCTGTCTTCCCCTTCCCACGCGGGTCTGATGGCCCTGGGACACGTGTGAGGACAGCATGGCGCCCCGCTCCCTTGCACCGTGCCACCCTGAAGTCTCCATCCAGAGCGAGGGCCACGCTCCGTCCCGGGAGGCGTCCCTGCCCTCAGCACCTGGCGCAGCGCCGGGCCCCCGAGACACTCAGCGCCGGCACCGCGGGCGGGCGAGGGAGGCGTCACCCCTCCCGTGACCCGCCCACGGTTTCCCCCTCCTCCCCCTTCGCACCCCGGGAAGTCTCCAGGTCGGCACAGATGTTTCTTCCACCGCTAACCTTCCCACGTGCGCGCACCTCCCAACGCTTCTGGCTCACCGTGCGCCTGGCCGTGCCCTGGCGGCCCCTCAGCAAGCGCCCTGTCCCGGCCCATCAGCTGCCCGAGGAGCCGTGAGTCCGGCCCCGGCCCGCTCCGCCCCGAGCCCAAGGGCTGGGTCCAGACAGTGTCTGCTTGGAAAGACAGATACACAGTCGTGTTCACAAGTAATGCTTTTCTGTTGTTAAAGCCTCTTATTACAACCGGCTTCACGACTCAGCAACAACACGAGGTCTGAAAAAAGGTGATAATTTCAGAGCAAAAGGGAGAGTTCATCTCTCCCGCAAATAAAACTGTCACTGAGCATCATGACAAATTGAATCTCAGCGCCTGAAAACAGAGACCTTGTTTTCCTTCTTTTATTTTTCCATCATGAGGACGGCCTCGCCTCCGTCGTAAATCAAAAGTGAATCAAAAGTAACCAGGGCCGTGCGGCTTCCACGGAGTCACGGGGACCAGACAGGGCCCGGGGCGGGTCCCCTCCGGGGGGACTGCACAGAGGGGGGCGGCGGGGGGTCCCGGGGGCTGAGGTTTGCCGGCAGCCTCCCGGTCGAAGGGCAGAACTTAGTCTGAGTTTCCCCGTCTCGGGAGAACAGTTCCCTCAGGAGATTCTCACGGTGGTAAAGTGCAAACCCTAAAGCTCGATCCGACACCCTTTTCCCCGCCGGGTCTGTGGAAAGAGGATGCGAGAGGAGGTGCAAGCACCGGGTGCTCTCACCCACGCGCCCTCCCATGTCCACGCACGAAGGGCTTTCCTCGCTCCCCTCCGGAAACCTTCACGGGGCGAAGCCGGGGGAGCAGCAGCCCTTGCAGACCCACACACGGCTGCGCGTGTGCACACAGACTCACACACGGCTGCGCGTGCACACACACAGACTTACACACGGCTGCGCGTGCACACACACAGACTCACACACGGCTGCGCGTGCACACACACAGACTCACACACGGCTGCGTGTGCACACACAAAGACCCACACACGGCTGCGCGTGCACACAGACCCACACACGGCTGCACGTGCACACACACAGACTTACACACGGCTGCGTGTGCACACACACAGACCCACACCCGGACTCACACACACAGACCCACACACGGCTGCAAGTGCACACACACAGACTCACACACACAGACCCACCCACGGCTGTGAGTGCACACACATACTCACACACACAGACTCACACACAGACTCACACACACAGACTCACGCACGGACTCGGACAAAGGCCCGAAGGCAACAAGGCTCGATTGCCTCACGAAAATTAATGAACAAGAGAGGAAGGGAATCGATTAGAGGTGAAGGGCTGTGTAATATACTTTCTAATCACTGCATCTCATTAGAGGGAAGAGGAAACCGGGGCTTTTAATGGTCTTCATTATTGCTGGGGAAGAAGAGTAATTAGCAGACTCTTGGTGCTGGACATTCGGCGATGGTCTGGGACCAAGAACGTCCCACCAAAGAGACCTGGCCGGTCAGACACGGGCCGTGGGTTTTCTGAGGAAGGCGCTGCTGAGACCTCTGGACGAGCAGGCTTGTCTGCCAGTCAGAGCACGCTCATGGCGCACACTAGGGCTGCGGAGAGGAGCCACCGTGCTCTTGGAGCGGGCGGGAGCCGCCGGCCTTGCTGTGGCTGGGGCGTGAGAACCGGACTGCCGTCCGGACAATGAGCTCCATGCATCACCTGCGCTCAATAATCCGAAGGCACCTGGAGACCGTGCGTGGCCGCAGGGCTCCCGTGATGAACGGGCACAACTCTCCCGCCGACGGGATGAGGGATGTGGCCGCCGCGCTGCCTGACGCACGGCTGTATCGACTCTGACCCTGAGAAGTCAGCTTCTCAGCCTCCCGCTCCTCCTCCTGGACCGATTCCTCTCTCCTGACGGTATTTATCTGCGTTCCTAATTATGCCAATAATATGGCCTGCTGATGACCCTGAAGAAAACAGAGGGAGCGTTCAAAAGCCACCAAGGGAAACAGGTCATCTCATTTAGATTCAAGTGGCAAAAAGCCGTGTTAGTGCCGTGGTTCCGGTTCTCAGAACTGTTTCCTGCGTGCAGCGCGTGATGGTCAGCGGCTTTGACATTGTTTTTTTTATCATCTCAGTTAAATGTTATCCTTCACAGATGCGGTTTTGCGATGATTTTTAAAAATCAGCCCTGGCTGGTGGGGCTCAGTGGGTGGAGCACAGGCCTGCAAACCAGAGGGTTGCCAGTTCGATTCCCAGTCAGGGCACATGCTTGGGCTGTGGGCCAGGTCCCCAGTAGGGGGCGCATGAGAGGCAACCACACACTGATGTTTCTCTCCCTCTTTTTCCCTCTCCTCCCCTCTCCAAAAAAGTACATAAATAAAACCTTTCAAAGACTAAAAATCACAACGGACAAAGCGGTGTGCAAGCAGTCTGCTGGATGAATGGCCTCTCTGGAGCGGGCAGCGAAAGGGAGGCTGGTCTCCCGCAGGGATGTGCATTTCTGGCTCCTGGGTGGAGCCTCAGGCCGGCGGCACTGACGTCACAACCAGTATCCACGAATGGCCCCAATTCCCGCCAGCTCAGCTCTGCCGTGGGGCGTGACTGCAGGTGGGGAGTTGCAACCAGCTCCTCCCAACTTTCCACCTCGTGTCACTTTCAACTCCTGACCCGTGGGCTGCCCGGAGCCCCCCACGGAGTGAGCAGGAAGACGGAGCAGGTCAGCAAATCCAAGGGGGCTCTCTCCCCTCCCTGCAGCTTCGGGACTCCTGGGCAGGGGTCCCCTGGAAGGCAAGGGCAGGCCCCACTACCCCCCACACAAGGAGGGGAATGCCCGTCAGACGCACCCAGGGGATCACCCAGGCGGGGGGGCTGGACCGCTGCGGGGCCGCTGGTGCGATGTGGCTGCTGGCTTGTGCTCCCGGAGGCGCACTGTGCCCAGCTGGGGCTCCAGCCTCAGGCGTGGGCTGCCTGGTCCCAGCTCGGTTCTGGTCCGCATCTTCCGGCTGCGAGAGAAGCGGAGCTGGGGCTGCAAGGAGGAGCTCGGACCCCCACCCCCCTCCCCCACAGGACAACTACGTACACTCACGCATGCCTGTCATCTTCACGAGAATCGCAAGTACTTGCCCAGAAATGACAAGAGCTTGTGCACTTGACCTAGAATGGGATCCAGGGTTGCGGCCTCACAGGCCAAGGTGAAGGTCGTGCTGGGGCAGGAGCACAGGACTGGTTCACAGCCTCTGTCCCAAGGTGGCCCCTGGAGGGAGGGAGGAGGGAGTGGGCTCTGCGGGGGGGGCACTTGCCTGGCACTGCTGTCCCTGTGAACTGCCTGCTCACAGGGGCAGAAATGACCAACTAGTGAGGAGCATTTTTACACTCTTGACATTTTTATTATGCAATTGGACTCGCTCTGAGAGAAGCGAACTGGTGGGATCAGTTTATAGGCAAATACAGATAAGAAGATAATAGTGATAGAAGGATGTTAAAGGAAAAGGTAATACAGAAACAAAATAGAAACTTCAGTTGCAAGTAGACGTTCTATATGCCAAAGTGCTTTTCAGTCACAAAATATGCTTGACCTCCCGGAAGCCTTTACTTGCGCTATTGTTTTAAAATCGGCTTTTCAAAAATCTGAAAGCATCCCATCTTCCTTACACGAACGGAGGGAGGCCCTAGGAGGCAGTGAGGCCACTGAGCAAGCGGACGCAGAACTGGCCCCGCGGAGAAGTCGAGGCGGGGCCCCGGGAACGGAAATGGCAGACCACAGCGCCCGCTGCTGGACGCAAAGGGTGAAGGCCAAGACTCGCTCCCGCCGGGAGGGGAAAGGACCGAGTCCACCGCCTCGGGTGGGTGGAGGAGGCCACACTCTCCCGGCTCCCCCGCACTGCGGGTCCCCAGCACCTCGGATCCCCGCCTCTCCGAGCAGCCCCGCCAGGTCGGGCTGCCCTTCAGCCACGCAGAGTTCCGGGTGGACGGGCGGGAGCAGGGACCCTCCCAGCCTGAGCGCTGAGCGAGCAGATCGATGGGAACTTCAAGACCGGGACCCACGCAGGTCACAGAATTCATCTGCCACCCGCTCTGTGTCTGGCGAGCGTGCGCACGTTGTCAGAGGATGAGCCTGTAAATACATATGTAACCTTGTCGACTCGGTAATAAAGCTACATGAGATGAAATTTCATGGTGCTTCGGTCACTGTCGTAGAAATAATTTACATGTAAATTATGGTAAACAAACCCAGGAAAACCATTTGAAGTCCGAAGAGTTATGGCTGAGCAGGACCAGAGCGCTTTGTGGTTCGGATGTGGAGGCCCGGGCTCACGCCCAGCCGCGTGCAGCGGGGGCGGAGGAGCAAGTCCGCCCGCCCTCAGGCCGTCCAGAGCTGGCGCCGAGGCCACCTTCGTGCACCGGGGGCCCAGGCCGCACGGCCCAGCGACGAACCCACGGCCCCACCTCCTTGCTCCGCTCTCACGCAGTCAGAGGCCAGATGCACTCCTACCCGGCACCCTGCACCTGCTTCTGTTTCTCCCTGCCTGCAAAACGGAGCGTCACGCAGCAGTGAGATGGAATGACTCAGAGACATACAAGCCGCAGCGCGGATGCACCTTGAGAACGTCACACCGAGTGTGGCGAGGCTGGCAGGACAGACGCCAGCCACAGGAGACCCCGTGTGCACGGTTCATGTGTGTGCAAGGTTCATGTGTGTGAACCGTCCAGCGAAGGCCGGTCCACAGAGACACGGAGGACGTGAACGGGGCGGGGCAGGGGGTGGGGTGCAGCCACCAGCGCCCAGGAGGACCACACACCGCGTTTCTGTGCCAGGTTTAATCCCTTTCCACTGCGAGGCGCCCGGCTGCGGTGACGCGCCGTCCCTGAAGACTGCTGACCCCTGCCTGTGGGGGAGCTGCCTCGTCGGAGGTCGGCGTACTGTAGACACACCTGGTTGTCAGACCGTGCGGAACAATAAAGCACCTTCTGCTTCCCGAGCAGCCGCGGCCAGGTGGGTGCCCGCGTGGTTCCTGGGGCACCTGCTTCCTGCCTCCCCCTCCCCCCCGCGCCCGCGCCCGCGCGCAGGCGGGCGTGCTGGGAACGCCCCCGTTCCCCAGTGCGCAGGCGCCGAGCTCGGGCCGCGCCTTGGGGGCGGGAACACCTTGAGCGGGGCACAAAAATCCTTCAACCCATTGGGGCGGACTGGGTTTTGAGACAAGCGGCTCCTTTCCTCTGAGACGCAGAGCTGGGCTGGGGGTCAGCCACCGTCCTTTGCCCGGAGAGCGGGGATTGGCCAATAGCTCGGGCCGCGGCCCAGGTCACGTGCTCTGGGCGTGGCCGCGATTCCGCCGCCCGCCCGGGGTCCCGCTCAGCCCGCAGTGCCGCCCCCTGGCCTCCAGGAGCGTCGGGCTGATGGGGACCGCCGTCTCTCAGGCGTAGAATACAGGGGGGCTGGCCCCCACCCTGGAGACGCTGTGGAACTCGGACACGCCACCACACACGCCTCTTCACCTCCGGGGCCAGACCCGGGTATTTGTCGTTCATCCTGAGCCCACCACCACAATCTAAAAAATTAAAACAGCTGCTGCTTCCCAATGGGTGCCCGAGGCCAAGGCAGGGCAGGTGCGGCTCGCTCTGGCCAAGGGGACGGGAAGGTGGGGACGGCTCGGCGGACGGAGGGCCCAGCAGATGGAGCTCTCGGGGCTGCTGTCTGGGAGAACGGAGCACAGTGGTGACAGGCAGCTGGGGCTGGAGCCTCAAACCGACGCAGGCTGGGCGGGGGTGCCCCCGGCTCCGGGACAGAGCTGTCGGGATGAGGGGCTGCTGATGCGCCCCAGCCGCCGGGGTGGGGCCTGGGTAACTGTGCTCCCAGCTGGGTGGCTCCCTTCAACCCCTCACAGGGTGAGCCCAGCCAGCTCCAGGCCCGCCTGGGTGCAGGGCCTGAGCGAGCAGGCACTCCCCTGGGGGACAGAACCTGACGTGGGGGCTTCTCAGGTCATCCTGCAGGCACTCCATCATCCCCAAGGGCCGGGGAAACGGACACCACAGAGAGAAAGCCCGTGTTAGTGATTCACAGGCACACCCGGGGGGACCGAGAGAGACTGGGACCCTCGGTCCCCTTCCCCGCCGAGCCCGTCCCCACTCGGCCCCCCGCCGGGCCCTCCTCCCGAGGAGAGGGAAGGGCTGTTCCTGCGCACTCGCCCCGTGGAGTCCATCTGCGCCTGGGCTCAGGCTGCTGCAGAGCCGCAGTGTCCACTCGTTTTCCGCATGTCACGGCCATGGAGCTGCCTCCAGGGCTTTAATTAAACGCTGCGTCTCAGCACGGCAGCGAAGGCTGCCGGGGACAGGCCACCCGCCCAGGTCCTGCTCAGTCAGCTTTCTCGGCCGGTCCTGGCTCTCACGGGGACGGTGTCTCTGGAGACCGCTCCCCCAAACCTGCCCTGCCTGGGGGTGTCGGATGCACAGGGTGGGGGGCGCCCGCGGGCACAGGCAAATGAAGGTTTTTATTACAGGCTAAGAGTCTTGTGGGTAAACGAATCAGATATTTATGGACTGATGTCTGGCAGAACCCGTGCACGCCCAGCCCCTGCTCATGCCAATCACTCTTGTCCCCTGTTCTTGACAAAGTGACGGATCAGGAGGGTTTCCATTTCCGCGCCTTTCACCTGTCTCCGGCGTCTCATCGATGCTGAATTAGGCAGGTTTCACGAAACTGATCGTAGATGGCAGTTTTCATCAGAAGTGACCGTGACAGAGTAGGTTTCTGCACCTTCAGCTCCAGTAGCAGCGGGACCCAGTTTCTAGGCTGGAAACGCGGAGGTTCTCACCTGCACATCGAGCCTTCGTCTTCAGGGCGAGGCCGCCGGCGTTCTCTGATTTACGCGGCTTGGAGTCAGCAGGGTGTAGCAAGCTCGAGGGGAAGGAGACAAATGACTTTTACGAATGACCTTTCCCACCCTGGGATGCAGACACAGTTATGTTTCACACAACATTTTTGAAAACCAACATACTGGGAACATGTGTGTCAGTTACTTCACGTGTTTCATCCTCAAGAAAACCCGGAGAAGGGGGGACAATGGTGCCCACTTTACAGATGGACAACCGAGGCAAGCTGGCGGTTCCGTAGGGGGCCCAACACAAGGCGCATGGAGGAAGCGTCACGTCAGACGACGATGGCCTCACTGAAGTCGCACACACACCCCTGCCCTCCGTGCGCACACGGAGCCACTCGTGCAGTGGCCCCCTGGGCTGCGAGGACACAGACTCCCAGTGAGTCGCCCCCGCCCCTGGGGGTTCTGCTTTTTCCACAGGCTGTACACCGGGCGCAGACCTGCGCCCCCAACCGTCCCCAGGCCCCGCGACTTCGGCGCTACCTCTGCCGTCAGCAGCCAGCTGAGGGAGCCACACCGGAGCCCCCTGCCTGGGGTCGCTGAGCAGGTGAGCTAGAGCGCGCCCGACCCCAGGACCTGAACCCGACCTCCCGCACAGCACCGTCAGCGCCCAGCCTGGGCGAGGGAGTCGGCCCGTCGGCAATGGGGCGCCGCGGGCGGACTTCAGCAGCGCTCAGGAGACCCGAGAGTGCCGCGGGGGTGCTGCGCGGGTGCCCCGGCGAGCCATGCCGGGAGGCACTAGCTGGTGGTTGGAAGCACTCTCCCCGGCTTCAACAGTTCTCATTGACAGCCAGGCCCCCAATCACGGCCGAGAGCACAGCCAGGGGAGCCGGGCTGGATGGGGCAGGTGAGGTTCTCCCGTGAACTGTGTGTGGGGGGACAGGTAGCTACCAGCGCCTCCCCACCTGTCCTGACGGCCAGCGTGAGCTCAAGGCCCTGGGTGTGCACGCCGGGCCTCGCCCCCACCATGCTGAGTAGGTGCCGTGTGGGTCGGAGGGCACACCTACACAGCGGTGTTGCACTGGGCTTCCAGTCCGCCCGTTTCTGCCGGTCACATGGATTTTGGACGATGTCTGCTTGGGCCCGTCCGATTCCACGGGCTTTTCCCAGGCGGGTGTGGAGAAGGGACCGGTGAAGGCGTCACCAGGAGTGTCCCTCTGGTCCCCGCCCCGTTTACGCAGCTGCTGCTGGCTGTCCCTCCTGCTGGCGACGTGGGAAGGACACCGCACCCTTCTGGCCAAACACACCGAGGCGAGCAGATCAGCCCTAAATGCGGCCGTTCCAGACACAGCCTCCTCCCACCTGGGACTCGGACGGTAGGCTCCCGGCAGCCCCAGCGCTGGCGCACCTGCTCCTGAGCACGGACCCTGCTCAGAGCCTCTGTCACCTGCCCGACGCCCGCCCTCAACGCCAGCAGGAAAGCCAGGAGCCCAGCAGAGTAGGCGTCACCCCCTCGTCCCCCTCCTGCCCTATCTCTGTTCCCAGAGGGGACACAGGCGGAACGAGAAGTGCCCAGCCAGGTCAAAGGGGGCCTCTGCCCCTTTCCTCAGCCGAGGCAACACCGACTGCCGCGCCCAGGGGGCCGACTTTGCTCAGCGTTTGAAATCCAGGCCCAGCGCTCAGAACAGCCCGTCCTGCGGTTGCAGCACCTGGGGCCAGGCCGGAGGGGCGGGGCACTGGGCCTGGGCCGCCTCCCGCCCAGCATGGCCTGCCTGGAATCACACCAGGACCCGTCGGCAGAAACCCTGGGAGGATGCTCATCTCAGGAAGCCGGCTCCTCCGCAGTGAAACGTGCACGAGCCGCAGAGCAGCGCCACAGCACTCAGGGTGGGAGTCCACCGTCGGACCCGCAGGTGGGAGCTGCAGCGCTTGCTCGGGACTCCTGCCTTACGAACTGGCGGGAAACTGTGGGTTCTGGTCAACATTCTTCTTAAGGAAAACGTTCTTCCTAAGTTGTGAACCCCCTAAGTAGTCTCTTCCTTTTCAGACCTCTGTGGAAGGACCCGTTTTCCTGGGGCCCAAGGGGGGGTTTCCCCTTCCGTGTCCGAATCAGCTGACTTGGAGGTGGGGCTCCGCCACGTGCCCTGCATGGACACGGAGATGCTGCCCCTCCCGGTGCCACGCCTCCTGCCCAAGCTCCCCGACGCCCCGAGGCTCACGGCTGACCCATCCTGGCCGCAGGGACCCCGAGGGGGCTCCGTCTGCACTGCGCCCGCATCTCCCTGAACCGGCAGCGTCTGGGGAGTCAGACGCTGGGAAGACGCCTCAGGCTTTGCCTCAGACCCGGGCAGTGGCGCCCCGAGGTCCGGGCTGAGTTTCAGGAAAAGAGGTCTGACCACGTGACCCTCCCCCGGGTCTGGAAGAGGAGGCTGGCGTCCAGCGTGCAGACTGCAGAGCCGGGGCCGCAGACCCTCCAGGACTCAGCGTGGAGCCCGGGGCCGAGTCCCCGTCCCTTCACCAGGTGGACACAGGCCTTCAGTAGCCGCGGCGTGCCAGACAGGGGATCAGGCGCCTCAGAGAGTGTGGCTAAGGCGCTGTGAGGGAGGGACCCCCACGGAAATCAGCGGGACCTTTACAGCCAGCTCTGGTGGGCAGCGTCCAGACAGGGAAGGAGCAGGCGCGGGGTGGGGGGGTGCCCTTCCCTCGGGTGGCCAGGGGGGCTCCGGGGCAGGGCGTGTCCGAGCGGGGCTGGTAAGACTGAGAGGACCCGGTCACTCAGGCAGCTTCTCATTCACGTTATTGCAGCGACTCCAACCCCTGGGATCCTCGGGGGAGGAGTCAGTACCGCCCTCTGTTCTGAAGGGGGGGCTCTGGAGATCGGACTCCCCGCCACCTGCCTTCCTAAGGGCTGACAGGATGCCGTGGACCAAGTTTAAGGGCCTTTCCCGGCCACAGGAGTGCTTGCCCCGGTGGCTCAGTTTCCAGCTCTGTTCCCCCGGCAACCTGACCAGGGTGCTGCGTCACGGTTGCTAGGCAACGCTGCTACAGTGCCGTCCTGGAGAACGGCCGGTGGGCCCACGTCCGTGGCACCTCGTTGTGAGCCCGGGGGCAGCAGGAACCCCGGGGGGCGTGGAGCCCCCTCAACCGTCCGGGGCCCTGGCAGCCGGAGCTCGTCTCGTTGTGTCACTGGGTTCCAGCAGGGGCTCCGCCTCCTGCCCGGCCGCCCGGACTGGACCCTCTCCCTCCCCGACACCCGCCAGGCCGCCGGAGCGGGGCTGACCGGCTCCTGAGTGGGCAGGAAACCGACGCAGGGTCCCTTCGAGGAGCACGGCTGGGGCCCGCCCCCGAGTCCGGAGACGACAACGCTCAGAGAGAGTTTCTCCTCTTCCTTCCCCCTCAAAGGCTGCGCGCACATTGTTCCTGTCTCCGGAAAACCAGCTGTGACGGTGACAGTAACTCGGACTCCGGGGGACTCCGGGGCCGACGGGTTTCACAAACGGAACAGCCACACAGACAGGCCCGTCAACCAGAATCTTCCCCAAACCCCCAGCAGACGAAACGAACCGCGAGGTCCTAGTTCAGAACATAACCCGCAGGCCTGCAAGGGTGTGCGCTGGTGGCTTCCGGACACAGGAGGTTACCCTGAAATTTCACGAGGCAGGCGTTTTCACACTGGTTCAGAGTGCACAGCACGTCTCTCCGGCTCGACCCCCGCCCCCCCCCGGACGCCCTCTGGGCTCCGCAACATCTGCGGTCGTTCGGGAGACCAAACGCTCAGCCACGGGCAGGCGCTCCCATCCAAGCCCACCCCTGGGGCCTGCCGTGGACTCGATTATGAAGAGGAAAACAGTAATCAGGGTCTAAGGAAATGCTTTCACGTGAACGCATTTTTGAATCAGAGCTGTGAGAAATGCCTGTTTGTGCTGTGGCCAAAAATAAAGTCCTCCGCTGGCACGTGAAGGACAGGTTCGAGACGGCCGACACCAGACCAGCACGGTGGAAGGTCAGAAGGCGGGCTTACACGAGGAAATGTATAGAGACACTAAATAGCGAGACGCTGGAAAATAACTGCAATTCCCTGACAAGATGTCCCATCGTGCTTCTGTGACTCTGCACACGCTGTTCCACGTCCCGGGACACCGTTCCCACCCCCCCCCCGCCCCCAGTGGGACACTGGCCACAGTCTCCTTTCTGAAGGCCTCCCAGACCCCCCACACAACGCTCTGCCCACGGCCCCACGGCGGCCCCGGGCACAGATGCCGCTGCGGCTCCCTGAGTGAGTTCTACCTTTTCGTCGGGCGACACCCCAGTCAAACCGTCTCCTCTGCCTCTTGGACACCTTCACAGGGCCGCTGCGAACCGGGCACGCATGTGCGCAGGGTGTAAAAATATCTGTTCCAGTTCCTGCTCTCAGTTCTGCTGGATGCACACCCAGACGTGTGACTGCCGGATCATATGGTGGACCTATTTTTAATTTTCTGAGAACAGGCCACACCATTTTCCGCAGCGGCTGATACTTTCCCCTTCCACTGGCAACGCACAGAGGTTCCAAAGTTCCACATCCTTGCCAGTACCTGTCATTTCTGGGTTTTTTGGGTTTTTTTTGATAGTTACCATTTCAGGGTTCAAGGACAGATGGACAAGCAAACAAAATGTGGTCAGTTCACACAGTGGGCTGTTATCCCGTCTCAAGAAGGACAACGGTTCTACCTCACGCTGTGGTCTGGATGAAACCGGGGTAGCCGATTGCAGATGAAGTGAGCCAGTCACGAAACGGCAGGTACCGTGTGCTCCCCCGCTTACACCGGGGCCCATTGGGGGTCACCTTTACGGAAACAGAAGGCAGGTGGGAGGACGGTGCCGGGACCAGGGAAGCGGGAAGCGCTGGTTTCGTGGGCGCAGAGTCCGGTTTTGCTGGACAGAAACGGTTGCTCTGGAGCTGAGCCGCAGGGCAAGGCGAGCGCGCAGGGCCCGGCACCGACAGCCCCTCCTTCTCACGCGAAGACCTGCCGTTACCAAGTCACGAGCACGTGGCTCCGTGACAGGACGGCACCACACTTCCGCACACCCTCTGACGCCGCAGGTGGAAAGCCCACGTCGCTGTCCGTCTCCTGGAGACGCTCACGCGCCCGACGACCGCACGCCAGCAGGGGTCACCTCCGCCGGACCCCGGGTTTAACGCTGCGGAGCCCATAGAAACGGTGTCCGTGGCAAGGTTAACTTCATGGTTTCGGTTACCATGACTAACAATAATAAGGAAACGACTCTGAGTCTATTATTGTTTTTAGAACATCAACCAAGTTCACGGGCAATATGACAGCCACTGACGACTGCACTGTTGCCAGAAAGTTCAAGGGCACTGACTCCGCCCCCCCCCCGCAGGTGCATCCGGCCCCGGTGCAACGTGAGCTCACAGCCTTCCCTGCCCGGCGGGGCCGCGGGGGTCCCCACAGACCTCCGACTGCTGGGGCTTCCGCAAATGTGATGCACACACTGTCCCTTCCTCGTTTTCCCTCCTAGATCTATGATGCTGTTACAGTGAGTGATGACTTTAAAACTACTCAGGTTTTAGGTACTTTCAGGGTTAAGCAACAAATTGTTCTGTCTCTTTTGAAAATATTTCCTCATCACACTGCGCTCTTTCCAAAGGAGTCTTGTGTCCTGTTTCTCCTGCTCAGGGTGTTCGGTTCAGACGGACGTCGACAGCACCAAGACGCAGCTGATGCCACCTCTGTGCCCCGCCCGTCCGCTCCTCCGAGCACAGGGGGTCAAGCCCCCAGCCCCGCACCCCGCACCCCGCAGCAGCGCCCTGACCTTTCTGGTACCTTTCTGGCACCAGAAGCCGGTTTTGTGGGAGACAATTTCCCACAGACCCGGGGGTGGCGGGATGGTTTCAGGGTGATGCAAGTGTATCACATTCAAGCTCACTCCTGCTGTGTGGTCCTGTCACCTCTGCGCCCCACTGGTGGCTGAGCCGTCCCGTGGCCTCCCACCCACAGGGGCCTGCAGACTCCCTGGGCGTGTCCCCACCGGCAGAGCTGGGGACAGGGACTGGCAGCCCTGGTGCCTGCCACAGGGAGGGTGCACCCACGGGCTCACTGTGTGGTGGGGGCCACTCCCAACCCCGGCACACCTCACCTCACTGAGTCCCCACGAAACCCTTGAGGTGGGCGCTGTTCTGGTCAACACCGAGGCTTCGTGGGGAGAAAGCCAAGGGCAGGAGACGGCCCTAGAGTCAGCACAACTGCCGGCGACGGGGCTCTGAGTGCGGGCAGAGCCCGGAGCCCACGCCCCCCCGTCCCCCGCCTCCCCCCCTCCAGTCACAGACCTGCCACCAGCTCCCACACGGGCGGCGGAGCGGCACTAGCACCTGCCGCTGAGCGACAGCAGGACGGACCCAGGTCCCCTAGCTTCCACCTGGCGCCCTTCCAGGACGGGACGGGATGGGTTTCCCACGGCCCCTGGGTCGGCCCTCGGTTCTCAGGCTCATCTCGCACCTGCTGGGCTTCTGGAAGCTTCCGACAGACCAGCTCTGCTTCCTCCTTCCGCCTCCACACGATCCCGTTTACCTCGTGGCTGAGTGGGGGGGCAGGAAAGTCAGGACTGTGGAGCTGCCCCTCCCGCCCACCGCCCCGCGCCTCCATTCACGGACACGCCCGAGGCGAGTGTGGTCCCAGCCGTGGGCTGTCCAGGGGCTTCTCCGTTCTCCCTTAGAAGCACTGATCCCTGTCCCGCAGTCGGGACAACCGTGTCCATAAATACAACCGTGTCCATAAACACTACGGTCGCAGAGGCGCTGATGAAGCAGACCCTCGCTCGGAAAGAGGAAGAGCCCCTAATCCGTGCCACGGCACCGGGGAGCATGGGAGTGAGCGGGGCCCCACCCACAGGAGCCCCGCTGCAGAGCCCCGGGCTGAGGGCGGCACAGCCCGCTGTTGGGATTCAGACTCCGCCGGCCGGTGCTCAGGGGGGAGGCCCTGCGTGGGCCCGCCGCCCATGAGGGGTGTCGTCACGGGCCTTCGTGCGACCGAGTCACTCCCAGGCAGGACGGAAGGAGGTGCCACCAGGACTGGGGACAGGGTGGAGGGGGAGGGACACGGCCCCGTCCTGCGTGTGTCCCCTGCCTCTGACAGGGGGGACCCTGTGAATCACCCCGAGTCGGAGAGGACGTGGGAACAGGTGGGGGTCGACGGGAAACCCGGCCAGCCTGCCGCCGTGAGCTGGCGGGGAGGGGGAGGCCCCGGGAGGAGTTGTGGGAACGGCGGGCACAGAGAAGCTCCTTTCAAGCTGCAGCGACCGAGCGTCCCCCGGGGGGTGGGGACTAGTCCGATGGGATGACACCCTCTGGTGGCGTCTCAAAAGGAGGTGAGCCCCAGGCCCGTGACCCCGCAGACGTGGGCCCCAGCTCCTGGCATCTGGAGGAGCCTGACGTTGAAGAGTGGTCCCTCGGGACTGTGAGCTCACCCAGCGAGGGGGAGCCCGCAGCCCTGACTTCCAGCAGCCGCCGTGCCTCCCCTGGTGCCCCCGCCCCCGGGGACGGGAGCTGCCAGGCCCCTTCGGAGTGGAGAGCAGGAGGAGGCTGGGGGGGCACATTTTCACCAGCCCGGCGTCCCAGGACCACTGCCGAGGGGCAGTGTAACCGTCACAGAAAGAGAACCCTGCTGGTTGACCACGAGGCTTGAAGGGTCTGGGGCCGGAGGCCACGAGATGGAGGAGAATTAAATGACCCAATAAGTCACAGATGCCTCCACTGTGTGGTGTGTTTGCCAGGAGTCCGTTGCTGCCTGTGCTGCACCCCCCGCCCAGTAACGTGTTTACGGTCGATTTTTGGCTCGTCGTTGCGATTCCCTTCCAAGGGCCAGAACGGTTGCAACCCGGCGTCTCCCCCTCACGGCGTGCTCTCCGGCCGGCGGCGCCCCAGGCACCCTGGGCCGGCCCTGCTGTCGTCTCCAGTCCCCTTGCAGGCTTCGCTCTTGACAGAGGTCAAAACCCAAAACCTCAAAAGGCTCCGGAACCCAGGGGACGCCACCTCTCATCCGGAGGGAGGTGCGGAAAGGCAGGCGCGTGCAGGGCTTCCCTGAGAATGACAGACACCGCCGTCACCGACGCCGGGGACGGGAAACCGCGGTGCCACAGGCTCCGCAGACGCTGGCGCGGCTTCACGCGGACCCGGCTTTGCGGCCTCACCGCGCCTGGGTGAGTTGCGGGGCAGCCTGCCGTCCACGGGGCTCCATCTGCCCAGAGCAGCTTTCCAAACAGGAAACCACGTGGGAGTAACTTCACGGCTTACAGATGGTCGTTATTTGTGGAAGGTGCGTGCCACGGGCCACGTTTCGAAGTATCAACCACCGCGTTTTTCTTTCCCCTTCCCATCCTCTGCCCTTTCTCTGGGCAAGCGAGTGATCAGAGTGCTCACTGCCTCCAAGGCCAGTAGGACGGAAAAGCCGAAACCAGTTTCTGAGCTTCAAAGCCACAGAGAGCTGGCGACAAGCACCCTCCTCGGGACCACAGTGAGGACCGGGAGTGCCTGCCCCCTGCAGGCCGACGACCAGAGCTGCTCCCCGAAGATGCCCTGGGCTGAAGCCCTGGGTCGGCCGCCGAGCCCCTGCGTGTCCAAGCCCCAGGCCGTCGGGGGGGGCGTGCAACAATGGGAGGTCCCCGCTGGTACCCGGGCTCTGCCCTCCGAGGTGAGCGGCAAAGCGGCCCTTCCCGCGGCTGCCGGTGGAGCCCGGTGTGGCTGACACCGTGGTCCGGGTCTCGGGAGACCCTCCGAGAAGGCCCCCCTCCACTTTCGTGGGCCTGCAGGACTGGGGTGAGCTAAGGGTTATTTTAACCTGGTTACTTGTGGCCGTGTCTGACACGGCAACAGCAAACTGACACAGAAGTAGACAAAAATCAGCAGCTGGCCGGACTCCAGAAGCTTCCTCCCCAGCTGGGGCGACAGCGTCTGTATCCTCGACCCATCACGTCTCCTTCTGCCAAAACACTGCGCCCCTGCACTGATGTTCGACCAGGCCCTACCGCGTGCTGGGCCTGGGGTCCGGGCAGGGACTCGGGGCCACCGCAGGAGGGCTCTGGACGGACAGCGTGCCAGCGACCCCGAACAGGTCCCTGCCCTGCACTGTGAGAGGCCGCAGGACCACGGGCGGGTGACTGCATCTGCCCCGCGGCCCTGCAGGGGAGCTGCCCAAGGCCCGGCCAGCACAACACGACCCCCGAGTGTCGGTCAGTTTCACCCCGTGATCGTGCGTGACGTTTGTCCTGTTCAGGGAACAGAGCGGAGCGTGCAACTCCTCCTTGGAAAGCTCGAGGCCACGCAAGCAAAAACGAAGTGCACGTCCCCGTCCCCGACGTCCCTGCACCTGACTCCTGGGAAGGAGACATCTCAGCCGGGGCGAAACTCGACGAGCACCGGTCGCTGACCGGAGTCGAAGCGCGTTTCTTCCTCCCCGTCTCTGGAGTGAGGGGACCTGAGGGGACCGTGCGGACCCCACGGGGGCGCAGCGTCAGGGCCGTCGGCCACAGGCGTGGCCGTGAGCGAGCGGATCCAGGCGCGGCCCGAGTGCTCTCGCGGAGCCGGAGTCCTTCGGAAGGACAGGAGCCGCCCCCCGCGCCCTCTGACCTTCCCCGGTTTAACCTCAGCTCCGCACCTCTCTCTCGTGAACGGTGACTCGCTCTCCAACTCCACGAGGCTCAGGATCATGGCGCAAGGTCAAGGATACGAAAGGGGATCTCGTGCAAATAGCACACGTGTGGAAAACGTATGTGTGCACACACGTGTCCTCACGTACAGGGGTTCACTTACGTCAACGTTAGTTCAGAGTGGGACACACAGGAATCAGGACTTTGGACAAACGTCTTCCCGGGTTTCTCACGTCTGAGGCCCAGGAAGAGCGGCCTCTGGTCACCGGTCTACAGGACAGGACAGCCCTGACCCCCCTGACCCCCGCTCCCAGCCCATCACCACCCCCCCCACCGGGGCCAGCGCACTTGGGAGTGCAGACGGCCGTGAACAGGGCGGGAAGGAAGGACCACACTGCACAGTCACAGCCAGAGACCAAGGCCCACAGCTGAGAGCGGGGGAGGGGCCAGCCTGGGGGGGAGGGTGGTGACAGACGCGACACAGCAAGGTCCTCAGGGGGGTCGCCAGCCCTGCAGGCATCTGAGGGGCTCGAAGGGTCCCACACTGGCCGCCCCGCTCCTCCTCCTCACAATCCAGGGCAGCTCCTCGGGGCGCAGAGGGGCAGCTGGCCAATGACCCGGACACACACGCGCGCCCGCCAAAACACCACCCTGCCTGGCGCCCCCATCCGAAATCCTCCCATTCGCCTCCCTCTCCAAGCGACTTACCGCTGAACGTGGTTAGAGCTGACGGTGTCGGTCTCCCCGGCGCACACAGGGAACCGGGAGCGAATGAACCCAGACGAGTCCGTGGAACCGGCTCTCGCTTGCTCCGTTGCTCGGCAGACGGCACAGGCCCAGAGAAGGGAGACAGCGTGCGCTGGGCTGGTTCCGTCGGGGCCAAAGGACCCGACTGGGGCAGACGCGTGGTGACGGCTGGTGTGGGGGCCCGGCGTGGGGCAGCCTGGGACACGCGGGCCCTGGGACACCGAGAGTCCCCTCCAAGAAGAGGTGCCCCGCGTGCCGCGGCGCCCGACCCACGGGTCTCGTGCCCTTGTCACCGCCTCTCCGGAGCAGGGGGCGCAGCCGGGGCGGCTGCACCGAAGACGCGGGGCTCACCCCGGGTTTGCAGCCGACTGGCTGCAGGGGTCGGGACGCACGGGCCTCGCTCTCCCGTCGCCAAGTTGGGGACGGCCACGGCGTCCACGCCTCGCCGTGCGGTGCGACGATCAAGTAACACGTTGCGCGCCCGCTGCGACCTGGCCGTGGGGCGTGGGGCGCGCGCCGGAAGTCCCCGGGTGTACAGCGGTGTGTAGAGCGGAGACGTCGTGCGTCATGACGTTGGGGGAAGCCGCGGCCTCGTGCGCGCGCGCAGAAAGGGGGGCTTGTCTGCAGCAAGCGGCGCACGGAGGTCCAGGCCGGCTGTGGCCTGTGTCTGGGGTGGAGCCAGTGTCGCTGCACGGGAGGCAGACGGGCGTCTGGAGGAGGGAGAACGTGCACGAGGATGACACGGGGCCCACGTGCGCCCCGCACCTCCCGCCCCAACAGGGCGAGACCTTGGCGGGGACTCGGGAAGCAGCAGGACCAGCTGCACGCGGCCCAGGCTACTGGCACGAACGGCAGCGCACGCGGGCTCCGCGGTCTGCTGCCCTTCCCTCACCCTCCAGGGGTTGCACCCAGCCCCTCGAGGCCGACACCGCTGCATGACACGGGCGGGGAAGGGAACGCGGGGAAATTAGTGCCCGCTCAGCCACACTGTTGCAGTGCTAAGCCAACGCACCAGGCAGGGCCACACAGCTCACACCCTCAGCAGTGGCTGGTCCCTTCCCATTGTGAGTAATGGCACTAACCACGGCGCTAATAACAGCAGTTGGACTCTGCGCTCCGCTCTCGGTCCGCACTCGCGGAGTCCTGGGCCCAGCGTCTCAGCAGTTAGCGCCGCCCCCGCTTCCGCCCCACCCCAATCCAGCATCTCCACAGGGGACCCAGCGGCCGAGCCCGGCCCTTGGGGGGCTGGCCTCCTCGTGGGGAAGCAGATAGGAAAGAAAAGGACGTGTGCTCCGTGTGCGACCAGTCGTGAGACAGGGCTGGGAGGGAAAGGCGAGGTTGTTACTCTTATTACATAGATGCATTTTCAGGATGACTCACGGGGTCAAGGGCCGAGTTCGTGGCTATCCCAGGGCAATGTGCCTCAGTCCCGTGGGCAGTGGACAGTAAGTAAATGTGGCCCTGTCCCCACGGCGCCCCAAGTCACTGAGGGAGCCGCTTCGACTGGAGGTTTGTAGCAGCCAAGCACGGACGGGCCCCACCAACGGTGCCGGCGGATTCCAGCAAATTTCGCGGAAAGCAAGCACAGGCTCTGAAGGGCTGTGTTTGCACGATTTCAGGAAAGTTCTTATCAGACCACAGACTCGCGGCACATAAGCCAGCAACCTCCTCTGACAATTTGCTAAGACAACAGCTGAGTTCAGGGCCCTGCATTTTAATAATGGGACGTGAATCATGCATTTTATACCCAGCCCATAAAGTCTCCAGATGCCCACCCCGGCGCCGACACGCACACGTGGAGAACAGCAGGTGGGAGATGATAAATCTCGTGAATTACCTGCGCGCCGTGCTGGGACTCGCCGGTGATTCATTCTGCAGCACCGCGGAGCAGCTCCGGGGCAGAGTGCGTCTTTCCCGTCTGCAGTCCCGCGGACTCACTCCCTCACAGTGTGTTTGTCTTTCGGGCTGGCGTTCATCAGGCCGCCTCCCTCCTAAAAATTCCGTCCTCGCAGAGAGAGGAGCCTTTGATCACCAGCCAGCCGTGCGAGACTGGGAGGAGGGAGCAAAGAGCAGCCACAGGAGAGCTTCCCCGCCGGCTGCTCTGTTGTTAATTACACCTGACGGGGGGTTCAGGCCGGAGTTTCATGTCTGCTTGTCACAGGTCAGACGAGGCATTAAAAATGCAGGGGAACGTTTACTTAACAACTTCTTACACATTAGGCCATGTTGAGTCACATAAATTGGTCTTAATCAATGTAATGGGAGATATGGTTTGAATTCCAATGAGCCTGATTATTCAGCTGTTTCTTCCCTCTTTCATCCACGCACGCGGTCCACCGAGGGGCGCCCAGTGCATCTCAGGTACCGGACACGTGCGATTGGGTGGCGAGCCAGGTCAGCCCGGCGCCTGCTGTCGGAGTGACAGCTGGTGAAGAGATGACCACAACTTCACCCAGCACACGTGTGTGTGTGCACGTGCTCCGTGCGTCGGGGGCACGCCAGCATCACAATAGGCGTGTGCGGCCATGCCCCCGGGAGGGTGCCCTTTGAACTCTGATTTAAGTGCTGAGAAGAAGCCAGTGAGCGAAGCTCTGGGGAAAGCTTGCTCCAGGCTCGGGGAGGAACACGAGAGCACGTCTTGGACGAGAATGAGTGTGGCATGCTGGCGGAACCAGGAGGACCCTGCCTGCCTGTCTGAAGGAGGGGGGGGTCACACAGTTTGGCACAAAACGCAGGCAGACATGAGGGCAGGGGCTCGACCAAAGAGGCTTCATTTCTACAGGGGACTGCCATTCTGGGTGCCACAGGGGTGAGGGTTCCGACGACCCACAGCACCTTAAACACGAGGAGAAGAATTTCCTTTGTTGCTGCATCTGCGCCTCCTTTTCGGAGTGGACTGTGACCCGGCGAAGTCGGGGAGGTGGGACCTGGTCTCCTGCGGTTTTAATCAAGTCTGAGAACCAGCCAGACATGATTCGGGTGAAACACACGGGGTGGGTACATCATCAGTCAATCACGAAGTTTTTTCCCAACTCCGATGACACCGTTCACCACCGGTTTTCAGCTCTGGGTGGTTGCGTGTGCGAACCCCAAACGGCTGCCCCAGCAGCCACTCGGGGTTCTGGTCTCTGTGGCCCGGAAGCTCCACGGAGCCAGCCTTCTCTGAGAAGGAGCAGGCTGGACTAAGAGTGGTCCGGTTCTTCCCAAACTCCGCATTAAGGGAACGGTGTCTGCGATGGGTAGAAGAGGTGAAGTTTTGCTCGATAATAACCGAGAGATAGAACCCTTTCCATCATCGTTTCCCACCGGTGTCTGATGCCTCTCGTGGGGACGCGGTGGAAGCAGATGCACGGTGCTGGGTTCGGTCTCGCAACGAGATGATGAATGGCAGCCCACGCAGAAGAAAAATGGCCCAATTTCGCGTGTCTTTTCTGGAAGTTCTATGACTGCTTTGGGGAAAGTTGCTAAAAATACTGAGGCAGGAGAGACAAGGATGAAGAGAGTGAAATACTGTCTTCATCCCTTTTTTTATGTTCTGAAGGATGCCGTTGAACATGCATCATGTCGACAAAGCTGAGTTATTATTGAAGAAAACCTGCGATCATGAAAGAGGTTTCCAGACGCCGTGTCCATGAGCAGTGGGTTTTAAGGCAGTTCAGCGTGTCAACCGAAGCGTCGGACGATGCCGTTCTGGCGTGGCCAGTGCCTCCGCCTGCCTGACCTCGTCCCTTCGACAGAAACGGCCCAGCACATGAACACACGTGTACACCGGGTCTCACACTAAAAATCCGATAAACGGTGTCGAGAGAACTGGACAGCCACCAGCGAGAGAATGAAGTGACTGTGCCATTGCACCACGCACACAAGTTAACTCAACGTGAACCAGCGACCTGCACGTAACAACTGGAACCACGAACCTCCTAGGAGAGAGCAGAGGGGGAAGCTCCCGACATCGCTCTCGGCTAAGTTACTGTGACCACGGCTCCAACGCCATATTCATCTGTCTCTCGTTCTCAGGACTCCCACTGGGGGCGGGGGAGGCTGACAACCTGAAATCCCCCACAGCAGGGAAGGGGGCGGACAAACCGGCGGGTCTCACGGAGAGCGGCTCCAGCACCAGCAGCTCCAGCACCAGCGAGTCCGGCACCAGCAGCTCCGGCACCAGCAGCTCGGGCACCAGCGGCTCCTGCATCCAGAGGGGCGGCTCCGTGGGGCCTGCTTCAGGCAGCCCCGCTCGCTCCGTGTCACAGCAGAGCAGGGACAGCGCCGGGGACATCGACCCAATCTGTTCTCGCCAGGGCTGCCGTCCACAGCGAGACTGACTTGTAAAATCTGTGCTTTGAGTAAAATCGTGCAGCGTGGGAGTGGGCTCTGCGGGGACACCTCTACCGGAGCGCATCAGCGAGCTGGGACGGGGCCCGGAGGCGAGCTGCCCCACGCCCGCGTGTCTGGGATGAACCAGTGCCGTGGTGAGAGGGGTGTTTGAAAGCGATGGGTCTCCACCCGCGACAGCAGGCTATTTGCTCTCTTTTCCTCAGAACGGTGTCTTCCCAGCCACCTGCCGACCAAGCCAGGAGAAGGGGGACCACTTCAGCCGCGCGCCCCTCCGCCTGCGTCTGCACCCGAGATGTCGATGGGGGGCTGGTGTGCGAATGTCGGGAGGCACACTTGGCTGTCACACGTGGGGGGCGGGCAGCGTTTGCTGCCAGCACCTCACACGTGGGGGCCAGAGAAGCTGCTAAACATCCTACTGTGCGCAGGACAGTCCAAAACCATAAAAGTCCAAAGTGCCAAGTGTGAAAATCCTCTAAACAGATGCCCTGAGGTGGCTCTTAAAGAGTTAAATGTGTTCTGAACACCATCCACTGCCCAGCCTTCCACGTGTGTCCGTGCAGACCCCACAGAAGAGGCGGCTCCGGGGGGCTGAGCCCCAGCTCAGGCGGGACTCTGAGTCTTTGGAAGTGTTAATGTCTTCTGCACCGGAGCGGAAGAGCCCGGCACACAGGCCGGAGCCCTCCTGAGGGCGCTCGGGTGCTCAGAGCACAGGCCCACGCGGCCTCTGGGTGCCAGTGGGAGGCGGCGAATCTTCCAGGCGCAGACGCTGCTGGGAAGGGCCACTTACGCCGTGACCAGCATTGCTGCCGCCCCACAGGGGCACAGACAAAGCCCGTTTGGGCCGAAAGCCAGAGCAGGTGAAAATCCCCAGGGCGACCGGGGCAGGCCCTGGCGTGAGCGCAAATGTGCCGGCCGCGAGGAGCGGGACGCACGGAGCAAACGAGCGAAGGCCCTGCTTGATTTCAGGCGAAGGGGCAGGGAGGGGGCTGGGCGGTGCGTGGCCCATCCCTCCTCCCCCGAGACGGCGAGGGCTGTGGTTTCAACAAAGCCGCGGGCAGACTGTGCGGCGTGCCTCCCATCATAAACACTGAGCGGGAACCAGTGCGGGGCGCTGGCGGTGTGGGCGGCCACGGGTCGCCCGTGCGGACTGCCACCAGCAAGCACGTGTGAAGTTACTTCAACATGGAGACACACGCTTCTCTGCAGAGGGGCTCTCGGCTCGCCTGTCACCCAGCCCCACCCACCGCTGCGGCAGAACGGCGGGAGCCCATGGGGAATCTTCCTGCCGAGAGGGAGAGCTTGGGAAGCAGGTATTGTAAATTCAAGGCGGCAGTTAACCGGGCTCAAGTGCACGTTTCAGGATTCACGGCGCAGGAGCTCCGGGAGGCCCAGGTGACGCCGCCGCGTGCTTCTCTCTCTGCCGTCTGGGGTAACGACCCCCAACAGATGGAGGGGAGGGGGCATGCATCGGGCTGGGGTTTGGGAAGACGATTAGGTGGCACCACAAAACTGTGAGTTCTGCAAAAGTTCGAGCAGCTTCGATGCTGGGAATGAAGCAGACACTGCCTGCTCACTATTAACCACCGAGCGCAAAGCCGGAGCTCGGAGACTGGCAGGTTCGGAAGCTCCGCTCCCCTCGGACGTCCTCTCCCGCTCCCTCCACCTGCCCTGCCTGCTGGCCTCTCGGCATGGCTCCCACACGCTGTCCCCTTCCTCTCTGCTGACAGGTGGCTGGGATCCTACTGGACAGTTCTGTTTGGCTAAAGAACTTGCTCCCTAAGGTCCAGGCTGCCTGTGTTTCCATGTGGGTTTGAGCTCGCCATTCCTGTTCACACTCGGGGCCACACCTGTGTTTCCTGGCCCAGGTCCCTGACCATGGTCCCTTGTGGTCACCAGGCAGGTGCCGGTCAGCACACACAGATGACGAAGAGCGAAGAGAAGGGCCGTGGAACGGGGCCGGGGGGAGAGGGAAGCTCTCACAGACCATCCTGCCGTCAGCAGACGGAAGGACCATTCCGTCTCCCCGTTTGCAGGAGACACGGAGGAGGCCGGGCCGCGCAGCGTGTGTTCGTGCCGAGACCGGACGTGTTTGCTCCGTCACAGTCGGGGGTGATGCAACACGCAGACGTCGAACAAAAACGTTCCTGTGTTCTCCCCCCAGCAGGAAACTGGGCGCCGCCTGGGCTCCCTGGCTGCGGCGGGCCTGAGTGTGGCTCACGGTCTCCGGACCACCGCACAGAAAACGGGCGAGGGCAGAGGTGACGCTCCGGCATCGACAAGACGCACGTGTCCCCAGGGAGACGCAGTCGGTCGTCACTGCCCCGCGGGCAGTGACCGCGTCTGCATGGAGTGGACGCACTTCGGGGGTCCCCGTGCCCCTGAGTGCCCGCTCTGTGCCCGCCTTTGGACTGGCCACAGTCCTCATGCGTGAGGTGGAGTATCTGATGTGTGTTCACTTTGTGCCTGTGTGAGAGTCAGGGTCACGGCCTCTTTCCAAAGGTGCACCTCACCCAGAAGACCCGTTGGACATCTTGAAAAACGGGGCACGCTGGCCGGCCAGGTCGGAGCGCAGCCCCCCAGGGTTCCCACCGCAGCCTCGGGGTGGGGGTGGGGTGAGAACCGTTCTCCAGGAGAGCGGAGGCGGCCACGTTTCCACCTGTGCGTGCTCATCGGCTTCACCTTCTGGACGGTAGGTACAGCCCGGTGTTGAACGAGCTGGACCCGCCGAGCGCAATATTCGGAGCGGCCAGGAGGGGGCGTCGCGGACGCTGCCCACCCCAGGGCTGCGGCGGCGGGGCAGCGGCGGCGGGGCGGCGGCGGCGGCTCGCTCAGCTTCCTCCCCGAGTCATTAAACAGCGCGCGGGGGACAGCGGCTTTGTCAGCGCGTGTTCTGGGTGACGGTCCATCAGGCCCTGCCACGCGATAGTTGTTTAATTAGCAGGTGCATCAGCACAGGCTCTTCCGTTAATTAAGAACTTAACAACCACTGCCGGGAGGTGTGCCCCTTCAGCGGCTTTGCTTCCTCACGCCCACCTGGGTGCTCAGTGTGGCCTGTGCCCGGACACAGCTGTGCGGTTGGACGGCGCCGGATGGCGTCCGCCCGGGGGTCTCAGCGGCGAGGAGGCGGCGGCCGGTCGCCTCTGGGACCAGGCGAAGCCCCTTACCCCGGAGGCCAGGGTGCAGGCTGGGGGCTGGGTCGCTAAGAATAGTGGGGGGGGTCCCTGTTCGCCGGGGAGCATTCCGGTGGGCTGGCGGACAGGAGAGCTTTAACGCGCACCCACAGATCTGCCGGCCCCCGCCTGCTTCTGGAAACAAGTGGGGAGTCCGGGCGCTGGCTTCTCCCGGGTCTGCAGGGCCCCCCCCCCAGCGGGCAGTTGGGCTTCCCCGTCTCCGTGGCCGCGGCCCCGTGCCGGGCGAGCCGAGTCCTCGTGATGGAGAGACGGGATGCAGCCGGGCAGGGGGACAGTCCCCCCGTCCCCTGTCCCTGCGGGTCCCCGACTCACGCTCTCGGCCATGAGCTGCCGCGGGCCCGGGAGGCCGCCTGTAAAAAGTCAGAGGTCCTTCGTGCCATCTGTCCATCTTGAACGGCAAGAACACGCAAACATTCCTGTGAGCTCGATGCTTGCAGACTCAGGCAATTAAACGGCGGAAGGCTGGCCACCCGCTGGCTGAGACCAGAGGCACCCGCGCTTTAGCTGGCCCAGTGCTTTTCCCAGTGACAACGCTCGTGTGGCAAGTAAGCAAAGTGCTGGGACCCCCGCCAACTCGCTTAGACCGCACCCCCGTGTCCCAGCCGGCACGCCCTGGGTCACCGCGCCTGAGCTCCCCTCGGGGCCCAGCCGGCGCCTCGGTGGCCGAGCACCTGGGTCCCCATCCCAGCTCACACAACGACTCGGTTCGGGGCATGTTACTTACCCCCTGAGGCCCCGGCTGCCGGACCTGAGACAGACCGAGAGCCCCGAGCAGCCTCAGGTCTCAACACCCGTCTCCTGCTTCTCCCTGCGTTCTGTCCCCACAGAGTCCGAGTCTCCGACGGTCCAGTCACAGCGTGGATGCCCCTTGGATGAGGACCGGGGCGGACTCGATCCCCAGTTTTCTCCCCGCCCCTGCACAACGGCGGGGGCGGCACACGCGGGCACACTCACGCGGGCACACTCACGCGGGCACACTCACGCGGGCACCTCCCCTGGACCCTGAAACGGAACTCGTGGGCCTGTTTCAGTTTACGCCAGAGCGATGGGAAGGGCGCCGGCCGGCGCCGTGGGAGATGTCGTTTCTGGAAATGTTCGCAGGGCTCCTGGGTTTTCACCGTCGGATGACTGAGTCGGGTTTGGGCTGATCTAGAAGCCGACGACGAGAAGGTCCCAAACTGAGTGGCAAACGGGGCGACCGATGGATGGATGCCACCGCGATGACAGAGGTGCCGCGTGCTCTGGCCACGTCTTCTGGCGGCCACCACACACGTGCCTCAGTGAGCAGTGGGGTGCCCACCGAGCAGGTGAGACGTGGAGGGTCTCAGGGAAGGGGGGTGGGGCAGAGGAAGAAAATCAAATGGAACTTTTGGCCCCACAAGAATTCAGTGGTGGGGCATCTTTAAAAATCCAGTGAAGACAGAACAAAGAATGGGTGAACTCGAAGACAGAACCACAGAACTCACCGCCCCGGGCAACAGAGAGACAAGGAGCAGCAAGGAGCGTGGCGTCTGACGCCCGTGGGGCCGTGATGAAGGCCCGAGAACCTCGTCCCGCAGCCTCTAGCGCCCGAGAGGGAAAGCGGGGCTGAGAGTCACGGAAAACCCGATGGCCGAGAGCTTCCCAAACTTGGTGAAGAGAGGGAAAATTCCAGAAGCCGAGCAGAGTCCAAAGAGAACACACACAAGGAAGCAGACACGGGCACTCACCCTAACAGTACTTTTGGACGCTGAAGACCAAGGGGAACTCGTGGAAGCAGCTGTGAAGACACAGATGCATCGTCTGCGGAGAAAACACCACTCCAAAGCCAGCAGGCCACTGCTCGGGGACCCTCAGGGTCCGGGGGCGGTGGCACCTCACGCACGTGCTCGGAGAGGGGGGCCGGCCCCGAACTCCCAGTGCCTTCGGGGATGCGGAGGAAACCGAGAGATTCTCAGGTGAAATGAACATGCAGGGGCTGGTTTACCTGCAACGGGACCTGAGAATGGTTAGGAGGAGTCACCTAGCAGGAACAAAAGTAAAGCAGTCCTGAAGAGCAAGGAGTCCTGGAGCTCAGGAAGGAAGAAGGCGGTGACTGACACGCGGGAAGCACAAGGACCCCCACAGTCCGTCCGTCTGCTGAGGCGCTGCCGTCCCTGCCCCGTTCGCCGTTCGCAGACGGGAAAACCGGGGCCGGGGGCAGCGAGTTCCTCCCGTTCAGACACCAGGAAGCACCGGGCGGGGCCCCAAAGCCCGTCTTCCTCAGCAGGGGTCCCGTGGCGCAAAGGACCTCAGGGTGCTGTTGACGAGGGTCCTCCCGGAAGGGGCAGGTGTCACCCGCAGAGGGGAAGGGGTGCGCCTTTGCAGCCGGAAGCAGGGTAGGTAAGCTAAACTGGGAGCGAGAGTTCGGGGCGCATTGGCACTGGTGGAACGAAAGCGGGGAGGCTGAGCTGGCCAACCACGTGGTCACGATGACCCGGGAGTTGGAGGGGAAACTCTGCCCCGGGGCTGGGAAGCTGGGGCCACAGAGGGGACAGCGCGGGGGGGGGGGGGATTGGCAGGCAGTCGGTGCGCGTCAGAGGCACATCTTCGAAGCCTCACGTCAGCGATCTCGTCCTCTGATATTTTCACACTGATTCACTAGCCCGTTTCCTTCTAAAACATCCCCAGAATGGAAAACCACCTGCTGTGCTTACGAGGGGCCAAAGATCCGAAAGTCCTTTTCGATTACGATGATTATTCTGAAATCTGCCGGGACTGCCCCCTTGGACAAAGGTCCTACTAGACACTTGCACTTGTTTGAGAGGTTCTTTGTCTAGTTTTCTTTGCCCCTGATCGTACATTTTCTAGGAGAATGGTGACTACAGGGTAAACATGCGGCTTTGCCATTGTTGCTAACAGTATTACAATTTTCTAACAATAAACCCGAAATTTCCTGTGAAATATAAGCACAATGAGCCATCAAAGCCCTTTCGAATTCACAAAGAATTTTTAAAAAGTACTCTTGGATGTTTCTCAAAGAATAAAAAATGGCAGTGTGATAGCTTTGTTCCCCATTTCCATCTTTTAATGAAGATTGTGATTTCCAACTTCGCACATTATTGAGGGATCGCGTTTTCCTGGGTTTCAGTTTATAGGTGAATTCTTGTGTTTGACAGTTAAAAGCGTAATTAATGGTACACACGAAGCTTCGCTTTGATTTTGGAGAAAAGCAGCCACACTGAGCTTTAGACCAGCACCTGGACAGTGAAGTGAACGTTTGTTGTTTTTTTGTTTTTAGTGTCATTACAGCCGCAGCCCACAGGGAAACAGCCTCAGCCCAAAGAGCCCATTTAACTGCCCAGCCATCACGGAACTGGTGTCTCATTTCGACAAAACCTTCTTTACTTTGGAATTTCACTGACATGTGGGCACAAGGTGCGCTCAGTGCCTTACAGCGAGAGCTGGGGGCCCACGCGGAGATGCCGCGAGGAGGGACACAGCCCGACGGGGGGTGTCGGGCACCCCCGGGTCCCAGCCAGCACCGCGTCCCCCCCACCCGTGTCCCCTGCTGAGCAGCAGGGGGCCCGTCCCGCTGCAGGGAAGTCCAGTCAGCCTGCGGGAGGAAGGGACAGATGGAGGGGACCACGGGGGCGGGGGACCAGGATGACTCAAGGGTGGGGGACGTTCTGACAGCTTTGCGGGGAGAGAAACTGAAGCTCATGTGACGGAAGTGGGTGGAGGGAAAATGCCGGTCTCCATGGAAACGCCCCTCGATCCCCTTTCTGTGACGTTGCCAAAATACACACACGTGGGGATGGTGGGGAAATATAAAATGTGTCCAGTTGCTCTCTGCCCCTGTCCCGACCTGGGCACATGGCTCCTGGGGCCTGCGGTCGGGCACCAGGGTGTCGTCGGCGAAGGGAGGTGGCGGCGGGGGGGGGGGGGTTGCCGGGCGGGGGGGGGGCGCCGGGCGGGGGGGGGGCCAGGCGGGGCTGCCGTGGGAAAGACGAGGCCGTGACGACAGGTGTGAGGTGCACAGCCCTGCCCCCCGCCCTCCACACTGCGGAGTGGCTGGACATGCCGGGGGGGGCCTCCACGACACCCCAAAGTATGGGGTTCGGGAGCGTCCAGGTGGGTGAACACGTCCACGCACCCCCACGTATGGGGGTGACGCACCCCGACTCCACGGGGACAGAAGCTTCTGAGCTCAGGGCCCCCCAGACCTCCCCCCGCACGGCTCACCTGGCCATCCCCTGTGTCCCTAAGCCCAGGCTTTAAGGAGCTGGTAAAGGGGCGTGAGCGTTCTCCTGAGTTCTGTCTGCGCGGAGGTGGGAGGGCGTCCAGGGGGCCGCAGACTCGTCTCCCCCGTGGGTCAGGGGCACGGGGGGGGCAACGTGGAGGCTGGGCACCGCCGTCCGCAGCGAGGGGCAGACAGCCTTGAGGGGCAAGCGCGCACCGGCGGGGTCCGGCCCCACGTCCGGGGGGGCCGTGTCAGACCCGAGGCAGCCGGGGGGACCCCCACCCGGCGTCAACCCCCACTCGGTGGGAAAGCCCCCACACACTCGCCGCCCAGCGGCGTCAGCGGGGAGGCTCCCGTGGGAAGACGGGACTTTCCCAGTCATGGCGCCCAGGTACACTTGAACTTCAGATGAACGCCAAGGAAATGGCAGCGCAAGCCCGTCCCAAGTGCCAGCTCGTCCTGCCCTTCCCCTTCGTTTTTGTCTTCCAGTGTGGCGGCCGGCCCCACCTGTTCTGTGAGGGGGGGTTCCGTGAAGGGGGTGGATTCCTGAAACGTGACCCAGACATCGGACCAAGTGTCTTCCCTGTTCTGGGCCGACCCTGCAACCCAGGCTTTGACGTGACAATTCCAGCCACGGGCACCAGGGGGCGTCCTTTCTAGAAGGGGGAGAGCCTGACCCCGCACAGCCCCGATGGGGTCTGGGCGTGGGAAGAGCCTTGGGCCTGAGGGAGAAAATGACGGCCCCCCCAAAGCTCAGAAGTTCACAAAACGTAATAACACGATCTGTTCCAGTCACAGTTGTTCTTCTGTGTCCTGGGGGTTTTATCCCATAATTAAAGCCATTAGTAAAAGAATCAGATGCACACAGTGAGGTCAGCTTTATAATTATTTTCCACTATCTTATATTTGGCTGGATTTTTTTTTTAAATGGAGTTAATTCCTGCAGCAGAACAGAGAACTGTGCTACGGCAATTTCACTCGCTTATTTAGATTTTGGGAAGAAACTACATTCACAAAGTCGTTACTTGGGTTCTGGCTGAGTCTGTGGAGGAGAGACAGGACTCTCCACGCCGGAGGGGCCACGACCCCCTTCCAGGATAGTCTCGGGATCGCTCACCCAAGGGCGTGACTGCGCCGGAGAACCCAGCGTGTCCGCGCTCTGAGCTCCGGCCTCAGCTCCGTGGATTCTCTTCCTCGGGAAACAGACGTCTGATTACACACAACAGCTGAAGGGTCTTCTCTCCGTCTTTCAGCTTTGCTGATGAACTCCGCCCCCCCCCCCCCCCCCACTCCCACCCAGAAGGTTCCGCCAGTCCCGTGTTTGGTTGCCGGCCTTCAGCAGCCCCTCCCCCAACGCCGGAGAAGCGTCCAGGGGCCCTTCCGTCTGCGGAGCCTCTTTGCCGCGTGGCCCCAGGGACCCTCCCTCCCAAACCCCATCACCTGGCGGGACGGGCACCCTCTCTGAGCGGGTCCCTGGAGGCCTCCCAGGTGAGGAGCTCCGCACGTGGGGGCCTTTCTGGGTGGGGCCCTGTCCCCACCCTCGCTGACTCCTGCCTGTCTTCCCTCTCGGTGTGGACACCACTTCTTCCTTGACCAGGACCGAGGGGCGACCGCACACCCTGACCTCCTCGAACTGTCACAGCCGCCCCCCTCAACCGCGGACGCTCTCCGAGGCGTCCGTCCCACTGGCCGGAGCGTCTGTGGGAGCGAGCCGCACCCCCGGCTCCATCCCCGGCGCCCCACCCAACGGGTCCTCGGTGCCTGCTGACTGGGTGAGCACATCGACCTCTCTGCCACCAGTGCAACACGTGTGTTCCGGCCGAGGCGGCAAACCGGTTTTACCGGCGATGCCTCCCTGGCAGCCTCTGGGCCAAGGAGGTGGGGCCCGGCACCTGCGTGTGGGGCCGTCGGCCCTGGGAGAACTGAGGGGAGCGGCGCTCTGCTCCGTCGGGGCCCACACCCCAGCTGTGACACCGAGCGGCTGCAGGCATCAGAGGACTCAGGTGACACCACCTGCTCCTGCGACTGGTGCTTTGGAAAGCCTCGCGGGAGCTCAGATCTCGGTGCAAACTCACCGACCAGTGACCGATCCCGCTGGTCTCTGGTTCCGAGTCCCACCCCGCCCAAGGCCGAGGCTCCGTCGTCAATACTGGAGCACCTGGCGCTTAAGCTGCTTTCCGGGCTGGTGACAGTTCGGCGGGTCAGTGGCCGAAAGGAAATCCCATCGACTGTCCTTCTTACCATGACTGCACAGAGAGCCCAGCATTCTCTTCAGTCCCGTGAGGACCGACTCAAACAGATCGACTGAAATCGGCTGAAATCGGCTGAAATCGCTGGCTCGGCAACCAGCCAGCCGACAGCGGCCGTCAGCGGCGCGCAGAGCAGACCTGGCGCGGAGCCGCAACGCCACACCGCCTGGTCTCCGTGCGGCCGAGCGCCCGGGGGTGCGGAGGCCTGGCGTCTGACGGGCACGAGACAGGGAAGTCGGGGAAGCAGTGTCAAACGCTTGTGGTAGAAGACCGTGCCGTTCTCCACGCCCCCACCCCCACCGGCAGACCAGGGTCGGCCCAAGCGCTGCCCGCGGTCAGCAGTCCCCGGGGCCGGGGGCTGCCCCGCTCTGCTCCCGTTTCGGAGCAGACCGCCCAGCAGCACAGCCGTCCCTCCTGGACAGCCAGACGCCGCTGGGTGGCTTCAGCGGTTCTCACAATTTCCTGTTACTATGGGGGCGGGGGATGGAGAGACCCCGTAGGACCGCCCCTCGGCTGCCTGGGCCACCTGCCTGTCCCGTCCTGGGGAGCTGAGGTGACGCCTGCCTCTGCCTCTCGGGGCGTCTGGGCCAAACAGGACACCCTCCTGGCGCTGGCCGGAGCGCTGCAGCTCACCCAGGTCCCCCGAGGGCTCCCCGCTGATGGGTGTGTGGCGCTGGTCTGAGGCCAGTCATGAGACATGTGTTAGACGGGACGGGCAACATATGGCCAGGAGGAAAAACCGAACAGTTCACACGGTGGTGGCTTGCGTGTCTCCGCCTGGGAGCCCCGTGCACATGCAAGCCATGCACCCTCGCTGGTTCCGGGTGTCGGCCGACAGACGGACAGACGGACGGTCTGCGGAGCAAGCACCACGTGCCCGTCAACAGTCATCTCCTGCAGGACCACGGCCTCCGCTCCGAGCCTCCGGATTTTCAGCCAGGTTGCCGTGAGCCAGGGTTTCCAACCTGCACTGCGTCACAATCAGGTTTGTTTCGTTGTTTGACACTTAAACTGCCTCGGCGTCTGACATCTGAGGGACACGAGGCATTCCGGAAGGACATGTTTGACTCAAGCAAGTCACCACGCCGCAAAGCGCGGTGCAAACACTTCACTTCCCGGCGCCGACTCACCGGGAAACCCCGGGACACGGGAAATCCTGGGGCGCCGGCGGGTCTCCCCTCCGGGCTGGCCGGGTGTGCACCAGGACGATGCGGTGCTCTCTCCCGGTGGGTGTGAGACACGCGGTGGGAGACGGACGGCGACCACAGCCCGGCGGGGGCGGGCTGACTGGCCCCGAGTCACCGCTGCACCGTCCCCCGTCCCCGTGTTCGACTTGGGAGCGTCTCGGGGACCCAACACCCGGGGAGCGCCCTGGACGGCGCCCGCTGGGAAATCCCACTGCTTCACGGCCCTGCTCCCGAGACCTGGGCGCCACACAGAGCAACCGAATGCAGACACACTTCTCCGGAGGGGCGGGGCTCCGTCCTGGACCCTGGGCATCACTCGCATTCAGAAACCTCGGCAGTGACCCTCTGTGGACTTGGGGGTCAGCGGCCTGCAGTCTCTGCGCTCGGCTCTCTGTGCAGAAACAACCCAAACGTTTCCTTCACCACCTCACTCAGCAGCGCAGCCCCGCGGACCCCACGCGTCTCTCCCTGCCTGGATTTAATTCTCTCTGTAGCGGGAAGGGCCATCCGACCCCCCCCCGCAAACGCCTCGCTTAGAGAAGCCGTCCACCCCCCCAGGCTGGAGCGTGCACCCCGACAGGGAAAGGCCTTGTCTGCCACCCCGACTGCCCCCCGTCTCCTGCGCTGCCACTGAGGTCCCGCGGGGTCCGTGGGTTTTCGCCTCCTCTGCTCCCCATGCCCTCTGGCTTCCGGCCCCTGGCCCGGCTCCCTCGGCCCTGTGTCCCTCCCCCACCATGGCTCTCTCTCTCCCTCCCTCTCTTTCCCTCTCTCTGGTCCCTGGCTCAAGTGTCACCACGTCAGCGAGGCCTTCCGTGTCTGACCCACACGGAGAAGCCACCTCATCGTCCCTCGGGGCCACCTTTCCTTGCCTGACTTTTCTCCACGGCACAGACAGCTGCCACCACTCACTCCCCCCTGCACCGTCTCTGCGAAACCCCCCGGGACGGTCCTCTCAGCATCCTTCCCGGCTCCCAAAACGGCCGAGGACTCGGTCTGGTCACGCAACAAGCCTCCGTCGGATCGACACACGGTTTCTGTTTTCATAGAATTGAACGTTGTCTGTGTGCCCATCTTGCTACAGAATATTAGACAAATTCTGAAGCACTTTCCAGCTTGTCGTGACTATCTCCCCTCAGAAAAAGAGAGAAGTTACGCTGACTACGTTCTCGTGAAACGTTCACGTTTTGTTGTCTGAGCTCTCCCGGGTGTCTCAGCACCAGGGACACGAGCTCACGCTTTCCCACTGCCTTCGGCAGGCGCGGTTCCGGACCTCACTCCTCTTCGCCCCCCCACCGGGGCTGCCGCGTGACCGCGGGGGGAGGGGGGGCTGGCTTCACCAAGAACGTGCAAGCTTTTCTGAATTTGCGCCGCTAACCCGTCGGGCCGTCAGTTATTATTAAAGCTCTCCTCCTCAGGGCGGTTTGGGACGGTGAGCCCGCGGCAGACACGACCCTGCTGCCGGACGGGCCGTGGGCACCCACCCGGGCCGGGCCAACGCTGGCGCCTCTCTGACGGAGGCAGACGGGAGTGGGGGGCACCCTGGAAGAGCTGAGACGCGGACCCGGACGGAAACTGGCAGAACGGGCCCAAGCCCGAGGCTGCATCTCCAGCCCTTTGGATGGGAGCATCAGTCAGCCCCAGGGCCAGGGAGCTGGGGCTCCACCGCGTGCCCCCCCCCCCCGGGGGGGAGAAGGCAGCCCTGCCCGGGAGAGCCTCCCGCCCAGAACGAGAGGGCAGAACGCGGTGAAGACCGTGCCTGGGGCTCTCCTTCACGGACGAAACCCAACGAGTATCCCTTTCCCCTCACGGGTGGCTGCTCAAAACCCTCACGTACAAGACCTTCTCCGAGGCTGTGCCCCGGACAGCCCGTGCAGAGGAGCAACCCAGGCCGGCGTCTCACGGCACGCAGGACACACGACACACAGAGCGAGCTCAGACCGGTCAGAGCCTCCACAGTGGCCCCTGGCCCTGGCCTCAGCAAGGGCCGTGTGGCTTCGACACAAGGAGCACAGACAGTGACCGTGAGACCAGGACACACCGAGCCCCTGCAGGTGACGGCGCCAGCACCTCCTGGAAACTCAGCCAGCTGGACGGAGAAGGATCCGCCTGCTGCCACCGCGGCCCCTGGGCCGGAGCCCATGGGTGTCACAGGGTGGGCGGCAGGCAGGGAGCGGAGACCGCGGTCATCTGAGTGTCCACCCAACGTGGCATCTGGGGACGGGGGAGGGCCACCGGGCGGAGAAAGGCGCTTTTCAAAGCGAGGGGAGGCGGGCACAGGCCTTTCCCACGGGCGGGTCCCGGCCGACACCCACTCGCTGACAAGCTGACAAGCGTTTGAGGGAACCCCGTCCCTTCCCTTCCCGGCCCCCGACCTCCCCCGGTTCTCGCGCGCTTGGTGCTGTTTTCAGCTGTCAACGCCTGTGCCCCCCCACAGCGAGGTGCCAGGGTGCAAGCCGAACGGCCACAGCCCCTCCTCTGAGAGGGCCACGCCCCGCTCCCCTCGTAGCTCCAGGGACATGCGGTCGCTGCGCACAGTGCCAGCCCTTCGCGCAAAAGGCGGCCGCCCGGGAAGGGGGCCTCGCTCGGCAGCTTCGACTAGACCCTGCTCAGCGGCCGCGCGGACGGGCAGAGGTGGGCGAGGACCCCGCCGGCGACCGGCACCTCGCGGGGATTCTTACCACCCCGACGTGAGGTGGGAGGAGAGGGGGTCATTCTGACGGACTCGCCAGCCCTCTGTCGCCAACCTTGTCCCCCGAGTCGGGGGCAGCAGAGTCCGGGGAAGCCTGGACCCGGGTGCAGCTCTCCTTGCTTCTGGACGGCAGCCAACCTGAACCTGAACCTGAACCTGAACTGTAGTCTGGGGGTTTGCGGGGCCCATGCGACACGGACCCCCCTGGAGGCTGTGTCGTTATTGACTGCTCAGCGTGGGCACAGGCGCCCGGCCCACGTGCTCGAACACACAACCTCAAAGCTGGGAAAAGGCGGAGCCACAGTGGCCGCGGAAGGAGAAAGGGCGTCGGGTGAGCCGTGGGGGGAGGGCGTCGCCCACGGTCAGTCGGGGGAGCCCCTGTGGTTCGAACACCTTCCCACAGTGCTGGGAGCACGAGGACGTCTCACTCATGTTTCCCGCACGCGGCGGCTAGGGCTGCAGCTGGCCCAGGGAGCCCCCCGCCCTGCCCGTCCAGACGCCCACACGGGTCCTCTCTCCACCCTCTGCCGGTGTCCCAGGGGAGGGGGCTGCTTCCCAGGGCCTGTGAAGGGTCCCTCAGTTTGCACGTGCCACGCCAGTGTCTACTCGCGAAAAGGCTGGAGAGGTAGAGGTGGGCTTACCCACTTTCTGGAGCCGAGCAGATGGAGGTTCTGTCAAGGTCAAGTAACTGGCCCAAGGTTGAAGCTCCTGAATGTTGTTGAAACGGGAACTGAAGCCCAGGTGGGCTGGAGGGTCCCCCGCACCCAATGGTGATATAACAGAAACAATGACAAACACACTTAGCGTGTTTACTGTGCGTTCAGCGCCTCACGTCACCCAACAAGCTCCTGGGGCAGGTACTGTCATTTTAAATTCTTTTCCTTGTCCTCACCTGAGGACATGCCCATCGATTTTAGGGAGCGGGGAAGGGAGGGAGGGAAACATCGATGTGTGAGAGAAACTGACCGGGAATCGAACCTGCAAACCTTCGGTCTGCAGGACCACGCTCCAGCCAGAGAGCCACCCGGCCAGGGCCAGCCGGGAACTGTCGAACCTGCCTTCCAGGGCGAGGCGGTCGAAGGGCAGAGAGGTTTCGGCACCTGCTCAGCACCACACAGCAGGCAGTGTGGTCGGGAGTCCTTCCGGGTCAGAGGTCAGAGTCCCCGTCAGACACCACGGGACACGGCATCTCTCTTGACGCCTTTCTTGTTCCTCGGGCCACCTCGGGGTTTCCCTAGGGCGTCCCCAAGTTGCTCCTGCGCTGAGACCCCTCCCACGGAACGGGAGCCCCGGGGGCGTCCGGGCCCCAGGGAAGGGCTGTGTCTTCACCGCTTCGGCCGACCCCCTGCTGCAGGGTCACGCTCCTGGCCCGCGGGTTCCGGGTGGCACAGGGGCAGGTGCACTGTCTCCCGTGGGCAGCCCGCCCCGAAGCAGGGTGGATTCCACAGTGGGTGGCGCCTCCTCAGCAGAGCCTGGGGAGCTGAGACCCTTCCGCCTCCTCAGCCACCTGCCCCCACCCTTGCAGACAGGGGAAGGTGGGGTTTCTGATCAGATCCAGGGTCTGTAAGCAAGTTCCCCACGGAGACCTCTCCACGTCCCTTTTGGGGGATCCTTCATTCGAGGGCACACTCTAGACAGAACCCCCCCCCCCCACTCGTGGTGTCGGGACATGATGTAGAGTTTAAAGCTCCACAGAACTTGTCCGGGGTGCCCACAGACGGGGAGGGTGGTGGTTACTTATTTATTTTGCCCCATATTTGAGCAAATTGGCTCCCATTTCCCAGGTAACAGGAAACTGTTGGGAAAAAACAAAACGTGATTTTTTTCTACTCCATTTTTTTCCCCCGCTGTGAAGGTGCCCACGAGAACACAGCTGCTGCAGTCTTCTCTCTGCCTTTGTATCTGTTTCTAAACGAATGTACAACCGACGCGGCTCCGTTTGATTTTATGACTAACACTCCGACTTAATGGGGAATTGCTAAGTCCAGCCCGGTCAATAGCATCTTTAATAAGTGAGGATTGCCCATAAAGCACCAATTAATCACGACGGCAAACACTCATCACTCACACGGAGCTCAATGCGACAGATACAGATACAACGTGCACGGGGAAGGCATTGTAAATGCCTGGGAACAAACCGACGTGCACCTTGGATCTGAGTTCCATTTGTCGACTCCAGTCGATATGATAATGAGGACTCTTCTCTCGGCCTGGGGAGCAGGTCTGCCCGCCGGAGACTGGAGTGAATTTAATTGACACTTTCCTGAGATTCAGAATTGCCTCATCCGTGGAGCCTCCGCGTGAATTTCCAATTCAATTTCAGCCTCAGATGGGGGCTCCCCAAACCTAAACACCTTGTTGAAGCAGCAGAAAGTGAATTACGTGGGTAACAATATTTCATCAGGCTGAAACTCGGCTGCGAGTGTCCAAGGCGGTAAAACTGCAAATAAATTGCTAAGTCACAGGGAAATTGATGACTGGTATCAGGTTTAAAACCAGGACGACTAGTTACAAACAGAGAGAAGAGGAAGCATCCCTTTCATGTAGCACAGTTTACTGCTATGTTCAAGTTCAAAACGGAGGTTGGGGCAAAACGCTGTCCGCGATCCCTCAACTTCAAATTAGCGTTAAGTTCGGTGACTCTGAGCGCGCGTGCGCAGCTGCGCTGCTCAGGGCTTTTTTTTTTTTTTAAACTAAGGTTTTCCTACTCGGAGACTTTTGAACACGTGTGGTCACAGTGTCACTGTATTATAACGCGCACAGAACTTTCAGCTGTAGGGGAGGGAAACGAGTGCCTTGACCCTCCGAGGGGCCCGGCTGCGTCTGGAAATTAAACTACAACAGGGACCAGAAGGAAACCGCCGCGTTTTATCCAGTGCTGACGCGCGCACGGAGACCGCACAGGCGAACGGAGACTCGGGCCAGGTGCGGCGCAGGCAGCGTGCGCCCTGCGCGCAAAGAATGACGCATCCGCGCAGCGGGGACAAGACAGGGTGGGCGGGGGGCAGGGGCCGTGGGTGTGAAGCGGAGACCAGGCGGGTGCGGGAGACTGAACGGGAGTGTTTGTGCAGGATGCTCAGCCCCAAGTTCCCAGTCCCTGGTGACAGCATGTCCGCTGTCCTCCGCGCCAGGAGCTCTGTCCACAGGGGACATTCACAGCCCGTTCCTGGGTGGCCGGGGTCGACGCAACATCCCTGCGTCTGCCTCTCAAACTCCTCGCCCGGGGCCGGGCGGCACGTCCAGGGCCCGTGTGGGGGTAGCACGTCCTGACCCCATCACAGCTCGCTGTCAACAGAACTTGAAACGGCGCAACCCGGGCGAGGCGTGCTCTCTGCCACCTGGCAAACATTCTAAGCAACTCAGATATCATTATAAGGAATTTTAAAAAGGACCAGAGCCCGCCCAGTAACAGCTGCTCAGACAAAAATAACACTTGACAAGAGGTAAGAACACACCGTGTCCTTCTGGAGGCCTGTTTGAAAACCCCCGGGGAACTCTGAGTCAGAGAGTCAGAGAGTCCCTGGGGCCCCTCCCTGTGCCCCCACATCCATGTGCCCCGCGGCCCTGTGTCCCCTCACCCCCCGAGTCCCCGCCGGGAACGGTCCACTGAGAGCCGTGGCCACGCCTCAGGTGCGCAGGGAGAGCCAAGAAGCTGCTCGGGGAGGAACAGGTGTGGGAGGGGGAGGAGCGGGAGCAGCTTCCCTGCCCAGGATCCTCCCGGAGCAGGAGCCCAGGTCTGGGTCGCTGTGGCCTCTGCCCGGATGCAGGGCGGGGCTCGCCCTCTCTCCAAGGTCACCCACTGCTGAAGGGCAGGGGGCCTGGGACCAGCCTGCTCCACCTGCCACCGCAGGGAGGCCGGCGTCGGGTTTGCAGGAGAGGGGCCACCTGTGAATGCCGGCAAGCCAGGTGGGCTGGCCGCCTCGACAGGAATGCCCACCACTTGGACGTCCCCAGGTGAGAGTTCGTGGAGCACTTCCCCTGGCGGCCCCCGGAGGGCTGGCGGGGTGGGGCGGGGCGGGGGGAGCAGGTGCCAGCTGTGGGGGAGGGGAGGGAGGCCGGGGTCTGATGCGGAGGGCAGAGAAGGAAAGCCTGGTCTGGGGGACAGGCGTGGGCATCGCCTGCTGTCCCGGACCCGAGGGGCAGTCCGCGAGCCCTGCCCAGACCCGGGACTGGGGGGAGCCACCTGCTCTGCGGCCGAGGAACCCTGTGGAGCGTGGTGCCCTGTCCCGCTGTCCTCGCTGGGGTCTGGTCCCCTCAGGAGGGCGGCCAGGCCGAGCTGCTCTGCCTCGGGTGCTGAGGACGCCTCTGCGGCCGGCGGCCGGCGGCTGGTGTGTTGATGCCTGGACCCCGGCCCCCGCCTCTGACCAGGAACCGTCTCCACAGGGCGGTCTGTGTCCTCACCCTGCCGGGCGGAGCCCACCAGGACCGGCTGGCCCCGCGCTGACGCTCTGTCTCCCAGACAGTCCGCCCAAGTGGGGGGCAGGCTGGGACCCCCGTGTGTGCCTCCTGCTGCTCTTCATCCGCGCAGTCTTCTCACGGGGAGCCTGGGCGGTGCCCAGAGCGCACTCACGGGGCTGTTCCTTGCGACCACTTTGTCCAGAAACATGGCTTTTCTGGGTTATTTGACATCGATTTTGTCCTATCCCACATTTCTTTCTTTCTTTTTTTTTAAAGATTTAATTAATTTATTTATTTTTAGAGAGGGAAGGGAGGGAGAAAGAGAGGGAGAGAGAGAGAGAGAGAAACATCAATGTGCGGTTGCTGGGGGCCGTGGCCTGCAACCCAGGCATGTGCCCTGACTGGGAATCGAACCTGCGACGCTTTGGTTCGCAGCCCAAGCTCAATCCACTGAGCTACGCCAGCCAGGGCCCTATCCCACATTTCATTCCTCTTTTAACTGTTAGAAAGAAACTGGAAGGCGAGAGAGAGAGAGAGAGAGAGAGAGAGAGAGAGGGAGAGAGGTGAGGGGCTGACCCCCGCTCACGGCGGGTGGAACAGCACAGGGCGGTCCCTGAGCACATGCACCGTCTGCCCGTGCAGCTCTGGGCCCCGCGGGGTCGCGCTCCCCCGCAGAAGCCCCCGCCCGCCAACGTTCACGGCTCCTTGTCCGAGAACCGTGTGTGCAGCTCAAGGTCGCTCTTCCAAGGGACCCATTTCCTCTTTCTTCTCAAATCACTGCCTCCCGGGGAGACGGGCACGCCCGGCCACACTCGCTCCTCCAGGCGCGGTCAGCACCTGCGCTCCACAGGCTGACCGTCCCAGGGGCTCACGTGACTTCCCGACGCAGGCGGCGCCTCCCTGGATCAGCCGGAGGGGCCTGGGGTCCCCGTTGGTGCTTTGCGAGCTTGTCCTTTGCGGTGCACAGTGGGGGTTGACAGGACTGTTCCTGGGCTCGTTGGGAGGCTATTTTGTGATATTCGGACAGAGAACACCGACCCTCCGCCAAACCCGAGTCCGTCTCCCCAGTGCAACATCCGTTAGGAGAAAAAAGTTCCCGGCGGGCAACCGATCGGCCAGGTTGGCTTGAAACATCTCCTTAAAACGAGGTTTCGTGTTGAAGGGAAGGTCGTCTTCTAAGACACAAACGTCTCCCGATTGTCAGCTAGTTCCCCTGCCAGCGCCCTCCCTTCCTCCGTTCTCGGCGGTTTCGGAACGCGCGCAGGAAGTCAGGTGGCGCCGCCGCGCGGAGAAGGCGGATCTGTGCGCGCGCAGACGCGCACAGCCCGGGTGTCTGACCCCGGGCCCGCCGAGTGCGGCGCTCAGGCCGAGCGGCCGCGGCCGCCGAGCCCGTCTGCCCGCACGCTTTTCTCTGCGCGAGTTCTCACGCCTGGGCAGGGGGCGGGGGGGGGGGCGATGGCCCACGCGCGCCCGGTCCACATCTCGTGCCCGGCCTGTCTTGATTGGCGGCGCATCACCGACCAGACCCCCCCCGGCGAAGGACAGGCCTGCTGGCCCTGCCGGGGTCATGGGCCCCCCCCACACACACACCCCGAGGAGCTGCAGACGCCCCACCCCGCTCACACTGCAGAGTCCAAGGAGGCCGGGCCGCTCCCCGGAGGCCACCCGCGGATTAACATCAGACACAGCGGCCTGGGTGCCGGGGAGCAAACGCGCCGGCACCGCGCAAAGGCCCCTGCGTTATCCGCCTTCGAAGTGCTGCGGCTGCAGCGGTCGCCTCCGAGAGGTCCGGCAGAGGCCGGCGTAGAGGAAAATCAATGTATTATTATTATTTTTCTTTTTGGTGCCCGTGGCACAAGCTTTCCACGTGAACGTGCTCTATCAGCTCCATTGTGGAGGAGGAACAGTGTCTGGGGGCTCCCGTGGGGAGGCCCGGAAGGACCAGGCCCCCGCAGGGCCCAGCGCGTGGGAGGGGGGGCGCCCCGCTCGCCCGGGGGGCGTGCCGCTGCTCTGTGGGCGTGGCCGGTGCTCCCGCCCACTGCGCAGGCTCCTCCTCCGTCCGGCCGCGGTGGGTAGGAGGGTGGTTCTACTGGGGCCCCTGAGTAACCCGAACAAACAGAACCAACCCTGCGTGGAGCCAGGTTCGGACTCCCGACAGGCAGGAGCGGGCGGCCAGGGCTCCTCTGGGTCCCGGGAGTCGCAGACGCCTGCTCGGCCGGCGCGTGAACGGCGGGCGGCGCCCAGCCGTGCGGGGTGGACTCCAGGACAGCGGTCAGGGGCCTGGAACCGAAACCTGACCTCTGGCCCACGCTGGGTTTCTTCCTGAAGCGCAGGAGGAGGAGGGAAGGCTTACCAGACTCACGAAGTCTCAGTGTAAACGGGGCCGATGCGGAGAGAGGGAGGAGAGGAGGTGCTCGCAGGGGGTCGGGAGGCCTGCGTCTCCTTCAGTGGCTTCTGGGTGCGCAGACCAGCACCCTGGAGAGGTGGCTCGAGATTCTCTCTTTTCCCCGCCCCACACCCGACTTGTCACCTGTCAGCCTAGGAGAGTCACGGAGCCGTGTCACATTGAACCCCGAGACCCCTAGGACCCCGCGCCCTCCGCACTGTTAACTCAGAGCCGGGGCTCAGCTGCTGGGACTCTGCTGTGCAGCAGCGCCCCCAGTGTCTCCTCACAAGACACCGGTACAGCCCCCCTCTTGTGACCGCTGAAAATGCCCCAGGCATGGCCACGGGTCCCCTGGGGCGGAACTGTTTCTAGCTGAGAACCATCGATTTAGAAATCTGAAACGGAGGTCATGGAATCCATAAAATACTTTTTATCGAGATAACCAAGGTGGGAGCTGCCATCCAGAATATAAACATCTTGTCTCTCCTTGTCACTCGCGTTCTGGCACAGCTGCAGTCGTTTCTTGGAATCTACCACAAACACTTTTTTTTTTAAAGTTGTGAGGATACAATCCAAAACTGCAAAACAGACCCTCAAAGGGAAGGCACAGAGCCAGCTTCCAGAGGAGCCCGAGGATGTGCTTTTAAATGCAGATGCCTCGTCCCGTCACCATGGCAACAGAGGGGGGCGCCTCCCTGAGCGGGCGCTCCAGCCGGACACCTTCCGTTTCAAAGGAGCCACAGACCTGGGTGTCCCAGCACGCAGGGACACGCTGGGCCTTCCCTCCCAGGGTGTCTGTCACTCAGTCCTGGTGCAAACCCTCCGACTGTCAAGAGTGGAAACAGCTGGACCACATTCACTGAGGCGTCACTCTGTCAACGCGCCCCCCCCCCGCCCCCGGGAGTCTTGGGTCCCTGGACCCTCGCCGGGGCGGAACGGCGCCCTTCCTGCGCGACCGGCGATCCCTGAGGTGGAGAGATGAGCATGTGCAGGACAGCGAGGGGCCAGGGCTCTGGATATGGGACTCCAGGCTGGGATGGGCCCCGAGACGGGAGCCCAGATCATATCTGCAAGGTGGGGGCAACTGTTCCCTATTTCTCCTTTTGTTTCCATGGAAGTTGAAAAATATACTGAGAATTGTGTTTACAGCCAGAGAGATCTTTCAAGATTGCAATCACAAAGTGCAAGACACCAGCGGTGAGTTTTTTCCCAGTGGGGTTAAACGCCACTATTGGGGGTGTGTCATGTCCCGATTTTCACCATCGGGGTGATGACAGTGCGTGCAGCTCGGGGCCACGGCCTTCTCGGGCTCCTCCGGCACCTCGGCTGGAGGAGCGCGGGGACCCAATGTCTCACTTTTGTGAACTCGGAGCTCGGAAGGCGACGCCGATGGAGCCCACCGTCCTGGTGACGAAGCAGATCGCAGCTGTTCTGGGCCAGCGCCTCTGCCATTCCAGAAAGTCGTCTGAGAGAAATAAGACAGAAGGTGCGGCTCGCCCCCGTCCTCCGGGGAGGAAGTTGTCCTTGCACCCGACAGAATCCCGCGCCGGCTTTCCAGGTCTGGAGCAGACGGCGAGTCCCGGCTGTGCCGCAGCTGTGCCGCGGGGCGGGGGTGGGCTTCTGAGCATCCGTGCCCGCGCCGCGGCTCTCCCTCCGGTCCTCCTCTCCAGGCCAAAACTCCCCGTTCCCACAGCCGCTGTTCGCATTGGTTAGCTCTTCATTTCCTAACCGATGTGGGGTCTTCCTTGAGGTGCTGTGCACTTCGTCAGTGAGGACGGCTGCACCGAAGTGGATTCAGAGCTCACTAAAACGCAACTCGAACGGCACCTTTAAAATCCCCGTTTGTAACCTGGGCGCCGTGTTCCATGAAGAAACAGAACTCTGTCTCATCGCTGAGATCCTGGCTTCTCACTCAGCGAGCTCAGATCCTTGGGAGTCCTCACCCCTGCTTCTTCCTGAGATGGTCTTCAGACGCACTCAGACGAGTAGCAAGCCAGCCTTCACGCGCGGTGACCAACCCTGCCAGGCCCGGGGCCAGTGGTGACGCAGCAGTGGGCGGCCCGGCCAGAGTCCCAGGTGCAAACGGGGTGGTGAAGAGGCAGACGCCAGGATGCTCTGCATCCGGGGGGCAAATCTGAGGCGGATCCAGAGAGTTTTTTCCCACGGGGACGGCGTGAAGAGAAGTCTGCAGAAATTCCGAGTCAGCTTCTGCCTTCATTGTTCAGAACAAGAAAAATGGAGAAAAGCGGAGGAGCTGGAGTTTGCTAATGTCTCTCCTTTATATAAAATTCAGCCATGCGTGCAACAAAGCACACGATGTTACACAGAAAATGATACTTTGTTGTCAAATTACAGGACACGTACATTTAGATAACTTTTTAAAGAGCCAAATATATTCTGATACATGTTTGCTCCCCCGCCCCATCAACTTCAGGTTAACTTCGGAAACGGCAGTTACTCTGAAAGCTAGCCATTGGCTTAAATGCTTATCTCTTGAGACTAGAACAGGTGTTCATCAGCTTAAAATAAAAATAAAAAATAAGTAAGCCGAAAGAAAGAAACCAGAGTCCTACAAAGCACGTAAGGCCAGAACAGACTGCTTTGGAAACCACGGACGTGAACGTTCCAGTCCGTGCAGACGCCCGCTTGTCCTCAAGGCCAACTTCGGGCCGGGCCGGAGAGCCAGCCCGGGAATTCCCGAGGGACACCACTGCACCGGCGGGGAAGGCCCGCTTTTAACCAGAGGTGGGTGGGATCATCCGCTTTCCCGGACAAAACGAAGAGGCGCTTTGGCGTGGACCTGCAGGGTCAGGCCTGAGGCCCCGGGGGACTGTCGGGCGGAGAAGTGTCCGTCCGTCCGCAGACAAGCGGTTGTCCCTCAGGGCCGAGTCGGGAAGAGTCCCCGATTCGCCCCAAGGGCAGCAAACGAGGCGCCGGGTCGATCGCACGTTGCAGGGAAGGGCAAGCGCCCAGTGATCAGAAGTCAGCCACGCTTCTCGGGAATATTTAAAGCCCAAAACTGATCTAAAAACGTGGGGGGAGGGGGCGCACGCCCCACGTTTAAATACAGAGAGAAGTTGTGCTGATTTCAGCGTGTTACTGGCCACAGCTGGTGACCGTCTGCGTGCGCATGAGAAGTTCTAGAAGATCCTGAAGATCCACCCTCGTCATCCTGTATTCTGGGACAGGAAGTGGGGGAGGAGGACCGCGCTTCCTGTACCTGGTCTCAGGTCGGTGTTGCGGGGTCACCTGGGACACATTTCGGCTCCAGGCTCATCCTAGGGCAGCCGGTAACCGAGCAGGTGGTGTGACGGACACATCGCCCTGTGACCGACCGGTCACTTCGGACGCCAGGCGCCGGAGCCACCGGAGCCGCATCTCGGTGTCCGAGGGGCGAGGCTCCACGAGCTCCCCCCCACGCACTTCAGACGTCGTGTCGCTGGGTGGTCTGAGACGTGACAGCGGAAGGCTAGACGCGGCAGATGCGCCCAAACGCGCCAGGGGGTGACGTCCCAGTAATCCCGTCGCACGTTGAAAACGCCGGAAGGTGAAGACGCAGGTGTACCCCGAAGCTACGGAGCCTTGTCGCTCAGCCCAGCCTCCGCGTGCGCAGCGCCCTCCTGTGGGCCGGCAGGTGCACAGCAGCGGCCGACCCAGTGCGCGCACTGCGGCCTGGAGGGGAGCTGCCCCGCCCCCACTCAGCCCCCCTCCCCCGCTTCCCACGGAGCGTCAGACCGCACGCCAGGAAAAGACCAAACTTCCAAACTCTAACCACGGTTTCCGCCGGCTGCGTATGGCTCTCACGCTGCCGTAAAGTCCAAAAATCCAGAGTCAAATCAGCCCAAGTTGGGGACCTCATCACTTCCCAACGGCTCCGCCTCCTCACACCGTCACCTTTGGTGGCGGGATTTCAACCTGCGAATTTCAGGGGGATACAGACACTCAGACACCCCACGCCCCTTACCTGCCGTCGCCGGCATTTCTTCCAGGGCTGCGCCTGGCCCCGTCTGTGGGAAAGGGCAGCACAGTTCCCAGCTGGGCGGCTGCCTGTCCAGCAGCAGCCTGGGGACCCATCTCTAAAGCAGAAGGGGGACCCGAGGTGACCGCACGCCAGCCTCGGGGAAAACCCGAACTTTGCCTCAGCCGACTATTTAGATAATGCTTCCCCATTATCTCTCTTTCTAGGTCGCTGAGCCACAAAATTGCTTGCATGTGCTGAGAACAGCATCGCCCAGGAGACGGTGGAGATGGAAAATCCCCAGGAGACCTGCCAGAGGTGACGGCTCACCTTCCAGGGAGTACGGCAAGGTCGTGACAGGAAGATGAACCCTGCAGGGGTTCCGCCGAGGCCGGGGAGGGCGCACCCACTCACAGAAGCTGCTGAGGCAGGCGGCCCGGGAGGGAGGTGGGAGAAACCCAGCGTGAGGCCCTGGCGGGTGTGTGTGGCCCAGGGGGTTGGAGGGTCATCCTGGAGGCCAGAAGGCCATGGGCTGGATTCCCACTCAGGGCACCTGGTGGGAGGGGACAGGATGGGGACCGTGTCCTCCTGCCCGCAGTCCAGCCAGGCGTGGGCTCCGAGGAAGCCGGGAGAGCAGGTCCCCGCGTGTGGCTGTGGGAACCTCAGTGGTCCTGGGAAGGAGAGGAACTCATTAGGGATTTGGACAGACCCCTTGGAAGATGCAAAGAACAATGAATGTGCTTTCTGTTTTTTTCAAAAACCGCAGCTTCCTTGGCAACCTGGGATCTGACTCAGCGGAAGAATCACAGGTGTGGGCGAGTGAGACGAGGCTCTCGAATCACGGACCTGTCATCCGTGAGGCTTTCATGCAGGCCGCTGGCCGTCGGATTCGGGAAAGCGAGCCAGGGAGCGAACGCCGATTACACACTCACCCCGCACCCTGCGCCCCACGCCCCGGCTTCGGCGCTACTGTCTGAAGAGTCCCCAACTTCTTCTGGATTTCAGGCTCTGGGCGTCTGCCAGAGAAGTTCCCACCTTGTCACGGGAACCAATCCAGGAGATGTCAGTCACATGGGAAGTGGTAGGGTTTGCTGTGTGGTGGGCCCCGGAGAAGCTGGTGGACGGGGGCTGGGGAGGGGGCAGCCTCCTGCTCGGTGACCAGGCCACGCGGCCACGGCCACGACACGGGGAGGCAGGGGCCTGCCGAACCCACGGGGTGGGGAGCTGTTCCAGGTGAGAGCAGCACTCACGGGAAAGGAGCATCTGCGGAAACCTCCGGAAGGAGGCGAGCGTTTCAGAGTCCATGTTGGCAGAACAGAAGGCCTCCACGTGGCTGTGGACGGCCGTGGGCGTGGGACCCCCTGGACCCCAACCTGGTCAGATCCTCACCCTCGTCCTCGGAGACTGGGTGGCGCCTCGGACGCGTCCCCTGAATGAGGGATCCGCCCCCACACGCAGGAGCAGGAGGCCCGGGACTGCCCTCCAGGACACGCCTCCGTCTGAGTTAAAGCCTCCTCGTGGGTCATCTCCACCACGTGCCACGATCGTCCAAACAAACCACGTTTACGCCGGAGCGTTTCTGGGGCCGAAGTAAATAAAGTTCAGAGGTGACGACTAGTCAGGATGTTTAAGACTGCATTTCTGGTAAAAAAATTATTGTTATTATAGGAAACATAAAGAGCAGGTACTTCACACACCGCCTAAACCAGTTACCCATTACCTGAGATGCCCACGCAGTGGGGACTACCGCTTATTCCTGGGTTTTTTACATTAAAACATTTTCGATCACGGCTGGCAGTCGACAGTCTGTCAGTTTCAGGTGAGCGGCAGTGTGGTCAGACACTCACGCACCTCGCCAAGTGGCCCCACCGGCACCACACACGGCTAGGCCACGGCGTGGATTATATTCCCCGCACCGACCTTCCCGGCCCTGGACCCTTCCACTGTGTCTGCTGCGCAGGTGGGGACGGCGAGGCCGGAGCTGGTGGTGGGCCCCCAGTGGCCCCGCTGTTCACCTAGCTGGGCGGCCGTGACCCGCTGTCCAGAGGGGGCGCGTGGTCGTTGCTGCCCTCAATGACCACGAGCAGAGTAGTTCCCCTGCTCCCCGGGGTAGTTTGTCCCTCATCGTAGGAGATTCAGTCGGCAGCAGGTTCTCTGAAACCGTAGGTTTTTGCTGCCTTTAGACACGTGCCCTTTGCTCTAGGTAAAACGTGGTGTAACACATACTACCAAGTATCGGCGTGATAACTGATACTGAATAACTAACACTACCCAGGTAAAGCCTGCGGCTGCAACGAGAGGTGATGAGCCCACAACCCAGGGTTTGCATGTGGAGACGCCAAACCCACCGGGCCAACTCTCTGAGACCACGGAGCATCCCGCTGTTTGGTGTTGTCAAAGCTCTGCTAGTCAGTTCCTGAGTTTTGAAAGCATCAGTGGTTCTTGCAAAGTTACATTATTTCTGACCCTGCAAAGCAGGGCTTGGGACCCAAAGTGTTGGCACCTCTTTAGAGGGAAAAACATCTGTTTGTAGATCAGGAATTGGATCTGGGTGTAATTTTGGGTGTAAAATAGGACTGCTTAAAATAGATTTATTTATAGTGTGCAGTGCCTGGTGAGACCAATTTTATTTTTAATACAGAGCCTTACCATGACTTTTACCCTCTAGACCATCTTTTGCCCAATACACACACACCTGGAATTGAGAGAGACAATTGTCCTCCACTGAATCTTATTCTTGAACTCATCTGGAGCGACGCTTTCTTCTCCTCTAAAGAATGAAGACACACAGCATGCTTGGAGATTCAATTCGTGCTAGAATAATCCTAATCGATATCTTTTAAGGCTCTAAATAGTTATTTTTCAATAAGTGTGTTCATGTGCGGCTGTTGAGGGTAATAATGTATACTTCATTTAACCGACCTAAATGCCAAGAAATTATCACTTTAAAGCTTTGTTAATTAATTCGGCTGCTTTATAGATGCCAAGAGGAGCGTTTCGAAGTCTGGTGGACACACACACACACACGTATGTGGACACACCCACCTGTGCAGACACGCCCCTGTCTAGGGTGGCCTGGGCTGAGCACGCTCAGTAAGTAAGTGTCAGCCACCGCAGTGCAATTGCACGACCTGCGGGCTGACACAGAAGTGCACTGCAGCACGGGCACACGTGTGACGTGTTTATTCCAGAAGGGGTTTGTCTGCTTGGTACTGAGCGGTCCGTTTAGACTTGTGGTGTTGTCCACGTTCTGCTGTATCTCTCGTTTTGACTCCTTTTGGCTCTGTGATGCAGGAAGAAGGGTGCGGTGAAGGCCATTTCCGCGTCCGATGCATCTGTCTCCTCTCTTCTCCTGTCGGCCCCGACCCCTGAGAAATCCCGCGCTCCGAGAACACGGCGCTCACCATGCACAGCGGCGCTTCCTCTGCACGGAGAAGAGATTCAGGCACAGGCACGGAGCAGGGGGCCGGGCGGAGTCCGAGGTCGGCTCCACCAGCAGACGCTCTCCAGCCAAGATCCTGGCACGGGGGGTCCTCATCCAAGCCACAAACTGCATCTCCTGGTGAAATCTGCATTCCTTAATGAATGCATGTAGGAAGCAAGAATAAAGAGAGAAAGTTTCCTTTTTAACGTGGAAAATGTGATTGGCTTTATACGGCTCTGTCTTCTCAGAATCACCTCGGGTCAGAGTGCACCAGTGAAATTACGAGGGAGTGAGAGATGGGCAAGTCGGCAACAGACCAGGTGAGACAACGCTCTCTGAGACGCTCATGTGTTCCCTGGGTATTTGCACACGGGTCTCACACGGCAGGGACGAGGGCGACCCATTCTGGAACTACCTCCCCCCCGTCATCCCCTGACGTTGAATTTAGCTGTGTAATGTCAACGGAGACACAGGGAACCGTGGAGGAATGTGGGAGGTTTTGTTCGTTCTTGCCCCTCCCTCGAATTAGGCAAATCCAAAACAGACATTTGAAGAATGCAAGAATCCCGTTGTTCTCACTCTCGCTCTTAAGGCAAAGTAGAAAATGCATCTGAAAACAACCTTCTGGTGTTTCCCCCTCAAGAGTTTCATGCGGGCATACTCGGGTCTCCTTTGGGCTGGCCGGGCATTTCAGATCGGCATCTCCCTCCTCCTTTCTCGGCGATGAAGCACAATTATGGGGTGAATCCTTCTCTTCGCCGTGACCCTGTTATCACTCTTCCTCGATTTCAGCAGCGGGCCTGTCCTAGCAACGGCACAGCCTCGCATCCCCGGCCTCGGGGGCCAGGCCCACGGAGCCCGCCCGGCCTGTGAAGTGGAAGTGGGAGTAACTACTGGGAGCTCCCACCCACGCTCCTGGTAAAGACAGAAGGAATTCCGGAGACAGAGGCTCCGCCCTCAGCCACCTCCCCCTTGCACCTGCCTCCCAACGCCGGGAAGACAGCGGTGACCTGAAGGTGAGGAGCATTGAGACGCAGGAGCCCCTACCCCTCACGCCTCTGAGACGCCCCACTCCAGCTTCTGCACTTACCCCATTGGAGAAGGTGACACCCAAGTCCTGCTAAAGGCATTTTTACTTGGGATTTCAGTTAAGAACAATAAAAGACATCAGCCCCGGCTGGCATAGCTCAGTGGATTGAACACGGGCTGCGAACCAAAGTGTCACAGGTTCGATTCCCAGTCAGGGTACATGCCTGGGTTGCAGGCCACGGCCCCCAGCAACCACACATTGATGTTTCCCCCTCTCTTTCTCCCTCCCTTCCCTCTCTAAAAATAAATAAATCAAATCTTAAAGAAAAGACATTTCAGAAGTGCCATTTGGGCTCTGCATTCCCTGACGCATTTGATTCGAGCACCAGTTCTGTATGGTCCGTTGGGGGTACAAAATCTTAAAGCACACTGCCTGAGTGAACACCCCACTGCTGACGTCATCCTCAGTGGTGACACACTCAGACCTTCCCCCTGAGAGCAGGAATGAGATGAGGAAGCTGGGGCTGTCACCACGTCCGTCAACCAAGAGCGAGGAGTTCCACCCACAGCCCCTACACGAGGGGAAGCAATGGTTGGCATCCAAATGCAAAAGCAAGACCCGAAGTTATAAAGTTGTCTGCATCCACAGGCAATAATCTCCGTGCAGAAACCCTCAGCTGGAGAGCTGAGACTCCACAGCTGCTGAAGAAACACCTGGGGGAGATTCTTCCTTCGCGAGCCTGAGCTGGAAATGGTCGCTTGGCTGCGACTCCAGAAACACAGACAAGGAAAAGGAAAACTGGTAAATTGGGTTTCGTTAAATTAGAAAACAACTTTTTTTTTGAAAAATTTTTAAAGATTTTATTTATTAATTTTTAGAGAGGGAAGGGAGGGAGAGAGAGAGAGAGAGAGAAACATCCATGTGCGGTTGCTGGGGGTCATGGCCTGCAACCCAGGCATGTGCCTGACTGGGAATCGAACCTGGGACACTTTGGTTTGCAGCCTGAGCTCAATCCACTGAGCCACGCTGGCCGGGGCTACAACAACTTTTGTGCATCGAGAGAAACTAAAGAGAGTGAGAGACGGCCCGTCAGATGGGAGAAAGTGTTTGAAAACTGCACCCAGAGACCCAGAGCACCCCTTCACTCAGCAGCACCCAAAGCAGGAAGGCTCAGGAAGCTGCACGAACACTGTTTCGAAGAACAGAATCAAAGGGTGGACAAACGCGTGGAAAGATGCTGGATCCCACCCGTCCTCAGAGAAGGGCGGAGCGAATGCTCCATGAGGCAGCGCCTCCCACTGTCGGGACGGCCGTTCTCACCAGCGAAGGGGGAAGACAGCAGACGGCGGTGAGGACGCGGGCAAGCCGGACCCCGGGGGAGCCGGCGGGAACGCGGAACGGAGCGGCCGCCGTGGAAAACAGCTGCATGGTTCTTCGAGCAGCGAACCAGAACTTCCACGCGGCCCAGCAATTCCTCCTGCAGGCGCGCTGCAGGCGGGGGTTCCGGAGGATACTTGAGCATCAACGTCCGAGTTCGAACAGCCCTGGGCGGCGGGGACCCACCAGAGCAGCAGGTAAACCAGGTGCGATGACATGCACACAACGCAGCGTTATTCCGCCGCACACGGGGAGGGTGTCCCAACACCTGCAGCGACAGGGACGGCCGTGGGAGCACGCCAAGGGAGTAAGCCGGACGCCGGAGACACAGAGCGGTGACTCTCCTGGTAGGACGTGCCCAGACTCCGCAGACTCGGAGACAGAGGGCGGAAGGGAGGTTCCCGGGCTGGGCGGGGGGGGCGTGTCTGACAGCGCCCTGAGGGTCGCACGCCACCCAGTGGTGCACGGTGCACTGCCTGCAGAACCCGGGAAGTCCGTGGTAGGCACTGTATCACAGTTTTTAAAAATGCGCTGTGAGGATTCCATATACTGCTTTTCACTGTAAAGTTCACAAATAATTTTTAAAATTTAAATGTATATTTTTATTATATTAGTTTAGGAAAACAGTGCAGCATTTCATCAATATTTGTTGCCTAGAAATTCTTAAAGATGGCTGTGAAAGAATATCAATTGAATCTTATCACCATGGCATCTATCCTTGTGCATTTTTAATATGAAATAATCCAAAGCCATAGAAATTCCCGAGTTAAAACTAACTTGCATGGACACTAGTAGACACAGGATTTAACCTAAAATCAATCAGTTTCTTTAACGACCCTTGTCATCTGCCACAATTTAGAGCGCATGAAGTCTAAGGTGAAACTCTTAGGAAAGTCCACACGTGAATTAGGATGTCTAGCCTTGAAATGGTGGTCTAACATAAAACTTATCTTGAAAATAAAGTAACCCGTAATGGATTCCTCCCTAATCTCAACATATTTGTCTGTTTCTTTCCCTTTATGAGTTTTGACTAATGAGACTAATGAGACAAAGACAAAGTAGCTTAATGCTTAAAACACAAGTTTTAGGCACATTGTGAAGAATTGTAAAGAGCATTATATTGCGTAGCTCAGTGGATTGAGCACGGGCTGCGAACCAAAGCATTGCAGGTTCGATTCCCAGTCAGGGCACATGCCTGGGTTGCAGGCTACAGCCCCCCAGCAACCGCACATTGATGTTTCTCTCTCTCTCTCTCTCTCTCTACCCCCCCTCCCTCCCTCCCTTCCCTCTCTAAAAATAAATTAAAAAACAGAACTTTTAAAAAAAGAGCATTATATTTAGTTCACTTTTTCTAATATACGCAGAAGGAATATCAGTCAGCATTTCCAGGATAAATAAACTAAAAATGTAAAGGGTGTCCGATTCTACACTGTATACTCACGATAATTCTTTTGAGATCAAGACACTGTGTCTTGGTGCCTTTGAGTATTTAAGTAGCTTTTCTGTGATAGCACTCTCACAGTTTATCTCCGAATACCCGAGCGCCCCCGGCTTTGAGAGAGCACAGATGGGAAACACACACCGTGAGATACAATGGTGCCCACAGAAAGTAACACGGGACATTCCATCCCAAAATGCAGAAAAAATAAAAAGAATGTCCCCAAAATATTATTTCCCAATCGTCTAAATCCTGTGTGTAACCCATATAAATTCTGCCAATCTGAACCTCAAGTTTCCGAGTGTTAATTAAACACCGAGTTGCTGGAACAGGCTGGTGCCTGCCCCACCCCCTGCCCCCAAGGGCTCATCTCCAAGGCCCTGGCCGACAGCCAAGGGTCCGAACCAGCATCGCTTTTGGCTCCTGGAGGACGCGTTACAAGTGAAAGCCAAACCTTTCATTTCGCCGTGGGAGATAAAATCACATCTGCTGCTGGGGATCAGAGAAAAGCAGGAAGCGCTTGTTTGTGAAGAGCGTGGGGCCATGGGTCTGGGCGCGATCAATGTGTATCGGGCTTGTTTAAATGCTCTGATAAGAACGCCTTTCATCCGTCCTGGTTCTGATGTGCAGAGACAAGGCAATTACAAAGAAGATTGGCAGAGGGCCACCGCAGCGGCTGGCGTGCCTCGCCTCCTCCCCGTGGGCGCGCGGTCTCAGCGGCACGGCAGCGCGTTTCTGACCCCCGGCCCTCGGCGGTGCCCAGTACGCCGCCGAGCAGATGAAAACGCGTCTCCGGCAGGAAGCTGTGGGCTGGCTGCGCATCTGCTCCCGGGTGGGACCGGACCCGCCCGCAGAGCAACTTCTCGGACAGAAACCACCTGTCTGACGCAGGGGCCGTGTCCTGTTGGCTGATCGGGAATTCTCCCCTCAGAACCCCCCACGAACACTCGAGGTGGAGGTGGACAGCGGCCTCCGGGCAGAGTGCTAGCCCATCAGGCACCAGACGGCTCCCTCGTCGGCGGCAAGCGCCTCCAGAGCGTGGCCTCGGGCACGTGGCTCGTCTGTGTGGGAACCGCTGTCGGCTGGAGACCCTGGGCTGGCGTCTCGCTCGTTCACCGTTTCAAAATGCTCGGGAAAGCCGCTGCCCGAATACCCAGGGTGATTGGAGCCCCCTGGCTGCGGCAGAGCTGGCCTCCCTCGGCCAGTTCCGGGACCATTAGACCGCCACCGTCACCCACCCACCACTGAGCTGTGGGTCAGGCGGCGAATTCCACTCCCGACAACCAAGGTAGGTATCCAAGGAGGAATCCTTGGAGAAAACATGTCGTGCCCAAGGACAGTCAATTCCCCTACAAATTTAAATTAATGAGCACACAAATAAGACTTCAGACGGCTTTCCAGCTCAATAAGGCTGTGTTCTCAATCTGAATCCTAAACGACAATAATTGGCAGTAAGACTTAATATTTAAGCACCGATTTGCATATGAAGACTTGGTGCTCGTCCAAATTAAGCAGCGGGATTTATAAGATAAACTGTGGCTTAGCGACTCCCACTCTGAGGAGGGGCTCGGTCCCCACAGGCAGCCCTGCTCCGCCCCGGACCCCGGGGATGAGGGACGCGGCAGGAGGCCTGTCAGCAGCCCCTAACAGCGCCCCCCCCGCCCCCCGCAGACACCCAGAGCGCCGCGGCCAGCACCGGAGGGGCCGTCGTTGGTGAGTCGTCGTCAAAACGCAGTCCGAGACAAGTTTCAAATGAACCAAACACAGCACATGCATTTAATTCATTCAAGCTATGTCTTTAGGGCCTGGAGTGATTAATTCACCCCATGAAGGTAACCAGACAATCTCCGGGCTTCTTGGGGACGAAGCCACACTTTGTTCAATGAAGGGGGCCCGGAATTAAAGCACAAGCCCCCGGTTCACCGTCGGGTCGGCATTCTGCGGGGTCATTAACGTGGAAGTGCCTCCCGCCCCCGCCGGCTTTCCCTGATGCACAAGCGAATCGGAGAGCCCACTGGATGTGAGAGTTACTTTGTACATATGGTTCTTGACTATAAAACATTTTGAACAGTGTTTTAAACATGTAAATAAAAATATATGTACGTTAGCAGAAAACTGAAGAATTGGCTTATGCAGTTACAACAACTAAAGCAGAAATGTTTCTACTTTGGGGGAATCTCAGTGTTTTCTAAATGTGGTGTAACTGAGTAAGTAACGAGGTGAGCATTGTTTGTAGCAAAAGAAAATCTGGAAGCCTTCAGAACTAAGTAATAATAAAGGTAACAATGTATCAAATCTGACGTGCATGTGATACAGTGTTTGGAGACATAACTATAGCTTCACAATGCTTGTATTAAAAATAGCAGTAATTGAGAATCAATGAACAAAGTATTCATCTTGAAAAACTAGAAAAAGTGCAAATTAATCCCCAGAAAGTAAATGCAGGAAAGATATATTTGACAGTTTAGACAATTTAGAATAGTACATATTTCTTGAAAACCACTGATTACCAAAGTCTGCACAAGAAACCCTAAGTCCAGATGGTTTTAGCAATGAGCATTTCCAAACATTTAAGAAGAAAATGTGAATTTCCAAAAAAGAACAGAAGTTATGCTGATCTCCTTGTTTAAAGAGAACAGCATAACTTTGATATAAAACCTGACAAGAACATCACAAGAAAGAAAATTACAGGGACAATTTTTCTCATCAGCAGACATGTAAAATCTTCAGCAAAATATTATGATGTCTCATCCCAGGAAGGCAAACGCTCCCCAGCGAAGTGAGGGTTCGTGGGAGCGCCAACTTGGTTAACATTTGGAAAAAAATGTAATTTGACACATTAAGCCCAAAAGAAGCAAATCATATCCATGGGTGCAGACGGAGCTCATCTTAAAATTTAGCACACTATTCAAAATGAAACGCTCAGCCAAAGTGGGATAGATAGGGCTTTTCTTCATCTGATAAAATGTTTTTAAAAATACGGCAAAGATGATTCAAGATGACTAGTTCACGCTCTCTGCCAGCGTGACACAGGCGGCTGGATGGCCATTTCCCGTCCCACCCATCCTGTGGGAGTCCGCCGTCCCCGCGCCCCCAGACCCCGCCCCCAGGGAGCAGCCGGGAAGGCCGGAGGCGGCCTTGGAAAGGGACGAGGGGATGTGCCCGCCCACCACGAGAGTGCCCGCCCACCACTACAGTGCCCGCCCACCACGAGAGTGCCCGCCCACCACCACAGTGCCCGCCCACCACGACAGTGCCCGCCCACCACCACAGTGCCCGCCCACCACGACAGTGCCCGCCCACCACCAGAGTGCCCGCCCACCATGAGTGCCCGCCCACCACGAGAGTGCCCGCCCACCACGAGGGTGCCCGCCCACCATGAGTGCCCGCCCACCACAGCAGTGCCCGCCCACCACGAGAGTGCCCGCCCACCACAGCAGTGCCCGCCCACCACGACAGTGCCCGCCCACCACAACAGTGCCCGCCCACCACAACTGTGCCCGCCCACCACAACTGTGCCCGCCCACCACGACAGTGCCCGCCCACCACGACAGTGCCCGCCCACCATGAGTGCCCGCCCACCACCACAGTGCCCGCCCACCACCACAGTGCCCGCCCACCACAGCAGTGCCCGCCCACCACCACGAGTGCCCGCCCACCACGACAGTGCCCGCCCACCACAACAGTGCCCGCCCACCACGACAGTGCCCGCCCCTAGAGGACACGAAAGAAACTCGGCCAAGACAGATCTCGGGTCCAGGGTCACGCCCTGGGGGCGGTGGGGACCGTTTCCGGGCAGAACAGGTCATCACGCCCCCCTTCCCTGATCTCACGGCTCTCCACGCTCTTTGAGAATCTGCTGAGCGACGTGGGTGTGGTGTGAACTTCACGGACGTTCAACTACAGAGGATGTACATTATTGAGCTAATGAGAGAACCATCTTCCCAAGGTGACACTGTTTAAAGTGGAAAACAGTTTCGGGAAGCAGAGCTTGTCTTTGGCCTCACGTTAAAAATAAATAAGCCGCCCTGGCTGGCGTAGCTCAGTGGATGGAGCGCGGGCTGCGAACCAAAGCATCGCTGGTTCGATTCCCAGTCAGGGCACATGCCTGGGTTGCAGGCCACGGCCCCCAGTGGGGGTCACATGAGAGGCAACCACACACTGATGTTTCTCTCTCTCTTTCTCTCTCCCTTCCCCTCTCTAAGAATTAATAAATAAAATCTTTAAAAATTTTAAAATAAATAAATAAGCCCTTCGAGGTGGGCCGACCCATCCACACACCCACAGTGTAAAGAACCCCCCCCCCGTCTGAACCCAGAACTCTCCGAGGTCGAGGTGGACCTCACGTTCTTGCCCACGGAACTTCACGTTTTCCGTGCTTCGTGGTTTTTCGATCTCTCTCTCGACGGTGTGCGTCTGTTCGAGAGTCTGGGCACAAACACACGTGACAGTCTAGCTCACAATCCTTGTGAGTTTACAGTGGCCACGCCTTCCGCCGATCGCGTGCCCGGAAATCTCACACCCGGGGAGACGAAACGGAGCCCACGCCGTATTTCACGCACATTCACGCCAGATTAACTCCGCCTGCCAGGTGTCTGAGCTGCAAAGCCAGACGCAGGGTCCAGGTAGACGGTACACCATGTGCACGATGCATCCTGACCGTGCCCGGCCCCGGGCGTGCCGGCGGCCCCGGGCCGGCTCCGGCCACTCCTGAGGCTGAAGGTGCACTCTTCTCATGCGGGGTCCGTGCTGAGACTTCAGAGGCAGCCAAGCACAGGAGACGGATGAGTGTCCGTGAGACACGGGACGCCGCGCCAGAGGGACCAAAGTCGTGGCCGGAAACCAGGGCAGGGCAGCACTTTGCACCCCATCTGGTTCCCCCCTCCCCCAACGGACTCGAGCGCAGAAGACACTTGCTGGCCGAGGCCGCGCGCCGAACCCTCCCCCCTCCGCGCGGAGGGGAGCCGGCTGGCTGGTGCGTTCCCAGCACATCTTGAAATAAACCCTGGAGGCGGAACTGCACCCGGAAAAGCTGCGCAGGAAGCAGCAGACGTAGCAAACAATGTAAATTTCCCATATGTCCCTGCAGTTCTTTTTAATTCCAAAGGGGGAATAACGCTAACATGTCAAGTCATCATTCGATGTCTTTCGAAACCCACTCATGTTCCAAAGGTTGCATCAGGGCCTCGTTATTTCAAGCCTGTTGAAGCTGCTCTAAACAATCAATTACATTTGATGTAAAAAAAAAATCCCCAGCACCTTTTGCCTCCGCCCTCGAACTCACTGCTGGAACTTGCTGCCAGAGTCCCTGGTGGCAGAGACTCTGGCTGTCATCCGTGGGTGACACCTGTCACCTGCCCCTGCAGGTGGAGACCGTGGGGCACTTGGGGAACTGGGTTATGAAAATGTGCGTCAACCCTTCCAGCCGCAGCCCGCACACCCGGACACGGCTCGTGGGACAACCACCTTCCTGGTCACCGAATTAGAACATCACACGCGCCCTCACCGACACAGTTAGTTTTTCTGGGGAAACAGAAAAGCTGGGCACTGCATTGGGTGGCCTGCTCTGTGAGGGGACTCACAGACTCCGGGCTGTTCCCACTCATACACACACCCAGGGGTGCTCTTTCTGGTTGATAACTCACAGAGAGATCTGAAAAGATTACTCATCGATCGAAAGGCTCCCAACAGCAAGGCCAGCGCCTGTGGGCTCGGCGGGAACACCGTGCAGTTTGTAGCCTGACGTGGGCGCTCTTCCCCGCTGGGTGCTGGGGTCGGGCCGTCCGAGCTCACAGTTGGGCACCCAGGGCTCCGGTGCCCGTGTGCCGTGATTACAGGCTCGGCCTCGGCATCCCTCCCGACACAGACACCGGCCTCGTCTCCCGTCTGGGGCGGCGGGTCAGCGGGAGGCAGCTCCTTGCCACGGGGCCCGCCCACACGGCGTGCGAGAGGGCGGGGCCTTCCTCCCACCTGCCTGGATGTCCTCTGGACCTCGACCCTCCTCGGCTTCGAGGCTCCAAGAGGCTGCGAGGGTGATTCCTCAAGGTCTGGGCCGGCATGGCTTTGCCAGGGGGAAGGGGACCTCGAGGCTCCCCGACTGCTGGTGAGCACCTGCCTGGCGGATTCCCGGGGACCGGGCTGCATCAGCAGCCGCCATCCCTGCCCCTGCCCCTCTGGGCGGAGCATCGACGCGGATTTCCACTTGTTCTGAACTTGCAGCCTTCAAACCGAGCTATCCCCGCTGAGGAGGTGGCTCTCAGAGCTTCACCACGGGACAGAAGACCCAAGGGGCCCCTGTGAAAAGGCCCGGAGCTGCCTGCGCCCGCCCATGTGGACCCCGGACTCAGCCCTCACCCGCGGGCTGTGCAGGAGCCCTGCTTGCACCCGCCTTTCTCCGGAGCTGCCCGCGCCTCGGACCTGAAACCAGCCGGTCCTCTCCTCCGAGCACCCTCGGCCCGAGGCTGTCCTCACGTCCGCCCCGCCTCTCGGCCCAGGGGTTCTTTAAGGATTCCTTCACCTGCCCCATTATTTCTCACGGGTTCAGGTATGGGCGGCTCCCCGCCCTGATTCACTCACACCTGCTCCACGGGCGGGAGGGCAGACCATACTCAGCCCGGACAGAGCCCGAGTGTCGCCCCTCTCGCGCCGGAACAGACACCTCTGCAGTCACTTTCAGATTAAGCAGAAGTTCCTCTTCATGGGATCCTACCCTACTACTTCCTCTTATTGATCCGTGGTTGATTACACTCCCGAGGGCTCCCCGCACCCGGCGCTTGAAGCCATGCGGCTGCCCCCACAGTGGAGCGGCTGGAAGGTTTAGGCTCCGGAGCCGGCCGGCCATCTGTCATTTTCACAGTCTCTGGCCTCAGAAACACGACGGGCCCAGACCGGGTCCCCTGTGGGACTTTTTACTGGGTCTCCAGCCCCTGTAAGCGGTCACTACGCCTCTTCTAAGTGCTCACACGCCAACCCCGCACATTACTCTGGACTTCGTCTGGCCGAGGGGCAAGCGTACTTGAACCCCCAGGTCACTGAGGTCGTGCGTTAAGAGACCGTTCAGGTCACAGGAGGGGGATCCCGCCACCCCATTCCCCGACGAGTCTCTGGGTGGGAGCCCCCACTCACGTCTGCAGAACAAGTGAATGAGTGTGACAGGTGGTTTCCCTACTTGGAATTTCTCGGTCCATTCGATAGCCCGAAGCGGTGAGGACGATTTTAGTTCCATTTCAAGACGAGGAAGTGATGTACTTACTTTCAAGCTGCAGGGTGGGTGCGGGCTGCTTACTGGAGATCAGCTCTACCTGAGCAGGAAGGACCGGAAACAGCAGCCCAGGAGGGAGAGCCAGACTTCCTGGAACTGTGAGACTCCCCTCCCGCACCAACTGCAGCCACTCACTCCCTCGGGCCAGGGGTGAGCACCCTCTGCAAGCCGGGCGCCAAGGTGGGTGCCGGGGGGATTCTGGGCAGCAGGCAGCCGGGCCTCACCCCGAGGTCGGTTCCGCTCCCGGTCACGGCCGTGAAGTGAGTGGGGCGAGAGGCAGCGTGCGGATCCGCACAGGCGTCCGAGTGCACGAGACCCTGCATCACGTGCCGGCGGCGAGGGGAGGGAAGCGAGCCAAGGCAGGTCAGAGGTCGCCCGGGGGACCCGGCCACAGGACGAAACGGGACAGGGTTCCCTCTGCAGGTGGGCAGCTGGCAGGGCGGGGCCCGTGGGAGGCTCAGGTCAGAGGTGACGAGCCTCTGACCTCCAGAGGGGCCGCAGAGAGATGCTCTGTTGCATCACAGAGGAGAGTGTGGCTGAGCACCTGTGCACAAAACGAAGGTTACGCCTCACTGGGGCGGGGGGGAATGAATGAATTATAAAGTCAAGCAAGGTTTCCCATTGGTCCAGATCACAAAGATCTTTTTAATTTTTTTTTTTCACCCAGGCTGCTGAATTTCTTTCGTCACCCCAGGCTTGTCCAGGAGGGGAGCTGTCCGAAAGGCCACGTAGTGAGGATGCTCCGGAGAGTGACCGGGGGCGGAGCCCCGCACCGCCCCTCCCGGCCCTGGGGGGCCGCTCTGCCCACCCACACACACGGATGTTGGGGCCGGCCAGCAGGACACAGTGTCCGCTGCCCCGAGTCAGCTGTTCGTCTTGAACTCACCTGTCTCCTCTTGTCGCAGACTTTGACCGATTTCCTGCGCTCTGGGAAAGTTGGTTTTTACTATTTTTGAAGATGGGCTTGTTGTCCTGAAGGAGGAGCAGATTTGGGGGCCCCCTGGGCATTCCCGAGGGGCTTCTCCTGGTTTGCTTTTCCACTTGTGCATCCGGGTAATTTTTTTCACCGCTGTCAGCACACGGCTTTCCTAAGCACGTTATTTAACTGGCATTTCTCTTATCACCTGATGTGGATGGTCATATATTCAAATAAAATGACCGTGTCTACGAATATCGTGAGATTTTTACTCCACGGGGGTGGAGTTTACAATAAACAGACGTTTACAATGGGAATGTTGGATACGCAGCAAGGAGATTCCTATAATAGAACAATGGCAGATGGCAGGGTCCAGAAAATTGAAAAGTGTAAAATAAAGGTTAGAACGCTGTGATCTAAAACAATCATATTTAGTTTAATAGAAGCATTTAGGTGCATGGGAAAACTCACAAAAGATAGAATAATTACAATAATTCATCGTCTTTCTGCAGGAAACCACATCACGTGTCATTTCAATGGGGTGGGATTAACGAGGCACCGTGAAAGGAGACAGCCAGGGCAGGCGCGTGTCACCACCCACGCGTGGGGGTGTCAGGGTGGGCTGTCGGGTCTCCTCGCGGCTCCGTCCGGCTCCTGTGTGGGCGCACGGAGCCGGAAGTCCCCCACTGGCAGGGCCAGGCCCTGGGGCACCCGGCACCTGCCGGCACCTCCGCTCCCACACACAGTGTTCCCGTGACACCAGTGCGGGCGGGTGAGGAAGGTCCCCAAAAGGCTGTCCCGTCAGGAGCCTCCGAAGGGACCTCGTTTGGAAAGAGAGCCTTCGGGGGTGTGATGAGTTAAGGTGAGGTCGTGCTGGGGGCGGGGTGGGGGCGGTTTAAACACACCGTCTGGCTTCCTCGCAGGAGAGGGCGCAGCTCACGGAGACGCGCACGGAGACGGGGGCGCACGGAGACGGAGGCGGGGCTTGGGGTTGTGGCCCAGAGCGGAGAAACGCCGCGGCGGCGGGCGCCCGCTCGGAGCCAGGGACCGGCAAGGAGGAGAGGCTCTGCCTCTGAAGCGTCCGAGGGAGCCCGGCCCCAGCGCCTGGGCCTGGGACATCTCGCCGCCCCTGGAACCGGAAGATAAGTCCCTGCGTTTTAAACCACCCAGCCTGTGGCGCTTGTTCCAGCAGCCTTGGGGAACTAGGGGACCGGAAACCCCACAAGTTAGGGGGAATGTAAGACATTCTCAAGGGCAAATTCAACCAGACGGGATTTGGCGTCATTTCCACCTCAGGCACCGACTCACTGAAACCATCCCCTCGCTCCAGCTGTGACTCCACACCACTGGGGATTCGTAATTCTAGACGCAGTTTCCTCAGGCCTATTTGAAATACAGCGCCCACGTACTAAAGCCTGGTCTGTGTTATCGGTGATATCACTCAAACCCTCTGCCCTTCCGCTTCTCGGGGAAATGGGATGTCACCTCCTACTCAGCGACAAGCATCCTGGTGTGTGTGTGTGTGTGTGTGTGTGTGTGTGTGTGTGCGCAGAAGTCTGCATTTGTAGAAATGTAGATTGTTACCGAGCATGAAAAATCTCTGCATCCAGGAACCTTATTTTGTCATTCTTCATGTCACAGACAATAACATCCCGCCCGTCTCCCGAGCCCCCAGACACTGCCTACACCATGCCAGGCATTCTAAAAACTGGTAAAGAACGCTGTCCACTGAGCACCAGAACCATACAGTGTTCAAGCCGGAGAGGAACTGAGCAAGGGTGGCACCACTGGCAGCACCTCCAGCTTCCCTTCTGGGGACAGGAGCCCGGAGGGGTGACGGCCACAGTGAGACCACAGTCCGGGTCCCAGAGGGCCGCTGTGAGAGAAGCCGCGGTCACTACTAGGGGAGGTCCAGGCAGTTCCAGCCGTGGGCATAGCGTTGGCTTTGGGGCTGACCTCCCGGGACAGAGCCTGACTCCGCCCCGTGCCTCCTTGGTGACGCCAGCCATGAACAGGGTCTCCCTGGACTCAGCTTCCCCCTGCGGGACGGGTCGGACCACCACACTCGACGTCAGAGTTGCAAAGAGGCCTGAGTGGGCACCCACACAGGCCCCAGCGAGGGCGCCGAGGGGTCTGTGGCTCCAGGACCGAAACCCAACAGCGCCGGTGCCGTTCACAGTGGCTGCTGGCGGTGAGGCGCGACCTCCTTCCGCACGTGTCTGCTCTGTGCTCCGGGAGCCCCGGGTGTCCCCGCCGAGGCACTGCTGACGTGTGCGGTGGGTGGCCTGCGGTTGTGGGTGGCAGCCCTGTGCCCTGTAGAGCGCTGACCGGCATCTCAGGCCCCACATGCCTGCAGCACCCCCAGAGGGGCCCCCAAATGTCTCCAGACACTGCCAGATGCCCCCGGGAGTGCAGCGCTTCTGATTAGGACCCTCTGCCCATCTCAGGTTCTCGGAGGCCTGGGCCGGGTCGGAGTCACTAGGCTAACCCTCAGCTGCCCGGTCTCATGCCCTGGTCTGAACGCTGTGCTTGTAACTGGTCGCATCAGCAGCAATCGCAGTGCGGCCCACTGTGAATTAAAACATTCGGTGTGAGGTGACAGGGTTAGCCCACCACCGCGACCCCTCCGCGGTGACCCCAGGGTCTGGCTCAGGGCGGGTTAACGAGTGAATGTGGGTGGAGACCTTGATGTCCCCCTTGTGAGCGGCGAGAGGTCTCCGCGGGCGCTGAATCCTGACCGGCTCGAGGCACTGTGCTGTCTGCGCACACGCGGAAAGCAGTGGCCCTTAATCTCCATATGGTGGCAGAATCCCGTCTCGTAGATTCAAAAGAAACTGAGGTCAGGTTCAAAGTGACACAACAGTGAGAGGCCCAAGCAGAGGTCGCTGAAGATCCCCCAAACGCTCCACACTCGCCAATCCCTGGGACGTCACGGAGTCCCAGCGAACAGGGCTGGAACGGACGGAATTAATTCTCTGTTCCAGCCCGAACCCTCAAGTCTGTTCCCTAGGGTTACACAGACACAGAGGAAAGGGTGGGATCCAAACAACCGCGACGGAAACGCGCGCCTCTGGGCACGGCCGTGACAGCTGCCTTCCGGGGTGGCGCTGAGAGCAGCGGGGGTTCGCCACCTGCGGGAGCGCAGACGCCCGTCCGACCCGCGTCCGTCTCCGCTCCTCGGATCCATGCGCCGCCCTCACCGGGGACCGTGTGCTTGCGGCGGAGAGTCAGACTCGGAGGATTTACGGTGTCGTCCATCAGTGCTCAGCGCCACAGAGCCAACTAACTGCGACCGCGCAGAATGTGCCCACTCGGTGGCCTGGACACGGTCACCCCAGCGTGGCTGAGAGCCGAGCGCGCGCGCGCCCTGGCTGCGTGCGCGTGCACAAGGGCGCACGGGCCCGGGGTCCCGGCTGGAAAAACCACCCTGTTGCCTGAAGACTTACCACATTCCCCAGACGTCTCAGGTCACACCATAACCTCCCAAAGTACAGCCAGTCCTGTTACTGTGAAATGGGTTAAAAATATCAAACGTAACCGCGTCTTGTTCTAGGAAAATAAATACTGATAAATGCATCTTAACACATAGAATTCTCTTCAAACACGTGAGCTGCCAAACACCAAAGTGTAGCTGCATCCCCCAACCACGCAGGTGCACACAAACCCCCCCCAACCACGCAGGTGTGGACGAACCCCCCGAACCACGCAGGTGTGGACGAACACCCCAACCCAGCGAGCGCGGTGTGCGCGAGCCTCCCCAGCGATGTTGGGCGGAGCAGCTCAGCTGCAGCAGAGCCGGCCCGCACGAGTCCCTGATGCAGAGCCGCTCAAGGCCGGACAGCGGCGCCCTTGGCCCGCGGGGCAACTGAGACAGAGGATGAGGGGCTTTGGGGACACGGATAATGGTCTTAAAAAACTGTGGGTTCCATGGACATGTTTACTTTGAGGTAACTCACCGTTCTTCATCTGTGATATGGACATTTTTCTCTGTGTACATTTGGATACATTTTTGAAAACAAATGGCATAATGCATTGACCTCTGAACAAAGCAGGCATTCAACAAGCGTGCACTGAAGGGAGGACAATTTAACAATTTAATGTTGTCCTATTTCATCAAAAACACTGTTCGGATACCCAGCTTCACATTCTCTGACTGGACACTTTGTAGCCTTGCAGTGACACGCTCTGAGAGTTCCCCGTTTCCAGTTTGGATCCCGGCAGTGGGTAGAGGGTGCCCCGGGGACCCAACACTCCTCTCGGTGACACTGGGCAGGGCTTCTGGGTGGGAGCGCAAGGCAAGCAGGACACAGAGCGGTGGGTGAAAGTCTGTAGGAGAATCCTGGGGCCCGTTCCCGAAGCAGGTGGGTGGCACCAGAGTCTCTGGGGACACAGTGCAGGACCTGGCCAGGTGTGAATCCATAGAGGTGTGAGCTGCTTCTTTGGGCTGCAGCACCAAGTTCAAAGTGGGGCAGTGAGGAAAAGCCACAGAGAACCGTGGGTCCGGGCCCAGACCCACAGTAACCGTCTGAAATTGTGTTGGGTGCCCCTGGTGGTCTCTTCAAAGGCACGCACCACAGCCACCTTTGAAGCCACTGCGGAATCTCCAAATACTGACCATCGGATCCATGCCGGTCCCTGGAAACAGCACCTGTGTGCACATCGACGTCATATCCTTCCTCGCTAAACCTCACAACCAGGTGGGACAGCATGTGGGGCCCTAGAATGTCCACCTCAAGGATCCAGAGGGCTCAATGCTTGCAGCTTTTAGGTCTGAAAATGTGGACACCTGCCCTGCAGCCGCCACAAGTCCGACTACTGGCTACTTAACTCAGGTGGCCATGGCTCCTGAGCTGAGGGGGCCATGTGGCCTCGTCTGGGCTGGGAGCACCGGGGGTCTGCTCGAGGGTGGGGGGCAAACAAGCAGACTGATCTGTGTCACTTCCCCCCTGCGACTTGTTAATCTGCAATTAACTGGGGGGGGGGGGCGGGCCCGTGGGATCTGGGCCCGGGACCAGCTGCAGCGGCAGCCTGAGACTGGTGAATCCGTTCCGTGGCAGCAGGAGTGTGGAGCGGGTTTTCAGACGTGTTCTCGCGTGCCGCATTGGGCACTGGGGTCCCGCTGCCGCCATGCGTGGGTGGGCACCCCGGGATGCTCAGCGACCTTTAGCAATTCTTCTGATTAAGTGCTGTTGTACCAGCAGATTCGACGTAATAACTCCAGCAGACACGGGTGTTAATAACTTCACAATTCATTGCTCTGCTATTTTTAATGCACGCGAAATTCAGTACAAGTTTCTCTGGCTGGTGGCTTCCATGAATCACATAAATTAGAGGGTAACAAAGGCACGCATTAGCATTTGTCAGCCCAGATGCACGATTCGGCACTAACCACTTTAATATGTACTACAACTTCTCCACCCGCAAGTTAAAAAGCCATTCCATTTTCCAGCCGGCCTCGTAATTGAATTGGTGATCTCTGCCTTTGGATAAAGTCTCACCCTGATGGAATCTTCATTAGATTCCCAGGACTAGGCAGTTGGTGCCGCTTGTTCAAGTTGGCCGACTCCACCTGGGGAAGGAGTGTTTCAGTGAAATCATAGGCAAAAAAAAAAAAAAAAAAGTCAAACTTGTCTTTTAGGGAGAAAGTGCTCATTGCATTATTATCACAGAGTAAGCTGCACGGTCATCTGACCACTGACTCCCGGGAGAAATGGCCGCACCCAGTGCAGGCCGTGGAGCTGACAGTGTCCCACGGCCAGACTGGCCCCGACCGGCTGGCATGTTCCCCACGGGGCGGGGTCTTGCTGACTTTCTAGCAAATGCATTATTTTTTTAAGCCTAAGTCTCTGGTAGTTGATTTTTTAAAAAAAGATTTATTTATTTTTAGAGAGGGAAGGGAGGGAGAATGAGAGAGAGAAGCATCAATGTACAGTTGCTGGGGGTCATGACCTGCAACCCAGGCATGTGCCCTGACTGGGAATCGAACCTGCGACACTTTGGTTCACAGCCACTGAGCTATGCCAGCCAGGACCCATGAATGCATTTTTTTTACAAAAATAATATTTATTTATTTATTTTTAGAGAGGGAAGCGGGGAGAGAGAGAGAGAGAGAGAGAGAGAGAGAGAGAGAAACATCAATGTGCGGTTGCTGGGGGCCGTGGCCCGCAACCCAGGCATATGCCCTGACTGGGAATCGAACCCGTGACACTTTGGTTCATAGCCCGTGCTCAATCCACTGAGCTACGCTAGCCAGGGCCCACAAATGCGTTTTTAAGTGAGCGCTGGAAAACGTTTCAGGAGTTGAACGAGAGAACCTTTCTGTTTGTAGGGGAGACTTTTGGGTTGTGCCCTCCGAATCATCGTTTTGGGGATGGGGTTTAAACCCAGAACGTCACGTCAGGGTTCAGCTATGTCGCAGGCGGTTTTCAAAGTCTGAATGGGGAGGGGCGGGCCTGCAAGGGAAGCGTCGGACACTCGCCAGTCAAAGCCCCGAGTCTCCCGTGGGAGGCAGGCGTCCGCGAGAGGGACCCAGAGAGCGCCGTGCGCGTCCTGAGACCCCTCTGTGGCTTTGGGGCCTTGGCCCCAGTCTGGGAGGAGAGTGGAACAGGAGCCGCTGGTCGCAAAGGAAGAGCAAGGATGAGGGATCGGCGGAGGGAAAGCCGTCCGTGAACTTGGTGGGTGGTCACGGGTAAGGTGTCGTGCACCCCAGGCCTCTCCGCCTGGAGAGGGGTCTTCGGTGAGGAGGGTCTGGGGCAGCCGTCAGCGGGCAGGTCTTGCCGTGGGGGGGTAATCCCGCACGTGACGCGCTGCTGTGCTGGTGGCTTTCAGGCCTCCTCCGTGGGCCACTAACGGGGACGCACGTGACTCCAGGGCCCACAGAACACAGCCTCTTCCCTGCGCTCAGCTGGTGGGCGGCCGGCAGCTCACCCCCGGAGCCCGCAGCATCGCAGGCGAGTCAGAGGAGACTCGCACCCCCCATCACCCACGGGACCACCAATGCGCCCGCTCAGAACTGACCCCCGTGCGTTTTTCATATGCATTATTTTTGCAAGTGGGCAATGGTGTCAGAAGAGAAAAGGTACACCTTTGAATCCTAGAGGACACTCTTAAACTAAAACATGACATCAAAACAACTCACACTGGGAAGGCATCGAGGTACAAAAATGAAGCCGTCGTGTCCAGCTGCCCCGCGATCCCTCCCCTCCCGGCCACACGGAACCCACCACCTTGACCCTTCAGGCGCTAGGTCTCCGTCCCAGGTGGCGCCCAGGGGAGCAGCGGCTCTGCCTCTCACCTCGTCGCCCACACGCAGCCCGCACTGGGACGGCTCTCTGAGCGCACCTCTGACAGTAGTCAGCGCCAACAGCCATCGACTCATCCGCCCGAGGCGCGGGTATCCAGCACCTGCTGTGACCAGGCCTCTCTCATGGGCCAGGGACACAGCCCAGGCCCGGCGCTCACTGCACGTCCCCTGACGGGAGGAGGAGGAGGAACGGCGACACGCCAGGCGCTGACGACGCCTAAGAGTGCCCAGCGAGTGAAAACGAGGGCCTGAGCGAAGCGGGACAGTGCGTCAGGACCACATGAGGCGCTTGGACGAGGGGCCATGTCAGAAGGGGCCAGGAGATGAAGGAGGAGGGACCCGAGGTAGTCCCGGCAGGACGCTGAGGGGCAGTGGCAGAAGCGTCCTTGGTCGGGAAAGCCTGGCGAGGACCCAGTGCAGCTGGAGCCCCGGGATCGCAGGGACCGTCGATGACGGGCAGGTGGGGACAGAGACTGGAGGGGCAGCCCCGGGCAAAGTCACCGGTCCGTCCCAGGCCTCGTCCCAGACAAACCCCGGTGCAACCTCCAGTCATGCCCAGGAACAGGGAGCAAGACAGCAGCGCCCCCTAGCTCGTTTCGAGTTTACGGGGTGAAAACTCCTTGCCCCCCAAGCCTTGAGCAGGTGCTTCGCAAAGGAGGGCAAGAAAACGGCCTGCAAACCTCAGCAACGGGGCTCGACCTCCAGTGTCACCGGGCAGGCGGTGCAGATGAAAAACCACAGTGAGAGGGGACGGCCGAAATGACACTCGGTGACACCACGAGTCGATGAGGGTGCAGAGCGAGTGGACGGGCGGCTGCAGATTGCTTAGACTGTGAATCGGCTCAGCCACTCGGGGAACAGTCTGAGAGCTTCCTCGAGAGCTGCGTACGTGGGCCCCCGCCACCCAGCACCCCTGCCTGGGGCTGCACCGAAGCAAATGCGTCTGACCTTCGACAGAGGCGTACCAGAACGCTCACAGCAGCACGACCCACTCCGGCCAGAAAGCAGAAACACGTCCCACGCCCTGACCCCGAGGGGGCGGGTAACATCTGTGCGCTGTTACGATGCGTCACATCAGCCTAAGACTCCGCAGTCAGGGGCGCACGCGGACCCGGCTCCAGGCAGCGTGGGGGAAACAGACGTAACACTGAACCCCAGAAGCCAGAATCAAAGGAATACACGATACAAAGTTTTGTTCAGGCAAAGTTCAAAGCGCAAACTGAGCCAATCTGTGGTGTTAGAGGTTAGGGTGTTCTTCCCCCTGGGAGGCTGTAACTGGGGCAGGGGTCAAGGTCGCTGGGAGCTGACGCCGTCCCAGGGGCTTGTCCCACTGTTGGGCTTGTTTTGTGGGACAGGGAATGGAGCTGCGCCAGATAAACTGTATACTTTGCCATGCGCACGTCAGAGCGAATACAAAGTTTACTTTGTATAAAAGTAAATTTTTTAAAAAAACTAAAATTCTCGGCTGTCCTTAAAATCCCACCAATTTTAGAATTTCCACTATTTCCAGCTTGCTGGCCCATTTATGAAGTTATTATGCTTTTATTAAAGCACTTTATTTCATGGGTTGGGAAGAAAAACATACAAAAAATCTAAAAAATATAAATAATACAAGGACTTTTTGTTTTCGTTACTTACATCATCTGTCGCTTTTCACACACGTTCTCTGTGAGTCATCGAAAACGTTTGCTGCTTCTGAAACTTCTCTGGACGATAAACTTACGCGGTGAGTTGGGGGATGCGCTTGGCAGGCTCTCAAACACTCTCCTCCTGCGACTCGGGGGTGCTGACTCAGCTCCCTGGGTCTGCAGCCGGCCAATGAAAAGCTGTTTGAAAGGGCTCCACGGTGAGGTGATTGGTGGATGCTACCTCGGAGGCGCCGTTCTCCACCAATGACTGGCGTGGGGGCGGGTGTGCGGGAGGGAGGGGCCTGTGCTGCCCCTGGGGAAGGTGTTTTCCGCGGAGGAACCGGCGCGCTGGCAGAGGCGAGGGTCTCCGTCTGCGACGCCCGCCCCCCCCCCCCCGTGGGGCAGCGGGGAAGCAAAGCTCCATCAACCGGAACCCAGACTCACGAGCGACACCCGCGTTTGGGGCAAATGGACCCCAGCGCCCCAGCACAGAACTCGCAGACTTAGCGCAGCGGGCCCCGTGGAAGGCCCGGAGGGTGGGGGGGCGTCACCGAGCTGTCGAGGTGGCCTCCCCCCCCCCCGAAGCTGGGCTTCCACGCAGGTGCGACAACACCTGTGCTCGTCTTCACCAGGTTGTCGCTGGAGTTACGTGGGCAGAAACGGAAACATCTCCCGTGTTTTGGGACACGGTCGCTTCTCTCTCGCCCTCCCCGGGAGCTCGCCGGCCGCCCCAGACCTGGCCGCGGGTTTGCTGGACCTGCCGGTGGGGCTTCAGCCTGTTCACGTGAACACCTGTTCACGTGAGAGCCGCGTTTCCTAATCATTTTTCACCATCACCCCGCCCCCATCAACCTCAGGGAAAGAGCACTTACGTTTAAATGTTTTTAAAAGTGATTGATTGATGGACTTAATCTATGCAAACTTACGTTTAATTACTCCCTAAGGAAAGGTTGTGTTTTGGCGTATCGGGTGAAGACGCACCCCCCTGCGCAGTGAGTATGGGGGTCCCGGACCCCATGCTCGTCGTCCCAGTGGCCAAGACTCGCAGGCAGCTCAGTGTCTGTGACCGATGACGGAGGAGCAGATAAGGAAAAAAATAATACGCAATTGAACGTCCTTCCCCCACAGAGGAAGGAAGCCCCACCTGCCACCTGCCGCGGCACAGACGGCCCACGGGGCCCCGAGCTCCGGGAGGTGCGTCAGACGGGGCAAGGCCAGCCCTGTGCGGTCCCACGGCGGGGACCCAGACGCACAAAGCCCACAGAAATGGGAAACGGAGGCTTGCAGGGGCCGGGGGCGAGGAAAAGGGGGGGGCACGGTTAGGGACAATGTCGTCACGTGACTTGGTGGGGAGGTTCACGCAGGAGTCGCTCTGCCGCGTGTCCGACGGTCACACCGCGGCGTGGCGTGCCTTAGACGTGCACTGTGGTGCACGCCAACTCTCTCAATTCAGCTGGAGAAAATCAATGAAAAGGGACCCATGTGCTCGGTAGGGACTTACGACCCCGCAGCAGTGGATGGGGGGTGGCGCTGGTGGGGGGAGGGGACACCTCGTTCTAATTGGTGAGCGGCTTCCTGACACAGAAATGGCGGTGCTGGGACTCACCCTTCCATGGCGCACCGTCCGGCTCCACAGCACCAGGCAGAGAATGTGCACAAATATTTACACGTTTCCTTTATCACATGCAAATAAATATTAAGCCTGGATTACAAGCGGTCTTTTAAAAAAAATATTTCATGTGTGTGTATAAAAGAACACACATTTGGCCCTGGCCAGGGGGTTCAGTTGGTTGCATCCCCGGTCCCCGGGGTTGCAGGTTCGATCCCCAGTCAGGGCGCGTACAGGAGGCAACCGATGGATGCTTCTCTCTCACCTCCACGTTTCCCCTCTCCCTGCCTCTCTCTGAAGTCAACAGCCGAGTCATATCCTCGGGTGAGGATTAGAGAAAGAAGGCCCATGTGCAGCCTGTCTGCCCTGGGAGTACTCCCATCCTCTGAAAGTCGGTGGGAACATTTTAACAAGAGGCATTATCAGCAGCTAATGGAGAAGGAGTCACGAGGAGCGAGCCACGGAGCGCGTCGGAACACTAATTGGACGCGCGCAGAAATGCCTGCTGGTGCCTCTCCGACACCTGCTCCGTGGCTCCAGGCCCGGCGTTGCCCCATTTACCAACCCACGCTTCATTAGGAGACCGCGTGCGCCTCGGTAATAAACCCCGGACGCCGGCCTGCTTTATGTTTTCCACTTTGTACCTCCCGCGCACATTTCAGGGCTGGCAATGCCCTTTCTAAGGAGACCCGTGGAGTGGCCATGTGGGCCCCCTCCAGGCCGCGGCTGACCGTGGCCTTGACTTCACTTCAGAGGATGGCGACAGGCAGTGGGAAGCTGTTTGGTGGGGGGCGGCAGGGCACTGCTGATACCGCCCGGGGGGACTTCTCCAAGGCCGGTGCCCGTTTCTCTGCTCTCCACACAAACGGTGTCTCCAAGGTTCACGCCGTGGCGTCCTGCAGGGGCTCCGCTGTCTTGGGGGCACACTCTGTTCCCGAAATCTGACCATGAACACAGTGGAAGCACCATGGCCAGGTCCCTGACCCCGCCTGGCTGGCCACCTCTGCTGGAGGGCCTGTCGTTTCTCAGAGGTGCCCCAGGGCCGGGGTGTGGGCTCTGCCCACACATCACTCGGGGCGCCCGTCCCTGGCCCTGGCCAAGACCCCCTGCATCGGAGCCTAGATTCTCCGGAAGTGCGCATCATTTGGGGATGCGTCGCCCCAGAGCACTCCACCACGGACAGACAGAGGGTTGGACAGATGGACGGGTGGCCCACTCAGCTGGAGCTGCGAATTCCTGGACACACTCCTGGGTCACAGTAACCGATGGCCCTTTATCCTTCGCTCACCGCAGTCTCCTGCCGCCTGCTCCCGGGGGCTGGGGGCGGGGGTGCCCTGTGACCCCAGAGTGCCGTTCAATCCACTTCCTTCCTTCAATAAACCCTAAGTGTTGCCTCCGTGCACTTTCTGTCCCCCGTGTCACATCGAGATACGTCAAGATTGAGGAATGGCCGCCTTGGGGGGCCTGAGTTTAAGAGTTACTTGTTGTGGTTTGAGGGTGATTCAAGACTTCTGGCCAGAGAGTGGCTGCCCATGTCAGCAGCTGAAGTTCGTCCCAGGCTGAGTCCGGTGGCACTGAAAATGGCGGGGAACCCGGCGCCGAGAAACTGAGAGTTGGAACCTAATGGGGGAGGGACAGCCTGCAGATCGAGGGGAACTGAAGAGGCCGTCAGCGTGAGCAGAGGGGCGAGGCTGGGGTGTCCGAGGACACGTGTTTCCTGTGAGTCAGGGCCGGGCTTCTCGGGCAGGGCAGGGCCAGGTCCCTGTGCTCAGATGGGGGCGGGGGGAGGGGGCTGTCCGTGCTGGTCACGGGACCATTAATCTGGGCACGCACTTGTATTGTGTGCGTCTTCCTGGGAGTGCCACTTGTTTTATCCCCAAAGCAAACAGCCGAGAGAAGGCTGGGAGGCGAGTTTAGCTCCGCGCCCGAGCAGAAAGGCCAGCCAGCCTCCTGCAGGCCGGGCTTCCTGCAGCTGCATCCAGGCCATGCGCTTTGCGGGGAGGATGTCAAAGTCAGGGGGGAGGGTGAAACGAACCCCTTAACGCACAAGCACAGCAGGATGACCCTGGGATGCTGCTGGGACCCTCTTCTTGATCGTGTAGCAGGAGCGGGCCACGGCCGACATGCACCTGCTGAAATTCATTTGGGAGAGCAGTTGTTACAGATGACCTGGATTATGTTATAACTTTACCTTTAAGTCAGAAATTTAACATATTTTCATCCTCCCCCCCCACTCCGGTTCATGTATTTTTCTCTTTAGTGAAGATCTGTAACTTCCTTTCAACACTTGGAGGGGTAACGATTCCTGGACAGGCCCACAAGGAGACTGGCCTTCTGTACTAGTTTTGAGACTCAAACAGCCTGAACCCCTATAATTGCCCTGGACCACAGTTGCAAGCAGGTAGTAGTGTCAGAAGGAAAGCTCTGTGTTTCTATCAAGCACGTCATCACGGACCAGAACACATGTGGGTGCACTCAGGACAGAGCCACACACACGCTGTTCTGGGACGAAAACCTCATCTGTAAACACAAGATCTCTGAGCATGCTGACTTTAAATCGGCACAGAATTCCACCGCAGACGCTGCTTGTAATGCTGGTGCCGTTCTGTCTCCAAAGGCCTGCTCGGAAGTCGGTGCTGCTGATCACATTAACATGTACCGAGGCCACTTGGAAAAATTAAACCTTGTCAGCTCATTAACACCAGCGGCATTTACGTGGCCCTGCAAAGGGTCACAGGCACTAGACAGGCCCTCAGGCGGCGTGGAGACTTGCCTTTGGGGGCTCCGTGAGCGAAGCTGCTGTTTTGGTCTGACGTGCATTTTGCTTGGTGGCCTGGGATGTCCATCAGCGCTGGGTGTGCCAGTCCCTGGACCCTGCGATCTCATGGCCAGAGCCCGAGCCCACAGACAGGCCCACAGCTTGGCCGGGGTGCTCAGAAAAGACACACTGGTCCTAGGGAGGAGAAGAGACCCGTGGCTCGCTTCCCTCCGTTTTTAGGATTCTGTGGAGACGTTTCTGTGAAAGTGTTCGTTCCAGCCTCTGGCACGAGTCTGGGGGAAGGTAGGAGAGTGATACCATGTGGGGTAATGGATCCCTCAAAGCGCAGACCTGGACGCAGCACCTGGAAGGTTCTCGACCGATAGTTTCCACCCTGAGCGCATCCACGCTGCCCCTGGGAGGCCCCGCGCCGTCACGGGTGAGGGGCCTTGGCGGTGGGCGTCCAGTGCCTGGCCCCTAACTGGGGCTCCAACCCTCAACCACTCAGACCCTGTGTTCCTTGGGCGTCTTTCCGCAGAGCAGGGACAGTAGCACCCGCCCCCAGAGAGCAGGCAGCGGTCACCCTGACGTGGGGTGTGTGGTGGCCTCCCCACCGTCACATCTGCACACACGGGGTCACACACCCACAGCCCAGGCGCTGGTCACACCCTGGCCCATGGCACTGGCTGTGCTGGGGCTGCAGGGACACACGGCACAGAGGTCCTGTGTCTGTCACACTGAGGCGACACGACAGGACTTGGTCACTGGGGCTCTTGGGACCCCCCAAAACCCCTCCTTGAAGCACACGTCTAACAGGGCCAGTCACAGTGAATCGTTAGCACAGTGTCCACAACAGCAAGTCACGTCAAAAGAAAATGAGCCTCTAACTGCTGCAGAGACGTGCTCAAGTTGTAACAGTGTGCAGAGTGACAAGTCGAAGCTCCTTCTTGCCTTCCCCACGCGGAACCACTATGTTTGGCGACAACCGCTATTTCTGAGGCACGCACAACCATGGACTGACACGGGGCTCGTATCAGATCGGCCAAAGTCGGTTACATTTTTTCCTGTAAAAGACACATTTTTCATTTTCACCAGTACCTTGATGGATCTGGATATTTTGAGGGTGCCGGCCGTCTCCTGCTATTGGCTCCCAGTGGGTGGAGGCCAGGGGTGCTGCTGAACCCCTTCGGGTGCATCGGACAGCCCACAGCCAAGAATCACGTGGCCCAAACGTCCACAGCACCCAGAAAATCCTCGAACCACTTCTGACACGTCTGATCAGTCACAACATCTCCTCCACATGCTGCACAAATCTTTGTGTTTCGGCTGCATTCTGACCTTTTTTTTAAGATTTTATTTATTTATTTATTTATTTATTTATTTATTTATTTATTTTTAGAGAGGGAAGGGAGGGAGAGAGAGAGAGGGAGAGAGAAACATCAATGTGCGGTTGCTGGGGGTCATGGCCTGCAACCCAGGCATGTGCCCTGACTGGGAATCGAACCTGCGACACTTTGGTTCGCAGCCTGTGCTCAATCCACTGAGCTACGCCAACCAGGGCCATTCTGACCTTTCTTGAAATAATAAAGCATAATGCGCCAAAAATGTGCTGCCTTCCATCTTCCATATTAAAGAGGCTACACAAGAATTCACCAACTCTGATAGGTTTTTAAAAGGCACACAGACAGGACAGCTGTCAGCACACGATCTAACGACATCGGTTGGGGAATGAAGCCAGAGACGGCTGAGCTCTACGGGAGCCGCTGTAGGGGAAGAACGTCAGGGGCTTTTCGGCCGACCCCGTGTCCTTTAAAATGGGACAGGGAGTTCATGTTCCGGTTTGCTCTGTGCCGCCTCCACTCCCCAAATTCCACGGCACACACCTCAGAGTTGACTGTCTGTGCAGTGCCACCCGCGTGTGCCCCGGGCGGCCCAGTTTCAGACACAGACGGCTGGGCTTCCTTTCGACCAGGAAGCAGCGGTTTTCGAGGGCATGCAGCTGTCAGATGCCGAGTTACCCCCCATCCTGGGGCGAGTGAAATGCATCCTGAGCACGCGGGCCCCGGGGGCAGAACCCCCTGGGAGAGAGGGGGCGCACACAGCACGCTGGCCACTCTGCGTTAAGTGAGACACAGGAGACACTCGGGGCACATCAGCAGCACGGGGGGGGGGGATGGAGTGAAAACGGGGGGCGTGGAGGAGCTCCGGCAGCAGAAAGAGCCACTTCGGTGCCCTTTGCTGATCCTTGACCTCTCGCCTCAGGGGGCGTCTGAAACAGCAGGGACGCGTGCCGTTGGCTGGCACAGCACCTCGGGCCACTCTGAGAGCGCAGGCTCAGCAGCGTCACAGGTCACCCGGAGCCTCGCGCCGGCAGGTGCCGCCACGGGGCAGCGGAAGGACCCCGAGCGCCGTCTGTGCTGTGGGCTCGGGAGCACGTGGCATTCGGCGTGGACACAACGGGCAGTGCGGTTCAGCGATGGCGGCCTCTCCTTTGCCACCGCCGCCAGATGAGACCGCCTGAGGAAGCAGCAGCGCCCCGAACGCATTTCCCACCCAGGCTGTGTGTGAGAAGGCCAGGGATCGAGCCCCGGCTGGCGTAGCTCCGTGGATTGAGCGCGGGCTGTGAACCAAAGTGTCGCAGGTTCGATCCCCAGTCGGGACACATGCCTGGGTTGCAGGCCACGGCCCCCAGCAACCGCACATTGATGTTTCTCTCTTTCTTCCTCCCTTCCCTCTAAATAAAATCTTAAAAAAAAAAAAAAAGGCCAGGGATCGACCGCAGCAGTTCTGTTAATGGCGGCCCGACAATCCGCCAATGCAGGCTGCCAGCACCTGGAGGCCCCACCCCCTGACAGGAGAGACAATCTCGGATCTGAAAAGCTTTCCCCTCTTCCTTCCCCGACCTGTGGTCGCAAACCGCAGTCCCAGAGGGGTGTCTTCCTCCAGTGACTAGCAGTATCGGGGCGCACTGACCTTCTCCCTGCAGAACAAAAGGCCCACCGATAAATTTGCAAGGGACGTGAAAAGCCTTGCAAACACAGCAGCCTGTAGAAGTACACACCCTTTCAATCACCAAATAAACATTGTTATGCCAAAAAAACCCAAAAAAACCCGCCACAGGTAAAGTGTCAAACATTTAGGGCCTCCTCTGAATTTCTGAAGCTGCTGTATTTGGAAAATAATTCAACACGACTCTTTAAAATAAACTCAATTTGCAAAACTAAGCCTTGCAAGTGTTATTTTGATAAGATAAAAATGAACTTTAGACCAAAAACAGCAACTTGACCCAAGGGTAGGAGGGTTTCCTTGGGTTTGGTTGAGAATGCTGTGAGGTCTGAGAGGAGACGGCGTTGGTAACGTGTGGTATAAACAGAAACACTGAGTGTGCGATGAAATGAAAACCTTCCTGGGTCACCGGCAGCTTCGTAAATGACCCGAAAGGCCTGGGCCTGTGAGTTCACTTCGGGCGACCACGAGAACACGAGACAAAGTGCGACCCATCTTTCCTCTCGGTCCCCATCTCCCCTCGCAGAGCCCCTCAGCCCGGTGCAGCCCCCATGGGTGGGCGGGCAGACAGACCGCCCCTTCAGCCCTGAGTGAGTAACGAGGCGTCAGCCACCGCCCCCTGGACCCGAGTGGCAGGGGGGTCTCAGGTCACAGCCCACAGGACGTGGAACAGCCGTGTCCTTGCGAGGCGTTCCCTGAAAACGGCACAATTCCACCAGGAGGTTAAACAGGGAGACGGTAGGGAAAGCCGTAAAACCAGGAAGGCTCGAAAGTCAGTAAAACTCTCGTTTACACCGACAAAGCACAAGGACGTTCAGGGACAGGACGATTTGTCTGTGGGGCTGATTTCCTGTCCCCACGGTCGACGGCGCCCTGTCGGACACGGTCCTTGACCAAGGGGCCAAGTTCGAGACCAGTACCGACGGCACAGCCCTTGGCACCCCTGTGCTCCCCGGGGGGGGGGGTCCTGTGCCTGCCCGCCCCCTCCGCCCCCTCCCTGAGTGGCCGGGAGCGTCGCCGCCCCAGTATGCGGGCCAGGGAATCTGGAGCCCTGGGTGCCAGCAGCGCGGAATGAGGATCTTTCGGTGGGTCGTCTGCTCGGCTTCGGGGAGCCGGGGACTGCCGGTGCCCCTGCTTGCGGGCTCACCCAGGAGCCTCCGCGGGACTCCGCCTCTCGTTTCGGAAGGGAGCGGCGGGGCTGTGCACCTTGTTTACGAGACAAGACTTCACAGTGTCTCCTGTCACGCAGGAGTGTCAGTCCCTGGGAGCCGGCGCAGGAAGCAACAGGAAGGGGAAGACAAGGCGTTGGCATGGAATGATCCGGAACTCCCACTCATTCATTCATTCATTCATTCATTCATGTATTGATTGCCACCCCCCCCGCCGGCGGAACGCTGTATGTCAGAGACACGGAGCCCCGGGGAATCTCCCTGGGCCTGGACACAGCCCCCGACCTCCGAGAGGACGAGAGGATAAACCAACAGCAGAAGCTCGGACGACCCCGACCCCACGCGGCGTCGCTGGGACCCTTCCCCGGAGTCGACGTGCGTCTCGCTTCTGAGCGGATGGGGCTGCGCAGAGTGCGAAATAAACCGCCGCCAGTGCTGTTACGAGATGGTGGGAATGTTAAAAGCACAATTCTATAAATCATCTTAGCATGGAGATAACAGGAAAAACTTTTCAGAGGAAAATAGAAAAATCCATATTACCGTGAAACAAGAAAATGTGTGTCTCAGAGCCTGGCTGTTTACAAGCCCATTCCGCTCCCCGAATCGCACTGTTATTTACTGCGGACACGAAGCTGTCAGCTCACGGTGCGTCGGCCGGCGGAGCCTGGTCCCCGACGGTGTCGGACCCCGCACCCCCCACCGAGAGCCGCCACCTCGCAGACGCTTATGTCAGAGACGGCGTCCCCTTTCCAGGCAAACGATCTAGATTTGATTTCCGACCATCCTTAAGGGTGAAATTAGGGTCCAGATGAGAGAGCCGTGGCCTGTCCGGCCGAGCTCTGCAACACAGTGGACAGTCAATTACCTCGCAGACCGAGTGACATTTTTATGCTGACAACTCTCGGGGAGGGCACATTTGCGGCCTGACGTTGCCGCAAACATAATGTCACAGCCACAAACCCAAGTGCTTAGCAAAGCATTTCCATCCCTGAAATATGCTTCTCCTTCACGCTTTTACAGGCGGCCGTATTCCCATTATCACCCTTCATCCGGAGGACTTCCCTCCCTCCTTCCCTCTGCCGGCACCCTGACAGTGCTGACCACGGCACAGGCCTGCCCCCGCGTAATCGCCACGCTCCGTTTCCCGGCGCGCCTGTGGCACCGTGCCCCCGACGCTCAGGGGCTGCCTAAAGAACGCCCGTACACAAGCCCCTGCAGAGAGGGAGGCGAATGAAGCACAAACAGTCACCCGTGCTGGGACCGCGCACACCCCGCCCTCCGGCTCCATCTCCGAGTGTGGGGGGGTGCGCTCGGGCCCCTCCCTGGCACCTCGGGAGCCCCTCCCGCCACTCCTGATGGGTCCCCGCGCTCCCTCAGGGTGCCCTCCGCCTGCAGAGGGGATCTGACTTCGCTGTCACTGCATTTTTCCAGGCCCGTCCGCGTCCTGCTTTACGTGGACCCAAGAACCATTTAAGGTTAGGGCAGGGACCTTACACTTGGAGCCTCTGTCTCTGGGAATCGAAGAGGGAAGCCGGCCTGGTCCCCCTCATCGGCTCCTCGGACCACTGGGGTTGGGGGCATGGGCTCTGGCTGGGAGACGCCTGCCCACGGCCGTGCCTGGCCCTGGAGCCGGGACAGGGGCCGGCTGGCTGGGAGGACGCTGTGTGGTCACGGAGCCCAGACCACAGTCGGACACGGGGCCTGAGGACCGGACTCCACATCTCAGCGGGCGGAGCCGCACACCGTGGAGACTTCGAAACCCAGTGGGCGGAGCCTGCTGCTCTACGACTCAAACCCCTCCCCCGGCCCACGCACCTCAGTTTAGGGGTGAGAAACAGAGAGAATCTGGGTCTTTCCCTCAGGCCACACGACATCTGGAACTGGGAAGAAGGCGGCTGCTTCTCTCCTGCGCGTGGAGGGAGAGGAGACCGGTGTCCGCTTGCGCCGTCCTCTGAGGACACGCTGGGGTTGCCCACGGGCAGGACTCGCCGCCCAGCAGCCCCCCCCACCCCGGGGAGTCAGGTGTGACTCAGCGAGGTGGCCGCTCTGCGTCGATGTGGGTTTTGATCCACAGTTTCTTTGTCCTCCATGTTCTTCTCGTCCCTCCACCACAGCACGGCGAGCACCCCTCTCTGTGACCCCGAGTGCATTCTGTGGACTTGTCGTGGTCTCGAAATGCTGAGGTCTGAAAGGCCGTGTGTTAGGGAGACCTGTGCTTCCATGGCCCTAATCACGGTGTCTCCTTTTACTTCACGCATTCCCTGTCTTAAGACATGCTTCCAGTGTCGCAGGTTCGATTCCCAGTCAGGGTACATGCCTGGGTTGCAGGCCATGACCCCCAGCAACCCTACATTGATGTTTCGCTCTCTCTCTCTTTCTCTCTCTCCCCTTCTCTCTTCCCTCTCTAAAAATAAATAAAATAAAATCTTTAAAAAAAAAGACACGCTCCCTCCTGTCTCACCCGCTTTCACTCACCCCTTGTTCCAGAACGCCGGCTGCCATGTCACGAGACAAAGGTGCAGACGCTTCGGCCCGGGAGGCCGATTCCGACGGCTGGGAGGCGTGGAAACTCCCGCAGGGAAACGGTCCCCAAAGCAAGCCCTCCTCGTCCTGGTGACGAGCCTCAAGGTGAGGGTCCGGACAGCTTTTCCCCGTGCTCCGGGCTGCAGCCTGATGCCGCACATGGCGTGGCAGGGGACGCCCGCGAACAGCCCCCACTTTTCTGTGACGGCGGACGGTCCGTACACCATCGTCCACCGAGCCCAGCGTCCTCGGGGCCCAGGAAACAGCCACGAGAAGGGCCGGTGGGAGGGGCTGCTGGGACGCCCCGGGGACATGCTGGCCCCCGGTTGGTGGCTGAACAGCCACCTGGGCGTGTCTGCTTGCGGGAAAGCGACTGTCTGTCAGGAAGAGACAGTGATCTGAACCAAGTCCTGAACCAAATCCAGAACGGCACGTCTCACGAGGAAACCTCCCCTTCTTACGACCACGGCCTCAAAGCCCAAGCTGGCTGTCCCCAGGTCGGCCTCACTCAGGCCCTGGACGGCAGCCCCAGACCCCGGACGTGGGCCCGAGGACAGCCCGGGTCCTGGTGTTTCTGCCGTGGGGACGGGATGGGCTCTGGGAGCCGAGTGCACATGTTCTGGAAAGAAAGGCTTTCATATCTTTGAGAATTTTTGTGGGGCCATTTTAACATTGAAGATGGAAGAAAATAAGCAACGTGTTTGGAAAATTATGTTTTATTTTTCCTAGAAAGGTAAAAACGCAGCTTCAGTGCAAAAAAGTATATTTTTGCCGTGTGTGGAGAGGGTGCTGCGACGGATCGAATGTGTCCGAAGTGGTTTGTGAGGTTTCGTGCTGGAGGTTCCTCGCTGGACGACAGTGGCCCAACGGAGACATTAACTGAGAACAATGCACGCTCCACCGTGCAGGGGGGGCCGACAGACCCCAAGTGTCCAAACCGACAAAGTCACTGGTGAAGATGAGAAATGGGTCTTCTATTTTAGGGAAAACTAAAGGGACCTTTGGCCCACCGACAGGGTCATCAGGCTCCCAGGTGGCGTCAGAGGGCAGAGCAAGCCCGCGGCTGAGAAGGACCGGCAAGGACCCCCTTTCGCCATCCGCATCGGTGCGTCCATCCGAGTGCAAGGTCAAGAGCTCGTTATCCCCTCTGTGCAGGGCCAGACGAGCCAAATTAGGGCACGGGGTTCAAGCAGGCACAGCTAATGATGCCAGCGAACCGCATCCCACCCTCTGGGCACGTCCCTTTCAGAGGGACGCTGCAACTCCCTGGTTGGCGATTTCGTCATGGCCTCGGTGGGGGCGTTACCGGGGTGGACCCACAGCATGACACGCATCCGTTCAGTGTTCGTTTTTGAAAAGGGTAACACAGGCAGAATGACATGGTCCCAATTAAGATTAGTTTTAAATGTAAAAATCGTGGAGTTACCAGAATGTACAATGGCAGACGGGTTTTAATTGGGGGAAAAAACACCGTGTAACATCCTACTCACTTGGCGGTTTGTTTTATTGAATTATGCTGTTGTGTTTCTATTGAAAATGATAAAGTGATAGAAATCAACCCAAATCATCCTCAGAAACTGGAAAGAGAGTGAACGGTGAAAGTTAAACATAAAACCTAGAAAGCATTCTCACAACCAATGTTTTTTTTCTAGTCTTCACTCAGAGAATGTAGAAGCCGAGCCCGTGTAAGCCGGGGCAGCGTTCCGCGGGAGAGACGCAGGATGTCAAGGTCAAGTTTCCGAGAGCCCGAGGGAGGCCCCCAGGTTCAGGGTCGGTCCCCGTGGGAATGACGGTGGACACCAGAGACGGGGTGCCCCACCCCCGGCACTGGGGACGGCAGAGTCTCTCCGCCCGAGGATCTGACTGCCAGACAGACGGACGGACGGACCGGTCCCGCCGCAGCTGCAGCCCCGGGGCCGGGCTCCAGGCCCCGCGTCCTGAGGGCGTGTGCAACGCGCTCACCCCTCCTGAGCCGCGGCCTGCTCCCCTGTGGAATGGGCTCGTGACGGCGGGTGCAGCAGAGACGAGGGGCTGACCCCAGAGCCTGGCCCCGGCACCCACGTTGCTCAGCCTCACCGACAGGGAATCCGTCGGAGAAAGACAGCAACCCGAAACCAGCGTGGGTGCCGGGAGGGCCCCAGACACGACGAACCGAAGCCGCCTTCAACGCTGTCTTGTCCCCCACTGCCGTGCGTTTGCCGCCCAGGGAGGGACACCAGGCGGGACGGGCGAAGGGGCCGAGGAGGACAGAGTGGCAGCTGCAGAACGGGCACGGGGGTGTGATGCCCGGCACAGTCGGCGATGTCGTGATGACCGTGTGTGGTGCCAGGCGGGTGCCAGACGCACCAGGGGACGCTGTGTGAAGTGTGTGGCTGCCCTTCCTCCCGCTGCCCTGCCCACCTGAAACTGACACAGGACGATCCTGAAACGCAACTGTGATGGAAAACACGTTGAAGAGCAGGGTGACGGCCCTGGGCACCCACACACCTCCAGCCTCTCCCGTGGGCGTCACCAACAACCTCGGTGTGCCGGCGGCGCTCCTGCACAGAGAGCCGGGCGCTCACTGAGGGTCCCGGCCATGGAGAGGACGCCCCTCCCGAGGTCTCTCCTGCAGGTGGCACCGAGGCCCCGACAGGTGGCAGAGCTCCAGCAGGACCCTGTGCACGACGGTGAAGGCGGTGCCTGAGCCTCGGCCGCAGGGCCAGCGCCGGCTTCACCCTCGGCGTGAACGGCAGTGGCTTCAGCCGAGGGGGCGCTGGGACCCGTCCCTCGGACAAGCCGGCGTCTGCGTCCCCAGGTCCTCGCCCCTCGTCAGGCAACTGGTGCCCCCCGTGCAGCTGCGCTTAAGTTCAAACCACACCCACACACGTGTTCACAGGCATGTGTGTGCACACATGTGCACAGCTGTGTGCCTCGTGCACAGTGCTACACATGCTTTTCCCACTGGGTTCTCCTGCCTCGAAATACATCTTTGAATTTTCATGTAAGGAAATTATTTTAGCTCTTCCCTGACCTCAGCAGTAATATTTAAAACTCTTGACTAATGAGACACTAATCTTCCTCCAGAGCATTTCTCAAATATTTAGAATCTCTTATACCGTGAGGATTGTTTAAAAACAAGGCTCCAACTCTGATACCCGTGAGAAAGTCTACGGAGGACTCAGCACACGGATGTTCGTCCTAAGAACACACTCGTCAGAGACGTGGGCGTAGCTGCCGCCAAGCAGACCAGGTCAGAGCAGACCAGGTACCAGGACCCTGTGAGGCGACCCTCCTGCTCTTGCTCCTTTCCCCCCCCCCCCCCCAGCTGGGACGGAGGGCCCTGCCTCAAATGCTGATTTCACTCGGTCAGCAGGGTGCACAAGTACTTTTCTAAAAAACTCTATTCATTGCTTTTTAGAGAGAGAGAGAGAAACATCGATTCACTGTTCCACATATGTATGTCTGCACCAGTTGCTTCTCGTATGTGCCCTGACCGGGGACCAAACTCCCAACCTTGGCGTATGGGCACGATGCTCTAACCCAGAGGTCCACCCGGCCAGGGCCCCAAGTAACTATAGAAATATCCTGTGAAAGACGGACAGACCAACAGTTGGCTGGAAACTACAGTTATTCCTCCCAGTTCCCCTGTCAACCTCCTTTTTCCCTGTACCACAGCTCACCAGGCACAGGCGGCTGATTGTTATAAATTTTATTAGAATCATAGAAAATAATACATACAGATAACCATAGGATACACGCACAGGAATTTAAAGATACTTTTTATACTTTTCAATATGAAACAGAGTACGAATCTCACAGAGATAAATTGCTGGAAGCGCGTGACACAGAGCGGCCGAGCCAACGGTGACAAGCACAGGCGCGTGACGGGGAGGTGCGCTCTCGTCACCACACGCGGCGTGAAATGCGGGTGCCGCGGGAAGCGTCTCCTCTCGTGCGACTGGAAGCAGCGGTGGTCCGATCCCCCCAGCTATGTACAGTATATACAGACCTCGCAGAGAAAGCTAAGTTTTTCTCCTTTGCATATAACGACTTTGTCTCCAATGGGATCTCTACATGGAAAGCGATGCTCTCTTCTTCCTGATGCACACACTGCTGGCCTCAGGTGCTGATGACTCTGCAGAGAACCAGAGGTTTCTGCAAAATGTGATGTTGCCAAAAAAAAAAAAAAAAAGAGGTAAAAAAAATTGATTTTGCCATGTCTAGCACGACCTGCCCCGTCCATGGATTCCCTACGTATTGCTGTGGGGTCAGGTCGTGGGGACCCTTCGAACACTGTGCACAGCAGGGCGGAGCCACGTGCGCGGCAGCCGGCTGCGCCGCCCGGTTCTGTTACAGATTAAACCGGACACGAAAAGCTGGCCAGACTCGCGCGGGCGGCCGGCCAGATTTCATTAGAAAACCACCCCTGTCACCCAAAAAAGAGAGGGTCCCTTAATGGAATCGGAAATGGGAAATGAAAAATCGTGTGAATTTCGCCCAATGTTTGGGTTGAGATTCGGGCCCTCCCTTATTTTCTCCACAGTGCGCTGTTCCCCAAACCCGAAAGCTTGTTCATAGGTGTGAAGGAAACAATGTGTTTTTTATCATTTTTCCTTATTTCTGAGAAAGGAGGAAGTGGGATCGTTTCGGTATCTCATCATCGAATGGAATAAAAAAAGCTCTGCCCGGAATGGAATGCGAGCTTCCCAAAGGCGCCCGCTGCCCCGGCCTGAGGTGGGTCCCTTCACACGGACGTCCGGGCAGGCAGGCCCGGTGTGAGGGTCAGCCAGGCCCACGCCCGTTTCCTTCGTCACGGTTACGGGGCGCTCCCGGGCAGACGCCGGTGAGCGGGCCACGTGGCCCTCTCCAGTGGACAGAGGGGCAGGGAGAGATCTGGGCGGAACCCCAGCCGGGCTAGAGGACACCGGCACCCACAGCACCCCCGACCTCGAGGGCCGGCGGCTCCAGCCCTTCCATGAGTCACGTGCGCACTCTTCCCAACGGCGGGGGGGGGGGGGTTCAAACGCATCTGTGACCCTCCCAACTCGACCCTGAGTCCTGAGTCGGCCTTCCCAGTGACGCCGCTGCGGCGGGACAACGGCGTGGGGGCCACATGAGCGTTTCTGCGTCGATAAACACGGCGCACGTGCGTGTCCGGCGGGAGCGCGGGAGCCTTTGCCCACGGGCAGTGTCGGGGACGACGGCTTAAGGTCGTCCGTGTCGGAAGTCTGAAGTCCGAAACGTGGGGAGTCCTTTGGTTTATGTCGAGTATTAAGGCATTTCAGAGTCTCCTGAAAGGGTGCACTGCATTGTAAGTCATGTTCGTATCATTCCTACGCAGAAAGTTGAAAATACAGAGTTGGAAAAAAACATGCACAATCACTGCATTTCATGAAAGCACTTTTTTCTCGGCCGATTCACTTCCCGGTGAGCAGTCGGAAGGACCTGCCGTCACCACAGGGCGCCAACGGCGAAGCACAGGGCCAGCGGCAGGCAGCTGGCCGCGGGGCGGGCCTTCGGCGGGGCTGGCGAGGACCCCCTCGCATCCGAGTCTGTCGAGGACAAGAAACGGCTCGTTAGCGCGGGTCCCGCCGGCACCCGTGACCTGGCAGAAACAAGGTTTCCCTCCCACACCCGGGCCCCGGCCAGAGGCCCCCCTCGGCCTGCGCCGGCGGCCATGTGTACCTAGGAAAACACCGATGTGGTTTTCTTAGACAGTTCTAGGCTTTGTTCATCTGGGTTACTTAACGTTAAGCTGAAAAAAACAACTTAAGGATCTTGAATCAAGGGTTTAATTAAAGAAAGCTTCACTGGATAAGGATGGGAATGATCTGTGTTTGTTTCTATTGTTTTTTTTTTAAGATTTTATTTATTTATTTTTAGAGAGGGAAGGGAGGGAGAAAGAAAGAGAGAGAGAAACATCCATGTGCGGTTGCTGGGGGGCCGTGGCCTGCAACCCAGGCATGTGCCCTGACTGGGAATCGAACCTGCGACACTTTGGTTCGCAGTCCTCACTCAATCCACTGAGCTACGCCAGCCAGGGCTTGTTTCTATCGTATACACTTTCAGATAGGTGATAGGGCATGATTAACGAAACATCATCTTTCAAACAAGGCCAGCAACGGCAGCCCGTCTCCTCGAAGGAGGCCTCGTCCGCACCATCTGCGTGGCCGAGCCCTCCCATGGCCTAGAGCCCGTCCCGCCAACAGTCACTGGGCCGCCCGGAAACGCCCACTCTGTCCCTCTCGGTGTCCTCGGGACTGGACAGCACGTCTGCGTCACTTTAAAACCACCCTCCTCGTCATTGGCTGATTATTCCTGCTCCGGCTCCCACCGAGGCGCCCCGCCGGGACGCTCTGCCTGCCGCCCATCGGGGCGTGTGCAGAGTCCCGCCGGTTCTGAGATGACCGGTTCTCGCGTCTGCGTGCGGCCTGGCTGTCTGTCTGTCTAACCCGAGTGCCGCGGCCTCTCCGTGCTCTCACAGGGAGACGGTCTCCTGCCCGTCTCCCCACCCCCCTCTCTCTCTGTCAGCCAACGAGGCCCCGCCGAGCTCTCCAGGGCGGGGGTGGGGGGTGGGAGGCTTCAGCCTTGAGTGCTGGACACCGGACACCGCGGCCAAGGCCGAGCTCCGAGAAAGGCAGGGAGCACAGGTATTCACGCCCCTGAGACGGCAGAGCAGGCTGTGGGGCCGGCCGCCCCTCCCCCGCAGCCGGAGCCCCAGAGGACGGCAAGCCGGCCTCCCGCCCGCGGGTCCCCAAACGCACGGGGTGACCGTCTTCACCCGCGGGCGGGCGGGTGGGCCCACAGACGCTGACCCAGGGCTGCGGAGGGCCGGCTGTGCCCGGGACGAAAAAGCCTGCGCAGGAGTGAACCCTCCCGGGTCAAGGGTCAACCCTGTGCAGGTCAAGGGTCAGCTGTACGCAGCCTGAGGTCTGAAAACTCCAGATTTGAGATTTAGAAGATAGAATTTTCCCACCACTGTCACTGATAAAGTACAAACCCAAGCCTGCTTCCCCACCCGTCCCCCGACAGCGGATTCCATCGTGAAACAGGCTGCATTTGGATTTTTAAAGGGAAACTTAGTGTGAACCTCGTTTGAAACAGAAACAAAGAATTTGTTTTAGGTGTTTTTGGTCTGGCCAAGTGGTTTATGACCTTAATAAGGTTATTTTTTCTACTTTTTAAAGAATTGGTAAGACGTAACTATCATTTCTAGAAAACAAATAACTTGAATATTAAAAATCTTTAAAAAATTTCTGGGTTCAATGCTGCCCTTAAGGAATTCTGTTTCTACATGCAATCCAAAGGCAAATTTAGGCTCAGAATGTGGGAAAAAATGCAAATTCACAGTTTTGCTAAATACTTGCTAAATTTTCTGTCTTCTGGCTTTTACGTTTCTCCTCATTTCGCACAACGCGGGCCTCACCCCCTCCCCCGCCCCCCAAACCTCCTCGGCGCCCCGCCCCCACCGACGCGTGGTGGGAGGAGCGTGCGCAGGCGCCCGACGCCTCCGCGGGGCCAGGGCAGGGGCCCCGCAGACGCGGAGGTGCCCCCCCCCGAGCCTTACTGGTTATCCGCGGGACCCTGACGGGCTCGCTGCTGGCGCCATCCCCTCCGGCCGTGGTCGCGCGGACGTGGATGATGTAGCCCCCCTCCTCCACGGGCAGCCGCAGCTCGGCCGAGGTCCCCGTGGTGCTCAGCACCCGCACGCCGTCCTGGCCGCTCGTCCTGTAGAAAACCTGGGACGGGGACACGTGTGCTCGCCACGGGCCGGCTCGCGGGCGCTCACGGAACCTGCGGCTGTGGCCGTATTCAGCCCGTCACAGCTCTGTCCGGAGAGGCTGGCTCGTGGCGGGACCATCAAGTCCTCAGGCCCGGGGGATGGGCAGGGGGAAGGTCACCGTGGGCGGGGTGTTGGGGGGCTGGATGGGGGACACCAGAGAGCCGACATTGCTCTTAGCGTGGCACGTGGGGAGGAGCAGACGCAGCAAACTAACATAAAAAAATCCACATTTTATCCAAAATCTGCACACGGCAGACTTATTTCACCTAAACCGCACTTAAGGAGTCAGACGTTTCGGAAAAGGGCCCTTTTACTAAGCGGGTTGGCCCGGGCACGACAAAACTGCGTTACGGGAGGAGGCCGGGTCGCGCACGCGGAGAGAGCCGGCCCGGCGGCCGGGAAAGGAGTCCCGGCGCATGCGCGCTCACCTTGTACCCGGTCACCTCCGACTCGTTCTCGGCCGCGCGCACCCGCTCCCAGCGCAGCAGCACCTTCGTGTCGGTGGCGTTCCAGACCACGTTGCCGGGCGGCTGGCTGGGGGCTGGGGGAGGAAGTGAGAGGTCGGGGCGGGGGCGGGGGCAGGCGCGGGGCACCCCCCCCCCCCCGGAGCGGATACGCAAGAAAATAAAGCGGCTCAGCGGCTCAGGGGGCGGACCTGCGCGCACCCCTTGCACTGAGCTTTCACGAGGTCGCCCGAGGGCCTGGGGACGTCAGGAGGACGCGCGTGGCTCGGAGCTGCAGGGGCCGGCGCGGATCTGGCTGCTGTGGCCCGTCCACCCCAGACACACACACTCCTGCCCCCGCGACCGACCCACGCGGAAGGTACGTACGCATCTTCTTGGTGGTGGCGTTGACCGTGGCGCTGAAGGGCCCGGCACCCGCGCTGTTGTAGGCCCGGACGGCGGCGTGGTAGGCGCGGTGGCTCCGCAGGCCGCGGAGCCGGGCCGAAGTCTTGCCGGCCGCCACCGTCACCCTGCGCGGCAGGCCCTCCTCTCCGCTGCTCCAGTAGCGCACCTGCGGGCAGAGCGGGGCAGAGCCACCTTCAGGCCCGGGGGTCCCGCTGCGGGGGGCGCTGCGGGCGCTGCGTCTTCCTCATTGACTGAACAAGTGTTCGCAAGGCGCCTACTGTGTGCCGTGCCGCCCCGGGCTCTGGGCCGTGGGGTCAACGGAAGGGTGTCCAAGAGACGGACAACAAACAAGTGCACAGATAAACCGGGAAGCTGCAGAGAAGGCGCGCTAAACCCCAGGAGAGGCGAGTGCTAGCGAGGGGACAGGAAGGAGAAAGGGCCTAGCCAACGTTGAGGGGCCCCTGCCCCGCCCACCCGGGCCAAGCCCGACTGCAGAAGGCCGGACGCCAGGCTGCAGCTCCCTGACCGGGGACTGCCCCTCTGGGAGGGCAGTGACCCCGGGGACAGAGCACCACCACGGAGCCAGCTCCCAGCGGCTGCCCTGCGGTGACGGCCACGTGAGCACCAGGCCGCGGAGCTGCTGCGGAGGAAGGGGCGGGGCGGGGCGGGGCGCGGTGGGAGCCGATGGGGAAACGCCTGCGAGGGTTTCGTTCTTCCGCGCTGTGGGAAACGACCTGGGGCTTCGCCTAGAAGCAGACGCTCACAGAGCGCAGCGATGGGCGCGGGTCCCGCGGGGCTTTGCTGGAAGTCCGACTGTTGGAGCAGCCAGAGCGAGGCGGCGAGCGCGGCCAGGGCTGCGCGGCGGCCAGCAGGAGGCTCACGCGGAGCGCGTGCGTGGCCGCCCGACCGCCGGGACACGGGACGCAGACGCAGGGGCAGGCTGTGCGCACGTGTGTTACTTTCATGAAGACTCCTCACTCGCCTGCTGTCCTTGGAAGATGCCCTTTCTTTCTCTCCTTTTCCCACTCTTCGGAGCGAAGTGCAGAGACAGGGAACCGTTGGACAATTTGTGCACGTGAGGCTGCTGGCCCACGTGGGGGCAGTGGCCCCGCCGGGGGGGGGGGTTGAGAGGCCGCGGGCCTGGACTGGGGCGGAGGGCGGGGCCCGGTCACACTGCGCCTGGGGGCGGAGTCGCCGCACGGCTCTGGTTGACCGGGGTGGTGGGCGTGGGGGAGGGCGGTTCTCTTTGTTTTTTGTTTTTTTTTTTAAAGAAACCCTGATTTTAAGGTGAAATGCCCCGAGCTCAGAGTTGGCCCCATTTCTTGCAGACAGTACAGGTAGGACACAGTGTGGTTATGGGCTGCACAGGGTGACCGGTTTCAGTCCGCTGGGGAGAGACGCTGGACGTTACCGCTTTTTGCTGTTTGAGTGAACAACTATCAGTTCGTTCTGTGAAAAAATCGTAGCAAAGCACAAATTCGGGGCTTTCCGTAGTGATCCCAGATTAGCACACTCATGTTACACCAGCCCAGCATTTCCCCTCTGCGTGCGTGTGTTGATATGTGCACATGTGTTTGTGCATGTGTTTGTACGTGTGTGTGCGTGTGCACTTGTGCGCACTGCGTGTCTGCGTCCCCCTGGAAAGGAGCGATTAGCTCTTCTAAGAAGGACGTGAGCCAAACGACTGGGGAGAAGTCGAACGTGTCGTCCCCACAGCTTTGAAGCACCGAGTTAGCAGTGCAACTCGATGGCGTTTTAGCCGCATAAAAAAGCACATAAATGGCAGGCGCCGTGTGCCACTGCGGGAGAAAACCACATGGGTAGGGCCAGAGCGACACGCCAGGGCGTCTGCTCCGGAGCCGCGGCCGAGCTCGCGGCGGGCGGGGCCGGGGCCCGGCCGGTCCTGGCTGTGCCGACGGTGAGCGAGGCCAGCGAGGAGGGTTGGCAGGGGCCGGGATGACGAGACAGCGGCCCCCTCCCCGGAGGTGCCGCCCGGTTGTCAAGGAAGAACAGCGTGTGATCGCGGATCCCAGTCCGGCGTGGGGGAGGCCTGGGGGGCGTGGCCTGAGACGCAGCCCAGATGGGGGCAGGGCTGGGGCGGAGCCAGTCTGACGGGGTGGGCTCCGAGGACCCGCGGGGGCGGCCAGGACAACGGAGGGGGGCAATGCGACCCGCCAGGGTCGTCCTCCCACTCACTCTGGTCGCCACCTGGGCTCCGACCCGTGGTCCCCCCTTTTCCGCGTGAAGTTGCCTCGTCAGAAGCCCCCAAACGCTGTTCCTCCGGGGACAGGATTAGAGAGGAGATAGACGCACGCGGCCCCGGGCCTGCGGAAGCCCTTCCACGCGTCCGTCCCCAGGAGGGGCCGGAGGTCCCGGCGGCCGATCGCTGCGCAGAACCAGACGTGACCGCAGGTGTCCATCCTCACGTTCAAGGAGGAATTGCTTCAACGGAGAAGATGCCGCCACACCGAACGAACATGGTGTTGGTTAAAACTGATTATGGACTCTTACTTGGCTCTCCTTTAAAACGGTGTGAATATGCATTACACTAAAAGAAAGGCTAAGCAGTGACATTAATATTCCCGATTTCTGTGAAAATTTTCCCAAAAATGTTTATATGAGCCTAGGCTCTGTTCTCCACACAAAGAGGGAGAAGTCAGGAGTGACCGGAGACAAAGGGCCGTCTGTCCTCCTGGCTGTGCTCCGTGGAGGTGCCCCCTCGCGCCCCCGAGCACCCCCGCTCTGCCCCCACTCCCCGGGGCTTTACAGGTGCGGCCACGGCGTGGGGCGGCACCCACCCGGAGCTGCCGAGCCCTCGGCCGAGGGAGGAGTGGGGCGAGAGCGTTGGTGCTGCCGGACACCAGGGCACCGTCCACGGAAGGCAGTGGAGGCAGATCGCAGCGCACAGGCGCCCGAGGGCCAGGAAGACGGTGGGGCGGGGTGGGGGGGGAGCCAGCTGGGGCACCCGTCAGCCTCGGACCCTCACTTGACTCTCTGCCCCGCGGGCAAGTCCACGAAGGGGAGACCCGACTGGTGACGCAGGAGGGAGGGAGGGACAGAGAAGAAAGGGGGCGGATCTAGAAACCATCGAGCAGAGGCCCGATGTTAAAGACTCAGACCCGTGATGGAGCTCAGCGGAGGGCGAGGAGGTGATTGAGGAACCCAGAACATGGATGGAGGAGGGTGTGAGCACCGTGCAAGCACAGGTCAGAGGCACGGAGGACGCCGTGAGCGTTCTAACCCGAGTTCCAGAGGGAGAGAGCTGGGCAATGGAGAGGAAACACCCGAGAGTTTTCCAGAACCGAAGAAACCCGGGGGTTTCCACGCTGTGCATTCTGTCCACAGACGCAGCGTCAGAACCGCACTGAATTACGCGGGTCGCCCGGGGGTGCCGGGAAGTTGGGCGACGCGGGGAAAACCCACATGCTGGGTGCAGGGCACGGCATCCTGCTGTTCCTCGTGCTGGTGCCGCAGACCCCCTTCCCCGTGGGGGGTGCGTGCCCGGACGCCAGGTGGACGCCTGCAGCCACCGGGGGGACCCGGCCCCTAAATCGCACTCTGCCTCTTCCCGTGACACACACCTGGGACCAGGCCGATGCACAGACCAGATGAACCACCGGATGGTTCACGAACTAAAACCTCCGAGGGGTTGATTTGTGGAATTTCCGTTACATTTCCGGGGCCCGGGGGGCCACAGGGCTCGACACCCGGGGTTGGGGACCTCAGACGCAGGGTCGGGGGCTGACACACTCAGACCGACACTCTGGGTGTGCGGCACGCCGAAACTCCCGTTTCTGGGTGAGAGACTTTTTCCTCCGGGACCGTAAAACCACTCCGCGGGCCGGAGCATCTTTACGAGCGCAGAAACGAGCTCGGGGACGTCGGGGTTCTGAGTGCGGTCGCCGTTTCTGCGAGGGGTTCGGTCGTTCCGAGAACGAATGGCCCTGAGGAAGAGTCCTCGTGCCGCTGCGGCTGAGACGGCACTTAATTTAAACTTGAAATGAAATGCAGTTTATGAAAATAATGCGCTGAAAAACGGCACCTTTTTTTAGCCATTAAAGCACAGGTATGAAGTCTAAACTGCTCTTTTAATGGGCTAAAATAATTCTGTTTATACTTACAGATTTTCAGAGAGGAGTATTTCAATTGAGCTGCCGGACCGAACACATTTAAACAGATATCAGGCAGGCGAAAGTGTCTCCGGCGGTGCTTCGGAGGAGACAGCCAGATCTGCAGTCTCTTTTTGCCCCTCACTGGGGTCTCAGGCCTGGGAGGGCCCGGGCCTGAGGGGCAGGCAGGCCCCTCGCCCCCTGACCTCTCCTGTGGGTTTGGGCATGGACACAGGAGGCGGGGGCGGGGTGGGTCCCAGGTTCAGTCCCTCCAGGCTGAGCTGGGGTCTGGCAGGAGCCTCTCTGCCCGACAGGGACTCGGCTCTGCTGGGGCTGCCTGGCTCTCAAGGGCATCTGCCGGCTCCCAGTTTCTGCAAGTGTGTCTTCAGGGTCGGTGGGGTTGGGGGGGCCACCCCACTCTCCTCTGTTCTTCCGCTGGGTCCAGAGTGAAGTTGCCCCTTCGCCTGACAGCAGGGAATCAGACTCAACACGCACGTCTTTCCTTCCCAGCAGAACTTTCATCCTCAGAAACCTCCTCCAGCACCTGCCGTCTCTCTCCCGTCCCGGTGAAAGCCCTGGGGAGCCGCACACCCACCCGGCCGCAGACGGCAGGAGGCGGTGAGGGCGGCTGCGGCGTCTCCGTCCGGTAACCCGCACGCCTGTCTGGGGACAGTCCCTGCTGAGCACTTCTAAAGACCGACGAGGTGCTGGGACACAGGCTCGTCTGTGCTGTGGGCCAGGTCCACACCCGGGTCTCCGTCGCTCACCAGGGTCCAGGCCCAGAGGAGTCTCAGGACGCGGCCTGTGGACAGCGCGCCACCGGATCCCGGTGTCCCCCCCCCTTCCCCCTCCGTGAGCTCTGTCCGCAGGCACGGGAGCGCGTCAGCTTGGTGGGACGCCGCCATGGCCCTGGGAAGCCAGCCCTTCAGTGAGGACTCCGTCCCGTCGGGGGAGCTGGTCGGGGGCGCAGCCCTCATGGGGGAGCCCGGCGGGGTCAAGGCCACGTGGGGGGAACGGTGCCCAGGCAGCCGGCCCCCACTGGGAGCTCCGTGCCCTGCGAAACCCTCGGTTTTCCAGGTTGGTGTTCACATCCTGACCGACGCTGAAAACTCCGATGTTCTTCTCTGTGTGAGTACAGAAACCAGGTCTGAAGGCGTCCTCTGTTAGGGCGTCTTCGTCTGCGCCGGTCTCGTTCTCGTCCCACTTCCGGGGGCCCCGGGGGAGGGACACACCGGCTGCTCCTTCGGGACCGGGGTCAGGCCCCGTGGACGGCCGGCGGGCTGCCCAGTGGCCGGCGCGGGCTGCGAGACTGCGCCCGGGACTCGCCCCCCAGAAGACGCACCCCGGCCCCTCCCCACCCGCCTCCCACCGAGGGCAGCGCAGGGGAAACACGGCCCCAGTCCCACGCTCCGGTCCTGCTGTCTCCGCGTGACTTCATGGGGCGTCAGACTCCCTGCCAGGGACATCCACCGGAGGACCCACACTCAAAACAGGGGGGGCCCCAAGTCTTGGGGCTGCCGGACGATGGCCGTGAGGTAGGTGGTCTACTGCTATCGCCCTCATCGGAGCGACTTCGGACAGAGCGCCCCAGCGTCTCGCCCAGGCTGTGTGAAAGCAGAGCCCGGCGCGGCGGAATCGGGTGTGGCTCAGGTGCGATCTCAGGGCCACACTCTGCTGCAGGTGTGCTCCCTGCGTCCCCCGCCCCCACCTGTCCCCGCAAAGCCGTTTCCCCACCCGTGGGGCGCCGCCCTGGCTGCCACCATCTGTGGCACTCGGGTGCACAGCCCCGGGGCTGGAGGGGTTCCCCGCCCGGGCTCGGGGGCCTGCTGTGCAGTCGCTGGTCCTTCCTTCCTCCCTCGGCTCTGTGCTCCCCACTCCGGGGACCTCAGCCAGCGTCCTGTCACTAACCCACAGGAGGACGTCCCCACGCCCAAAGTGCGTCCCAAAGTGTCCGTGGACGAGACCCATCCCCGGGTGTCTGGGGTCAGCGGGTCCAGGACGGTTCTGGGAGCTCATCTTTAGTGGAAAACTCAGGTAAATCTGACGGCCGAGGTCCACGGGACACCAGTGAGTGTCACGCTGCTGAGCGATCCTTTCTCTGTCACGTTCGCTCAGGTCAGTGCCCGTTTGGCCCAAGGGACAGAAGGTCCCTCAGGCTCAAATACCGCCCACGGGTGTTCACACGGGTCAAGGGGCTGGGGGAGTTTCAACAAAGGCTGGACTGTGGCCGAGAGGTCGCTGTCGAATACCCGCAGGTGAACATGGCGACCTCCAGGCAGCGGCTGCCAGGCGTTCCCGGGACTCACCTCGTAGCCCAGCAGGTGGCCGCTGCTCAGCCTCCACGGCACGGCGCCCCAGGACACCTCGATCTCCGAGGCGGACAGACTCTCCGCCGAGACCCGCGGCGGCGCAGCTGCGGGCTCTGCCGGTGGGGGACACAAGGGGAAGGGCGGTCTCAGTGCTGGCAGCACGTCTGAAACACCCACCGCGGTTCCGGGTGTCGGCCAGCATGGTAGGGAGTGGGAAAGTTTCCACAGTGGGCGGCGAGAGTGTTTGAAAACACGACCGTCACATGCAAACAGAGGCACCAGCTGATGTCCATTTCTGAGGACCTAGCAGCATTGGACCCACGCACGGCCCTGCTCTGGGGCCGCGGTGGCCTGGGCGCCCCCTCCACCTGGTCCTGGACCCCCACTTTTCCTCCTCTTCCCTTCATGCTCCCCAATCACCACCGCCGCTCTTATCCTGGCTCCTGCCTGGGCACCACCACACCCACGAAAGCTACTGGTTATCGCTTTTCAACTCCCCAACGACGGTCAAGGGCTACAGGTGTCACCTCTGCACTGGTGAGTGGCTGCGGGGGTCCAGGCCGCTTGCACCCGCATCTGGGCGGGGCACCCTCCAAAGGGGTGGGCATACACAGGACGCACACGGTCAGGGGCCCCTCGGCGGGCTCCGGCCCGGCGACCCTCCCCACTCAGCGCAGCCCTGAGCCGAGACCCTCCCCCCCGCGAACCCACCCTGTCGGTAACCGACTCTGCTCGCTGCCACGGTAGATGGGTCCCAGGACTGCGCCCGGGCCCAAGCTGGGCCCCTGGGTGTTCCTCCTGGGAATTCCAGACTTGGTCTGGGAGGGCGAGGGGTTCCTGGGGCCCATGGACCCACTCCTGGCGTGCTGGGGAGACAGCCCTTTCGGGGCCCAGGCCTTCGCTGATGAAGGCTCTTGATGAGGCTCTCTGTTCAACTCTTCCTCCGCTTCCAGGAGAGGCCCCAGAAATTCCCGAAAGACGCCTCAGGCTTTCATAGACCAGCACCCTCTGTTTCTGATGCTTGGAACCGAAGGACCCGTCACCGTGTCCTCAGGGGCGGCAGGGGGGTCACAGGAGAAGGGAGGTGCGGGCGCAGGAAGGTTGGAGGCTGTGTCTGTCCCTCCCCACGGCGCCCTCCGGGCCGGGGTGCTGCGAACCCCCCGATTCACTGGGACCCGACCCGGACCCCGACCTGCCCGAGTCCCGAAAGCCCAGCAATGCTCGGAAACGGGGTGTGGGCGGGAGTGGGAAAGCTCTCCTCTGCGAAGCTGCTTGTGACGCGTTTGTGTGTCTGCCCAGAAAAATGGGGGGCCTGGGGGAGGGGACGGAGGAGAACGGAGTGTCTCCTTGTCCTTAGGAGCTGCGGCCGCGGGCCGCAGAGGACACAGCTGACAGCGTGTTTCACAGCTCGGCGTGGTCAAAGTGCCAGCTTGGTGGGTCGGCTCCATGGGGGCGTGTTTATCCGTGTGGTTTGCAAGCTTCCACGGCCCCATGAGTGCACCATGAGACCCCCTCTGCCCCTGCAGGTTGCCCGGCCGGGAGAGGCCGGAGGAGGTTGCCTCGGCCACCACACCTGCTGACGGCTGCGGCTCCCAGCGGGGCCTGACATCAGGGTGCTTCGTGACGAGAAGCAATATTGGGGTTGGAGGTACGTGAGGGTGGACGGGGTGGGTCCAGGAGAAGGGTGCCCCCTGGGCCACAGATCCAAGCTGTGCCTGGGCTGCCCTGGCCTCACCCTCCTGCTGAGCCCCTCGCTTGGTCACGGTCGTGGTCACGGGCACTGGAGCCACCGTAACACTAGAGACCAGGGCGCCTCCCGGGGAACCTCGTCCTCCAACCCCGGGAGAGGACGCTCGGCAGGGCGGGCCCTCCCCCTCACAGCCAGGACTCAGCACGCTCCCTACACGGACCGTCACCAAGGGTGACCCCTCTACCTGCCCAGAGTCTCCTGTTGGCAAGCGGCCCTGGGAACCTAACTGTGGCTCCCACCATCGTGCACCTGGAGGGACACACCTGAAGTCACAGGGAACCCCCCCTGCCCCCCAGAGGTCGGCTCAGGGACAGGCCGGTGGGCCTGTGGGCAGAGCCGACGGACAAGCTGCGGCCCCGTACCTTCCTCCGCGGAGAACACGGTCGTCACGGGGCTGAAGGGCCCCTCCCCCTTGTCGTTGAACACGCCCACGCGGACCTCGTACAGGGAGAAGGGCACGATGCTCTCGTTCCGGAAGACGTATCTGGGCGTGTCCGCGGACGGGACCACCGTCTGGATCCAGCTGGAGGCTCCCAGCGGGCGGAAGGCGACGACGTACCCGAAGCCTTCCCCGTTCTGCAGCTCTTCCGGCACCGGCTGGAGGGAGAGACGCAGCCCGTCGGCGGGGCCGGCTGCCCCACGGGGCCCAGCCCCGGCAGCCGTGATCCTCAGAGGGCGGGGCTGCCCCAGAGAGGAAGCCGCATCGGGGGACGCGGGTACGTGAACGACAGAGGACAGTCCCGGGCAGACGTGGGGCGCTCCCTCACAGCCAGGCCCACGGAGCCCTTCTCAGGGCTCGGGGACTTGGGAGCCTCCCCAAGCCCCAGTCTGAGCTCTGGACGGTGATGATGGTGATGGTGGTGATGGTGATGATGGTGGTGATGATGATGGTGGTGATGGTGGTGATGATGGTGATGATGGTGGTGATGGTGGTGATGGTGATGATGGTGGTGGTGGTGATGATGGTGATGATGATGGTGGTGGTGGTGATGATGATGGTGGTGATGATGGTGGTGATGATGATGATGATGATGGTGGTGATGATGGTGATGATGATGGTGATGGTGATGATGATGATGGTGATGATGGTGGTGGTGATGATGATGGTGGTGATGATGGTGGTGATGGTGGTGATGATGGTGGTGGTGATGATGATGGTGGTGATGATGGTGGTGATGGTGATGGTGATGATGGTGATGATGATGATGGTGATGGTGATGGTGATGACGATGGTGATGGTGATGGTGGTGATGATGATGGTGATGGTGATGGTGATGACGATGGTGATGGTGATGACGATGGTGATGGTGATGATGATGGTGATGGTGATGATGATGGTGGTGATGATGGTGGTGATGGTGATGATGGTGGTGGTGATGATGGTGGTGGTGATGATGGTGGTGGTGATGGTGGTGGTGATGATGGTGGTGATGATGGTGGTGATGGTGGTGATGGTGATGGTGATGGTGATGGTGATGATGGTGGTGATGATGGTGATGATGATGGTGGTGGTGATGATGGTGATGATGATGGTGGTGATGATGGTGGTGATGATGATGATGGTAGTGATGATGGTGGTGATGGTGATGATGGTGGTGGTGATGATGATGGTGGTGATGATGGTGGTGATGATGATGGTGGTGGTGATGATGGTGGTGATGATGGTGGTGATGGTGATGATGGTGATGATGATGGTGGTGATGGTGATGGTGATGATGGTGATGATGATGATGGTGGTGATGGTGGTGATGATGGTCATGATGATGGTGGTGATGATGATGGTGATGGTGATGATGGTGATGATGATGGTGGTGATGGTGATGATGGTGATGATGGTGGTGATGGTGGTGATGGTGATGGTGATGGTGATGGTGATGGTGGTGATGGTGGTGATGGTAGTGATGATGATGGTGATGGTGGTGATGGTGGCGATGATGATGATGATGATGGTGATGATCATTGGATAACTCCTCTCTCATGCCAACTAGGAACCATCTAGTCCCCACACTGGTAGGATAATTAATCCCCAAAGTAAAACTAGGAAACCCGGAAGTAAAAACAAGGTGTCAAACTCCAAGCTGTGCCTGCATCGCGTCACAAACCCCTCCAGCACGGTCTCCGCACTCTCACTTTTTCAACAACGTCTTCAGACAACACAGAGGAGTGTAGTCAGTGCCTCCTGGCTTTAACGTGCTCGTTGAAACGGCCCCTGGTTGTGACATGAAGCAGCCGCTGCGAGGACGCCAGGAGGCTGGCCCCTGCCGGCATCCGTGGGGGCTGTGTCCCCTGTGGGGGGCCGTCCCCGGCGGTGGCGCGGCAGCTGTGTGGAGACCCGCAGGGCCAGCTGGACCGTCCACAGCCAGGCCCCGGCTCTCCCTTTGGTCTGCCAGCCCAGTGGCCGTGGGCAAATTATTTACCGACTCTGTGCCTCAGTGTCTCGTCTGCAAATTGTTGCAAGGATGCAACTTAAAAATATGCAAAAGGGTCGGAATCCTGCTTAGCACAGGGCGGGCTTTGAGAGCGTGAGCTGCTGGCGGGACCGCAGCCCCGGCCCCCGGGAGGCCCGGCAGCGGTGGGGGCCGCCGGCCCGGGGAGCAGGGAGCGGGTGGGGCGGCCGACACTTACGTCCCAGGTTATCACCAGCTCGGACCGGCTCCCGCCTCCACCGCTGACCTCGGAAGGGGGCACCTCTGGAGCTGAGGGCGAGAGAGACGGGGTGAGGCCCTGCGAGATGACGCCCTCTGGCTCGTGTCTGGTGTTTGAGGCAGTTTCATCGCTGGCACATTTTACACATGTGTGTGAGTCTATCGGCGATGCATGCACTTATGTGTGTGCACAGCCGACCTGGGAACAATGTGGGCTCGGACACAGTTGTCCTCCCTGAGCCCTGGGCTGTTTCTGACTGAGGTCGGGGTGTCCCCGGGTGCAGGGGGCTGGCTGTGCGCAGTGATCTACCGCCTCCCTCAGCCACGGGGAGCTCCCTTGTGCTGTCGCCGCCCACAATCCCCAGCGGGAGCTGCGATGCAGCTGCAGTCGTTGGGGAGTCCCACCCGGGCTGTGGACTGGGCGGGGTCCGTGCCCGCCCTGTTCAAGGGTCAGCTGTGTCTGTCTCTGGGGCACCGTCGCATCATTTGTGTTTGCATGACATCATCGAAGGTTCAAACAGCGAGTGAGTGGCTGAAGAGCCATAACACGAGGAACGTGACTCCCTGGGGACGATCCGAGGACGATGCCACCCTCAGCCCAACGGCGGCTATACACACAGGTGCCCAGACCCACACCCTCCCGTCCTGCGACCCGCTGCCCTTCCCGACCCTCAGCCAGATGCCGCGCTCTCACGGGCCGGGAGGCTTTGGGCTGGGGAGCCCCGGGCACTGCGAGAACGCTGGGTCCCCGCCGTCTGGTCGGGCCCCGCTGTGCCCACGGTGTCGAGAAAGTGCAGAGCCCACAGCAGACACGCCCTCCACGGGTCACGTGAGTGAGCGCGGCACCGCTCAGACAAGGTCCCCTACGCCCCCGACACCTGGCGCCAATTGATCCGTGTCATTCCCAGGAAAATGGCATCATTCAAATTGCTGAGACCTATGCCATGACTCCTACGTGGCTGCATCCACAGCTCTCACTGGCAGGAGAACTGTGTTTGAAACACCATTTCACTTGATGCCCCTCAACATCACAGACTCCGCAGGGAAAGCCCCCCGGTCCGCCCCGACGCCTCCGTGACGTGACCCCGGGCACAGCTGAGGCGCTCAGACGCTTCTACAATCGTGAGCTGGCCCTGCGGCTGCCACGAGCAGCCTCCCCACGTGGAGAACGTGGACGACGATTCCCTCCTAACGGAACACTCACGGGGCCACAACGGGCCCCCTCAGCGACAGCCTCCTCGCGTCCCCGAGCTGCTGGCTCCTCGGCGTCACTGCCCTCCCCCCTGCCAGCGCCCCCGTCTGTGCAAACGGCACCTCCCCCGCCCGCAGGGTGACTGGGCAGGGGTGCCCGTCACTGCCAGGGACGACACCGTGCTCGCTCAGCAGGCACCGACAAACACCACGGCGCACGGGACTCCCGGACACGCCACGTGGCACCAGGCCTCTGACACACGCCGCCCGGCCGACCCCAGTCCTGCCACGGGGGTTCGGGTCATCGCCGTGGTGCACCGCTGTGGCGGGACCCCGCAGGCCTGGGCACCAAGGGACAGGGGACCCGCGCCCGGGAGACCTGCCACCCCGTTACTCAGGAAACGGAACACTAACCTGCCTCTTCGGTTCTTACTTTTTCTGAGGGTAAACTGGGCTCTCCGCCTCCGAGCCTGTTGCTGGCCACGACCCGGAACTCGTACTCCACCCAGGGGCTCAGCTCGACCGCGGTGGCCGAGCGTGTGTTCCCGTCGAGGAGCCCGGGCACTGCGCGGGGCGGGGGGTGGGGGGGTGTCAGAGAGTGAGGGTCCGCCCGCAGCTCTCGGCGCCGACCCACCGCGGTCCGCCTGCCCCTGTACCTGTTGTGGCGGCTTGCCAGCCCACGGAGAACGGCGTCCTGGCCTGGACGGAGTAGGACGTGACGGGGCTGTGGTTGTCGGCGGCTTCTCTCCAGGACAGCTGGGCGGTGGTGTCCGTGATTTCCTCCACCTTCACGCTCTTGGGGGGCCCGGGGGGACCTGTGGGAGGCGGGGCCCGTCGGTGGGGGGCCGTCCCTCCATGCCGTCCTCCTCCACCAAAGGAAGAGCATGCTGGGGGTCCGCAATCTCAAACCACCCGGACAGGCCCACTCACCTGTGATAAAGCCACCCCCTCCCCCCTCCCCCCCCCCACACGTCTGTGGTTAGAGCTTCAATCAGAAGGTGAGGCAGTAGCTCTGAGGTCAGAGCACCCCACAACGGCACAGGGTGCCAGCTCTGAGGCCCCCCCTCGGGACTCCCACTCCTTCCCACATGCAGCGTCCTCTCCTTTGGCTGTGCAGCCGGCCCCCCGCCCGCTCACGGGGAGGGCTCGGGCGGCCGGGCTGCCGGGGCTGCTTTGCTGTCTGGGGCCGGCATCCCACCCAGTCCAGCCCAGGAGCAAATCAGCACCTCGGACAGCAGCTCAGCTCCATAGCCTCGGGCATCCTGGGGGGCCAGATCCTGGCTTACTCGCACACATGCAGACACACTCGCACACACACACACATATGTGTGCACACGTACATGTGTGCACACGCACCCGCTCAGATGCATGCACAGAGACATGCACACAGGTGTGCATGTGCACACACGTGTGTGGACGCTCACATGCACCATCACCGTTCCCTTGCACAGCACGCACAACCGCTGCGTGACTGACAGCTCACACCGGCCAGGCAGCGGCTGTGATCGCTTGTCACTGGAGACTGTGAGGGCAGCGCCGACAGTGCCATTCCCGTGGACCCGCACCCTCCCCGACGGTGCCGCCACGTCCTCAGCGGGGGAGGGGGTCGAATCGATATCAGAACCCACAGGCTCCCACACCTCCCCACCCCGGAGATTCCTGCACCGGGGGTGGGGGGAGGCTCAGGTAAGACGGGAAACTGGACACGGAGCGCGTGGAGGGCTACCTCTGACCACGAGGTCGGCGGCCGATGACACGCTGTCCACGCCGCTCTGCACCACGCAGACGTACTGCCCGCCGTGCTGCAGCTGCACGTTCCTGATCAACACGTCGCCCGACGAGCTCTGTGGGGCAGACACGCACTGAGCACCCTCGGCTTTGCAGGCGTGGAGCACCCTGAGGGCTGTGGGCGGTGCCCCCCACCCGGGGGGCGGAGCCCGCACCCCATGAGGAGACTGCGTGGGGGAGACGGAGGAAGCCGGGCCCGACAGAACGTGGGGACATGGGAGCCGGTGAAACCCCAGCCGGCTGCAGAGGGGCCGGGCGGCCGGGCGGCCTCTGGGCATTGCTGGTTCCAAGGACAAACGCAGGCAGGGGTCACAGTCCCAGAGTGGTTCCCTTCCCCCGGGCGACCCTTGTCTGCAGACCCAGGCTCAGCACCCGCTCCCTCTCTGCTCCTCGCCCCGTCTCTGCGCAGACCTCCCGAGGACGGGGGGGGGAGCCTGCCGGTCTCGGGGGAGAGGCGGCTGCAGGGCAGGGGCTGCCACACCGGCGCTCGCACGCCTGGTGGCGCTGGATTGGGCTTCACCACAGAACACAGGCACCGTCCACGCGAACCCCTCACACGGGGGGATCGAAACGTTTCCGGCCCTGCAGGGACCGGCCGTCCACCGAGAGGCTCCCGGTGCCTCAGTGCTGGTCATCGAGGCCCACGTGCTCGGCTCTCGGAGCTCAGCTCAAAGGGCCCTTGTCTTAGAAGGATGTGAAACCATGTTCACAGCATGGCCGACCGCAGGCCGGCACCACGCATCAGTCTCAACAGGGGTTGGAATAAAACGATTCGGAAAGCAAAGGCGTTTGCAGGTGACCACTCACGGGAACATCTCTAAGCCGGTGCAGACGAGGAAGCAACTGTGTGTGTCTTATTTACAGAAAAGAGAGTGTGACTCAGTTTCCCTAGGGCCCGGGGACAGATGGGTGCTGCCGCCCGGCTCCGAGGCAGTCTGTACAGTCTCCCGTGGGGCAGCTCTGTGACGGCTGCCCCCACCCTCAGGCCGCCCCACGGGCCGTGCCCTCCCTGCAGGCTGGCCTGTCGGCCCCCCGAGTCCCGGGAGGAGGCGGACATGAGGTGATTGGTGGCCGTCATTCGATGATAATCCAGAAACTCTTTTTTAAAAAAGATTTTATTTATTTTTAGAGAGGGAAGGGAGGGAGAGAGAGAGAGAGAGAGAAACATCAATGTGCTGTTGCTGGGGGTCGTGGCCTGCAACCCAGGCATGTGCACTGGCTGGGAATCGAACCTGCGACGCTTTGGTTCACAGCCCGCGCTCCATCCACTGAGCCACGCCAGCCGGGGCTGATAATCCAGGAACTCTTAACTTAGCAATGTCATCGCTGCCACGCTGAACCTGGTTTCTCCCTCTCCGCCTCTGTCTCCCCCTCAGCGGGGTTTAGGAATGTAACCCCAAACAGAACCTTCTCTGCTTGCTGCCCCTTCAGGGGGTCTGCAGGTTCCAGGGGCTCACGGCAGCTGGATTCCGACTTCTGGAGAAATCCCTGTGGCCGGAGAAGCGGGAATGTTGCTGCTAAACGCGACTGAGGCACCGCCGCCGCCAACAGTCCCCCCTCTTCCCTGAAGGGGTCGTTCAGCAGTTTGGGGGGCGCTGGGCCCAGGGGACCGGGACACGGCTTCCTGCACGTCCTGTCCTGGGAGCGGAGCGGCCCCTTCCCGGCACATGGCTCCGCTTCTTCACTCCGGTCTGGCCGGAGGCCGGAGGGACGACGTCGCCAGCTGGCAAACACAGCAGACCAGCGTCCTGCGGAAATGCGGCAGGGTCGACCCCGGGGAGACGGGATGTCGTGACCTTTCACACCGCGCAGTGGCGACGGTAGGGGCCACTGATCACTCCCCCAGCACCGGCATGGCGTTGGGCGGGGGAGCCCATGCGAGAAAACGCAGCCAAAACCAGGAGGGACGCCGGCCTCCGTGTCCCCTCTCCCAGGAAAACCCATCGGCTCTGTTCCTCTCCCAGTGGCTCCCTCCCTCACGCTGTCGTCTCTCTCTCGGTGCGGCTTCAGGGCGGGAGCCCAGGCAGGGCACCGGTGTCCGCGTGCGTGCGAGTGAGTGAGTTGTTTTCTCGGACCCGGGAGGCTCACTGAGCAGACATGAAGCGACCTCCCCCGGCACCAACCCCGTGCAGGAGCCCAGAGTGAAGGGGGCCGTGGGGGTCTTGTTCCCGACGTGGGGCCACTGGGGGCCGGGGTGGGTGGGCGCGTGGACGGGCAGCCGCTCCGGAAGCTGTTTCGTTGCCCAAGATGACGGGACGTTCTGGGGAGTCCAGCCCCGCCGCTCCCTCCCTGAGAGTGTCCCCTGCAGGGGTGTGTGCACCTGTGGTTGGGAAGCAGGTGTGGGCGGGGCCGTCACTGCCGCCCCTGTTGTAAAACTTGGGTGTGCACCCCCTCCGGGCCCCCCTCCCCGCCCTTCTGCCGCATCGGGGGTCAGGCTGTGCGTGAGGCGGTCCCTCCCCCCGGCTTCACCCCGCCCCCGGCTCCCCCCACGAGTCTGACGGAGGGCCAGCAGTGAGGGAGGGGGTTTGCCCACCAACACTCCTCCCTGCAGAGCTGTTCCGAGTGATTGTAACAAGAACCAAAAACCCCCAGGTCTGGCCCGGACACCCCCCTTCCCCTCAGCAGCCGAGTGTGAGCCCAGGAGGGCGCAGGCTGATCGGCCACGACCGCAGACCGGTCTCGGGGGCCCCCTCCCTGTCCCCCGAGTTCGCCGAAGGGAACAGAAACCAGGTGTGGTGTGAAGGAGGGTGATCATTAGACTATTTTCTGGTGAAAAGATTGATCTGAAATTTCAAAGTCCGTGTAAGAAACACAGTTTAACAATCACTTTTTACTGTTAATAAAAAAGTTCCTGATTTTGACGGCCACGTTTTAAATCGCCCCCAATGAACCGTTCATCCTTCCCTTCCGCGTTCATGGTCGCACCAGTTAGAGGGTGCCATGAAACGCCGTGTCTGGGAAAGTGAATGGGTTCCTTTCTGAAACTGGAGCATGAACCCTCAGCCAGCGTGACAACTTCAGCGCAATGACGGAAAGGCCAGTGAGTGCCCCCCCCCACTGCACCCCGGGCACGTCCCGCCCCCCGGCTCACTGCTGGTCAGCTCCGAAGCAGCTGAGCCTCACGGCTCCACCCCAACGGGAGGGAGAGAGCTGAGCCAAGGAGAAAACCAACCACTCTCCTTAAACGTGGAGATGTCACAGACACACCCACAGCCTCTGACACGGGGGAGACGCAGGCTGGGGGGCCCTTCCGTCTCGGGACAGCACTGAGCTCCGCGAGCAAAGGCAGGATCCTGGTGGTGGCCCCCCGCCCCGTGCACCCCCGTCTGCCTTCAACCCCAAGGCCAGGCCACTGCCGGCACTCCGGGCCGTGTGGCAGGAAACACCCAGCGGGCGGACACGCAGACACACGCAGACACACGCAGACACAAGCAGGGCGGAGGTCGTCTGCAGCTGGCAGTGGGTGGTGCTGGGCAACGGGCGTGAGGCCTCTTTTTGAAGGAATTAAAACACCCTGCAGTCAACGTGGGTGACAGATGCAGAATTCGGTGACTGTGCCCCCAACACTCGGCTGCTCACGTGGAGTGGCTGCTCCGGGTGGCACGTGAGTGACGTCTCAGGGACGCTGCTAGGGACACCGGCGCCCACACCGCAGGACCGGCCGGGACAGGCGGGGACCGGCCTCCTCCCTGTCTGGGGCTGTGTGGTCCCCCGGTCACTGCCCTTGTCAGACTCGCCCCCATTTCCGACAAGTGGTCTCTGCAGAGCAGGGAGCTCCCCGAAAGTCTGTAGCACTGCATGGCGGGAGGAGTACAGAAAATTCTAGAAACCGTGCGAAAGACGCAAGGAAAGGGGGAACAGACAGGCCAGTGTCGCAGGCAGTGGGAACCCGGGCTCCTGGGTGAGTCCGAACACGGGTCCCGGCTGCTCCGATCAGGTCGCGGCCGGCGGTGACCCCCGACCGGCATTGACCCCCGACCGGCGTTGACCCCCGACCTCTGCAACGTGCTGGTCGGGCTGCAGCCCCCAGGAGACGGCGCGTCACCAGCACCAGGCACTGCTTCGCGGTTCTCCGCAAAGTCTCAACCCCTCCTCGAAACTGCACTTTTGATTTGAATTTGTTTACTGACTGATTGGAGAGAGAGACAGATGGAGAGAAACATCAATTTGCTGCTCCACTCATTGACACATTTGTTGGTTGGCTCTTGCCTGTGTCCTGACCGGGAATCGAACCTGCAACCTTAGCGTATCCGGATGGTGGTCTAACCAACTGGCCTTCCCGACCGATTCCTGGTCAGGCGGGACCATCACGGAGGAGGAGACGACGGAGCACCGGACAGCATCTGTGTTCTGCTGGGGTCTCGATGACGGCTCTCCGCAGCCCAGTGGTGCCGGGCGGGTGAAGACACGTTTCAGACCCTCGGCCCGTGTGCCCGGGACACGGCAGTGCCGCCGCTCACGTGGGTGCCGCCGCGGGGCCCTGCGAAGGGGCCGGGACTCGCTGAGACCGAGGCGCTGCCTCGCCAGCCTGTCCTCGGGCGGCGAACACCGTGTGCACGGACGCCGTTCCTCCCGTGGGCGTGGGCGGCCCCCGACAGAGCCGCCCGGGACGGCGTGGTCTCGGTCGCCACGTTGCACTGGGACCACACGCTCCAGGTGGCGGCAGGCGAGCTCACGTCCAGGCGGTTCCGAGGACGCCGTTGGGTCCCGACAGACCTGGAGCCCCGGGTCACGCGGGCGACGGGCGTTTCTGGAGCCGCCCAGGCGTGCGGTCAGCGGCCTCTGCACCCACCGGGCCCGAGCCGCGCGTCCCTGGGGAGCGGGAGGGGGGCCCACGACTCACCCCGCCGACCTTCTCCAGGTGGGACCCGGCCCCGCCGACGTCCGCCAGGGCCCCGTTGAAGTACCAGGTGAAGGCGGCACGCAGCAGCGGGTCGTGCCGCGCCTGGCAGGGCAGGAGCACGCTCTCGCCCACGGCCACGTCCATGTCGGGCGGCGCCACCGTGATCCGCGTGGGCTCTGGGGCGACAGGGTTCGGGGCGGAGCGTCACCACTGCGCTATGGTGGACACGGCTTCCACAGGCAGACCGCTGGTCTAAGTCGGAGCGTGTGTGTTTGGACATGCACACGTATGGGCTGGTCTAGGTCAGAGCGTGTGTGGACACACACGTATGTGCTGTTCTAAGTAGGAACCTGTGTGTGTGGACACACACGTGTGCTGGTCTAAGTCGGGGCCCATCTGCCCCGTGAAGGCTCCCACGGTCTCCCCTCCCCACGGCCCCTCTCCCCGCTCCCTCCGCTCAGCAGCAGCAGCAGCGGCGTCTGCCTCCATGCCCTCCCCTCCTCCTCCGCGCACTCTCTCCACCACCTCCCCAAACCCTCCCAGTTCCCTCCCACCTGCTGGCTGCGCCCTCTCCTGCCCCTTCTTTCCTACACCTGCCCTCGCGCGTGCCTGCAGCTCGGCGGTGTCCCTCACTCGGTCTCCGCTCCTTCTCTCCGCGACTCGCCAGCCCCCTTCTCCACGGGGGCCGGCCCGCTGAGAGCCCCTCCCCCCCGGGGGGCGCCCCGCAGCGCCCCACACGCACGCCCACCTGTGACCACCAGCCGCGTGGAGTCGTTGGCTCTCCCGAACCGGTTTTCCGCGAAGCAGGTGTAGGTCCCCGCGTCTGCCTTGGTCACGTTGGCTATCCTGAGGCCTCCGTCTTTCAAAAGAGAAATTCTAGAGGAAACGCAGATTGGACCGGTGAAGGCACGGCAGCCACATTTCCCCCGAACACGCAGCAAGGTTGTAAGCACAAGCGTTGCCTCAGGCTGGCCCTTTCAAGGCCGGAGGCCAGCTGTCGCCTTCAGGAAATGGAGACAAGGAAACCACGATTCCCCCCCGCGCACCTGCCAGGGCTCCGATTCCCACCGCCCCGCCCCCACGCCCCGCCAGCACCTGCCCCAGCGCCACTGGACGGTGGGCCTGACCCGGCGGAGTCTCCCGTCAAGTAAGTGTGAAACACTCTCCGAAACACACGCTGTGGCGGTTGGGAGAACGCAGAACGCAGATATGAGACGATTTATCTTCAGCTGGAAACCGCGTACGAGAAATAAGAAACCTGCTGGCCTTTCCTTAGGAGCCTGGGAGAGGCGTGCGCGGCCCGAGAAAACCCACTTTCACGGGAGAGCGCTGGCGTGGTCGCCGGGGGCTTCTGCGCAGGAGCCAGGCTCCCGGTCGGGCTCCTGCGGCCCTGGCATCCGAGTCATCGGCCAGGAACCCGCGGGCGCCGGGCGCTGCGAGCCCCCTGCCGGGGGACAGGCCCCGGGCAGCGCAGGGGGACCCTCCCCCTGCAGGTGCCCAGGGGGGCTCCCGCCCCTGAGGCCTGCTCTGGGGACACGGTGGGGGGGGCACACCGGGGGTGGTGGCCGCAGGAGAGCCTCTCAGGATAGGCGTCACTCAGGCTGAGAAGCAAGAACGAGGAAGGGCGCCCGCCCGCCCGCCCGCAGCCCCACCCGAGAATCCCTGTCGCCCCTCGCCGCCCCCTTCACTGCTTCCCCTCTCCTCTGACTCCGGCATCGGCAGGACCCGCAGCAGCGCCTGGGGCTCAGCACTCCTGCTTGTCAAGGGGGCCGACCGTGTGGAGTGCTGAGCATGAGAGGGGGAATCCCGGAGGCCGCTGTCCCCCAGCCTGCGTGCCGGCTTCACGGCGACTGTCCGGCGTGAACTGAGCCGCCAGGTCACGGCTCTGCGCCTCGGGAGCCCAGTGGGGGCGGGCTCACCCTGACGGGACGGCCGGGTGGGAACCAACACGGCCACTTTGGGCTCTGCTCTCTGAGTATGTCTCCTAAGAGACGGACGCTACGATCGGCGGTGGGAGAAGCACCCACAGTGCAGGGGTAACCGGGGCGATCATGGCAGGTGTGCAGGGCAAAGGGAAGTCGGTGGAAGGCACCAGAACCGTGGACACTGGGCGGTAACAGCCCTGAGGTCAGAGGCCGCCGGCTCCGAGGAGAAGGGTGTGGGAACCCTCATCTCTCAGCCGCCCCCTCTGGGCTTTCCTCCCCAAAACTCGGCTACGTCAGCCGCGTGATTTACGGGCTGGAAGATTTCAAGGACAAGGGCAGCAGAGAAGGCCCGGCAGTCGGGGACCCTGCGTGGGTGAGCGCCAGGCCACCGACACACCCCACGGGACAGGCACCGGGGTCCGAGCCGCGGTGTGGCGCGTCTCGCAGCCCACGGACAGTCCTGCACGTCCGTGACCATCAGCAACCAAGGGGCATTGTCACGACTTCCGGGACACCTTTCCGGGGCTCGCCCATCGGGACAAACGCGCCGGGAGCCAGATTTATGGCGACAGAGACGCGGTGGTTTCCTTTCTGAAATGAACCGAGATCCGAAAGGCCCCTTAAAGGACATTTCTTGTTTTAATGGTTTTACAAAACTATGCTCCTGAGCAGTGCGCGAGACCCAGGCAGCAGCCCGTTGGGAACACAGTCAAACCCTCGTGCAACAGACAACCTGCCGAGACTGTGAGTGCCCGGGCTCGCGAGGTGGTGAAAACAAACGTTACTGGGAAACCCGTCTGGACGGCTCACGCACAGCGAACCTCAGAGGGAACGCTGGTTTAGGTCCAAAGGGGCCCCAAACTAGACACTGATGTTCTCTGCCCTGTGATGGGCTCACAAGTCAGACCCTCGAGGGTGGCAGCGCCAGCTTCGTTACCTGCCCTACATCGGGAGCCGGCGCAGACCTGCCGCCCCAGAGCCGGGCATGTGGGGCGCGTGGGGCCAGCCCCCCCGGCTGCATGGACGCCTGGGGCCACTTCCCTCCAGGCGGGAGCCAGACCCTGCCTCTGGGGGGGTGGGGGGGGTCAGAGCCCCGTCACTGCAGGGCTGCCCCCTTCCTGGGCCCACCGCCCCGGGGTGCAGCTCACCTGCGACAGCACGGCCAGGTGCACTGTGCCAGCCGGCACCACGCCCAAACGGGGAACCTCACCAGCTCAGGGACCCGGAAGGAGCGGGTTTGGGCTGCTGACACGGGACATGACCTGGGAGTCAGTTCCACTGCGAGGTCATTAAAAACACGTTCATGGAACATCAGCTAAGAGAAGGGCGGTCTGTCTGTGGTTCAAGGGTTCCGGGTCCCCGCGTGCTCAAAGACGCCCGTGGGTCTCGGGCCACGCACTACCTTTCAGGGGCCACTGCCTTGCGAGGTGCACCCCCCAGCAGGCAGGCGTGCTGGCCCCCCCGCCTGTGGCCAGGAGGACTCGTGCGCCCCTGACCGCTGTGTCCCCCGGCGCCGTGGGTTGTGGAACCAGCTCCTCTGTGAGCGGAAGGCTCTGGGTCTGCACTGAGGGTGCGGACCGTGGGTGCATTTTTTCCCCTGGAGCAGCTGCAGGCATCAATTGTCGGGTGTTTTTAAAATACTGTGAACTTCCCAGTTAAGTAAATTAACACATAATATGAAAACTTAGGTGCCTAACAAAATCTTAAGTCAGAGTTTAAGATGTCTCTTTCCTTAGCATTTGAGTGTCGAAGGCTGGGTAAACACTTTTTTCAGAAACAAAATCGATTCTCATACATTCGAACTCAGTTACAGGGGTTTTCGGGATCACAGGCCCACGAAGGGCCGAAGGCTCTGGTCTTCCCACGGAAACCACTCACCCACGACGGCTGCGTGAAGACAGAACTGCAGAATACGACAGAGAAGACCGGGCAGGGGGAAAGTCCAGCCACACAACAGAGTTTCTGAGGGTGTCAGGCAGCGAGAACCCCCACTCGGTGACGGAGCCTGGGAGCGTGCACAACAGGCCGTGAGCCCCGGACGGCTCCGGCGTCGGACGTGCCGCGGCCGGGCCCCGAGTCCGTCCCTAAGTCTGTCCCTCCATCTGCCCTCTGTCAGTCCCCCCATCCCTCCATCCGCCCCGAGTGCAGCCGAGGGCTGCAGGAGGGGGCGCGCACACCAGAACAGCACTTCTCTGCTGCTGATAGGAAGCCTCAAGTAGAAATCTATAGAAAAATCAATCTCATACGTTTCTGAGGAGCAGCAGCAGTGAATTAAATAAGAAAATGATAGGTGCGTGGGGAGAGGTGCAGGAAAGACTCCTCCACAAATGCCTGCGGGGTTCTTACCGTGCCCTGCGCGTTCTGGGAAACCAGAGGGGTGAGGAGGCGCCCGACCCGGGGAGACCGAAACCCACGGGGACCCGAGTCGCGCAGGCGCATCCGACCGCCCGCTGTGACCGCCGGCGGGGGGCTGTGCACCTGAGCTGCCCCCTCCTTCCCTCCACGGCGCCCTCGGTCCCGCCTCCGAGAAGCCGCCGACCCCCAGCCGCCCCTCGCCGGCCTCAGGGCGCCCTCCTGTCTCTTCAGCCCTCCGTCTACGCCGCAGCCTGTGCCCGCCTGGCCAGACCCTGACGCAGCCGGCGGTCGCCCCTCCACCGACGCCGGTTCCCTTCCCGGTGCAGCCATGATTTTGTCCTGGTCCCCGAGGGCCCCGTGCCTGGACCTGGCCCGTCTCATCCTCAATTCCTGTCACGGCCCTTCTGCACACGGCGTCGGGGACACTGCGGTCCTCAGGCACTTGGGGTCCCCCCTGGCTCCGGAAGTCCGTCCTCTCCCCGCCCAGGCCTGGGCTCCGGCCGCAGCTCCTCCTGGAAGTGGTTCTTCCAGCCCTCGGCCTGGCCTGTGGCTGCCGACCTTCCCTCTCGCTGCCCGAAGTCACGTCCTGCAGGAAGCCGTCCTCCAGACGCCCGACGTGAGTGTCCTCCGGGCCCCTCTGTGCCCCTGGGTGCCTGCCCCCACCGAGTGCGGGGCTGCGCTCCCCACGGTGGCCTCGGCCCATCCCCCGTCGAGTGTTCGCTGTCCTGGGACCCGGGGAGTCTGGCTGCCACGGGGATTCTCCGGGAGCCGAGGGACCCACAGGAAGGGGGGTCTGCACCTGCCCGGCCCGGGGCTCAGCTCCCAGCTCACTGGCTGGAGTCGTCTCCATCCGGGGGAGACCTCAGCCGAGCTTCCTCACCTTCCTCACCGTGTGGGACCCTGACCTGGCCGCACCTGGGAGAGACGCGCCCTTTCCCCTCGGGGCTATGCAGCCCCTTGTCCCTCCCCTCTCACCTGTTTGTTCGCCTGCACCGACAGACCCTTCGAGATGCAGCCCCGAGGTCACTGCCTCCTGAGGTCGCTGCCCCTCCCTCCGCCCCCCACCAGGGCCGGGACGCAGCTTCTCCTTGCTCTCCCCACGGGCCCCGTGTGGACACCCCGACTGCGGACAGCTGGCAATGTCCGGACTCCTGGAGGCCATCGCTAACAGCATCCCCGTTCTCTCCCCAGGTGACCCGGTGCACAGAACTCCGCGGTGACCTGGGTGCAGCTGGCAGCCGGGTGGCCCGCATCCCACGCAGGCTGTGGGGCCCCGGGAGGGCGGTGCTGGATCCCGCTCACGTGCGCGCTGCCGGTGCTGGGGGTGGCCCCCACACTGCAGGAGGACGGGACGAGTGAGTGGACAGCGTGGGCACCTCCCTGCAGACAGGACGCAGGACTCGGATCGCTACCCAGCCAGACCTGGGTCCTGACCCAGGGCCTCACATGCACGACGCACAACCCGCGCTCCTTCTGGAAAGGCCGGCGGTTGGCGGTAAACCGGGAGGGAAGGGGGCGGGAGGCGTGGAGGGCTCGCTGAGCCACGCGCCGGGGGCCTGAGGCTGGCCCGACGCACACCGGTCACCGGGAGGGGCAGCCGGGCACAGGAGGGAGGGGGAGGGGACGCGCAGGGGCGGGCAGACAGGGAGCGGTGACCAGGATGTGTGAGGGACAGCGGGTTCCTCTGAGAGGAGGGAGACAGAGAGGGAGGGGCCAGGAACCGTGAGGCGGCGGCAGTGGCAGCGGGGGGGGCACAGAGGGACACGGCTCCGAAGACGACGGATCCCCCCTCTCCGGCGCAGAGCTCTGGGGAGCGGGGCGGGGGGTGCCGGGCCGTCCCAGCGCCAGCTGCCCTCTCTCCGCCCGGTCTCCGCCGACAGGTGCAAGTTCAGACTCTGCCCCGAGCGAATCTGGCCGAGCAGATGGCCCCACACCTCCCCAACGTCCAAGGGCCCCGCGGGGAGCCCTTCAAGGCGGTGAAGCCGCGCGGGGAATCGGAAGGGGGTGGCGGCGGAACTGCGCGCACGCGGCTGTGCGGGGAGGCCCAGGTGTCTGCGCTGAGTCTCAGTCACCTTCCCTGCTTGCGGCTGCGGCTCTGAGCGTCTTCTTCCCACGTCAGCGGGGCCGCGCCCACCCCGCGGTGGCCGAGGGCGGAACCGTCCCCTCGTCCCAAACCTCACGCCCCGCCCCCCACGGGCCTCCCGCCCGCCCCGCCCAGCGGCGGTGGCTCTTCCCTGTCCCCCAAGCTGCGCCTGGCCCAGGCGTGTCGCAGAAGCAGGGTCCCACGGCCTGTGATGCTCGCTGCCTTGTGGAAGCCGACTTCTAACGATATGCAAAACGATACACGGAGAACTGGTCGCATTTTTCAAACCTGGTCCGCATCGTGGTTACTAGCAGTTGGAGGAAATGCGGGCCATTTATCTCCCCCTTTTAAACGCATTCAGACGTCCGCCGTGTTAAATGCCGCCCAGAACGCAAAACAAGCCGAGGCCCCCGCGAGGAAACACTCCCCGGGACAGGCGACAGCACGCGAGGGACAGCGCCCTCTCCGGAAATAACCGGCTGGTGCGTTTCAGATAGCAGGGGTGGCGCAGAAAAGCTAAACGTTCTGTCCGACGTGCCGATGGGCGGCGCGCTCTCCCTGCGCACGGGGCCCGTTTGCATTCTCTGGGGCCTTTTCCGAGTCGCTCCGCTGGGCGCAGGGAAAGCACCCCCGAGTTCGTTCCAGCCTTGAGGACGGGGGTTCGGGGCCACGCGCAGACGCGCAGGGCCCTGCGTGGCTCAGAGAGCCTGCTCCCCGCTGGGGGGGGGCGCCCCTCTTCCTCCCAGTAACAGAGAAAACACAGAGCAAAGATGACGACGACGATGAACCCCGACACGGCAAAACCAGCTTGCTCCCTGCTGGTGAGCGCCATGTCCCAGCTCAGGCTGCCCGTCCCCCGGGGGCGTCACGCGGACCTGTGACCTGAGAGGACAACGAATCCGTCGCTTGTGAGCTGGGGCCGCCAGACACTGGGACGGGACCTCCCCTGGTCTGTGTTTCGTTCCCGTCCGCTCCGGGGGGAGAGGTGGACCCTCCCCGGGGCCCCGGGTGCGGACTGACAGGCAGCTGCCAAGACGGCTCCGTCATCCACGGCCTGGTGCCTCCCGCCGCCGCCGCCCACCTGCTCGCCGCACCTGCACCCCACCTGCGGCTCCGGCCTCGCCCCGGAGTCCCCGACTCCGTCAGCCTCTAGCGGCACAGAGACGTCCGGCTGGGTCTCCGAGGGGCGTCTCTGACTCAGCCAGCCGCAGCCTGTCCGGGGCCTGGGTGCCTCGTCCTGCTCCCTCCGCCCCGCCCGGCCCCGTCTGCCTGAACAGGTGGGCCCCCCCGCGCACCCCCCCCACCGGGGCCCCAGCCGGACACTGAGGACTCACCCCGCCTTCCTGCTTCAAACCCTCAACCAGACCTGCATGGATGTGCTGCCAGTTCAAGTCCCCCCCCCCCCCCCCCCGTTCCCACCGCCTTCTGTTTACTTCAGGCTGCAGTTTGCCCCTAACTGGGCCCCCACCCCTCCCAGGCCCCCCACCGCCGCCACCTCTGTGGTGCTTTTGAACAGAAGTTGGATCCTCTGGCTTGGCCACGTGGACTTCCGCTGTCGCTGCCGGTGGCTGCGGAACTAGGTCCAGACCCGGCAGTTCGGCAGCCAGGCCTCTCAGCGAGACCCCTCTCCGCCCTCGGCCCCTCCCACGGCCCCTCCCACGGCGCGTCCCCGTGGGGGCAGGAAGCCTCTGTCACTCGGATGCCCAGGCTGCCCTGCCCGGCCGCTTCTCCGGAGCCTCCCTGGGACGCCACCTTCCCTGGACCGCCGGCCCTCTCGGGGAACCACTGAGCACCCCGGGGCAGCCCTGTGTCGCCTCCTCAGACCCTGGGAAGCTGGGCACAGCAGCATGGACCTCTCCGACGGTGCCGGGCCCACCTCGGGCACAGCCGGAGTGCCTTCAAAGGCGTGACGACACTCGTGCGGAGGGGCCGGGGGCGCCACTTGCAGCCGAGTGCTTCATCTGTCCCCGGGGCAGCCTTCGGGAGACGGGCCTGGAGCTAACCCCTGCATCACCGGCTCGCTCCAGAGGCGCTCTCCGCCTGAAAGCAGCCACTCCGGTGTCTTCCACTCGGCTCTGCAGTTTAGGGGTCTCGGCGCCTGAGGTCCCCGTGACAAAGCTGGCACCACACTGCAATAGATGCTCGCGGCCCGGGAAGGCAGTAATTACCCGAACGCACCGTGTGACTGACACGGGGCGCGGGGTAGCGGCCCCCGTGACCCCACAAAAACACTGAGCTCTTGGGTATTCTCTTCTGGCTTGAGCTCTGAAGGACGCTATAGACAGGAAAATCAGACAGACAGACAGATGTGGGGACAGGTGGACGGACAGATGGAGAGGCGCGGACACATGTGTGTGTGTATCCGGACACACCCACATGACCCATTCACACATTGGCCTAATCGCAGTGCATTGGCTGCCAGCAACCCTCACCGGGGGGAGGCTGGAGAAGGCTCTCACACTCATCACGAGTCTCTCACTCACTGAAAACCCAACTTCATCCCCAAAACCGCCACCACCGCCGACGAAGACACCCCACAGCACCCGTGCGTCCCCAGTCTGGCCATCGGCACCCTGCCGGCCACCTGTGCCTTCTCTCCTGTTTTCCAGGGTGTCCCTGAGTTCATGTCCCCCAAACGAGCTTCTTCGGAACAGGCCCCTCCATCGCCCCAGCGGCGTCTCGCCCGCGGCCGGGCGGGGGACCTGTCTGCGCCCAGGGGCTCTGCGTGGGGACGGGTGCAAGGGAGCCGCAGTCCCGGGTTTGGAAGACGGACGACTCTCGTCCGGAGGGGATCGCAGAACAACGCAGCCCCTGCCGTGGAGGTGCCGAGAGGCCTCACGTCTCACCGAGACGCCCTTCCCTCCTGAGCACCACGCACTGCGGCGGGTTCAGGACGAATCAGGGAGACCTGGCTGGAAATGGAGCCGGGAGCCCTGGGGGGACTCTGTGGGGCCCGGCCACTGGGCCCCAGCCGGGAGGGCCGGGCCCACGGCCGGAGGGAGGACACACTTGTCCTCCCAGCAGGACCCTCGCCAGCGGGGGGGCGGCAGGCCGCCCCCAGCCTCCCAGGGGCTGCCTCCACCTGAGCCCTCCCCAGCTCCTGCTCTCGGGGGGCCGAGCCGCCGGTACCCCCCACACCTGGACTCCTGGACAGTGCACCCCGCTCATCCCTGCCTCCCAGGACATCCCGGTGCTGCTCCCCAGCAAACCCGGGCTGCTGGCCGAAAAACCGGAACGACCGGCCTTGGGCTGTTCTCGGGTGACAGGTCTCTCTGGGGGGGTGAGGGGGCTGGGGCAAGTACCTTCCATTGTCCCGCAGGGCCACCTCGCCTCTCTTCCAGGAGGACCGGGCCCGGGGCGAGGCGCGGGGCCGGCAGTCCAGGGCCACCTCGCTGCCCACCTGCGCCTGGGCCAGCTTCCGCATGGGTGCGCTGGAGAAGTCGGGGGCGGCGGCTGTGGGGGAGGAAGAGGAGGGAGAGGAGGAGAGAGGAGGAGGCTGGAGGTCTGGCCCCAAGGGTCTGCGTCCCGCACACCTCGCAGGGGGCTCTGGGCGGCCACCCGTGAAGCTTCTGGGTGACGGACGGACAGACGCCCCCCAGGGCGGGTCTGCCTGACCCGGGCGCCACACACTGCGTTTCCGCAGCCCACCGGTCCCCGGTGCGGGGTTCTCCGCCCACTCCTAACCCTGGGGGGACAATCAGGTCACGTGGAAACCGCAACCGTTTACTGGGAGCTTGAAGTGGCTCTACCCTGAGTCTACAAGAGTTGAACACATTCGTCAGAGGACCAGAGGTGTCTCCCCCGTGTCACCGAGGCGGCTGCCGCGGCTCCAGGCTGGCCCCTCGGCCCCGCGTCGCGCACGGAGGCCGGGTGCCGCCTTCTTCTCTCACATGAATGTCACCGAGATCCGCCACAGAGCGGCCCCGTGAGCCCCCGGGTCTGGGGAGCGCATCACAACGTGCGTCCTCACAGGCAGTCACAGCGTCACCCGGACACCGTCACCTGGATCACCTGGCACAGACACTAAGTTTGTAGGGACGTGTGAGGGACACTGATCTGGGAGCATCTGCACATTCGTCATACGTAGGGAGGGGGCCGCGCTGGAAGGACATCACACTTTACCCAGTAACTGGTCCTCCTCGTGCTGCAAGTGTGGGGGACAGTTAGGGGCCTAGTGCGTTTCCCAGGCCACCCAAAGCTCTGTCTCACGGCCAATCACAGGGAACGCGACTTATTTTTGGTAAGTGGAGACTGCACCACGATTTACACCGTCGACAGGACGGTCCACAGAGAAGGCACCTCCAGAGGTTGTCTGCCTTAAAAATGACGATTCTGAGAGAATCAGTTTTAGTTAAACAAGCCAAAAGGACCTTTATGTTTCAATTAAATAATAAACATATCTGGCATTTTTCCCCAATAAAAGGCCACGCGGTGTGTAGGGTAGGGACGCACTGTGCCTGTAAGGTTAGGTTAACACGAGAGAGCGGCCACACCTGGACCTGAGACTCCCACGTGAACTCCTGTCCCCGGGCTGCACCCCTGCCAGCTGGGGGGCACAGGCCAGCTTCTCAGCAGAGGGTCACCCTCCAGGTGCCGGGGACATACGTCTGTCCTCCAGACACTGGGGCTGAGAGACCCGCTTTTGTTAAGTCAGGATTTTTCAAGGTGAACTTGACCTTTGGGGCTGGGTCGTTTGCCAGGACAGCTGTCCTGCAGGTGTTTCTGTAGGACACTCGGCAGCCTCTCCGGCCTCAGCCAGGACACCGGCCAGCGGCCCTCTCCTCTGCCCACTACGGCAACCAAACACGTGTCCAGTCACTGCCCCCGGGGGCAGCATCGCCCCCAGCTGAGGAAGGCCATTCAGACGCATCATGACCCTCCTTCCTTCCGGCTCCAGGACGTGCAGGCTGGGGCGGGCAGGGGGGCGTGGCCCACTCATGCTCCGTGGGCCAGCGACAGGCAGGCCTGAGGCTTCCATCGGAGCCATTAGGAAGCCACCTCTGTCCCCTGGACCGACCGCGGTGATGCCCGTGCGTGGGGAGCAGCATTCAGCACCGGGGCACGCAGCGACGTGTGGGTCTGGGATCGGGTGCGCTCAGGTCCAGACACTTGTTTTCAACACGTGGGCCCGCACTCCAGCCACTCTCCCTTCCTCCCTCCTTCCCTTCCTTCCCTCCTCCCTCCTTCCCTCCCTTCCTTCCTCCTTCCTTCCTCCTTCCCTTCCTCCCTTCCCTCCTTCCCTCCCTTCCTTCCTCCTTCCTTCCTCCTTCCCTCCTTCCTTCCTCCTTCCTTCCTTCCCTCCTTCCTTCCTCCCTTCCTCTTCCCTCCGTCCCTTCCCTCCTCCCTCCTTCCTTCTTTCCCTCCTTCCTCCCTCCCTCCCTTCCTCCCTCCCTTCCTCCTTCCTTCCTCCTTCCTTCCTCCTTCCTTCCCTCCTTCTTTCCTCCCTGCCCTCCTCCCTCCCTCCCTTCCTTCCTTCCTTCCTTCCTTCCTTCCTTCCTTCCTCCCTCCCTCCCCCGACTCCCACTTGTGTCACGCTGCACTTCACTCTCAGTTGCAGCCAGGTTTTCAGTCCTTCCCAGCGCAAAGCGTTTTTCTGGCCAATCCCCCCCGGGGCCCGAAGTGCAGGAAGAAGGGCAGCGCCGACTTCCCGCTGCTGAGCCGTCGCTACGAAACGCTGCGTCGCACCCGGCTGGCCGCTGCCAGCAGCCTCACGGGAGAAAAGGCAGCTGCGGTCAGACCAGTGAGAGACTCGCTGGAACCAGGGGCGTCCCCCGGCAGCCCAGCCGCAGAGAACGCCAAGGTCACACGCTCCCTGGAAGGGGACACTTCGAGTGACAGGGGCGTGGGGACAGGAGGGGCTGCCGTCCGAGCTGGGCTCCCCAGCCGCGGCCTCCTGCGGCCGTGACCCTGCCCTCCTTAGGAGTCACTGGGGTGCACGCTTGGTCGGGAGCCCCGACAAACTCTGCAGGAACCTCGTTAGGTGCAGGGACGCGGAAGTAGACATTTCTGCTGCCAGCAAAACAGGGGATCTAAGGAAAAACAGGAGGACCAGAGGAGCCGCGTCTTACCCACGACCTTGAGCTCGGCGCTGGAGTAGATGAGCCCGTGCTTGTTCTCCGCTATGCACTGGAACATTCCAGAATCCGCCACGGTGAGGTTCGCTATGGTGAGGGCGCCGTTTTCTATCTGAATCCTCTCCTAGATGGGAACGAGAGGGTCTCGCACGCGGAACCCACGGACGCCGACGCCATCTCCGCAGGAGAGCCGCCGCCACCGACTAGCGTGGGGTCGCACGGGGCCCGGGACTTGAGCTTTCCCGCACGTGGCAATGGGAGGGGGAGTGGTTTTCACACGACAGCCGCACTCCGGAAGCACTAACCAACACCCTTTGGGCCAACAGTGTGTCACTGAGACACGTCACCGGGGCAGGGGCAAAACGTGGCCGTGGTTCACGCTCCCCCGAGGCTGACCCCGGGGACGCAGGGAGCCACGGCTTCCGTCTCGGCGTCTCGGCAACCAGAACGGTTTTCACCGTTTTTAACATCGACCGAAGACGTCAGGAACCCTGAGCGTTGGGAACGGTGCTGGGAAGCCCCCGCGCGTGAGGGGCCTGGGGCGGTGTGGAGCATCACGTGTGGAAACGTGGAGGGAGACTGGCCGCTCTGCACACGGGTGAGAGCGAGCAGAGACCACGGGCCCATGAGAAGGAAGAGACGGGAAAACACACCCTCGGGGGACCAGGCGTGGGGGCGGGACTCGCGATTCCCTCCGGGCGCCGGGCCACACGGGAGAAAGGGTGCTATGTTCTATACTCGACTAAGGGATCCCTTTTCTTTTCTTTTCTTTTTTTTAAGATTTTATTCATTTATTTTTAGAGAGGGAAGGGAGGGAGAAAGAGAGAGAGAGAGAAACATCCATGTGTGGTTGCTGGGGGCCGTGGCCTGCAACCCAGGCATGTGTCCTGACTGGGAATTGAACCTGCGACATTTTGGTTCGCAGCCCGCGCTCAATCCACGGAGCTACACCAGCCAGGGCTGGGATCCCATCTCTAGTTTCAAACCCAAACAGGGGCCTGCCCTTCCACAGGCCGAGTGCACAAAGACCACCCTTTCCCAGGGGAACGCAAGGTCGGGACCCCCCGCCCCAGGGACCGGGTTCATCCCCACACAAGGCTCTGGGCGCGTCCCCCCCAACACGGGGCGGAGGGTGGGCTCCCCGGGCCGGGCCTCACCTCCAGCACCAGGGCCTCCCCGTTCTTGAGCCAGCGGTAGGAGGGCCTGGGCTTCCCGCTGGCCCGGCACTCCCAGCGCAGGGCATCCTGCACGGCAGCCTCCGCATCCTGGATGAGCTGCACCCAGTGGGGCTTCGCTGCAACGAGAAGGTGCTTCAGACCCTCGGCCGAGGAGCAGCAGACGCTCCCCCCACGGGCACTGGGATGGACACTGGGACGGACACCGGGATGGACACAGGCCGGCGGGCACAGGGCCGACTCGGGCCTGGGGCCCGGGCTGATGCCTCCTCCCCACGCCTCCCCGAGTGGGTTCTCAGGTGTTTCCAGATGTGAGGACGGAGGCGGCCACTGTCCCCTCCTCGGCCGGCCGAACTCCCCCTGCTTTGTCTGCGGTCACTCTGCTGCCCCCGCGGCAGGCAGCCTGCGGTGCCGGGTCGCAGGTGTCCGACTCGGGCACGCAGAACAGAATTCCGTTTCCAAGCGTCGTCTAAACCACGAGATCTCGACGGACGGCAACCCCCTCCTCGAAGGACAGCAGGCGCTGGTCCGAACTATGGACCAGAAAGAACCGCACGTCCATGGAGGGGGGGCTGCCACAGCCCAGGAAACAGTGTTTCCTTCTGGGTAGAAATAACTCTTCATCAAGCGCAGACCAGTGAGCCTCTGCACTAATTAAAATGAGCGCAGGGGAGACGGACGCGTCGGCTGGCTCCCGGTCACAGGAGGTTTGGTGAAAAAGGAGCCGCCCACACACCTTCAATTATGTATGCAAATCAGCCGCGGCGAGTGGGCTCATCGCTTTCACTCAGAAGACACTGTTTGGAAAATCCTCTCCACCGAGGAAAGCTTGCTCCGCCTCCGGGGAAAGGCACTCCGCGCACAGTGTGCTCAGCGCAGGCTGGCTCGGCGTCGCCCGCACCGGGAGGCAGGCGTCGCACTGGTCACGCGAGGGACGTGGGCAGAGTGGGGTGGGGGGGTCCTGTCTGCACCCCCCCCCCTCGAGTGCAGCAGCGGTTTATCCAGTTCTCCTTAATTGCATCCATGGGAAAACCCGCCTTTCCATTTCTATCTCCCAAAATTGCTTTCTTGAGAGATGAGATCGAAATGAAAACATGGCTATTCAGCTTTCAGAGAAATTGGACCCAAGTTCTGCCTTATTTCATTTTTCTTCTTTTCATATATAAACCGCTTGCCCACTCTGAAGGACGGTGGGGTCCCAAATCACTTCTGGCTGTTAAAGCACATTTTCTTCTCCCAGAGATCCCCGGCCCCAGTGGACGGAGCCCCCAACGGACCCTCTGTCTGTAGGAGCCTCTGTCTGTAGGACCCTGTGTCTGTAGGACCCCGTGTCTGTAGGGCCCTGTGTCTGTAGGACCCTGTGTCTGTAGGACCCTCTGCCTGTAGGACCCTCCGTCTGTAGGACCCTCTGCCTGTAGGACCCTCTGTCTGTAGGACCCCGTGTCTGTAGGACCCTCTGCCTGTAGGACCCTCTGTCTGTAGGACCCTGTGTCTGTAGGACCCTCCGTCTGTAGGGCCCCGTGTCTGTAGAACCCCGTGTCTGTAGGACCCTGTGTCTGTAGGACCCTCTGTCCGTAGGACCCCGTGTCTGTAGGACCCTCCGTCCGTAGGACCCCGTGTCTGTAGGACCCTCGTGTCCGTAGGGACCCCGTGTCTGGGACCCTCCGTCTGTAGGACCCCGTGTCTGTAGGACCCTCTGTCTGTAGGGACCCTCGTGTCTGTAGGACCCCGTGTCTGTAGGACCCTGCTGGGACCCTCTGTCTGTAGGACCCCGTGTCTGTAGGACCCCCTGTGTCTGTAGGACCCTCTGTCTGTAGGACCCCGTGTCTGTAGGACCCCGTGTCTGTAGGGCCCTGTGTCTGTAGGGCCCTGTGTCTGTAGGACCCTCTGTCTGTAGGACCCCGTGTCTGTAGGACCCCGTGTCTGTAGGACCCCGTGTCTGTAGGACCCTGTGTCTGTAGGAGGGCTCCTGCTGGCGGCCCCGCTGTCCTCCTCCCCAGAGGGACGGGGGCATTTGCCCGACGAGCCGGCCCAGAGTGGCGGCTGCCCCACTCACTGCGATGCCCCCTCATTCCAGATGAGACCCACATGTCCTCTCGGACCACTTTGTACGTGAAATATGACGCAGAGACGCAGGTCACTGCGGCCGCTTTCACGAAGCTGCGTCTCGCTGATTTCCGAGGCACCGGCCTCACACCACAGACGCCGGGCGTGCCGACCTCGGGGCTGCCTGCCGCACCTCCCCCCCTTCACTCCTGCAACAGCCCCGGCTCCTCCCGCGTGAGGCCGTCCCCTCCTCCACCTGCTCCCAGGGCCCCTCCCGCCCGGGAGTCCCGACCGCACTCCCTGTCCCGGACAGGGTATCTCACGCTGCCTCGGGCCTGTCCCCGTGGCGGTGACGGGTGCAGCGGTCGGCACGGGGCCATCAGGACGGGGGAGAGGGAATGTGAGGCGTCTCGGAGGAGGGAGGGGAGGACAGGGACGGGTGTGCTGGCCACCGCCGCAGGCAGCCCCGTTGTGCCCGTCGTGAAACCCACATTCGCAGGGAAAGGGAAAAGACAGACAAAAACCGAAGCGAAAGTGGCAGAGAAGCCGAGCCGGCGCCGAGTCTGAGGGAGGCGAACGCCCGCTCAGCCTGGGTTCCTGGTCCTGCCGGGTGCGCCACTGACTCGGGGCGGCTGGGCCGCGCAGCTGAAGACACCCTCCCTGTCAAACAGGGAGACGGGCGGGGGGGGCGGGGGCTGCCCTGCGGGCCCCCAGGGTCAGCCCTCTGCACCGGGCCGGCTGCGGCAGCTCGGAAGGAAGAGCTAACCTGAAGTAGAAGGAGGACTCACTGCTTTGGGGGGGGGGTGCTGGGGGGGCTGGGGAGGAGGAGCCACACGGGGAGGTGCCCCCGGCCCGTGTCCGTATCACCCACTAGCACGCAGGGCGGCGGGGGTCACACGCAGCCTCCGTGTTGTTCCCGACGGTGGTCCGGACGTCGTCCGGGACACAACAGTGTCCGTCATGGAGCCGAGGCAGCGCACACGGCCCGTTCCCCCCAGGGGCCACCACAGACCGCATCGCTGCCACCGTGTCCGTGAACGTCCTCTCCCTGCAGGGCCGTGAGCGACACGCTCAGGCTGCCCGTCCCCCCCCCCCCCGCCAGCCCGTTCCAGCCTCTGAGACGCACAGAGCGCGGTGCGGTGTTCCCCCATCAAGCGGCCAGTCCCGAGAGGTTCACCGTGTTCCCGACGGTTGTGCCACCAACATGGATTCTCCAGCTCCTGCGCCCGCGTTTGCACGGCACGCTTCATAAAATCGCCCACTCACACTTTCTAAGATGCACTTTCATCAAAAACCGGGGGGTATTTTAATAAAAGGTATTAGCAAACACATTTTGAATAAAAATGCAATGTAATTTTCCTGCAAATGAACTCGAAACGGAGGTAACATTATTATCCTTTCCCAAACGGAGCAGCACATCCAATAAATGTGATCACGAATCGTGGGCGGCAGCGGGCGCGGGCGCGCTGGGGGACGGGCAGGGGCCACCGAGCAGCAGGGACCCGGGCCAGCCGGGCTCCTGCCCGCGCCAGCTCCCTCCTGCTGAGCACAGATAACACACGGATAAACCCACGCTTTCCACAAAAGGCGTCTGCCTTGATGTGGTTAAAGGCCTGAAAGGTTGTTCTCGGAAGAAAAAGTGAAACACTTCGTGACCCCGCGAATCATTTCAAAATGCAAAACCAAGGGTGCCTGCAGATGCAGAATTCCACTGCTTGCCCGCCCCACGGAGGGTTTGCACCCCAATGATGCACAGACCGAGGTGGACACCAGGTCCCGCTGGGCTTGGCGAAGGGCCACCCCTCGGGCCCACGGGGACACCCACCGTAGTACGTGAGGCGCCCTCTGGCCACGTTCCGCCCCCGGGCGTTCTCGGCGACGCACTCGTAGGAGCCCGCGTCCTCCTGCTGGAAGCTGGGGATCTCCAGCACGCCGTTGAACTTCTGGGGCTTCACTTTGCCGGGGAGAGGCTGCCCGTCGCTTCTTCTCCACGTGATCTGGGGCACGGGGCTGCGGGGAGAGGCGCCACGTTGTTCGCCGTTGTAAAGAGCCTAGCCGCGTTTTTGGCTCGGCGAAGTAAAGCCCGGGTTTGGGCTGAAAAAAAGGCCCAACCCCGGCTGGCGTGGCTCAGTGGATTGAGCACCGGCCTGCAAACCAAAGGCTCGTGGGTTCGATTCCCAGTCAGGCCACACGCCTGGGTTGCGGACCAGGTCCCCAGTAGGGGGCGTGCATGAGGGGCAACCACACATGGATGTGTCTCTCCACTTTTTCCCTCCCCTTCCCTCTTAAAATAAAGTCCCGGTTTTTGTCAATCCTGCATCACACAAACCTGGCGCCAGGGTGGACCTGGTTGTGTTGACAGTTTAGTAACATAAATGCTGTGTTTTCTTATTTCTGATCTAGTGTAAAAGGTCTAACGTACCCACTGTTCTGTCCCGTGAACAAGAAGAAGAAAGACAACACCAATTCAGTGTACAAAACTAGGCAGGCAGAGCCATCGAAAGTTTTAAATTAAATTATGTATGTGCATTTCGCCTGTGCATTTTAGTTTTCCTTTGCTTCTAAGTGGAAAAAAAGTAGCAAACGCAGAAAGAAGCAGCAGCGTGCGTCAGAAGCAGCCTCCGTCTCCCGGGCAGCCCGCGCGCCCCCCCCGCCCCGGGCCTGGGGGGGCGGGGCGGGGGGGCGGGCGCGGAAACTCACTTGCCCAGGGCGAAGCACTCCAGCCTCACGGTCGAGCCCTTGGCGGACGGGAGGGTTTCCGGAAACTGCACTTCGATTTTCGGTTCGTACTCACCCATCACGCCTGTAAACCCACAAAGCAGACAGTTCCACCGTGTCCCCAGGAGTTTCCCCCTTTCCCTTACCTGTGCCTTCCTCTCGCTGCCATCTGAGCTAGCCTCTCCTGGTGATTTAAATCCCTCTCTTCCCGCCTGCTGGGCACGTGGAGAGGCCGCGCTGGCTCCAGCCAAAGTGCGACCTTAATACCCGCCCTCGAATCCTGAGACTCGTAAGTCACCACGTACAGTGCAGCCCGAGAAAATCGGCCAGCCTCTCACGTCTCAGAAGACGGGGGGCGGGGGGGGGGGCTCTGGCGTTCTGCGCACCACGGGGCCGTCTGCAGCCCCACTGGGGCACGGCGGGGGTTGGGACTCCCCGTAACGCCCTGGGCAGCCAGCGTGGCGGTGGGCGTTTCCCGAACAGCACCCTGGGGGCGCGGGCACGGGGTCAGACTCAGAGGCCGGCTCCCTGCGGCCTCGCGGAACCCGGGGAAGGTCCGGTGCGACTGTCGCCGACCGGGAGGCGTGCTCAGGGCGCGGGGAGGCTCACGGGGTCCCCGAGACAGTAGCGGCTGGGGGTGGGGGCACCCTTTCCCGGCTGCACTGAGGGGTGATGGGCAAACGCCGCCTGCGTTCAGGTCACCCCATGCAGCCATCCCGTACCCGTGCATGCTGGGAAATGACTCCCTCAGGCAGGTGGGCGCACGGAGCCCCCCACAGAGACATTAGTTCATTTCCTAAATTTTTTAAACTTTATTTTAGAGAGCGGGGAAGCGGGGAGAAAGAGAGGGAGTGAAACATCGGTGTGAGAGAGAGAGACGCACCGATGGGCTGCTTCCTGCAGGCGCCCCCCAACTGGGGGTCGAACCGGCCACCTCTCGGTTCGTGGACGACACCCCACCCGTGCAGCCACACCGGCTGGGCCACTTTTAATTAACTTCTAAATGTTTTTGTGAAGAGAGCCCTTCAGATCTGCGCCCGGAGCCGGTTCCCAGGGCACCATGCGGTGTGGTTAGTGAACCTCCACCGCCCCGCGGCTGGCGGCGGAGAAAATGCAGATGCACTCCTCACAGGGCGCGGACTCTCAGTCACCAGACGCGTGAGTTCTGGGGACCTAACGTTCCCATCTCCCCTTTATCTTCTTATGGAGATGACCCGCAGCCCGTGGCGAAGGTCAGGACAGCTGACTTCTCGGGCGACCAGTGGGCCGGGCCTGCTCACCGGGCCCTGGGCGTGGGCTGGGGGGTCAGGGTCTGGGACGCTCAGTGACGTCGGGGCGACGCGCCCCACTGTGCGCTCTGCACTGGCCCCTGCGAGTGACCAGGCTGTGCCCACGTGGGGACCATGACATTCTGCTCTGAGACAAACGGAAGGATCCCGCTCCAAGACCGGCCTCCCCTCTCCCCCGCCCAAGGCCTGTGCCCGCCCCCACGATGCCCCCCCCACCCCGTGGGGCTGCCCTACCGTCTGCGCGCAGCGTCAGCGGCGTGGGGGCGCCCAGCACCCGGCCGGCGGCCACCGTGCTGGTCGCCACGCAGGTGTAGTTGCCCACGTCGGACGGCTCCACCTTGGCGATGTACAGGTGGCCCGTCTCCTGGGAGACGAACCTGCGGCCGTCCTCCTGCACGAAGGCCGGGTAGGCGTTGAAGACCCAGGCGTAGGAGAGCTCTGAGGAAGTGTGAGGAGAGAAGGGAACCGGCTCCGTTAGTGAGGACAGCTGCCCGCGGAAGGTGAGAACCTGACGTCCCCACCGCACTGAGGGGCGAGGCTGAGCGTCTGTCTCCGCGGCGGGTCGCAGAGAGGGCCCGAGACGGGGACGGCCTGTGTCCCTTCCGCGTGGCCACCCTGTGGACAGCTCCCCCGTGGGAGGGGCCTGTCGCCGTTGTCCTAATCGCACCTGCGCCCCCAGATCACAGTGTCTCCGGCTCACGCCCTGACCTCATCTCCCACTGGGCTGCACGCCCGTGACCTCCTTCCCCGCCCGGTTCCTGACCCGGAGCGCCCCACATTCTGCTGTGGCCTTGGGAACGCGGCAACCGCGTGGGTCCCAGGAACCTCCCAGGTGGACGGGGGTCTCGGGTCTCGGGCGTGACGCAGCCCAGCTCACAGCCACCCCCCCCCCCCCCGGGGAGGAGCCCCCACACCAAAGGGGTCATGTGGGGTGGTGCTCACTTCCTCCATCTACCCTTCTGCCCCCCCACACACCCCTGTTTTGCTGCAGAAACACCCAGGGGGTGTGCAAAGCTCAGTGCCGACCCGAGGAGCCGCCTGCTGAGGGACGTCTGCCTTCCCTCGGCCACCGGGCAACACAGCGTCTTCCTCCACTGCCCTGCGACCATCATCACCTCCTGGCTGGCCCGCCCCGCCCCACCCAGCAACTCCCCCCCCCCCCAACGCCTTTCTTCTCCCGCCCACCCCACTCCAGGCCAGTGAGCAGCAGGAGTCCCGGACCACTGAGCTGCCCTCAGTCGATATGCAGGGAGCTCATCAAAAGTGAGTTGATGCCAACTGCCTACCTCCTAAAGGAGGTCTGAGCGTTTTCTTCACTTTCGGGTCCGAGGGACCAGCTCTCTCCCGCGAGGGTGAGGGCTGCCCGCACCCCTCCCGCCCAGAACCACGTCGGGGATTCACTCAGCGCAGGGACGGTGCGCACTGGCACGGGGCACCGCCCCGTGGGAAGGGCTAGAAAACTGCGCAAGTCACTGCGCTCTGGGCAGAGGAAGACGCGCCCCCTGCGGTCCCACCAGACTGGCGCCAACCTGCACGCGTGCAGCACGCGTTCAGCACGCGTTAACTGCGCACCGCAGAACACGACATGCATCACGTCAGCGTCCTTTGGAGGTTTTTCAGCATGATTGTACGTAGGATGATAATGTCACGTCCATAACAATGACGATTTTATGTGCTCACTCAAACTAGGCTTTACAGAACCCTCGCCACTGCCCGCATCGATCGTAACCACGTGGTGCCCGCACAGCCGCCTGGCCACCGGGCTTTCCTTGAACGACGCGGCTCGGACGTTAGGGTCGGGGAGCGTGTTTTGCAAGAGGACAAAGAGGGTTAGCAAGCAAAGCCGTAAGTCCGCACCATGGATTCCCGAAGCCCTGCGTCTGGAAGGCGGAGCGCTCGGAACACCCTCCTCCAGGCAGCCCCTCCTTCCCGGGCACACGCAGCAGCGGGCCGGCCCGCGCGCAGGGATACACGTCACCGCTGTTGCCCTGGAGACGCGCGGACGCGCACACTGCGGCGGGGACGGCGGCCGTCGGGAACCCCATCACGAGGGAGGTTCAGTCTCTGCATCCGCATTTCCTAGAAGAATTTCTAGAGGAAGGGACTGCTGCTGGACACCATCGTGCGGGACAATTTGGCCATTTGCTGCCCCCCCCCGCCCCCCGGGAAGAGCGACCCAGTTCAGAGGAGGACGAGGACGGATTTGAAAGGGTCTGACGCCCCCTCGGGGGCCTGCGGGCAGCGGCGTTGCTGCGAAGCGCGGAGAGGGCACCGCGCTCGGGGGCCGGGGGGCGGCGCGCGTGGGGAGGCAGGGCGCGTGGGAGGACCTGAACCCACGGAGCAAACTGAAGCTGCTTTACGTTGTGAACAGCCGAGGACCAGCGGCGAGGGCTTTGAGGTCGGCACCTGTGCACACGCCCGACACACCCGCCCCACACACCCGCCCGCGTGTCGTGTGTCGGAAGCTGCTCTCCAGGTGGGTGTGGGGGCGAGGTCTGCACACACAGCGGGTTTCCTGGCGCAGCCTCGACGCCTGCGCCTCGTCCACCGTGAGGCCAGCATGGAGGGTCCTGAGGTCGGAATGGGGAAGGGACACGTCCTCCCTCTGTCCACACTCGAGCCAGTTCTGGGTCCTGGGCTGCTCGGGTGGCGAACTGACCGTGCGAACACGCCTGCTGCTGTGTGCCCCGAGCAGATGCGACACAGACCACGGGGCCCCGAGGCCCCCAAGACCAGTGTCTCCAGCCTTGTCAGGGGAACTGTGTGAACCCACCGGGGGTCAGCGACTCCCAGGACACACATGGCCCGGGGACGAGCCGGCCACAGAAGGTGAAGTCGGCCGGACCGCACCCCCTGGTCTCACCCACCCCCGTCTGAAGATCCCTTCGGATCGCGCTGGTCACATCCTGTGAGAGTCTCTGAATTTTACAAAAACCTACTGATCCAATAGGAATTTTTGGTTCTCCACCTGAGTCTGTGCCCTCTCTTCTGTGAGGTCCAGAACGCTTGGAGATGCGTTTGGAAAAAAAAAAACTCGAGAAGCAGACACCCATCTGGAGGTGTCAGCAGTGAGCCACGCGGAAGCCACGGAGGAAAGGGGCCCGTCGGGAGCCCTGCTGCCACCCTGCCACTGCCACTGCCACTGTCACAGTCACAGACCGTCAGCCCCGGGCCTCCCCAGCGGCAGGACCGCCCGCCGTGCCCGCCCCCTGAGAGCCCGGCAACAGCTGTGGCACTTGGAGGGCGGATCTGCACACCCGGCGACGCTGCAGTGCGGTGTCTGTGTTTTCTGCACAGTCTGTGGACCATGGTTAACGCCAGCTCTGAGCTCCGGGCCAAGAAGGGCTCCCTGGTGCCTGGGATTCCCAAGTGAGAACACACACGCCGCGCCCCAGTCCTACCACAGGCCCAGGAGTGCGTGTGTACAAGGAGGGGAGCGAGGAAAACCTCAGCAGGGACACGCGTGCGACCTTGCACTCTTCCTGGGTGACAGGCGTGGGCCTGGTTTCTGTGAGGCCAGCTCCGTTCTCCCGGAGGCGTCCATCCGACGACGACGGCCCCTCCCCGGCGGTCCACCTGCTGCAGGAGGCGGCATTCCGTGCGCTCTCCACGCTCAGCCCCGGCCCCCGGGTGACGGTGTTGCTTCAGCCCGTCCTCTGACGGCGCACAGCACAGCAAAGACCCGGCCGGCCCTCGCTGCCGCCGAGTCGGGGCCCTGGACGAGTGCTCACGGTTGCAGAGAGAGCCGGTGCTCACGGAAGCTGCCGGTTGTCACCGGCTGGCTCCGCCTCCCAGGGGGCCGTCATCCCCTGGCTGGGCCAGAACCCTGAGCGCGTTGTCATCGCTGTCCCCTCACACGGATGCAGGGCCTCACTCCGCATTGGGCCGTCTTTGTCCGAGTGTCGGGACCCGTGCGAGCGTCCCCGTCCTGGTGGCTGAGTCTGAGGGGTGGGGCTTCACAGCCGAGCAGAGCCTGGGGCACGTGACTCGGAGGAGCCCCTCACGGAGGCCGAGAGGGGCTGAGGGGCGGAGACCGCCCACGGTCTGCTGCTCGGCGAGTCCTCGGCCCAGGACGGTCGTCCTCCAAACACCAGGCTTGTTCGTCCGCAAGGCTTTACGGCTGGGCTTTGAAAAACGTTTTTACTTGTTGATTAGGAAGGAACACAGAAAGGGAGAAAGTTGGGGGAGAGAGAGAAACGTCTGTCTGCTGTTCCACTGATCGATGCATTCACTGGTTGATTCCTGTAGGCACCCTGATTGGGAATCGAACCTACCCCCCTGGTGCATCAGGGCAGCACTCTTAACCACTGAGCAACCCAGCCGGCACCTGCGGCTACATCGAAACCGCAGTGGGGGTGCCGTGCATCACAGCGTGATCTTGGCCAGCATGCAGCCGGTCCTCACGACATCGGTGGGGGTGGGGAGTGAGGGCCCTCCTTCCACATGATGAATTTTCTACCGAACAGCAGAAAGCGGCGGCCTTACTGACCCCGGGAGACTTCGAGACAACGCTTACTGCATCCTCTGGGGACACTGAGCATCCCCCAAGAATTAATGCACCGGTCCCAGGAGAGTGTCCAGAAAGTCAGCACATCGCACGGACGCTGGCGGTCTTCCTGTACACCCACCCCACTCTTCAGAAAAACAGAGGTAATCACTGGCAAGATGAGTGTGGCCATTTATGCAGAAAACGACGTGCAATTTACAGAAGGACGTTGCGATCTCAACGCTGAAGAGCATGCCGTGTTTGTGAGTGTGACATCTTAATGCCGTAGTTATCGATTCCCCAAAATAATGCACGAATCTCACATCACTCCGGTCCGGATCTTACCCTCTTTTAATGTGACGACTCTGATGCGCTTTTGGAGAAATACATTCATTTGAAAGATGATCCTTTTCTCCTTTTTTTGTCAAAACAAGTGGCGTGAACTGGGAACTTGACATAGGGGCTGCTCAGACATTATGGAATGAAAATGGGTTTAGCATTTAAAATATAATGAGCTGCAGGAACAAATGCCTCCCTCCTCCATGGGCCCCCTTCTCCGCCCAGACAGCCCCCTCCCGCCGCAAATCCATAACCTCGCCCGAGGAGCAGCAGCAGCGCCGTGCACCGTCAGGCTCGAGCCCAGGGAAAATAAATCGCTGGCACGGAGCAGTTCCGGCACTCCGCGTGGCCGGTGATTATTTTGCTTCTGCCAGAGGAGGAAAGCAATAAAGGAGAGACGTATGGGAGAGTTTCCGCACCGAGCGTGTACGTATTCATTCTCCCCAGGCCTGAAATGACAACTCCACTTGTGTGTTACGCCAGATCCCGTGCAGGAGGAAACAGAAGAGAAGCAGCAGTTCCGTTCGACGCCGCGGTCCCCGGGGCCGGGGATGCACCTGGAGGTCGAGCCAGGCGGAGACTGCGTTGTAGGGTTAACCTGGAGTCTGTGGCATTTCCCCCCGTGGCCTGCAGCATGCGGCGAGATGGGGCTTCGGGGAGACGGCAGGTGGAGGGACAGCTCCCGGGCACAGCCCGGGTCACGGCGCTTCACAGACACTGAGCATCATTATCTCACGCACGGAAGGCCGGTGGCGGCCCTGCGTCCAGCTCGCTGTCCGCCGGCACCGTGTTTCCACCAGCACGTGCTCGCTTCCTGTCTGCGTCACCTTCCCTCGATGTTCCACCGTCAGGACGGCCGCCCCGGCCGGGGCGCTCCGCAACCAGGGATCGGTGGCGTGGCTCGTGGCCTGCACGGCCACACGGGCCCATGGAGGACGATGGACCTCGCCGACAGTGGCTCAGCAGCCGCAGTCCCACCACCCGCCGCTCCAGTCCCTCCACGTCACCCCAGGCCTCCCAGGTCCCCCGGACAGGACGGCAGTGGAACGGGGCCAGTGAGGGACGGACACGGGCTCTGACCGCGCAGTCAGAGGGAGGAGCCTCGCGTGTCCCTCACTGTGAGTCGGGAGCTAGAACTGACGGTGCACCGCCAGGAGGGGGCGCCAGCGAGGGCCGAGGCAGGCGGAGCCCCGGGCCTCTGCCGATAGTCGGGTGCATGGCGCACGGAAAAGAGGTCCCCACGGACGCTGGAAGTGCGGCCGAGGTCAACACACAGGGGATAAGGAAGCGAAACAGCCTCATTGCTGAAGACCCAGAATTCTCTGTGCCCCGTCCCCCCAAACCTCTTTAAATGGCGAGTTCGGGATGTCCTGGGAAATCAACGTGAACGGTGGAACATAACACGAAACTGCTTCCACTCCCAGGGACCTCAGGTGGGTCGGACGTGACCCCTTGTTGGCATTGAAAGGAGCCAGGTGCCCCTCTGGCTAGCACAGGGCCGCACGCCCGAGATCCTAGATGCGCACAGTAGGTTCCCCCAGGCGGCTGGTGGCCGGGAGCCACGTGCGTCTCCAGCTGACCTTCCTGCGACCCGGTATTTCCAGCGGAGCCAGAACGGCCCAGAAAGCTGCCGGCTTCCTGCAGCCAGCTTCCCACGGGGAGGAAGCCCCAAGGTCACTGGCAGAGCCGGACAGATTCGGCTGCGCTGTGGGAGGCGGCAGACCACAAGCAAATGCGCTTTGAAGGAAATTAATTTCCCACTGGTCTCGCAGCCGTGCAACATAAATCCCCTAATTTACGAGGAGGCGCGTTTCTGATGGGCCTTCGGAAGTCTGATCTCAGTGGCGTCTGAGGAAAGGAAGACAAACTCTCCGGAACGTACGCACCGCTGGCCCCCAGCGAGAGGCCCCCACCGCGAAAACCGCACCCGGATGATCTCCCTCGCACGGCGGCAGCGCCGTGTTTGAGGGCCGTGCTGGACCAGAAGGGCAAGCACAGGGCCGGCCCAAGGGGGAGTGTGTTGTGGACTCTGGCGACTGCCCTCGCCGGGACGCGGGCCCAGTCCTTGGAGTGGACGTGGCTGCGGCCAAAACTGTGTGCAGTCTGAACCTCTGTGGACGGACGCCTCTGCCCACGGAGCAGATGCCGGACGGGGCCTTGCACACCCAGCCCACACCCAGCCCGGGGCACAGACCAGGGGCAGCCTCTGCGAGTGACTCGGGCTCTCGGGGCGCCCCGCGGGCCCACGGGGGCCTCCTGCGTGCGGCTCCGTCACAGGCTCCTCTGTGTCGTCGGGTCGGCTCCCCGGTGCCGGAGGCTCCTGCTTCCACGGTTCCAGAAGACTCTCCACGGGACGCCTCCCCCCCGCCCCCCTGTGACCCTCCCCAGGGGTCCAGGAGGCCACTGGCAGGGAGTCTCCCGGGGGTGCCCGGGATCCCACCGGGCGAAGACGGGGTGTGACTCTCTACACAACAATCCGCTCTATGGTTTTCCCATTCCCGTGTGCAGAGGCTCTCGAGTCCTCCTGCCGGCAGGCTACGTGTGGCTTAGAAGACGGGCCTTCCGTGACACAAACGGTGTGAGAACTCTGCGCACACGGGAAGGCCACGTGTGTGTCCTGCCAGGATGTCTTGGCATGGTCCCGACAGCGCCACTGCTTGCGGTCCTGGTTCCTGCACACGGACTCAAGGAAGCTGTCCCTGATCACGTGCAGGAGACCTGGAGGTGGCCCTGGCTGGCGTGGCTCAGTGGGTTGAGCACCGACCTGCGAACCAAAGCATCGCCGGTTCGATTCCCAGGCAGGGCACGTGCCTGGGTTGCAGGCAGGTCCCCAGTAGGGGGCGCGTGAGAGGCAACCACACACTGATGTTTCTCTCCCTCTTTCTCCCTCCCTTCTCCTCTCTCTAAAAATAATTAAACAAAATCTTTTTTAAAAAGACCTGCGAAGGGACCAACTTAACAAAAACACGCAGGCTTCCCCTGCTCCCCAGAAACCTGCTCCTGCAAAGCCTCCCGTGAGCTGAAGGGGCCTGGAGCATGAGAGCCACTCGCCCGCCGCGGGGAGAGCTGCCGAGTGTTTGCAGCGCCCAGAGTGACACGCCAGCCGCAGCGAACGCCCGGGAAAGCCCAGCCGACGGGAGGGCGTGCGCAGCTCACACGCAGGTGTTACGCCGGCTTCTGTGAGGACCTTGAGCATCTGTGGATTGGGCGTCTAGGGGGGCAGGGAGTGGGTTCTGGAACCACCCCACACGTGCCGAGGAAGGACGATCGTGTCCTGGGGCAGAACCTCACGTGTGGATTCTAAACGCTCTGTACAGAGCCCCCCCAGTTGCCGCTCCCGGGCCTGGCTGCTGCCTGCTTCCTCCGACCAGGACGTCCCCTCAGCCTGTGCAGGCCGGTCTCCGAGGTGACAGTCGGCACAGCCGCTGCGTTCAGGTCCACGGCCCCTGCACACCTTTGGCAGCCGCCCCCCACCACCACCCCGGGCAACACGTCCACACGGCATTCCCGTGCCCCGGTCACCGCGGCTCGGTTCTGGCCGAGCGGCGTTTCCTCCCTCTGAGCTGCGGAGGCTCACGGTGCCGCGGCGGGGACCAGGGCCCGGCAACGACACGCTTCCCCGAGACCCCGAAGCCACGGCTGCTCAGGGCGCCCCCTCGCCCGGGGGCCTCGCACGCAGCTTCTGCTCTGGCTCACGGACGGAAAGAGTGACGGCGCCTTGCGGCCACCCTCTGGGTGGGACAGTGTGACAGGTTCTGATGGCTCCGTGCCTCCCCCGCGCCCCACCCGCTGCTGCAGGGAACACACCTCTCTCCGTGCGTCCCAGGCCGCTGACCCCCGCCTCCACCTCAGCAGCGGCGACAGAACCGAGACTCAGGGCCCCAGTCAGCGGTGGAAAACCGAGGGACACCCGTCACGTGGACCGGCCCCGGGCTGAGGAGACGCTCAGCCTCGGTGTCGCAGCCACGGGAAAACACAGCACATCACACACGCGTCTCCAAGTGGTTGGCAGCGTAACAGTTTGGTGCCAAGAATCAGCGTCTCGTGTTGACAGCGGATGTCAGGTTTGCAGCGTCTCGCTCTGAGCTGTCGGAGCGCACAACACGGAGGACAGGCCACGGGGCGGGTGGGGGGGCGCGGGCGGCACTCAGAGACGTGGCGGTGCTGCACGAGTTCACGTGGGGCCCACGCACGCCCCACGCCCGGCGCCGTTTCCACGCTCCAGGGCCCGGAACTGGCCTCCCGACCCGACTGCTGGGCAGCACGCGTTTGGGCTGAAACGGCCCGGTGGGCGCCGAGGGCCAGCGGATGGGGCCCCTCGTCCGATGGTGGACAAGGATGGGGGACGCGTGGGCCGGTGCCCCCACCGGAACGCTCCAGCCGGCGGCTGCCACCATAATGGGCGTGACGGGACCCACACCTGGTCCACGGAATTCACAAAACACTTGGAATGGCCACTCAACGTGCCCTTCTGCTTCCCACCCCCCCCATTTCAGGGTGACGTGATGAAGAACCCCCCCACCCCACAGACCGAGGCTTCCACAGCCGAGATGAATCTGAACTCCTTCAGGAGACGACTCCCCTGCTCCCCGGTAGAGTAAGGCATATTGCTCCTCCTGCCCCCCCCACTGCCCCCTCCTGTACCCTCCTTAGTCAGCACGGTGCCCCACTTTTTAGAGGGCCTTCCTGTGGGACTTCCCATGGGACTTCCTGTGGGACTTTCCACCTCACGTGGGTGAGAGCGAAACCGCACTCCCCGCAGAGCGGTGGGGATGGGAAAGGTCGGTGCGCTCGGCTGTGCCCCTGAGAGCTTTCACAGTCCCCCTGCCCCCCCGATTACGGGGCAGAGGACATGGAGAACGTCTGGGGGGCTGGGACCGGGGGCGTTCCCAGAGGCGTGCCCCTCCCTCGGGGCTGCTGGGTGGGGAGTGAGTGTGGGGGATGCCACAGGGAACTGTCCTCTCGAGGGGGGGGGGGAATGTGACACTAGCGTGGTCCCGGTCGAAGCCCCAGGAAGTGACCGGATGACGCTCCTCTGCTTCCCCGGCAGGTTGACCACGCGTTTCCCTGCGAGTGCTTGCACTGCGCACGGCGCCTGTGTGACGGCACGAGAACACACTGCGACAAACGCCACCCGGCGTCACACAGGCGTCTCTGAGTCCGACACACGCTGACGGGAGCGGAAGCCCACTCGGGCACCCAGCATTCTCCTTCCTGCTTGCACCGCAGCAGGGCCCCCGGGGGAGGCGGTCGCAGGAAGGCCCTGTTCTGGGGAGAGGCTCACGGGCAGACAGAGTTCCGGCACGTTCTGTAAGGTCAAGTGGGAGGCAAGCAAGTAACAAGGCTGCCCTGGCCGGGTGGCTCAGGTGGTCGGAGCGTCATCCTACACTCTGTAAGGCTGCGGGTTCCATCCCAGCAGGGCACATAGGGGAGGCAGCCAATCGATGTTTCTCTCTCTCTCTCTCCCCCCTCAACCCCCCAAAATTCAATAAAGAAATTCTCAGGTGAGGGTTAAAAAAATTAAGTAACGAGAGTGGGTTGCAAAATGCACAGCACCCCCACATCAAGAATGCCATGACAAGCATTAAGATTCCGTGAGAAGACGAGAAGAAAGTCCTTGAATGTCTAGACCCACAGAAACATCTGCGTGAAGAGCAAGGACTCCGGTTGGACACGGGGAGGTGGTGCACATTTCTGCAGAGTGTCTGCGTTTCCCCTTGAGCCGCGGCGCTCCTTCCCGGAACGGGGTCACGGCGAGCACGGCCGACGGTCCAAACCGACCTCTTTCCAGTGAAAATCACATTCAGCCTTTTAAAAAAAAAACACTGAGTTTGCACTCACCTAGAGTGAAATCACAAACGTGAGCCTCCGAGGCTTTGTTCTGTTCAGCAGGCAGATCGGTCCGGACTTCGGGGTCACGGACGCCTTGTTCAACAACACAGAGACCTGGATGGGACCGGGGGCCGGGCGCACGTCCGTCCCGGCTTCGGCCCGAGAACGGAAACCGGGTCTGCAGAGCCGTGTCTGGAGGGACCGCGCTGCCCCCGGTACGGCAGCCTCCCGAGCCCTTCATTAGCGGCTTAATTAGTCTCGTTCGGAAGTAATGCACGCACTTGTGAACCGAATGAAAGTGAGTTTTAAAGGCCGTGCCCGGCTCTAGGCGTCTCTCAGCCCTGCCCACCCCCTCATTCTGTTGCATAAAGGAGGCTGCAGACGGTTCGCCCTGAACCACCTTGAGGCAGGACCCCTGTTGCGGGCCACAGGCCCGGGGGCCAGGCCGTGGGCTGACTGACACAGGCCATCAAACCACCTCGGGAAATTCCGCCAACACGCGGCCGGTCTCCGGCTTCCTCGCAGACCCCCAGGGCTGCTTCCTCCGTGGCTGTAGCCCGCGGGGCCTGGGCGGCCGGGGCCCCTCCGGGTGACACTCACGTCTGACCGGCGGCTCCAGACAAGCGGCCTGGCTGCTGGGGTCTCAGCTGGTGGATGCGGAGCGGGAGCGGCACCTGTCCCAGTGTGGTGGGCTGCAGACCCCCCCGGCCCGGGGTCTGGCCGCAAACAGCCCCGTTGTGCTGCCTCAGGGTGAGCTGCCACCACCTCGAACCAGCCCGTCTGAGTCCAGGGGGCTCCACGCCCCCACCAACCAGAACCCCCCCTCCTGCTGCTGTTTCCCGCAGGTCAGCTCGGTGGTGCCGCCCCAGAGCGGAGGCCTGGCGGGGGGTCAGCAAATAACCCTTCAAACATATTTCTAGCCCTGGCTGGCGTAGCTCAGTGGATGGAGCACGGGCTGCAAACCAAAGCATCGCAGGTTCGATTCCCAGTCAGGGCACATGCTTGGGTTGCAGGCCACGGCCCCCAGCAACCACACATTGATGTTTCTCTCTCTCTCTCTCTTTCTTCCTCCCTTCCCTCTCTAAAAATAAATAAATAAAATCTAAAAAAAACGCACAAAAAAAACAACAAAAAAACACGTTCCCTTCACGTGCACCAGCAGCGCTCTGCACGTCTGCTCTGCTCCACGCCGAGGTCACCTGCATGACGGGCTGTGTTCGCTGCGGTGAGATGGACATGCGGCATCTCCCACACGTCAGTGGGTACCGGACGAATGCACCAGTGAGTAACTGAAGTGGACAGACAGATGGACGGACGGATGGGAGGAAAGGGGGAGGAGTGTCAGGGAGGGAGGGAAGAAAGACGGTGGGGGGTGGGGGGTGCTCAGCCAACACTGACAGCCCGAAGTCCCCACACTCGAGCGCTCCAGAGGAAGCCAGGTGGCAGACTGGGTATTTGGGGAAATTCCTGCCCTGCGCCCTAGTCACAACCAGAGACGCCATGTAGCCATCTTGTCGTCTGGGCCCTACAAGGGCCCGAGGAGCCTGGAGCTGTCTTCCCAGAGCACCCCCCAGGGCACCTTCGCTTCGGTCCCCCCGCCTGGCCAAGCTCCCGGGAGTGACTCCTCAGTTGTTGGTCCTGGGAGGGAAGGGAGGGAGACGCTGACACGGAGGGTGTGCACCCCACGCCTCCTGCTCCCGGGGCTGATGGCCTCCCCTCGGGCACCGGCTCCCGCTCTCGGGTGCCCCCCAGTCCCCTGCTTGCTCACACCGGAGGCTGTGCTGGGAGCGCGGCGGCAGGGCCCGGGGCAGCGTGTCCTGGGCCTGTGTCCAGGTGAGCCGGCAGGAAGGAGGCCGATCGGATGTGCTCGAGAAACATGGGAGAGACGGGTCCCGGACCACCTTTTGCGGAGTTTCTCACCTGCTACCTCCCTGGCAGCAGCACCCCGAGGCCCGGGGCCACTGACGGATGCGGGCACAGCCCAGAAACGTCGCCAGTAAAGAAGCAAAGCAAATACGGGCCCGTCTTACCTCCGGAGTGTGGCGGAGGGCCGCAGAGCAGGACGACGCCCTGACCTTCACGCACGGACACAGTGCTTCTCATCTGGGTCTTAAAATTTTCCAGATCTGACCGGGAAACACAACGAAACAGAATTTCAGAAAGAACCATAACATGAAAATGTCCACACAGACACACACCTTCCTCTGGCAGGACAGTATTTAAAACCCCTTCTTAGGAGTCTCAGGAGAACGTTTGTTTTGAGAGGGGAAGGTAAGATTTCAATTTCTCTGTTAGGGCTCCTGGAAATTCAGCGGCACGGCAGAGACCCGTGTCCCTAAGCCTGCATTTGTGTCTCGGCGTCGGAGACGGCCGGGCCACGCCGCAGGGCGCAGCCTGGGGGGGCTACCCAGGTGGGAGGACCAGCCGAAGGAGGAAATGGCCCGTCTTCGACCAGACGCACACACACACCCTGGTCCCACATCTGTCCAGCACTTCACCGAATCACCGAGACTTCATCTTCCTGTAACAGAAGCCCCCCACTGACAAAATTTTCTGCTGCGATCTTTCACCATCAGCGGCCTGAGACGCCTTCCTGCCACCCGTAACAAAAAGGGCTGCAAACACTCCACTCCCGGTCACCGGTCCCGTGGGCCCCACGTCTGGAGGACGCCGTGGGCCACGAGCAGCAGCCACGCGGGGGCAGGGGGAGTTCACGGGACGGCGCAGCCCACCCACGTCCACGGACCCCTCTCAGCACGCAGCTCTGACAAGCGCCGCTGCTTCTGTCTCTGTCCAGAGGACGTCTGCCCGTGGCTCACGACTCCGTCAAGGCTCACGCGGCTTGGATCGCCAGAGGGTATTTTTAAAACACTGCATCGCCTCCAGCAGCAACCCCGGGCAGCCAATCCGCCCCACGCTCTCCAGCCGAAAGGAAGGCACAGAGAAAAGCCTGCTGGCCTCATCTCGAACAAAGGTTGAGCCGATGGGGGGAAGGAAGAAACTAATCTAATGTACTGCTTCTCCGAAGTCTGATTTAAAAAACAAAACAAAACAGATCTATGTTTGTAAGAAGCTCAGGGCAACGGGCAACCGCGCTGTGGATTCGAGAGAAAACACACCGGTTTCGTGGCTCTGGAGGGCGGACCCAAACCACCGGTGGGGGCACCACGCAGAGGAGATGGTGTGCCCATCTTAGAACGTAACTTAGAAAGTTTTGACCCCGCCGTGGAAAACATTAGAGGCAAAATAACATCTTCAGATCGATGAGACTGCGAACGGTCGACACGTGGGCATTCGGAGCACCTTGAACCGGCACCTCAGAGGGAGACGAGCGTGTTTGCCTCATCTCGTTGTTGCCGAGAGCGTCACCTTGCTGGTCACCAGGTGAGTGAAGCAATTCCGTGAAACCCTCACACACGAGACGGCAGGAGAAGTAAAAGAAGAAAAACGGTGCTATGGGCTTACTTTAACCAGAGGGAACCCCACAAAGACAACGTAACGTAGCACTGTGTCACCCGGCATGTGCACCTACAACGCAGCATTACCGCAACACCAAGGCTCTGGAAGTCAGAACCGCCAACCCGCACCCCTCAGCGTGCGCGGGGGCCGCCGGGGAGGACAGCGCATCCCGTGAGCCCCCTGGAACACCATCGGGGGGCACTCCCTGACCACCGGGCTCGCGTGTGCGGCCCCTGCGGCTGCCCCCGCCCCTCCTGCTCCCTCTGTCCCATCACTTCCCACCCTGGCAGGGAGTCCGCATGGGGGTGGGCGGGAAACGGCAAAGGGGGAAGAGCTCTAAAACACACTCCTGTCCCCTCTCCCTGAATAAGGAAGGGTCTTCCTGCCGCACCGATGGGACCACCGGGCGAAGAAGCGCAGGCAGAGGTCCGGCCTCCTCACTCAACCCCGACGGCCTCACTCAGCGGACATCTCGCTGAGCCGTGCCCACAACAAAGAGAAAATGCTGCTGGGGGGGGGGGTGACCGTGGCTCTTCTTGTGTTCCCCGACACCTGCAGAAGCTTCTGGAAGGTCTGCTGCTTCTGGACACGAGACACAGTCGGTCAACCCTTAATCACCTTCGGTATGGGCAGGTCCAGTCTGAACCAGACACAGCTGTGCTCTCCTGCTCTGACACTTGACTCAAGTCCCGTCTTTATTTTTCTTTTCATTTATGCAGACTCTGCACCTCCAAGGGCCACGTTAAAGATTACACTCCTCGCGGGAGGCGTTCTGAGGACAGCACCCTTCTCGCCACCCAGCGGCCTCAGCCGCCCCACCCGGCCAGCACCCATCCCCCTCGGAGCCTCCTCTGCCACCGGCTGGCGGCTGTGTCTGTCGGCACAAGGGATCACACAGGTTCGATTTTGGTTTAAATGAATAGAGAAATTTAACAAAAGAGTTCATGAGATACAACCATGCAAGGAAAGGGAGCTGCTACTTTTGTAAAAATAAAATGAGAGGGTCTGGAAAAACCCAGTGAAGGAAATTCACCCTCCCTCGGGGTCCCCAAAGTTGGTGCCCAAACTGGGTGGGAAAAGTGTAAAAGCCTGAATATACAGAATAAAAATCGCAGACTGCCTGGGCACCCAGGCTGCACCAGGGATGAACCACCACACGCACCCAAGGGAACACAGCCCCTGGAAAAGGCACGGGAGAGAGAACGCAGCACGGTGCGTGGCAGGACCGGGAGCCGAGCTGGTGCGGCAGGGACAGCGGCAGTGGCACTGCGCGGAGAAGCGACGGGAGAGAGCAAGAGCACAGCACACACACGGTTCCGTGCTGAGGCCGAACTAAAATTTCACCACACACGTTTTCTGTTTTAAAAACAAATGCCTATTGTTCAAAGAGTTCTTCAATGAACAGTCCAGCTCCTGGCTCTGACCACATCAAACAAGAATGCCCCTTAGGTCTTCAGAAAAAAAGCAAATGTTGGGTTTTTTAAATCCAGCAACAAAAATCAAGGATACTTTACTGTGTCGGTTATTGACAATTTTGCTCTTTTAGAATCTGTTAAATCCAGAAAAAAGACAAAAACCTCTTTTCATCGGATTGTGGATGTTGTTTTCACCTGTAACACTAACGTTTAAAAGATGGACAGTTAATATCCCTGAGGAGTAAAATAAATCTCTAAACTCCACACATTTTTCTTCTTATATTTCATACATGAAGCCTCGCTGGGTCATCAAAACCACATTTTTAAAAATCTCTGTGGCCGTCCCACAAATCCCTTCCCTTTCCTTTGGAACAGAGACCCCCAGGTACCCCAGAGGTCTGGGATAATCCAGCACACCTGCCTGAAAGCCGCATCTCGAAAGTCGATTTGATTTTAACAAGGCCACAGGAGACGCCAGGGTTCCTGCAGAAACAGCGCCAAACAGAGAGCTGTGTTTTCCAGACCTGCCCGTCCTGTGGGCACACTGTAGGGTCTGAGGGACCAACCCACACGCCCACTGGAGCCGACACCCAGACCGTCTGCGGGCCAGCTCGGAAATGACGCGACCTCCGGAAAGGACAGTGCCCTGCGGGTGGCGGCAGACCCAGCCCGTCAGCGCGGTTACCTTAGTCACGTTCTCAGACGTCTTCGGAAGAGCTTCCAGCAGCCTCAGTGGGAATGTCACATGTGCCCTCAGCACAGACACTGGCCTGGGCGGCTGCTGCTCACACGGGCTGCACGGGTTTGGACGCGTCTCAGAAAACGCAGATCCCGTGGCCCACGGGAGGGAGGGTCACAGGAGGTGATAGATGCAAAGGTGTGGGGACCCGGGAGTGGGGGGGCGCAGGGAGAACTGGGGGGCGGCCCCACCTCTGTTCTCAGCCACCAGACCCGGGCCACTGGCTGCGGTGACGCCACCCCCCACCCCTGGTCCTCTGGGGGCCCCTGTTCGTCCACATTTAGCCTCGTGCCCCCGACAGGCAGGTCTCTTCCCCCCGGGAACGTCTGCACGTCTCAGGGATGGCCGTCCTCCAGGCAGGCCAGTCCAGCTGCGGGTGGGCGCTGGGACACCGTCTGCTGGCGTCCACCCTCCCGGGGGCGTGAGGAGTGGGAACGCGTCAGCGAAGCACCAGCTCTCCGGGCACTACGGGAGAGTGCCGGACAGCGAGCCCCCCCGCCCACCCCGGCCTTAGTACGGAGACGCTGTTTATTTTTCGGTGCCCACCTGCCTCCCCCCCCGGCCGTTAGCCGACGGGCAGCTCGGCCCACGGGGTCCGGCAGGCAAAGGGCGCCCTTGTTTCCCGGGATGACACTAATTAGTTTAATTTTCATCAATTATGTGATCACTTCATGCTGGAAGTTTTTATCCAAGAGACTTCATGATTACTTACGAACTAGCTGAAAAAATACCTGATTTCGAGGCAGACGAAGACATGTGCATTATTTTATTTTTGTTGACTGTATTGGGGTGACCATGGCTAATGAGATCACACGGGTTTCGGGGTGCAGCTCTGTGACAGGTCATCCGTGAACTGCGTTCTCAGCCCGCCGCCCCAGGGGGGTCTCCTTCTGTCACTGCTCACCCCCCCACCTCGTCTGCCCCCCCGCCCCGGGTCTGCACCCCGCCCCCGTCCTTCCAGGAAACACCGCACTGGGGTCTGCTCTCTGAGGCCCCGAGTCTCCTTCTGTCTCCGTTCCATCCCTTTGCTCCGGCCCCGGCCCCAGCCCCTCCCCCCGACGGCGGTCAGTCTGCTCTGCGAGTCCGTGAGTCCATGTTCACAGGCACAAGCCTCTAATGACACACGACTTTTAACCGGTCTTCAAACAAATCCGAGAGGCAGGCGACACGCACTCTTGCCATCCCCAGGGTCTGCGCGGGCAAGCAGGGCGTGGAGGCTTTGCCCGAAGTCTTGCCGCCAACTCTGACCATCAGAGCCGAGTGGTGCCCCCGCACCCCAGTCTCTGACTAAGAGAAAAAGGGGGGGCGCCGCATCCAGACGGAAGTCGAAGCTTCTCGCTGCTTTTCCTCCATCCAGAGCTCTGCCTTTCACAGACTGGAACGGAAGGCGTTCGCTCAGTCTGCAGCTCAGGCTCCAGGTATTTGCGTTTGTTCTGCCCGTCACGCCAGGCTGGGCCGGGAGCAGGGGGTCCCAGCCTCTGGGGGTCGCCTCCGCCCGCCCCTCACTGTGTGCGGGTGCGGGTGCTCTGCTCAGTCCCCGCCCCCGCAATCTAAGGCAGCGCTCGGTTCCTTCCCGGTCATCGCCCAGTGTCACCGGCCATATTGATCTACCGGTGCCCGCCCCCCCCCCGCCCCGGGCCAGACACGGCGCTTCGGGACAGAGAGTCCAGCGTCCGCTCCCTCCCGTGTCCTGGGCACACAGGTGGCGAGTCAGCTGTGTAAGCGGATGTCACGCCCACGCCCCACACGTGCCCACACATGATGACAAAGTCCCGTCTGCGGGTGGGAGGTGGACGGCAGCTGAGGCCACGGCCTCGCACGGCCGGTTTCGCGGTTCTGCCGGAGAGCCCTCCTTCGGTCACTGACTGGAGGCTCACCCAGCAGGCGGCGAACGAGGAGCCCCCACAACACGTAGATGCGGCATTTAAAGCGGCATCTGCATCCGTCCTCCATCCGACGCGGGGGCAGACCTACTGTGTCCCATCCGCTCACTCTCCAAGTTAAACAAACAGACGGAAGTGCGCGACTCCCAGCGAACGGGGGGCAACGAGAAGCTGCACTCGCAGTAACAACAGCTTGTAAGTTTTTACGGCGTCTTCAGAAACGTTTAACTGAGGGGAAATCAGCCCCATATACAGTGATCAAAGGAGAAAGGTGGCGTGCATTACTGTGTCGTCTTAGCACCGCATCCTACAATGAACTCGAACGCAGGAATAGGTGGATATAAATATTACGGTGGCCTGCTGGTTGCCATGGAAACACCCCCGTCGGGAAGCCCCCGGGCACACGCTCCCCGCCTCCGGCGCCTCCGGGGCCTCCACACGGTTCCCGGGTTTGGGTTCCAAGGCGCCCGAGTGCACCCAGGTCAGGAAGCCCTTCACACCGGCTCCCTGCGTCTCCTGCAAAACGCCCCTTGGTTTCTGTCAAACCCGGGTGTCCAGCCCGGGGTGTCCAGCCTGGGGTGTCCAGCCCGAGGCCCGAGTCCGGCCCAGGACGGCTGTGACTTCGGCCCAACGCAAAACCATAAATGTACTTAAACCTTCCTTCGGCTCTTCAGTTTTTGTGACTGTTTGTGTGTATTTAACGGTTGGCCCAAGACAGCTCTTCCTCGTCCGCCGTGGCCCAGAGACGCCCAAAGGCTGGGCAAACGACGCCCGTCACTGTCCAGCCCGCGTCCCCACTGCCGGGGCCCAGGAAGGGCCAGCCCGCCTGACAGCTGGACGGGCGTCCTCTCGGGCAGCCCCCCGCCCCCGTCTCTGACCCCCCGTGAACGGGCTCCTCTTGTCGTTGTCTGTGCCCGTCCACTCTCGCACCGGCTCCCTCTGTCAGCCAGCCCCAGCCCCCCGAGCGGCCACCGGGCGAGGCTCGTAAATATCCGCGCGCCGCTCGGTGAAATTGATAGGGCTCCGCGGTCTCTGGCCGGGCCGGCTCGGGGCGGGGCCCACGGCCGCAGAGCGGGAGGACGGCTGAAAACCGCATTCATTACGCTCAGACGAGGTTCTGAGTCTCAAGTAAATCACAGCACCGCCGCGAAGACTTCGCACCTGAATTATTTATGTACTTCTGGAGAGCACTCATCTCTTTAATCATCTTTGCTCAATTAAGGAGAAAACCAGCTGTCATTTTTAATAAAAGAATAAAAACCACTTGGGGTCGATGATTAGCAGGGAGCGGGAATCAGCGAAGACCCCCCCAGCCCCCAGCCCCCACCCCAAGGAGCCTGAGGTGCGGGGGGATGGGGAGGGGCGGTGACCCCAGGACCCCACAGGGTGCGTCCTGCACGCAGGCGGTCCCCCCGACGCACGGAAACTCTCCGACAGACGCCCTGTGTCCTTCGCCAAAACCAAGTCCAGGGCGACCGGGGCCGTTTCCGTTCTGACATTCAGTGAAAGCTCCGAGGCATCGACTGTCCTCCTCCCGGCGTTCAGGAGCACAGCCGGCCACGGCCCGACCCCGGACCCCGACCCCAACCCTGACCCAGACGCTGACCCCGACCCTCCGGTCAGCCTGGGAGCGTGGCCGTCGGCAGGAGACGCGCTGGAATCGCCGGCCTCCGGAGGGGAGTGAGTCACGGGAGTCTCTGAAGAGCCTGGTCCAGCCCACCCCTTACTTCCTCGCAGCGTGTCACCGTCACGGCTGTCACCCGTGCACCGCTATCATCACGTGTCGTCATGCATGGATCTAGCGGCCAGGGAGCCCACCCTGCGGCGTCCGCCCCCTCACCCTCTGAAAGTGACGTGGCCCCGGCGTCTGCACTCAGTGGGCCTTCGGGCACTGGTGGGGCGTCCGCACACAGTGTGTCTTCAGGCACTGGTGGCTCCCGCCCGGCCCTCGTCCCTCGTGGCTGCTTGGTGCTCCTGCGCAGACATTCTAAACACGCGCCGTTTTCGAAACTCAGTTTGAGAGTCTGTGAAAGCCCCAGTGACCGGGCCGCGGGAGAGGCCGAAGCGAGCCTGCTCAGAGACGCTGAGACAGACCCCGCGCGTCCCTGGGGGAAGGGGGGTCCGTCGGCTCGGAAAGCGCCGTGGCGGGGCTCCGCCCGTGTCCCCAGAAGACCCGCGCACGCCGCCCCCTCCCCGAACCACCATCCGCAAGCGAAGGCGGAAGGGAGTCTGGACGGTCCTGGGGGGAACCCGCGGGGGAGCACGGCCCCCTGAGGCCCTGGGCATCGGAACCCCTGCGGTCTCCCTGAAACGCGGGCGCCCAGGCCCCCGCCCCCCGGGTCTGAGGCCCTAGGCTGGACGCAGGGCCCGGGAACGAGCATCCGCAGTAAGTTCCCGGGTGGACCTGATGCTCTGGTCTGAGGAACAGACTCCGAATGCTCCGGTCCGTGCTCTGCACTGTTGCACACACGTGGGAGAACCAGAGACCCGTGTCCCGGCGCGACACGCTCTGCAGCAGGTGCTGAGCAGGAGCCGTCAGGTGCTGGGCAGGACCACGCCCGGCCACACCTCGTGGGTGCAGAGGGCTGGCCGCCAGCACGCCGGGCCCGGGCTGCGGAGGGGGCCACTCTCCGCGGTGCCTGGAGCGCACGCCATGTGGGGCTCGGCTGCCGCAGAGAAGCCGGTAAAGGCCGCTGAGCTGGAACCGCCTGGCTTCCGAGCCCACACTGTCTGCCCCGCCGGGAGCACCCACTCCAGAGGCTCCGCGGTGGCAGAGCCCGGGGTCCGGGCCGCTCGGGAGGAGGAGGGGCAGACGTGAAGGTGGCGCGTGCCTTTCCGAGCGAGGGCGCTGGGCTGATGCCGCGTCTTCGCGCCGGCGCGAGCTCAGAGGGCAGCAGAGCGGGGCAGCCCGCTCGTCCGCGGGGGCCCTGCCTGCGGGGACGGCAGCGGACCATCGTCACCCAGTGCCGGGTGGGAGGTAAACGGGAACAGCTGGCGGTCCAGCGTTTCCCCACGAGCGAGCCCCTGACTGGCCGGAGGCTGCATCGCAGCAAACTGGCATTTCCCATTAAAAAAAAACCCACAAGCTTCCTCCGTTTTCCTTGTTGTCACCGAGGCTGCAACTGTCCCGGCCGAGGGACGCGTGGTGTTCGTCTCACCCAGCCTTAAAACGCTCCTTTCCCGGTGAAACGGCACCGTTCCGGGAGGACCCACCGAGGAAAACGAACTCCCCTTCCACAGACTGGACACGGAGAGCAAACAAAATAACTCGGAAGATGAACAGACGCAAATCTTATAAAACTTCTCCCTCAGACACGCTACACTCTGTTAATGGTGGGATTTGTTTTCGTGTTAAAACAGCATATTCGATAACGTTCTCAGACAAAGTCAATACTGCGGTAGCCAACGGTTTATTTCACTTTATTGTTAAAACCCGGCGTTCTGTAGACGCCGACGGTAACCCGGCTCCCATCACCGACCCTGGTGGGGAGAGACAAAGCCGCCACCAGCGGTGTGAGGGAGAAGACCAGAGTGTGCTGACGACTCGGGAAACCTGAGTGCGCTCCAAATCGGCGACGATTTTCAGAAAGTAACTTCCCGCACGACGCAGTTTTCGAAGTCGGCTGTGCCCAGGAGTCACAGCCTGGGGTCACAGGTCACGGTCCCCACCCCGGCCGGCGCTCACCGTGCACCGGCAGCGTGGTGCCGGCGGCCTGTCGCCTGCCCTCCCCGAGACCCGGTCTCTGCCCTCACCTCTCCCAGGGGGACGGGGCGCCCCTCCCAGAAGCCCCCCACCAAACAGCCCAGCACTGGCATTTCCACATCATCTGCAGGACTGGGCTGGGGGGGGTGTTATGGACCATTCCCCCCGCCCTTTTCCAAATAAAATAATGAAGCCAAAGAAAAACGTGTCCTTTGGCTCCTTCCACGGGTGCTGCACGCACACTCGCTGTCAAGAGTAAGAAGTCTTTGGCATTTAGCATTTATAAAGTCTGATGATACACAAACTTCATTAAATTTTTAATGCCATGGCTTGTTTAAGGAACTATTTTGCACGGCTCAGAAGGTACATAATATATGACAACATGCAAATGAGAGGAATCCAACCAGTTAACAACTTTAAAGGAGGAAAAACCATGCAACAGAGCCAGGGACTGTGAGGAAGTCCTAATTACTTATCTTCGGGTCACAAGTTCCATTCCGACTTTCCTAACAACTTTCAAGGTCATTTGGTCGGAGAAATAACTCTCCGTGTCCAGAAATTGGTTTTTTATTTTTAAAATCCTGCAGGTGAAACACAGCCACACCCGATACCAAGATCCCAACCGACGCCTACAGGTCCCCACGCCGAGGACTCCGTGGGGTGACGGGCAGCCCCCCACCCCCGCCACGCTGGGCACAGGCTGGGGAGCGCTGCAGGCCGCTCCCGCCGGCGGCCCCTTCTGGGCGAGGTGCTGAGCTTTCTCCACACCCACCGTTCAGCGCCGCATCAAGGCCATTCTGAACACAACGACAGGCGTGCGTACACGTGTCCCAGACACAAGGGGGCCAGTGGTCTCCCTCGCTGAGCCCGCCATGCATGGAACTGGAGAGCGCCCGAGGGCGGGGAGGCGGCTGGTGCCTGGGAAGCAGCTCCTGGCTCCGGTCTTCCCGGCAACGCAGACTGGCAGCCGCAGGGAGGACACTCCCGTTTCCATTAGCCGCCCGAGGAACTCCTGGTCCAGCGGGCTTTTTGTGTCACGGATCCCCCCTCCCTCCTGTTCCTTCTTTGTCACGCCATCCATCAGGGGAAGAAAATCGGCCGTTCATGCTGTTGAACTGATTACAGTGTGGTTTGGGCTAATTGCATCTCTGTGGTTTCTGTTAACTCGAGCTCCTATCCCCTAACCCGGTGGTCTGACCCAGCGGCTTGATCACGACCGGCACCACTGACTCACGTGTTTTCATTAACTGTGATTCACAGGTGGCACCGTACACTTCCCGTGGCATCCAATCCGGAGGCCCCCGGTTCTGCGGGTCCCTGGGTGGTGAGGTTCACGCAGACCAGCGGGTTCCTCTGCTCCCAACCTGGATGCGTGCATCGCCATCGATCTGGAATCTCCGGCGAAACCAAACTTTCACTTTTTGGCGTCTTTGCCTCCGGTCTGCAGCACAGTTTCGGAGACTCGCGTGAGCTCATCACCGCGGCAGCCTGACGGGAGGGAGGAGCCTGAGGAACGGCACAGCAGGCACTCGTTGGTGTCCCAGGGGGAGGGGAACTTCCCCGCAGAGTGACGTTGTGAGTGGCCGACTCATTTGTAAGTGTTTTCTTGTTAAAATCACGTCTGGGACTCAATTCTGCTTCACAACTAGAAAACTCAGACGTGCCTCAAACGCCCTGTGCCTGCCCCTCAACGATGATGCCTCCTTCTAAGTCAGCATGTGCGTAGTGGGGGGGACGCCCGTGTCACCTGTGAACTCACAAGTCATTCCCCCAAGTTCACGTGACCCCTGGAATCTCCCGGAGCACCCTGGCTGACGGTCACGGTCAAACAGAGAAATAACGCAGGTTCCCTGAGACGGAGGAGGCGGGGCCCTCGGACCCCGCCGGAGGAGACGACGCGAGTGTGCAGGGAGGGGCATCGTGCAAGCGTGCGGCACGCCCTCCGAGGGCCACCTGTGGGTCACGCAGTCCCGCCAGCCTGGCCTCAGGCGTGGACGCAGGAGGGTGAGCAGCCACACCCGCACACACACTCACACACTCGTTTCCAGCAGCAGCAGAGCCCCTGCCAGCCCCACAGCGAACGTGGCCCGGTGGCCGTCAGCAAACGCTCGGACAGCACGGAGTGTGTCGCAGATTGCAGTGTGGCTCAGCAGTGAAAGTGAGCAAAGCGCTGACGTGTGTCACCAAACACGCGAGTGTGCAAGGCGTCACGCCGAGCGACTCTCAGAAACCTGCAGTGGAGCTCCTGACTGGTCAGCCCGGAGACCCTCCCACGGCTCGTCCCACGGACACGTGGCCAGTCTCGGCAAGTCCACGCACGGACAGCAGACCCATGGCTTCCTGGAGCGGACGGGGGAGACCGGGGGGATGGGAGTGGTGGGTCTCGAGGGCCAATTTTTTGGGGGGGTGATTGGTGATAGTGAACTTCTCTACTGAGCAAAGCTCACAGACGAACTTGTATGTTCCTGTACGTTCCCACGTCTGTGGCCACACCACAAACCACGCACTGACACCGTTTTGGGGGAGTTAGCTGCCGTGTGGGTGTACCCCAACCCAGCTGTTGTAACAGATGCCCCATGACCCGCCCTCGGTCTGGCTGTGCCACGCCCCTGCTGTCGGCAGGACCCGCCAGCACCCGAGGCCCTTGGAGGAGCTACACAGAACTGTCTTCCCTGTGCAAGACGTGGAGTGACCCCACTCCCGATGCCCCCCCAGCCAGGGCTGGGCGGCCGCCACCCGCACACGAGGCCCCGGGCAGGGCGTGGCCCGTGCAGACACGCAGGGCAGGGCGGGCTCTCAGGTCACCCCCCGCTGCCCAGCCAGGAGGGGAAGGCCCTTTCAGGTGGACGGCAGGAGATGGCGTCTGGGCAGCACGCTGCACGGCAAGCTCCACCTTCCCCGAGCGGTCACGCCGTCCCCCTCCCCCCGCCCCCACCCCCACCCGGGGCTCGCGCACAGGGGGAACCGGCACTTACAGGCGAACTGGAGTCTGGCTTCTCTGCTGACCACGGTGCCCAGCGAGTTCGTCGCGAAGCACTGGTAGCTGCCGGCGTCCCGGCCCCGGCGGGGGCTGACCAGCACGAGGCTCCCTCCGCGCAGTCGGTACCGAGAGTGCTCTCGCGGGTCGATGTCGCTCCCGTTCAGCTGCCACCTGGGGAGAGGTCAAGGACCGTCCCTCTCAGGATGCGTTTCCTTAAGTCGGCACATAGAGCCCACTGCGCACGCCCCTCCCCTCGACGCCACAGGCGGCGCGTACATCACTGCAGTGTTTCACAACTAAAGATCAGCTACGCCCAGTTATTTGTCAGCAGCCAGAGGCGGCTCGGAGTGGGGACCGCGGCGGCGTGGCGGCAGGGAGTTGCAGACGACTCAGATCGCCCGCGGAGGTGGGAGTGATTTGGTCGCACGCCGGGGACCATCAGGCTGGGCCCGGGCAGCCGGGGGGCAGAACGTTGAGGTAATTGCCTCCTTCCCCGCAGGGGGGCCGCTTGCTGGCCTGGAACGGGGAAGAGCCCGCTCCTGTGATTGATCTGGACGGACGGGGCGCGGTGAATAAACTCATCGGGAACGCCCTCAGCATCCGTGTCCATTTGTCTGGGTGGGCGCCCGCCCGAGGCGCCCCTGAGCCGCCACCGTGCTCTCTGCCAACAGGACGCTGAGTCGAGGGCCCCAGTTACCCCCGGGGGGCGGCAAGGGACACGGCAGGAGCCCTGGCGGCATAGTTAGTCATCAACGGGAAGGCAGGAGGAGAAAAGGGAAGCGGGGGCGGCTGGCGTCCAGCAGGGGCTTTCTGACAGCAGCCCCGGAAGCCTCAGCCGCCGGGTCTGCGGGACACGCCGAGGTACACGTCTCCATGAAAACCCACCGAGTGCCACAGCCCCCGGACACGCCCACTCTCCACGCCCGGCCTCCCGCCTCCTGTTCCAATAACTCCATTATTCTCATTAGGAAGGCCTCGTCCTGATAATAAAATCACGCTGCTGCCTGTTCCGCAAATTTTAGCACATTACGACAGCCGTCCTCCTTGCCCTTTATGACGATTTTGAGAAAACGGGAGGAGGCATGAGGCCCGTTTCCTAGAGGAGGCGCTCAGCCCAGCAGCTGGGTGAGTTGGCGACGGTCCCACGAGGGTTAACCGGCCGGAACCGAAGCGGCGCCCACTTCGGTTCGAGCCCCAGTCACGTCGTGGGGCCTCGCAAGGTGTCTCGTTAACACAGGGAGCACTGAACCTGGACACACTGCGCATCGCGAAGGCACAGGAAGAGGTGAAACGTGAACATCACCCCGAGTGAACGCGCAGAAGTTGGATGAAATATTAAACAGCTGTGAAAATGCATGAACTGTATTAGCATGAAAAAGTCTCAATAGCTATGCTTAACAAAACTGCAAAATAAAACATGCAGTTTGAAACCATTTACATCAAGTTTTAAAAACACATATACTCCTATTAGGACTATTCTAAACATGCATCTTAGTGGATGGAAATGATACACCTCGATTTAAGGTATCTTAGTCGCTCTCGTGGAGAGAAAGGGGGAGGTGTTGGGGCAAATGTGGGAAACTCGGCTTTCGTGGCCGCGAGAAGGTTCATCGTCACCCTTGGCTGGAGGCATGCACCACGTTCCACGTCGGAAACAGCGCGCAGTGGGGTGTCAATGCCGGGGGCTAGAGGACATGCGCAAACGCGTTAGTTCAGTCTCGGGTGCTCAGCGAGTGTTTGATCATCTGCTCCTTTTCTAAGTCAAGAATTTCTTGCTTTGTCTTCTTGGTTGATGTAAGTCTCCCAGGTCTACCAAACCAGCATTTCTCCTAAGAGACCAAGTTACAATGAAGAGAAAAAGCTGGAGGCCCCAACTCTTTTTCTTCTGAATTTAAAAAGAAAATGACAAAAAAGAATAGAAGGAGCCGTAACCTCCTCCTCGCGGCGGAGTCTGCGGTGGGTCTTCGGTTCTGCTCTGCGTGTGGAGCGACTCTCTCAGGGTCCTTCCCCAGGCAAGCCCATGTCCACGTGGGTGTTTTGGGCCATTGTCCTCGATTTTAACTTTAATTCTGCCCTTAGAGTTTTGATGTCACACCATGATAAGCATGTATTAAACCCCTCTCATCTGATTCTTCCCCAAATCTGATAACTACAGAAACTCTGAAAAGGAGATGAAAACACAGGAGAACTGTCCATCCACATTCTGTGTAAATTCTGTTTGCTTGATACACGGTGTGCTCTGAGGGGCATCACCATCACCATCATCACCATCACCATCAGCATCACCATCACCATCACCATCAGCATCACCATCACCATCACCACCATCAGCATCACCATCAGCAGCATCAACATCATCACCATCAGCAGCATCACCACCACCGCCCCCACCTGGGAGTCTGCTGGACACACAGAACCTCGGGCCCCACCCCAGACCTGCTGAGGCAGAGCTGGCACCCTGACAAGAACCCCAAGTGTTTGATAGTCAGCTCTCTAAGTTGGAGACAATCTGGTCTACGTTCTACCCAAGGAGCCACCATGGGCAACCTCTGGGGACACGAGCAGGTGAGAGCGCCCACACGTGACCTGTTTTGTGTTCAACAACTGCACTTGGAAAGCCCTTCCTCCCTGTCTTGAGGAAAACACGGAGCACCCGGACGCCAGGCCACCTTTGGTTTCTGAGCACACGGTGACATGGGTCCCTGCCTTCAGGAAGCTTCACGTTTGTGGATTTTTTAACAATTTCCTGGTCCCTGCCCTGCCCTCCACCTGGGTCCCAGGCCCTAGCCACTCCCGCCAGGTAACAGCCTAGTGAACCCCGAAGGGACTCGAACCAAATGCACCCCACTCTGCGGGCTGAGCCGACCCTCCACCAGCTCGGTGACCATTGCCCACCACTTACCTCTCACAGACCTAAGTTTTTAACATGCAGATTGGAAAAAAATGCCATCTTTGCCATAAGGCTTCTCTGTAAATTTATGCAGACAATTTATGCCACGCTCTTAGCTCAGGGGGCCATTCAGCCAACAGGAGGCGCCACTGCTAATGTGGAGGAGACGGCCTCCTGGCCACCAGCCGTCTTTCTCTCTGCTTCTCTTTCCTCCAAGTGCCTGCTGGTTCTCCGTCAGCTCCCTCCCTCGGTGCCCCCCACCCCGGACCCTCCTCTCCCACGGAGCAGACTGTGTCTCAGCAGACAGTGTGTGTGCATGTGCGCCTGCTGGAGAAGCCAGTGAACACGGGATGAGACTCGTGCTGGCCTTGACCTTCAGGGAGTCAACCCCACAGGGTGTCACAAGGACACGGGCTGACACTTAACCTGTGGACAGTCGTCGGTCAGTGAGGGGTTCTGTGCCCGCAGCAGGACACACGCTCTCCAGTCAGGAATGACGGAGCTACTGTCAGCTCAGATGGGCCCGTCTCATGACAGAGGGCACCTGTGTCTCCGTCACCTGCGAAGGTCAGCTCGCATGGGGAGGGGAAGAGATGCTGGCTCCGGAGTCAGCACATGTGTGGCCCAGCTCAGCACGCCGGGCGGCGTCCCTCGAAAACTGTGCTTTGGTGTTTAGCCGGCGGGCACCAAAGGCGCAGCGGCTGCGTGGGGAGTCGTAGAGACACACGCAACTCGGAGAAGCACCTCTTCCCTCCTCGTCCGCAGCTGGGAAGAGCGGGGGGCCAGGATGCAGGGGGGTGAATGCCTCCTCTCAGCCATCGTCTCCGACCTAAGCGCTGTCGCCCCCAAGTACTGACTTGTCCTGACTAGGAGAAAAACGGAGAAGGTGTGTTCCGGCCTCATGCACGTCCTCCCTTCCTTCAGCTCGGTCGTCTTCGTGCGGTCGCTGTCCCCACGTTATCTCACCACCGAAAAGGCAGCAATGACTCGCCCTCCAACCCGGCCCCGCCGCACCGGAGCGGGTGGCGTTTCTTCCCGCAGACCCTCAGAGCCTGCGCACACTTGAGGTTCCTGCAAGAACAGTCCTTCTCTGGCAGCAAAGCCTCACAACGATTTCTCGCCTCCCCAGCACAGTTCCTCATTAATGGAACTCATCCTCAGGTGCTACAGAATTTTTCAATATCTTATTAAATATTGATTCTTTTCCTCCTGCTGAAAGTGTGTGGATTCAAAGGAGTCGTATTTGTTTAAACTCTGAAGTATGTATGAAATCTCTGGGCCTGGGTTTTATCCTGAGAAAACGCTAATGCAAAAATATGCCCGAGTCAGCCTGATTTGTAAATGCTCCTGACATTTTCGTCTGCCCAGGACACGTGCAGGAAGACTGGACGCACACACTCCCTCCTTCTTTCCTGAGTCTGCGTCCAAGCAGTGCCCACGGCAGCCTGGGGCTCTGCAGTGGGGTGTCCGCCAGCCGCTCGGGGCCCATGGGCCCTCAGCAGGGACCTGTAACCTGTGACCAAAGGGGCACATTCGGGGCATAAACTGGGGGACCTTTTCAGGGAAGGTGTTCTTTTAGTTTTGCACCTTCACTGTCCTTTGCAAAAGTTGCAGCAGCTCTCTTTTGTAAGGGGGTTTTGCAGTTCGTAAGGAACTTGACAACCTTATGATGAAATCTTTTTGAAATACGGGAATTGTTTAAACCTTCACGGAAGTAGCACTGCATTCCAAAGGCTTTACACAGCGACCTGCAGCCAAGGGGTCGCCCCTCCACGCAGGCATCACTCGGTGACCGCGGGAGCAAGCCCGGACGCTCGCAGGCAGCCCCCGGGGCCAGACGCCCGCTCTGCACGCACCGGGATCTGCTTGTAGGGCCCTCAGGGGAGAACCGGCCTGTGACTCCCACTTCTCGAACCCACTGCGTCTCGGTCAGCGTGTTCCAGGCCTGGGCGCTGCTGAGCGAGGAGATGCGTGGACTTGTTCCTGAGCCGGCAGCCCGAGGGGGAGGTCGGGGTGTAGGGGTGCAGGGTGAGACATCTGCTCACCAAGCCAGGCAGCAGAGATTCCATGGATCCTTTTCTAGAGACCAGTTATTCATCCACCCAACCAGATGCCCAGCTCACTGGCCGGGCGCTGGGCAGGCGGAGTGAGCGAGGGAACAGGGGCCCAACCACAGAGGGGTGCAGTCGTGGGGGGTCCCCCCAAGCCGTTCGAGAGCAGCTGACGTAACACCTCATGCACGCCCGCGATCCAGCAGGCTTGCGTCTCGAGTGCAGAGCTGAGGTGCCTGACACAGGAGGTGTTTTGACGGGTCCTGTCGAACACCTCCATGAAAACCACGCTCCCTGTGTCCAGCAGAGAAAGTACCGGGTTGGCCCAAAAGTCCGTGTGGTTTTTTTCCATAAAACAACAGACACACTGTTTAGTTTCCCCAATAACTTTATTGTTTGGATATTTTGAGCATGTCGGCCCGCTCCCGTGTGGTAGAACACGGATTGTTCTCAGTTAATGTCTCCACTTCATCGCCGACAACCTCACCTGGCCGGCCCGACCCCGGAGCACCATCCGGGGAGAAACCTCCTGCACGGACCTTCACGGGCCAGTGTGACATGCTCCATCAGTCACAGCACCTTCCCCACACACGGCCCAAACCTTTTCTCTGCATTTCAGCTGCATGCTCACCTCTACTGAAATGATGAAGCATGACATGCCATAAATGTTGCCTATCTTCTTCCACCTTCAATATTAGAATGGCCACACAAAACTTCCCCGATTCTGATTCGTCCTTTCGAATGCACACTGATACGACAGCTGTCACAATACGATCTAACACAGCAGTTGAGGATGAGGTTAAAGACAACTAAGTGCTCCCAGAGCCATCGTACGGACGAAACCCAGCGAACTTCTTGGCCGACCCACAGAGCACGGATGGTGCAGGGGGTGAGTCGCTGCCCGCCTTCCCATGCAGAGAACACACCGTGTGAGAGTGTGTGCGAGAGCTCAGGTGTGCGAGAGCTCAGGTGTGCGAGAGCTCAGGTGTGCGTGAGCTCAGGTGTGCGAGAGCTCAGGTGTGCGAGAGCTCAGGTGTGCGTGAGCTCAGGTGTGCGAGAGCTCAGGTGTGCGTGAGCTCAGGTGTGCGAGAGCTCAGGTGTGCATCACAATGAGTTCAACAACGCGAAGGCCGGAGCGTCGGCTCCCCTGAACGACCCCTTTGGCCCCCCGCGGACTCCGCCCGAAGCCGGGGAGAGGGTGAGGGGAGCCGCTCACAGGTGCGTCCTGACAAAGCGGCCCGACCCCGGCCTCCCACCTGGCCGGCACCAACCCCTCACAGGCCGTGGCCACCCCCTCGGCCAGCAAACACCTCCAAGACGGGGAAGGTGAAGGCACCGCTGTTCCCACTCCCTGCACTAGTCCTGGTCCGTTTGCCACCTGAGGTGTCACTGCAGGGGCAGCCTCTCACACAGAGCCCCCCCCGGGAGGGGACGCAGTGGGAGTAGCCAGCATCACGTCCCGTCGCCCGTGGGACTGACGGCACCGAGTCCTCGATCCGGCCTCCCACCAGGCCTGGAGAGCGAGGTTGGAGAAAGTCGCCCGTGGACATTGAAACACCACAGACAGAGCGAGGGACTCCGGCCGTTTGACCGTAATCCCAGGATACGGTGCACCGGCGGCAGACGGCGCGGGGCCACTGTCCTGCAGAGTGCCCGCACTGCCACACCGGGTCTGAGGAGCGTGGGGACAAGAACGACCTTCTGGAGGAAAAGGCACGTCGCCTTGGACCCCAGCATCGAACAAAGCAGAAGAACGCCGCGCTGCACTGAACTCCCCCAGGGGCTGCGCTGGGCCTCGGACGTCGGCCGACACCGATCCCTTGTTCCGCCGACAGGCAGTGCTCGACTCGGGTCTTGACAAGAAAATTAGGAATTTAATCACAGAAGCAATTTTTGGTTCCAGATGCGGCTTCGAGTTAATAAGCAAATGCATTTGTGCTCCAACGCGGCGCTTGCTAATATGTTTACTGAAGTGATGAGAATAATTGCGGCCCTTGAAAGCGCACATCTCTGGATTTGCATATTCAGTACTTTATCCAGAAATAACCAGTGAGGCTCCGGCAATAATTGCTGAAGATATAAATGAGGTAAATGGGGATGCTGTGTTCTTTAAAATCGAGTTTTTAGAGTGTGTTTTATGATATAGATTCCCTTTTGTCATTCACTGGCCAATTTAAACATAAATATTAATAAGAAAAAAAAAACAGAGACCAGAGCCCTCGCTGGGATTAAAAACAAGAGTTCAGTTTCCATAGTTACAGCCCCGTTTCCATAGTTACAGCCCCATGCCAACTGGTCGGCGACAGTCTCGGTGGTTCCGGGGAGACAGGGAGAAGTTGGGGGTCTGCTGTTCCCGCGTTCCCTGCAGCCGGGGTTAGGGTTCTCGGTAGCAGCCCCCCTTCCACGAGGCCACAGCCCCCGAGACCCAGGCCGGGACTCGGAACACGCCCTCTGGCCCGAGGACACCGGGGACGCGCCTGTCAGCCCTCTCCCCCCCTCGGGAACATCGGAGGGGCCACCGCAGGGGGTCATGTCTTCTCTGCTGTCCGTCACAGCTGGGACCCGACCTGCCCCTTTCTCCCGGCTTTTTCCCGCTGACCACACGGCTCTGTTTGCGGTTCCCGTTTTCCTGGGGCCGGGGGGCAGACCCTTCCTGACGCTAACAGGGACGACGTCCCCTTCCCCGGCCGAGGTCAGGGTGGAGCTCTGGGCGGCCGCTCGCCCGCCCGCCCTTGTCCCCTCGCTGGAACAGGTCTGGAAGCGGAGCCAGGCAGAGGCAGCAACTCAGATGCAAGGTCATCCCTGCCTCCGACCTGAGCCCCGACTCCTGGTCCGACCCCAGAGCCCCGCTCACCCCCCGTCCCTTGTTCTGGCATCTGCGTGTCGGGCAGGCAGCCTCCGAGTCCAGGGAAAGTGTGCGTTGAAGACGCCCACGGGGGCTGTGCCCCGCCTCCAGGTCCGGTGTTTCCGGCCTAAGTCACGTGGGGAAGAAGCGCAGGGTCGACGCCAGACGAGGAGAGGCCCCCAGCAGAGAACGTCTTGGGGCACCTCTGGAAAAGCCGTGGGACGCTGGGCTGAGACCCCAGGGTGCCCACAGCTGCGTGGGGCAGCCACTGGGACCTGAGGGGCTGGGGCTGCCGTAGGACAGTCCCGGTCCCCGGCCCCGGTTTCGAGGGTGCTCCGGCAGGCCACCCCTTCAGTTCTGTTACTCGCCAGGTCCCTTTGGACGCCGGCAGGTTTCACCCAACCCAGCCCCAATGGGTGGTGCCTTCCTTCGGGGCTGAAGGCACCTGAGTGGCCGGAGGCCCTGCTCCTCGGGGCCTTTCAGTGACCATCTGTCACCCAATGGAACGTCGGGGAAAGCGCTTGGTGCTTGACCAACCCACTGGGGCCGCCCAGGGCCACCTCCTCCGGCGTCACCAGCAGGTACAGGGAGACCAAACTCTCCTTAACCTTTGAATGGGGGGTGAGGCACCCGGCGGGGACGGGCCACGGGAAGGATAAAACTGCCAGTCATGCCCCAAGACAAACGAGTCTCTTGAGGGCGTCTGAACGTTTGGGTTTCGAGCACGGCCACTGAAGAGCTCCTCTTACCGGGGGGGGGGGGGGGATAACGACGAAGACGTCTCTCCTGGACAAGGTGGCTCCGGTCCAGGGGGACTGGACCGGGGGGGCAGGCTCGGGTGCCCAGCGGATTGTCTTCTGTAAGACGGGGGAAGTGCTCTCTGCATCCTGGGGAAGGTGTTCGTATTCCATCTTCCGGTAGTTTCCCGCGGCCCCCAACACTCCCCCTCGTGGCTACCTGTGCACCTGCCTACTCTCTACCTCCCCGCCTGTGCATTTGTGTGTGTGTGTGTGTGTGTGTGTGTGTGCACCTACCTGTCCTCCACCCACTACCTCCCCACCCGTCTGCTCCGATGTACAAATACTCACACAAACACGCTCTCCCTCTGGCTTCCTGGAGAAAGTTCCCCACATCCTTTCTGACGGCCCCACATTACCACATGTTTATGGTATTTTTCTGCAGTTTCTGAAGGGCAGGAAAAACGTAAGAACAAGCAAGCATATTTTCTTTGGGAACATTGAGAATAATGTCAAATACAACCCTGTTGCTTGTTCCAGTCAAACCCTTGGGGAGACATCAGCCATCGACCACGGCGTGTGTGAGCGGTGTTGTGACTCCCACCCACGTGACCTTACACGCCCACCGGCTCTGTCCGCTGAACCTGTGCGGGCAACACACGGTGGCGGCTGCCGTCGCTCGTTACAACAGAGGCGAATATTTCTGAAACACAGAGGTTCCCTGTGCTTTCTGTAAGGTCTGAGGGGCTGTAAACCTTCAGTTAAAGTGAAATTTTGTATTGGCTACAAGTCTGAACTTCAGAAAACCTTTACGGCTTTAATGAAAGTGCTGGCTCTGGCTACTGAGCAAGGGTTTACACCACGCCCGCGTGTTCGGCGACCCCGCGTGTTAAATGCCTCCCGTGTAAGATGTAAAACCGGTGGACTGATTTAAGTCACCCATCTTCCCGTCCCAGTTACAGGTTGAGTTTAAGTTCCAGCATAACGCCCCAGGCTGTACGTTAACCATACGAGGGACTCGGCAAAGGGCGGGACACTTCATAAACACGTGTGCACGCTGCCAACACAGTTAAGAACCCCCTGCCTGGTTTTCCAACACGTGCCTGGCATGCAGAGACTAACGACAAGAGGCCGTGTCTGCCCCTTTGAGCTCCACACTCCTTACTGGGTGGTCCCTCTCCAACACTGACTATTCATGCAGAGACCCCCCTGGACGACAGACTCCGGTGCCTGGACCGTCCCTCAGTTGCACGGATTCATCGCCCACCGTTCACAGGACGAAGCCGGAAACACGGCCTCCTGACTGGCGGCAGGAAGGCAGTGCCAGCCCCGCGAGCTGGCCTCCGAGTCAGGTTCACGGTCAAGTCTCGGAGGAGAGCCGGCCATCCCAGGGAGGAACCCATGGAGGCTCTGTTAAACGGGTGAGGACTTCGTCGGAAAATGCTGGGAACGTTATTCCAGGGAACCGTCCTGTTAAGTTGATGCGTTCACCTTCCCCCCAAAGCAGGAACTGTGTCCAGGCGTCTGATGATTAATGTGGCTCGTGTGACGCAGCTCCTCGCAGAGTAAATAACCATCTGTGAACCGTCTCCTGTGGCCGGGGTGGGGGGGGAGGAAGACACGGAGGGGCAGGTACCTTTCTCAGCTCTGCCACTTCCCGCCGGCCCCTCACCTGGGACCGTGTTGGGGACACACAGCACAGGTGCAGGCTGGGGAACGTCACCCACCCGGGTGCCGGCACGCAGAGGCCGACCTTCTGACCCCGCGCCGCGCCGGCTGCCGGCAGCAGTGGGCCCCGATGGCCTGCGAGGTGTAGCTGGGCGCCCGCGGCCCGTGACGGCACGGCTGCCCGGCACGGCGGCAGGCCGCGGATGTGGCTGAAGTCTGCATGCTCTGCGGGTTTCCGGCCGGGGCGGCCCAGCGGACCACTTCTGGCGACAGCGTCCTGGAGACGCCCGCTCTCAGGGCTCAGAGGACACGTTTCCAGGGCCCCCGGCACGTCCTCCGAGGCCCTGCCAGAAGGCGGCGGCGCGTGCGGCTTACTAGTGAGCCCTTCCGCACCAGCGCCGGCCCTGGGCCCCGGGGAGCACTCCGTGGATGTTCTGTCGGTGAAGAGCAACCCCCACCCCCCGTCCTCGCCCCCAGCCCCGCCCCCCCCAGCATGTCCACTCGTGTTTGCATCTCAAGGCGTCCGGAGACCAGGGTTTTATTCCTTCCTTCCTCACGTCTCCCTGTGACGAGGGAAGTTCATCAGTGAACGGGTGTTCCTCCCGTAATCTGCAACACACAGACTTCCGCACGAAAAAACTCGAATAGACATCTGCCTGCTCAAGAATAATGAATAATAAATGGTATAACGAAGAGTGCAGTTTGTTCTGTACTTAACGAACCTTCCTGCACACACCCCAGGAAAACGGTAAGGAAGCAGGTTACACTGCAGGCGGTTTTTCTGAACTGCGATCCCCACGCCCCTGCAGACACGTTCACTTTCTTCCCCACCCCCGCACGGAAGTCCATGTTCACCCGTCAGTGGCAACGTCAGTCAGTGAGAACCACTGTGCGCGGAAGAGACTCTGCCCAGAATCCCTTCGACCCCGAGCCCTTCCTGGGACGTGGAGGAGTCTCTGTGCCCGGGGCCTGGCGTGCATGCGTCAGGTCCGGTGAACACCAGGCGCAACCAGAGCTGTGCGCTGCTTCTCCCCGAAGGCATCGGCGTACGGACTCGAAAGCACCCCAGTCTCCACACCGCCGCGTTCGGAACCCGAGGCTCACTGTACCTGTAGCGAGGGGCGGGGCTGCCCCTTGCTTCGCAGCTCAGAGTGACCCCCTTGTCCTCGGACCCCACGGGCACCGTGCTGCTGCTGGGCTCTCGGACGAACACGGGGCCGTGGAAGGGCCCCTCGCCTGTGGGGGGAAAACAGCCAGAAGTGATCCCGGTCAGTGGAAGGTGGCAAAAAGCTGAGTTCCAGCCCCGGCTGGTGTGGCTCAGCGGATTGAGCACCAGCCTGCAAAACCAAAGGGTCACCAGTTCGATTCCCAGTCAGGGCACATGCCTGGGTTGCGGTTAAGATCTCCACTAGGGGGAGCACGAGAAGCAACCACACATTGATGCTTCTTTCCCTCTCTTTCTCCTTCCCTTCCCCTCTCCCTCCCTCCCTTCCCCCGCTCTAAAAATAAATAAAATCTAAAAAATAAATTAAAATAGTTTTTTAAAAAGCTGCATTCCAGAGCTTCAGAGGAAAGGAGGGACTCGTGTCTGCTCTCAGGTTCCCCTCACCGTCACACGTGCCTTCTTTCCTCCCTGGACGACAGCACCCCAGTTCTCCCTGCCCCCCCCCCCCCACTGCTGCCTCTCGCCCCGATGCGCTGCTACACAGAGCAGGCCCGGGAGCGGCCCCTCCAACCTGCCCGGCTGCCCGTGCGGGATGTGTCAGGGGAAGGGAGGGCAGACGGGGCGTGAGCCCGGGGCAGGCGGCCGGTGAGAGGCGCCGAGACACCAGCCGCCGTGCAGAGGTGGCCGTGCTGGGGGACAGGGAAGAACGGCGGGGAGCTGAAATTCAGGGGTGCTTCCTATCACCGGCATGTCGGTGAGACCTGCGGTACTGACCAGTGGGGAGTCCCTTGCTGTGGCTCGCATGCACGTGTGTGCACATGCGTGTGTATGCACACACGTGTGAGTGTCCTGTGCTCCCCATCTGCCATCCTTCATGTTTCGGCACCTGACACCTGCCCCGGACCAGAGTGGGGGGGGGGGCGTTCCGTTCCTCTCAGCTGACACAGTTCCCAGACACACACACACACACACACACACACACACACACACGGGCGCTTAAACCACTTCTGCGCGACGCGTCTTCAAGGGCGCTCGATACTCAGGCGGCCACCAAATAAATCGGTTTGAATAAGCACTTCCTTTGCAGGCGCCGGGGAGGCAATCAAGAGGCACTTTGGAGACAGCGAGTAGTGTAAAAGCTAAATAAAGTTGTGGGTTTTACTTAACCTTCTCTTCGCTGAGCTCCAACAGCATCTCCAAGACCCGTGGTTCTCTCGTTCCCCAGATGCCTTTTTGGCCGCCACGCAGCGCCTGAGGACCCGGCAGGTGGAGCTGTCACCGACCCACGTCACGGGGACACAACGCACCACGCGTCCGCCCTCCTCCTCTGGCTCCGCACGCACGCTCCGAGCGACCGCCGAGGCCCCCGGGGGAAGCGCAACGCCCTCACGGTTGCGGGTGCTGCCAGGGAGGCGTGCGTCGCGTGGACCCAAAGGTGCCGGGTTCTCGATCAGACGCCGGCGCCGTGTCCACGTCACCGGCGTCCGGGCCGTCACAGGGGCCGCACGGCACAGAGACGCAGGGAAGAGACGGCAGCCTCGGGAGCTCCCGTCAGCAGCTCTCGGCCACAGCCACAGCCACGGCCACGGCCACGGCCACGGCCACCAACACGTCCTCAGGGGCGCCAAGGGAGACGCCAGTGAGTGTGGGAACCAGCGGAAATCGGCTCCGCAGCTACTTCAGGGAGAACCGGGGAAGTCTTTCGTCCCTCACAGCGTCCCACCGTCAGCCCGGGCAGGTGTGGCTCAGGGGGGATGGGCATCGTCCCGCAGAGCCAAAGGCCGCTGGTTCGATTCTCGGTCAGGGCAGGTGCCTGGGTTGCAACCGATTGATGTTTCTCTCTCAGAACGTTTTTTTTTTTAATGTGCGTTTATCGATTCCAGAAAGAAAGGAAGGAAGGAAGGAAGGGAGGGAGAGAGAAAGAAGCATCAATGTGAGAGAATCATCGACCAGTGGCCTCCCACATGCGCCCCAATCAGGGGCAAACCCGCAGCCCAGGCCTGCACCCAGACCACTGCCCTGCCTGTGACCTTCCGTCCCTGGGATGACGCTCCCATCACCCCAGCCACACCGGCCAGGCGCACATTGCTGTGTGTGGGTGACACCGAGAGTCAAATCAATGGTGTGGGACACGAGGAAGAAATAAGCATCCAATCAGAACAGGAGAAAGAAAATTTAAAAAACTGAGGATAGGCTAAGGAGCCTCTGGGGCACCTCCAAACATCCGGATCATAGGGCTGCCAGAAGGAGAAGAGGAAGAGCAAGAAGTGGAAAACTTACTTGAAAAAATAATGGAAGAAAACTTTCTGAATTTGGTGAAGGAAATAGACATGCAAACCAGGAAGCACAGAGAGTCCCAAACAAGGTGAATGCAAAGAGGCCAGCTCCAAGACACATCATAATTAAAATGCCAGAGGTTAAAGATAAAGAGGGCATCTTCAGAGCCAAAAGAAAACAGAAGACAGTTACCTACAAAGGAGTTCCCATCAGACTGTCAGATGATTTCTCCAAAGAAACCTTGCAGGCAAGAAGGGGCTGGAAAGAAGTATTCCGAGTCATGAAAGGCAAGGACCTACATCCAAGATGACTCTATCCAGCAAAGCTACCATTTAGAATGGAAGGGCAGATAAAGTGCTTCCCAGATAAGGCCAAGTTAAAGGAGTTCATCCTCACCAAGCCCTTATTATATGAAATGTTAGAGGGACTTGCCTAAGAAAAAGAAGAAGATCAAAACTATGAACAGCAAAATGACAACAAACTCACAACCATCAACGACTGAACCTAAAAAGCAAACACTAAGCAAACAACTGGAACAGGAACAGAACCACAGAAATGGAGATCACATGGAGGGTTAGCAGCAGGGAGGGGAGAGGGGGGAGGGATGGGGGGAGGATGGGGGAAAGGCACAGGGAAGAAGAAGCATCAATGGTGGGTACAAAGGAGACAGAGGCAGGGTAAGAATAGTGTGGGAGATGGGGAAGCCAGACAACCTTTATGCACGACCCATGGATGTGCACTAAGGGGGGTTGCTGGCGGGAGGGGGTACCAGGTAAAGGGGGGCAAAGGGGGAAAATTGGGACAACTGTAGTAGCATAATCAATAAGATGTATGTTTTCAGAAAAGAGTTTCATGTACCCAGCCGGCCCCACCAGGAGATTAACACTGAAGGCAGTGAGACTCTGACGAGTTTGGGATCTCCACGGGCGTCGATCGAGGACTCGCCCACGTTCACCCGAAAACCGTGCTCCCCGGTCAGAGGTCACGGCCCTGCGGCCACACGGCCTCGGGGAGCGGTGGCTGCTTCTCACACGGAACCTGAAGCCGCCGAGATCTCGCTGGGCCTGGGCTCCTTCCGACAGCAGACGCCACGGAACCTTACAGAACAATGTCTGCTCCACCGACGTCCCAGCCGCCCACGGAAGTGCAGCACGCGCCACACCCATGTGCCCTTGGACGCGCCGGGAGCCACATTACACACGGCTGCAAGGAACAGCGACGTTCCTTCTGAGACTATGTTTACTCGACCAAACGCATCTAAAACAGTGTCAGTTCAACCTTTAGTCATTAGAAGGCTGTCGAGATATTTTAGTTATTTATTTATTATCCTTCATCTTCCTGGAGAGAAGCCTGAGGCTCTGCAGCCACTGTACACGGACGCCACCTCTGAGCTGAGGACCGACAGGCGTGTGTCCACACGTGACCAGGGCCCCCCGCCCCGCCGCCCCCGTAGGGCCGAGGGCACCAAGGCTGCGTGCAACACGGCTGGGCGGTGAGCGGGTAGTTAAGTGGGGAATCCAGCCGCCTCCCTGGGGCCTCGGGGGTGCTCAGCCCAGGCCCACCCGCCCGACCTCACGACCTCATGACCTCACGACCTCACGACCTCACGCCAGGGAAGAAGCTGCCGGAGCGGCGGTGAGCACCGGTGACTAGGGCGCTGGGCGTGGGCACCGCAGACAGAGAGAGACCCTGCGAGGGCGGCAGACCGAGAAAGTCCCAAAGCGCTCAGACTGTCTCCTCGTCTCCGAGACGGACGCAGCCCCCTCCCTGAACGTGTGGGAACCGGAGGGGCCACGCGGAGCTCCCCTGTCCGTTCATCACCTGGTCACCGTCACCAAGGTCACGGCCGTTGCCAGCACTTTCGCCCCCAGGGAAGGCAGGGAACACCACAATTAGCGAGCGTTGGCTTCGTTTACTGGGCCCGTGTCCCGGCTGCTCACCGCCCTACAAGTACGTGAACTGGCCCCGCACACAGAAGTAAGGGTCCCAGCCCCGCCGGGGGGGTGGAATAATTCACGTCGTAATGTGCACCTTTCGCCTGCAAGGCCGTAGGTTGTGCTCGAGTGTGATGTCGTGACGCCACAGAATCACGTGCTCATGACTTCACAATAAAAAGGAGTGTTGTTTGCGCTGGACCCTGTATTTTCTTTCACTTGCCCTTTGTTATGAGATCACCCCTAAATCAGGAACAGATTTTTTAGCTTTAATGCATAAAAAATGACCCAGCGTTGGTTCTCAGAATACCACATGGACAAGCCAGCCTTCTAATCAGACATTTCTGCAGGTCTGGGACAGGGTGGGGAGGGCTGGAGGCAGCCAACTCTCCTGAGCCCCACTAAGAGCCACACGCTGCTCCAGGCTGTAACTACGGAGACGCCCAGTTCACCCAGTCACCCCTGCATAGAGCTCAGCACACGTCAACTAATTCCATTCTCCCTTATCAGCCCTCAGAGCACGTCTCTACCAACATATCCAGAGACTCAAGCTGGCCCTTCCAATGCTTTAGAGATTATACTGATTTATTTTTAGAGAGAGGGGAGGGGAGGGGAGGAAGAAAAAGAGGCAGAGAAACATCCCTGTGAGAGAAACATCAATCAACATGTGGTTGCCTCTCGTATGCACCCCAACAGGGGACCTGGCCCACAACCCAGGCCTGTGCCCTGACCGGGAATCAAACCGGCGACCCTTTGGTTTGCAGGATGACACCCAACCAACTGAGCCAGAGCAGTCAGGGCTGGCCTTTCAATGTTTTAATAAACTATCAATATTTTAGTAAAACAGACACTGCCTTTTCCATAAATTCATTCATACATATGTAAAAGATTTCCCAAAAAATGCTGACAACGGTTCACTTAGTTTGTACACCGTGTAAAATCACAACTCAAAATTTTAAACCTTTCAAAAACGGATCTTTCCCTTTAGCCACACTCCACTTCTTCCTACTTCCAATTAACGGGGGCGTTTGAAGGTTGCGCCCATAAAACCTGAGTCATGAATAATATCATTTTCCTCCTTCTACTACAGAATTCAAGGTTGAGACTTTGTAAATGGAGAAAAGAGCCCTAGGAGAACACATTTTGGAGGGAGAGCTGCACCGGTCTTCCCCCAAAGCCCGCATAGACAGGCACGGATTTCTAGGTAATCACTCCTTCTCTTCTCAGTGCCAGATGCCTAGCCATCAAAGAAAACATTTTAGGAAAGGAACTGAGGTGCCACAGGGAAAAACCTGCTAAAAAACTTTCATTTAAAGGTTGGAGGTTTTCATTTCATTTAAATATTTGAGGGATGTTTACAGTTTGAGATAAGGGCTCGGAAGTCTACCCCCCCCCCACACACGCACGTTTCTGACAATGTGCTTCACCTGACGACGCGTGTGGCCTCCTTACACACCCGGCAGTGTTTGGTCAGTTCCCTTTTTATGAGGAAACTGTGCTTATGTAAGAAGTTGTTCTTCTCAGGAAATAGGCGCTGAAATTTTAAAAAATATTTTATTTATTGTTAGAGAGAGGGGAAGGGAGGGAGGAAGAGTGTGAGAGAAACATCACTGTGTGGTTGCCTCTTGCACGCCCCCTACTGGGGACCTAGCCCACAACCCAGGCATGTGCCCTGGCTGGGAATCGAACCGGCGACCCTTTCGTTCACAGGCCAGCACTCATTCCACTGAGCCTCACCAGCCAGGGCAGATGCTGAATTTTTTAAGGGTGAGAGGCCATGACTTCCGTATCTTTCTTTCAAACAGTTTCACACATCAATCAGTTAATTAATGGAAAAAAATACATCCACATATGTACACAAATAGAACAAATACAGTAAAATGACACAACGGTTCAATCTAAATGGTGCCTATGTAGGTGTTCATTATACTGTTCTTTAAATGTTTTAGATGCTGGAGAATTTTTCCAATAAAAAAAGAAAAACAATAAAGTAAACTCAAAACTACTTAAAAAATTCTTCTCTTATACACGCCTCCAGAAAACAAAACAAAATGAACAAAACGGAAACGCCTCAAATGATTTATTTATAAAAGCTGCTTTTCGTATGGTGGGTGTGTAGAAAATGATCCCTTTTTCTTTCTGTTTCGTTCTAAACGTCAAAATTTCCAAATTAACAAGTAAAAAGCCTGTGCTTATCTTTGTTCCCTTAAATAAGTTATTTGCTTCAAGGGAAGCTGTGTTGTCTTCAAGGTTAGATAGGGAAATATCGGCCTCCTTGAACATTTCTATGCTCCCTTTACTCTAGAGATAAGTTTGAGCTCCTCCTAGAAAAAAGTCATAAATTAATATCCTCAAACTCTGGCAAATGGCTGTAGTCATACGCTGCAGGACATCGGTGATGTGAGAAGCCACTGTATTTGCTACGGAAGTAAGACGGTGTGCCAAAATTAGAAGCTGCAATGAGAAGCTGATAGGCAGAAGAGAGAATTTGAATTTTTTTTCCTGAAAAAAAAATTGTTTTTCTTTGCTGCTGGCAGAGTATTACTTCAACATTTCAAATTATCGACTATATGACTTGAGTACAGTGCTAACCTCGACTCCGAACACAGCTCCTTCTTACCTCCTAGGCAGCCAATGAGGGACAGCAGGACCAACTGTTTCCATGACAACACCATCTTTAACTGCCCGGAGCAAGGACCACTCTCGTCCAGTCTCTGATGAGCAGGATGCTTTGTCTTCGGGAAAATCCCTTAATCTGTCAAAGATACGTACAAGGAAGTTAAGACTTGAAAAATGGGTTGCCTTAAATAATAGATTTTCTTCTTTTCATAAAACTGTAAGTCACTCAAAACCCTAAGTGAAAGGAGTATTTTTTGACGCACGAGAGAAGGTATATGAAACATAAACACTCAAAAAAACACCGTATGTCAGTGGGAGGCAAATGGGAGTGGCTTCGCCAGACCGAAAATGCGCAACGATGCTAAAACAGTAAACACCAAGGCATTAAATATTAACACTCTGGCCAGATAATAAATGCAGCAAATAAACTATAACCTGAAACGCCAACTTTTCTCCTTCTCGCTAAAGACGACACGGTGGCAGAACTCAGAGGGCCCCCCCGCGAGCAGGGTCCGGGAGCACGGCCTGCCGTGGCCCCGACCGACCAACCGACCGAGGGCCCCGGCCAGGCTGGCGGGTTGGAAACGTCGCCACTTCCGACGCTCGGGGCCAGCGCACAGTCAGGCAGCTCCCGGCCACCACGGCCTGAAACTGGCCCAACACGCTCGGGGTGGAGACTCGGGGTGAACACGGCCACCCTGCAGAGGAGGCCGTGTTCCTCCTCTTCTTCCCCTTCGTCCCCCCGACCGACGCAAGCGTGCTGCCGGAGGGGACGGCCTGGGTCGTTTTCTGCGGCCAGTGGACCCCGGTCGTCCTGCCTGCTCCGAGGTCAGCAGGCCAGCGGCACCCTGGCCCCAGGGACCCGCTCCGATGGGGACACCAGAGGAGGGGGGGATCCTCGCCCCGGCGGGAAGGCGCCCTGCCCGGACTCCGCAGCGGCAGTGGGGGCGGGGCCAGGCAAGCTGCTGCAGCACCAGGGAGAGGAACCTCAGCTTTCCCGAGACCGAGGCTCTCAGAAATGGGGTCTGACCTGGGACGTCATGTGTCCAGTGAGCACTGTGTCCCAGTAACCCGTCAAAGTGGAAACAGAGCAACGGCCCCGGGTACGTTGTTAAAATGACAAACTGACCCAGCGGCTCCTGGAGTGACCCTGGGTGTCCACCTGCCATTGAGCGCATGGGGATGGGGGGGCCAGATGCAGGGTTGGCAGCTCTGGCCCCGCCCACAGGACCTGGGCCCAGGGGCCTGCAGCTGGGTCAGCGCGTCCTCCGCCCCGTCCCCGGTGACACGCTGCACGCGTCTCAGTCCAGGTTCCCATCGGTGCACGGGCCGAGACGTGGCCTCCCACGCAGGCAGGCTGCCCAGCAGGCGAGGGAAAGCACGGTCGGGGCCGCGGGAGGTGGGCGGGAAAGGCAGGCGGCCGCGAAGGTTGGACACGCAGCCACCAACCGTGGGGACGCGCACTCCCCCCGGGCAACGCCGGCGGCGTCCGGCACACCAGGCCGGTGACTCGGGCTGGGAAGCTGTTCTCGACGGCGTCGGGTGCCAGGCTCGGAGGGCCGACGGCCGGGTGCTTCCTTCCGTCGGTCCGTGGGGGGCCGCACTGCCCACCCAGTCCCTGCACGGCGGACGGGGCGTGCAGACGCAGCTGCCTCCCTTCACTCCGGCTCCATCGGCGACACGCTCCTGGTCACGAGTGAGAACCGGACCACCCCCGACTCGACGCACAACCGGCGCCGCGTAACCCCCGCCCCTCCTTCTAACCTCGTGTGTGTGTGTGTGCGTGTGTGTGTGTGTGTGGTGGGGAGGGGGCGGCGCTCAGCAGTACCCAGGCTGGCGAGTCCCCCCCCCCGCCTGTCCTGTTCACGGCTGCTCCCCTCCCACCTCCGGGCCGCCCAGACCCCACCCCCACCCCCGGACCCCCAACTAAGGGCTAGCGTTGGACTCAGGGGGGTGCGGACCCCTACTGCGAGGTCAACGTCTGGCAAAGGCCTTGGGACTCGGGTTCAGGGTTCGGGGTTCGGGGCAAGAGCAGAGAGCAGACGCACGGGAGAGACGCGGGGGAAAGGAGGCTGCCGACCCGTGAGGAGCTGGGCCTCACTCACAGGTGCCCGGCTGCGGCCCCGGCCTCGGGGTGAAGCCCTGTGAGGAGCCCCCGCGGTTCTGACCAGGCGTCACGCGACCCGATTCACAGCGGGCATCCCCTTCACACGTGCCATCGCCTGTGCCCACCCCCTTCACACGTGTCATCGCCTGTGCCCACCCCCTTCACACGTGTCATCGCCTGTGCCCACCCCCTTCACACGTGTCATCGCCTGTGCCCATCCCCTTCACACGTGTCATCGCCTGTGCCCATCCCCTTCACACGTGTCATCGCCTGTGCCTACCCCCTTCACACGTGTCATCGCCTGTGCCCACCCCCTTCACACGTGTCATCGCCTGTGCCCATCCCCTTCACACGTGTCATCGCCTGTGCCCACCCCCTTCACACGTGTCATCGCCTGTGCCCACCCCCTTCACACGTGTCATCGCCTGTGTCCATCCCCTTCACACGTGTTATCTATCACCTGTGCCCACCCCCTTCACACGTGTCATCACCTGTGCCGGGCTTAAAGGAGCAAAAAGGAAGCACGCTTTCCAACACGCCTGCTTCACCCTGCCCCCGAATTCGCCGAATCACAGGCGGGAGAACCTTAGGCGGCTGGCCCGGTGGGAGAGGAAAACGCACACACGCGTGTGCTCTAACGTTCTCAGAGAGGCACACACGCATGCGCACTCTGTAAAGTGTGAGGATGGAGAAACGTCTCGTCCAGGAACATTATGGCTAAAAAGCGTGTTGCTCGTTTCTCGTCGGCGCTAAGGAGGGCGCTGGCTCCCTGAACAGTTACAACTTGGCAGGGCTGCCGAGAGCCCTCGCAGAGGGAAGGGCCGTGCGAGAGCCGGTCCCGCTCCCGGAATCGCTGAGCTAAAGAACTGCAGCTGGACCTGGCTGCCGTAGCTCAGTGGATTGAGCGCGGGCTGCGAACCAAAGCGTCGCAGGTTCGATTCCCAGTCAGGGCACATGCCTGGGTTGCAGGCCACGGCCCCCAGCAACCACACATTGATGTTTCTCTCTCTCTTTCTCCCTCCCTTCCCTCTCTAAAAATAAATAAATAAATCTTAAAAAAAAAAAGAACTGCAGACGGAGCCGCCAAAGCCAGACATACACACAGATCAAAACGTCGTCGGCCCAAAAGGAGTGTTCGCTGCTCACGGGAATGTTTTCGGTCCAAGAACACGCGGGTGCCCTTGGGGTGTTCTCGGCTCGGGGACACCTGCATCGAGTGGCTGGAGCTCTGTGGAGCCAGAGCATGATCCTGCCGGCTCCTCCACACGGCCCCCCGGACCCGGGGCAGACTGGACACTGGGCCAGCTGCTCTGGACATCCGCCGAGCCCCCAGACACGCCGGACTCTGGCCCGAGGCCTTGGAGGCTCTCGGTGGCTCCTGGTTTCTGCCCTGAGACCGCCTGTGGCTTGTGCCACCCGCGACCCCAAACTGCCGCGGAGGTCCTAGATGGCGACCCGCGGATGCGCACGGACGGGGCAGGCGTGCGGGCCCCTCCGACTGCGGCCGGGGCAAGCGCTCGGGGCGGGGCCGAGGCTGCTCTGTGTGCGCGGGAAGTGCGGCCCGGAAGTGCCTCCCCCCTTGGCCCCGCTCCCGCCGGACCCGAGCGGCGGGGACCTGCCCAGCGCCCTCCTTTCAGGGACGCGCCCCCCGGCACCTCCACTCGGGAGGGCGACGCATGCGACGCATCGCTCACCTCCAACGGCGACGCCGAGAAACAAACCCCACTCTCAGACAGGCACTGTAGCCGGCACCCGCAACCGGCCCCTGCCCTCCAGCCCCTCCCCCCAAACCCCACGCCCTTGAGCACATTCGAGACTGCGAGTGCAGGGAAACAGGCGGGGATGGGGAACCGCTCCACGCCCCACGCTGTCTGCACTCGGGGTCTCCCAGGACAACTCCAGCCCCCGGCGCGGACGCCACCAGGGCGCCGTGGCACTCATACGGCGGTGAGCCGTGCGCCCCCACTGAGCAGAACTCGGCACGACCCACCCACCGTCTCCATCCTCAACCCCCTCACTCAGGATCCGCCCCTCTCCCGCGGACGCCGCCTGTCCACCCTGCCCGTGTCCTCGAACCCTGGGTCTCCTGCTGGGACGGAACCAGACCGAACGCTGGGCTCCCAGAGTCCGGACGACGCCACGCACGACCCCCACAGGTGACAGGTGTGCGGTGGGGAAGGAGGGGGCCCTGCAGGGAGCCCCTGCGAGGTCACCCTCCCCCCCCCCAGCGGCTCTGGGTCCACAAGACACGGAAGGTCCGTGCTGCCAGCCCCCCCCTCCCTCCCTGTGACCCGCCACGCTCCCCCGCCTTCCACCGGAGGGAGACCGCGCTCGCTCCTCCGCGCTTGCTCCTCCGAATGACATCTTGTGGGACACAGGCACCCGGGCCCTTGCGAGTTCAGTCCCTTTGGAGAGCCCGCCCGATCTCCAAACACACCCAGGCCGACATGGGCTGACACGCTCTGTGATGCATTCTCACCCCCGGCACTTCCCAAAATAAACGGGGAACCGAGCAAACAGACTCCTGTAACCGCAGAGGCCGAGGGGCTTCCTCCGCTGCGTCTCCCACGGGAGGGCCCCGGAGCCCCAGGCTCCGCGAAAGGGACTCACGGCCAGCTCACCAACCACGTCCCCGCCGCCGCAGACCCCGCTGGGGTTCCAGCACAGCCGCGCCGCATCGCTGGGTCTGAGCGTTTTCCACAGAGGGAGACGAGGTCCCAGGGGCCTCCCGACGGCCGGCTCGGGCTGCGTGCCGGTCACGCCCATCGGTCCTGAGCCCCTCCGTCCCCATGTCCGCCCACGAGGGGCTTCTGCTCCAGCCCCCTGTTCTGCTCCGGCCCCCGGTTGTGGATAAAGAGGCTGAGACTCAGATGAGGTGAGGAACCCCCTCCCGGAGGGCGGGCACGGAGGCAGAACCCCAACCTCCCGATGGGTCCGGCACGCCGCAGGCGTCCCCAGGCCCGACCCGCGGGGGACCAGGAAGCGGGACCCGGTGCCCTCCCTGTGTCTCGGGCACCGACTGGCAGCAGGCACGGGGGGAGGGGGGGACAGTGCACAGGTCTCACCGCCGTGTGAGAAAGGAGCGGGCTCTGCGAAGGGCAAGGGCTTCAGCGGGCCCCTCCGAGCGCACCTGCCGGCCACCGGCCTGGGGTCGGAGGGCGCGGCCCCTCCTGGGGCCTGAGTCACGACACCGCAGAGACAGCCTGGGCTACAGAGACAAGGCGCGACACAGCGTGTGAAAGGCGAGACACCCTTCTCTCGGGGACCGGAAACACACCCGTGCACACACGCGTGTGAGCCCGGGAGTGTGGAAGGAAGTGTGGGCAGGAGGGGGGTGTGTGTCTGCGGGGAGGGGGGCGCTCAGGGCCGGGGAACAGAGAGAAGACACTTCCCCTCTGTGCTGGGCATACGTGTCTCTGCAGCGTGCACGCCGACGGAGGGAGAAACGGACACACACGTGTTTACAAAGGAGGAGACCTCGCTGCACTCCGACGTGGCACAGGACGTCGCGGCGAGAGGGGCTGGCAGGGCGGAGACCGGACATGCGGGGGCAGGGACAGCGGCGCTGCAGGGAGGCAAGGCCGGCGTCCCCACCCGCGATTCTGGGTGAAGGGGGGGTCCCTGGCGAGCGCACCCGGGCACCGGGTGCAGAGAGGACATTTATTCTAAAATGCGTCACAAATTGTCCCCTTGGCCCTCACAGCCCTTCCACTCTGAGAGGCGTTCCCACCCGGGATTCTGGAGTGGAGGGGAGGGGTCACAGTGAGGTCACCCCCAAAGGCAGGGCAGGCGCCAGGACAGAGCCCGGGAGACCTGGCTCTGGGCCAGCTCACAGCCCGGCGGCCCAGGGCGGGAGAGAATTCCGGCGACTGCCACCCGGGGTGGGGACGGGTCCTGGGCTGTGTCTGGGGCGGCCGCCCGGGCGAGGTCCAGGGCCACGGCCCCGAGGCAAGCAGGAGACTCTGCTGGTGCACATGAAATCTGTGACATCGCAGTGGGTTCAGTACTGAGCTGAGATAACCGGAATTTCTTCCCACGAATGGTGGTCAAATACAGTGTGAACACCATGAGAGGCGGAATAAGTTGTGGCTAAACGGGGTGTGTGTGTGTGTGTGTGTGTGTGTGTGTGTACATGTACATGCAGGGTAAATACACGTGTGTGCACATGCAGTTGCATCACATCGGGCAGGTGACTCGTTGCTTACGCCCCGTTTGCCCTGACCTTGGCCCCTGGGAGGTGGGGCGGGCGGAGGCACCTGTCTGGCTGGCAGCGGGAGGGCTGCAACCCACGGCTGAGCCGGCGCCCTGGGGTTCAGGACCCGGCGGCCCCCACGGCTGCTTCCGGAAATTAAGTCTGATTGGCACCCTGGCTGGTGGTAAATCACAGGCGTCAATGAGACATCAGCTGCTCATAACACTTATTATTCTGCTTAACTGTGTGCTTAAAAGTTGCTTTTCATCACAATGAATGGAGTGATTCTGACACCTTTGGAAATGCTAATCGAGGCTGTGAATAGTAACCTGCCTGGAATTCACACCTACTAGGAGCCACACCTAGGTGTGTGAGACACCCACTCGCTCAGAAGCGAGACTCTAAATGGAGGCAAACTGTGAATTTATACCCACAGGACGGATTTCAGCTGAGGAGACCGAGAGGAGAAGTGGGGGTCCCCCCCACCGCCCCGTTTCCACGCAGGCGAGCGAGCAGTGGTTCAGGTGAACCCCTTCAACCACGCGGGTGTGGGGGAGGGGCCTCGGGCTGCCTGCCTGTGTGGAACCATCTGGAACAAGCCCAGAATCAAAACCCCCGGGGGGCGTGAGGGCCAGAGGGCGTGTCCGCTCACTCGGCCTGGGGCGCCCCCTCCCCACAGAGCCCACGTGGTGAGTTTCGTGAGAGAGCCCCCCCGTGGTCCCCCTGAGCAAGCAGCCCACTCCCACCCCAACGCCCAAACACCCGTGCAGACCGAACCACGTGTGTCTGCGACCTCGACGCGGCCCCTCCCGAACCGTCCGGCCGAACTCACCTTCCCCGCTCTAGACCCCGACGCGGGCCCCCGGCCACCCTGTGCCCGGGACACACACACACACACACACACACACACTCAACCGTGGGCCCCACGCACTTCGAGACTCTCCCATCTTCTCCTTGGGAGGGTGGGGGTGACCGTGGGGAAAGGGGCCCCCCACCCTCCCAAGGAGGGAGCCCGGGACCCCAGAGGGCCTGCGTGCTGGTCGGCGAGACGGTGCCCCTCCGCCCTCTGAGAGCTCCCGTCCCAGGACCCGATGGGCAGCCCAGGCTCGGGGGGGTCCCCAAGACGGTGCCCCGATGGGGCCTTCGCTGGGCCCTGCACACCGGCTGCCTCGGCCTCCGAGCCCCCCACCCACCGACCCCGAGCGCTGGACAGACGCCCCCTCTGCTGCACCGGCCCCAGGAAGGGCCGGGATGCCGGGCAGAAGGGCCAGCAGGAGAAGCTAAGACCCCAGTGAAGACCCCGAAGCGGCAGAGAAGCCTCATGCCCCCACAGCTGGCCAACTCAGCCGCTGGCCCAGACTCTCCCTCACGCTCCCTGCAGACCTGGGGCGGCGGGGAGGGGGCGGGGAGCCCTGCTCTGCACAGCGGGCTGTTATGCGACACCCCCCCAGCTCCCCCTCGGGAGTAACTTTACGAGGAACGTGCTTCCGGAAGGACTTGGCGATGTGGGGGGGGCCCGAGCCCCAGGCCCCGCCCCCTCCGGCCTCTGCAGACCCTCCAGAGGCAGCCCCGCCCCATGGACCCCCAAACATGTTTCTCAGTGGCAGCACCAACGCACGGCCCCTCCAGGGGCCCCCACATTCCAGACCAACGGAGACCAGTGACCGTCCCCACGAACACGCCGGGTTTTCCGGGCGCATCAGGACGTGAGGGCGTCAGGGGCCGGCAGACGCTGCGGGTCCGTGAGCAGGGCCCGGTGGGGCGGCCCGTGCCACCCACCCCGGACACGGGGACAGCTGCTCCGGGGTTCGAGGCGACAGGTGCTCACTCGTTGTCTGGTTTTCCTGTCGGCGACTCATTCTTTGTTTTTGTTTTTTTTAAAAAAAGGGCTGGCCCTGCCGAACGAGGCCAGCCGTGGCCTGCGGGCGGGGGTTGAGGCCGCTCTGCGCACAGCGAGAGGAGGGACAGGAAATGGGCGGCGCTCACCTCCCGCCCGGCCCCGGCCCACACGCCCCCCGGCTGCCCACGGCCCGGCCCCGCGCGGGCCCCGGCAGACACGGGAGCAATTTGTGCTGCATCGACGAACATGGGGTTTCGGCCCCGGCGGCACGGCTGGCCCCGTCCCCGACCGTCTGGGGGGGCCGGGCAGGGACGCGGCTCCCTCGTCCCTCTGCCTCCTCCTTCCCGGGCGCGGGGCCCAGAGTCGCTGCTGTTGGCTTTCTAAACTCCCACCGCCGTGGTGCTGCGCCGGCGGGGATGCCCACACTCACTGGAGCTGGCCACGCTCCCAGGATGGCGGAGACGCGGCGGCTTCGCCTCCGGGGCTGCGTGTGCCCCGGGCACGGGTTTACCCGCGGGCTCTGCGCTGCCTCCTGACAAGGGAGCGGAGGCAAAGTGCAGCGTTCAAGTTCAAGTTGTCCCCAGAGGAGTTGCTTCCCCAAGCCCTCGGCGCTTCCAAACCCACCGGGGAGACTCGGCCGAGCCCTCGGCTGGAAACACAGGAACAGAGGAGGGGAATGTCCCTGGATCCCCCCCCCCCTGCAGCGGGGCCTGCGGCCGTGAAGGCCGCGGGTGGACAGAGGGCAGCGGCCACCCAGAGTCCTCAGGATGGTCCCCAGGCACGGAGACACGGAAGCCGGGACGGGCGCCCCGGCTGGAAGGACACGTGGCCCCACACACACAGCCCGGGGGCGTGAGGACCAGACACCGTCCTCCCAACGAGGCTCACGCTTGTCCTGTCACAGCCGGGGCCCCTGGGGCACTCTGGGGACCACGGCAGGACAGCTGGGCGGTGGGGAGGGCCTGCCGCCGGAAAACCACCTGCATGGAGTCACAGAAACACGGGAGGCTGGGTCCCTGTGCCGTCTGTGCCGGGGGGGTGGGGATTCCAGCCCGAACGCCGTCTGTCTACAGCGAGGTGTTCGACGGGAATGCGGGGCGACGCCTGCTTGAAAGGATTTCGTGCTGATTGATTAGCCACCATGGTGAGCGCCTGGGTGGGTGGGTTGGGGGGTGAAAGGCTTCTTTCTTTGGCTGCGTGATCACCGCTGTTGCAGCTTCGAAACGGAACGACTGCGGTGTCCACGCACCCGAGAAAACGGACAGCCTGGGCCCCAGCTCCATCCCCCGCCCTCTCCTCCAGAGCCCGGTCGCTCCAGGGGCGGGGGACGCTGTCTCGTCTGCAAAGCCGGCGCCGTAATAATGCGCCGTTTCAGGCAATGAAGGGAAGATGGGGTCTAAATGGGAACGGCAATAAAACCCTCCCGCTCGCTCAGGAGACGCCCCGAGTTGCCGGCGCCTGCCTGCGAGGAGATAATGCTCCTTATCGCTCAGGCATGTTGAAACGCTAAACATCTGATGAGATACCGGGTTTACAGGGTGTGGGGACCCTCACGGCCTGGGTGGGGGACCGCTTCCCTGCAGAACTGCTCCCTGGGGCGGGAGCGGGGCAGGTGAGGAGCAGACGAGACTGCGGACTCTGGCTCGAGAGCACCTCCCGCCAGGGAACCGCTGCGTCTGCAGCCCGTCTGGGCCCGTCGCTGCCCCGTCGCCCCCGCCCCCGCCCCCACCCCCACCCCGGGCCGGGCGTGGGGGGCGTGCTGTCCTGGAGTGGACCGGGAGGCCCCCCGCCCCCGAGAGCGTTCGCAAGGTCACCCCTGGCGCATCAGAAGCTGCTCCGTGACTCTGCAGTGCAGAACCGCCCGGGGTGGTGCTTTCCCCGCGAAAACGACGCCCCACGTTCAGGTCCACTGAACTGTCACCCGTGGTCCCCAGGACGTGGGTCCCACGCGAACGGGCGTGTGTCTAACACAGGACGGTGACAACCAGCTCCAACGGTCGGATGAGTCCTTCTGGGCAGGAGTGTCACTCGGACATTTCAGGATTTAGGTTATCACAACGACCGAGTCGCCGGGTGGTGCTGAGGAAGGAGCCCCGCGCGGCGCTGACAGTGGTCCCCTCACTGAGCAGCTGTCCCGCGTCCACAGCTGCGCTCAGGGACCCGCCCGGAGGCCCAGGTGGACGGACCGGCACCCTTCCTGACGGCACCAACCGCGCTGGCGTCCGGGGTCCCGAAGCAGGTCAGCCTCCAGCTCCGTTCAGGCTGATCCCTGCGGGCGCCTGCTCTCCCCACGGACCCCGTGTCGCCGCCGAGAGCGCCCGCCCGCGCGGCTGGTGGGAAGGCCAGCCGCTGCCCAGCACACGGGGTCGGGGGGGGGGCACCGTGCTCCGGGCCACGGGCGGGGGAGCACGCTCCCCTCAGCAGCGCGTTCTGTCCCTCCCTCGTGAAGACGTCGGTCGGTCACTCACTGTCCAGAGAGCCGGTGGCCATTGTTTGCAGCCAGGTCTTTCATCTGGGCCTCTGGTTTGGGCACGTCCACGGCCGGCTCCCCGTCCAGGCCCTGCCCCGTGGGTGCCCCGACACCCTGTGGGGGGGTCCTCTGCCCGCATTGACTGTGCACAGGCCCCCGGTCCCTCCCATTCCTGGGCGTCCGGCGCCTCGGCCCTCAGACCCCACCGGGCTGAGCCCCTTCCCCTCCGCCAGAGCATCGTGGTGCCCGGGGCCCCGAGCACGGTCCCACCCGCAGCCCCAGGAAAGACCCCCTCCGCTGTGCAGGGTGGCCCCCGGCACGCTCCCCCACCCCAGACCCGGCGGCCTCCTCCCTCCCAGCTCGCACCCCTCACCCCGTCGCCCAGGTCCAGTGTCCCCTGGGAGACGGCGGGGAGGGGCGTGGAGGGGAGTCATCCAGCCGGCACCCGGGTGAGAGCGCCCCCTGTCTTCCGTCTGCGCGCCTCCAGTGGACCCCCGCGTTCTGGTCAACAAACCGGACCCAGCCGGACCGCCGATCGGCACGGCCTCCTCCTCTCCATTTAAAACAGGGAAAAGGTTAATAGTCGACACCACGTCTACCTGAAATAGAACGAGAGAAGCTCGTGGCCCAAACCGGGCCACACACCATTTCTGGAGCTCGGAAAAAAGAATTCCTGGCCGAGCCACAACCGAGGGGGAAGCAATTTCAGAAATCGATAAAAATTGAAACTGCATTAATCATTTATATGCAAACCAGAAAAGAAGTTCTTTTTATGGCTGAGATTTAAAAAAAATCAGTCATCATGCATTATGCTATTTAAAATGCCCTTAGAGACAGTATGTAGTGTTTCTCACGTTATAGTTTTTATTGGATTCACTGGGGCGACGGGTTGGTAGGATTACACAGGTTTTGGGCGTGCAGTTCCGTGGCCCATCACCTGCATATTATCGTACCGTGTGTTCGCCACCCGAGTCATGTCTCCTTTGTCACCGGATTCGCCGCCTGCACCCTCCTCCTCTACCGCCCCACCCCCGCTCTCTGGTCCTCGCCACACTGTGGTCGGGGTCTCTGGTTCGTTTTGGCTCAAGCCCTTCTCCTGCCCCCCCCCGAAACCCTCCCCTCCGACAGCAGTCCGTCTGTCCTCTGCATTTGAGGGTCTGCTTCTCGTGTGTTGTCTGTTTTGCTCATTAGATTCCACGTGTGTGTGAAACCACACGGTCTTTCTCTGACGGGCTCATTTCGCTCCGCATCACGCTCTCAGGCCCATCCATGCCGCTGCAAAGGGTAAAATTATCCCCCTTTTTCCAGCCAACTCGTATTCCACCATGCAAACGTCCCATAGTTGCTCTGTCCACTCACGTCCAGGTGGACACTGGGGCTGCTTCCATATCTCGGTTATAAATAGCGCTGCAATGAACACAGGGTGTTTATAGTCTTTCGAATTAACGTTTGGGCTTCTTTGGGTACGTTCCCAGGTGCGTGACCTCTGGATCACAGGCAGGTCCGTTTTTAATTTGTGAGGCACCCCCACACCGCACCCTCAGCGGCTGCCCCAGCCTGCACTCCCACCCACAGGGCACGGGGGTCCCCTTTCTCCACAGCCTCACCAGCACGTGTTTGCGGGTTTACTGGTGACGGCCACTCTGACAGGCGTGAGGTGACACCTCATGGTGGTTTTAATTTGCATCTCTCTGATGATCAGTGACATTGAGCATCTTGTCGTATGTCCGTTGGCCATTGTATGTCCTCTTGGGAGAAGTGTCTGTTCAGGCCCTCTGCCCACTTTTTAATTGGGTCGTTGTGTGTGTGTGTGTGTGTGTGTGTGTGTGTGGTTGTACTTTATACTAAGTAAAAAAAGAGGGGCACATATCCTGATGCTTCATTTTCTTTTCTACTTAGAAAATAAAAAGTATTACTGTACACTTTTTAAAAGTACATGGTTTAAAAATAAAACCACTCACATGAAGTCTTAAATCCTACTTCCCTACTAGAAACACGCCGTGTCTGTTTTCTGGGCTCCAACTCCCAATGTTAAGCTCATTTTCTTCCTCAGATTAACCACTGATCCCTGTGGAGTCTCCCGACCGCCCTTGACCTTCTGAGAGGCGGTGGCCTTGATGCGGCAGGAGGCAGAGGCTTCCGACTGTGCCTGAGGGTCACCTGAACAAACACCTCCCAGGTGTGCTGTGTCCCCACCGGGGAGGGCCCAGGTACCGGCTGGGGGACAGGGTCACGGCCTGGCCACCTGAAGTCTGGCGGTTCCAGAGGGACGTGTGGGCAATGCTTCCGCATATGTCACAACGAGGAGGTTTCGCTAAAAGGGATCGTTAAACCAGGTGGCATCAGTGGTTCCTCCACCAGAAGCTGTGCCGTCCACCCATCCCACCTCCCCCAGGGTCCCAGCGTGACCTCCTCCCCTTCCTGGAGTGCGGGACAAAGCACCGCAGGCCCTGAGTGTCGCCGCAGGGACCGCGGGCCCACAGAGCAGCACGAGCCTCACCGTCACTCCCACGCCGGCCCCGGAGCCACTGCCCGGCACCCCCGGCGCCGCCTCCCCCGCCGGCTTTCCGGGAGTGGAGGCGGGCGGGCAGGCGGCCTCCCAGAATGACCACTGCGGGCCGGCCGAGGCCCGGGGCTCGGCCACACAGCGGCAGGAACTTTCGCCGGAAGCTCCATCCTGCACCAAGGACGGGTGTCACTGACGCAAACCCGGACAAGACCTTCCAGGTCGGTCGTGTTCCCGACACACACGCGGCTGGCACAGGTGTCCGACGTATGGAAGCTTCACCCTGATGTGCAGAAAAGACACTTGTTCTCAACGTTCCGTGTTTTCACTGCAATAAACTCGCGATGCATCCTTACCAGTCCGCAGAGGACATGCTGAGAGTATCCGCTTCCTCCCAAGGTGACGTTAATGCTGCTGATCAACTTCCTACGAAAGGAAGCCTCCAGGACTGTCTGCTTGAAAGTCACGTTTTTGTTCGGCACGTTATCAACAGAATAATAAACAACCCCTCGACCAAACCGGGGTTATAAATGGTGAGAGAAAAAGTGCAAACTGTGCAATCACTGCAGGAAAAAGGACACAAATAAAACAAAGCCCAGAAACTTACGGCCGAAGGCCCCGGATGCTCCTGAGGTCGGAAGTTAATGCACAAAGTTGCCAACTCCCGGCAGCCTGAGGAGCTGCTCACCCGAGGGCGCCTCTCTCCCCAGCCCGGCGGCGCGCACCCCACTCTAGGGCCCAGGCAGCGGCCGCAGAGCCGGCGCCGTGGGGGCGCTGGGTGAAGTGCATCAGGAGGCCGGAAGCCACGGACGCCCGGGCGGCTCCCACGGCGTTTTCCTCGGGCTCCGGAGAGGACAGAGAGATGGGGCCCAAACCACAGAGCGTCCGTCACTCAGTGCGAAAGACTTAAAAGCTTTCACTACCTTAGATCCTTGCCAAAGAGCTGAAAAACTAGGTACATGGAAATGGAAGCCCCGAGAGTTTGTCCTCCTCCTCAGCAGGGGTCGAGAGAGAACTCCAGCTTCCCATCCGCCACACCGGTGCCCAGAGGGGGCCACGGCCACACGGGATGCAAGCAGACCCCACGCAGCCAGCAGGAGCGGCGGCCGTGAGACCGGGCCGAAAAGCAGCAACCGTGTGCCGTTTGCAGGAAACACAGTGTGAATTCAGGCGGGCAGGTTCGAGGGAAACAGCTGTGAAGAGGAAGCGTGGGGGCTCTGAGTGTCACGTGTCAGTGTCAATGCAGAACGTAGAGACAGCTACAGGGTGTTCCACGGCGACACCAGGGTCACGCCGTCCGAAAGCAGTGACGACCCTAAGTGTGCAGCCGCCCGAGCGGGGTCAGAGCCTTAAGCACAGGAAGCCCACATGGACAGCTCCGGAGAAACGGACACCCCACTGGGCGGGGGAGACTTTCAGGGCGCTCTCTGCATCTCGGACAGAACGACAGAGCAGCCCTGCCCCCCCCCCGACCTCAGGTCAGAGGAGACTCGGGAACCTGAGAACCAGCCTCAGCCACTGGACTCCCCGGCGTCTACGTCACCTTACCCTGAACCCTGAGACGCGTCCAGAGCCCCGAGCGACCTCTGAGGGAGCTCCATGAAAATAAGCTCTAAAATCATCCAAGAATGGAAGCAAAGGGTATATTCTCCAACGGCAAAATGGTAAAGAGAAAATGAATAGCAGGACACATTCATACATTCACCAATATTAAAAATTACATGCTTCTAAAGAACCCATGGACTACAGAAGAAAGATAAAACATTTTTAAATGAATAACGATGAAAACCACTCAACATTCTCTGTTGCAGCAGAGGCAGTTCTGACAAATTTAGAGTTTTAACTCTTAACGGCAAAGAAGAAAGGTTTCAAATTAAGTCTGCGATTCCCACTTTGAGAAGCAAATGAAGCTCAAAATAAATGTACCAAAGAAAACCTAAAAAATAAGAGCATAAGTGAACTAAAAATGTAAAGGGCAAACAACAAGGAAAATAAACACAGTGAAACAATGTTTCTTTAGAAACAACAAGGAAAATAAACACAATGAAACAATGTTTCTTTGAAACAAACAACAAGGAAAATAAACACAGTGAAACAGTGTTTCTTTAGAAACAGAAATGCAATCAACAAACCAGGAGCGGCCATGCCCAAGGAGAACAGAGCTGAGGGACTCCCTCTGCAAGGAGAAGAGCAGCACTACCACCGGCCGGCGGGGAGGGGAGATACTGCAACAATGTCACGCTAACTAACTCAGCACACCTGATAACAGGACGACTCCTCCAAACACACACAGAGCTACAGACGACTCCAGGCGGTGTGGAAGACCAGAGGAACCACCTATCGATGAGTGAGAGAGACTGAGCTCGCCATTAAAACCCTTCCCACCCCAGAGGCCTCGGGCCCGCCGGCTTGGTGGGCGAGCGCCAACCGGCGGAAGACAGCAGCAGTCCACACGGAGTGTTTGGGAACGCACAAGGAGGGGGCCCTTCAAACGCATCCTGTGAGGCTGGCCTACGCGGGACACCCCAAATCTGGTGGCCGTTCCAGTAAAACCACAGACCAGTATTTCCTCATGGAAACAATCCTGGAAAGTCCTAAAAATACAGCAATCCCTAAAAATATCAGCAGGTCAAACACGAATATTAAAACAAGGGTAAAATGTCATGAAAAATGGGATTTGTCCCATTTTTCGCTTGTCCCCACATATGCGCTTGGTTTAGCGTTTAAAACACCAGTCGTGGGAAATGCCACACTAACAAAATAAAACAGAAAAAAAAAACCCTGTTCTCAGTGGAGGGAGAAGAGGCTCAGGACAAAGTCACCGCCTTCACGATGGCATCTCAGCCAAGCAGTGAGGGGTGTGCCCCGGGCGGTGAGGGGTGTGACTGGTAAGCCTGCACCTACCTGCTTCTCCAGGCGAACACTGGCCCCTCCCACCGGGAAAAGGCCGGGAGGTCCTCTCCCCACTGTTCCCCCTGACTTCCAGGCCCGGCCGGTGCGGCTCAGTGGACTGAGCACGGGCCTGCGAACCAAGGGGTCGCTGGTTCAGTTCCCAGTCGGGGCACATGCCTGAGTTGTGGGCCAGGTCCCTCCCTGGTTGGGGTGCACGAGAGGCAACCACACATTGATGTTTCTCTCTCTCTCCCCCCCCCCACCGTCCCTCTCTCTCTCAAAATAAACAAACAAAATCTTTAAAAACGTCTTCTTAAAAAATATAAGAGGCATTCGAATGGGAAAAACACAAAGCTCAGTATTCACAGCCAGTATGACTGCACGCCAGAAAAGCCCATAAAATCTGTAAAAGAAAACCCACTTGGATTGTAATGCAAACCAGCACAGCTGCAGAACACAAGGCCAGCGCACCACTAAAACCGACGGGTTTTCCAAATGTAACTGCAAAACGAAAGTGTGAAAGTCCTCGTCATAATGGCATATAAAGCACCAAGGATCTGGGAAGAGACCTCCTGTGTGTGAGCCTCGCCCTGCGCAGGACCAGAGCCCAGCCGAGAGGAACTCAGGTGACCTGGAGGAGGGGAGGGGGGGCCGGCTCAGGACTCGCGGACACAGCCCTGGGACACCCCCGCTCCCGAGGCCACCTGCAGCCGGCCCTTCCGATGAAACAGAGACCATTCCACATCTACACGGAGCTGCACGGAACCTGCAAAACACAGACCCAGCTCCACCCGAGACGATTCAGCAGATTTTGTTTAGTTTTAGAGAGAGGGAGAAAGAGAGGGAGAGAAACATCGGTGTGTGGTTGCCTCTCACATGCCCCCTACTGGGGACCTGGCCCACAACCCAGGCACGTGCCCTGACTGGGAATCGAACCAGTGACCCTTTGGTTCACAGGCCAGCACTCAATCCACTGAGCCACACCAGCCAGAGCTGGTTTTCTGTTTTTGAACCAAGGCACTGAGGCAGTGTGGGGGGCGTGGGGGGGGGCAGGGCGTTCAAGGAGTGTTACTGCAAACGGGAGCGTGCACAGGAAGCAACCCCCGGTCTGTGTGTGCCCCGCCCGCACACGCACACACCCGACCAGGATCGCGGCTCCGGCGTGAGACCGGAAACCAGGAAGCTTCCGGAAGAAAGCTGTGCGGCTGTGTCTGCGATTACCGACAACGATAAACTGGGGTTCTTCAAAATTAACGATCTCTTGTCATAAACGGTGTCATTAAGAAAATTGATACCATTAAGAAAATTAATCACTAAGAAAATTAATTAGGTCTAGGGGGAAATCGGCAGCACCCTTGCAGGCTGAATACACAAGGAAACGACGAAAACATGAAAGGCCCTATAAAAACGGGTGGCAGACGTGAACAAACACTTCCCGGAAGACGACGTAAAAGTGATGAATGAGCGCACGCACGAGAAGGTGCCCGACGGCACTGGTCACGCAAATGAAGCCCCGGGCAGGACACGCGGTCCCATTGCTGGGGTGGCCGCCGCGGAAGACTCGGGTGGGCAGAGGGGGGGCCCGAAACCCGGCTGGGCTGGTGGGCCCGTGGGGACAAGGTGCGGTGACCCCAAGACACAGACACCAGCTGAGCTTCTACCCCGGACGCCCACACACGTGCAGAAGGAGCGGTGCTCATGCGTGTGTGTGTGTGTGTGTGTGTGTGTGTGACCCGCATCTACCACTGGCTCATGGGTACCCCTGATTGTAACCGATGGCGGAGGCTGAGCGAGGGCACGGAGGGGTTGACGCCCCTGGGAGACCTGTCACCTGGCCCCCCCACGAGGGAGCACACCCTGGCATGGGGCCCCGAGGCAGCCACGCTGAGACCATCAGCAGAGGGTCAGGCGCCGCTGCCCCCCCGGGGGGACAGCTGGCCGGTCTGACTGATCAGGGGTCTGTGCCCAGATGTCCGGGACGGGGTCCGACCCCAGAAGGATGCAGAAAATGTCGGCTAGAGTCCTTGGCCCTGTGGGTAATTAACGACGCCAGACACACGGATACGGAAGCTAAGTGACCACAGGACGGCCAGAGCCCGAGAGTGGACAGCAACCACGTTCGTCAGCGGGAGGTGCACAGGCCAGGTGCTGCGTCCCCTCGGGGGTGGGGGGCTCACACAGAGACCGGGCACCACCTCGGTGCGTCTGCGCCACAGCAAGGGTGATGGCCGAGGGCCAGACCCCAGTGGACACCGGGCTCCTGGCTGCAGGAAGCAGGTGGCTGCCTGCCCCAGGGCCTGGGGGGGGGGGGTCCGCCCGGAAGTACTTCGGGGACGTCCAGGCAGGAGCAGTGACCCAGGTGTCCTGTGGCCCCTCTGTGGCCGTCCAGTGCCATTGACAGTCAGAACGCACCCCACGCGCCAGCCGGGACCGCGAGCTCCTCTGTCTTCTAGTCCGGCCGCAACCTCTGTGACTTGAATGTCGTGTTTGTACGTGACCCGAAACCTCCTGAGGCAACCCTGGCCTTTCGTGGGACAAGCCAAAGAAACCACACACTCACGTTATCGGCAAACATCGTGTGGAAAATAAGCACATTTTCTGAGCACACTGCAAAATTAAAACGCTTACTTAACTTCGGAAGACCTTCCCTTCTATCATCTTGAAATGCTGAATGGCTGCCTTAATTAAAGCTAATAACTTCACCGTTTCCAATAAATGTAACTAAGAGCGTAACTTCAATGTCGGATAAATACGGATTAACAGGGATGCAGCCGCGGCCAGTCCCCCAGTCCCGGGGTTGCTCAGGGGTCAGACGCGCTGCAGGAGAGTGGACGGACCTCCCCCCCCTCACGTCGCGTCTGCACGAGGGTGCGAGGGTGCGGCTAGGACTCACTGCTGCCTTGTCAGTCAGAATGACAGCGTGTCCAGCAGAACACAGGCCCACTGGGATATGGTGAGATCACCGCCTGGCGTTCAGACTTCAGACTAACCCTAACCCTAACCCTAACCCTTCCGGTGAGATCACCGGCTGGCGTTCAGACTTCATCTCCTCGGCGTCTCCTCCCGGGGCTGTGCCAAGCCGCTAGGCGTGTCCCCGGTGCAGGGGGCAGCGCAGCAGCCCCCTCCCGGCCGGCAGGGGACAGACAGCCAGCCAGCGGTGGGGCGCGGAGCCTCCCTGTGCGGCGGCCGCCCTGGAGGGACCCAGGACTCCGGGACCCCGGAGGAGTGTCCGTCGGACACCAGCTCCTCCGCGGGACGGAGCCGGTTTCCCACGAACCGTGCGATGCAAGTTCCACCGAGAAAACGCGGGAAAGCCATTGACAGAGCAGGGGCCTGAGGGAGAACACCACAGCCCGCGCCCACCGTCACCTCCTCCCCCGACCCGCGGCCTGACCACTGCTCTGTGCCCTGACCGCGTGCGCGGTGGCAGCCACGCCGCGGTGTGAGGCAAAGTGTGTTCAGAGAGGAATCAAGTGTCGGCCTGGAGGCCTGGACAGTGGTCACGGTGGCAGTACAGAGCGGCCTGGGGGGGGGGTCACGTCAGCGGGGGTGGGGTCAGCGCAGGCAGAGGACGATGGCACAGCATAAACACGACTGAGTTCAAGGCTCGTCTCTTCACAGACGCCACGGCTTTTCCGTGCCGACCGCACCTGCCCGTGAACGGGGCCGTCTCACGGGCGGATGATGCCCGGAGGTGTGGGGGTCGGGGGACGGGGGCAGTGACGGGAGGCCTGCGCAGGGCAGGTGGCGTTGGGAGCAGGAAGGAGGGCCGTCCGGGACACGCCCCCTGCTGTGACATGGGGACAGCCGCCCAGGGCCTCGGGGATGGGGCCACCCCAGGGTGGGGGTCAGAGAGTGGATGGAGTAGCGCCCACACGGAGAGGAAGGAGACTGGGGCTGGTGCGGCCCCTTCTAGAAGCTCCGTGGGTGGAGGGGAGTGGAGAGAGCTCAGGCCGCGGGTCCCCGCCGCCACGCCAAACAGGGGAGGGGTGCTGATTCCCACAGATGGAGCCCACACAGGAGCCAGGAACGGCAGGTATGCATCCCCCCAAAACACCACTCGGTGAAAACGAAGGAGATTTTTTTTTAAATTTTATTTTAATCATTGTTCAAGTACAGTTTTCTCCCACTTACTCCCATTCCAGCCCACCCACCCAACCCTCCCCTCTTCCCCCCCCCCACTACCCCCCCCCCACCCCTAGTTTTTGTCCATGTGTCCTCCAAATTTGTTCCTGTAAACCCTACCCATTCCCCCCTGAAAACGAAGGAGAGAGAAAATGCCCAGATACACTGCGCCTGGGGCGAGTCCTGGCCGGTCCTCAGCCTGCAGGAGGGGGCCGTCCCCCACGGCTCGGCCGCGTGGCTGACGCTCCGGCTCACGTCTCCGGAGGGAAAACCAGAGCACCAACCCTGAACGCGCATTTCCGTCGCAGCAACGACCACGAGGCCCCGCTGGCCGCCGTCCACCCCCCCCCCACCCCCCCCCCCCCCCCCCAGCCTGCTGTGCTGGACACACGAGCTGTCTGGAGAGCTCAGGCACAACTCTGCGTCTGCGCCCCACTGCTCGTGGGAAATGCTCTCTAGGAAACCTCCTTGTCGGTAACATTTCAGAACAAAAAAGGGTGCAATTTACCAAGTCAACTATTGTTACCTTTAGTTGCTTCTTGGAGCAGCGGCAGGCGAGGGCGGGCGTGCTGGGGGCAGGAACGCAGCTTTCAGGGGCGCTCGGCTCCTGCACCGCGCACGGACGCGCAGGCTGGGCCGACGCTCCTGCCCACAGCGCTGCAGGGGCTGCGTCTTCGCGCCTGTCCCGTCTGAGAAGGTGCCGGCAAGTCTGACGCCCGTTCCCCGAGGCTCAGAGCCCTGAGGCCCAGTCGTCTTCACGTGGTCACACTGTACGGCGAGTTTCTAACACGCGTGTGGCTCGCTCACGGGTTCCGTGGTCCGACGCACAGGCAGCGGTGGCTGGCTCTGTGCGAGTTTTACCTCGGGTCCGACTGACACGCCCCCAGGACTTTAGCGCGCGTGGGCGGCTGGAAGAGCAGACGCTGCATCTCCGCCGCGTGGCAAGGCCTCCCGGACGGAGCGAAGGCGAGAGAGAGGCTGCAACGCCCAGGACGCGGGTGGAGGCGGAGGGGCGAGGGGCCGCCACACGGGACTTGACCTTCCCACAGCGCGGCGGCCGCTCTGGCAGCCCCGACGGCGTCGCGGAGTCTAACCGCTGCCAGGAAGGGAGACGGTTGTCGCCAGGGCCCAGCAAACCCGGGTCCTGTTCCAGCAGCACGCAGCGGGGACCGGCGCTGACCGGGTCTCTGCCCGAAAGCGCAGGCGGTTCTGTCTCAGAGGACCCGCGGCAAGTTCGTGGGCCTCCAGGTGAGGAGAGAAAAGCGCCGGCTGACTTTCTCGGGGGGGGTGTGTGTGTGTGTGTGTGTGTTCTCATGCTCACGCACGGTCAGGAGGGCGGCTGCGCCCAGGCCTCAGGCCGCCGTGGGCCGGGCTGCTCTAGAAATGGACATCAGCCGCCGCCTCTGACAGGTGACCGTCTGACGGGAGAAAGCCGTGTCACAGGTGTGATGGGAAGACAGACTTTATTCACGCACGGGGAGGTCCACGCGGGAGAGAAATGACAAGCGCAGGTCGTCCATGGTGCCCGAGGGGACCGGCCCAGGACCCGGAGGACGCTGGGCCCCTGGTGTGGAAAGGTGCAGTATCTGCACACCACCTGCGACCCTCCCCCATCTACCTTCAATCCTCTCTAGATTCGCTACCATTCCTGAGAACGCAGGGCCCGTGTGAGCGGTGGTCACTCCGCGCTGTTTCGGGAACAGTCACAGGAGGAAAGTCCCGTCAACCGGGACACCTCCGAGTGCACGGCGCAGCAGCAGCACCACCGTAGCCGGTTCTCCTGCAGTGTGTCCGGTCTGAGATGGGGAACCCGGGCGCGAGGGGCCGGCGGGCTGCGTGTCTGATCTCTTCTCCCCCTCCCCCGCCCCCCTGCCGCCCCCCTGCCACTCCCCAACTGCAGGAGAGTGAGCACCACCCCGTCTCCAGAGGTGGAGGAGGAGCCACGGCGCTCTGAACGGGGCACAGAGCAGGGGAAGAGTCGGGGGTGTGGCTGGGGGGGGGCAGGCCCTCCTCTCCTGGCCCCGGGACCCCCGCAGTGCGGGGTGTGCCAGGAAGCACACGGGGCCACGCTCCTCGGGCCGCCCATGTCTGGACCCCCCAGCACACCGCACGGGGCAGGCTGGGCCCAGGGCCGCCTGTTGTGGACGATCCCACTGGACACCCAGTCCTGCACCGACGTGTCCGCCCAGCGGCTCCTGTCTCAGAAGCGCTGAAACAATGCAAAGGAGGACAAACCCACCCAGTGTCCCCAGCGCGGACTCCAGGTGCCGGTTTCTGAGCCAATCAGTGAGTGGGACTGGGGGGTGGGGGAGGGGCGGGGAGCTGTGGGCTTCAGCACAGGGGCCGTTCCCATTGGACGGGGTGGCTTGTCATCCGGGGTGTCCCACCTTCAGAGGCCAGGTCCCGGGGCCATGCACGGGCCTCAGGACAGCACGAGGGCCTGGGATGCGCCCCTCACCTTCCGTGCAGTGTGACCTGGGCCCTGACATTCAGGTCCCTCCCACAGTCCTGACCCCCCAGGAGTCGGGGGGCACGGGCCATTTAAATGCACCCACGGCCTCTGTTTACGTGAGGTTCTCAGGCTGCAGAGGATGGGGGGCGGGCCGCATGCACCGCCCCTCAGGTCAGAGGCGACCTCTGTGTTGCGTCCCTCCGGGCGGACCGCGCACGAGTTTCCCTAAATGGCACGGACTCCGGGTTCGGCCCGGGGGGAGAACCACCCCGCCCCCGTTTCGGAAGGGCTCACCCCTGACTGCTCTCGGAATAATGCTTCGGTCAGACAGACAGACAGAGCTGCCCCGCGAATGAACGCCCCACGGGACAACGCGCCTCTGTGGGAGGGAAATTCCTGCCGCGACTGCGTGTCCTCGCGGTTCCGTTTCAGAGATCGCGGAGTGACCCGGACCTCGCTCCTCCCGGGGAGGGAGCCGCGGCATATGGAACGGAATGCGCAGCTCCCGAGCCGAGCACGGCCCGTCCCACCACTGCCTTCTCTCGGTTATTCGTGACGCCGGTCAGCGCGCTCCGGTTTGCGGGCGGACAGCGAGGGCCGCGCCCGGGAGACGGACCTCCCGCCGCCCGGCGTTGTGGGGGCGGCGCCCGCTCAGCCGGGGACGCGCACGGCGCGGGGGAGACTTTGAAAGCCGCCCAGGACCCTCGCACCCTGTTCAGACCGAGCCCGCCGTGTTCAGAGTCACCTTTGCAGGTGGCGCCTTTGGCCCCAGTTCGCTCGTCGAGGTAACTTCCGCGCATCGTCGTTAATCACGGGGATCGGGCGGGTGGCCAGGCCCGCAGTGGGCGCGCCCTGGTGGGGGCGGGAGGCGGGACCGCGGAGGAGTTCGGAAAGGCCTCGGGGTTTCCCGATCACGGGCGCCCTTAGCGAATCACACAGACATCGGGTTTCACGGATGAGACTTCCCACGCCCCCGACCAGCCCGGGCCGCCTTGGGAACATCTAGAGGAGAAGTTAGGGGTTCACAGGTCACTCACTCCCTAGAGTGGAGGCCGGTGGGTGACCACGGCAGCCGGGTCCTCTGGCCGCTGTCCCTGGTGCTGCCGCGCCCCCCGAGAGGCGGGGCCGAGGAGGGGGCGGGCAGGCCCAGCCCCCCGAGAGCTGTCACGTTCACCCTGTGACCCACGTTCACCCTGTGACCCGCAGGAGGGAGGGAAGCAGCCCGGGTCGCTGAGCGGTGGCCCCTGAGCGGGGGCCGCCCCTCCAGGCCCGTCCTCAGGCCCCGAGGAGGCGCCGAGCCCGCGAGAAAGCACCTCGGAGCCCCCGCGGCCAACACCGCAGGCCAGAGACCGCTGCCCTGCAGGCATCCGTCCCAGTGCCCAGCCCACGCACCGAGCCGCCGGCAGCGAGGGGGGCGATTCACACCCCGGACCTCCGGGCGCGTCGCCCAGCAGCGAGTGACCGATGCGTTCACAGCCGGCCCAGTGCAGGGTCACTGCCAGCGCCAGGGCCCCACCGTCCTCCGTGCAGTAAACGACTGTGTTAATTCTCTGAAGGGCCCCACGAGCTCACACCCCCTGGGGCCCAGGACTCGTGAGGTGCGGAGAGACAGTCAACCGTCATGTCCCATCACGGCACATCACGCCGTGTTGCACTCCTGTCACACAGATCACACGTGAGCCACAGGCACACCGCACTCCTACGGCCGCCCACATCACCACGGGGCGGCCGCCTGACTTTTCCCCGGGTTTCCCGCGGGCGGTCGTCACTGTGGATCTCCACGGGAGGAGCTCATGCCCCCCTGGACGGGTGAGGAACCCGGGCCCCAGGAGGCTGCACCCGTGAGCCCGAGGCCACCCACTTCAGAGCCGCCGAGGTCGCCTGGACGAGACGGCGCCCAGCCACAGCCTCCCGGCGCCGGCTCTGGAGTCGGACCTGGAACTCGGAACACGCCCTGGTGCCGGCAACTGGCGGGGCCTTCCCTGAGCCGGGGCCTGACCCTGGACCTCCCCCCCCACCCCCCAGGCAGCCACTGGGGCCACCTCCCATCCCTCCCTGCCCCCCGGGCAGCAAAGTCCCATCTCTCGTCTCCCGTCTCCAATCGGAAAGGCGGCTAACGCAGAGACGGCGCCTGTGACGTCTGACAGCCGTGAGGCACCATGGGCCCTGATGCGTCACCCCTCCCGCCTCCGCGCCCTCGGCCGTGGGGCTTCACATTCCCCCCGTGACCAGGGCCGCGGCTGGCTTCCCGCCTGTCACTTTGGGTTCGACCGTGTCCTGTTACAGCAACAGGGAGCTGCGGAAGTCGTGATGCTCCAGTTTCAAGCCGAGACACTGCAGTTTCCTGCTGGTCTGCACCCCCGAACGTGCATGAGGACAGAGCTCCTAGCAGGCGCTCCCCTGTCCACCTGGCCCTGGCTGGAGAAGGCTGTGGAGACACCGGACCAGCCAGCTGCGGCCGGCCACCCCGAGCCCAGCTGACCCATGACCATGTGGGCACGGCCAGCGCAGCCTCCGGCCGCCCCAGGAGAGCGAGCCACAGGAAGGCCTCTTGCTGCTTTCTGCGCAGAATCGTCGTGGAAATTCCCATCGGTCGCTGTAGTCTTGCTCCCACATGCCCCTTTGCACCCCTGCACCCTCCTGCAGCGTGCACGTGTGAGCCCACCACCTCGGGGTGCAGCCCGCTGGTCAGGCGGGTGCAGGAGGCGCAGGCCAGGCCCGGGCAGAGGCTGAGACGGGCTGGGAGGGGCCAGGGCGGGCGTCTGCACGTACTTCTGCCCTGAGATGTGGAGACCGTGACGGAGCCCGGGGCTCCCGGGTGAGGACGGGACGGAACAGGATGAGACGGGACCCCGGCGTAGAGCTCCGGGGGCAGGGCTGTGAGCCGCCTGCATGTGACTGAGCGCCCATTCTGTCCGTCCGTCTCAGACCCAGCAGGAGGGCGCGGCTGTCTGTGCCACATACCCCCACTCTCCTCTGGCCTCCTTCCGCGCGGCCCTGCCGAGACTTCTGGCCCACGAAACGGGAGGTCGCCCACTGGGGGACGGGTCTGGCCAGACACCGAGGGCGCGGCTCAGCCCTGGGACTCCACTCCGGCCAGGCCCGCCTTCCCAGGGGCTCCCTAGGAGCCAAGGCCAGGGCGAGGGCGGTGTCGGGGGGAGGCCCCTGGGAGGGAGGGCTGCCGGGCAGTGGGAGGAACAGCCAGGCAGGGGCCCCAACACACAGCGGCTGCCCCACAGGCTCGGCCGGTCCTGAAGGGCTTCCTGGGCTGGGACGGCCCTTCCGAGCTGTCCTAAATGGAGCCAAGGGGACCAGGCGCCTGCCCAGCACGGGCCTCCCCCCGAGCAGGTGCGGCCTCAGCGGAGACTTCTCTGCATGGAGGTGCCAGCGAGGGCAGCCCGCGAGCCCTCAGCAGCCGCTGCTCCTCCCAGCGGGCGGGAGGGGTGCAGCCTGCCGTGCTGCACCCGGCTGGGTGGCCACAGGGCTGGACCTGCCACCGGGGACCGGGACGAAAAGCCCCAGGACCAGGCATTCGGCCGCCTGCGGACCCCACCCACCCTCCGCTCCCAGGGACATGGGTGGGTCACGTGGGTCCTGAGACGCCACCGAGATTTCCAGGTTGTCGGTGACCAGAGGCAGACCGAGATGGTCCCAAACAGCAGAAGGAGAGAGGCCCTCACAACATGCAAGTGTGTATCTCCACTTCCTAACGCCGCGTACGTGACCTGTGCCTGTGTGTGTCATCGCTGGTTCCTTGGAGGCCGACATGCCCCGCCCCTGCTCCGACGGCTTCGCCGGGACTGGCTGTCGGCCCTGTCCGTCAGAGGCCTCCTCACCATGCTCTCGAGGAAGGAGAGCAGCAGGAACGCAGCCCCCTGAGCGCCCTGAGGCCCTGCACACACCCCACCACCACCTGGCCCCACGCTTCTGCACACACGCCCTCGGCCGGCCCAGATGCGGGGCGGGCGGATCGGGGTCATCGCTTAAAGGGGAGGCAGGGACCGCCCCACCTCCCTGGCAAGCTGTCCCCCGGGGGGCTGGCCTGCGCTCTATCTCCTTCTACAATTCTCCTTCTGGGGAACCAGGCGGGAGCTGTTTTCTAGTGGCCTTCCCTGACCTCCACTTGCCCTGCAGACAAAGGGGCGCCCTCTTGGCCCTCAGAGACAGCGGAACGCGCTCGCCACTAGGGGTCAGTACAGAAGGGTCCTGCAGACACAGGGCTGGAAGCTCCAAAGACAGCTCAGGAGAGGAGGAGGTGGCCGCGAGGAAGGGGGAGAAATGGCCAGCTGCAAGCACCTTGGCCGTGGGCCCTGAGCACAGCCCAGAACTCCTCCCAGCCTTCGCCGCTACCCTTCTCGTCACGTGCTTCTGAAGTGTCTGTGCTCCTTGCCTTACAGACGCGATGCCCTGGTGTTCAGCCTGTTCCCTCATCTAATCTACAGCTCGGGTATCGTGTGTGTGTGTGTGGGGGGGAGGAAATGAGAAAGAAATAGAGTACAGATAATCACAGGGAAAAACCGAAAATTCAAGGTTCAGGAGAAAAAAATCCAGAAGCAATCTTTAGAAAAACGGCAAAAGATACTCTGAAACAAGTCATCCTACGAAAACCGTTACAGCGACAGACAACGAAGGCGCTAGTAGATGGAGATAATAAGGCCCGTGTCCCGGGGTTGCCTGTCGCACGGCGGTGTGCAGGCCTCGCACACGCATCTTCCCGGACCGGACGACGTGGTCGGTGTCGTGACGTCACAAAACCACACCCACGGAGACCCTTCCTTCTTCTGAGAGACCAGCACGCTGCGGGCCGGTTCCAGAGCACCAGCTCCGTGGGCCCGGTTACTGCTTCTTCACGGTCTGGAGGAGTCTGATACAGTCTGCTGAGGACAAACGGGTGTTCTCCGCTGCACTTGGGACAACTTGACCAAGCTGTCGGAGAAAGCGGGAAAGAGGGGGAACCTTCGACCCGCGAGGCTCAGACTCCAGAGCTGCCCGGCCCAGGCACATGGGGCCCTGCTCGGCCTCACGCAGCAAAATGGACAGCGTGAGCAAAGCTTCACTAAGAATAATCGAGAAAACGACAAGGTGCCTACTGTGTGCTGACGCGAATGCTTCTGTCGGCCAAGTGGACGGGCACGTGTCAGGGGGCGCCGTCCCCTGTGGCTTGCACCCAACGTGGGGCGGACGCGCCCCTCTGTGTCCCCGAGCCGACGGATGCTCATAGGCTCCTCACAGTGACCAGCCATCAGCCACTGGGCCGCCCCGAGTGCCCAGCGAGGCTCAGCGTCGGCCCCGGGTGCAGTGCCGCTGTTCCAGTCGGTTCTAATCGCCCAGAAAGGGTCACCACCATCCCCTGCCGAGTGCAGAGTTATACCTACAAGAGGGGCCGTTTCTGTGTAAGAAACAGAAACCGGTGTGGGTCAGACAGTGCAAGGAGGCACCGGCCGAGGCTTGGCCTGAGGGGCATGGGACCCCCGTCCGGGTCTGACTCAAAGACAAACATGTGTTTCCCGCCGAGCTTTGAAAGGTGGTGCGGAAAGCCAGCACAAACGCACAAGCCGGTGGCCACCGAGAGTCTCGGGATGTCACATTCCTGGTCTGTAAAATGCCAACACTCCCATTTCCATAGCAACATGCACAGGCAGGCCTCTCCAAGGAGAGGCGATCACGCTGTTTAAGAACAACCAGACAAATATTTGCAGGAAGAAAGGCCGAGGGAGGTGGGATTTCGGAACCTCGAAGACGCCCACTCAAACACACCGTCAGTGTGCGCAGACACGCACGCCCGCTGCCGGGACATCTGCTCTTGCAAGTACCACCCTGGGTGCACGGGTCTGCACCCGGGACGGAGCTGCACCCACCCACGCCACACCCACCCCCACACACACACACACACACACTCGGGTGAAAAAAGGTGACAAATGGCGTCTGCTGTCTGCCGTGAACCTGTGACCGCAGGAGGACTTGCCACAGGGGGTGGCATGAAGGGGACACAGGGCTCCCTGTGCTACTTCTGTGACTTCCCGTGTTACCATTTTACCAGGCTGGCCAAAGGGTCCACAAGTTTTTCCCCGAAGGTGGCTGTTAGCAGTGCACAGTGGTCTTTAACTTCCTTCGAAACAGTTTTGTTAGACTGCACTGCGACGGCTGTCGGATCAGAGTGCATTGACAAAAACTTATCAAAACGGGAGAGTTTTTGTGTAGCCACTTTATCCTGAAGTTGGAATACACAACATTTTCAACATGTTATGCTTTACTGTTTCAAGACAGCTAAAAACACAACTGAAACTAAAAAAGAAAGATTCGTGCTGCGTAAGGAGAAGGGGCTGTGACTGATCGAATGTGTAGTAAGTGGTTTGCGCAGTTTCCTGCGGGAGATTCCTCGCTGGGCGGTGCCCGGGGGTCGGCCGACCAGGTGAGGTGGACGCCGACCAGATCGAGACACTAACTCAGAACAATCCATGTTCTACCAGGTGGGACACAGCCGATGTACTCAAAACATCCAAATCAATAAAGTTATCGGTAAAAATGAAAACTGTGTCTTTTATTTTTACAGAAAAAGAACATACAGACTTTTTGGTCAAAACTTTAAAAATGTAAGTTTACCAACTCTGACACCAGCGACAACTCGGCAAACCCTGCAAGGGCCGGGGAACGCCCACTGTTTCAACGGGCCAGTGGGGGTGGGGGGCGGCGGCGGCGGAGGGGGAGGGGCCTTTCCGGTGACATCGGAGGAACCCGCCCCTTGGGGACGAGGGGCAACTGCCGGGGCCTCCCCCCCCCCGCCCCGTTTCCACGCCGTCGTGGTTACCTTTGAGGCGATGCGCCGACTGGCTTTCCAGTCACTCAGGCACGGCTCCCACCCGCGGCGGCTGCGCTCCCACGGAAGGAGGGGCTCGAGAATTGCAGACGGCCCCTCGCGCTGCGACGAGGCGGCTGCTCCGAGGCCCCGCCCTCCGCGCGCCAACCCCGCGCTCGGACTTCGCGGAGCGCGTCTGCGCTGCTGCTCGCTGGGTTTCCCGGATTCACACCGTGGGGGCACATTCACCTGCGGGCAATTACCGTCTGTCACCCAGAAACGTGCAGAATAAAACCTTCAAGCTTATCCACTCAAGTAACTTCCAGCCCAAGAAAACGGTGCTAAGGCCTAACACAACTGCAGTGGAATTTCCTGTGAACGAGGGGTCGGACTCTCTTCCGTTCACGGGTGTGCACCCTGCCCCGCCCCCCGCCCCGCCCCGGGGCTGGCAGGAACCGCCGAGACGGAACGAGTAGGCGACCCTCATGGAGCGCAAACCCACGCGGCCTCTGCCCAGGAAGCGCAGACGGTGGGGGGGCAAGAAGGGGGGGAGGGGGGGGGCTCACGCCTTGTCCGGCAGGGAGCAGAGCCGGGGTCACCGGGCAAGGGTTGGATCGGAAGTGAGGAGCTCTGCTGGCAGAGGGGAGAGTGAGCGGAGGGGCACGTGGGGGGAGCCGCAAGGGTCCCCGGCGGCCAGCAGGGGTCCACGGGGGGTTGTTTCTCCAGGCAGCGGGGGTCCCCCAGCACCAGGCATGGGGCTCACGGACTCACCCTGACCCCCCTCAGGGAGGCTAGCCCCGGCGGGCGGCGGGGCAGGAGGCAGGGGAGTCTTCACCCCCCGCACAGAGTCAGAAAAGTGTGGGCCCCGGGCTCAGGCCGGGGCTGGCGCAGGAAACCCCCGGCGAATGTCCTTGTGTTTTTACCCCGTTGACCGGTTCCAGGGACAAAGGGAGAGGATGCTGCCACAGGCCACCGGGGCCACAAGCTCGAGGACCACAGCGCGCGTGAACGCGCAGAGAGACACGGTCACCAGAGGAGGGCCCGCTCGGGAGCATGCGTGAGGCCGTGACCACACAGCGGGCCGGTGTCGGGCACCCTCGGGGGCGCCAGGGGACCGTGGGCAACGCAGCAGGAAGGATGCCCGTGAACTTGGGCTGCGGGCTCCTGAGGAGCAGGGGCGGCCTCCCCAGCGTCTTCCGTCACAGGCGCCTCCGTCCGGAGTTGCAGACTCAGCACCTCCCACAGCACAGTTCTGGGGGGCTCACCGCAGCTCCCTGGGAGCCAGGGCTGTGACCGGCGCGGCCGTGCAGGACGGGGTGGCGGCACAGAGGTGGTCGCTGCATGCACGCCAGAGGCTTACAGGGCAGCGAACACGGAACCAGGAAGGAAACCGGGCGAGTGATGGCCCTGGCTGGGGACGACCAGAGGAGCCCGAGAGAGGAGCTCAGAGGGGAGGAGGGGGAGGAGGGGGAGGAGGGGGAGGGGGAGGAGGAGGAGGGGGAGGAGGGGTGGAGAAGGCCGTCCCAGTCACGTGTTTAAGTTACACGTGGCCGGAGGGGGGAGCAGCTGTGGAAACCCCCGTGTGTCTGCCCCTGTCTGTGTGCTTGGGGTTAAAGGCCGGAGGGGACACCCCGGCAAAGGGCAGGCTGAGCCCTGTGGTGGAGGAAGGTCAATGGAACCTCGGACGGGAAAGAGCGGACGGAGCTCCCACTCCACAGAGCACGGCGTGAGGGGGGCTGGGGGGGCTCCAGGGGCTGGAACCCTCACGGCCCTGCAGGTGATGCTTAATAGCTCAGAAAGCGACAGGAAGCCCTTGAAGAGCTTTGGAGAGAGAAACAGTAATTTAACGTACATTTTTTTAAAAATGCTGCTGTGACCACTGTGCAGAGAAGGATCTGGGGGAGGAGGAAGCTGGGAGAGGGGCAGGGGGCCTGCGCAGGGGGCCCGGGGGAGACGGCGGCGGCCGTGCGCGGAAGGACGCGAGCGGAGACGCAGACGGAGCGAAGAGGGCGGCTCGGAGACACTGTCAGCCTGAGCACCGAAAGGACACGGGAGCTCAGAGCTGTGCCAGTTCCCAAAATAAGAGCGTCAGGCGCGTTGGAACCGGCCCGAGAATTCTTTATCTGGGCAGAAAGGGCCGGGTGACGGGCTCATCGATCAGCAATACAATCAAAGTTGGTTTTGAATTACAGATTTCATCCCGGAGCCCGGAAGGCAGTCCAAAGCCAGCTCGCGAGAGAAGCAAACAAGCAGAGCAGGTGTGTTCCCCCGCTCCAGCACCCAGGAAATTTACAGTCTGAGCCTCTCGGGGGCACCCGGGGGGTGCAGGGAGCCGCCGGTCCCGCTGGACAGATCTCTCGCGACGCCCAGGGCTGCAGTCAGGCGCGCGCGTGCCGTCGGGGTTATTTTATCCTACTTAATAAAACAGTCCCTCTTTCTCACTTTTTGGCGAGGCAGCTTCTCGCACAGTAACGATTCCACAAATATTTACATTCCAACTAGCAGCGCCGTTTGAGGCTATCGAGTCCCGCTAGCACCCCGCTGAGAAAGCCCCGCTTCCTGCGTGTACTGTGCGCTAGCGGGGGTGGGGGAGTGGGGGGGGTGGGGAGTGGAGGGGGGTGGGGGGAGTGGGGGGGGGGGGGGTAGAAAGCACCAAGGTTCAAACTCAGCATGCAGCGTCTCAGCCAGGGGGAGCTTTCTCCTGCAGCACATTTTCTGAAGGCATGAGCTACTGTGTGGGGAGGCAGCTGTGGGGAGGGGGGCGGCTGGGGGTGGTGGGGAAGGGACGGGGGGGCCAGGACAAAAACCCAGAGCCCGGCCAGCACACGTGAACGCCTCTGGAGCTGAGATCCGTCCCCCCTCCACTTCAACACACCTGAGCGAGCTGTGGCCCAGCACGTCCAAACTGCTCTGCAAAAACGATGCTATTGAACGCCCGGTCCTCAGGCACAAGGGGCTGGTCCCCCCGCTCCAGGTGACTCTCGAGTGGTGTCGAGAAGCAGCGGTCGCCTCAGAAACGCTCACCCTCGAGGGGACAGAGGAACTCCTCCGCTCAGCAGGCTCGGAGGTGGGTGGGCTGCAGGTGACTCGGGGTGGGCGGGCGGGCACATGCACGGTGCCGGCAAGCCCCCTGCCACCCGCGTGCCTCCCGAATGCACACAAGTCACATTATCTCACCGCTAACAGCTCACCCCTCGGGGACCGGAAGACACAGCCTGGCTTCCGTGCCGGGTGGCCTCGCGGCGGCTCCGAGACAGACACCTGGCAGTTTGAAAAGGCGCAATGATCCTTCTATCCTGTTTCAGCACAAAACAGACGCGGAGTTGATGAAAACTTCCAGGCGGACGGTCACACGAGGCGGGAGAAGCCAAGCCGGGGCACACGCCCCGAGTGTGGCGCTCGCCGATGAGACGGACACCGGTGCCGCCGGCACGGCCCAGGGGCCGCGCGTCCGTGACCCCCAGCACGCCGCCGCGGGCCTTGGCCCCCGGGGAAGGGCTCGGTGCGCCGGTGCTGGTGCGGGCGTTGTGGGCCTGGTAAGGAGCACTTGGGCTGTGGGACTGCCGCGAGGGTGTTTGAAAGTTAGACCGCTCCCAGGGAAAGGAAGGGCAGGCCTCGGTGAGCTCAGGCGAACACTGACGACACCCACAGCCAGGGGGCCGCGGGGCTGAAGGAAGGTTATTGTCCGAGGCAGCAGCTGCCCGAATCTGTCAGCCTGCGTGTCACTTAGTCGCGCACTGTCTCAGCCACCCCAGCTTTCGACAGGAGGCCCCCCCACATACCCACACGCCCACACACGCGCCCGACCCGGGCACTGGCCTAAGGGCAGCACAGCCACTTGCTCTCCGTCCCCGGTGGGTGCTGACCCACTCAGGGGTCCTCAGACCACACGCCCCTTCTCAACGGACCCCCAGCTGCCATTCGGAGACTCCCGACGCTCTGCTGTCACCGGTTACACACCGTCCCCCCTCCGCGAGCGAGGCTGAGCCCCACCCGACGTCCTCTGGGGGCACGTCCAGGAACCTGCCCCACTGCGACCAGGGGCCGGCACGCAGTGGGCGCTTTGCAAGCGGTGTCCCTGTGGCCAGGACTGGTCACCTGCAACTTCCTCCCGGGCCCCACGACCCGGGAAGGGTCAAGCCACAGCCTGGCACCCCTGGAGGCCACCCCCAAGTCATGCCTCTGCCACCAGGCTCGGCCCCGGAGCAGAGGCCCCGCGTCGGACGGACTCCGGTGCCGAGACTTCCTAGCACTGTCGCCGCATTCGCCCCCCTCCAGTCTGAAGCGCTCTGACTCACCGTTCTGATTAATTCCTGCTTTTAATCTATTTACAGATCAGGGTTCTTTGCAGCCAGTGCGATATTCATCTCTGTGGGGGCAGACAGAAGCCAGGGCCAGCAGTCTCCCCAGTATTTTTAGTTATTCTCGCTTCATCATTTGGACGACTTCTGGGTTTACCTACTCACCAGATGGGCCGGGGCCCCTGACCTCTGGCGCACACCCGGCGGCCCCTGCCCCCGCCCCGCCTGCCCGCCTTTCTCCGGCTCGGTTCTGGGTGCAGGGGACCAGACCGGCAGCCCCCTCGCCAGGGCTCGGCGGGGAACCGGCTCTCCTCGCCGGAGCGGCACCGTTTATTATTAAACCACGCCGTGGGCGCCTGTCCTGAGTGCCAATCAATGAGCAAATGCAATTCGGGCAAGGGCGCGGGGCCGGCGGTCCTGCGGAGCACAGCACCAGCGGAGCCGGCGCCGTCCCCGCCGCGCCGTGACCCGGGAGCTCGGCCGCCCCCCGCCGGCGCTCGGTGACCCGCGCGGGGCGCCCTGTGGGGCTCCTTTGAGGCGGAGCGGCAGCCCCGACCCGGGTCCGAGCTCAGGAGACCCCGACCACAGCCGGTCAGAGGAAACCCCGCAAATGAATGCGACAGGGATTCCGTCCCCGCCGCGCGCGGGTCTGGGAGCTCGGAGAACTCGGTCTCCGGAGCGGGGTCTGCGCCCGGCGGCCCCGGAGCCCGGCGGGAAGGGGTTTCGGGCGCGCCGCCGTCACCTCCCCGCTCCGACCGCAGGCCGGGGACTCCCCCTCCGCGTCCCAAGGGTCCGCAACTTCCCCCCAACTTTTCCCCGGTCAACGGCGGCGCTCAGGGCCGGTCGCAAGGCCGGGCGGGCAGGTCCCCCGCTGGGGCCGGACGCCAGCCTTTCAACCCCGAGACCGCCCTCGCTGGAAGGGAACACGAGCGCCCCGAAGCACATCGGCCCGAGAAGCCTGGTCTTCCCCAAACTTTGGAGCCCAGGGGCCTGGGGGCCCGCGCATCCGCTCTGCCCGGCGGCTCCAGGAGGGACCTCCCGACCTACCTGGACCCGCGGCCTCCGCGCGCCCTTCCCGCTGCGCGCCGGCCCCGCCAGCCGGGCTGTGTGTGTCTGCCGCCGCCGCGGTCCTGCTGCCGGCGTCTCGGCCGCTCCTCGCGGCTGGGGGCGGGGCCGCGGTGGAGAGCTGGGGGAGGGCTCGCGGAGCAGCTGATGAGCAGCCAACCCGGCCCGGCGCCCACGCCCCGCCTCCGCCCCCGTGCGCCCACGACCCTCGTGCTCCTACGTCGCCTGTGCACCCACGCCCAGCGCCCCGCGCCCACGCCCCGCCAGAACACACGCCCCCTGCGCGCCCCGCCCCCGTGCTCCCACGCCCCACCGGATCCCTTGCCCCACGCGGCTCATGCGGGGCCACGCTCCGCGTCCCGCGTGCCCGTGTCCTGCGGGCCCCCGCGCTTCCCGTGCCCACGCCCCACCGTAACCCACGCCGCACGCCCCCAACGCGCTCCAGGCTCCGACCCCATGCCCACCCCCCTTTCCCAGCCCCACACCCCAGTGCGCTCGCGCCTCGGCCCCCGTGCTCCCATCCCCACGCCCCCCGGCGTGCCCACGCTCCCCGCCAGCTCCTCTCACTCCCTACCAGACCGACGCCCCACGCCGCGCCAAAGCTCTGCGAGCCCGAGTGTGTCTGGCCTGCAGGGCCCGAGGTGGTGGCGCTGGAGGGCCCAGGGCAGCGTGTCGCCGCCGGGAGGCCTCCGGCGCGCACAGCTGTCCAGGGAGCGCGGGGGTTAAAGGCGGGGATGGCACCCAGCCGCGCGCGGGGACCGCAGTGTGAGTGATAAAGCCGGCAGTCCTGCGGGCGCGCTGTGCACCCCGGGAGTGGACGGCGGGACGGCGGCCCGTCTGCTCTGGGGTTTTCCCCCGAGAACCTGGATCTCTGATCGTCCCTGGATTAGCGAGGAGGAAATTAACTTGCCCCGGCCTGCCAGCCGTCAGTTCTGAGGCTAACCCCAATTCTCCTCCTGCTCCAAGGGAGGCGTCCTCACCTCTACTGTCCCAAACAACTCCAGACAGCGGCTGTGGCGGAGCCCCGACCTTAGCGAAGCCGGTGGAAGCCTTGGCCCTTGCCGTGAATAGCGGGGCCCCGGCAGTCACCCAACGTCTGTCGGAGACCACCTACCTGTCCACGGGTGGGGGTGTGACCCCAGTGTCCTGGGGACGAGCCCTGGAACATTGGGGGGCGGCTGGGACTCGGACACTGGCCTGCCGTGGCTTTTGGGGGTTTTGTCAGGAGGGGGAGGCTGGTTCGGGTGTGTGCGTGCCTGGCTCCGCATTCGCAGTTTCCAGAAGGACCTCGCAGGGTACCAACAGCCGTCCTTGGCAGGAACACCGAACAGGGGCTGAGCTGTGGGGTTCTCTGGCATTCTGTCAACAAAGGGTGACTCCCACCCATCTAATGAGAACACGGGCCCCCCAATCACGGGGGCGGTGCAAACAGGACCTGGATTCAGGTGCACCATTTGCAAAAGGAAAACACAGCCCCTGGAGGACAGAGGGGAGGCCCCGTGCACAAAGTGTTCCCCCCACCCCGCCCCCGTCCCTGATTGGTCCATTCTGATGCAAATGAGGCATCCACATTTGCAGGGTGTGCCCTAAATACGCTGTGGTGATTGGGATCACATATTCTGATTGGCCATTATGGAGCTGTCAGGATTGCTCAGGAAAGATGCAAATGAGGGCATGGCTGCTCAGCTCGGATTGGCCGGGCGGGTCTCCGCCCATTGGTTCCTGGAAGGGGATTCCAGGAACCCCCTTGTAAGGGCGGACGCAGCAGGGGCTGGCTGCAGGTGTGCGAGGCGGTGCCCCGGGATGCAGGTGGCACCTGTGACCCTGGGGTGCTGGGCTCCGAGCCTTCTCTGTCAGTACATTCCTCCTCGGGGTCAGCGTTTTGAAAATGTATCATGAGCTCATAGCAAAAGGCCTACGAGGTCGCTTAGTTAGACCAGAAGGGAGAGCCCCGCGCTGTGCCCCCGGCCCTCTCCTCCCTGAGTCCCCCTGCTGCAGGGACGCCCCCTCAGCCAGGGCGGCGACCTGGAGGTCCCAGGAGGTCCCAGGAGGTCCCAGGAGGCCCGGCGGGCCTGGAAGGGGAGCTGCGGTTTGACCACGCCCTCTCAGTCTAGCTCGCGCCTCCCAAAGGGCTCCCGTCTCGTCCCCCGCAACTCAGAACGGAACCTGAACTTCTGGAAAACCTCTCCTCCAGGGTTTAACAGCCGAGAGGTAGAACCCAGGCCGGAGGGATGCAGGGTGCTGCACCGCCGGGAGGCGCCTGGGGCCTGCTGGGCCCCCGTCCTGGCTGCGGGCGGGAAGGGCCGGCTCCCCAGGCCTGAGCACCAGGGGGCAGTGGTGAGCTCTTTCCTCGGAGCTCGCGGTGCTGGCCTGGACACGCGGGGACCGTCTCCAAGGCTGGCCGCCTCAATCCTCTCCCACGGTGTCAGGGAACCGTTCTTCCTTTTAAGAAGAGTGGCTGCATTAAAAAAAAAACACGGGTGATTTAAGTTTTAATGGGGGGAGGCAAGGTGAGATAGAGCTCGCTACTATAAATAAAAATAATGGGCTTTCTCCCATCAGAATTAAATTGCAGTAAATTTGGGCTCCTTACGGCCTCTCCACTTAGCCAAAGAAAGAGACGGAACAGGGAGGAAAGGTGGTTTACGGCCGTTCCCCTCGTCATGGGCAGTTGTAAATAATCCTTTTGCTCGCAGTCTGCGAACCTGCTGCCAACCCCCCCCCCCACTCCGGGTGTGACGGGTGTTTTATTGGGCAGAGCCGGCGGCGTGTTCCGGAAGGCACGGAGACACGACCTGCAGACCGCGCGCCAGCTGCGCGCCGAGCGGGCGCCCTGACGGCCCCGCCCACCTCCCTCCCGGGAGCCCCTCCTCGGCGTTTCCAGGGCGGGGTCTCGCGATGCGTTGTCTTCTCACGCACCCACCCACGCCCTGTCTGGTGCCAACAGTGGGAGGGTGGGGGGCTGGCCCCGGGCTGGGGAGTGACGGGGGAAGACGGCAGACACGATAGAGGGAGACCCAAACCTGGACCCCTCGCCACGCCCGCCCAACCGCTAGTCGTCTCCAAACTCAGGCCGCCGGTGCTGGTGGAAGCGGGTCACCGCCGGGAGGGCGTTCGTGGGCTCGGAGTCCGGTTGCAGTGGCGGCAGCATCGGCTGATGGGGGGGGGGGCGGTGGTTCTAAATCGGTAAGAGCGCTGATGGACGTTTATTTATTTCAAGATTTATTTATTCTCTTTTAGAGAGAAGGGGAGGGAGAGAGAAAGAGAGGGAGAGAAACATCAGTGTGTGGTTGCCTCTCGCGCGCCCCCTACTGGGGACCTGACCCGCAACCCAGGCTTGTACCCTGACTGGGACTTGAACCAGCGGCCCTTTGGTTCGCAGGCCGGGCGCTCAGTCTGCTGAGCCACGGCAGCCAGGGCCTGATGGACACTTAGGGCGAGCCAGCTCTGTGTGTCGGGACAGGTGAGGCCTGTGTACACAGGCGCACTCGCAGAGGGAGGCGGCGTTCTGCTTCCTCCCTGGGCGGCTCGGAGAGGAGAGCGTGGCGGCGTGAGCCGACCCAGCGCCTGGTACTTAGCAGAAGTCGATACACAAGAGCAGGTTTAAATGAAATTCCCATCCAATTTCTGGGCCGGAAGCCCAGGAAATTAAAAAAAAATAAAATAAAGGCACATGTGGGCCTTCTCTGTGTGAATGCTGGATGGAGTTGTTATTGAACTTGGCCTCGCCTGATTGTGGCGTTCTAAGCAATTCTGCAGTCAGACTTCAGCCGCCACTCGGGTGGCAGGTCTTTTTTTTAGGGTATTGTAACTAAGAATAATAACTTCCCTTTTATGAGGCGCCTTGTACCTCCCAGCACTTTACAGTGAGCTCATCTCCCCGCCGCCCGGATGCCCCGCCTGTGCGGGGACGGCGGCGCTGTCTCGGGCCAGGCGCGGCACGGAGCCGCGGCTCGCCGGTGGCTGGGGCAGCTGCAGGCAGGGCAGACAATACCTGCTGAACCCACAGGCGGGCGGACACGCTCAGGTAAAAGTATGGATGGGAGTGCAGCCGGTTTCTACGATAAGGGCCCATGTCTCCGGGAAGAGGTGTGCCGTCTTTTGCGATCGCCTCGCGGACCTCGCCCGATTCCTCTCCCCGAGCCCCGCCCCCACGTCGGGGTTGGCGGGTGTGCGTCAGGGAGTTCACAGAATTCTCTTCTCCAGCGCTGGGGTGGGTGGTCCCGGCGGGTTCTTGGTCTCAGACTAATGAGTACTGGGGGGTTTTCAGCATCCAAGATGCAGGGAAAAGTGAGGTTTCACAAAAACTGCAGGGCAGAGGCAAACACCCTTGCATGAGTCCTTCACCCTAACTGCCAGGTTATGCACTGCACGCTCTCCCTCCGGCACGGCCCGCCCCTGACCGGTGAGAGGGTCTCGGAGGTGCTCCATGCTGCGCCCAGGACTTGGTTCCTGAAACACGCATCGCGTGGGGCTCACGCAGGTGCCTCCTCGGAGGACAGGAGATGTCTGCTGACTTCCCGTCCCCAGACGCTCTGCCGTCACTGTCTTTACTTCCCAGGACGCATCCTTGGGTGACATTGGCCTTGTGCCGAGGTTCCTTATGCCCGAACCCCTCACTAGGAAGGCAGCTTCGGGAAGGCCGGGAGGGACGTGGTCCTGCTCACTGCTGTGGCCGCAGCTCCCAGCGTGTGGCCGGCACACGGGACCGGGGCCCCGGAAACGGTCGTCCCTCCCCGGCTGAGCCAGTGGCCGGCGTGCTGAGCCCCACGTCAGCTGCTTGTGACGGGGCTTTGCAACTCTTCCGAGGGCACCGTGAGGGAACGGTACTTCCCAGCCCGTACAGATGCGGGGACCAAGGCAGAGAGGGTAGGTAAGACCCGGGTCCACCAGTGGGACGGCAGAGACGGCTGACACCCGACACCCGACACCCGACACCCGTCCCTGCCTTCTCCTCCCAGGTGCTGGCTCCTTGGGACCAGCTTCCTCCGGTGGGCTTCAGGGAGAGTGGAAGTGGGGGGAGCGGACAGGCGGGGCGAGTTGGTGGAGGAGGGAAGGCGCCCACACAGGTGGGCGGCAATGACACCGGGGGAGGGGGGAGGGGCCGCAACCTGAGGGAGAAGCCAGGTCCCCGAAGTCCGCTGTTCTTGAACCGAAAACCTGCCCCACAGGTGCTGAAGGTGACCACCACGTAGACGGCCCCTCCCTGCCCCGCAGGGGGTAGCACACAAGCCGAGTGCACGCCCCGTCCAGTGGCTCTATTCACACTGCCCCCCCCGCCCCCGCCCGGACATGAACGGGGTAACGGGAATCTGAGGATGAAAAACAAGACCTTGGTGAACTGGGGACACTCGTGTTGGCTGAGGGAGGGTCTTGGGTGCAGTCCGTGGGACGGAGGTCAGGGCGGCCGGGACGCAGCCCCACCGCCCGGGCAGCGTCCACCTCGGGCCTGTTCTCCCATCTGGAGGCTGGAGGTCCGGCCTCGGGCCGGCCTGGCCGGGCCGGTGAGGGCTGCTCCTGGTCTGCGGACTTCCCGTGTCGTCACCCGGCGTGCGGGACACCCACGCGTGGCAGACGAGCGTGTGCGTGCGAGCAAACCTGCAGGCACAGACCCGGTCGTGAGGGCTCCGCTCTCGTGACCGCAGCCGGTCCCCAAGGCCCCTGCCGACGCCGTCACACTGGGGTGACGTCACTGCCACACGGGAATCGGGGGGCACGATCGTTCCGTCCGTCACCACGACACAAAGGGGGTCAAAGGGACAGAGTCCTGCGCTGAGAGGACGGCCACTGGAGCCGCTGCCCGCAGAGCCCAGTTCGCCTGCGGGGGGTGTGGCAGCAGGGCCAGGAGTGCGGGGGTTGGGGGGGTGGGGGGCAGGTGTGCGGCTGTGCCAGCAGGGCAGCGTCATCAGCACACAGGAACGCGGCGTGGAGACAACTCACAATTAATTACAGGCTAGTGACAGGGACGCAGGCACACTGGCATGTGTGCATGCGTGCGTGCCCGAGAGGGCTGCTAACTTCTCTTATCAGGCTGCTAGTTCCTGAAGGATTTTGGCATTTTCTGTGCTGAGCACTAGGCAGATCTCTTTGGGGCTGTTTCTGGTTTTGCATCTTCAGGATCCTTATCAGGGGAACAATGGAAGGGAGGAGGAGGAGGCCTGGAGGGCGATGTCCACGGTGTCTGGAGAGGGGCCTCCTGCCCCGAGGCAGCCAGGCCCCTGGACTCGGCAGGGGCTTGGGATGGCGGCACCCGGGGTGCAGGGTGGGGCCCCCACCGAGGACGCAGAGCAGCCTGTCGTGTGCGGTGACGCGTTTCTGCTCTTCCGTCACCTGTCTCTCGAGTTGCCGTGACGGCTCTGTCCACTGCTTACTGTCATTCTAAGTGAAGGAGTATTAACAACACCAGTTTCGGTGTGAATTTCACCACGCACCTTCTCCTTGTGCAAGGCCAGTTTGAGATGGGATTACAGGAGCATTTGCCTCACGGGCAGAGCCACCGAAGTCACGCAGTTAGTGGTGTGTGGCGGCTTCCCACGCAGGGGCGTTCTGTCCTCTGGAGCTGCGGGGACGCCGGACGGAGCCGCCCAGCGGAGTCCTGGGAGCCGACGGGCGAGTGATCTCCTGCGCCCTCCGCGGGGCGCCCCGGGCGTCGGGTGGGGTGGGGTCTGGAAGGACCGGGAAGTGTGGCTGCCCGTCTCTCCCTCACTCTCCTCGGTTGTCATAGCTGCCAGTCGGTGGCTGGCCTGGGCAGGGCCGTGATGACAGACACGAACTGCGGATACAGCTGCGTTGTCCGGCCCTTAGTGTTTCCCTGCGGGCCTTTGCTGGGTTTCTACCCTGGAAGTAAATTCTGGTTCCAGCGGAACACACGGCGTCCCGGGGCCCTCAGCCCTCGGCTTCTGCAGCGGTGCGAGAGGCCGGTTTACGGTGTGTGCACCCTGGGTGCCGCTCACGGCTCCCGCGGTGGGGTTGGGGGGTGCGCCAGCGTCTGGGGCTCTGAGAGCACCGCTGTGACGGCACACAGGCACACCCACTGCTCCCACGATGCCTCGCCCCGTGGACGGCACTTACAAGGTACAGGTTCAGAGGGAAAGCTGTTGAGAATTCGGAGACAGCTGCGGCAGGGCACCAAACCCAGAGCGGGCACCCACGTGGGTCCCAGGTCCGAGGAGCCGCCGGGAAGAGCCGTTGTAAGCCTGAAACTGTTATTTTCTCTTTTTAAAAAAGATTTTTAAAATTTATTTATTTTTAGAGAGGGAAGGGAGGGAGACAGAGAGAGAGAGAGAGAGAAACATCAGTGTGCAGTTGCTGGGGGCCGTGGCCTACAACCCAGGCATATGCCCTGACTGGGAATCGAACCTGCGATGCTTTGGTTCCCAGCCTGCGCTCAATCCGCTGAGCTACGCCAGCCGGGGCTGAAACTGCCATTTTCCCCTGCGGCTCTGCTGTTCCGCTCACAAGCAACATTCCGGGCGGAGACACCCATTTTCCCGCAATAGCGAGACATTCAGTCTGATAGTTTCCTGGAGGTGGATTAGGAAACGGTGCTTTCATAGTCTCGAGACTCTGTCCACATTTTGACTCAGTAAAATCGATTTTTTTCATGTGAAACAGGCAAGCGCGGTGTCGCTGACCGGACTCTCGCGTGCTGCCGGCCAGGGCCCCTCTCTGATCAGCCATGAATTTGCCGTGGAAGCGGGCGGCCCGCAGCCCGGACTCCAGACCCCAGACTCACCCCGCGGGCTGCGCGGTTAATAGTTATGAGGGAACCGTGCGGTTTGCCGGGCCGCCACGCCCCCCTGTTTTGCAGACATTTACAGGCATTTGGTGGTTGTTTAATTAGCGCGCCCGTTTCCTCTGGCGTCTTTCTCCTCGGGAGCAGCTCTGGGAGCAGCTCTGGCGCCACATGTTGGGGGCGGGATGCCAGCCTCCGAGACAAATAGCATCTTGGCTGCGCGAGGGTCCTTTCCCGCCGCCGCAGCTGCCGCTCCCCTGCCGATCATCTGCTCCCCTCGCCCTCTGTTCAGAGGGCTCTCACGTTCGAAATTCGGATCGTTAACGTGACGCAGGGAACGGCAGGATCTGGAAACCGGCGTGGGTCACAGAAAACAGCCTGGGGGGTCATCTCCCTTGCGGGGGGCTGCCTGGCTCGGGGACACGGCAGTCCGCTCACCGGCGGGGGGGCCTCCCGCGCGCCGTTCTCAGGAAGGCGCCTGGGTCGGAGCCAGCCATGGGGGAGGAGCCTTCGCACACGCTCTCACCGCACCCGAGACCCAGGTGGGCGGGCGACAAGCAGTCCTTGGTCCCCGCGCACCGCCCGGGACTCACCCACGCAAACACAGCGCTCGTGGCCAGCAGGAGAATCAAGGCGGCGGGTCCCTAAAGCGCAGGCGGAGGGTGGCGATGTGAGAACGTCACCCCGCTTTCGAGACACCTCTGGGACACCCACGCCCCGTTCGTCTCCCCCCGGATCGCCTACAGATTTTCAGACGTGCGTGTCTGTTTTCTGAGCCTCGGCTTTTCCACTGGAGCGACCGCGCCCACGCGCTGCCGTGGCGCCAGGACGCACGTGCTTTCTCCGGAGAGCACACCCGTCCGCCGGCGGGACCCTCGGGAGGCAGGGGGTGATCTCTGAGATGGTCTCTGGCTCGTGGCAGAACAAGTCAGCTGAGACCTGGGAGACCACCGGGGGGGGTTGGACGGGCCTCGACACGAGAATAAAGTGTTTGGGCGTGAACACAAAGTGGGCAGCGGCATGCGGGCCCCCGAGCCCGGAAGCACGCTGGACGAGGGTCTGGGAGAGCAGGGGAGAGGGGTCTCTCCTTCCTCATTTCTCCCTTCTCCGCTCCCCGAACACCACCGTGACGCCGCCAGCCTCCGCGCCTGGCGAGCAGGACACGACTGCTGGTGCGATCCGTGTCCCGGTGCCACCCTCCTGCGCCCACGTGGTCACACCGCCCGGAAGAGACCCAGAGACCCCGGTGTCCTCACGGGCACACAGAGTGAGTTCACCCATGTCCCTCGCTCACGGCCCACCGTGCGTCTCTGCGTTCCTTCAAAGCAGACTATGGCTGACGTGCGGCAAACTCATTTCCCATCGGCCACCTCTCCCTCCCCGGCCCCACCTTCAGCTCCAGACAGGGGCCACTGCCCATGACCTCAGATAGGAGGCGACAGGTGTAAGACACAAAGTGACATCAGCTGTGAAGTCCCCGTCTTTCCATTCTGCTTGCTCTCGTTGGGGCTCCCTGAGGCCACGGTGCTACGGGGACCGAGCGGTGGACCTCCCGACAGAGAGGGAGGCCGGGGAATCGGGGCCCCTTCGGGCTGGGGGCCCCCAGGACCCAGCCTCCGCGGGTCGTCCTGGGAGCTCAGCCTCCGTCCCTCCCGTCCCCACCACCCTGCGCACGGAGGTCAGTGTCGGGCGTGTGCTCCTCACGCCTGCGGCCCTGGCAGCTCCGGGCTCGCCCCCTCTCACCCCCGGCCCACCAACCGGGACTCCCCCCCCCCCACCGGCAGGCCCAGCGGGGGCTCCGGGGCGGTCTCGTCGCACTCGTGGGCCTCGCCGACGCCCCTGCTCGTCTCTGAGCCGGGCTCTGCACCAGCGCAGGTGACGCCGTGATCGACAGACCGCAGTCACGTTCCCAGCGTGGAACACACCCCCGCCCCCCGCCGCCACCCCCCCACTGCCGGCTCCCCAGACCACACGGGCTGGGGTCTGGAAGGAAACTGAGGCCCTTCAGCCCATCAGGTGCGGAGTTGAGTCTGGGCCGGGGGGAGCAGCGGGCGTTTGGCAGACGCCAAGCCTCCGTGTCTCGTCTCCCCACCTGTGTCCCCGGAACGAGCTGCTGTTTGGGGCCCCGGCCTCAGCGGCCACCCTGGGGGGGGCGGTGGGGGCCTGCGCCCAGGGGGAGCTCCTGAGTCCCAGTCCTGGTCGGTTGGGGAGGCCTCGGCCTCTTCCCAGGACCCTGCACCGGCCGTTGGGCACCGGGGGGGGGGGCAGGGGGGCTTTCTGCCGATCTCGGCCCAGGGCCTCGTCCTGGACGGCCCCGCCCCAGGGACAGCGGCTGTCTCTAGGGCACCGGGCCTCTGCAGGGTAGAGGCTTGAATGAGCACTGCCAGCGCGGTAGTGCTCCGGGAGGCTTCATTGTGCATTCCGCGCAGGTCGGAGCGTGCACGGAACACTGCAAGGCACAGATGGCGAGCTTACTGCTCCAACACCTGGGACCCCCGTCCGCGTTCAGCCCCCGAGACCTTCACGGCAGTCCAGGGTCCAGCCGGCACCACGGAGCGGCCCCCTGGCTGCCTCTCCCGCTGACCCGTCCAGAGGCCCTGCAGCTGTCACTCCCCGTGGAAGACAGGACGCACAGGCCCGTTCTGGACTCAGAAGGACCCGGAAGTCTCCGCTGTGCCTGTTTCCCCGCGGTCGTGCCCTCCGGGCTCTGCCGTCTTTGCCGCCCTTGTTCCCTGAACTCGGGTCTGGGGGTGGCAGCGTCCGCGTCCCCCGGGGCAAGCTCGTGGGGCCGTCGGCGCCCCAGGACCCACCCCGGAGAGCTCCTCCTCCAGCCCCTGAGCTCAGCAGGTGCGGCCACAGACCCTCAGCCTCTCTCTGTGCCCCTGTGTCCTTGGCCTCACGGTGGGCTTGGCGGGGCCCCGAGTCCCGGCACCGCTGGGCAGTCACGCGAACCGACGCGTGTCAGGGTTCAGAACCGTGTCTGGGGCGTGGGGATTCCTCAGTCGGCGTGAGTTCCTGTGACGTAACAGCCGCTGCTGTCCCGTGGTTCTTACCGTCGGAGGTGAGAACACGCACCATCACTGCCCCCCCAGAACCCGCGTGAAGAAGGTCGACACCCACGTGCGTCCCCTTTCTCCTGCCGCTCTGCATCACGTGTCTTGAGCGTGTTCTGTTCCCACGGCACAGATCGGGTGTTCGTTTGGTACTTTTGGGGCAATGAGTCGGTATTTTTCTGTACTTACTCTGCAGTGCCCCTCACCAGGGCGCTCACACCGCCGTCATGTCTGCTCAGGGACCTCGGGTGGCTTTTGTGGCCTGTCCTGCGCCCCCCACCCCCAGCCACACGGCAGCCCGAGGGCTCCTAGGCACCGGGGGTCCCTGTGTGTGAGGGGCGCGTGTGCCGCTGCCGGTCCTACTGTTTTGGTCAACGGCACACGTCAGCGGTGCACACTCGCGCGTGAGCGCCGAGGCCGGCCCGAGGGTGAGGGCTTCCCGGGCCGTTTTACACGATTCCACGGCCCAGGTTCCGGTCCAGGCGAGGTCCGTTCCCACCCTTCCTGCCCCCCACCCTGTCCCCACCAGCCCCGGCGCCCAGCGCCCAGCCCAGCGAGGACTGACGGGCACTCACTTCCTGCCCCACACGCACCAAACCCCCCAGTGCCAGTGCGTCTCCTCGAGGGGCTGCTCGAATAGTTCGCAAAATCAGCTCGCAGAGCTGCTCCTGTGAGTCCCGTCGGCACCCGTTTGAGACGCGACACGTGAAGAACAGACCCCAGCTTTCCGGTCTGCTTTGGGCGTTAAGAAAATTGCGGCGCCTTGGGAGCCTCGAGAAACGGAAGAGGCCTCAGGCCTTCTGCCCCAGCGCCTTGAAGAGGACAGACGTCTCTTCAGGTGGAACATTTCCAGCCGCGGCCGCCCATAACCCCTCGTAGCCGGTGGTGAACCTCTCACGGCACAGCCGTGGTTTCTGCCTTCAGCTGGGGCCCGTGAGTGAGAGCCGTGGGTGGTAACCTGTTCCGTTCGAGGGCTACGTGGCACACCAAACCCACACAGAGCCCATGCCAAGTCCATGCCGAGTACACACCAAGTCCATGACGAGTCCATGCCAATCCCATGCCAAGCCCACATCGAGTCCATGCCAAGTTCATGCCAAGTCCACGCCGAGTCCACGCTGAGCCCAAGCCAAGGCGCGAGTGTTGACGCTGTGCGCCCCTGCTGGGGGAGAGGTGGAGCTTCGAGTCAGATGCAGAGATGTGAGCGGCTGGAAGCGCTCTTGGCACACAAAAAAGTCTTTCATTCCGCAATGGTTCCCAGAGTATGTTTCCGTGACTCCTGCATAAACGATATGTCATGAAGTTGAAATTGACCCATGGTGAGCCTAGAAACATGCAGGCCAACCGCTGACGGGAGGAGGTGGGGGGGTCTGAGAAGCCCCGTGCAGGCCTCCCCGTGGGCGGTGGGTGTGAGGACGCAGGTCTCTGTCTGTCTGACCTGTGAGCGTGAACGCCGAGCCGTGCCCCAGCGGGCGGCAGGGGCCCGGGCGCAGCCAGCGGGCGGCAGGGGCCCGGGCGCAGCCACCGGCATTCATGGCCCCAAGTGGTCTCCGTGGCAGCAAAGGCAGCCCAGGGCTGGGCCAAGTTCAGGTCTGGCCTCGCCTGCATCCCGTTCCCTGAATGTTTTCATAAGACGGCGGGGAGAGCTGTTTCTAAACCTCCCCAGCTCCTGGCCGTGACGGGCGGGCTGTTCGGTGTGAGCGGACTATCACCGAGATGCACGTTCCGGTGGGAGCTTGTGCGACTCCCCTGAACCTTTCTCCAGTGCCTCCTGCCTGTGAGGGCGTCTGTCTGGGAGACCCACGTGTGTGGGGGCGTGGCCGGACTCACCCACGTCCCCACCCGCGGTCAGTCCCCCCGCCGATGGCATGTTGCCGCCCCCACGGCCACCTCGGAGCCCCCGGAGCCACAGAGCCCAGCGTTTTCTCAGCCGAGGTCACTCTTCATGGACTCTGCTTCCACACGTCCGAGGAGACCCTGGTGCCCCTCTCTGGAAGGCGGCACACCCATCGATCCTTATCTTTACGACCTCAGTTTTCTCCCCGCTGGTACCGAGTGCCTAGGCGCCTTTCACAGCCCCGTCTGCCACTCCCTGAGTCCCGCCGGCCGGCACGGACCCAGCTGGTCCGACCGCACCTGGTCAGATCAGACGGGGTCCTCGGAGGTTAGCTGGGAGAGAGAACCACGCACCCCGGGGAAGGGGCCTCAGGGCAGACTGGTGAACCCTGACGTCTGTCTCTGTCATAAGGCCACACAAAAATGCTCAAAATCAAATGTTCAAAATGTGGAAATTCAAATGGAAATAAGAGGACACTGCATTGTGCCCTGTGGCTGGGCTCTAGTGGCCCATGCGGACCCAGCTCTGAACCACGTGGTGGGCAGGACGCCGGAGTGAGTGGAGCCCCAAGCTTCCCCCGGCTGCGGGACCGCCGGCTGGACTGAGGCCCTGGGGAGTCCTGGCCCCCGCCCACCCTCCCGCCCGCCACCCACTGTGCCCCGGTGCGGAGCCTGTGCCCCCCAGGGCCCCTCCCAGGGGGGCTCGTCCTGCACTCACCCGCGTGCCCACCCACTGGCGCATCCCCCTCCCCCCACCGCCCATTTCTGCTTCTTCACACCAGCCCCTCCCCCCTGCGTGCGGCATCATTAACCGGAGCAATCTCAATCGTGTCAGACACAGCGGTGTTTTCCCTAAGGCAAGGGCGAACCTGATTCTTCGTCTCATTCATTTCAGCTAATTAGTCAACTAACTGTGTCACCCGTCTGTCGTGGGACCCAGACTGGATTTCAGGGGCTCGATCTGTGTGTCCTGGGGTCGCATCCCACTGCTGCTCCCTCCGGGGAGTGAGGGGGCTCCAGGCGGGGACGGCCACTGTGCCGACGGTCTCTGTCCCCGTTCTCACCAAGGATAGTCTCATCTTCACCCTCACACCTGCAGGCTTCCCTGGACATCCCTCCCTGGTGGTCTGGACCCCCTGCAGGGGGCCCGACAGATGACCCAGGCTGTGTCCGGTGCGGGGGCAGTGTCCTTCATGGAGTGGTGCTCGACCCTCAGAGGGCCAGCACACGCCCCAGGTCCTGGGCGCCAGAAATGAGGCCAAGCCGTCTGCCCCACCTCTGCACCTCCCTCCCGGCCCCCTGCTCCAGCCTGGCCCAGCTCCTCCTCGCACACGGGGTCACCAGCTGCAAAACCAGCACAGAGCAGGCTGCTGGGCTGCGGTCCCCCGGAGGGCACCCGGCCATCGGGCTCGGGCTCACAGCCACCTCTGGGAGCCGTCACAAGGTCTCGGCTGGAGAAACTGCCGCTCGCACCCTCTGTGCAGGCGTTTGGTTCATGGGACCGAGGAGCAGGCGGGGCCCCTGGTCACCCTTGGGCCAGGTGGCCTTTGACTTCTGAGACGGGGTAGGAGGAGGGCCGAGCAGGAGTTACCCTGTGATTTCGGAGAGGACACTTCACGTGCTTCCGCCAGTTCCGGCAACGCCACGACCTCAGCTGTGCGAGGAGCCGTGAGCACCCCAACCCGGTCCTTTCGAATCTCGGCTGCCTCTGCGGGCGGTCCTTCTCGTCCGGAGCATCGGGGGGTGGGGGCTGGGGGACCCTGGTCACGGCCGTGGGGGTCACAGCTGGGTGCAGCGCGTTCCTTATTCTGAAGCGGCTCTCACTCCCGGTTCCCGTGTTTCAGGGGTGGAATTTCCCAAGGTGCGGGGCAGTTCTGGTCAGTGAGCCCCACGTTCAGAAGCACATCCTGGCTCCCACGCAGAGCCAGCAGCCGCATCAGGAGGGGGCATGCGTGCACGGACGGGCCCTGTGGCTCGGGGGGGCTTCAGAAGCCCCTGCGGCTGCCCCCGGCCCCAGCCCCAGACCGAGGGCCCCTCCGGGCCCTGTCAGTTTGAGGGAGACAGGCAGTGACAGCTCCGCTCCGCTCGAATGTAATCACCGATGACTGAGCCCTGGGCAGGCTAGCACCTGCCCGTCTCTGACGGACCGGCGTGGCAATTTCCCGGGGGTCGATCCACTGGTCTGCGAGCGCCCTGTCTGCCGAGTTCAGCAAGCTGACTCCACGGGGGCCAAATGCAGGAACTGTCTGCTCCAGGTCTGCGGAGTGGGGGGGTGGGAGGAGGGTCCCCTCGGTTGTCATCACGGCCTCGGAGACGGGGCGTCGTGTGACCAGGTGTGACCCCGGGGATGAGGTCCCAGTGCAGGCAGGACCGCTGTGGGGTTCACAGGGCCCCCCGTCCCCCGTCCCAGGAGGAGTCGGGCAGGTGCCCGTGGTTCACGGTGTCGTCCTCGACACCCGAGATGGAACCTGGACGAGACAGGCAGTTCCCGAGATGGTCCTGAGTGGACGGTAACAAACATGCGTGAGTGTCTGAGCCCACTTTGCAGTGATTCTCTTGGTGAAAGAAGGACACCCTAAGAATATGGACAATCACGTGGGTCAGGGCCCTGCCCTCTCCCTGGAGGCTTTGGTGAGCAAGGTGTGGGCTAACTCACCAGAAACGGAAGCTGTGAGTGAGGGACATTCCAAAACCTCAAGGCTGACAAAGGACAGGTGTCTGTAGCAAACGATGAGGAGACTGAGAATGAAAGGGTTAACCGACTCACCTGAGGGCACAGGAGGAGGAGGAGGAGCGGGTGGGCAGGGGACCACTCGCCCGGGAGTGGCAGCTGGACAGAGCCAGCTTGCTGGCCCTTTGCTGCAAGAAGAACAGACGGACGTCCCCACACTCAGCCGGGGTGTAGACCTGCTGCGTGGGTGGCACCCCGCTCGCTCCCTGGGGGACACGGGGACCGGCCGGTGCCGCTGGCTGGGCTGGGGGTACCACAGTCCTTTGTCTCGGACCTGGGCCTCTCGTGCCTTTGTCAGGCCCAGGCACGGCGACGGGGCACACAGGGGCAAACAGCGTGAAGATCAGATCCCGCCTGACAATATGTTCATGGGCTCCGCAGCGACTTGGGGGAAGGGACAGGGAGACAAGGCGCTGCCTCTGAAAGAGCTGAAGCCGCAGGTTTGCCTGGGTGCACAGGCAGACACGGCAGCTCCCAGCGGGGCTCTAACGAGGACGAGCATATGAGACTGTTATTAATGTTTGGTTACCACCTGTGAGGAGGTGCAGAAACATCATCTGATTACTTTCATAGGGATAATAATACGTGATTTTGAGGGAAAGCACTTCTGTTCTGTGTGAGGGGGTTTTCGTCTGGAATTTATAATGTGGAAATACAAACACACACTCATATCCAAAGCCAGTCTCTCTGTTTCGCTCAAGTGTCTGCACCATAAATAGATTTTTCTAAGATATTACAATTTCTACAGTTTTTATTTATTTTTTTTTGTAATCATAATGTATTAAATACATACATGTCTAAGGACTCTATTTCATTAACGTGAAAGATTAGAGATTTGTTTTAAAAGTTTTTAACTTTAATAACGTGAGTCACACTCTCAAAACCCTCCGACTCAGACGGCAGGGGAGTGACGGTCTGTCCAGGTCGCCGCAGCGGGAAGCTCTGTCTGGGGTGGGAGTCCTGGACCCCGGGACCCCGGGACCCCAGGGGCTTCCCCAGGGAGTAGCCGGCGGGAGGGGGGCAGACTCCCTGCCCCCTGGGGCTCCGAGAGGGAGGGCAGGGCCCCCCTCCAGACCCGTTCGGGGGGTCCAGGGCCATCTGGCCACGTCAGCCCCCTCGTCCCGTCCTTGGAAGCTGGGGCAAATGAAAGGCTTAGAAGGGGGCTGTGAGTCTGTTACCAGAAAATCATGGTGACTGAGCTTTTTTCCCCCAAAACATTGGTTTCTGTTTGAAGTTCTTCTGAAGGCTGGCTGAGCACCAATACCGTTTTCCTTAAGCCCATCGCTTGCTGTTCCCGACGCCTCGGCCGGAGCGCCAGCGCACTTACTTGCTGGAGAAGCGAACGGCACTTGCAGACCGACGCGGTCGTCGGCAGTCTGCGAGACAGGTCCGCGCCCCGCCGTGCGACGTGAGCCCCGTGCACGCCTCACAGGAGCAGAGGACCAGCCCCGGCTCCTGCCCGGGACCGCGGTCTGAGTGCAATGCGGTTGCTCCGCTCCGGGCTGCAGCTCGCCTGGGGAGCAGGTGCTCACCTGAGGAGCAGGTGCCCGCTGGCTCTGCCCTCGGGACTCGGGACGGGGACCAACGGTGGACGCCCGCCTCCCGCGGCCCCTCCCGTCACACTCTGCATGGAGCCCCGGGCCCGAGTCTCTCGCTCCGTGGTCCTGGAGCCCCGCTCCTGCGTCCGGGAGGGGCCGCCCCCTCCGCTCCAAGCCCGAAGAGGCTCTTCTCCCCCTGCCCTTCCGGCAGCTGGTTTTCAGTGGGAGACCTCGCTCTCGAGAGCGAGCAAGCTCTCCCCCCCCAGGGATCAGCCGGCTTTGTGATTGGAATGTTGGCTTTGAAGCAGTTGTGGTTTGTTCCGTTTGCTTCTCCGGCAGGTGAACAGCTCTCTGGAAGCTGTGAGCTGCGAGACCCTGCCAGGCCCACGTGGGTCTGTCGCTCCCACGACACTCAGGTGGCCGAGGCGCGGTTCCTCTATGACGGGGCTGTCACTACCGGTCCCTCCCTTCCCACTTTGCCCACGTGAACTAGCCAATGACGTCGTCCTAACATCTGCGCCCAAGTCTCTGCCGGGAGGCAGGGGATTTACTAGCGGCGTTTTTAATTTCCACTGGAGTCACGATCAGCGTGGGGGAGAGCGTGGGTGTCTGAAGGGACGCGTGCGGGTCACCCCCGTCACACAGAGCGCCGTGGTACGGGGCACAGGCGTGTGGCCAGTGTCAGCGGTGACTGCAGTCTCCGCGCTAGTTCCTGGGCCTGGGGGCCTGGGCGACTGTCCGAGCCTGGCTGTCTCATCTGCGAATGTGGCCCCGACAGGCCGGGAGATTCTGTGACGCTGCGTCACCACCAGTGGACAAACGCTGGCGCTCTGTTCTCGCTGCTACCGGCGCAGAGCCAGGGGGAAGCGAACCATCTCTGCAAATTCAGGTCTGCGCCCCGCCCACAGCACGCCCCGCCCACTGCATGCCCCGCCGGTGGCACGCCCCGCCCACAGCACGCCCCCCCCACGGCGCGCCCCCCACAGCACGCCCTGCCCACGGCACGCCCCGCCCATGGTACGCCCCGCCCACAGCACGCCCCGCTCACTGCATGCCCCGCCCACAGCACACCCCACCCACTGTACGCCCCGCCCACGGCACGCCCCGCCCCATGGCACGCCCCGCCCACGGCACGCCCCGCCCAGACCTGGAGCCTGGAGCCTCTGCGAGCCGGCTGCCCCTGGGGCCACGAAGCCAGACGAGGAGAATTCGCTCCCCTCCCGCGCACTCACCTCCGACCTTTCTCTTCCCGTTTCCCCTCGTTCGTGCACGCCTGGCCTCTGTCTCCGCTCCAGACTGACTCGGCACCCGGCAGTCCCAGGCGAGCCCCGGGCGTTCTGTGGTCCCGCGGGGAGTGGGAGGAGCTCGCGCTCTTGCACGCTGTGGTCTGCGTGTCCTCTGCCTCCTCTGGAGCGCCGCGTTGCCGGGAAACGCGGTCTGCGTGTGTTGACGCCAGGACACGCGGCGGGCGCGGTGTGAGGCTGCGGCCCGCGGCCGGACTCCGGGCCTCCCCGGCGTCTCTGCCCCCGTCTGAGGCCTGGGATTAGCCGTTTCTGCGGGGGAGTATCAGTTTCCCGGTTGGTAACCAGAGGACGGCAACGTTCCCGGAGCTCCGGAGTGGGGTTACGGGGGGAGAACAGCAACCAACACCGTGGACACTGGAACATATGTAGGTGTGAGTCGTCGCCATGAGAACGACTCACACCCCAGCAGCATGAACTAATTCCTGGAACAAACAGGGTGCGACGTGGGGGCTTTTGTTGTTTGCTTTTCAACTAAACAATCTGTAACTCTATGTGAATGATTCCCTCAAATTATTTTTTATTATTTTTAGCGCATACCATTAATTTTTAGGATGCAACATCGGTGCACAGGAGGACGATTATTTCTAAGGACACCGCGGGCAACGGTGGGCGTGGGCGAGGAGGGCTGTGCAGAAACTGGAGCCTCTGCGGGCGCCCCAGGGTGGGGGTGCTCCCGGTGCGGCCGCTGCGGAAGCCGGCGTGGCGGCGGCTCCTGAGCGCGTGGAGAACGGGGCTCACGCACGTGTGACCCGGCGGTCCCGCTTGTGGGCGCACACCCGGCGGAGCTGACAGCAGGGTCTGGGCGACATGTCCGTGCACCGTGTTCGCAGCAGCGGAAGGTGGGGAGCCGCCCAGGGGGCCCGGGACAGGCGGTGGAGCCGCAGGTGCAGCGCACGCCCACAGCGAGTCCTGCTCGGCCGGACACGGGCTGCAGCGCGGCGACCCCGAGGACACTGTGCTCAGTGGAGTCACCAGGCCGATTCCACTGACAGGAGGTCCCTCCAGTGGTCAGGTGCACGGGACGGAAAGGGCAGCAGAGGCCACTGGGCACTCAGGGGAGCGGGTGGCAGGCGTCCATGGTGGGTTCGGCGTCTCGGGTCTCTGAGGGAGAGGGTCTGCCAGAGGTGCTTGCTGAGCAGCATCGGCCCCACCCTGCCGTCCGCTTGGAAGTGGTCAAGATGGTGGATTTTTTTTTAAAGATTTCATTTATTTATTTTTAGAGAGGGAAGGGAGGGGGAGAGAGAGAGAGAGAGAGAAACATCAATGTGCGGTTGCTGGGGGTCATGGCCTGCAACCCAGGCATGTGCCCTGACTGGGAATCGAACCTGCGACGCTTTGGTCCGCAGCCCGCGCTCAATCCACTGAGCCACGCCAGCCAGGGCAAGATGGTCGATTTTATGGCATGAGAAGTTTGCCAGGGTTTTGTTTGAAAGCCAAACGGGTATTTGTCTATTGCAAAGCTATATGTACGAAACCAACCGGCACCGTCCTCACGGGGGTCCGGCAGGCCTGCCCATCATCCCGGGGGGTTCTCCCGCTGCACTTGGACTTGAGCTCCTGCCTCGGTGAACGGGGCGGGGTCCACACAGCCGCCGCGACGGTCCTCAGGTCCCCAGGTCTCAGAGAGATGCCGCTCCCACGGCGCAGCGGGCTGCCGGCGTTCGGGGCAAGGCCCGCCTCCCGGCAGCCTCAGACCCGAGCGCCTCTCTCAGGAGTGACCCTCCAGCTGTAGTGCCCCAATGTCCCCCGCCCCCCACTTCTGACAGAGCCCCCCTCCCGTCGAGTGAGGGCCTGCCCTAAATGCCTCGTGGAACGCCGTGGCCGGTACAAGACCCATTTCCAGTCGGGTCGCGTTCTGATCTCCTGGGGTTCATCACGGGAGTTCGGGGAACACGAGTGAACCTCGGGCGTCTGGAGTGGAGATCGGGGGCATGCTGGGGTGTCGGGGGTTTTCCCAGATGGGCGGGGCACACTCTCTGGGCATGCCCAGTGCACATTCCTCTCAGGGCGCACGTGGTTTGAAGGGGAAACGTGACGTGGCTGAGGCCACCCCCTCCGCACGCACGTGGGGTCTCCGTGGAAAATCGGGGAGCTGAGCGTCTCTCCCAGAAGGTGGAGATGGGTGTGACTGTTTCCACCATGTGCACGAAGTGCTCTGTGCTTTGTACTTTTCCTCCAGAAAAGCCAATATGTCTTTATTTTCCGTGTCCAGACTGTTTTCTTAGAAATTGATTTCAAATTGAATATACACCAAACAAGCAAACAAACAAACAGACAGAAAACCCACCTGAGAACGATGAGAGGACAGAAAGCGAAAGAAGACAGAACGAGCCCAGTGGGAGTGCAGCTCCGCAGCGCAGGCCAGGCAGGCGTGGGGCGCCCGTGCCCCCCTGGGGTCTGGCCCCCTCCTGGCAGCTCTGCAGCGTGGGCTGCGGGTCGTGGCTGTGGCAGGACACTGTGTGAGCAGCACACATTTGTTCAGACTTTCCCTGCCAAGCACTGCTTTAGGGTAAGATTTGAAGGATGGCCGTCAAGAAACATGTGAGCTTCCTCCAGCACCACAGCGCAGCAGCTCTCGGTGGAATGCGCTGGGCGGAGGGCGTTTGCTTTCCAGACACACCTTCACGTGTGTCCCTGTCCCTCCGGGGACCGGCCCCTTCTGAGTGTCGTGGGCACGATTTCGTGGGTCGGGCAGCCATGAACCGGGCGACTCCAAGCAGACAGCTTTCTGCCGGCGTGTTGGAGCGGAGCTCCCAGAACCCACCGTGCCTGTGAACGAGACACTGAATGTGCCTTTTGAAGAGTGAGGGCGTTCACCCAGTCAGCCAGTGTTACCCGGTACATTCCGGAGGAAGACAGCCAGTGTGGCCAGCTCCACGGCGCCGGACTCTTTCCTAAATATCACCCAAGTGAGAAGGAGCCGTTTTAACCAGGTTCCGAGTCCTCAAGGGTTTTTATCTTTCTCGCTCTTTCCTCCTCACTGCCTCCTCCATCACTGCGATAAGAGACCGGATGCTTGGAGGAGATTAAAACAGTGTTTAACATTAGGCTGCATCTTTTTAAAGCAAAGCAGAATCTGATTAGAATAACGCATGAGTGATATTGAAGAGCTTTGGAAACTAGATGTAAATATATGCTTTAAATAAATTAGTGAATTCGATAGCACGAAAAGTATATTGAATTTATTGTTCGCAGATACTGAGGCACAGAGCGTACCCGTAAAAACTGTCCTAGTGTCTTGTGGGTTTAAAATAAACTAGTTCTGTTCATTACTATTCACTTTAAGAATATTGAATTCTTACCGGGTTTTCCGAAAAACATTTCAAATGTAAGTGTTTCCGTATTTACCTAAAGAGAGTCATCAGAATAATGTGGAAATTAATTTCATCTCTCCATTGACTCATTAAGAGAGTGATTTTCTTCAAACCAAGTATATGTATTGATTCTAAATTTAAGTTGAGCAGCTCACACCAGGTGACGTATTCGGAGCCGTGTTCTCCGCTGCGCTTTGTACGAACTCGTCCAGGCAGCGTTTCTGTGTTCGCGGTGCGCGGCGCAGTGGCGCTCGCTCACCCTGTGTCTCGAGGGAGCTCTCCCAGGTTTTGAGTAGCTGTCAGTAACGTGGGCAAATCCATCTCTCCCAGGTTGTACCTTTCACACGGTCACCTGACCGCGGAGGGCGCGTTTCGTGGGTCGTGTCGCTGGTTAGCCAGTCTTCAGCGAGATCATCGCATTCCCCGATTTGCGTCTGCGCGGAGCCTGGAGCAGATGTCGGGCGCGGGGCCCGGGGACGTCCTTGGCAGGCGGCGGCCGGTTCCTCCGCGCCGAGTTCCGTGGCACTCCCTCCCCCCCCCCACGGCATTTTATCTTCATTTAAAGTTAACCGGAGCTGGTAACAGACAGGAATGCAGACGCCACGGGCTCTGAGCAGCTTTATCTGGATAGAAGCTTCCTCGTGCAGATGGGGTGGGCGCATCGGAGGGGGTGGCTTCCCGTTCTGCCCCGTGCGTTCGCCCGGGACGCCAGCCACGGGAGGCGTCTGGTTTCCAGATGTGAGTCCGGATCCATCGCAGGCTCCAGTGGGAAGTGGAGGGGAGGACGACACATTGTAGCAAAACGTCTGTGTTTCCCAAGGTTGCAAACGCACCAGCAGGCGGAAGTCCGTCAACGGCAGCATCAGCACGGAACAGCGGGAGGGACGATATTTCAGAAAATGTATCCAAACGTCCCACGCGGAAGGGGAGGTCTGCGGGGCGCCCTTCCTCTTTGGCTGCTGAGCCCGCCCTCTCTGCTCTCCGGGGGAGGGGAGGGCAGCGACTGGAAGCGGAGGCTGCAGAGTCGGGTGGACCGAGTTTGCGTCGGGTCCCCCCTCCTCCCAGCCTCAGCTTCCTGACCCACAGGGAGAGGACAGGGGGCGCCCACGGCGCACAGGGCCGTCCTGAGGGTTGACTATGAGTCTGCTCCAGGTCCCGAGCCTCCCGCCTGCCCCACAGCCGGGGCACAGTTCTGGGCACCGCTGTGGCCGTGGCTGCCGCCCCCTGCTGGTCGCGGGTTTGTTCCTCAGGGACTGCCCCGCCCCCCACCCCCGCCCTGACCATGGGGACCCTTTCAAGCGAGAACAGTTAGTGACCCTCCAACACCTGGCAAGTGGCAAGGATCCTGTACCTGGGGGATTTTCAGTGTTATAAGCAGATTCTAATCGCCAGCCTGCGGCTGATGGTGCTGATGGCCAGAAGCACTCTGCTCGCGCTCCTCAGAGCGCTCGGTGATTTGGGGGGGGGAGCGGGTGGCACAGGACAGGCTGCTAGAAAGACGCTGGCTCAGCCCGTCAAGCCCGCAGGAGAGGGGACAAGGATGGGCCGGAATGCGAGCCGATCCAGGCGTCTCCCTGCCGACTTCTCTCCCAGTGGCCCTGCATGGCTCTGGGGTTGAGTTATCAGGGCAGAACGGGAGTGGGCCAGCCTGCGTGAGCCCCCTGCCGGTGGGCTAGCGGGGGGCGCTGTCTGTCGCCGGTGGTGTGTGCGCGGATGGCCCTGTGGGCCCACCTGTGCCTCCCACGGGCGCCCCTGGGCACTCCCGCCGACGCTGGGGCTCCCTCTGCACCCACTCTGGGACCGGGGGCGGGGCGGGACCTGGAAGACTGTGCCTGTGCACGTCTGACTTTCAGTTACTGAGAGTCACAAAGCCACGGTGTGACTTGACAGCCGCAGTCCCCAGGCTCCCGGCGCTCAGCAGGCCCCGCACTGCAGGCAACAGCGGGCGCGGCAGACGTGAGGAGCAGCCGCCACGCCTGCTGTGCGCGTGCACTCACCTGTCCATGTGTGTTGTCCGTGTGTGCTGTGTGCGTGCACTGGCGCGTCTGTGTGTCCGTCTGTGTGAGCAGGAAGAGCTGCGAGGCTGCCAGAATCAGGCGTCTCGTCCCTCATGTTGAATCCACGCGGAGGCAGGACCCGTGTGGCCTGTCCCTGCCCTGAGAGCCCGGACTTCAGGGGACAGTGCCAACGGGCCTGGAGCACGGGGTCAGGGTGCCAACGGGCCTGGAGCACGGGGTCGGGGAGGCAGACCGGCGAACAAGCACCTCACTGTCCCAGCGGCAGCTAGGGTGGCGAGTGGGGAGCAGCCACCCGGGGCCGCCACCCCGCCCGTCCACCCCCTGCGTCGTGGCCGCCCAGTCCGCCCCCGTGCTTTGGGGACGGTCCCCATCACGTCGGGTGTTTACCGATCGGTGAAGGCCGGTCAGCGAGGGAGCCAGGGCTGTGGGCGGCAGCGTGTCTGAGCCGCCAGGCCCTCCCGCGCCCGCCTCCTCGGCGACGTCGGAACCCTCCCCTCCTGCGTCTGCACACTTTCCCTTCTGGGCGCTAGGAGGACGGTTACAGTGAAAGACAACGTCTTAGAAAGTCCGATTTGCTGAAGACCGTTCGTCTCTTTGGCGGTAACTTACCTTACAGAAGGCGGTCGAGGGCTCTGTGGGGTCGCTGTGTTGGTTAGGGTCGCCGGGGTGGCCGTGGGCGGGTGTGGGCGGGGTGGGCCCCCCATGCACAGGGGCTATTCACACGCACGGGCGTGGGGGCGGGGGAAGGGCGGTGATTCCACGGCGACCCGACGCACCGCCCTCCGGGCCTCCCACGCCGTCCGCTCAGACCCCGGAGGAGAGCCTGCGTTTCCCGCCCGCCTGCGGGGAAGCCACGAGGACGCCGCTCGGTCCCACGTGGTCGCCGCACGTGTGGGCGTGTTGCCAACTGCCTCGTGCGTTTACTTACGAAAACATTCTGGATTCCGTGTCCAGCCACCGGGCCTCCAGAGTGAGTGCTGGCGACGGCTCTGCCGGGGAGCACGCTCCCGCTCTGCCTCAGTTTACCTCACTGTGAAATGGGGCGACGGAAAGAGCGCCTCAGGCACAGGCGTGTGCAGATCAGTGGGGCGACGCGTGCACGGCCGTTGGTGCAGAGCCACGAACCGCACGCGTGACATCACTGTGGTGCCGGCCAGGCGGGCCGGGCGGGGCCGTCACCAGGACTGACCGCTGTCAGTGCCTTCCCGTCGGTGCTGTCGGCTGTGAGCGTCCCCCTGTCTGTCCGTGTGCGACCACCCTTCCGTCTGCATGCCCCTGTGCCTGCCCTGCTCGGGCCTCATCCCCTTCGCGTCCAAGGTACACGCCGTCCCGTCCGTCTTTGCGCAGAGGCACCCGCTGGGCGGCGTTCACGGGCAGGTGAGCCGCGGCTCTGCCGTCTGCCCCCAGTTAACAGTGCGCACGTCGCTTTCCTGGAGTGTGGGAGCGTCATCATTATGAAGACGAACGCCTTTTGGAGTTCTAAGTGATACGCTTTGAGGGCCCATTGTCGTCATTTATAATAGCAGCGTGGCGGCGTTAATGATGGCCGTTTAAAGAGGAAATGAGAGCCCTGTGTGCACGCTGCACCCAGGCATGGCAGGATGGGGGGGGGGGGTTGACAAAACCCTGTCGGCGCGAGGAAAGGGGTCTCTTGTCGCGGGCCCTCCCTCCGGCCGCCGAAGGACAGTGGCCAGTGTCCCTGTCCGTCCCCGGGGTGGCCAGCCCGCAGAGGGTGACTTTGGGCTGTTTGTTGAGACGTTGAAGTGGGTTTACTGAGCTGAAAGCCGTTCCGTCGTCACTTCTGGGCCGAATCAACTGTGTTTAAATGCTAATCCACTCGTGTTGCTAGCCCCCTCCGTCTGCGCCCTCCGTCTGCTATGAGTGGGGGTGCCGGGGGTTGGGAAAACAGGGGGTGTGTGGAACAGAGCACATCGGGCGGCGGAGCACCGCTCGGGCGCAGAGCACACCAGACATTCCCAGAGATGGCGGCGGAGCTGCCCCGCCTCCAAACCAGAGACTTACCGCAGGAGACAAAGGCTTTGCCCGTGATCCCGCACGTCTCATTAATGACTAATTCCGGCCCCTCGTTAATAACCACTCGAAGAAATTAGAGTCTGTTATCGCGACTCTCCAAACCCCGTTTCCATTATGCTCCACCGGCCACTTTGCCTTCTCCTCTCAGTTCCAAGCTTTCCGCCGGCGAGAACATAATTTTTTCTCTTCATTTGGGTCTTCTGCCTTTTGCTTTATTATTTCTGTGACGTTTCCCTGTCTTAAAGGATGTTTTCTCAAGAAATCCTTGGGCTCTGTTGGGACAGTGGTGTCCGTTCCTCTGGCTTGCAAACTTCCCAGTTTTTTCAATGCTGTTTTCTTTCTTCTCTTGTAAACACACATGTGGCTGAAGGTTTTCCATGCCTGCGCTTCCCGGAGAGCCACGTGCCACTAGGAAGCCACGTGCCACTAGGAAGCCACGTGCAGCCTCGGCGCCGATGTGCGGGCCCTGTGAGTGTCTCCCTAAACCGGGGGAGTGGGGGGTCAGGAACGGTGGGGAGCTCACAGGGGCCCGGGTGTGTGTCATTTTACACAGTTGTCAAAATGGGGTCACAAAGGACCTCATGTTTTTTTTTAAGATTTTATTTATTTATTTTTAGAGAGGGAAGGGAGGGAGAAAGAGAGAGAGAGAGAGAGAGACATCCATGTGCGGTTGCTGGGGGGTCATGGCCTGCAACCCAGGCATGTGCCCTGACTGGGAATCGAACCTGCGACACTTTGGTTCGCAGCCCGTGCTCAATCCACTGAGCTACGCCAGCCAGGGTGGGACCTTACTTTTAAACCTTTGTTTGGTTCAAAACTGTTATAACCCAACCCTCCCGCTGAAGACCAGATGCTCCCCGACTGGGGGGGGAAAGCCGGTGCCGACCACGGGCTGCTCAGGAGAAGCTGACGGGGCCGCAGGGAAGCAGGACGCGGGCAGCACTGACCCCTCACCTCTCGGGCCGAGGCCGCGAGCGTCGTGCAGAGTGCGAGGGGCCATGGCCACGGAGTGCGTGCGAGGGACCCCGTGTGTGCAAAGCCGCGGACGGGCGGACACACGCTCATAAACTGATTTAGAAACGAACCGCACTGCGCCCTTCCTGCTTGTTCACTTCCAGGCCACCCTCGGGCGTTCGGAAGTAGAATATCTGGGGACTGGGTTCCCCAAATCTGCAGCTGGAACGCTTTTCCGAGGTGACTCAGAAGCAATCGATAGTTCGCAAACCACTGGCCTCCAAGATACTAAGGAAGGAGGCGTGTCCAGTGTGGACGGACAGACAGACAGAGGCACAGAGACGCAGGCAGCTCCCCGGAGGTCACACAGCCCCCGGGTCGGAACAGCTGGTCTCCCGGCCCCGATGTGGGACCGTCCCCACCACGTGGTGCGGGGCTCTGGGGGCGCCCGCTCCGTGGGACTGTGGGACCTCAAGCCTACTTCCGCTCTGAGTCCCGGGTGCCGTCTCCCCACGGGGCACTTCCGGCCATGGGGCACACCCCGCGCCGCGTGACAGGCGGGCATCCAGGCGGGGCGCCGGGGGCAGTGGGTGCCAGAGACAAGCTGCTGCCCCGGGGGAGGGGGAGATGGGAGGACGGTGGGTGTAGGGAACAGACGGAGACAAGGTAGGGAGACCCAAGTCTCCACTGAATGGCAGAAAGAAGAAACAGCAATCTTTCGGTTTTATTACATTTTCTATATTTTAGGTTTTAATGTTATATTTTTTTATTTCAGAAATCGTTTTTAAATTTGTAGAGAAACAGGTCTACATGAGGTAATAATTCATGGGTGGAGGCCTACTGAGGCCTTTATTAAATGGAGATTTAAATGAAATAGAGCACCGTCAAGACAGGTAGGTTTAAAGTGGAAAAGAAACCGCAAACATTCAGAGTCCTATTGTTATTAAAAGAGGTGATATACTCAGAACATTAGCCCCATGTTCATTTCAGTTTTTATAGAAAAGTTTTCTAGGAAAAGCTTTTTTAAGTTGACAGCAATAGACGTGAGGTAACAGTTGTAGGAAGATCATACAACTTTGATTCCTATTATAACCCGTTTCTTTGTGAGAACCTGGTTATTTGGCACCAATCAGTCTCAATTTGGCATTTTTAGCTAACTGCCGTGTGCAATGTTCCCATACACTGAAGTCACTTTCATAGTCTCATGAGCACGTACACCTGTAATTTAGACACAAAGGAAAAACAGGCCGTTCCTGGGAAGCAACAGCTCCTTGAATTTAACCGATTTGATCCATCGAATCTATTAAACTACCTGAATGGCCTTCGTCAACCCCGCTGAGAAGAGTCTGAGGCACCTGCCCGCTCTCCCCCACTTTCCATCCTGCCCCTCCCACTCGCACCCGCGCGGCTGTGGTTACGGCCAGTCTCCCAGGGAGAGGCCAGCCGCCCAGGCAGGGCCCCACCCCGCAGGGTCCCCGGCTCCTCCGGCCACAGCAGGCCGGCCCTGACCTTCAGCGCTGCTGGGGCCGGCCGGTGCGTGGGGGGTGCGTCCTGCCCCGAGAGGACGGTGTCGTCTTCCCACCCACGCTTCCGTCAGGTGACGCAGCATGGACGTGGTCGTAAACACGGCGGGGGGGTGGAGGGGGGCTTCACGACAGGAGCAGACGGGACCGTGTCCAGCCCCGACCCCCCGAACAGCAGGGGCAGGAGGACGACGCCTGTGTGGATGGGAGGCGTCGGTGGAGCGACCGGCTCACGGGGGAGTCGCGTGCGGTGCGGGGTCCGTGGGGCTGCTCCCTGGGCCCCCACCCGGTGCCCGACGTCAGCCTCGTGAAAGCACATGCGTGTGCCGTGGAGGTCCGGTTTAACCGGCCGGCACCTTCCCGCGCAGGTGGGGCAGTCGGTGACAACGCCGCCGCTCACCGGCCCAGGGCTGGGGGTGCTGGTGTCTCCTGTATCGGCCGGCCAAAAAGTCTGGAAGGTTTTTCTGTGAACGAAAAGACGCATCGGTCCTTTTCACCAATAACTCAATGGACTTGGATATCTGGAGGATGTCGGCGACCTCCCCCGTGGTAGAGCGTGGATTGTCCTCAATTAATGTCTCACTTTGGCCGCTGTCAACCTCCCCTGGTCTGCCCACCTGCCCACCTGCCCACCTGCCCACCTGCCCACCTGCCCGTGGAGCCTCGGCCGGCGGGAAATCTGCAGCGTGAAACTCCGTAACACCACCTCTGGCACGTTCCACCAGCCACAGCACCTTCTCCACACACGGCACACACCTGTTTTGTGTGTTTCAGCTGTGTTTTCGCTTTCTGTAAATAATAAAGCCTAATACGCCACTAAGATTGCTTATTTTCTTCCATCTCCATATTAAAATGGTGACACAAAAATTCACCAATTTTTCTGTATTTCTTTAAATGCACGCTGATGCAACAGCTGTCACAACATACTCTAACAATTGTTTGGAGTGAAGTTAAAGATAGCCGAGTGCTGCTAGCGCCGTCATTCATACCGAAAAAAAAAAAAAACACTAAACCAACATTTAGGTCAACACAACGTCTTTTAGCTCATTCCTGGCAAAACAGACATCTGGGAGGTTTTGTTTTGGTTCCCGGCTCCGACCTCCCCCGAGCACAGACCCTCGCCCGAGCACAGACCCTCCCCCGAGCACAGACCCTCCCCGGAGCACAGACCCTCGTCCGAGCACAGACCCTCGTCCGAGCACAGACCCTCGCCCGAGCACAGACCCCAGGGAAGGCTGTTCACGACGAGCCGAGCACAGAGCCCCCCCGGGTGCCCCCGGGGGCTGGAGTCCGGAGCTCCTCTCCTTGCAGCCACGCGTGCAAGGCCGTGCCCCGGTGGCAGAGTTCTTCGCCTGGAGTTCTCGGGTCACGTGGGCCCTGGGTGGGGCCTGGGTGGCGCACCCTGCAGGGGCTGCACACCACGGCCGGGGGTGGGAGGGTGAGCAGTCTGTGCGCTCCACGCGGGCACCCTGGTGGGGACAGACAGCCGCCCAGGCCCCCGGAGCCGTCTCTGCTGGACACCAACCCCCGTGGCTCGCGGGGGACTCGGAGTCAATCCTCCGTGTGTGCCGTGTGTGGAGAAGGTGCTGTGGCCGGTGGAACGTGCCAGAGGTGGTGTTACGGAGTTTCACACTGCAGATTTCCCGCCGGCCGAGGCTCCACGGGCAGGTGGGCAGGTGGGCAGGTGGGCAGGTGGGCAGACCAGGGGAGGTTGACAGCGACCAAGGTGAGACATTAATTGAGGACAATCCACCGGGTCCCCCGCGAGTCACTCGGACAATCCTCTCGGACTCGCGGGAGAACGGAGGGTCCCGAGGCTCCCTGCAGCCGGAGAGAGCGGCTGGGGGTGCGGGGGTGTGCTGTTGGGTGGCGGCTGTCGCGTCCCGGTCTTCGAGGACTGGGAGGACGGGGGTCGCGGTGGCATGCGTTAGTGCTGGATTTCCAGCGCAGGGGAAGCTGAGAAGGTCAGGGACCCGCCCCTGGGGGGTCCAGAAATGCACCACCAGGCCCGCCCCAAGGGGTCCTGTCAACAGAGTGCCCCGGACGCTCCTCGGGGAGGGCCATGAGTGGGGCGGGCGCTGAGGGCCCGGGAGGAAGGCACGAGGTGCGTCAGGACCAGAATGAGTCTCCCCGACAGCCGTGTGGGGTCACTAGGGGTCATTTAGGAGTGCTAGCTGCTCACCGTCCCGGGAGAGCCCGGTGTTCCTCCCCAGCGGCGAATCCTGACGGCGCGGCCCCGGACTGACCCAGGCTCAGGGTCCGCCTCCTGCCCGCCCCCTCCCTCCCTCCCTCCTCCATCACTGCGGAAGCTCCTCCTCCTCCTCCCGGGTCCTCTACCCTGCAAGCTGCACGGGACGCACCGATGCTTGTCAGCCAGCACACACATGTGAGGGTTTTTCTGCGTGCAGACATCCGTGCTGGAAAGAACACGGTAACAGAAACGCCAGCCTGGGTGCCGCGTGCCACCAGACAGCGCCTTCCTGCTGGTCTTTCCAGCCACCAGCCCCCGTGTATCCTTCCGTCATTCCCGGTCTGTGCCCGCGGTCCGTCCTGAAGTCCGCAGACGGAGGTCCGTGCCGCAGACCAGCGAGTGGGGTTTGCCGTGTCGGCGGAGATTTCTCCGTTTCCGTCCTAGAGGATCATGGAGCCCGTGTCCCTGTCGGTGCCTCCTGCCTGTGACTGCGGGGAGAGTCTGCGGGGCGGGTGCAGCTGTCACCTGGGTGAGGCTGAGCCCCGGGAGGCCACAGAGGGGCCCACGGTGGACGGGTCAGTCCTGGGACGCCGGCCGTATCGGTGGCGTTTCTCTGGACCTTGACGCCCCCTCTACCCAGAGGGGGTTTGGCCGGCCGCGGGGCTCCCTGTGAGGGGTCCGCAGCCTCTCGGGAGCCTCCGATGGGAAGAGGCTGGCCCCGGTCCGGGGAAGCGGCCAAGCAGCTGTGTCCAGCATCAGCGCCCACACTCTGTGTGTGGACTCGTGCCCTCACAGCAAGCCGTGAGCCTTTCAGCCCCATGAGGAGCAGGGTCCCCGGAAGGCGGAGCTTTCCGCAGTTTTGTGAACAACTGTAGGGACACGTGACCAGCGGTGGGTTTTCCCTGAACTTGGGGTTTGGCGCTGCCTGCAGGAGAACTCACCTTTCCAGAGGGGGCCGAGGCGAAGCTGGAGCTTAGTTAACATGTAAACAGTTTTCCCTTTGACAGGCTTAAAAATAACCCAGCAGGCGACGGAGAGATGATGAAAATAACACCTTGTCCGCATGACGGGGACCCCGACCTGCCGCGAACAATCAGACATGGGTTTTGTGGTTTTGTGACGCTGGACGAAAAGTCTTGATTTTAATTTGAGGCGTGATGCTCAGTGAGGGATGAAGGAGTTCAATTAGCACAAAGGTGTCAGCTCTTCGACTGCAAACTAGATTATTCCACGTTTCAGGTATATTCAAGGATGTTGACGCTTTGCGAAGAGTGGAACCCTGCGCTGAGATCCGGAGGCTGATTTGTCCCCAGTGTGGAGTAAGCAGGCTTCTCCCGCGGCCGACGGACGGGCAGCGGCCACCGCCGGGGTCCCGGAGGTCGGTGAGCGGGCTCGCTGGCGTCTGCGGTGGGAACACAGAGCTCACGGGCGATTTCCACGCTTGGGCCACGTGGCTGCAGGACGCTGTGGTTTCTCGTTGCGCCGCCGGGTGGGACCCCGGCTCTCGCCTGCAAACAGCCACAGGCATGTCATCCTCACGTCCGGGGGTCTGTGGTGCTCGGAGACCGCCCGCCCGGCCCACCCGTGCGAGGAGCTCACGGGGTCTTCCCGCTGCGTGTTTCTTCTTCCTCTGTCCCCGGTCGGTCTGACTTCCTCGTGGGAACGGTGCCTTGACGTGACGTGTCGGGGTGTCAGCCCGGCTCCGGTTTTGCATCCGGCTGTTTGGCCGAGGCTCCCCACCCCCCCACTTTCCCACCCTCCCCTCCGTTTCCACAGAAACCAGAGGACTCCGCCCCGGCCCTGGTGCCCTTCGTTGCCCTGACTCTCCGCGTGGGGAGGCCCGGGACTCGGGGCACGGATGCAGCTTCGGGTCAGTGGTTCCCAGCCACGGACACGGATTCTCCTCAGCCGAGTCTTAGCCCGAGCGTCCGTGCATCCGAACGTGGTGTCTGTCCATCCAAACAGGGCGACGGTCGTGGGCAGACGCCTGCTTTTGTTTGTAAACAGGGACAGAAAGGACGTGATTCGTTACTTTTTTATGATTTTGTTTTGTTACGGGAGTCCAGAATAATTCAGAGTGACTCGATTATTCAATTACATTTACTCGTTATAAACGGTGGGTGGGAACCTGTTTTAAATGGAGATTTTGAACGTCTCGGCTCAGCCCCCTGGGCTGAGGAGGGTTTGCCGTCAGCACTGCAGCCCAGCCCCTGCCCCCCTACCCCAGCGCTCGAACCCCCTCCTGGTCCGCTGTGTCCCCCTCGCTTTGTCCCTTAAATCGGGTGACCCCCTTTCCTTTGCCCGTCTGTCTGTCCCCAGGGTCTTCCCAGACTGGCGCCCCGGCCAAGGCTCCCCCAGAGTCGAGGCGGCCATGCCCTCCCCCTCCCCCCCGCACCTGTCCTCGGAGCCCCGGGCTCCTCCAGAAACAGGGGGTCCCCACCCGCTCCCCTCTCCCTGCCGGACTCCGCCTCCTCCCTTCCTCGCCGTCTCATTTCCCAGGCGGCTCCTCCTCATCACGCCCCCCCTCGGCTCGTTCCCGCCGTGCTGAGACACAGCCTCCGCGGGGACCGGGGCGTGGGCGGAGCTCCGGGGCCGGTGACGCCCGGGACGCGGCTCAGGACACACACCCAGAGCTCAGCCTGCAGCCTGGTCAGTGAACGGACCGTTTCCGTGGCCGACTTGGTCTTTCGGGTTTCTCTCTGTTGCTGTACAGCCACGGATACCAGAAACATGCGTAACCATCCCTGAAGGTCGGGTGGAAAAGCGTAGACTTTGGCAAAGAGGGAGAAACAGTCACCGGGGCGACGGAGGAGTCCCCCACGTGGGGTCACAGCTGACTGCGGACCAGCCTCAAATCCACGGGGACTCAGAGCAGCCGCTCCGCCCGGCGGGGGCTCGTCAGGACTGCTCCGAGCAGAAGCACGCACAGCGAGGGGGTTTCTGCCGGCGAGCCTCTGAAATGCGCGACTTGAGGAACAGATGGGCAGTTTCATCCAAACAACTTCTGTTCTCTGTTCTGGGGTGTTTTGTCCAAATTACAGATGCCATTGAAAAATGGACTTCGTGTATTTTTTAAAAACGCACAGCTGTGAATTATTTTTTCATGTCTTTGGATCGCACTCTAGCCATGGTGAAATAAAGTCTGAAACAGGAACTCGGGCCCGAAGATGAACGTGCCCCAGGGCCGTCCTGAGACGGCCGTTTTCACTGTAAGTCAGTAGTCACCCACTCAATCAGCGCAGCGGCATCGGGCGCTGTGTGAGCTGATTGGTGGGGATCTTGCGAGACTTATTGACGGGGAAGTGTTCAACAGCAGTCTCCAGCTCCCCTGATGGAGACGGACGTGGTTTTCTTCGAGAGTGGGAGAGATTCAATTAAACGTAACAGGAGGAAAAGGTTACTTCCTATTAAAATTTAAAAGGTTAAAAGTAAGTACGAAAATGTCCCTGACACCATTTTTCAAAGCCTCACCTCATTTTCATCAGGCAGAGGAGGTGAGCCAGGCCCTCCCCTTCCCGCCCCAGGCAGGTCTGGGGGCTCTCGTGGGCGACAGGAAAGGACACCTGGGAGCAGGTCATCACAGGTCAGTCTCTGCAGAATGAGTGGGGGCGGCGGGTTTGGGGGGCGGGCGGAGGTTGGGGGGCAGGCAGAGCTCACTTCTCCTGCGGTGCTTGGGTGTGAGGCTGTGTCCGAGCCCCAGGAAGGCAGTGCAGAGCAGCACCCAGAGGTCTTTCCTTCGTCTTTCCTCCGAGACGATGGTGGTCAGACCCACGGCGAGGTTACTGCGCTGCCTGTGTTGCCGTATCTCCAACACACCGTTACATTTTGATCCTTGCATTTCAGACGAATTTGTTTCCTCTGTGTTCTTTGTAATTCAGTTTGTTTTAATCCACGCACCTAATGCTGCTCTGAGCAGTACCCTGAGGAGAGGAAAAGAACACGAGAAAAATCCCCACACGCTGCTGCTTTGAAACAAAGTTTTCTGGTTTTGTTTTTGATTTTTCTTTTTTAATCTGGAGAAAGTCCTTCCTGGTCCAAAGCAGCACGGATGGCAGTTCAGTGCTGGCGCATGCCTTTTATTTTCCGTGGGAGAAAATATTGGAAATATTTATCTCCCAGCCGCAAAATTATTCCCGCAGTCGATGTTTCTTTACTTGAAAGCACCCTTCACACGAGCACAATTACAGACACACTTTATCTTCCGGCACACTTAAAGGAGCTCAGAATGGTTTAAAATCGCGCACTAAAATTTATGGCGCCCACCACTCCGCGTACGCAGACTTGGAAAATAGCGCGGCAGAGCCGTATAAATCACGCTCAATGTGGGTTTTGAAAACCTGGATGCGACAGGCAAGCGCTGAACCGCAAGCAGCAGGCCTGGACTCGGAGAGTCTGTTGACTCAGGGTGCGATGACCACGTCCAGCCCGTCCCCGCTCCGCTGCCCACTGCCGACCGGGCGGCCTCGGGGACGGTGGCCGGTCCCCACCTGCAGGCCTCCCCCCTCGAGGGCCACCTGAGTGCCGCCGAGTCAGGACCCCACGGGCCTCCGGGGACGCGCATCCCGGGGCGCGGGGAAGGTGACCTGTGTGGTTCGTAGGGGGAAACTGGGGCCGGGAGGGACAGCCGCGTCGAGATCCTGAGAAAACTGCGCTGAGAGGAAGGAGGAGCCCCCCGCGGCGCCTCCTGCCTGTGCTGCTGGAACTGTAACCGTTTGAACCTGTCCGGTCGCGGTGCGCGAGCTCTTCCCTGGGCCGCTGGGGAGGAGCCGGCGGCAGGTGCGGCAAACGGTGCGTGCTGTGGGGGGGACAGAGAGTGAAGTCACCGCAGGAGGGGAGACGGGAGGGAGACAGGACGGCTGGTCCCCCGGGGGCTCCACAGGGACGGCGGGACCTTGACGGAGGTGACTCCTCACCCTGCACCCCCTTCCCAAAAGTTTGTCGCAATCTGGAGAGATTTGGGGTGTCACAGCCAGGGTGGGGGGTGCTGCTGTCGCCAGTGAGCAGGGCCAGGGATGAGGCTGAGGTCCCACGACGCCCAGAACCAGAACCGTGTCCACCACACAGAACAGCCCGCCCCGCGCCAGCCGGGCGAGGCTGGGAAACCCCGAGAGGCAGGCGGGCGATGGGCCAGCCCCACACTCCCAGGCCCCCAGGCCCCCACCCCGCCCCCACCGACGTCTGGTAACACGCCCTCGGCGTCAGGACCCGCAAGCTGCTTGGGGCGCAGTGTCAGTCGCCGTCAGGTGCCTGTCACACAGGAAGCTGGTCGGTTCCTCCCAGAGGTGACGTGTCTGCCCACGGCCCGGCCCCCGGAGACAGGGAGGACGCACGGACAAGCGGCCCCCGTCGGACGGTGGTGACTGCAGACAGTGGGGGTTGAGCTGGGGGTCGAGCAGCAGCCTGTTGGTGGCCGGGCACTGCCAGGGTGCTGGCCCCTGGGGCCACGGGAGCGCCTCCTGCTGGAGCTCAGGCCCCCAGCGCTGGGCGAGCACAAGGGGGACCTGCCCGCCACTCCTGTCGTCATTGGCTGCCCCTCGGCCCAGACTCGGGCAGAGTCCTGGGTGTTTGCAGGAGGCAGCCTGTGGTGTGACGAAGTCGGTGACAAGACAGGCAGGCCCCGTCACGGTGCAGAGGGTGCGTCCCAGGCCTGAGCTCGCCTGGGGGGCTGGACATCACACTGGAACCAGGGCCCCCTTTTGCTCAGGAGGCTCCAGGCTCTGACCCACCCCTGCGACCCAGAACCACAGGCCCGTGACGCCTGGCCGGGCGCCTGAGCCAGCTCTGCGTGACTGGGACAGGCGCCCTTGCGGCATTTGTGTCAGGCTGCTCCTAGCTGCCCGACGGGCTGTGTGGGTGCCAAGGAGGAAACGGCCTGTTTTCCTTTTCGCTGGGGCTCCGTGAGCTGGCCAGACCGTCCCTGACACCCCTGGGGACCGTCGTCACCGCTGCCCGGGTGCGACCCCCCGGCTCGCCCTCGGGAGAGAGGGCATGGCTCGGTCCAGGAAGCGGTGAGGGTCTGCACGTTTGTGCTGTTTACAGTGTGAGTGCCAGGGCGGCCTCCCGTGAACACCCACCGCGTGCGGGTGGGGACGTGGTTTCCAGGGAAACGGGGATGCGGGTCGAGGGGAACGAGAGCTCGCGTGCTCCGCCCCCCGGTGCGTGGCCACCTGTGTCCACACCACAGGTTTCGGCGGCCGAGATGAGCAGGCTCCGCCCCGACACGGGGGTCCGAAGGCTCCCCGGCAGGTCGGGGGGTCGCTAAGGAGCTCATGTCTCCCCTCGGACCTTTGCTGCCAGGGTCCCTGGGTTTTGTCGTCCCCACCGGGGAGGCCACTTCGAACCCCGTTTGAGTAGCTGCGGACGGGTCACGACTTCCCTGGAAAGTGTAGCAGGCACCGTGGTGGGGCCCTGACAAGTCCTGGACCAGAGGACGTCGGGCCGCTGAGACTCCCAGCGTCCACCCTTCCTCCCTCTGCTTGCAGGTCTGTGTGGGTCGCCAAGCACAGAACCCACCTGTCGGCATCAACCTCTCAGGCGGTCCCCCCTCCCCCAGCAAACCCCCCCCCCCGCCAAAACGATTCTCCAGTTTATTTTAAACCTCACGCTAGGTAAGAATACCAGAATGCGTGATTTCATGATAGTCGCAGCAAGGTACTGCCAGGCCCCAAGTCACCTTCCACTCACCTGTGTCGTCCTTCCGGGTGAGAGCGGATGCGGCCTGGCTTCTGTGCACAGAGACCCCGTCCCAGGACTCGCTCCCCCGAGATTCGCGTCGCTCTGTGGGGTCAGCAGAGGGACAGGGCACTGGGGAGATGTTCACACACCTCAGCTGGTACCGAGTTTGCCGGGCATGACGTGCACCTTCTGGGCCCAAATTTTCCAGGAAAACATAAGGTTGTGTGTGATATGCATGGGTAGTACCAGAAATACCTTGTACCTGTTCTTGTATTTCATAGTTATTTGTTACATGACATTTTTCATACTATGATATGTTTAAAAATAAATGCTAAAATTCCTTGGTAGGACAAAAACAGGTATCTAAGTACAAATGAATAAAAATTGAATTAAAACATTAAAATGAAAGACTTTTTCCCTGCAAGTATGGGCCAATGACATGGGTGTGCATTACACACACATATTATACACGAGAAAAAACGGTATTTTATCAGCGTTTTACGGAGGAAAAGTTGCTGCTGTTAAAAACCCAAAACGCTACTGGGAAACTGTAAACCCCGCCAGCGCCGCCCGGGTCCGCACAGTGTGTGGGACTGTGTCACGGGTGAGGCGCGCGCACCAGGGGCCGCCGCTTTCAGCGCGGTTTCACGGGAGACGCGTGTTGGGGAGCCGATGCGCGCGTTCAGCGCGGGGACCTGGTCCGAGTTCGCGCTCGTCCCTTTGTGGACTATGGGTTCCCGTCGGCGTCTGTGTCCAGAGCGACAGCCGTCAGCCCGGACTTCTGTGCCGTTCTGCAGGCCACCCAGCCCGCGTGGGGTCTCGGACGTGGGGGCTCGTCACAGATCCCTAACACGCCTGCTCTGAAGCCTCGGAGACGGAGCGGAGACGTTCAGGGCGCAGCAGGTGCGCGCGCGCGCGCGCGAGGGGCGCGTGCGGGCGGAGGGATTCGTTCCACCGGGACGGACTTGGGTCCCACTGGCCGTGTCTCCGGGGCGCAGGGCTTGGATTCCGCAGCGGGTCCCCGCCAGCTCGGGGCGCTCGCTGCACCCGTCGGGGGCGAAGGGCAGCGGCCTCGGCTCTGGGAGGGACAAGGGGGCCCAGCAAGCCCGGACGTCACAGGCGGCGCGTGAGCCGCTCTGGGCCGAGGTCCTGGTTCCGGGCGCTGACCCCTGGTTGAACTGGCCCTTGGCCATTTGCGTTGTCCGCGTAGATTTGCATCAGCCGCGGTCACGCTGACTTGTCAGTGGTCGGAGCCTGGCGCCCGTGACCGCTGTCTGTTAACCGCGGCTTTCTCTAGTGGATTCTGGCTCTGCGCTTGCGCACCTCGCAATGCGTGAAGCCGGCGCGGTATCGGCAGGTGGCGAGGGGCCTTGGGTAGTGACGCGGCGGCCTCGCCCTTCTCGACCCCGGTCCGTCCTCCGAGAAAGGTCACCCGCAGGCTCCGCCCCCCGGGCTCCCGGTGGCGTCTCAGAGAGCATCTGGGGTGTGGCGTTGAGAGGCAGTTACTGCAGAAACGCATAATATTCTCTACATTTCCCGTTTTCCATTTGGGAACCTGGTTTCTATTCCACGCACGACATTTCCTCTGTACTGTATATCATTATGTTTAGGTGCTTGTAGTTTCCTGACAAGTTCTAATGAAATACCAGCTTGTCAGCTTTTAGTTTCCTTTGCTGGAGCTGTGGGTCTTAAACATCGTTATTTAATATGTCTAAGAATAACCCTTTGGGTGTGGGCTGCGTTCTCACAGACACGTAACCATTCACACAGGAGGTAGCTTTATTTTTGAACATGCAATTCAATTCACATTGACATCATGCAGCTCAAAAAAAATGCATGTTCAGTCTCCTCCCGCTTGGCAGAACCACGGTCCCAGAATGCACCTCCTTCTGTTCTGCCCGACGACTGGACCCGCAGACCCAGCCCTGCAGGCAAGCCGGGCGCCGCCCTTCCCGGCACCACCTGTCCGAAGTGGATGCATTCAGAACGTGCACGCTCAGGTGCTGTCGCCCCCCCCACCCCCGCCGCCCTTAGAGACTGTTTGCAGGTCCCATCTGCAAGAGAGGCTCACGCAGAACTGAAGGGTGTTCTGCTGTCACCGGGCCCCTCCCTTTGCGATGACACACAGCGTGAGCGTCCCGTAGGACAGACCCTGTGAGCCGTGAAGGGCGGTGAGCGTGGCGGGGACCCCCAGTGCCCGTGGGGCCGCCGAGAAGGAGGCCGGGGCCCTCCCGCTGACTTGCCGTGGGGTGGGGGAGGCTGTGCGGCCACGTGCCCCAGCCGCTCGCCAAGGGGCCTTCCGCAGCCTGGGAAGGGGTATTCAGAGTTGTGACGCGACAGTTTCTGCAATTCCAGAGTCGTGTTGCCGACGAACATCAAACACCGAAAAGCCTCACGGTGCCGGCCAGACCGGCTCGCTCACGGGGCTGCTGTGTTGGTTGCCGACTTCCTTCCCGGTGCAGGAGGGTCAGTGCGCAGCCGCCATCGACACGGTCAGGCCCAGTTAGCAGCCCGGCCCTCCCCGTCCTGTCCACAACGCTCTGCCTGCGGACCAGAACAACCGAAGGACGCAGAAGACAGACGGGAGTCCGGCCTGCGCACGGCTAGTCCACGGCGGTGGTGACTGGACGTCGGTGACCGACGAAGACTCCTGGGACTTCCAAAACCCTGCACAGGCCCTGGACTTTCTGGTCGGGTCGCACCCGGAGGGTCTCGGTTTCGCGGGTGTGTCCCGCCTTCTCCAATCCGACTCGGAGTTTGGCCAGGTTTCCGTTCATTTCGATTTGGCACATTTCACTGAACTTTGGCCGTTGGCTCAGTGACAGGACTTCAGACACGTGCATGGACCCCCTGCAACGCGGGTGCCTCCCTCAGAGAGCCCAGGAGTCTCCGAAGGTCGCCGTCTGTTCCCGCCCCACCCGGGACTGACCGAGGTCCCGGTGAAGGAGTAGGGGGGGGGCTGGTGCACAACGCTCATTCCCGAAGAAGGGTGAGGAACTGCATTGTGGAGAAGAGCCCGAGGTTTCCGTGCGTCTGGCCTGCCACAGGGCTGAGACCCGGGGTCCCCCTTGCACGAGAAGTTAGCACAAAGGATGGAGTATTCACTCACTCAGCCTCGTGACCGCGCTTGCAAACCAGTGCACACCACCACGGCCCGATTGCCACGGCTCGGACGGGTTGGTTGTTCCACAGTTGTGTTGATTAACTGCCACCTGTGGGTGAGGTTCCTCAGCATCTCCTGCTATTCTGCTTTCACTGAATGGCCGTTGGAGAGCAAACTCTCCACGACTTCAGCGTTTTAAAGTGTCTTGAAAATCACCTGTAAGCCCAACACACCACCGTCTGTTACGGAGAACGTGTCCCCGACGGGAGACGCATCTCCTCCTCCTCCCCCGAGCAGCGCCACGCGGCCGTCGGCCGGGCCCAGGGGGCTGACAGCGCCGTCCAGGTCCTCCGCGTGCGGCTCCCTTTCTGCGCAGGCGTCCCCCTCGCTGCTGGGAGGGCGTTTTCATGCTGGGGAGGGAAGCCCCCAGCTACCGGCGGACCGTTTATTTCTGCCCCCGGTTCTCTCGGACTTGCTCCGAGGATCTGGGTCTCCGTGCATTGTGGGGACAACCACTCCCTCTTCTTTAAGAATCAACCTTTTATCATCCCATAACTCCTCTCCATCTCGTAACAGTTTTTGTCTCAGAATTTGTTTTGATCTCAGTGCAGCCACGCCAACTTTCTTTTGGCTGCCGTGTGCACGAAACTCCTCTTTCTGGGCATCCGAAATCACTGCAGGGCTCGCTTGAGACGCCAGGGCCCACGCCAGCAGCGTGGGGCTTCTCTCAGCCTTTCGTTTATTTTCCACAGTCACGGGCATCTTTGTTTTGAGGGACGCGTGTTTTCTCCCCCTGAAACTCCCTGGCAAACACACGTTTATTTACAACGCAACTTAGCGCGACTTCGGTTCCCCATAGATCCCCTTCCATTACCCTCTCTGCCGCTCCGCTCCGCTCCGGGATTTACGGATCTTCCGGCACCTCCCCGTGCACCCGGCCCAGCAGCCCAGCTCGGGGATGTTCACGGCGGCGCATTCGCTGAGTAAACGAGCCGACCCGATAAATAAGGAATGAAACCCCAGTCCCACATCTGTGCCGCAGGTTCCCCGGGCCAATCACTTACCTGGGCTCCGTGCGGAGCCCTGCAGCTGCCAGTCGCCCTGCGGGTGGGGGCGTCTCTGCCGCCCCGTAGTGGCCCTGAGTCCCTGCATCACTGCCGTCCCGCCCTCTGTTCCACCCTCCAGGGCCTGAGCTCTGGTACGTGCAGGGGAGCACATACACACGCATGCTGCATCCGCACGCTCAGGCTGTTGATCTAGAATTCCAGGGGCCAAGGGGCCGTGCAGGCCTGGCGAGTGGGGTGCCCCTGGCAGGCAGGAAATATGGCCCCCCTCCCGGCCCTGCGCCTGTGGTGTCTGAGCAGGACCCAGGTGCCGAGCACCAAAGGCAACACCCCCCCCGGAACAGCTCTGCCCTGCGTCCCCCGGCCTGGCAGCTGAGCCCAGCCCCGTGTAGGTCTGTGTATGCGCAAGGTCTGTCCAGAGGTGTCCAGCCACGGAATACGAGAAACGGAGACATTTACTGAGGGAGAAACATGGTACACAGGACAATGACGCCTCAGTCCCCTGCAGAGTGGGCACCTTGGGACCTCCCACAGGTCTCCCAGTCGCCATCAGCTGCCCTTGTCGTGTTTTCCTGAATGTCATCGAGGGTCTGAAATCTCTTCCCCTTCAAAGGTGATTTTAGTTTTGGGAAAAGCCGGGAGTCACAGGGCGCCAAATCTGGGCTGTAGAGGGGCTGAGTCACCTGGGCGATTAGATGTTTTGCCACAGAACCTCTGCACGAGACGGGATGCGTGAGTGGGTGGGTTGTGGTGATGAAGCTGCCAGTCACCAGCTGCCCACAGCTGCGGACTTCTGGATCGCCGGCATGGTTTCCGCGGAGGAGTGCTCAAGCCGAACACAAACTCTGATGCGGGTTCGTCGCTCCCTCGCTCGGTCAGTGAGGCTGTGAGCTCCGGGCTTCGTGTCCGCGTGAGCCCCTCGCTCAGGCAGGTGCCCGCTGTCCCTCGCTCCGTCGGGGGAGCCGCTTCGGGGACAGGCCTGTAGGGACAGCCATCCCCGCTGAGGGGTGGCTCTCAGACACCGGGAAGCTGATATTGAGGTCCCACTTCCAAACATGGATAAATGGGTTTTAAAATGACAAAAATAAGATGCATAAAAGATAAAAATAGAACATCTCACCTTTGAGGTTGCCACTTGTAAATGGCTTTCATTTGCATAATTGCAAATATTTTTGTGAAACCCGAGGCAGAGAAAGTGTTGAGGAGCCGCCTTCCCAGAGTGGCTGTGCCCAGGCCCCCAGCCCCCGGGCCCCCGCCTGGGGCAGTCTCCGCCCCGGACGGCCTGCCCGCCTGCCCGCCTGCCGCGTGTCCCCTGGTGGCCGCCCCCCCACACCGAGACTGCCGCCTTCTCTTCTAATGTCCGACACCAGTTCTGCCCGTTTTTAAATCTTTTCTAAGTGCAGTTAGCATGTGTGATTTTTTGTCTGGTTCTTTTGCTCAATGTTATGTCTTGGCATTTTCTCCGTGCGGTTGCGTGTCACGGCGGTTCATGTCGTGGCTGTCGGCTGTAGGATCTCAGAGGCACCCGTTTGGGAACGCCGAGGTCTGTCATCCCTCGAAGGCGGGGGGCACCCTGCGTCGCTTCCGAGGGGCTGCGCCCTTTGCACGTTGCAGCAAACAGCTAACTTCCCCACTGCTTTAATCTGGTAATGACCTTGACATTTGAGGTGGCTCTCTAGCTATTTCGCTCACTTTAAGGCAAATTTATTCTCCCTGCCTCTTCTACCTCTGGGATGAAGGAAACTTAGGTTTAAGGTCTAATCACAAAAGTACACGACGGGATGCAATATGGAGTTTGATTCCTAGGTGCACGGGCGAGGGGGCGGGGACCTCGGGTCTTCACAAACACTCGGGCTGTTCCCGCAATCCCCTGTGTGGTTGGTGGGGAAGTCTTTCTCAGGCTCCCGGGGGGGGATGGTTTAGAAATCTGGCCCCTGAGAAACCTCACGAGAGGAAATGTAATTTTAGGCATGAAATGACATCGCACAGTAGTCTGCTGAATTTGATTTTCAAGTGAGGGCTTCTGCACAAAGGAAAATAAGAGCTATCTGTCTTCCGTTACCCTCGTCTCCATCTATCACGGTTTCTCCGTGTGGAGCGGGGGCCTTTCCGGCTGCTTCTGTGCCGTATCGCCGCAGGGTCAGACGTGTCTTGCCGATGACACGTCTCAGGTGAGAGACTGGGGACCTGGGACCTGGAGGGCATCAGGAAGTGCACCTCCCACAGAGCATTTACTGTTTTATCGTAGAACGGGGACGCGTTTTAAGAGGAAAGAAGATGCTTGTTGACGAAGAAGTCTCCGTCGTCTCCCATTTACCAGTTTCGAGAAAGCCTCACGGGTCAGGGCTCAGGTGGATGTAGATCTGGGAAGGTGCGTCCCATGAATACGTATCTCTGCACCTTAGATTTGTAGGCGGCCTTCCGGTGAAGGGCAAGGGCGGCGTCGGCTGGCTCACACCTCGGGCGGGCCACAGCGCGTCACAGCGACGGGCGAGCGCCCCGTGGACCCGTCGTCGGGGACCAGGTGGACGCGGCGAGGACGACGGCATCGTCGGTCGCGGCAGCATTTAGTCTTCCCGTTCCCCGCGTGTCCTGCCACGAGCTCGTGAGGCAGGCGCCGCTACGACATTCCCAGTTCACGCGTGAGCAAACCCCGACTTGGAGACACGCAGCGAGTGGGCGGGGCCGGTTCAAGCCTGGGTTGGCCCCTTGCGGGAGCCAAGCGTGTGAGCCTCCCACCGCCTCCGCGGCCGCCCCCCAGCGCCCGTCTGACCGAGTAGCCCGTGTCCACGTGGCAGCCGGTTTGCGCACGAAGCATGGATCTATTCCCCCTGGGACGGGAGGCAGGTTGTCTTTTAGTCCCTGGCAGCCGAGGGCCACACTGAACGAGTGTGCACAAGTGTGCGGGTTAGTGCGTGTTCTCCTCTCCTTTGGGTCAGCCTCTAGGGGTGACGGTTTTCGTCATAAGGAGGACGTATGTTTTGCACGTTTAGAGTGTGCCAAACAAACCCTTTGTCAGCGCTGGTCCTTCCGCTGTGCGCTCCCGGGGGCAGCGCCTTCGGGTCCCTCCTGCCCCCTCCTGCCCCCTCCTGCCCCCTCCTGCCCCCTCCTGCCCCCCTCCTGCCCCCTCCTGCCCCCTTCTGCCCCCCTCTTGCCCCCCCCCCTCCTGCCCCCCCTCCTGCCCCCCTCCCGTCCCCCCCTCCCGTCCCCCCTCCTGCCCCCCCTCCCGTCCCCCCCTCCTGCCCCCCTCCTGCCCCCCTCCTGTACCCCCTCCCGTCCCCCCTCCTGCCCCCCCTCCTGCCCCCCTCCTGTCCCCCCCTCCCGTCCCCCCTCCTGCCCCCCTCCTGTCCCCCCCTCCTGCCCCCCTCCTGTCCCCCTCCCGTCCCCCTCCTGCCCCCCTCCTGCCCCCCTCCTGCCCCCCCCCCTCCTGCCCCCCTCCTGCCCCCCCTCCTGTCCCCTCCTGTCCCCCTCCTGCCCCCCCTCCCGTCCCCCCCTCCCGTCCCCCCTCCTGCCCCCCCTCCCGTCCCCCCCTCCTGCCCCCCCCCCTCCTGCCCCCCTCCTGTACCCCCTCCCGTCCCCCCTCCTGCCCCCCTCCTGCCCCCCCTCCTGTCCCCCCCTCCCGTCCCCCCCCCCTCCTGCCCCCCCTCCTGTCCCCCCTCCTGCCCCCCCCCCTCCTGTCCCCCCTCCCTGTCCCCCCTCCTGCCCCCCCTCCTGTCCCCCTCCTGCCCCCCCCCCTCCTGTCCCCCTCCTGCCCCCCTCCTGTCCCCCCTCCCGTCCCCCCTCCTGCCCCCCCTCCTGTCCCCCCTCCTGCCCCCCCTCCTGCCCCCCCCTCCTGTCCCCCTCCTGCCCCCCCCCCTCCTGTCCCCCCTCCTGCCCCCCCCCCTCCTGCCCCCCTCCTGCCCCCTCCTGCCCCCCTCCTGCCCCCCTCCTGCCCCTCTCCTGCCCCCTCCTGCCCCTAGCGGCCGGCACGGCCGTTCCTCAGCTCTGGCCCGCTGGTGCGTGCGTGGTGGCGCTGTGCCGTGGTTTTCCCTGGACCTTCACTCTCGACCGCTGTGCTCCTGCGGCGCGTGCCTGCCGTTCGGTGTGGGGGCTCCGGTTTCGCCCGTATTTTGAAACGGACGGAGCTGTGTGTCTCCTCGAGTCTCCAGTCCCGTTGTCGTCTGGATACAAGTCCTTCGTCACGCGTAGTTTCCAAATATCCCCTCCCACGTTGCGGCTTGGACTTGGGCTTCCGAAAGCATGCCTTTTGAAGAGGAGCAGTTTTTAATTTTGCCCAAGTGCAGCCGGCCATGTGTACCTTCTCCTGTGTGTGTCGTCTTGGGGTGCTCTCAGTGTCTCCCGCAAGAGTGCAGTTCACGGCCCACTTCAGGTCTATGAGTGCCCCCCGTGGGAGGGGGATCAAGGCTGAGCCTCCTGTTTACAGGCCCTCGAGAGTGCCAGCCCCGTTTGCCCAGCGGCCTGTCCTCCCCGGCGGGCCGACGCTGCGCACGTGGAGGAAGTCGGTGGACGGTACGGGCGCGGGCCTGTTTCCGGGCCCCCTTTCCGGCTCGGCAGCACAGGGTGTCTGTTCTCACTCGGACTGACTGACCCATCACTGCGCCTCCCCGACGAGTCTCAAACCCCACGGAGCAAGTCCCCCCACTCTGGCCTCCGTGTCCCACATCGTTTCAGCGGGCCCCCCCCCCGTGTGCATCGGGAGCTCAGGTCCAGCCTGTCCCCTTGGACGAGAGAGGCCTCGAGGGCCGTGGCCGAGTGGACGTTTAACCCAAGGTCACGCTGGCGAGGTCTCACACCTGCACAGCATTTTCTCTTCCGACGCGTAAGCAGAGATTAATGTCCCATTTACTTCCGCGTGCTGTAATTGCCCTCAGCAGCATTTTGCAGGTTTAGTGTCCAGGTCTTAAACACATTTTATTTCAGATTTATTTCTGCACATCTGAGCTTCACAGTCCTTGATAAGTGGTGGTTTAAAAATAGATTTCGAGTTGGAGTGGGGGTTGGCTGGCACGCAGCGAGAGCGTGGGCTTCCGCACGCTGACCTTGCGTCCTGAGGCTTGCTAGGCTCACGGAGCAGCGCCCCCACCCCCACCCCCCGGCTCTCCGGTGGAGCCTGCAGCTCATTCTGCGTGGACCGCCGTATCCAGTGGGCGGCCCAGCAGCGGCGCGCCCCTTCCTCCTGGACCACCTGGGCAGGCGCTGTCCTGGGCTGGCGGGCAGGCCCCCCAGCAGGCGTGCCGACCGCCCGTGGGGAGGGAGGAATTCACCCGCTTCTGCCCCTCAGGGAAAGGGTTGAGTAATTTAGCAGCAGCTCAGGTGAGCTCTTTCACCTCTTTTTACCTAACATGCGGCATGTGGGCCCGTGACCAGCCGCCTTTGTGACAGACTGTGACGGCCACGTGCACCGAGTCCGGGAGAGGTCTCTCCGCGCGGCCGTGTGTGATGCAAATGCACGAGTCCCCAAGCCCGGCTCTGTTACCGATCCTGGAGAAAAGCACGGGCCCGTGCCAGGCTATTTTGAGGCAGATTCTCCTGTTAACCGGGCTTCGTGAGCGCAGCGGCTCACTTGATAAATGCCCCTTCCAGACTGAGCTGTCACCGGCGCCCGCAGACTCTGAGCACGCTGCATACGTCTGTGTGTGCATGTGCGTGTGTGCGTGTGTGCGTGTGTGTGCATGAACCAGGTTTGCAGAGCACGTCCTGATGCAGTTCCATGATGTGGTTCCCCATGACGAGATGCTCTGAGCGACCGCCTGAGCCGGTTAGGGACGGAAGAGGGTCCCCCTGGTGACGAGGGGACGCAGTGGTTGTGCGGAGGGGGCTGGCGTGGGCGGCACGGCTCTGTGGCTTCTTGTTTTACGTGCTCTGTTTCCCTCTCTGCACACGAGCGTCGTCCACAGGAACTGTGGTCATTGTCTGACTCTCTGGAGCAGGACTCTCACTCCGGAGAGTTCCGGTCACTTGTCCGAGTCACACGGCTGCACAGCGGTGGTGCAGCGCGATGGGACAGTCTTCGTTCTTCGAGTCTGAACCGGCCGATCCTGGCAGAGCAGGGGTCACGCACAGGGACTCGTGGCAACTAGGAGGTGCCCATGTGGCCGGGCTCCGCCGTGTCCCCAGGGCTCCCCTCAGAGGGGCAGCGGGGAGGGCAGATGTCCGGACACCTTGTCGCTTACCTGCCGGCCCAGGACCGGCCTGCGTCTGCTCCCTCTTCCCTGGGTCCTCTGTCACCGCCTCTGATCCGGGGCCACGGGTGGGCGTTCAGCATCCTGAGGGAGGGCCCTGGCCGCTGCGGGTCCCCGTGCCACCAAGATCGAAGTCAGTGAGGACTGGTGCGGCCTTCTGCCGGCGGCCGTGGGCTCCCACTCCCGGTCGTGGGCCTCAGCTCGCTAGTCCCTGCCCCTCCCCCGCCCCGTTTCACAGAATTCCACTCCCAGCGGCCGGCACCAACCAAGGTCAGCACCACAGCCCCCCACGCACGGCTCCCCCGCTCTCCCGCTGACTCAGGTGGAACGTGCCACAAACCCCTGCAGACAGTGTTCTGATGTAGAATTACTGTTCCTTGTGTGCACGTAGGATTTCATATCGTGTAGTTGTTATTGCACACACATCATTATATGTGTGTGTGACATATATATATATATATATATGGAATGCCCTAGTAGTTTCTCATCTCTGATTAAACCCTGACTGATAATGTTAATCTATAGCAATTCTCAAAGATTTTATTTACCTATTTTATTTTTAAAAATATTTTATTTATTTATTTTTAGAGAGAGGAAGGGAGGGAGGAAGGGAGGGAGAGAGAGAAGCATCAATGTGCGGCTGGCTCTCTCACGCCCCCTACTGGGGAATCAGGCCCACAACCCAGGCATGTGTCCCGACTGGGAATCGAACCGGCGACCCTGAGGTTCACAGGCCTGCACTCAGTCCACTGAGCCACGCCAGCAGGGGCGGAACGTTCTTACCCATGCTGCTCAGGGTCTGCCCTCCCATCTCCCGAGGAACCGGCAGAGCATGGCGTCTGCCCGGCTGTGTTTCGCATCATGAGCAGCCACCCTCATGCACGCTGAGTTGTCGCCATATTTTATGTTCCCACCAGCAACACACAGACGTTTCGGGGACCCCACCTGCTGACGGACCTTTATGAGCGTCGGTCCTTTGAAAATGGATCACTTTAGCGGAGAGAAAACCAGATTTCCTTCTGGTTTTCCCTTGCGTTCCCCGATGACCCACGGGGTCGAGCATCTCATTATTGGCTCCTTGACCAGTGCTGTGCCGTCGGTGGTGAAACGTCTCTTGAGACACCGGTGCCCTTTTTTAAAAAAATCAGCGGTTTATAGAATTCTCCAAGGTACAGCCCGTGAATACAAGCCTTCTGGCAGGTGTATATATTGCAAATGTTTTCTCCAGGTCTGTGGTTGGCATTTTCATTTTCTTAATTGTATATTTTGATGAGGTCTAATCTGTTCATTTAAAAGCGTTTCATGGTTACTGTCTAATGTGACCTCAGGGAGATAAAGATATTTCCAGCAGGTTTTATGATTCTACATTTTATGATTCTTCTTCGTACACTAATTTTATGTAGTCAGGGCACATGCCTGGGTTGGGGGCCAGGTCCCCAGTAGGGGGCGTGTGAGAGCCAGCACACATTGACGTTTCTCTCCCTCCCTCCTTCTAGCTCTAAACCTATACAATGTAAGGTAGTGGTCCGAGCTCCTTTAAAAAATATTGCGGATATCCAGCTTTTCCCACAGCATTCCTGAAGAAGGTCTCCTTTCCTCGGAAGAAAGGTCTGGAGCTTTGCCAACAATCAGGCGGCAAAACGTGTGTAGGTGTCACCACGCTCTCCCTCCGGCTCCACTGGTCTGTTGTTTCTCCATCCTCACACCCAGAGAGAACTCCGTCTTCGCTGCTACAGTCAGCGATTTTCAACCGGCGTGCTGCAGAATTTTTAAAACAGGCAGTGCCCCACTCTTTAGTCAGGGGCACTGACCTCTTTTCCCTTAGATTGTCAAATAAAAAAATTACAACAGCCAACACAACCACAGACGTCCAATGTGAATGAATCACATTAGTGATACCTAGTCAACCAGGAAGAACTGTAGTTTTGGGTGCACCGCGGAATTTTAGTAGTGAGTGTGTGTGCACTGTGCGATGGAAAGGTTGGACATCGCCCACAGCAAAGCTGGCCGGTGGCTGGCCGCTGCTGGGAGGGGGCTTCGGACCTGGATTAGCCCCGGGAAGGGGCCAGAGCCAGCCCTTCCATCCAAACAGATGAACTCCCTACCATTGGCCTCCGGCCACCATCTCCGGCGCGATGGTGGCCAAAGGAAAAGAAATGGTTTTTAAATTATATGCGGACACGTCCGAGTTCAATGGCTCGCAAAGCACACCAGTCTTCTTTACCGCCCACAGAATCCACGGCGGGCCCCAGCACGCTCTGAGAGCTCCTCATTTATAAATAATAAGGGTGGACCAATTTTGCTCGAGTGTTTGGCTTAATGCGCAGTTTTATCTCTCCGGAACGGCACTTAGCGGACACCGGTGAGCACCAGCGGCTCCGGGGCGGCGCCGTCGCGAGGCTCATCTGGGAAATTTCAGCAGGAGACGCTGAAGGAAGAAAGTCACTGGCACCCTGACAAAAGCTGAACATTCACTGAGCCTATTCATTTAAATAAGTTTAATTTAGAGCTCAGTGGTGACGGTTGGAACACATTATTTTCCTCTCCTTCCTGAGAGCCCCCATTATGATCATAGCACCGAAGTGAAAATAATAATAATAATAATAATAACGCCAGAAAGGCAGAGAGAATCCGTCCCTGCCAGGTCCCAGCCCACTTCTGGGGGCTGCGCCAGCCCCCGTCTGGCCGGGGCTGCGTTCCACACTCTCGGGAGTGGCGGCGGCCCGGGGCACGGCCCCAGCAAGAGTGGAGACGGAGGACCCGGTCTGCGAACCCCGAGGACAGGGCGGCCCCGGGACAGGGCCTGGGAGGCGAGGGACAGGGACGGCGACAAGGCAGACACGGGGGCACCGGCTGCAGGTGTGCGCAGGAAGGAGCTGTGCCCCCCTGCGCTCAGCCAGGAGACGCGCAGCCCAGGATCCAGCCTCCCACGCGGGAGCCAGCCACGGCCTCCTGGGGAGACTCCGGCGCCGGAGTCCAGCCGTCTTCCTTCTGACGGGTGGTGGGACGGCAGGCCCTGCGGCATTCCCCACCCGTCACCCTAAACCAAAGCCCTGCAGTGGCCCGAGACGTCCCAGGCCGGCTGGTCACTGGGAGAGCCAGTCCACCGGAAAGGGGACAAAGGGACAAACAGCAAAAGGACCCCCGCCTGCTGCCTGCCGCGGTCACCGCCGCTCTCCGTTCGTGAAGAAGAACCCGCTCTCCTGGGTCCCGAAGGCAGCCAGCCCTGTGCGTGGGGAAGGCAGACCTGGACAGACGGCCACGGCGTGGAGCCTTTGGAATTCACGTGTTTGGGGGAAAGAATCGAAGGATATGTATTTGTGTCAGTAAGTGTACAGTAACTTAGAGCTGTAATGACGTTTTTTGTTTTGGATTTTTTTTTTGGTCAAAGAGAAAAAGGAAAGTCAATTAGATTGTCCGGGAACAATCAAGATTTCGTGTAGGAGAATCGTGATCTGAACGTGGAGCAGAGTAATAAAGTACCTGGTGTGGCTCGGAGGGAAGGAGTAGGAGACGTACTTCCGTTTGTCCTGGGGTGCTCTCCTCGCGGCCGCTTGGGGACTCGGGCGTGGGACTCGGGCGTGGGACTCGGGCGTGGGACTCGGGCGTGGGACTCGGGCGTGGGACTCGGGCGTGGAGCGTGCCCCACGGGGCAGGTCGGACATCCGTCGTACAGTCGGCACAGCTCACTGGCCTGCAGCTTTATTCCTCAATCTGTACAGGAGCTCAGGCAAAATGGTGAAGACGGGGGACTGTGTGACTTCAACCTAAAACATGCGCCAGCAGAGAGATCCGAGGGAAGGAGGATGGCGAGAAGTGGTGGGAGGCGGTGGACGGGGGGGCCACGGAGGACAACGCCCCCCCCCCAGCCCGGCCAGCCACGGCGGTGGTCCACGCACAGGGAACGCAGCTGCCGTCCTCGCGCCCAAAGCCACGGGAAAGCCCACGGCACAAAGAGGGGGCCGGGCGGGGGCTTGCTTTCCCCCACGAGTTTCCACATTCTCCTTGATTCTTACTCTCTGCCTCCATTCCTGCGATAAACACACCGGTTCCCACGCAACGCGTGGGGCAGCAGTGGCTGGGTTTTGTGTCCCCTTCTCTTTCCCGCGACGCCTTGTCCCCAGGCAGCTCCGGTCCAGGCCCAAGCGCGTCCCGGCACGGACCGGGCGCTCTCCTCCGGAATCGCTCAGACACGTTGACCCTTTTCACTGTCGGAAAAGAAAATGAGCAAACGCTGATAAGTAAAAGCCAAGGCAGATTGAAACCCCACAACAGATTCTGAACAGGATTAACGGACGAGGAGGACGGCGGAACAAGCTGACGAGAGACGCGACGGCCCAGCTCTCCGGGAACACGTCCGCCGCTGGCGGCCACCGGGAAGCAGCTCCCTGGTTTCAGAGGAGAGGGCGACGCCGGAAACTAACCGCAGACGCCGCCTCCCTCTCTAAGGACAAGCGTTATTTCTCTGTGGCTTCCTTACCTGTGACCCCTTTTCAAAACCACCGCTGAGCCTGTTTCTCACTAAAAATAGGGTATTTGAAAAATCCACACACTCTCGTGTGAGTTTACAAAGTCCGCTGCAGCTGCACGGCGACGGAGCTTTCTTCACGTCCCCGCGTGAGGACCTGCAGTCGCACCCAGAGCGCCGCGTCGCACACCCGCAGCCCTGGGGCTCAGGCGGTTCGGGGGCGCAGCGTGGACAGCCCGAACACTGTCCTTGGTGCTCGGTGACAAGCTCTCCGCCCTGCAGCTTGGGAGAGAAACTGGACTCCACGAAAGGATTAAAGGATGGACACGATAATGGTTGGGTACAAAATCAGGATTAAGTTTGGGGAAAATTGTTTTTTGAGAAATGACTGGTTATTTGTGCCGCTTTCACTGGGTGACCTTGCGTGAATCAATCACACGGAGAGGGACTTACTTTCTCCATCCTTAAAATTAAAGAGCTATTTTGGGATATCTTTAAGATCTAAATTGTAGAGTTCCAGGAGAGATGATCACAGGAAAGGTATCATCTTAAAATAGCTTACACCGAAGCAAGAGGAAGTTGGGCTACATATTGCAGAGAAAATGTGAATTCAGTAATATTCTTCCCAAGGACCCTCGCTCCCCATGGGTTGTTGTTGTTGTTTTTTAACAGTAGGAAGCTAATTTGTGTGGAGAAGTTTATCTGCTTAAATGCTCAGAGAGATTGAAGTAAGTCCATTTCTGAAAAGCTACACTAATCTCATAAATCTAAGTTTTGAAAGCAGCAAAGCCAGCCCTCCTGGTATCGGGGTATTTGCAGACGCGCCACCTTCTCCCGTCCACCTGTCCCTCCCAGACCCGCCCCTCCCCCTCCGGGGCCTCGCTGGGGCCGTGCTGAGGCTGGGACGCTGTTTCATGAGCTTCTGAGCCTGCTCTTCCTAGCGGTCCGTGTAATGTCACCGTCCCAGAGACACCCTCAGCCCCCTGGGTGGCATCACATTGTCCTGTGATGAGCCTGTCAGCCCCCAGACAGCTCCCCTCGAAAGTCCCTGTCACCACTGGCGTCCTTGCGCCCCCTGTGCACACACCGAGCTGCTTCTGTCTCCCGTCCTGGGATCCGGGGGCAGGGGCCGCTGCATGCCCAGTGCCTGACTCGGGCCTTGGCACCGGGAGGGCCCGATTCCACGGCTGAACGAGGGCGGGGCCGTCTTTCAGCCTCTGCCCACCCTCTGCAGCCTGGCCCTCTCCTCACTGTCATCCTTTTCTAGCTTTCCGGTTTTGAGGGCCGATGAAGCTCTTCATAAAGTCACAATGCCTTGCGTCACTCCGGTGGGCCCAGGGCAGGCGACGCTTGTCCATATTCCTCAGGTGAGGTGTGCGGGCGAGGAGAGGGTGGACGGATGCGGCTCCGCCGTGCTAACACTCACCAAAGGGCAACAGGACGCGGGTTCCGGTCCAAACCCTGACTGCCAATCCCCAGTGCTCTGCTCGGCCTATCTGCAAAATAGGGTTTTAATGAGCCCTGCCTTGCCTGCCGCGCCGGAGGGTAACACGTGAAATACGGAATTTTTTCCAGTCTTGTTGTCTTCCTGTTATCCACTAAACTGCGCATGTCGACCCGACTGGAGCCAGGAAGGGAGAGCGGCCCAGCGCAGACGCGTGCGTTTCATCAGGGCACCCCGGGTGTGCGTGGGGCGAGTACAACCTCAGGAGGCTTCCCGAGGGAGGGGCTCACGAGCTCGCACTCACGGGACGCGCGTCAGGGGACACAGGCGCCTTCACTCTGCTGCTGGGTGTGGCCCTGCCGGCCTCGCCAGGGCCACCGAGGCGGGCAAGGGCCGTGCAGGTCCTGCCAGGTTGCGCCCCAGCTGAGACCCGGAGCGCACGGGGACACGGCGGATCCTTCTCAGTTGCCGCCTGGGGTGCCGGTCCTCGACCCGGTCACTGGCTGGGTCTGAGGCTGACGCGCGTTTGGGGGGCAGAGAGTGGAGTAAGGCGGGGCCCGGCGGACGGAGTTGCTGGGGGCGGGGGAGGGTCCCGGAGGACAGACCGCGCCCGCGCTCTTCCGGAGGGAGGGGTGGGGGGAGGCGACAGGACTGGTCTCCCTCCGTCTTCATCCAGCCCCGGGGCTACCTACGGCAGCCACCTATTTGGCCGCTCTGCGTCTTTCAGCAGTTCTGCACTAGTCACGCGCCATGTGGGCAGGAACAAACACACCCGTGAGCTGCCGTGTCCGGTGGTGCGCTGTGACCTCGAGGGGGCTCCACCCTGAGAGGGGCTGGCAGGCTGGGAGTGTTTTCTCGTGGGGGGCCACCGGGCAGGCAGACGCCCTCCCCCCCCACCCCGCACGGCAGCGACAGAGCGCGAGCGTGCGACCACCTTGCATTTCCCGTGCCCGACCGAGAAAACAGCCCGAGGCGTCTTCTCGGCGTCAACCTGCCCCTCCTCGGAGGGGGGAGGGAGGCCGGGTGTGTGTGCGGTCCCCGGGCCTCCTCGTGGCACCGCGGCGCCGGCTTCTCTCGGCCCTGCAGCGGGGCGGGGTGGGGGGGCGGGGGGGCCAGACCCCACCACGTGGGTCTCGGAGGCGATGGTGTCCAGCTGGAAACCGGGACTCGGGACTCAGGGCTGTTGTTTGTCTTCTGTTCGCCAACCACGCCGAGGGAAGCACCCCAAATAATTACCTTCTCCTGCGATGCTGGCTCTTTCCTCGCCTCCGTCTTTCCGGAAGACCTGGCATCCCATGGGCCCTGGGGGGGACGACCCCCAAGGTCAGATGCCCCAGGACACAGAAGGAGACAGGTCTTCAGGCGGGAAAGCCCTGGGACACCTACCGGGGAGGGTCACATCCGACCTGCGGGGGGAAAGCTGTCCCGTGGTGGGACGAGGACAGAACTCGGTGCTGGTTCTGCGGGGTCCCCTCGGACCTGCCCCAAACCCGGGCAGGGCAGTGCCCCAGGGAAAGAGGCCCCGAGAGGGGGTGGTGGCTCCTTCTCCAGTGTGCTGCGGGGGGCCCTGGGGCAGCCGGCCTGACCCCGAGGCCGGAGCACCGGTGCCCTGCAGGACGCCCGTGGGCGGCCAGCAGCCCCGGCTGCACGGACCTGGGGAACAGGTGTGCCCTTCGTCCACTGAAAACCAAAGGGCATCGGAGCGACCCCGGTAACGAGGGGCAGGAATCCAGTTCAAGGCTTAGGCGCCTCTCTTTAGCTGTCAGAATCGGTTCGTTTGATTTTTCAGGGTGCATTTTGTTACGCTTTTCCCCATCTTTGAATTCCTTCCTGAACTTTTTTTTCTCCAGCCTCCTGTTCCTCCAGCCCTAAGAACCTCCTTACGTTTTCATTGTAGTTTAGCTCGACTGGCAGCCGAGTGTCTCTGTGCTTCCTCGACTTCAAAGGGGCTTTGTTTCTCTGTCATTCCTGAAGGATAGTTTTGCTGGGTAGTTTTCATGCTTTTATTTTTCCTGTCGGCACATTAAAGATGCTGTTTCTCAGACCACTGTTCTTGATGGATTCTGATGAGGAATCGGGTCCTTAAATCGTTGTCCTCCGCGGCGTCGCGGGTTTGTTTTGGTTTGGGATATTTTGACTTTGGCAGTTTGATTACTATGTATCTTGATGCGTGATTTTCTTAGCATTTATCTTATTTGAAATGTCCCAGACTGCTAGATTCTGTCAGTCGATGTATCCCATCAAATTTAGGACACTTTCAAATGTTATTTCTTCAAATACATGTCTGCCCTACTTTTTTAATCCTTTCTTCATGGGAGAACAGCACAACTTACTCCAGACCTTTTGCCATTGGTCCATAGCCCCCTAAGTCCTGTTCCAAGTTTTTTTTTTTTTTAATCATTTGTCTATTCTGTTCCTGAGCTTGAGTAATTTCAACTGAAGTATCTTCATGCTTATTGATGCTTTCCTGTTATGTATATATTCTGTTACTGAGCCTGTCCAGTGGGTTTTTATTTAGAATATTGTACTTTTCAGTTTAAAAACGCTCGCTGTGTCATTTTTCATACTTTCACTGAATTTCCTCTCTCTCTCTGTTTATTCCAGGTGCATTTGTTATGGAAGTTACAGCTAATGGTAACAGTTACAACGGCCGTCATGAAGTCCTTGGGTCATGATTTCCAGAGTTGGGTCCGTTTGGCTTGGCATCCACGGATCATCTTTTCCTTGAAAACGGGCCTGTGTTTCTAAATCTTCCTGGGCCGGCCGACTCTGGGTTGAACACTGGCCCCTATTATTTCCCACAGACTGGGCGGGTCCTCATTCCTAGTCTAGGCTTCTCGGGAAAGGGACAGCGCTAGGCTGGCTGCCGGGACCGCAGGGCCGGCCCTCTCCTGTGGGGGTGGGGTGAGTTGCAGGCCCGGCCCCCCGGCGTTTGCTCGCTGGTCCGGGATGTTTCATGCCTCTGCGCTCAGAGGTTCAGCTGAGCGTCCTGCGATCAGATCGTCCTTCTTCCTCTCCGTGGGATGGGCTCACTGGTTCCCTTTCCTCCTCACCAGGCAGCGTCTGTGCTGGCCAGGTGCAAGTGGACACGTCCCAGCTGACGCCTTGGAATGTCAATGAACTGAATCGATACTGGGCAAACCTCGCCAGTTGTCGGTCCCTCAGAGAGGATGATATAGTAATAGTTTTTGAAAGCTGGCCCTGTAACTTAGATAAAAATTTACTTTTTAAGAGGTATGAGGAAGTCATGCTGTAGGCAATGACTGAGTAGGAGGTTTCCAAACAGCGTATTTGCTGAGAACAGCTCTATAAACTAGGAAAATACCAGGTGTGGCAGAAAAGTAGGCTTACATTTGTGAGTATTCGAAACACAGTGGTTATTCTTGTGTTGTTGGCAGAAGCGATGGTTAAGAAGATTGTAACTCAGAATTTTAAAAACTGATTAGAAAATCCAAAGCCGAGCTTTGAGGAGTGTTATAAAATTCGAGTAGCATAGGTAACAACGGAAAATATACTGACATATGTCACAGCTGCTGAAAACCAAAGATAAATTATAAGTCGTAACAGCAGCTAGAGAGCTATTATCAGTTCAGCTCAGTCTCATCAAAATCCCAGCATGATTTTTGGGGAAAAAATTCATGAACTAATTTTAAAATTAAAATGGAATTTCAAAGGCTACACGCACACACACTTTTTTAATGAACAAAGTTGAAAGACGTACAAGCCTCGCTTTTGAGCGTCACGGTAAAAGCACGTTAATTAGCCTGCAGCACTGGTACGATAATTGGCTAATAGATGGGAAGCCCCTAGTAAAGGGCTCAGATATGGACCTGTGTATACAGTCGACTGTTTCCATCCCAGGTGCCAGGCGAAATCCATGGGAAAGGAAAGCCTTTTAACAAACAATGCTGGATCAGCGCCACACACCCAGATCAAAGTAACTCACTCTGGTTTGAAGGACTATACGTAAACTTCTCAGCTGTAAATCTGAGTAGGCAAAGATTTATTGGACAAAGCTCAAAAAGGATTAGTCATTACAAAAAGTGGTAACTTGTACCTTATCAATATTAAAAAGAAAACATGTGTTTATCCAAAGGAACTATTAAGAAAACGAATAAACAAGCCACAGACTGAGACAGAGTATTTCCAATGCATTAACCTGGAAGGGCTTTTATCCAGAATTAAATAAAGAACGTCTACAACTCAAAGTTATAAAGACAACCTAATAAAAAGGTAAAACTTCTTAACAGACACTTCTCAAAAGGAGATATAAGAATGACCAATATACTCAAATGCTCAGCATCATTAATCATCTAAGGAATACAAATTAAAACAGCACGCTGTGTAGTTTCACACCCACTAGAATGGAGAAAATTAAGAGAGCCGATGCTAAGTGTTGGCAAGGGTGTGGGAGTATTGTAACTCCCATAAAGGCTGGTGGGAAGGTAAAATCGCACAAATACTTTGAATAACTGCTTGGCAGTTTTTTATATAACGCTAAACATACATTCTGTCTGAGACCCAAGGATTCCATTCTAGGTATTTACCCAAGACAAATGAAAACATACGTCCACAAAAAAGATTTATAAAAACGCCCCTTACGTCTCATCAAAATAGCCCCTGATTTGAAACGACCGAGGTGCCCCCCGACCAGAGCCCGGGGCGAAGTTTGCGGAAGGTGAGTGTGGCGGATGGCGTTGACGCGGGAGGAGGGGGAGAAAGGCAGCAGCGCCGACCCCATGGCGTCAGGGGCGCACCCCGCGTACACACGGTCAGCCGAGGAACCAGGGACAGAGGTGCTGTGCCCTTGAACGTCGCTTATCTGAAGTCCGGGTCCGGGACGGCAGTGACAGAGACCAGGATGGCAGTGCTTCCCGTGGGAGTGGGAACGGGAGTGGGAAGAGGCCTCGTGGAGATGTGCTGTGTTGTATTGTGTTTGGATAGTACCTGCACGAGTGAATAAATTTGTTAAAACGCATCGGACTGAACCGTTAGGATCTGTGCATTGTATTGCGTTTTATTGCGTGTATATCTCGTTAAACGAGGAACCCAGTGAGCTGTCGTGATGTATGAGAATGCCCCAAATTAAAAACAAAACAAGCGTGGAGCGCTAAGCGTCGCGGGGTTGCGGGCCCACGGACACGTGCACGCAGTGTTGGTCGCGGGGCGGGTGGGCACGAGCCGTCTGGGGACCTGCAGCGGCAGAGCCACCCAGGCGGGGCCCAGGGACTCCGCCTGCAGCTGCGCTCCAAAGAGCAGCGAGGGGCAGGGGCCGGCCCGGCTGTTCGTGTAACCGTCTCATTGCAGTAGCAAAGCTTGCAGCGTAGGCCTCGGGACCGGGAACACCCCCATTCTGTACAGCCACAGGGGAAATCTCATCGCCACGGTATTTCCGTGAAAGAAACCCAAAGAGAAAGAACACGTGCTGTGTGCGTCCATTCACGTACGCTTCCAAAGTAACTAATTTTCGGTGTGCGTTTTCCGCTTGTGCGCTTTATTTCAGTTTCCAAAACTGCGTTTTCAGAGAGAAGGGAGGGGACGGTGGGCTGGGATTCAGATGAGAGGGGCGGGGTTCAAGTGAGGGGGCGTGGTTCAGGTGAGGGGCGTGGCTCGGGAGAGGGTGGGGTGAGGGAAGGGGCGGGGTTGAGGAGAGGGTGGGGCGAAGAAAGGGGCGGGGTTGAGGAGAGGGGGCGGGTTTCGGGTGAGGGGCGTGGCTCGGGAGAGGGTGGGGTGAGGGAAGGGGCGGGGTTGAGGAGAGGGTGGGGCGAGGGAAGGGGCGGGGTCGAGGAGAGGGTGGGGCGAGGGAAGGGGCGGGGTTGAGGAGAGGGTGGGGCGGGGAGGGGGCGGGGTTGAGGAGAGGGGGCGGGGTTCGGGTGAAGGGCGTGGCTCAGGAGAGGATGGGGTGAGGGAAGGGGCGGGGTTGAGGAGAGGGTGGGGCGAGGGAAGGGGCGGGGTCGAGGAGAGGGTGGGGCGAGGGAAGGGGCGGGGTTGAGGAGAGGGTGGGGCGGGGAAGGGGCGGGGTTGAGGAGAGGGTGGGGCGAGGGAAGGGGCGGGGTCGAGGAGAGGGTGGGGCGAGGGAAGGGGCGGGGTCGAGGAGAGGGTGGGGCGAGGGAAGGGGCGGGGTCGAGGAGAGGGGGCGGGGTTCGGGTGAAGGGCGTGGCTCAGGAGAGGATGGGGTGAGGGAAGGGGCGGGGTTCGGGTGAGGGGGCGGGGCAGGGACCGGAGTCACCAGAGTCTGCACTTGAAAGGTCAGTATCTCCTCTCTGTCCTTGTTCAGTTTCGTTCTTCACCGATTTCCACTCCATTCTCCCCAGAGTAACGTCTCACGTCTTCAGCCCGTGGAGATACCTTGTTCCTCCCGCCCGCCCGCCCGCGTCCCAGCTTGCGCAGGTCGCCGGGGTCGCGTTATCTGCTCATCCTGCGGAACGCTGCGGGCGCCCCAGGCGCCGCTCTCCGTGTGTTCGCGTTCACACCTTGGCAGGTGTTCTCGCCTCCGCGCCGGCGCCAGCGTCCCGCGGGGCTTTCACCGCCTGCACACCTGTGAGCCCCCTTTCAGCGGCTCTGGAAGTGCACGGGTCTCCGTGAGCCGCTGGTAAAGGTGTGATTAACGTGCACGTTTTTGAAACTGGGATGCAGGTAGGCTCTTAAAGAGTCGTAGTTAAGCAGATCATGAGTGCACTTCCTTTATGCGTAGTTTTACTCGCAAGAAGCCGCCACGGCCTCGGATTGTCGCTGAAATCCGGACGTGTCCTCCGGTGCCGCCCCGTGACTGATGTGACCAGTACCGAGCCTGGCCAGGAGGGGGCGGCCCCGCAGCCACCCGGCCCCGGGCGCTTTTCTGAAACTCCGGTATGGAAATTCCAGCGATGACGCTGTAGCATTCGAACCAGGGCTGTCCCTTTGATAGTTTTTTTTTTTATGTATATATTTTAATGAGGGAGAAATCATTTCTGTCTTAAATATGTGCGTGCACGGACAGATGCAAACGTAGCCAGCAAGCAACTGGAAGTTTTGTGGAAGAATCACAGCAGCTGTCAATGCCATCAGCCGCTCTGTCCTGGGCCCCGCCTGGACAACTGCTGGTACTTTGTACCAACGGTGATTCTCGCCACAAAGCCCTGCAGCGTGGAAACTCCGTGGTCGGTTCCCTTTGGCACACGAGAACACGCCGTCTGCGGGAGTTAAAGGGACGCCTCCGATGCCGCTCACGGCTGTTCGTGTGGACCCGTGAAGGCCTGCTCTGTCAATAAAGTTTTATTGGCACAGGGCCGCACTGTCACCTCCACACCAGCGACTGTGCTTCCCCACAGCAACACGGACCTGAGCAGTGGCCGCCGCAGCCCCGGCCTGGAAGGTGCCCCTCTCCACACACCGTCCCTTTGGGGTGGGCCTCGGCACACACACACACACACACAGTCTGTGACGACGAGGAAGTGAGTGTGCGTGGTCGATCAGTGCTCACGCCTGGGGCACTCGTTTACGGTCGCCGTGTTGGAATCTCAATTTTTCTGTAGCGGGAGTGTCAACCTCAGCCGGCCTGGCTGTCTGGGATTATTTCTGTGTTGTGATGCTCTGTCTGCAAGTCTGGGGTTTTGCGGGGGTGGGGGGGGAGCTTCCCGGAGCATTCTGTCACGGACCACACTGTGCAGTAAATGTGCGTCTGAAATGGGGAGCAGCCACAAGTCAGGCTATTTGCATGGTAATCATACGCTTAAAAATAAATAGGCAGCCCTCCTCCTGAAAAACAGAACGACACCTTCAGGAAGCCAGAGAGTTCATTAGGCCCTTTTAACGAGCTCACAAATAACACTGCCCCATTACGGTCTTCCGCCGGGAACCCTAAACCAGAAAATTAAGCGTTTTGTGTCGCAGCCTGCTCTCGGCGGGTGTGACACGCAGCAAATCCTGCTCTTGATGGCGGCGTTAGGGACGAAACTGCGGGCGGGGTGCCTCAAAATTGCATTTGGAAAGAGCTGTAAGATGGTCTTTTTCCCAAATGTTAAGTGTTTGATTTGAACCAGGTGGCGTGTGTGTCTCTCTGAGTTCCTGCGGGGCCTCTCTGAGCCTCGTGGAAGCGAGGTTCCCGCAGGCGCTCCCCCGGATCCTGGCGCCGAGGTCGGAAGAGCGTCTCTGCCTCGTGACCCGATCACAGCAGCCTGTGATGGATGAGGCCCCAGGGAAGGGCCAGGAGCCAGGAATTACGGTTCTCACACTTCCCTGGGCGTCCGAGTCCCCCGAGAATCCTGTCCTGGCGCTGAGGCCGGGGGTCCCGACTGCGCCTGTGCGTCTCTGACCAGTTGTCAGGGTCATGCCCCTCCGGGTCCCGCTGCCAGACAGCACCGCCTGGCGCCTGCGGCTGTGACGCGCAGAACTGTGGTTGGTGGGGTGGAGGGACTGAATGTTCAGCTGCACAACCTGTGAATTCAGTGTCGCTATGGCCAGTGGGACCCTCTTGGGCAGGCAGAATGACGCAAACCCTGCTGGCCCCCTTCGGCTTGGAGCCCTCCAGCACCCCCCTCCCCCGCCACCCCACTTTGCTGTGTTTGTCAGAACTAGAGGCGTCCTTACGCAGGCAGCTGCCGCCTCTCCGCCCTCTTCTCTCAGTGGCCCCAGCCCTGGTCCCCTCTCGCAGGCCCCTCCCCCAGGTCCCCTGCCAGCCTTTCCCTCTGCCGGAGCCCATCCCGGAGCCGGTGTGCTCCGTCGGCCTCCCGCCGAGAGTCTGGGTTCCCTCTGCGTCCCCCACTGGTGTCTGAGTTCCGCAGGGCTGTGGCAGCTCAGACGGGGGCAGGCCTGCTTCTGTGCATCGCGTGTCCCGGGGACACGCTCAGGAGCGGCACCGCGCAGGTGGGGAGGGAGAACGGTGGGAGCCCCTGCTAGTGCCTTTGCTCAGACCGCCGGGGGCCCTTGCGGAAACCGAGCCGGTCCTGACGCAGGAGCTGTCTCAGACGCGGTGCTCACCACGGCTGTGTGTGTGTGTGTGTGTGGGGAGCATCACACCGGTGCGTCTCAGTTTGCTCTGGGGACGGGGTGGTGAGCAGGGGTTGGCCGCTCTGTCCCAGGACCAAGAGGAAGCTGGCCTCGGGCCCCAGCACCTGGTGCCTCCACGGCGCCTGCCGAATCCGTGAGTGTCGGGTCCCAAGAAGAGAAACCCCACTGAAGTGCAGTGGTCACGGCGAGGGGAGGTCACGGCGAGGGGAGGTCACGGCGAGGGGAGGTGACGGTGAGGCGCAGTGAGGTCACAGTGAGGGGGAGGAGCAGTCGTCCTGCAGGGGTGAGGGAAACCGCAGAGCAAGGGCTCAGGTGCCGCGTCTGTGAGTGGACACCAACGCGCTGTGCTGTTTAAAGGAGGACGGCGCCTGCTCCGGGTCAGGGGCACCCGTCGGCTGGCAAGGCCCTCGGCCCTGTGGAAGCCAAGCGAGCGAGGGCTGCGGGGACAAGGGGCGCCCGGCCCTGTGGCCCAACCGAGGGAGGGCGCCCGGCGGGTGGCGGGCTGGGACGAGGCAGCCCGCGTGGCCCTGCTCGCTCCGGAGAGGCAGGGTGCCCTGTTCCAGAAGGGACTCCAGCTCGTGAGCAGAGCTGGGTCCTGCTGAGGGGTCGGTGCCCTGTGCACAGCCCGGCGGCTGGTCCTGCTCCCCAGGAGCCCCACGGGGCCTCTGGCACCCAGCTGCCCAGATTCAGCCGCTCTGACCACCTGTCCAGGTACCAGTGAGTCACTGAAGAGCGAGAGTGTCCCGTTTTCTCACCCAGGACACGGAGGCCATGTCATGACAGTAACTCCATCCCGGTGCTGCCACCAGAGGCCGGGGAAGGCCTGGCTGGCAAAGCCCTGGCAGTGGCGGGGGTTCCGCATCGCGGTTCACGGTCTGCGTCCTTGCTGCTCCTGAGCGTGTTTTTGCTTGGGGTGCTTTTCAAAGTCAAGGTGACCCCTTGACCATTGTGGAACGCATAGGACACTGAGGGGACAGGGGGCAGTGAGGGGACAGGGGACAGACAGTGAGGGGACAGGGGACAGTGAGGGGACAGGGGACAGTGAGGATGCAGGGGACAGTGCGGACACAGGGGACAGTGAGGATGCAGGGGACAGTGAGGACACAGGGGACAGTGAGGATGCAGGGGGCAGTGAGGACACAAGGGGCAGTGAGGGGACAGGGGGCAGACAGTGAGGGGACAGGGGACAGTGAGGACACAGGGGACAGTGCGGACACAAGGGGCAGTGAGGGGACAGGGGGCAGACAGTGAGGGGACAGGGGACAGTGCGGACACAGGGGACAGTGAGGATGCAGGGGACAGTGCGGACACAAGGGGCAGTGAGGGGACAGGGGGCAGACAGTGCGGACACAGGGGACAGTGAGGATGCAGGGGACAGTGAGGACACAAGGGGCAGTGAGGGGACAGGGGACAGTGCGGACACAGGGGACAGTGCGCGTAAGGCTGACGGCGCATCGACATCGTGACGTGCAGCAGCGACACGGGGCCACCAGGAGGAGCACCGCGTGCCGTAGAGCCACGGTGGGCGTGCGACGGTGAGACCGGGCGCCGGGCGTGCGCCGCCAGTGCACTTGCCCTTAGTTCTCACGCCGGACCCGGGCAGCTTTGTCTGTCCCCAGCGCACAGAGAGGCTCCGCAGCTTTCCGGGGTTGCACAGGCAGGGTGTGAAGTGGCCCAGAGGCCGTGACCGCCACCCCCGGGGGCTGTGGGCATGTCTCAGAGGCTGGCCACTTGCAGGCGGCGGTGGAGGGGGCCGTGCAGGTCGGGGCAGCCATCCCTGCGGGGTGGAGGGGGCAGCCGAGGTGGAGGCAGAGCCTGTGGGGGGACAGCAGGGTTCGAGCGTGACCGGAGTCGGTGCAGGAAGGCGAGTGGCTGGCTGGGACAGGGAATGACAGGTGTGCGTCACAGGGGCCATCGTGAGAACCTGGCTCCTACAGTGAGGTGGGGCTCCATGGAAAGTGCTTGTTGACAAGTGGTTGTCCTAGGGAAATGCTCAGATATAGTCAGGAAAAACCAAACAAAGAAACCTAAGCCATGCGTCGCACAAACTGTGTGGCTGTGGAAAATGGATTCCGGAGACAGAAGCGCGGCAGCAGCTAGTGGCGACGCACAGCCGTGCGGGCAGCCGGCCGCCTGTCCTGTCCCCTGCGCCCTCCAGGGGTTTCCGGACCGTGTGCGAAGGGTGTTTACCCTCTGTGAGGTCAGAGAAGCGGACCACTATTTTCTAAAACGTAGGCAGTAGCTGGGCAACCAGCAGCACAGTATTAACACCTGATGGTGCAATTCCCAGGCCCCGACATTGCTGACGGTGACCAAGGACAACTCTTCCCCGAACCCAGGCAGCTGCTTGAGGAACAGGCATGAGAACCGTGTCCGGGCCGTGTGGGTAAGACCACGTGTGGCCGACGGAACCGGGAACCCTGCACTCAGGCACAGAGCACGGGCTCTTCGGCGTTATCTGGGAAGTCGACCTGTTCAGACTGGACTCCAGCACAGACGTGCGCTTCTCTCCCTGGCATCACAGGTTTCTCGTGTCTCATTCACGAGCCTGGGGTTGAACCTGCTCATTTTTACCTCCGGAGAGTGTGAGGCAGTCTCCCAGCTGAAGTTTAGAGGATTACAAATGTAGTCTAAATTGATAAAATATGTTGTCTTGTAGGGAAAGTATTATAATTCTATTATATCTTTGGATTGTTAATATCACGTTGGGATCTGGATGAACTACAATTATTTTATAATGATACTCATTTTTACAAGAAAATTATATGAATAGAGAAGATTTAGGCTTGTATTTTCACAGACTCTTATAATTGTTCTCTTTCTGCAATAAATGCTTTCCACGCACATTACAGAACAGCTGAGTGCTTAAGTTCAAAGACAGGAAAACTGTGGTTAAAATACTGTTTTCTCTCTTTCCCATCCTTTCAGCTGAAATCAGAGATCTGTGTCCATGAGGAATCTCTCTGGGGTGGGAGGCCAACCCCTCAATCCGAGGTAGACTGAGGCAGAAGGGGAGACTCGGGCACACGCCCGGGAGCCCCCAGGCCAGGGGTGCTCACGGGTGTGGCTGGGTCCGGAGACCAGCCACAGCACCCGGGTCTATTTTGTCCCGTCTCCGACACCTTCAGCTCCGCTGGCTTCGGTCCCGGCGGCTCTGGAACGCTCCTTATGTGGGAAACGTCCTTCCAGTGGAAGACTTGGTGGGAACAGCCAGTTATTCCCTGCTGGCCCTTCCTCATGTCCTGAAATCCATTCCGACTTGTCACCTGAAGTCCTGTGTCCAGGACGGAATCAAGTCACGGGGACCAGGGCCGGGCCGAGGAGTGCTTCAGCCCAGCACTCGGTCCGACAGGGTGTGAATGACGGGGTGTCTCCGACGGGAAGTCGGGGACACGGTGCGGGGGAGGGGTGTAACGACACCGACTCTGCTGCCTGACCAGCAACCCCAGATCCGCGCCGACGCACCACGAGTGTCTTCCTCGCTCTCGAGTCCGCGGCTCAGCTCTGCCTCGGTCAGCGGGCACCTGAGGCGAGTTTCTGGAAAGGTCGACGGTGTGACCGCAGAGCGGTGAGTAGAACACTGTCCTTTTAGCCCACGGCCCGCCGGGCAAGCAAGGCGTGTGGCGACACCCAACGCCCACGGAGTGGGACATGCTGTCCTCACACGTGGGTGGGGGAGGGGTGGGGCGGCCAGCGGCAGCGGGCACGGAAACCGGGATGCTCCTCAGGACCGGAGTGAAGAGGCGAGAGCCACGGTCCAGGTCCCGGGGCACCTGTCCGGGGGCCCCCCCGGATGGCAGAGGCGGCCCCCCCTGGGATTATTCCTCCCCAGCCCAAGCCGCCAGCCCGTTATCCCCATCCGAGGAGGCACAGTTCATCACCATCACGTTCGTGGTCAGGCGGAACCACGCACCGGTACCCGTGTGTGATGTGCTGTGTACGAGGGGAGTGCCGGGTGCGATGACGAATTTGACCCGTGTTCAAAGTTGTTACTGACGTTTTTCCAGTTTATGGCCTTGGAGTACGACGCTTCACTGAAATCCGTGTTCTTCTAGAAGCATTCGGATGCGCGTCTCCAGTTTCCAGCGGCGGGTTTGATCCTCCTTTGATCCCCCCTCGGAGCACATTGTCTGAACCCACACAAACACGGGCAGGTCGAGTCACCCCGAACTCGGGGTGCGCAGCGTTTGATCCGTTAGGGCCGTGACTTTCATCTGAGCGAAGTGTCTTTTTGTGCAGTGATGTGGTGAGTCGCCTCGGCCGATCAGAGCAAATCGCCCGCCTTTGTTCGGCCGGCGGACGCGTCCTGGACGAGCAATTAGGTGTTCGTTGCCCTCAGCGGCAGCGTGCTCGGCAGACGCCTCGGCAGTCACGATTTCTCTCTCTCTCTGTGGACAGACTGCCGCCCGTGTGCCCCGCAGAGGGTGCGGGTCCAGGGGTGTCCGCGCAGTCGGGCGTGTGTGACGCCGTCTCGGACGAGGAGGGCCCATTTTTATGGAGCGCCGTACGTGCCGATGCTGGTGTGGCGTGCTCTTCACGTTCTTTCGGTCACCCCCATGCAAGGATTCCCTCTAGGCTGCCCCGGCCCGCCGGGACGGTCTAAGGGCCACATTTCAGGGCTCTGCAGATGACGCTCGTCCGTCCGTGAACAGTTGGTGTGCTTGGAGTGCTGGCTGGAGGGGTCTTTGGCTGGGATACCCGTGGTCTCTGGGGTCTTCCTTTGACATGGGCTTTCTCACACGGGGCACGACGGGCATTCTGGGCCGGAGCGTGCTTTGTGTGGCTTTGTCTTGTGCGTTGTGGGGCATGCAACAGGGTTCTGGCTTCTACCCATCCGGTGCAAGAGCAGCACATTCCCCACTCGGGCCCGTGACAACCACAAATGTCCCCAGACGTGCCCAAGTGCCCCAGAGGGAACAGATGGCCCCCACTAGGACCCCTGCTGTCCTTTCTAACGACCAGCGACCCGTATCGTAGCCGCTGCCCTCTCCCTCCACCCGGCCCGTCTTACTTGGAGCCGTCGGCCTGAGAACGGACAAAGGGCCGAGGGAACATGAGGGCAGTGCGTCCCCTGCTGCACGCATCCACCGGTCTGGGCCGGAAGGACACACGTGTTGGGATGCAGTTCCCCTCCCCCCCCTCACTCGGGCTGCTCACGCAGAGCCTCACGGGACGGACGCTGAGGGCTGGCCTGCCGGGTCGCTCTCTCCCCTGCAGCGGGAATGCTGCTTCCCTGTCATCGTTGCTGTTACCCTCCCCCGTCCCCTTGATGGTTGTTACCGCCACGGATCGCAGGCGTCCCCGCCTCTGCCCCGGACGATCGATGCCGTGTGGGAGCCGTGCCGTCACGGGCGCGCCCAGTCCAGTCTGCGGGCGCGTGGTCCGCGTGGGCAGTTTCTGCAGCTCAGAAGGGGCTGCCTGGGCGGAAGCGCCCTTCACGCTGGAAGGATGATTTCGGACGCATCGAACCGAGTTGTTAAATGAACCCCTCCTTTCCCGCGCCCACTGGTGCCGGGAACAGATGATGTTCCCAGATGCCGTTTGTCTGCCGGAGTGCTTGGCCTTCTAAGTTCGCTGTCTTTGGAATCTGAAACACTTTCAGGGGGCTTTGATTCTGGACTCTCAGGCCCAGATGCTGGGGGGGAACTGGGACTCGGCAGGGGAGAGCACGAGTTTTGAGTCGACAGGATTAGCTTCTCCTTCTGCCGGGCACCTGGGCGTGCGTCCCCGGCCACGTGGTCATTCATGGTTTGTGTCTCTGGGAACGGAGATGTGGGTTTCACGGGGTGGGGGTGGGGCGTTGGCGGGAGGGGGGCCGCCACTCGGCCCGGAGACGCAGCGGCCTTGCCCTCCTCTCTCCCTTCATCCTGTCGCTCAGCACCAGCATCTCGCCGATGGCTGCGCTCACAGAGGTGCCCAAACGCACCTGCTGACAAATCCCGCTGACACACGCGGGTCCTTTTCCTGATGACGGGCTCCTTGCCTTCGGAACAGGGTGGGCGCACCTTTCCCGTAGAGAGCCGGAGAGGTGAGTGGGCGTCTTCGGTCTCGTGGGACCCCTCACGTGGCCCCAGCCGTGGAGGGCGTGTCAGGCAGGCAGGGACACGTGGGTCGCGGCACCGAGTGCAGCAGCAGGCTGGGGGCGTGGCCTCGCCCGGGATCCTGCTGTGCACCCGCACAGCCCGCCGGTTCCTGGGGGCGGACCCTCCGCCTCTGGCCGCAGGGGCTCCTGCTGGTCTGGCCGCTCCTCCCCGACGGCACAGCGATTGTCCACCTGCGTTTCACGTGATTCCGGTTTGGGGGGGGTGGGTCAGAACATGAAAATAGTCTACACTAGCATGTGGAGTGGAAGTGTCTAACTTCAAATAATTCAGCCAGCAAGCTGACGTCCCTCCGGAAATAAAGATAATAATGCTCTCAAAAGTTTTCAGTGGAAGTTGTGTAAAGTAATATAAGCGATGCACTTGATTCCATTCTCGCCACATTGGAGAGTCTCGCGCAGGAGAGAGACGCAGCCAAAACCGCAAACTCAAACACGGACAGCGTTTACGCCGAGCGTTCGGACCAAAACCTCCTGAGCTTTCTGTCACTTCCGTCAGCACACCTGTGCTCCTGGCCATCCATCAGGTTCACGATGGCCAGACGCTCTGGACATCTAAGTTCGGTGCCCGGGCCGCCGTCGCTGAGGGAGAGGACACAGTATCGGCAATGGCCTTTTCCGTAACGTTTGTCAGCTGTTTCTTTCTTGGATCAATCACGGGACCATGAGGAGGGGAATCAGGACTGAATAGCATCTAGGATGTTGGCTCACCGGGTTCCCGACTTCTCGGTGCCCGCCCGGGGAGCCTGAGTGACCGGTGCGGGGGAGAGGGCCCGGGTCCTCAGGGCACGCGGATCATTGTCGTAAGTGTGGGAGCTCTTCGGCCACGCCAGGTGACACAGTAACGTCCAGACTGACCCAGGGGACTCCTTGAACACGTGGGGATCGATGCTGCACATTTCTTTGAGCCATGCCCTTCTCCTGTTTCTTTTTAAAAGAAACAGTGACCGGTGACACTGCGTTCTTAGTCTCGCCCCGATCCTCCCGGCCCGGCCCAGGGTCTCCTCAGCACCGGGCAGCTGGGAAGCCAGACCTGGTGACCATGCTGCGGAGGGGAGTTTGCTATCCCAACTTTTCTTGTCATTCCGCTGCTAGTTGTTTACAGTTGCCGTTGGAACCCGGGAGATGACTTTGTTCTAGGATCTCCCCAAAGATAAACCCGCGGTTACCATGGCAGCACAGCCGTCCCGTCTCCCGAATCCAAACCGGGGCGGGAGATGCTCAGCGCAGTCTCCCAGGGCGGTCGTCGCTGGCAGGAGTGACAGCCGGAACCCTGGGCTGCTCCCTCGTTGCCATGGAAACAGGCCTCTGCCTGAGCTGCACATCCCAGGACTCAGAGTCTGGAGCTTTGCAGGGGTGCGGGGCTCCCCGCCAGGACGCGCAGTGGGGGAGACTGGCAGGGGACGGGGAGGGGGGGGCCCCCACCGCCACCGCCGCCATGGCCACGGCGTCTGTCACCTGCCCGATGCAAAGGTAAAACGGTGGCCCAGCCGGCGCCGATGGCCCCCGAGTACATGGCAGTTAAAGAGGACAAGCGTGGCAAGTTGGAACGTAAATGCGTGCCTTCGGGGGCATCAGGGGGGCTGTGTTTCCCAAAAAAAAATAATACGCTCCACAGTGCTTCTGCTGAATCTCACGGTCGATCGTGCCAGACGGGAGCACAGCGCGCCTTTCCTGCAGCAAAGCCGTTGGCACGGCCCGCGGAGCAGCCGGCAGCGAGGCCCGAGGAGGGGCCGCGCCTTCCCCGGCGTCCCGTCCGTCGGAGGGAAGGGCCGCCGGCTCCAGGACCGCCGCCCGGGCTGAGTGGGCGGGGCCGACGAGACCGCAGCCCCGCCCACTTCTGGAAGTGCCCAGCGTGGTTCTGCCGACGGCGGGGCCACGCGCCCGCGCCTGAGTCCACGCAGGCCTCCGTGGTGTGGCTGTGGGCAACGCGGGGTTTTCCGAACAACAGCGCGGAGATCAGGAAGGGTGCGCTCAGGGGCCGGTTGTAACGCCTACCAGGCGAGCTACCCAACATTGCATGCTTCAAGGTTTTTTGTTTAATAAAATGGGATACTATTTAATCTACAAAGCTGGCAGGAGAATTAAATAAAATATTAAACAACAAGCATTTAATACAGCGAGTGGCCCATCCAAAGTAAGGACTCAGAAATCTTAGGCAGTTCTTGTTGTTCCTTGTGGAAGTCAGAGGTCAAGCAGAAGGGGGTCTCTGTGTCTCCTTCAAGGTCAGGAAGACTGGAGCGGCAGACTGCATCAGCAGAGCAGACTGGCAGACGTGGTTGAAAAGAAGAATGTAAGGATGTTACTATTTAAACAATATTCTGATTTTGTATTGAAGTGTAATTGGCATTGATTAGTTTTAGAGGTACAACGTAGCAATTCAATATTTGTATCTACTGCAAAATGGTCCCCACAGTAAGTCCATTTAACGTCCATCACTGAACGGAGTTGCACATTTTTTGTCTTGTGACCTCGCCTTTGAGATGGTTCATTTTGTAACCGGAAGTCTGTCCTTTTTGACGCTTTAACCGTTTTCCCCACCCTTCCCCCCTCACCTGTCCACGAGCTTGGCTTTAGTTTTGTTGTTTCTATTTTGTTTCATTTTTTAGATCCCACACACAAGTAAGATCACACAGTGTTTCTTCTTTCTGACGCGTCACCCAGCCTAGTGCTGGGACGCTCCGTCCACGGGGCCGTAAGCGGCAAGATTCCGTTATTTCTCGGGCCTGAGTCAGACCGTGTTGTCCTCACCCAGCGCCCACCGGTGGCGCCGAGGGGCCTATGGCCTGACTCACTGACCTGACCCTCTGCACGTGGTGCAGCCACGGCCTGCAGGGCGCAGGTACCCTCTCGAGTGTGTGGTTTAGTTGTCTTCGAGTAAGATGACACCCCAGAGGTGGCATGGCTGGGTCACGTGTAGTTCTGTGTTTAATCTTCTGAGCACACGCCATGGTGTGTAAAACTCACTCACGTTGTCAGTGTGAGGCATTGCCTGTCTTCCATCCACTTTTTGTTTTTTTGACGCCCGTCCAGCTGCCCCGCTCACTGAGGCCTCTCCAGGCCTGGCTCTCTCCCCACCTTCATCTCGTGCGTCAACTCAGCCTCACTGCAGATGTCTCTGTTCCTTCTTCCATCCCGTTTTAGTCTACGGACACCCCCTTCCTCCCCCCCAAAAATAAACATGCCCCTTCATGACCCACGGACATCAATTTATAGGTGGGCGTATGGGATTAGTGGTGGAAGAATGGATAGGTGGGTCTATTTTTCGAACTAACCCTTGACATGGAATTGATTTTGTAAAAGTATTTCAGTTAAGTGCAACGTGCTTTTCTGGACCTACGCAGTGACCCCTGTTCCCCCGGCAGGAGGCTAACCCAAGGGCAGCACCTGCTTTGCCCTCAGGGAGCTCCGAGCTCTGCGGGGAGCGAGGGCGATGGGAGGGGCCTGGCCGAGGCCTCCCGGCAGCTCCACCTGCCTGTCTGTCTTGCTGCAGGAACCACAGCGCTTTGAGGGAGGGGACGGCGGAGTATCCAGTCTCAGGGCGTAAGTCCTGACCCATCACAGCCAGCTCCTGCCTCTGCCCTCCCTGCCCGCCACGTCTAACTTCTCCCCGGGGAAGCTCCCCTGGCCATAAAATGGAACAGGAAGGCTCCGGGAGCCCCAGACAGAGCTGCTACTTCCTGGTGAGAAGACATAGAGTCGGGTGTTGGGGGAGCCCTTGCCGCGCCTGCTGCCCGAGTTTGAAGGCAAGTGTCCTGTTTGCAGCTTGCGGTCAGCCACCTGCCGAACCCAAACGGAGTGAAAACAAAAAGCACACAAAACAAAAACAAAGGAAAAACAACAAAAAAAGCAAAACCAAACCAAAGCAAAAACCAAACCAAAGCAGAAACCAGAGCAAAGTCAAGCCAAGCTGAAAAGGCCCGTGGGTCACACAGCAAGGGCCAGTGGAGAGCAGGTGAGTTATCGTGGACGACGCCTCTGAGTGGCCTTTCCCCTCCTGCTCCCGGACTCCCCAGCAAGCTCAGCAGCTGCAGCTCTGGGGTGAGCCTCTGTTGGCTGGGCTTCTGTCTCTCGCTGCCCCCAAATGCTGGTCAGGTAGAGCTTCCCTACCTGAGACCATACGTGTGAGTTATGCCCAAAATCGTGCCGGGTGAGCGTGAGATGAAGAGGCTCACGCGATGAGTGGTGCTTGTTCTGAGTCACGAAAACCAGCATGGAAGGCTGGTCGTACAGCAGCCCAGAGCTGTGCTGACTCGTGCGCACAGTGTGCCTCGTGCACACAGTGTGCCTCACCGAGAATGGGGGCTCGTGCAGGCAGGTGAAACGCATGTGTTTCCCCACATTCAGTTTTCACGGAGGCTGAATGTACTGGATTTTAAGGTTCTGAATGTGAAAGTCCCCTCGGCTTTCATTGCCCCTACTACACATGGAATAGGAGTTCATGGTATTTATTTCTGGGTTGGAGTTTCTGGGTTGGAGTTTCTGGGTTGGAGTTTCTGGGCTGGAGAACGGTCCTCTGAGCCCAGTGCCTGCCCGGCTGCCCAAATCCTTGCCCAGGTCTGAGCTCGGGGCTCGCCGGGTGTCTCCGAACTCCGTGGGTGCCGAGGACTGGACTCAGCACGTCTCCCCTCTGGCCGCACGCCGCTCACGTCGGCCGTGAGCTCACCTCTGCCGCGTGGGAGCATGCGCGGGGCGGCGTGTGCGCCGGCCTCCGGGTCCCGCTCCGTGGAGCGGGTCTCGGGAAGGTGTAAAGATGGCGGGTCTTTCCTCCCTGACCGTGATTCCCCTCACCTCCCTCCCCGCTCCGGGGTCCGGAGGAAAGGCGCGGAGGGAAGTCACGTGTGGGCTGGCTTCACGGATTTATCTCTGTCCACCGTGCTGCCGTTCGTGCAGGGACCTGATGTGACTCGTCTTTTACCTAAGGTATCCCAGCCGCACCCTAAGCAGTCGCCGGCACCAAGTTGCTGGTTTGATTTTCTACTTCTGTTCTAAATGGGCGTGGCGACCAACAGCCACCCAAATGTAAATGTTCGTGTTTTGCCCTGGGGTATGTGTGGCACAGGTGGAGGAGCATCGCATGAAGCATTTCCCTGTGGACACTGGGGGTCTTAAACCCACCGACTCTCCCTTCTCCCTCCTGCGCTCCCTCCCTCCCTCCCTTCTTTGGAACGAGACACGTTAAACGTATTTGCCATGAAGTGAAATACAGTGAGTTTGAGTCTTTGGACTTACAGAGAGCACCCATTTCATGATGAGAGAAAGGTTATGTCTTCTCTCAGCTACTACATTAAAATTCAGGTTCCCTAAATTTGTGAAGACACGCCCTCTTTAGTTCTGAAGTACATATTGCTGTTAATTAAAATTTAAGAAGATAAGCGAGATATTATTTTCTATCTGCATGTTACTTAAATTAATATAGGAGTACCTCAGCTGGAAGGATAGTTGTTTTAGTAATAAAAGTTCATCCTCTTAGTAATAAATACATAGGACCCTCATGGGTTCAGTTATTTGCTAGGAAAAAGCTATATTTATATCAAGGAAATCAAACATATCATTGTAACATTTTTCAAATAATATCACTGCACATTTTTGTGTCATATAAGTGAGACGATTATTCTCTGGTGTGAGGTAATAACAGCAATGCAGGGAAAGCCAGCAAGGATTTTACAGAGATTGATAAATTAGCATAGAGTATGGAAGACTTTTAAAAATAGCTTTACACGAAAATTACAATATGCTCTTAGAAGGGAGAGGAAGAAGTCTACATAAATAAAAGCATGATTTAACTTGACTTCAGAGATTTCCATTGGGAGAATACATTTTCTTAGAATTAGATTTGATCCCAATTTATACTTATTTTGGAGGTGAGGATATTCAGAGGTAACATAAATTGAGACAACGGTGTTAGCTCAGATATACGGAGCCACCTCAAGTTCGATTTCTTTCATCCAGATCTGGGGTGGGGGGTAACCAAAGTCCTTCTGATGCCCTAATGCCTCCCAAGTCCAACCTGGACAGGAAATTTCAAAACAAAACGAAACCCACTAAGACGGGGCGACTCTGTGGACTTTTCACAGACGAGGGCCCCGTGCTTTGTGGGGAGCAGAATCCCTCAAACGCATGACACGTTTCGTGGTTGGAGCTCAAACCACGGAGCCACTGCCTGGGCGCCTCCACCTCCTCCGCTGGCTCGGACTTAGAGCCGCCCCCGGAGGTTTTCTCGTGGACGCTTGTCTTGTGCTGGTCCTCAGGCCTCGTCTTTGTGGACCTCATTCCTGCATTGCTTCAGTACAAAGGGCCGTCGGGGCACCAGCGGGAGACACACGATTTCTGACTCCTGCTTCTACTTTTGTCCCCTGCCTGAGCGACGGGTCTGTGCACCTCGTTACAGAAGGATTTATGCGTGTACCTCTGCCTTACCCAAGCGAACTACCTGTGTGACTTCGAGATTCGGAGTCTGCTTAGTTGCTCTTACCCTTTGGATGCGAGTGTTGTATTTAAGACCATATATATGCGCGTGTGTTCAGCCATTTGCCAGGTGTTTTCTGGGATGGAATCTTCAAGAAACCAGAAACAAATGCAATTATTATCAGTAAAAGTTTTCTGCCAAGAAATAGCAACAATTTCTTTTTCTTTTAAGATTTTATGTATTTATTTTTAGAGATAGAGAGAGAGAGAGAAACATCAATGTGCGGTTGCTGGGGGTCATGGCCTGCAACCCAGGCATGTGCCCTGACTGGGAATCGAACCTGCGACACTAGCAACAATTTCTCATACGAGAAACAAAATGCTGGGCCCCGAGCAGGCGACATCGTATCCCCGAGAAGCACATTCGCGCTGAGTGAGAGGCTGCTGACGCTCTACACCAAACCGCTCTCGGCGCATCCGGTACCGAGATTGTTCTTCCTCAATGATAGACTCACTCGCATTGATTTCTCTGTGTTCTCTGCTCGATCGGGTGGATGGCAGCGAAGCCAAGTGAGGCCGTCAGCCAAACACAACACGACAGACGCGGGGAAATGCACCCGTCACCTCACGGAGCCTGCGGCCCAGCCAACTCACGTGTCAGTGTCACCGTTCAGATGGGCTTGTCGTCCCCCCGTTCCTGAACGAGGTGCGTTCTCTCCTGGTTTCCGGCGCCATCGGGACACACCGTGTGGACTGGTGTCTCTCTCTGTTGGTGCCTCGCTGCGGGCCGCTGTGAAGTGGGTGTCAGAACGGGCACCCTGTCCGTCTGTCCTGGTCTCCCGGGACCAGAGCACCGAGTGCAGCGTCCCCCAGGTGCCCGGCACTGTCCGCGTGACCGCCCCGACCTAGTGGGTTGGGATGACTGTCCCTCTACCCTGAGCACCGTGTCCCCAGCCCGTGGACCACGCCCCGGAGGCCGGGGCTGGACAGAGGGGCGGTCTGTGGGCCAGGCTGGCCTTTGTGTGTTGAGAAGGGGCGGGAGTGAGGAGGGCTGGAGGGGACTGTGATGTGACCCAGCTGCCCAGCGGCCAGGGAAGGACCCAGAAACCACGGTTCCTGTCCCGGTCCCTGGGCCCGGGCCCTGGAGACCTGACACCGCCGTGACGCAGCGCGAGGAGGGTGGACGCAGAGGAAAGTACGACCACTCCACGGCCCGTCTGAACGCGGACGGACCAGGAGTGCGGCCCCAAACACAGGTGCCCAGCCCGCCTGTCCCGTTTCACGCGCATGACCTCCACCTCTGTTCCCATGGCAGTCGAAGGTGTCCACCTGCCCTCCGTCTCGGTGAGATCGGTCAGCATGTCCACTCGTAGAGCCTTCCCCACCACCTGGGATTGTCCAGCCAGAGAGAAGCCCCCCATTCTCGAACCCCCCCCACCCACTCTGCACGATCCCCGATTCTGTGACGAGCCCCCCGACACCCTCGTACTGAGTCACCCAGCGGTCCCCGGTGCCGGCGTCGTCTCCCTGCCACGGACAACACAGCCAGCTCACTCCGCCACGGCCGCGAGTCAGAGTGTGGGCTCAGGCGGGGCCTGTCCGCGCACACCTGGCGTGGTGGTGACGTGAGGGTGCCCACGCTGGGGGGCGGGGACAGCCCTCGCTCCTCGCCACCAGCCAGCGGCGCCCGAGGGAACCCTGAGAGGCGTCTGCGGGTCTGCGTGCTCCGCATGGCGAGCGGGTCTGTTCCGCGGAGACGGAGGTAAAAACCGAGTGTCACTCCGGAGACTCATTTAAGTGACAACCTCTGCCAGCGAGTTTGAAGCGAGATTGATCGCCGGAAACTCGATTCGGGAAAAGTTGCGCACACACTCACACGGAGGGCGGCAGGAGGACGCAGCGGTCAGGGCACACACCAGAGCTCGCTGGCTGGTCCAGGCAGTGAGTTGATCTGCATCTGTTTGTCGTTCTAGGTCCGGTCTTCCCAACTTAATCAAGGCCGAGGCAGTGGGCAGGATTCATTTGGAAAAAAAAAAAGGATGCTTATTAAGGGTTCACGTGAAGTGTGGAGGCATCTCTGCTTCTTCAGATGAACATTTTATCGCGGGAGGTGGAGTCGCCGAGAGGAAAACACTCCTTTCCCCTTTCTCCCCGAGAGTGAACTGGCAGATTGTGGTCGTGCAGTGTTTGGAGGTGAACATAGTTTCTGTTTTCCTCCCCCCGGTCACGTTCAGTCCCTCGTTCTCAGAGCCACGCGGCCACGAGCCCTCACGGCAGACACCGCGTGGGAAGCCGGCTGCATTTCAAAGGCCCCGTTGGGTCTGGCATCTCGGGGAATGTGTGTGCGTGTTCAGCGTCGCCGGAAGGGAGTCCCGCTGTGGGACGGGCCCCTCCCAAAGCACGGCCCCCGTTCACGGCTGGGCGCAGAGTCTAGTGAACTTGGAGGCTGGTTGGAGGGAGGGACCGGGAACCACAGGCTCTTCCAGGCCTGTGAGGGGACAACTCGGAAGAGGAGCAGGGGCACGGGGAGGGCAGCGGTCGTGTTCAGGGGCCGCTGCCCGGGAGGCGGCGTGGGCGGCTGCTGGGTGCCGGGTGCCAGGGAAACTCTGCCCCCGGATCCGACTCCGGCCACGGGGGCTCACACACTCTAGCAAGCTCGGGGCGCTGCCCGCTCACCGACCCGTCTGTCCCTGTGCGTCTGCCGGTCATTGCAGCCCTGCGGGGAGGCTGAGCCTGGAAAACCGGTGCTCTCTGGGGGGTGCCAGGCGGGGGCGTCGTTGTTTCTGGCCGAGTTGGTTATTTAAACTTTGGGTCCTTTCTATGGTATGCTGTCTTTGCTAGAAAAGATCGATTTGTATCTTCAAGGGATTGATTTGCGTGTATCCTCCCGAGTGTCGGCTGAGGAGACGGGCATCTGCGTCGCTCTGTACATGGACACTGGTGTCGCCGTGATGGCGGTCCGCAGCTGGCGAGCCCTTACCGTGTGCCGGCCCCAGGCCAGACCCCGGTCGCACTGTCTGTGCCCACCCCGCGGCCACTGGGCACCCCCCCTGCCCCCGCCTGGAGCCCGGAGGAGGAGAGCGACGGGATTCGTAGGAGCTGGGGCGCTGGGGTGAACTGAAGTTGAGGTCTCTAGCCCCCGGGTCGTAACTGCTGTTCTGCCTCTCGACAAAGATGCTGAGTAAACGCATTAGCAGCCGCGTCATGTGAGTTTCACTGAAAAAAACTGGCGTCATTGGCCTTATTAGAGGCTTCCTCATCCCGTGGGGGGTGGGGGAGGGAGGCCCTGGCGTCGGGAGGGCCTTGGACACACGGGGATTTAGGAGTCATCTCACGTGGTTTTTAGTTCCGCAGAACCAGAACAGTCAGAGCTGGAGAGATACGGAGGAGTCTGGGCAAAACGGCAGAATAACCCCAATATTTCTCTAAAACTGAAAAACAGCACCTATCTAACTAGTGCCGCTGTATTTTATGAACAAGATAAGAAAATCGATGACACAGTTGAGTGGCGATTAAAGGTGATTCACCGAATTTCCGTATTTCTGCAGCCTGTCCCAGAGTTAATAGCCTAGGTTTCCGGGCAAGCACTTACCGTCTACAAATGTCCTCAGCGTGTAAATTCTGGCGTGCTCCTACCCAGCACCTTTTATACAGATGCATTCGAAATATTCAAACCAGGTAGTTAAATACCCTTCAGTAGTTTTTACAACTGAAATCTCCCTGCGCCCTGCGAGCGATGCTTCGCCACGTGGGCCGGGGCACAGAGAGGCCCAGAGCTGAGGAAGCCGGCGTGCTCCCCGAAATGTGCCAGCACCCCCGTTGCTGTTCGCTCGTTTCTCCTGGGGAGGCTGTAAAATGACCCAAATCTGTGGCGCGATCTTAGCTGTACGAAGCCCCTTAGAACGGCTTGCGTGAAGACGTAATTACATGTTCTTACGAGACAGCGCAAACCACCGGCCGTGCCAGCGCGGTGACGAGGGCCGGCCCCGGGGCAGAGGTGGTGGGAGCCGCCCGTTCCGAGGCCTTGCCCCCCGCAGTCCCGTCCCAGGGGCCACACCGGCCGCAGGCAGTGCCCCACGGTCCCCGGAGGCGAGAACAGTGGGCCTGACTCTCGGAAACAATGCCCCCATTCCGACCTCTCTCCAGTTCGCTGTTGACTGAAACGCGGGGTCCTCTGGGGCTGAACGGGCCGCCAGCAGCCGTGCTGACCGTCAGCATGTTTCCGAGACTTTCTCCAGGAGGGAGCTCCCGGTCGCCCCTCGTCCCTGAGCACATTTCCTCGGGTCTGGGCGTTGCACGTGCTTCTGCCCGCCACACTTTTTTCCTGTTTAATTGCCTGTTGTCTCCCGACCCGTGGCGGGCGCTGCATCGGCGCTGGCGGAGCGACAGACAGAAGGCGCGCCCCGTGCACCGGGCGCAGGTCCCTCAGTCGAGCGTCCCCCTGCGGGTTCGCCGCGCGGGCACTGGGTGGCTGGTGCCTGAAGGACGACAAACACCCTCCCGCCCCTGGACCTCTGTCTGCCCGCGGCCACAGAAGGGAGGGTCCGTCCCAACACACCACAATTTGTGTGTTTTCTTTGATTTTTATTGACTGATTTTAGAGAGAGAGGAAGGAAGGGAGGGGAGGGAGAGAGAGACATTGATTTGTTGTTCCACTTGCTGATGCACTCACTGGTCGGCCCTCGCATGCGCCCTGCCCGGGGACCGAACCCACAGCCTTGAAAGGTGTATCGGGACTAGGCTCTAACCCACTGAGCTACCCGGCCAGGGCAACACTGCCATTTAAGTGATGTTTACGACTCACTTACCCCCTTACTGTTGAATATTCAAACAAGTGGGTCTTTTCTGGGAACGTAGTTTTTCTGTGCATGCATTAAATATGCATGCTTACCTGTCCACATAAACAACAGGGTTCGTAGGGGACAGGCACCTCAGAGCACCACTGGGGCCTGCATCCTGGACACGTCACCGGACGCGTGACCGTCAATGCCCCATCACCCGGAACTCCGTCTCCCCCGCGTAGGCGCGTCGTGGAGGGTGGGCTGCTCCCTGTGGACACAGAGCGCAGTTTCATGAATAGACATGGGATGCAATTTGCAAAAACAATGAGATGCGTTCAGAAGCTCAGTGGGGCTGGTGCTAATGAGAGTGAAAACCCCAAACATAAACACAAACTTTGCATATAAATGACATTGCAGATATTAATTTTAATCAGCTGGATAGCACCCAGTACACGGTACACTGGCTTCGAACTTTTACTGTTGGGTTTGGGGTTTGGGGTTTTGAATTCTAAGCCCGAAGGACGTGTTCAGGTTGGCGACACCAAGGTCACCATGAGTGACCGGGCCGAGTCAGCCTGGGTGAGCCCGGGTCCCGCTCCCCAGGGCAGGGCCCCCGCCGCCCGAGTGGGCACCGTGTGTGGGGGGGAGGGGCAGCCCCGGAGCCTGAGCTCGTGCAGCCCTGTCCCCACGGATGGCGCCCAGACCTGTGTGGCGCACCTCCCTCTTCCTAAACTGGAGACGGTCAGGGCTCTTCCCTCCCGGGGCTGGGAGGCTTCCCCTGGTCTCTCCCCGGAAACCCTGCAAGCTGTGCCCGGCGGCCGTCAGAGGCTGCAGGAAGCTGCCGTTAGCATTACGTGTTCACGGTCGTACACAGAAGCGGGAGTCACTTCCCAGAGGAGATGACGTCTCACCTTAGGGCAGGAAGGCTTTGAATGTCCCTTCTTTTTGCTTATGGTTATGTTCTTCCCCACATAGTTGACTTCAACTGTGTCTCTTTAGTGAAGATGATCGCAGACCCTCGTCTTAACTGGGTGAGGAAAGTGGGGACCGACGGGTTCTCCTCCCTGGAAAACTGCGTCTGTCGGCAGATGATGTGGTTTTATATACAGAAAATCCCGAAGACGCAGCCGAGAACCTGTGACATGCAATCAAGGAATGCAGTGAGGTTGCCGGAGATAAAATTAGCACACAAAACCCAGTAGCATTTTTATACACCAAGGAATGTTCTGGAAGAGAAATTAATCCCACTTACAATAGCATCAAAATTTAAATATACTTAGAAATAAATCTAAGGCAGTGAAAGGTCTCTCCTCTGAAAACTGCAATCATTGAGGAAAGAAATCGAAGAAGACACAAATGAATGGAGAGGTGCCCCATGTTCAGGAACTGGAGTGATTTCTACCTTTAAAATGTCAATAAAACCAAAAGCCACCCAGAGATTCCGCCCAATCCCTATCAAGAATCCAATGGCCTTTTTTTTTCTGAATTAGAAAGAAACTCTCCTCAAATTCATATGGAGCCACGAAAGACCCCAAATAGCCCCAAAATCCCGGAGGTAGGAGAACGAAGCAGGAGTCAGCGCACTGCCTGTCCCCGAGGACACATGCTCTGACGCCGTCGTCCTCAAAGCAGCGCGACCCTCCACACACCCAGACAAACAGGCCAGCGCTCCGGAGTCAAGAGCCCGTAAGTAACCCGAGTGTGCGCCGGCTGACCTTTGACAGAAGGTGTGGCCGAGCGCTGGGGGGGGGGGCTGATGGCAGGAGGGGGAGCCGCAGACTTGAGTGGACGGGCACCGAGCAGGGGACAGCGTGGCGGTGGCATCGCCAGGACCCGGGGCCGACCCGAGGGCACTGAGCGGGCCCCACGGTGGACAAGCGTGCCGGGAACATTCGGTGGAGGGAGACCGTCTCTTTCGTACCTGGTGGTGCCGGGGGTGGGGGGTGAAGGGGCGCTCGCCGGTGAAAGGGTGTGCTGGACCCGGACCCGGGCCCGAGACCGCTCACAGAAATCACCGCCCGACGGGTCGCAGACTCGCCGTGGACCCAACACCGGGAAACTCCTGGAGGAGAGCGTGGGAGCGAGCTCCAGGACACGGGTCTTTTAGTGACTCTTCAGGTGTGACGCCCGGGGCACAAGCCACAGAAATCACAAATAAACAAGGGGACGGCACAGAGCGAAGAAGTCCACACAGCAAGGGGAACGGCCGGCAACGTGCGAAGGCGACCCCCGCGATGGGAGAAACCGTCCAGCTGACAAGGGGCGGTCACCCGAACGGTGCCCAGACCACACGACTGATCAGCAGAGGAAGCAGGAGCCCAGTTTAGACTCGAGCAGAGGCCCAGAGGCGGCGCCCCCCCCCCCAGGACACACGGGGGTCCGCCGGCACGTGGAGGGGTGCTCAGCATCGCCCGGCGTCAGAGGGGTGCACCTCACACCCGCAGTGCGACCGTGCCGGCCAGCATGGCCGTGCACACACAGACCAGGGCCGGAGGGGACGGGGGAGGGGAGCCCGTGGGCACTGAGGGCGGAGCCCGATGACGCCCTCGGAAAACACCAGGGAGGACCCTCCGGCGGCTAAAACTAGACCTGCCTACGGCCCAGCAGTTGCCGCCCTGGGCACTGAGCCGCCAGCACAGAAACTCCGATGCGCAGAGACCCACGCGTCCCCCGCTCACCGCAGCTCCGTGGAAACGGCCCGGAAGTGGGGACGAGCGCCGTGTCCGTGCGCAGGGGCTGGGTGGGGAAGACGGAGCGCATGCACCCACTCCCACACGGGGTGTCGTGCCGCCACCAAGGCCGGAACGCCCACCACTGGCCGCAGCGCCGGTGCGTGAGGCTACGTGAAATAAACCAGAGAAAGGAGAATGCTCTGTGACCTCTTTGACACGTGGGATCTGATCAAAGAAAAGGCCAAACTAGTGGAAGAGGAGATGAGATGAGACGTGGGGGTCCCCAGGGCAGAGGGTGGGGGGTGGGGAGAAGGCACCGACTTTCTGGGGAAGGCGGGGGAAGGGCGGGCTTCGGGCGCGGGACAGGCGGGCCCCGTCCTGGGATGCACGTGGCGACCGCGGCCAGCGGTGCTGTGTGGTCCAAGGAAAGTGAGGAGAGCGAATGCGGACAGTCCCCCTCCCAGGGGGAAACCTGCTTTCTTCTCTCTCTCTCGTTGTCGTGTTTGCAGGAGAGACCAGGCGTCAGCCGAATCTCTCGCCGTCGTTTCCCCGTGTACGTGAACCAGACGGCCGCTTGTGCGCCGTACACGCACACAGCGAGGGGTGCCAGCCCCTCCTCGGTGACTCTGGTCACGTCACGCAAACGCTGAGAAGAGACTGTTGGGCTTTGAGGTTCACCGTGGGTCCTCCAGGGAAGGTCCCCCAGCGGGCGAGGCCCGGGGGACGCAGGTTCAGCTGCACGCCGGGGGGGGGGTGGTGGGAGGGGCAGGGCAGGGCGCTCTGCAGGGCGAGTCTGTTCAGGGCGTCCCAGACTTGGGGCTCAGTGACCCCCGAGGGAACCTTTGCTCCCGGGGCCAGTTTAGCCCGAGGTGCGTCCGGACCACGATGGCACCGTGGGAGAGAAGCCGACGGCCGGGTACCTGGCTCTGAAACTTGGCCACAGCGTTCTGAGATCCCACGGCCCGTGTGCACGTGCCCAAAGCCTCTGCTGTGTCCCTGGCGTCCCCTCCCTCTGCCCCGCCTGTGGCCCACGTGTCCGCACTCTCACCCGCGGGGTCGGCAGACGCGGCTTTGACGGGCGGTCCCTCCGGGCAGCGTCTCACTCCCTCCTGTGTCTCCCCTTTCAGGTCCGTCCTCTCAGCGACGAAGACGGACACGTGGTCCGTCCCGAGTGTGGGAAACAGCAACGATGACTCATCTGTTTCTTCCCGCCGTCCCCTGGTTTTCTCTTCGGAAAACTCCTTCTTTTCCCCCGTGTTCGTGACGACGCCGTGTGCTCTCAGCCCTTCGCACCGCGTTCCCCGCAAACCATTCCCGGTTTCCTCCCCACGGCGGACGCGTTTAGTCTGCGCCGCGTTCCACAGCAGCTTATCCTGTGTGTTCGCCTCGTTTCGAAGTTGCTGTCGGCAGGGAAGTCCTGAGCTTCTGTGTCAGGCGCAAATCCGAACCGGGTCCCCCAGTCTCGGGACCGGGGCAGGCGGGGGCTGGTGACGGGCGTCTTTCTGTCCCTGCTGCCTTCGGTCTCACCCAGAGCACGGCCTTCGAGACGCGTTTGCCTTTCTGCAACCGAAGAGTCTCCGTCTGCGTGGAGATGTTGCCGCTGGGAAAGTGCTAACCGGCCGGGCCAGGCGCTGGACTCCGGAGACTTTGTCCAGAGGAACCTTCGACCAGAGCGTCCCGGCCCTCGGTCCGTCCGCCCCCTCAGCTCCCACGGACGTGCGGGGCTCGGAGACGGGCCCTGTCCGATCACCGGCCGGGGGCCAGCAGAGGAACAGCGGGTGGAGGAGCAGAGGGGCCGACTCTCGCTGACGACCCTCAGGACTCGGGCCCTTGGCCGAGAGGCTCTGGCTCTGGGTGAGGACGGACAGAAGGACAGGTGCCAGGGCCGGGCATCTGGCGCTCGGCAGGAAGTGGGGGCAGCGAAGGCCCCCGGGGCTCTGCCCACTGAAGTCGCCGCATTGTTCTTGTGAGAAGGTGCGCAGTCCGGGGTCCCCGGCACCGAGAACCGCAGGTTTCCTTTTCTGACATTCGTGCGAAGTGAAGGCAGGTGGGGTGGGTGGCGCACAGGCCACCGGAGGGGCCGCGTGGGCTGGGGCGGGAAGAAGGGGGACGGTGTCTCCCCATCCCCCACCCCGGCCGGGGCTGCTCCGTGCTCCGTGGCTCGGCCTCGGTGCTTTGCTGGAGTCACACGGCCTGCAGGGCTGTGGCGCTTCGACTTGTCACGCGATCACGTGAGAAGCCATCCGCAGTGACAGCCAACGGTGGGGGTGGCAGTAGAACCTGACGCTTGAAAGAGGGTTTCGTTGCTTTCGCAGCTCTCTCGGGTGCCAGGGAGAACCGAGGCGCCCTGCCACGGCGTCAGGGCTGCGGTTCCCGGTGCGTCAGAGCGCCGCACAGGCTGAGAGGGGGGCCGGGGTCCGCCCAGGGGACCGGGGCCAGGGCCAGTCACGCCCATGCAGCAGCGGAGTGGCCCGTCCCATCCCCACCCGCCGTTACCGCCCACTGCACCGCCGTCTCCCGGGACACGCGCCGTGACGTCCGTCCAGGTGGGTGACTGCTACGCCTGTTAAGACGCCCTGAGGCATTCATTGGCTTCGAACGTGTAGCGATCTTCCGCCGACCCGAACGTGGGCACGCCGCCACCGTCCCTCCGTGTAACCTTTACGTGGGAGGCTGTGCCCGCGGAGCCGGCCGGGGCCAGACTTCAGTCCCGGGGACGGGGACCTCACTGGTGTCTGAGAGAGCGCGGCGGGCTTCCCGCCCAACAGCCCCCACCGTTGGTTAAGACTTGCTAATCCACTGTAAGCCCGGGAGTCACGGTCCCAGGGACCACCCAGGCGATCACCTGCAAACGGCTGATCTCCTCAAAGGGGATTTTCCTTCCTTCGCTCTGGTGCCCCCCCACCCCCCCCAGCACCACGGGGAGCCTGCCAGCAGCGCCTTGCGAAGGCCCCAGGTTCCCTGGTGATTCGGCCTTTATCCAGGGCTAGCTCAGAGGTTCTCTCCCAAACACTCGCGGCCCCCTTCCCGCGGCCCCTGCCGCCTCCGGGTTCTGCTGGAGTCGTGGGCATGGCGGCAGCCGTAGTAACCGTGACTCACGTGGTTTCCCTGCAGAGGGACCTAGAAAACGACCCCGACGTCGGACTTGCTGCGTTCCCGGGTGCATCCAGGGGTCCGGGCTGCTGGTGCTCGTCGCTGAGCAGATCATGAAAACTGTTCATGATGATGGTCGTCTCTCACGTCTCCGAAGGCAGTTTCCGCTCCACGCCAAGCACCCGCCATTCTCATGCACGAGGTCGGCGGCTTCCAGGGCGTCATCAGTGTCCTCGTAAATGGCACGAGAACGGCATTGCCCGGAAAAGAGGGGGACTGCTCCATCGACACACACACAACTTTCTTTTTTTTTCTTAAGATTTTTAAAATTTATTTATTTTAGAGAGGGAAGGGAGGGAGAAAGAGAGAGAGAGAGAGAGAGAGAGAGAGAGAGAGAGAGAGAGAGAGAGAGACATCAATGTGCGGTTGCTGGGGGTCATGGCCTGCAACCCAGGCATGTGCCCTGACTGGGAATCGAACCTGCGATGCTTTGGTTTGCAGCCTGCGCTCAATCCACTGAGCTACGCCAGCCAGGGCTACACACAACTTTCTTGAACAACCGGACACAATTTAACACAGAGCGTAGTCTGTCAATACTCGCTGGACACACTTCACTTTAAAGACAGACCAACCTGCATAACTGGTGCGCATTCCAGAAGGAGAAATAAGTCAGATCCGGGGATTTAAGGATGCAAACAAGAACGCTTCCTCTGCTCCGTGGTCTGTGACAGGGCTCTGTAACCCGGACTCACTCCCCACATCGCAGCCCGGACGGCTGCTCCCGGGAGCTCTCCCCGTGGGGACGCCCCTGAGCCGGGCCCCCTGGTGACCTCATGTCACGCAGGCGCGTGACCCCTTCCACCCTGACGGCCGTCCCTACCGTGGGCTGCTGTGGGCAGGAGGCACCCATCCTCGTGTGGTTATTTGGCAAAATTAACAAAACTTTAATGTAGTGCTTCTGCTGAGAACTGATCCTCGAAATGCCGAAAATTGGCACAGGAAATCAGTGAACATTTTCTCTAAAGGACCTAAAATCAAACCGTCACAAATTCTTATTTCTCCAAATAAAATTACTCCCAAAATAGGGTTAGCGAGATGGATGCCTTCGGGAAAATTTATGTGAGTTTTAAGAAACTCAAGCCAGGAAATGCATGTATTCTCAGTGCTGTTTTTTTTTTTTTTGAAACACATTGCCGCTTTAAAGAAGCACAATTAGGTTAAAGAAAACAATAATTTGTCTTTATCAAGATGATTGATTGCAATATTTTAGAAAGTGTGTGTATTTCTGTATCTTTGTATCTATGACCTGTGCATCTGTGAATCTGTGCATCCACCCACCTCTCCCATCCATCCATCCATCCATCCATCCAATATCCCCAAACAGAAGTGGAGGCCCCACCTTGGCAAGACAAAAAAAAAAAGGACTGACAATAGTTACCTTGTAATCGCATGTCTCTGGTTCACCTGCTCTGTGACCGGGTCTCAGACACAGGGTGGGGGGCACAGAGACGCAGGTCTCCTGGGACCGTCGGTCAGTGAGGGGCACACAGCCCCCCGTCTCTGTGGCCGCGGGCAGGCTCTCCGGCGCAAAGGAGGAAGGACGGCAGCATGCAGTCAGCGTCTGCACCTGCCCCGGGTTTGTGGCCTGTCCTTAGGGGGCAGGAGTGGACGTGGGACTCCGAAAGCCCTCTGTGGTCCTGTGGTGAGTGCCATTGTCCCGGGCGCCCCGGGCCTGGGTCCGGCAAGGCTGCCCGGCCCCCGCCGGTGCCTCCTCTGGGCCCAGAGCTGAGGGACGCCGCCCCCCTGTCCCGCCCCCCTGCTGCCCGCCGAGACCTCCGAGGGGGGCGCCAGCAACCTGACGCACGAGGACTTTGCCGCTCTCTGCCGGCCTCTCACCACAAACCCTCACCCCGCCAGCACTGAGCTTGCCGGAAAGCGGCATTAACTGCCGGAGAGAACAGCACAGCGCGATGTCAACCCCCCCGGCCCCCTCCGTGCGGAAAGGTGCCGGGGCCTTCCGTCGGTGTCCGGGTCACGTCTCCTGCAGCAAATCTCACTGGCTTCTGTGTGTGGGGGCGGGGAGCTCTCCTGGTAGAACAGCGGCACCCCTTGAGGGGTTCACGTGCGACCTCCTCAGAAGACCAGCCCGGGGAGGTCAGGTCCGCCCGAGGAGCAAAGCCAGGTCACCGGGCGGGGTGGTGTGTGTGTGCCTCAGGGACCAGTTCAGTAGCCGGGCGTCCTCTGGAGCCGGGGGGCAGGCCCCAGGATCACCCCAGGTTGCACCCTCAGCGGGAGGCCCCATCAGTGGGAGTCCCGCTGGGCGTGGGGGAGTCCCGCCGGCGCTACCCGCTGCGCACAGTGCCTGGGGCTGAAAGAGCCACGCCTGGCTGATTCCACGCTTCCGCGGCTTAAGGGCGGCCAGCCTGGCCAGGGGGCCCCGGCACACAGTTCCGTGCGGGAAGGACGCGCTGGAAGAAAATGCCAGCTTTTGAATAAAACTGTGTCCAAATGCACTCCGCGATGAAATTGAAAAGAAAATTGGAAGTGCGACTCTGAGGAGGATTGACTGCTGCCCGTGCCGGGGCGGGGGGGCGGGCAGCGCGGCGTCCGTCCGTGCCGACCAGGGGCGCACTAAGGACAATTCTGTGTTCGTCTCGGCACCAGCCCGACGCGTCCCGATTTTCCTTTAAGTGCGGCGGAATGCAATTAGCCGACAGCTTGGAGCTTGATTAAAATGTCACATTTTATAAATTTATGTTCCTCTTCTGCGCCTCCCTGAAAGAGGGAGACGGAAAGACTCCGCATTCGACCGGCTCTGCGTGCCGGGGAAAGGTGGTCCTTCTTCAGCAGGAAAGGAGAGGCGCTCCCGGGCCGTAACCTGGAGGTTTCTAGCAACTTCCTTGTGGTATGCGTGTCACTGACCTATCAAAACTAAACCTGGACATCACTTAGTGCATTCTGGTGGCTAACTTTTGAAGACAAAAGCTATCCAATATCTCCCTGACTATTTTAAATTGACTACGAATAAAACTGATGATAAAATTAGAGACAGGCTTCTATGAATTTCCCAAGAAGGAAGCCAGAGGTTTCAGGCCGGGGGGGCTCACTGGGCCCAGCCTCGCACCGCTCCCCCCAGGCAGGGGTTTCTGCGCCCCTTGCATCTGCCCACGCCAGGGCTCCCCTCCAACCCCTCCAGCCTGTGCTGCGCACAGCACAGAGAGCTTTGGTGGAAAGAATGTCCTTCAGGGAAAGAAACAGTTGCAAGCTTCGAGTTAGAAGGAAACAAGGGCTTGTACTGTGTTTGATGGGGGGTCTGGGAATGCAGGCTGGGTGCAGGCAGCTTCTGCTGCGGGTCGTCTTAGACCGTAACAATGTATCCCTCTGTGGTGCAGCAGGTTCCCAGCACCTGCTCGCCAGGCATCGCGGCTGCAGGGCTCCGGCGCTGCAAGTGGTCTTGCTAAATGCAGACCCGGTTTCCGCCTTGTTGGGCAGGCTGCTGCCGGGGAGACGGATCCGGTGGAATGTGAGAAGTAACCATCTGTGACGAGCGGCACCTGCCCTACTTTGTACATATTTTGGAAAAGCACTTTTTCTGAAAAAGGATACAGCCCGAGAAGGTGTATCTGTAAATATGGGCCGTGAGCGGAAAGGCAAGGCAATAGCTGGTGATTGCCAACGGCACCCGGGGTGTGAGGGAGGGAGGCGTCGGGAGCCTGGACCATGGGTGTGGGCCTCCTCGCCTGGGCGGGAGCAAGAAACTGGGAGGGGGGGGGAAGAGTGGTTGCAGGTGGTGCTGGGAGCCCCCCAGGAAGGCAGGGGTCTGGGCCCGGGGACAGAGCCGGAGGAGGTGAGTGTGGAGCCCCCTCTAACCGGGTCGGCGCTGGAAACCTGCCCACCCTCTCAGACTCCCACCGGGTTCGGAACCAGCATTCCACGAAGCCCCGGAAATCACGTGCAAAGTGGGCCTCGCCTTTGTGTGTGTGTGTGTGTGTGTGTGTGTGTACACACGGGTGTGCCTGTGTGTGCGAGTGAACATATCCTCATGTCTGAAGAAGGTCCATCCCCTTTACCCTACTCCTGAAAGGCCCCTGGAAAGACGAGAACCCCAGGCCCTGAGGAACTGGAGGCCTCAGCCCTCTTGGGACTCTGAGGACTGAGCAAGCGTGCCGAGTGACCGGCTGCCGGGTCCGTCCCACTGCGGTCCAGGCCGGGCCAGGACAGTGACCAGTGGCCACAGCTCAGATAACCCTGGACAGGACACCCCGCAAATCGCCTTTACTCATTATTTCTCACAAATGGAATGCCAGCAGATTGGACCCCCAGGTTCAGAGGTGATCCCACCTCTGGATTTTCCAGATCTGGGCCATTTGGGGCGGGGCCAGCGGTCACACGTGGCGCAGGAGCCTTGAAACGTGGCGAGTGACCCACGCGGAGAGGGTGATGTTCTACAGGTATATCATCACATGTAACGAACGTATTTTATTTCACCTGTCCCCTTTACTGTTTGAGTGAATGCAGTTCCCAGGGAACCTGAATCATGCACGGGGCTGCCGCGTGTCTCTGGGACCACGGCCCGGCAGGTGCCGGCGAAGACCCTGCCCTTCGCACCTTTACTTCCAGGGGGAGAAGCCGGACAATCAACAACCGGCCCTGCGAGGGAGCCGCCCTGCGTGGCGGAAGGTGCTGAGCACCACGGGGAAGACGGGGCCGGACTAGAGGATCTGGGATGGGGCTGGGAGGAGGACGCCCTCACCAGCACGAGTGGGAGACGGGGGGGGGGGTGAGGGGCCATGCAGGTGTTGGGGGGGGCCTTGCAGGGAGAGGGGCGAGTGGAGAGACCCCCCAGAGCAAGCGTCCCTGCGCGTCTGAGAACCACAGAGGGACCCCGGGGGTCTGGGGCAGACTGGATTACGGGAGGGGCCCTGGGGGAGGAAGGCCAGAGAGGCGAGGGCGTGAGAGGTGGACCGACGTGGCGTGAGTCTGGATGAAACAGGGGTCCAGCGAGGGGTCCTGAGAGTGGCCCGAGGGGACTCCCCAGCCGGCACACGGCAGAGAGGCCCGTGGAGGAGGAAGCAGGCGGGGGGCCCTGGCCGGCCCTGGGCCACCTGGGTGGGAGGTGAAGGGCAGGCAGGACCGACGGGGAGGAAGACTCCGGCAGCCAGACCACGCAGCCCTCCAGGCGGGTACTGCAGACCTCCAGACGCGGACACACTGGGGAGGTGCCGGAGTTCCGGCAGTTTCCCGAAGTAGAGCTGGAATTCGCTGCCCGGTCTGTCTGCGCACGGATTCGAGCTCTGCCCCTTCCCTCCCAGCACGGGCTGCGCCTGCGTGCAGCTCGCCTGGGCGCAGTGGTGTCTCCAAGCGGCTACCCTCAGGCGTGCGGAGCTCTGCGTGTCCGATGATCAGACGAGGGCCTTTCCTGGTCGGCATCTGCCTGGAAACTGTGTCTTCTCGGACCCCCAGACCGATGGTAATAACGCGCTGCTGCATTTGCTGGGCGGCAGCTGGGCCCCGATTGTTACCCTGTTGCGAGCGTATTTCATCTTCCCCTTTCAGACCTCCATGGGTAGCCTGTCCTTTTCTCTGGGCCTTCTGCGTGAAGTAAAAATGGGTGGCATTTAATGTTTTCCCGTTCAGGCTCCTCTTGCTGAATTGAGCACAATCGTATTTATGCAGCAGTCCCGGCGGAGCCCGCTGTGCGTCATCGCCGACTTTAGCGGGGACCTGAGAAATGGGGAGGAGGGGTCCCCAGGCTGCGCAGCGTTAGGGCCAACACCCCGCCTCTCCAAGGGTCCTCGTCGGGAGGCCCGCCATGTTGACTCTGTGGTGAGGGGGTCTTTTGGGGGTCTGTCACTTTAGAAGGGGTTACTCTGCATAGTGTCTGGCATAGCAGGGCCGACAGAGAATGGAGGGAGGACCCCTCTGAAGTCTGCCTCCCTCTACCTGGGTCTCACCTGGTACGGCATAAAACAGAGTCTTCCTTCTTCTGTATTTTATTTGTTTATTTTTTTTTATCCTCACCAGAGGACACGCTTACTGATTTTCGAGAGAGGGGAAGGGCAGGTGGGACAGAAACATCCATCAGTTGCCTCTCTCATGCGCCCCGACTGGGACTGAAGTTGCAACTCAGGCATGTGCTGTGACCGGGAATCGAACTCACAGCCTTTTGGTTCACAGGACGAAACAAACTCCAACCAAATGAGCCACACCGGCCAGGGCCATTCTTCATGTTTTAAAGTGGACTGTAACGTCCTCGTTGGCTCCTCTCCGCTGGGCGACGAACCTCATCTCAGGTCCCCGTCACCCAGACGAGCCGCGTAGCGTTCAGCACCCGCGCGCCTGGCGGAGATTATTCCCTCCAAGGCCTGGACGACTTACGGCCACGCTACCCCCTCTCCCCGCACAGACTCACCTAATCTCCTTGCGGACGCTCCCTTTGCGCCGACCTGGGAGGGAACGCCACCATCGATTAAGCCAATCGATCCGAACAGCCCGTTCTTGACTTCCATGAGCTCGCCTTCCCCAGGCAGCGTCGAATGCTGGGCCAGGCTGCGGTCTCCGTGCCGACCAGGTCGGAACTCCGACCCCTGCTCCCTGACCGCCCCAGGTGGAGCCCCGACGGAGACGGCGGGTGTGTCCGAGCCCCGTTTCCTCCTCCGTGGACGGGGGAGCCCTGCTGGCGGTGGCGGCGCCCTGAGCACGCAGACACCGCTCTGGGCGTCGGCTCTTCGTTGCTAGGTGACACGTCCCCAGAGCCACGGAGCATGCGCCCTGGGGCGCCGACCTGGGGGGCCGGCCAGGGGCGGGATCTGTCTCCAGGCCCCTCCCGTGGCTGCCAGGAGTCGGTTCTGTGCCGCCACGGGGGCCGAGTCCCCAGCCTGCGGGCCACCTCTGTCCCGGGCGGTGTCTGTCCACCTGCACAGCCCGCGTGGCGTGTGGGACACCCCCCTGCAGACCCCTCCCCCACTGCCTTGCCCCCTCTCCCTGCTGCTGCCCTCGGGCTCCGCTGGTCCGAGCTCTCCTGGTTATTGTGGGCTCACTCAGACAGTCCCGGACACGGTGGCTCTTTGAAGTCAACCGCTCGGTGACCTTCATGACGTCTGTGAGGACGTTTTGCTGGTACCCGTCCTGGGGGCCACGCCAGGGCCCAAAGTCGAGGCTGCGGTGGTGCCGGCAGTTTGCAGGGCCCTGAGATGCACGGCCTGGTGCGGAAGGGCTTCTGGTTGCTACGGCGACAAGGAGGCCCAGCACCTGTGATTCGGGGTCTGTGCAGTGCAGATGGACGTGCCCCCGAGTGAGCTCCCGGGCCCCCGGGGCTGCACAGGACCGGCTTCGTCGGGAAGTCGGACCCGGAACCGGGCAGCCAAACCCAGACAGGGGGTGCTGGGCCCCGGCCTCCTCCTCATGGGCCCCTGGGGGTCGGGGTGCCCGGCTGAGGACCCAGCATCACCCTGCCCCCGGGGCCGGGGGTCAGAGAAGGAGGACCAACCAACGTGAGGCGGGAGCTGGGACGCCGGCTGCGCTTCTGGCTGGAAATGGCTCCCGCGGATGAGGAGCCTCCTGGGGAGCAGGGCTGGGTCCCACAGGAGCCCAGACACCCTGAGGGGACAGCAGGGGACAGGCGGAGCCAGGGGATGGGAGGGGACAGCAGGTCCCCTTGCTGAGCTCTCCCCGCACGGGGGCTGAGTGAGGTGGCCGCCGTGCGTGTGTGGAGCCCCGGGGCACCCGTCGGAGGGTTGTCAGTCAGTGTTCGCGATGCTGGGAGCCCGCGGTGGCGCGGGGAAGAAATTCAGCACACGCTGTGGGAGGGCGGCGGACGCCCTCCCGTCTTCCTCGCTCTGCAGTCCAGGGCTCCAGCGGGCACCGCTCACGTCCCGGGTGGATGAGGCCCCACGTGGAGTCCTGCCCTGCGCGTCGCCAGCTGCTCCGCTGCTTCCCTCCGTGCCTGTCCCGGTTCTGACACCCCGTGTCTCCACACCTGGCCGGGCGACCACCGGGGCAGGCGGGGCTGTCCCTGACCGAGACCCACCACCCCGACCAGGGGCTCAGACTCCCGTTTGCGGTGGAACCGCCCGGAGGGTCCGACGATGCACGGGTTGCCGGGCCTCAGCTCCCAGGTCCTTGGCGCGGGTCTCGGGGGCTGCGTGAGAGCTGGCGTTCTCGGTGACTTCGCAGGGGACACTGATGCTGCCCGTCTAGAGACGGCGCCGTGAGGACCAGAGCTTCCTGCACAGACGCTGGCCGCGCGCTGAGGGCTCCCGGACGCAGGAGGGCAGGTGCACAGACCGGGGAATCGGTGACCCCGGGAGCAGCCGCCGCAGTCGGGCGGGAGTCGGTGAACCCACGCTGCACGTCCCTCTGCTCCCGGCACGGACCCCAGGCCTGTTCCCCCCCCCCATCTCCAGGGCCCGGGGGTCAGCCCCAGGGGCGGGCGGCAGTGGTCTGCTCATTAAGTCTGTGGCCTCTGGGGTCCCCCACTGTCCTCCCGCCCGCGTCCCCCACTGCTGCTATCTGGGGTCCCTTCCCACATAAACGCCACGTGCGCTGAGCCTTACATCAGGTTGCCTCCTGACTGAACCCAGTTAAGGCATAATTGCAACAGTAATTTCTCGGTTTTTGTTTTTTAAGGACTGTTTAGTTTTTCCCCGTCTGGTTCAGGGGTCCACCACGGGAGGCAAGCATGCCCTCTCTGCTGTGGGGCGTGGGCAGCCTCTGGGGTCGTTGCTGGTGTCACACCGTGAAGGGGAGTCTGCTAGGCACCTGCGACACACAGGACGGCTCCGCGAGCAGGAGTCACGCACCCTGAACGTCAGCGGCGCCCAGGTCGAGAAAGCAGCTCCGGCCTAAAGGGTCCAGTGAGGGCGCGAGTGTGCAGGGGTGAGCCGTCCTCCCTGGGGCCCCAGGCTGGAGGTCCCTGTTCCCACACGGCCGGGAGTCCGAAATCCTTGTGATTCAGGGAGCTCCTTCGTCCCTGGTAGTTTCGCTGACCCTGTGATGAGTGTTCCTAGATTGACCTGACCCTGACCCTGGACCTAACCCTAACCCTGACCGGAACCCTAACCATAACCCCTAACCTCAACAAGTCTTTGTCTAGTTTGTATTGCACGTGTGGGGTGACGGGCTAATAAACTTATGTAGGTTTCAGGTCTGCAGTCCTATAACAACACATCGCTGCATTGTGCGCGAGGTCTTTGAACTCCTGTAAAAAGTTCCGTTTCCAAAAGTGGATGCTTTTGCTTCCGTGGATACAATGTGATGAAGGGCAAAAACGTAGCCAGTGGTGCCTGGGGATGCTGCGAGCCGTGCTCCACCCCGCGGCTCCCTCACCCTCCCGCCCTTGCAGGGGACACCAGCCGCACTGCGTGTGCGGAGGGTGGGGCGGCGGGTCGGGGCGGCGGGTCGGGGCGGCGGGTCGGGGCGGCAGCCGTGGCCTCTGCGCACCTGTGCATCCCGGGGGGCGGGGGGGCTCCCCAGCCGTGTCGGGCAGGGGACGGCGCTGCCTCCGCCCAGCTGGGGGGCCGCACGTGCGGACCCCCGCCCTCCCGCGTCCTCGCCTGCCCTGGCTGCCGCCTTCCAGGGCCGTGTGTGGGCGCCTGGCTCCCCGGGCGGTTTTCTCTGTGTCGTCCTCTGACACGGTGGGCGGCAGTGAGATGTTCCATCCACCCGCACACAGAGCAGTCAACCCTGGCGACTGTGGGACAGGAGACACCTGGAGGAAAGACGCCCGGAGAGAATCAGGTGTTTTGTTTCTCAAATATAAGAACCTGATACAAGTACACTGACTTGGGGGACGTAGATCGGAAAAGGAGAGAAGAAATAGGAATAGAAGAAGGACCCGAATTTAAATATATCCTCTGAATAGTGCTTTCTCAAACGTTTTAAAATATGAGCGGATGATCTCCATTTTTGGACTGGATAGTATATTGTTTTCAAAAATACGACACTGTCAGTCTCCGTAAAGAGGGGAGAAAATAAGCAACATTTTCAGCCTATTATCCTTTATTATTTCAAGAAAGGTAAACACGCAACTGAAGCACAACCGAAGATGGGGCCGTGTGTGGAGAAGGGGCTGTGGCCGATGGAACGTGTCCAAAGTGGTTTGCGGGGTTTCGTGCAAGAGAGTTCCCGCTGGGCGGTGCTCCAGGGTCGGGCAGGCCAGGTGAGGTTGGTGGCCATCAAACTGAGACATTAATTGAGAATAATCCACGTTCTACCCGGCGAGAGAGAGCCACCATACTGCAAATAGCCAAATCAATAGAGTCATTGGTGAAAATGAAAAACGAGTCTTTTATTTTATGGGGAAACAAACAAACAAACACGCGAACTCTTTGGCCAGCCCAGCACTTAGCCCAGCCCGGGTCTCGCTTCTAGAAATCTCGCTGTAAGACAGTCACGCCTGCAGCTCCCCAGCCGGTCGGCGCCTCCACGGGAAGGATGGCACTCCAGGTCGGTTTTCCAGAGAACGTGCGGCAGCGTGAGTGGGAGCGGGAGGGGGGCGGGGTGGGGAGGGAGGGCCGAGGTCCTCTGGGGCATCCACCCAGGCACGGAGGTTTAGGGAACATATTTCTGTATTTCTTTCTAAAATGCTAGTTTTACTCAGCGAAGATGCTCCTTTCCCCATGGTATGTGAACCAAAGAGAAGCAGGTGATTATGCATCCTGTATCGTCTACGTATTATGGTCATGACTTCACGTCAGGTCCTCACTTACGAATCCAAGAGTATAGCTAAAAAGATTTTAAAAATCTATGTAAAATGGGCGAATAGCTAGTACGTGTACATATTTTGAGATTCATTTTCTGTGCATTACGATTGAAAAGTTTTAAAAGTGGACAGATGAGGCTTCACTACAGAAAGGGAATACATAAACTAGCATTCTCGGTGGCAAAAAAAACCCAGCTGCAATGTTCCGACTTGCACACGCCGTGTTACGTTCTCTCCCGTTTCACCCCGACTAAGGGGCACACGCATGCTGAGCTCTCTGGGCGTGCTGCTCCCCACGTCCACCCGCCGCCAGGAGGGCGGTGGCCGTAGTCCTGGGACACGCCCTGCCACAGAAGGGTGGCTCGGGGGTGATGGAATCCCGCCTGAGTCTGCACAGTTTGCGGGTGGAGCCCGGAGAGGAATTTCACCCCCCTTAGAGACGCAGTGAGAGTTCAAGACCGGCCCAGGGACATGCACCTGGTGTGGCTCCTATGCGGCCAGTGGCCGGCGGGCGGCAGCAGGTTCTGGGCTCGCGCCAATGCAGTCGTCACCCCCTGGAGGCTGCCCCGGGCGGTGGGACCAGCCCAGTGCGAGCTCACGTGCCCGTGCGCGCCCCGTGGGACACCGCGCTCCTCCGGCGGGCGGAGGGAGCTGTGGCCTCCCCTGCAGGGGGATCCTGGGGCCGCGCTTCCTCCGCCCAGACCCCCGTTCCCCCAGGCTGGCCCCCCAGCCACGCAGAGGAAGAGCGTCGTCGCCTCCTGGGAAAGGACACGCTGACCGGAACGTGGCCTCAGCATGGCGGCTGGGCGGTGGGCACCAACCGCCCTGAAGGAGGAGGTTGGGACGGTGTGAGCCGGAGGGCGGGGCCTGTGGCTGTTCCACGCTGCCATCGGACTCGCCCTTCGTGGCCCGGGCTCGGGTCGTGGGCCAGCCTCGGCTGCCGCCCCCCCGCCAGCGTGCGTGGCCACGCCTCCATGGGGCGGGACTGCCTCACGGGGCCACGGGCCGGGACGTGGCCCCTCCCACCTGGCCTCCAGATGCGGGTGTCGCTGTGGGCATTCCGTTGCCGGGGCTGGACGCGATGGGGTGAAAACCCCGGCTGAAGTGGGCCCCGGGCTCGTTGCTGAGAGTCGTTTCGGTTCTTTTCCTCGGAGGGTCCAGTGGGAGGAAAGGTGACGGACCGATACGAAACTGGGTGGAGGGCGGTAACAGTGACGAGGGAGACACGGAGGTGACTGTGAACCGAGGAGATGAGCGGAAAAGTGGGGGTGTCGTGAGTTCCCCAGTTTCTCTGGTTCACGGAGGGGGCGCTGCAGGTCCGCTCCCCCGCCTCCAGGAGTGTCCGAGGCCGTGTCCCTCTGCAGGGCGTCCAGAGCACCCACGGGAGCGGGGTTGCCTGACGAGTTGTCTGAATCAGGACCTAAGGGAGGAATTCCTATGCCGCGGGGGAGGAACGGTGGCGTTCGCCTCGCTGCGTGCTGCACTGACACCCCGGCACACAGAGGCCATCACCGGGAAACACAGGCGTTGGCACCGGCCGCCCACCGCCCACGGGAGGGAACGGGACCGAGAGCGGCTGGAGGGGTGGTTGGAGCTCCCGCCTCCCTGGCTGGTCCACATGGGATGGTGACCGTGCGGAGGGACGTGGGGGTGGGGGGGCGGCGAGCAGAGCCCGGTCAGGCCTCCGGGGCGGCAAAGTGGGAGCAGACGCCGGGGTGGCCACAAACTCCGTCCCGTGTCTTTCTGTGCCAGGGGGGGCGCGGGGGGGGGGCTCCACTGGTGCTTAGCTGCCTGTCACTCATTCGAAACAGTTTTGTGAGATTGTACTGTGACGGCTGTCCCATCAGCGTGCATGTAAAAAAAGTATCAGAATTGGGGAATCTTGCGTGGCCATTTTAATATTGAAGACGGAAGAAGCTATGCAACATTTGAGTCCTATTACGCTTCATTATTTCTGGAAAGATTAGAAAACACAACTGGGACACACACACACAAAGAGATGTGCACAGTGCAGGGAGGAGGTGCTGTGACGGATCGAACGTGTCGATGGGGCTGGCACGGGTTCTTGCACTGCGGACGTCTGGGCCACCCAGTCCTTCTCGGGGGGCTGTCCTCTGTGGGGGGCTGTCCTCTGCGTGGGGAGGTGCTGAGCAGCACCCCCGGCCTCTCCCACTGGAAGCCGGGAGAGGGAGAGAGCCGGCATCCTCCGACTGTCCCAGTCGATGAAGTGACTGGTGAACATGAAAAAGGAGTCCTTTACGGAAACACGCAAGGGTCTTCTCGGCGCCCCCGGGACCTGGAAGGGGTGGGCGGAGCAAGGTGTGTGTCTGGGGCCCCGCCCCCACCTTCCCGGGGCTGCTGACAGTGACTTCCTCCCTCCTGGCCAGGAGGTGCCTCTCCTGAGAGTCACCTCCTGTTCTCAGGAGCAAGAAGGGGGTCAGGGCGTCCTTCCCTGGAGGTGGTGTTGCTTAAGAGCCTTTGATTCGAAGCAGTCAGTGGGCCCAAGCGGAGAGATCGATCGGGGCGGGGGGGAGATCGATTTGGGGTGGCCGGGTCTGGTTTCCTGTGGTACCTCCTCGCCCCCAGCCCTGGAAACAAGGAACACAGACAGACGGGGTGCTGCTCCCCGTCAGAGAATAAGGACACGTCCGGCTACTTTGTGTCGAGCGCTTTGCTAGTTGGAGGCTGAAATAAAAGTACAATGTTGCACTGGTCAGGCACAGCTTTCATGTTCCGAGGCTGTTGTTCAGGGAGAGGAGCCAGGGAACCGAGATGAAAATGTAACACGTTTTCCCACCTGGAGCTGGCGAGCACTTCCGCGGGAAGGCCGCGGCCGCCCTCCTGCCGGGGGCGGTGGGGGGGTGCGGGCAGGCGGCCTTATCGGCACGTCAATCCTCCGGCTGCAGACAGACGAAACCCAGCAATGCTCCTTCCTGTTCGATTCTCCGCTTTGAAGGCAAGAGGGCGTGGGGGTATCAGAGGCAGTGTTAAACTGTGGGTTCTCTCCTCATGAAAAAGACCCCCCAAATATGACTGGCTCATACAATGAATGCGAGTGTGGGAAAACGTGGAAAGAATCTTTCAGGCTCGCAGCTCCCTTTGCACACGAAGACGGCGCTTCGCGAGAGACTCGGAGGCTGACCTGTGCCGCCGCGGCCGTGGGCCTGGAAGAGAGTGGCAGGGAGACGGGAGAACGTTCTTCTCCCCGGAGCTGGGCAGGGGTGTCCGCTGCGCCCCAACCCCACCGAAGCTCCGCTTGCCCCGTCGTAGAGCAAGCATTCAGATCCGAGACCAGAATCAGAGCCGAGACAAGCCCCCCGCCGTGCCAGCTGCAATCTGCTGCGGGTGTGACGTGGGTCGGGTCACGGTTCGGGTAAGTCCCAAGTGATAAATCGCATTTCACCGGACTGTGCTTCCAGGGGAAAGAAACAAAACAAAACAGACCTTCCTTGATTTTTTTAATGCTAACCTGTTCTGGAAAATCCAGGTCCAAAACATCCCGTTGAACTGGAAGAAGGCACCTGGTGGTTCAGCGTCGAGGAGGCCGCGGAGGCCCTGGCGCGGGTCTCCGGGCGTGACGCCTGCAGTGGCAGCGGCCGGCGGGCCTGCGGGGTCCGGGCGGCCTCGCACAGAGCTGGCCACGCACCTGTGGGAGCCGCTGCCGGGAGGGCGGCCGGGCTGCGGGCTCAGAACCCTCTCCACTGCCCGCACTCCTCTTTTGACAAAGTACTGGCCTTGGATTTTTCATAGCAAAGCAGTTTTTGTAATAATATTATGTAAATAAATAGGTCTCTTCCAAAGCTATATGTTATCTTAAGTAATCTGTCGTTATAGATTCTTTTCCTGTAATAGGAAAGTTAATAGGAAATGTGTGTAGTTGCTATAGCAACGCACACGAGTGCATTTCTCTTGAAGGGAAGCATGTGATTAATTTGTCTTTTAATCTCTTTTATTGTAAGAATGTCCATGAAATGCAGTAACAGAGTTCTGTAGTCCCAATAATTTTCTTTCTTTTTTTTTACTTCAATCCTCTAAATAATCTTTTCACATTAAAAAAAACGTTAATTAGTAGAATTATTTTGAACTGGAGGAAAAAATATGTGTATCTTCTTTAAAAAATACAAAAGACTTCCAAAGTAGTCAGAGTCCTTTGTATTGTTGTACATGTTATGGAGTTCATTAATGTTTCCCCCAAATGAATTTTAAACTTAAGAGTCCTTTATGACTTCACATAATGCTCTTACTTAAAGTAAAAACATGCAACTTAAGGGGGTAAGTGTAGCATTGCCTCAGAATCCATTACCATATTTTACTTTTATACCATGTGCCGTTTGGCTTCAAGTTCCCCGGACAAGAGTCTCCACCTCGGAGCAACCACACAGACTGCTCTCGCAAGGAGCCCGCTCTGGAGCCTTCGCAGGATAATGTGAGGTGGTTCTCTAATGCTCCCGTGACCCGACCTTGGCCTCCACCTCTGACCCCGGCTGCCGGCGGGAGGCCAGGCGAGGGACGAGGGGGGAGGGGCACGTGGGGCAGTGTGGAGGAGGGCTGGGGAGGCGGGGCCGGGGCGCATCGGCGAGTGGCGGCTGCCCCAGCCCCTGTGATGTCACTGTGTGGGATGGCCCCTGTCTCCCCGATCTCCCCGATCTCCGGAGAGAAGCAGAATTCTGACTGTGGCGCCCCCGGCACTGAGCGGCCTGCCTGCACACAGCCGTCGGAGTTTGGGCGTCAAGTAAGATCGGACGACCCCCTGAACGTGTGGCCGATGGTTCGGCTGCCCTCGTCTCTCGAGTGGCCTCGGTTTTACCCCTTCCATGACCTGTGCAGCCCCCTGAGGAGGTGGGGGACCCTCGTCCCCGAGCCAGTCTCCACATCTCAGGATGGGGGCGTTTTGTGAGGAGGGAGCCAGAGAGCAGGACCAGGAGGTCAAGGGGACGGACGGGGCGGACAGTTTTCTCGGTGCCAACCAGCATGGTCCATTCCAATGAGGACCTCGGAACTGGTCAGGTGATGGCCGGGTGGGCGTCATCTGGGTGGACGGGAGAAGGCCAGCGAAGCTCCCGGAGCTGGAGGCCTGGAGGTCGGAGTCTGTGTCTTCCGAAGTGAGTGCCTAGGGTTCTCGTTCAAACAGGCTGTTCTTCTGCGAGCTGAGTGTCGGGGTGAGCACGTCACAGGAACAGTGTCACAAGAGTGGCCGGCTGGGCCACACCCCCACGGTTACAGCAGCCAGGTCCCCTGGATCCTCAGAGTTTGGTTCAGCCTGCGGCAGCACGCACAAGGTTTCTAAGAGGCTGCTCTCGGCTGCAGGAACCCACACCTCTGTTTGCAGTGCTCCCGGGCGAAGCTGGAAAACCCGCGGGTCCAGGGGGAGAGCGGCGCCTCCGCCTCCACCGTTGGCTCTCGTCTGTCTCCCGGCGGCACTCACTGAGCCGTCTCTTCCTTAAGTGGCTTTACATTCGCGGCCTCCAGACGGTCCAGCCTGCAGCAGCTCTGAGCCCGGCGTCCCCAGCCACAGTATCCAAGAGCCAGCAGGGAAACGGGGGTCCCAGGTCCTGGGGTCTCCAGTTCTTTTTGAAAAGTGAGTAGTTGCTCAGACACCGTCACTTCCCAGGGGTCAGGGCGGGTACCCAGTGACCATGTCTGGGCCCGTCACCAAGCAGGACGCTGGACACGCTAGCTGGTCGTCGCAGCTCAGACCTGCCAGGGGGCTTGCTTGGCTGCGGTGCTGGGAGGGACTCGCACTGACCCAGCGGGAGGGCCCCCCGGTCCCTGAACCAGCGTCAGCAAGAAGAGAGAGGGCTGTGGGGAGGGTGTGTGTGGTCAGCCAGGTGTCTGCTACCTGGACGTAGCTGTGCCTCAGGGCGTTCACTGCTCTGGGAGACGCATGTCCAAGAGCCCCCAACACCCTGCACAATAATCTGCAGATGCAAAACCTTAACTTTTTTTTTTTTGCCAAGCTGATTAGCAAGCTGACGTCAGTGTGACAGGAACTCACAGAAGGCTGAACAAATCTAAAACCGTGGCCAGTGTTTTTTTTTTATCAAAACACCGTGCCTTTGTTAGGAAAAACCCTCGATTCCTGTGGAGTGAAAAGAATATTAGAAAAAGGAAAAAAAAGGAAGTTTCTTCCTCGGTTCTATTTCTGAGTCTCTATCGACGGTTCCTGTCATTTCTCCGTCTCCAGAATCTGGAGGAGAACTCTGGACCTCCTGAGTGAGTTGACTAGGAGCCTTGACGAGATAAATGCATGGAAACCGTGTGTGCGCCGTGGTTTGTGAAGGCGTTTCGTGTGTGATGTGTCTGCATCACATCTGTCTGTCCATCCGTCCACCCGCCTTCCTCTGTCTGCAGCTCATCCCGTCGATATCAAGACACAAACCTCCTTCTGCAATTTCCTCGTGTTAATTCCACTTAGTGAAATCCCATTTAGCAGGGCTGCCTGCAGTCAATCCCATCATAATTTTCAGAAAATCAAAGCCGTTAAAAAGGGAATAAAACCAAACCGGCGCTCCAGCCAGAGAGGATCGTGCATCCAAATGAGGCATCAGCACCTCGGGCTGGGAGATGGGAGGGCGCCCCCGCGTCTCGCTGCCTCCGGTGCCCCTGAGGAGGCGTCTGCCGTGGTCGCCTGGCCCTGTGCCTGCTCGGAGTTGGGGGGCAGGGCGGCTTACCATCCAGCACACTCTCACTTTAGCACCCCCACAGCGGGTGCTGGTCGCAGGCACCCTGAGGAAGGGCCCCCCGGGCCCAGGGCGAGGCCTTCCCTCCCGGAGCCCTTGGAGCGGGTGTCGTTTCCATCCCCACTGTCTCCGACGGCCGGAGCTGCCCCCGCAGAGTTGGGGAGACCAAGAGCTTGCACCCCGGCCCGGAGGTCCACAGCCACCTGGCAGGGACATCCTGCATGCACCCCCCGCCCCCCACCGTGAGCTCCAGTCTCCTCCTCACTCTTTAAAACCGGGGTGCCATCGACACCCTGCGGTGCATTGGCTGTGGGTGGTGCGTCTGCGTGTGCTGCGGGGTCGTCCCCGCGGTCAGTCCAGGGGACGCCGTCACCACTGGGTCACACTGTTCCCTTGCGACGGGGACGTTGAAGAAACACTCTTGGCACCCTCCCCACGGGCAACGCAGCCGCGCCGGCCGCCGTGACCATGGCGGGCCTTGCGCCCCCTCCCCCGCTGGGCTTGTGGGTTTGGTGATGGGGAGGCTGCACCCTCTGTCCCCCTTCACCCCCCTCGCCCACCCCCCTCCCCCCGGGACCACCCGCCTGTTCTCCGCACGTTTTCAGAGGCCACACGTGACCGGGGTCATACGTGCCGTGTCCCTCTGTCTCTGACTGACTTACGTCCCTGAGCATGAATGCCCGCACCGTCTGCCCATTGGCAAATGGCCGGATTTTCGTCCTTTTACGGCAGAGCGCTTGGGACCCACTCGCCCATCCACGGGCACCGAGCTTGCGTTCCTCGCTGGGCCCTTGCACGTGATGCGGCGATGAACACCGGGGTGCGTGTGCCTTTTCAGGTTAGGGTCTTTGCTTTCGGGGGATAAACACCCCTAATTTACATTTCTGGATCATGAGGTACATCCATTTTTTATTTTTTGAGGAAGAGCCACACCGCTTCCCACAGCGGCTGCGCCAGTCTGCACTCCCACCACCGGTCGCGAGGGCCCCCGTTTCTCCACGTCCGCCCGCACCAGCGCCTGGCGCTCGGGGGTTTACGACGGCAGCCACCCGATGGGTGTGAGGGACGCCTCCTGTGGTTTCATTTGCATCTCCCTGAGGACTCCTGGTTTCCCCGTCTTCTCCACACAGATGTCTGCCGGCCATCTGCGTGTCCCCTTCGGAAACGTGCCTTTTCGGGTTCTTCTGCTCATTTTTTAACCAGAGTTTTTTTTTGCTGTTTGTTTTGTTTTTGCTCTTGAGTTGTAGGAGCTTCTTGTACAATTTGGATATGAACCCCTTCGCAGAAATACTATTTGCAAACGCGTTCTCCCATCCAGTGGGTGGGCTCTGTGCTCTGCTGATGGTTGCCTTTGCCATGTAGGAGCTTTTAGTTTGAGGTTTTCCACTCGGTTGTTTTTGTTTTCGTTGCCTTTGCCTGGAGTGTCAGGTCCCAGACACCACGTCCAGGGCGGGAGGAGCTTGCCAACCCTGTCTTCTTCTGAGAGTTCTGTGGTTTGGGGTCTTACATTCAGGTTTTTAACCCATTTGTAGTTCATCCAAATCTAGTTCTTATTGGAAAACACTTCAGCCCTGGCTGGCGTAGCTCAGTGGATGGAGTGTGGGCTGCGAACCAAAGTGTCGCAGGTTCGATTCCCAGTCAGGGCACATGCCTGGGTTGCAGGCCACGGCCCCCAGCAACAGCACACTGATGTTTCTCTCTCTCTCCATCTCCCTCCCTTCCCTCTCTAAAAATAAATAAATAAAATCTAAAACAAAAAAAGAAAAAAAGAAAACACTTTAAAAAATCTTAGAACCCGCAGCTTTTCTTGGGGTGTGAAGGAGGGAAAAGAGGAACCTGACCTGACGGGCTCCTGTTTGAAATGCAGTTACGGTGCATGGGCCTCGGGCGCTGCGGACGCCCGAGGGACCTCAGGGGACGTCTCTCTGCCCTGGTCTCCGTGCCCCTCGGTCCACGGGGTGTCTTCCTCTGCGGGCGTCACCCGGGAGGCACCCTCTGGGCTCCCACTGCAGCAAACCTCCTCCTCCCTCGCAGCCCCACCCGCAGTCCCCGTGGGGGGCGGGGGGGGGGGCACGGGCGGCGAGGGGCCGGGCCAGAGTCCCTCGCTCACCAAGAGCGCAGTGAGGCCGCGGCCCAGCCTGAGCAGGGGAGCGGAGGGCGGAGGGTGGGGGGTTCCGCCAGGAGGTGGGGGTTCTTTACAAAAGAAGGGGAGTGGGTGCTGGAAGCCCCTCACAGAGGCGCCCCCGGGGCGCCAGCCCGACCGTCCGCCACCGCGGGTTTCTCCAGCCCCTCTGGGGGTGCCACCTCCCCTGCGGACGCCTGCGAGCTTCCTGCCCTGACGGGCCACCCAAGGCAGCCCCCGCCCAGCCCCCGTCCCCTGCTCCTGGGGAGCCCCCCAGCCCTCCAGCAAGCGGGGCCTAGAGACGCGAGGCAGGCGGCCCTCCAGGGTCACCTTGACCAGGGCGGGGCGGGGCGAATGGACTCCTGCTCTGCCCGTGTCCCCCGCTCCCCGCAGGGCAGACTCACTGTTGGTGTCCCCGGGGCTGAGTTCTCCTGTCGGTCTCCCCCCCCTCAGTCCTGCCGTCCCGGTCACTCTCCCTGCACCTGCCTCAGCAGTCCCCCTGGGGGACACAGGCTGAGGCTCGCACCCGGTCAGCACAGCGCAGGCAGGTGTGCCCTCCGTGGTCGTGGGCTCGGGGGATTCCTGGAGGCGGGACTGCACCCCCGCCCCCCAGGTCCTCGGATGCTCGCGTGGGACTGCCTCTGGTGCACACCCGCTGCCGTGTCTCAGCGTGAACAGGCGTGTGTGCACGCCCACCTCAGCAGGGACGCGGCCTCGCTGTTGACGGTGTCGGCGGCTCCCCACAGACGTGGGGCCGGCCTCCCGTGTGCCGGCGCTCACCAGTGTGGCCCTTGCGGTCACTTCCTGCCCATTCGGCGGGCACATACTGACAGCATGTGATGATGTTACCATTTGTTTTCTGACTTGGACACAAGGCGGGCACATTTCAGTTAGTTGATCAGCCATTTGGGTTTGTTCCGTTACGAAACGTCCGTTTCATTCTCTTGTCGGTTCTTTTCGATCTGCTCGTCTGCCATTTCCCCTCCTTTTGCGGGTGGCGGGGGGGGGTCCCCTGGGCCTCCACGAGGCTCCTCTGGCTGTGACTCGCACCGCTGTCCCCTGGGGCTTGGCTTTTGCTCTGGACTCCGGGGGACCTTTGAGTGGAGAACTTAACTTTGGAGCTGGCCGTCGGGACCGCACGCTCATGCTGTCCCCTACGACGCCGGGTCTCCAGGGCCGCGCACCCAGTGGGCGGCTCACCTGCCTGCGGGAGGCACGACCAGCCCTGGGCTCAGCAGCCCTCCTAACCCCGCGGCGGTGGGCTCCGTGAGGGGGCGGTTCCGACACCGCGCCGGCTGTGCCCGGCTCATCCCACCTGCCCCGGGGAAGGGAGAGGCCGGGCGGCCGCTGTGCACAGGCGGCAGCTGGGCCCGGCCTGCGCCCCTTGGGCCGGTCACCCCTGGCAGGCAGGGCCGTCTCCTGTGCCCGGGCGCGGGGCCGTGCCAGCGTTCGGCCTCATTTTTCCTGCTTCCTGACGGGAAGTCACTGGGTCCTCTCGGGCTGAAAATTGAAAATCAAGTAGCCGGTGAAAGCAGCGGCGTGGTCTCCGCGCTCAGGGGCCTGGCTCCCGGCCGCCTCGCGCCCCGGGCGAGGGACCTGCAGCGTCCACGCGGCGTGTCAGCTCCCCCGCCCCATCCGTCTACACCCACTCGGGCAAGTGACGGGTGGGGGTGTCGGGGCCAAGGGCGACCCATCAGTCACAGGTTCTCTTGCCCCTGAAACTCGGTTCAGCCGCAGCCTCTGCCCCCGGCCGAAAGCTCATGACTTACGAGTGTGTCTGAAGGAGTGTGTCTGATTCCGGGCCAGGAGGGCAGCCGTCAACGAGAGATTCAAATCCTCACTGGCCCAGCATCGAGTTCCGCTTTCCTGTCTTTGTTTTTGCCGCTGATGCTGTCTGGGGAGGCGAGCAAGCGGGACCCCGGGAAGGTGCCCGACGAAACAAACCCTTGGCACTTTCTGATGAAGGGAATTAGCGGAACAGAAATGTGATGCGTCCACACTTTGCTACTCAGTTTGTATTTATTTATTTTTTTTGCTTGTGAAAGGAAGGGCTTTGGAGACGAGGGTGCGCTGGCACAGAGCATGGCTGGGCTCAGACGGGCTCATGGCTGGGCAGTCACGGTGCCTGGAAGACGAGGGCTCCTCCCGGACAGAGGGACCCCTGGAGTGGGCCGAGGGACTCCCCGGAGACGGGCGCTCAGGGAGAGACGTGAGCCCCACCCTGGGCGGACGACCACCGCAGCCTCGACTCCGCAGCCGCTGATCACACTCCGCTGGCGTTATTCCATTTCCCGGTGTGATGCAGCAAAGGGCCTCTGCTTCCTAACGGCCCGTGAGGAGAAAGGCAATTGCTGCAGGCGGGGAAACTGAGGCAGAGCCCTGCCCCCCAGCAATCTGCCCCTGGGGACCCGGGCGCTCCGGCGAGCTGCGGCTGGAGTCGGACCCGGGGCCCCGAGCCCGGAGTCCCCGCTTCTCACGCGCGGACCTCGGCTCCAGCCGTGACCGGCAGTGGCTCCTGATCGGACGACCTAATGCCCGGGCACAGGGGCCGCGCCGAAGGTGATCGCGAGGCGCAGCCCGGTCCTCCGGGGTCACGTCTCCCTGGGCGCTCTGCTGGGTCTTCACCTCCGGCCTGTCACTTCTTGTCCCCCCCCCAGCCCCCCCCCTCCTCCCACACAGACGCCGCCCCCCCCCAACTCTCCCTCCGCGCTGGGGACAGCCTCTCCCAGCAGAGTGTTCAGGGAACCACGGACAGACAGACAGATGTCTTGTGGCTCAGAAACTCTGGGTTTGTCAGAGGAGCTCACCAGGTGGCACTCGTGTCACCAGATTCGGGACGACAAACCTGGGGACGGTGTTCCACTCTTTCTGGTCCAAGAACTGGGTGTGCGGACCTGAGGAGGGAACGGAGCCCTGCCTGGACAGACGGGGCTGCGGGCGCAGCAGTTCGCGTGCGTCCTTGTCCCAGGCGAGGCCACGTCAGTGCTGTGTCCCGCGGTTGGTGTGAAGGGCCAGGACCCCTCCTGGACACGGGACACAGCGGGGAGGGCATCCTGTGCCTTTCGTCTTTGCCTCCGGGCGCCATCGAGGGAAAGATGAGCACCGGTCCAGCACCGTCCACGCGAGCTTCATGAGTGTGACAGAAAGGACACGTGTGGCGGGGGGTCAGCAGGCGACCATGACAGAAACGACCCCGGAGTCAGGAGCAGGTGCTAAGAGCTCCTCCGTCCCTGTTTCGTGGAGTCAGGGGGCCTAGAGCGTGAACCAGCTGGCCCTTTGTCACTCAGCCAGAGCCGCCGCTTGAACTCAGGTGGTCGGACTCCAAAGCCCAGGTTTGTTCATCTGAAAACTGTTAAAGACTGGGTTCAAGCCCTGGCTGGCGTAGCTCAGTGGATTGAGCGCGGGCTGCGAGCCAAAGCGTCGCAGGTTCGATTCCCAGTCAGGGCACGTGCCTGGGTTGCAGGCTATGGCCCCCAGCAACCGCACACTGATGTTTCTCTCTCTCCCTCTCTTTCTCCCTCCCTTCCCTCTCTAAAAATAAATAAGTAAAATCCTAAAAAAAAAAAAAAGACTGGGCTCGGTCCTGGAGCACAGCACTCAGTTAGGGAGAGGGCTGGGCCTTCCGGAACACTCTCTGGGCTTCTGGGGATGAAGTGGAAGCCGCTGTCTGTCTCCTGCGATCTGAGAAACAGGGAAGGGCAGCCACGTGGGCGGCAACAACGCCTGAGCTGTGTTTCCCGCCGGCACCGGGCTGACCCCCCGCCCGCCCCCCCCGCCACACGCACACACGGGCAGGTGTCCACGCTGCCCCCTGCGGCTGACGGACTGGCATTGCCCTCGACCGTCAGTGTCACAGGCAGTTGTTGGCGTTTGAATTCCACTCACCGACATGGAGACTTTCGGTTATTTCAGGGGTCACTCCAAGGTGAGTCTTGCTTTAGGATTCAGTTGTTTCGAGACCATTTCAAGGACTGTCTGGCCTCTTCTGTGTTCACCAGAGACGCTCTTGGTTGTGGCGACAGTTACTCTGGACACTCAAGTAATAAGCAAGCCTTCCAGGAGACACCAGTCTACTTCCGGACAGCAGGAGGGCGGACACAGCCTCTCTGAATACTCCGCAGTGCTCTCCGCACGAGATAAGCTTCCCCTTTCCGAGCACAGGGGGGAGAAGCGTGCCCAGTGCGGAAGCATCTCGCCATTCGCTTCGCCGCGCGCCGCCTCTGTTGGTGTCGCTTTTCCTCTTTAAAATGAAGAGGAAAATCTCAGCAAAAAGCTATTTCCAGGACATTATTTTGGAGACTGGTTTCTTTCTCGAGAGGAGTGAAACCTCCTTGTCACCTTTCACGGGGTAATCTTTTTGGAATATAAGCAGGAAACTAGAGCTAATGACTTGTATTTTGTTTGGCTTCACACAGAAAGAAAAGCCTTGGCGATGGGAGCGGAGAGGGACTCTGTGCCGTGTCGGACTGGGACGTGAGAAGGTGAGTTGCTGGTTTTCACGTGCACACGGGCACACACTCTTGCATGCCAGTGCACACGTGTGTGCATGTGCTCATGCATGTGTGTGCATGTGTGTCTGTGTGCATCATGGTAGCTGGAAGGGGTCTGGCAGACCTACTAGGGTGTCACTCAGGGCCAATGAGGATTTAAAAAATTTGCTTGTGGATTTTGGGAGAAAAGTATTGTCCTGGGGCAGTCGGGCAAAGCGAGCCGGAAGGAGTGCATGCCCGTACGGTCAGAGAAGCGTGTGAGGCTCCCCTGCGTACTTTCCACCCCAAAGTAACGGGTCGTGGAGTGAGGAGGATGAAGGGGAAGGCTGAGAGAGCCCGTCAGCTAGGATGCAGCTGGGTGGCTCGGGTGCGGATGCCAGTCCGTGACTCCTGGGCGGGGGTCAGGGGTCAGGGGTTGGGGGGCACTCACAGGTGCTCTCCGGCCCAGGGGACAGTGGCGGCAGCTGGACGCCAGCCAGGGTCGGCGTCTCGGTGAGAGGGTGTGTCAAGGGTGAAGGCCGTTCAGTGGTGAAGTGTGACTGGCAGATTGTGTGCGACATGAAAATAACGTGGAACTCCACGGAGGGAAGACGGACGAAACGAGGGGGCGTGCGCTCCCGCGGCCCGGCAGAGAGGGCCGCGCCGTGTCTCCAACGCCACGTTCAGGAGACGTTTCTGGGAGATCGGTGGCCACGTGCTCCCCAGACGGAGCCCTGACGACGCTTGGGTGAGGCTGGTCTTCTGCCAGCTACACACAGGGTTTTCTCTGTCAGACTTGCACCAACATAGAGCCCTGAGCCAACCAGCCCCCCGCCCCCTCTCCCCCCCGCCCCCTGCCCACAGCCGGCCAGCCACTCAAACACTAATGAGAGCACGGCCATGTCCCAGGGCGTTGGTGGGCCCCCAAACGCCCTCTGGCCTTGACTCGCTCGCTCCTGTGGTCTTCAGCCCCCACAAAGCAGGGCCCAGGCGGCCCGTCGGTAACGGGCTCAGCTCCTGTTAAATGACACTACCTGTACCCGGTCCTCGCTCCTGTCTGCACTCGGGAGGCCGCAGAGAACTTCAACGGAGCGTGTGGCCGGCCGGCCGGGAGGAAGGCGGTGTCATGATCCGTGAACACCTGGGTGCCCAGCGTGGAGCCCGCCTGCTTCCCTGACGCTGAGTTACGGCTCCACACAAAGCTGCCGGGCGCGCCCGCGGACGCGGAGTCTCGGGGGAGGCCCCTGACCTTGGCCTTCCTTGAGGACATTTTTCTCGCTCGCATCTACAAATCCAGCTTTCGGCTCATATCCTTCTTCTGAAGCGCTCAACGTCGTGGGGGTGGCCAACCTTTTGGCATCTCCGGGCCACACTGGAAGAAGGAGAGTTGTCTTGGGTCACACCTTGAATACCTGGCGACATGCAATCACAAAAAAATCTCATCGTGTTTCAAGTAAATTTACGGTTATGTGTGGGGCCACATTCCCGGCCATCCTTGTTTTACTGGCTTTCCCCTTTCCCCGGGTTTGCTCAGGAACTGATAATGTGAAAATCCAGTGTGGTTAAAAGGCTAGGTTGATACACTCTGAGAGTTGGAATAGATTTTTGGTATCCACCCCGGGGCAGATGTCTCCTTCGGGTGCTGTGGTCTCTTGGAGGAAACGCTCCATCTAACCCGCACCCAGGGGCGGGGACGCCCCCAGACCCGCTGCCACCGGAGAGGCGGCTGCGGCGTCTGCTGTGGGCGAGGCCGGGTTGCGGCGTCTCCATCGAGCCCTGTGACCTGGGACCTGCCGGCCGAGGCCGCGCCCCCTCGCCTGTGTCACGAGGGGAACTGCACCTCACGTGGCCCTCCTCGTGAGGGTCACCTGACGGGATTCACTCCCCGCACCTGCCGCGGGCCCTAGCGGGTGGCGATTTGACGGGTTTTGTTTTCACGGGGTCTGTGGGCTGGTGAACCCAGAGGACCAGCTCCGTCTTCTCTGCCCGGAATCTCGGCGTCTGGAGTCGTAGGCTAGCGCCCTGGGGGGATTCGCCGGGAGGATCGAGAGTTCACGGTGTGACCATGACCTCTAAGCCTCCAGGTGTCTCAGGCCGATGCCCTGGTCCCTGTGCCCACGGGGCACAGCACGCGCCAGCGGCCCTGCCTGCCCCTGGGAGAGGAGGGGCTCAAAGCAGGAGTCCCTTCCACGGCGGGCCGACTTCTAAGTGTTTAAGTTATAAAGCAAAGCTCACCCGGGGTCCAGTTCAGTCTTCTGCCCGCTTAGCTCGATACCTGAGCCTTCAAGACGGGGTTTCAGATGCTCCCTGAACGCCTTGCGCGCCCGTCGTGGGAGCACAGTGGCTCAGGCAGATGCCGCGGGCTTGGGGGTGTTGCAGCTCAGGGAGCCACCCTTTTTGCTGTTCCCAAGTGCACGTAGCAGTTGCGTGTACACTGCACTGAACTCTCTTAAAGCATGGGATGGCATTGCGTCTAAAAATGCACCTGCCTTAGGTAAAGATACTGCGTTGCTAAAACGTGCTGACCATCCCACCGATGGATCGATGTGCTGAACGCAGGCTCACTGCAAACCTTCCACGTGTGGGAAACACAGTACCTACCACGCAGTGCATTACAGCGAGGTGCGGTGCCGTGGCCTGTGTTCACGATAAGCAGCCCTCACGGAGCAGGAGCGGGGCCGCCATGTGGGCACCGTGGCTCTCGGGCGGAGGGACGGGTGGGAATTTGGGGAAAATCACTGTGCTTTGGAGCGTCTGGCACGAGTATGGTTTCCTGTGGGGCGCTGTCTCCCTGGGGCCCTGGGGGGGCGTGCCGTGAGAAGACGCACTCTTCATCAATATTTACAACCCCTTGCTTTGCTATTTCTTTTCTGCCTGTTTATGAATTCCATGCTTCTATTGAACTTATTCAAGCATCGTAATGATAAGGTTGGATTGAGTCATTACCGCGAAATATAGCTACCTGGATATTTATGACTCTGTATTTGATAAATGTTTTTGTTTACCACTGTGTTCCCTAAGTGGAAAAAAAAGAGAAAAAAACCTTTAAGTTGATTTATTTATGATATCTTGTCAGTTGAATCAGCGTTTGAATTAGGAAAACAGAGCTCTCTGAGCTGCCAAAGCAAACTTCACAGGTTGCTTTCCTGTGGGTTTGTATCACTTATGAAAGTTGGAGAGATCACGCGAAGGCACTCGGCCTCAGTTTCTTTCACTCACTTATTCACTCACTCATCAAATATTTATTTATTCAGTTTCTGCCACTTTCCAGGCGCTGTGTGAGGTGCCAGCGGCAGAGTGGTGGGCATGTGGTGATATCTTATGGTCACAGATCCTGTGCACATGTATACACACGTACCGCTTGCATGTATGCTGCCTGTAACTCTCAGGCACAGACACATGCGCACATTCACCCCCCGTGCCCTTAGGTCCTCACGCTGACCTCTGACCCCGAGCCCTTGGGGAGCCTGTCGGGTGAGCAGGTGAAAGGCACACCCAGGGAAGAAAGGTCAGAGGGTCCCCCGTGCAGCAGCCTCTCCGTGGCCCAGCCTGTCTGCGGTGCCTGCCCACGATCACTCTCAAACTTTGGAGACGCATATTGACAAGAGGGAAGTAGACCCAGAACTCAAGAATTCCAAGAGCTAGTTCTCCTTGAGAAGAGGTGGTGGGTGGCACCTCGCTGGACTAACCTGTCCGTGTCGGCCCACATTACTGTCACCTGCCTTACGGCACAGGGGCCTGACCCACGACCCTCGTCCCCAGCAAAGACCCCGACTGCATGAGGCTGTCCGGGGCTGGTCCAGGGATTTGGGGTTCTCGAGCTCCCACTGCTGTTTGCGCTGTGACCCCAACATGATGGGTCTGAGTGGATGCAATTCTGCAGTTTCAGCTTCTTCACTGTCTACCGTTTCGTATCAGAGATATTCACATGATTGCAAGAATATAAACATTAACACAAAACACCCTACAGTAGCCTGCCTTTGTGAGCTCCGTGTCCTTGCAGTGGTGCAGAATTTACGGCTGCACCCGGAGGATCTAGCCTGACATCGGGTCGGATGTCTCAAGGGGAGCCTCGTTCTACACGAGCAACCTCTGAAAAGTATTTTATTTCTCTGAAGAGAAAGAAACAGGCGGAAGGAAACTCCACGGAGCAAGGTGAGCAGATTGCTCAGGGGACTGTGGGTACTTCCTGTGGCCGGCCCCCCAGCATGCTGCAGGCCGGGCAGAGGCGGGACCCCTGGGCCTGGGACCCCTCCCGGTGCAGCTGGCGCCGTGGGCGGACGCGGGAGCAGCAGGAGGACCGTGCTCATCGCCCGTGTGGAAGCACTGGGCTGGCCGAAGTGTTCACTTGGTTTGTTCCACGCAATGGCTCTGGCAGCGCCTAGCCGTACTCAACGTCGTTTGAAACAGTTTTGTAAGATGGCGCTGTGGCTGCTGTCATATCAGCGTGCACTTGAAAAAGAAAAGCTTCTCGAAACTGGTGACTTTTTTGTGCAGCCATTTCAATATGAAGATGGAAGAAAATATGCCACATTCCCGGCATAGTATGCTTTATTACTTCAAGAAAGGTAAAAACGCACCTGAAGCACCAAAGGTGATTTGTGCGGCGTACAGGGAAGGTGCTGCAACCAACCGACCGTGTCAGAAGCGGCTGAGTTTTAGGGCTGGAGACTTCTCACCGGGCGGTGCTGGAGTCGGCGGCCATCAAACCCAGACACTGATTATTGACTAACAACAATCCGTGTTCTACCACACGGGAGACGGCCGACACACCCACAATATCCAAATCAGTGAAGTTCCTGGTGATCACGGAAAAGGTGTCCTTTGTGTTATGGAAGAGCCACACGGACTTTCTGGCCCAGCCGACGGTTTGCACTTGGGCTCAGAGGAGCAGCGGATAGACAGATGGCCGCGGCATTCGAGGCGGTGAGACGGAAGAGCCACAGTGTGCGGCCCAGAGCCACCCGGCAGCAGGGCCCTAGGCCAGGGCGGCCAGGTGCCTCCTGGTGACTTCACAGGACAGACGCTCAACACGGCACCGTTCCAGTGGGGGAGGGGAGGAGGGATTCAGGTGCTGGACCTGCTGATGTATTGAGCACACACCGTGCTCTGCTACTGAATCTCATTTCTTCCACATTTATTTCTAGCCATGTGCAGTTGACTCTCTGTATGGATCTAAATGGACAGAGATTTAGGCATGTTTAAGAGTCATAAACAAGTGGAATGTTTCCCAGACAGAGGCAGGGGAGTGTGAGAGGGAGCAGAGAAGAAAAGAGAGGGTTTCGGCTCGCTACCGTGCAACGGACCGAGACGGGTGCCCCCGGGAACAGACACGTCTTCTCCGGAGGCCCCGAGAGGAAGGAGCAAGGACCTCAGCCCCATTGCTCTGAAGCCCCTTCTTCTCGTCTTCACGCCAGTGGACGTGGGGTGGGTGGGTCGGTGCTTGGCACAAAAGCAGCCGGAGTGGAGCAGTGCTTCCCGTTCGACACCAGCTTTCAGCGCACGTTCAGTGGGTGTAAGGAGACGGTCCCTGCTGGACCCACACACAGGAGTAATGACGACATTACCCTGGTCAAACGTTTTCCGGGGACTCGCTAGCTTGGGATTTCCTGGACTAAGTTCTTTCTAAGCTGATAGAAATCGTACCAAAATTAGTACACAGATAACTTTGCTCCGTAAATTTTTTTAGGCTGTTCTTGTTGCCTAATTGAGGGCACCACGTTTTTGTGTATGTCACAGGGTTATAAAACATCCCTTGGCCCCACGAGGCCCTTTTGGAACATTGCAGGGAACTTGGTAGTGACAGGAAAGAGGGACATTTGCACCGATAATCTCAGAAGTATGCACACGCTCAGGTGAGAAAGGCTGCCGTGTTACTGTGGGTCAAATGAACACACCCATGGGAGCTGCCTTTTCCCAGGTGAGGTCACACCTGCTGTCACTCCTGACATGTCTGCTCCTTCCTCATCCCAGTCCACAGTGACTCTGCTTCCCGTGCCCTTAGACTAGAACCCGGGGTCACCTGCGCATTGCCTACTCCCACCCGGATTCCGCAGCCGTTCCCTCCGAGGCTTGGCCCCCTTGGTCCTCTGTCCCCACAGGGCACCACTGCGCCTGCCCTCGCTGCCCTGGCCCTACTCTGTGCCTTGAACTTGGGTAGCTCACTCACTACCAGTTCAGAACGTCCACCTTTGCTGTTTCCTCCATCAGGTGCTTTGCTTGGATTCAAAACTTGTGCTGTTCAGGTCTTCTTCTGCCACCGTTTTAGCGAGATTTTCTGGGCCCCCCCCCAGACGTGTGTCCCCCCAGGTCAGGGCCGTCCCAGGAACCTGGGAGGGGCTCTGTGAATGCTTGCTGAATACATGCGTGCTTTGTTACTATAGTTCACAAAGTGTGTGTTTGCTTTGCTTATTTTCCTGCCCTCTGTTGGATCGATAAAGTTCTCTAAACTTCCTTTTGCCCTCTAGGCTTCTAAATTTTAGGTGTTCCTGTATTTTATACAATTACTTCTATTGTTTTGTCATTTTCACGTCATGCACAATGCCTTACATGTGTAGAGTAAGTGGAACAGCTGGTTAAATTGGGGGGGCATGTCTGTGTGACCAGCACCCAGATGAAGAAACGGAACACCCTGAGAGCTCCGGGAGCTGTTTTGGGCTCCCCTCTCGTGTCTGCCTGGCCCCCAAGATCACGCTGTCTGGACTTCTCACTCTGTACGTTGGTTTTTCCATCCTTAAACTTCACAGAAAGAGAATCTTGTACTCTGTGCCCTGTAGGGTCTGAGTTCTTTTGTGTCACCTAATGTCTGTGAGATACACCCGCACGGCTGTGTTCATTATTAGCTTATTCATCCCCGTGGGTGTGTAGCGTTTCATCGTATACACACACCACACGTTGTGTAAATACCCATTTGCTCGTGGAGAGACAATGGGCTTCTTTCTGGTTCTTGGATATTCACTGTGCTGCCGTGACCATCACTGTGCCTTCACGTGATAGAAGCTTCTGTGTGTTTACGTCGGACGTGTGGTGAGAAATCGCTAGATCCCGGGCAAACCGTTACGTTCGGCGCTGGCACTGCCGCTGTGCCCGGGTGGGTGCGCTCGTTAACACTCACAGCGGTGTGGGAACATTTCACCCTGCGCAGTGAAGAGTGCATATTCAGAAACATGGTTGTCATTTAGTAACTTGTCTCTGTGCACAAACTAACACCTCAACACGCGTTTGTCCAAAACAACTCCCCCGCCACCGCCGTCCCGGTCATTAGCACGCGCAGCTCAGTTCCACGTTAATTAGGTTTGCGAACGGATGTTACTGAGTTCTTTCCCCACTGGTTTATCTTTCACTCTTGCCTTGAACTTGTGGCTTACTTCCTCTGGCCGGAGCATGTCCCTTAGTAGCTCTTCCTCTCAGGTCTGGGGGTGGCAGATTATGTGTACGACAAGTTTCCAGTTTTCCCCGCCCCCGCCTTACACGGTGCGAAGTTCCTCACTGTTGTTTTTCCGGGACAGTTGACGATGCTGTAACGTCACCGTCTTTGTTGTTCTGACGAGGAGGCTGCTGCTTGTCTCACCGTCACGCCTTCCTCAGTGACCTGTTCCCTGTGCCGGCCGCTCACCTTGCTCCGTGTCGGTGACGTTCTCCGGGTCAGTCTGTTTCCAGGTTTGAGTTATGTCGGCGTATCCTGTTGGAGGCACTAAGGGCCAACAGCCCAGGCTTGTTTGTACTAATGCGACACCCAGTCAAACAGACGTTTTCTCCCCCTGGAGTCCCAGGAGAGCCCCAGGACCAGGGTTCATCAGGCAGGGGTGAGCTCTTGAGCAGCACCTGCAGCCTGGGGGCGGAGCACAGCTGCCGGCCAGGCTGGGGTCACGGGCCGCCCCTGAGGTCAGGAGGTCTGCGGTCAGCTCGCGCTGGCTGCGTGGGGTAGGGGCGGGGACAGTGAGGGCCACAAACCCTCCCGGGTGGCCGGCTGGGCGTGGTTCCGGCTCCTGGAGATGGACACTGCACGACTGGGTGTGCCGTTGTTCAGGAGCGGACCGCAGGACGGGGGCGCCCTGGAGGTGGTAGAGGTGGCAGGCACGGCCGTGAAGACGGGGCGTTTCCCCGGGGCAGGGGAGAGATGCGTCCTTCCGGCTGTTTGGCAGATCAGATGGGCGGACGGGGGTGCGGTTGGAGCGGCAGGCTGGGAAACAGGAGCCGGTGAAGGCCAGGCTGTCAGTCCACACTGCCCTCTGGGGATGGCGGATTCATGGAGAGAGTTCGGGAGGAGAACGGTTGGGCCAGAGCACGCCGGACAGAGTGGGAGATTTCGACTGGAAGAAGGGTTGGGTGTCCGGAGAAGGTTGGGTGTCCGGGAACACGGGGGTGTTCCCCCCACATGTCCATGCTGGAGCCTGAACGCCCGGCTCCAGAGGACGTGACTGGACCTGGAGACCAGGTGGGCGGGAAGGCGGACCTGGCCTCCGTCTTTGTCAGAAGAGGGAGCCTGGGCACCTGGAAAGGTGCAGCGGGGAGGCCATGTGAGGACACAGAGAGAAGGTGGCTGTCTTCAAGCCAGGGAGAGAAGAAGAAACCAAAATCTGTGGACACCTGGTCTTGGACCTGTAGCCACAATAACCGTGAGAAAATAAACTCTGTGGTTCACACTACCCATCTGCGGCGCTTCATGGTAACGGCCCCACAAACAGGTTCAGGGAAGGATGTCAACGTGCCTATGTGCCGCAGGGAACGCCGGGAGAAGGCCGGTTAGAGGCACAGCCTGCCAGACACGGCAACAGATTGGATGCTCCGCGTACGAGGGAAGAAGCAACCTCTGCCGAATTCCCCCTGAGACGGAATTATACAGCAAACTCCCCTACGTTGTTTGGCTGCTGAATTCTTAAGGCGAGTTTGCAAAGCCTGCGATGCTGGACCCACGTGGCCGTGCCAGACGGCCGCATCTCTCGGCAGCAATGAAAGTCTGTTGATCCTCAATCTCGCTGAAAGGCAGGGGAGCTCCGGAACGCCACCCCCCACCCCCAACACTCGTGAGTCTGAGCTCCTGTCCCTGGAAGAGGCTGCGCCAGGGGCTGGAGCAGAGCAAGCCAGGCTGTGCGCGGGCTCGGGCGGGGCGGCCGGCGCAGCTGCGGTTGATGGGGGCGCTGGGAAATCAGAGGGAAATCAGACCTTCCCGGCTCTCCCGGAACTGCCTCCTTGCAGATGGTCTGGGAGTTGGTGTTGTGTGTGCTGTGCGTGGTAGTGGTTCTGGCCAGGCGGAAAACACTCCTAAGACCATCTCCTCGCTCATCCAATTTCCTGGAGCAAAAATGAAATTAAGATAAGAATATTAATAGGTAAGCACAGTCTTTTAAAAATATAGGTCTGCGTAGAGGATTGTACATGCCTTCTTGGGGGTTTGCGCCATGTACATTCTATAAATCACAGAGGCATTTATTACAACTGTAAAATGGAATTTGTGGGACTGACTGTATTTACTCCTATGTTTGAAGTATACAATCTCCGTAATATATAGACTGGTTTATAATGTGGTGTACATAAAAATGACATAAGGCATATAATTAAAGAAAACTTTCAAAACCAGGGATTTCTTCTATTGCAGGTCTTTTTATGTCTGTGGAGGGATTACCACAGAAAGCAGTAAAACACCGTGTACATCTCATTTTACTTCGATCAACCGGCCAACTTCTCGGCGGAAAGCCCCCATTGAAAATATTTTTCTGCGGAGAAAGAAGACAGGTCTGGGCTTCTTGTTTGCATTTGCGCCGTAAAAATCAATGCCAGGCTGGCAGGTTTGTAAATATCTACTCTGGGTGGCGGTTCCAAGGCGGCCATTCTGTCCCCCGCACCGCGCTCCGCCTGCCAGTCACTAACGACGTCCGCCTGTGAGACATTCTGGAACGTTCCACGAACCGAGAAACAGCATCGACTCAGACACCTGTATCACCCATTTCCATCCATCTCCTGATCGTCGCAATGAGAATATTTCCTGTGCCCCGATTGGGGTGTGCGCTCTGAAACACGTTTTGTGAATCATTCACATTTTGACTTACTCCTTTGAAACAAGGGATGCACGACAGATTTCCTATGGACGGGTGAGGGCAGGAATTTAAGAGTTAGTCTTCGTGCACTTGTTACAAGACAAAGAGGATGGGGCTCAGGGGCAGGGAGGTACGACGCACCATGTTTTAACCCAGACATCAAGTTCAGAAACGGAAAATAGTCGCACGGTCAAAAGAATGCTGAAAAGTAGAATATATAAGGGCATTCATTTGAGTCATATTTTTAAGTTGCTAATACATCCAGGATTCTTAAGAATAGTATGATTGTTTACATCTTCCACATGAAAGATGAATATACACAACTGGTTAGCAACTGGTTAGTGCTGCTGTGAGCCATGCCTTTCCCCTCCCTCCACAATAACTGGTTCTGTTCTATGTATTTTCAGATACACACAACTAAGCGTTCCTCAATAATCCTTTTTAAGCAAAAACAATACTACTTTACTGGTTTCTTTCTAAGTAGTATTATTTCTCCTTCCCTACTTTCTCTAACATTCAAACACACACTTGCCCTTCAAGAATTAAGATAAAATTATGCTGTGACCTGCGACGACCCACCCCCGGTGTTGGCGGCCCGGCAGTGGCTGGAATGGATTCTGTGTCATGCATCACATAATTGTGATTTTTAGGGACCACAGAAGAAATGTATGCTGACTACTAATTCCCAGTCTGCCCATATTAAATCACCCAAATCTAGTTCCAGAGGGCAAAGTGTGAAAAATCAATTCAAAAATGTAATCTGCGGATGAGAAAAGAGTCTTTTCACCAGCAAGTAAAGCAGCACTGAACGCCCATTAGCCGGGCAGAGATGAATTTCTGATGGAGGCTCTGGGCGCTTGGAGGGGCGGTGGGGGAAAGCCGGCTCTCAGGACACGCTGGGCCACCTCGCCCCTTGTGTGTTTAATGAAAAAGGTGGAGGATGCGCGAGCTGCCTTCAGCTGAGGGCCATGGGTACCTGCTCAGGTGACCAGAAGCCACAGGTAGCTCCTTAAATGCTTAGGCACCAATCGAAACGTCCAATTTTCTAAGTTTTCTGAGATGACTAGTGGTGTCGTGACCAGAAGACCGGTGGGTTGCTGACAACATAGGGCAGTGTGTTGGGTGCAGGTAACCTACCCGTATTTGAGGCCTCGGGTCGAGGAACTGTAAGACTGTAAGGCCCTTGGCCAGAAGCCCCAGATCCGAGTTAAAAACTAGAGAATGAGGTTGTGCACCGCCATTTCTGAGGAGTGGGGGGAGTAGGGGCAGTAGACGGGTGGCGTTATTTCTTCCCAAACTAAGAACACACACCATTGGTTTTTTAAAATTTTTAATCGTTGCTCAAGGACAATTTTCTGCCCACCCTCTAGCCCTCCCCACCTCCCTCCCGTTTCCACCCCCCTTGTTTCATGTGTCCCCCATGTTTGTTCCTGCAAACCCTTCCCCCTTTCCCCTGAAACTCCTTCCACTCTCCCCTCTGGTCACGGTCAGCCTGCTCTCTCTTTCACACACACCATTGTTTCTTTGGTAAAAAGAAGAGCCATTTCTCCCCCCTGTTCACAGTGTGTGCACCGAGACATTCCCCGTGCTCGGAGAGTACATGTGTATGCGATTTGCCCTCATGTCTGGATCACCATGGTTAATCTGGGGGAAGAGGACCACCTACTGAATCCCGTCCAGAGGAGAGTGTTTTAGACACGGGGTCACCCTAAATACAAATGCAAAGGTATGTTACAGCGACGGCTCCCGGCAGGTGAACCTTCGGATCTGCACACGCAGCAGATGGGGACATAGTGGAGGGAAGAAGCCAGGCTGACAAACCCAGCAGCACCCACGGTGCACCCGTAGGTGGTCTCAGACCAGGGCAGGCCCTGGGGTGCGACAGGAATGGGGGGCTCGAGCGTAGTCTGAGTGGGTGAGCAGGAGGATTTCCCTCAATTTTTCAAAGACTCTGAAGATTCCTATTTCATTTCATCTGCATTTTCACTTGGCAGACTCCCTGAGAATCACAGGGGTCCAGAAAAGTGAGCAGCCGGGAGTACCGCAGGGGTGTGAGGGCAGGAAGAGTGGGGCCAGCCCCCAGTGCCCACTGCTGCAGTGAACGCCCCCTCACCTCACTTTTTTTCTCCCTCTGCTGCTTGTTCCAGACTCAGAGCAGACAGAGCTTTGGCAACCAGGGAACCGCCCCACCCTTTCCCGGTATCATGGCGGGTGGAGTGGAGGGTTCCATGCCTGGAGCTTCGCTGGAATTGCACTGAGGCTTCTGTTCACACACAGGGCTGGAAAACAGTGGCTGCTGACAGATCCCCATCTTTGCCTGTTTTGGGAATGGTTTTCTGGAACACAGCTACACCTGCTTGTGTGTGTCTTGTCTGGGCCTGCTTTTCTGCTCCAAAAGCAAAGTGATAGTCGCGGCTGAGCCCATTTGGCTGGCACGGCTGAAAATATTTACCATCTGGTCTTCGATGGGAAAACGGCAGCTTCCTGCGCAAGAAAAGGGGGTGTTAATAAACGGTGGCCAAGAGCGGCACATAGCTGCTCCCCAGCCCAAATGTACCGTGGCGTTTAAATCTGCTCCGGAGGCCTTCATGCAACATTCAGCAAATACAAAATGCGACGCAAAACTGAGCTAAAGCGCTGAGACCTAACGAGGCCCTGGCCCGAGAAGACCTCGCAATCCCGAGCGAGGAAGGGGCCGGGACCCCTGGTTGTCAGGGAGGCCGCCCGCAGGAGACGTTCGGGAATAGCGGGTCGAGAAGCCAGCCCTCGTCGCTGAGGCCTTGCCCGCGCCTGTATCTTTGCTCCTTTGCCTATTTCCCATGACTCTGGGCTGGTGTCAGTGCATCTGAGGAAGCGGGGCTCCGTCTGCGCCGGTGGGGGTGCTGGGGAGGGGGCCGGGCCCAAAACTGTCTCCGGGGTTTAGTACCCACCCGGTCCCGGAAGCAGTTACGGATCCGCCGGAAGTGGGTGTTGGGCCCCCGGAAGTGGGTCCCGGGCCTCCGGAAGTCAGCCCTTGGCCCCCGGAAGTCGGCACTGGGCCCCCGGAAGCACGTGCTGGCGGGAAAACGCAGCCGTGAGGCCACTTCTGTAAACCGCCTCCAGAGACCCCGCTCCGCGGAGCCCCGCGCCCCTGACCGCGGCCCGGCCGGGGATGCGACCGTACGAGGCCGGGCCTGGCGCGCAGGTGGCCCCGCCAGGGACAAGGTGAGCACGTGTGAACACGCTGCGGCTCCCTCGAGGCCGACGAGCGCGTGGCGGCCCCGGCGCCGGCCCCCCCGCAGGACCCAGGTGAGCAGAGGCGCCCCCGCGCGGGTCGGAGCCCCGGGCCTCGCGGACGTGTCCCTGCGCTCAGAGCCGCCGCTCCCGGCTCGTCTCCGCGCGCAGGCGGGTCTCGGTCGCGGGGCGGCGCTCGGGCTCTGAGCTCCCCGCGGATGGAGGGTTCGCGGTGGTTGTGTCCCAGTCCCTGGAGGCCGCGCCCGAGGGGGCCCCCCGTGTTCCCGGGGGCGGACCGGGGGTTTTCCGGAGACCGGTTCTGGAGCTGGAACGGCAGCCTCAGGGAGCCCCGGGGAGCCCGGGCCGCCGTCTGCCGCCTGCCGGGGCTGCTGGTTGCAGACCCGACTGCCAGCGTTTCCGCCATGACGGTCTCTCCCGGGCGACCCCAGGCGGCCGCGCGGCAGGCTGTGCGGTGCTGTGAGCGAACCGCAGGGGTTCGCCGCTCGGGGCTGTGAACCCACGAGGAGACGCGGTGTCCTTCGTGGTTTCTCTACTTGCAGCGGGTCAAGGAGACGGGGCGCACAGTGGAAGCCCCCCGTGTCCCCGACGGGAGGCTCAGCCACGGCGCCCAGCAGCGCTTAGTGAAGGACGCGCGGGTTTCCTCCTCGCGGCGGGCTGCGCGTCCCCGGGTGGGTGCCGTCCGGCCCCTCCCGTGTCCACCTGGTCCGCGCAGCACCGCGCTAGCGGTTAGCGCGCGGCGTTTAGTGACGACAGTGCAGGCCTCGCTGCTGCCTGATCGTGGCGCCGGGGCTGCCGACCGCAAGGAAGAGTGCTGAAACCTGGGAGGGAGTTGTGTGTCAGTCCCCAGCCGCGTGTGGTGGCGGCCAGGAGAACAGGACAAACGGCCCCGGGAACCTGCTACAGGTTCACCCGTCTCGGGCAGCGGGGAGTCTGGAAGGGGGTCTCCAGAGGTGGCACCGTTGTTTGGGGATGTCACCAGAGACCCCGGGACCTTCTGTCCAGCACGCGGGTGTCTCTCTTTGGGGCACAGGGCCCCTCCCCGTGCCACACGACCTCGGTGCACCCCACTCCCGGGCATTCCAGTGGGGGAGGGGGGAGGAAGGGGACCCGTGCGCTTGCCCCACATTCCCCTCGTCCCCACTTTTCTCCCTCTGCCTCCCTCTCAGTAGACGTGTCCTTGGCGTGTGACACGCACTCCAAACACGAACGCAGGGAGTTGGATGCTCCCGGACCGAATGCACCTGTGGGACCGGTGCCCAGACCGAGAGTGAAAACCAGCCCCCCTGAAGGTCCCCTGTCCTGTTCCAGCTAGTGGGGACTCCCAGCTCCGTGGGGCGGGGTTGCCTAGTTTCGAGGTGGATGCAAGTGCAGTTGCACGGTTAGCACTCTTCCGGGGCTGCCTCCTTTACTAACTGTGACGGCCGTGGGGCTCGTCCGTTCTGTCGAGGGTGGTTGTACCATGGCTGGTCCGCGCCCTTGCTGTTTCACGGTCACCGGTAACTCATCCATTCCACTGTGGCGGACGTGTGGGTGGTCTCTCGTGCTGGGTACTGTGGGTCGTGCTGTAGTCTCGTGTGTGTGTGTGTATCTGTGTGTTTGGCAATCATGCACATGCATGTCTGTTGGGAGTGTGCCTAGGAGTGCAAATGCCGATTCACAGGGTGTGCTGAACACTAGCAGGTGCTGCCAGCTTTCCAAGGTCGTGCCGATTTCTACTCCCACTAGGAGCGTCTGAGGGGTCCCCTGGCCCGCACCCTCACCAGCACTGAGTGATCAGTCCTCTCATTTCGGACGTTGTGGCCGTTGTGAGGTCTGCCTCTTAGAGCCCTCGCCCGGGGTCTCTGCTGCAGGTGGGCGGGCAGGACTGTGCAGTAGAACCGGCTGGGAAGTGAGCTGATGGTTCGTGGTGCCGGGCGAGCTCTGGGCCACGTTACGGTAGGGAAAGCTGCCTTCCCCACGCGGGTCTCCACGTGCTGCGCTGGGGCAGGGCGCTGTGGCAGGGGAGCCGCCCAGAGCGGCTCACAGGCCACGGGCTCAGGGGTCTGCCGGGGCGGGGCCGGCACACGCAGGAGCCGCAGGGGGATCATCTTGCTGTTTTCTAGTTTTTTTGTCTGTAAATATCTAAACCGTATCAAATGTAGTTTGTTAGGAAAAGAAAATAGCCCCAGCCGAACGAGGTGTCCACGTGTGTTTGAGCCCCAGAGCGACAGAAGACGGCCCCGGACGAGGTGTGGGCACGCTCCCCCACCCACTGCGGGGAGATAAGGCTCCAGCAAAGGCCCAGCCAGCTCTCGCCAACCCCGGGTCCTCCTGGCCCCGTGGACGGTCCGGCCGGGTGGTCCTCAGGCCCCTCCCAGAACGTTCCTGAAAAGCGGGGCTCGGACGGCCTCGGGCGGCGGCCTCCATAAACAGGAAGTCTCCTTTCCAGTGTTTGGCCGACGTCTAAGTGATAATTTGAATGGTTTACGACAAGCTCCCTGAACTGGTGTGTGGTCTCGTCCCGACACTTCCGGGCAAAGCTAAGGCAATGCTCCTTTGTAGTTGTTCTGCTCGGGCTAACTCCTGACTCCTCCGGGCATCAAGCCGACGTGGGCAGCACCCCAGGCACGGAGGGTGGGGCTTTACTTCTTTTAGGCGGGCTTTCCGGAGGTGGCGGTCTCGCAGGAGAGACCAGCGTGGGGGGGAGGGGAGAGTTGGAGAGCAGGGGACAGGCTGCCTGGGAGGGAGGGACACACGAGCGCTCAGGCTGAGGCTGCATGCGTTGTCCCTGCTCAGGGACCCCCAACCGCACTCTGTGGGAGACGATGCACAACTGTGTGGGTGCGCATGTGCGTGTGTGCCACGCTTACACGGGCACGGTTTACAGTGCTTACAGTGTACCGCACCCGTGCGTGGTTTCTACATGCGTGTCTGCATTCACTGTGACTGACTTATATACAGTTCACACACATATTTGCACACACATAGAGATTTAGGATCTGTAGATATTTTTATTTTTCTATTGTGTTCATGTTTGTGTGTGGTTTCTGTATTTTCTGGTTCGTTTGATGAGCGTACATTACTTTTAAGTTAATAAATAGTATAAGGTGTAAAGTATACCTAAGTAAGTTATGAAATGGCTTAGCCCACAGAAAGTGTGTTTTTGCATCTTTGTGAAAGACCAAGATGAAAGGAAGTCCCGTGTTGACATATGATTCACCGTGCACACTCCCTGACCAACAACAGACAAGCCTGCTGTGTGCTCCGCCGTCCCGTTTCCGTGGTCGTGTTGACGTGGTTTTGCGTGGCCAGCGAGAGCGAGGCAGAGGAAGCGAGTGGGAATCCACCGCGCGCTGGCGCAGGAGGAGCGGCCCGGCAGTGGGGTCGGCGCTGGGGGGCCGTGAGCGTGCGCCCGCCCTCTCTGCAGCGGCAGCCCACGCTCCCGAGGAGCGGGCGAGGAGGACGCATGGGGGAGGGCGAATTGGTGTGCACCTGGAGCCCCCGAGGCCACCCAGTGAGAGGTGGCGGGGTTGGGGCGAAGAGGCCTCCGCCGGGAGCCTCGGGGAGGAGCCGGGCGGCGGCACTGGGGGTGCGTTTGCTGCTGGGAGGGCAGTCCTGCAGACCCAGAGCGGGGGGGGCGGTCCTGCAGACCCGGGGGGGGGGCGGTCCCGCAGACCCGGAGCGGAGCGCCTTCAGAGCAGAGCGGAGACACGGGGGAGAGAGGGGAGCCTCACCTGGACAGGGAGACTGAGCTGAACCACCGATACCTAAGTAAACGAGTCACGGGGTCGTAAGACATACAAAGGAACTACCAGTGATGAAGCGAAGTAAGAGGAAACACGGATACTGAAAAATCTGATGAGATGTTTGCGGAAGCTTCGGTTTCGTTGGTGGTTTTCTAACATCAGTGTTTCAGCGGAACCAAGTGCTAGGAATAACGTGCTTGTTCCTTTAAGTCAGCGATAACCAGTATTTCTTTTCACAATACAATGAACAAGAGCCTCCCGGTGTTTTTGAAAACACAGTGGGCACGACGCCTGCCCTTGGAAGGCTGCGCACGGAGTGTGTGGGGCCTGGTGAACCTGGCGGAGGTCACAGACACAGCTCCCCCGGGAGAGGGAGGACCCGAGTCGCTCTGCCGGCCGGGGCATGTGCCCCAGGCCACGGCGACGGAGGTGCCTGTGCCACGTGCTCCGGCTCCTCCCGAGGCTCCGTTCACGTGGGCTGCCCCACCCGAGACCCAGCGGGGCAGGGGCTGGGGGGCACAGGACCCCTCATGGCCGACCTGGGCCCAAGGGCCCCCCACAGCCTCACTGGGGTGTTTTTGGAATGCCATTGCTCACAGTGAGGATGCTTCTATCCAGCTGTTCTCCGTGTCCTTGATTCGGGGTCAGGCGTGTGTGGCTGTTGGTGGGCTCCCTGCCGGTGCCGGCCCCTCCACTTTCTCTGTCGGCGCTGCCCCGAGTCTGTGCCTGTGGGACCCCGTCCTGCGTCTGCCTCAAGGCCTCATTCTGCTCCGGGGGGGCCGTCCATCCTGGGAGCTCCCGGGCATGTGCAGTCACCGTTTCCGGCAACTCGCTCTTTGTGTTCAAAGTGTGTTTGCAGAATTCATAGAGATTAGATTAATATAGTCAACCAGGCACAGAGTTACTTAACTCCAGTCAAAAATGTAAGAATGCAGAGGGAGCAGAGAAAACGTATTCATTATGATTCAGGAAAAAGGTTTACCAGAAATCATGGAGAACTTGTTAGGGAAAGAAAATAAATAAGACTAAGTAAAACGATGAGAAGACAAAATATTTGTGAGTATAAACAAAAAGTATAAACTTCAATGAAGAGATTTAAGAAAAGTATGGAATGAGCATTTTTTGAGACAAAAATTCATTTACATAGTTGTGGAAGAGCCTTGTAATGAAATAGTTTTCAAGAACAACAAACAAAAATACTTCATTTTGATAAAAAGTACGAGAAGATACAATTTCTATAGAATAAAAGACAGCATGACAAAATGAAAAAAGGATAACACAGGAGGAAAGGTCTGCACCACATTATTTTGAGAAGGTGTGAAGCGCGGAATGAAGAAGACCTGTGAGAGGGCACGTGGAAGAACAAGCACGCGCCCATCGGACAGGAAGCGCGCCAGCAGGTGCGGTCGGCCGGAGGTTTCGTGCGGGCTTGTCCGTGCGACGGCTCTGGTAGCGCGCAGCTGTGTGTGACTGCGTCCGGGACAGCTTTCTCACACTGTACGGCGGCAGCTGTCACACCAGCCTGCCGTTAAAGGAGACGTCAGAATTGGTGACCTTCTGTGTAGCCGTTTTAATATTGGAGATGGAAGAAAGGATGCAACACTTTCAGCACATTAGGCTTCAGTACTTCAGGAAAAGTGAAAACTCAACTGAAAAGTGTGAACAGTTCGAGCAGCACGTGGAGAAGGCGCTGCGACCGGTCGGAGGTGCCGGAAGTGGTCTGCGTGCGGGAGGTTTCTCTCGGACGGTGCTCCGCGGTCGGGCGGGCCCGGGGAGGGCGAGAGGGACCGGACCGAGACGGTGACTGAGGGCAGCCCGCGCCCCACCACGCGGGAGACGGCCGATGTACTCAAAATACCCGAATCGGGGGTTAGTGGTGGAAATGAAAGGCGTGTCTTGTGGTTTACAGAAAAACTAAATGGACCGTTTGGCCAACCCCACTTGATTTTACTCATTACCAAGGACGCGGAAACTAAAACGGCAATTTGGCAGAAAGTGGAAATTAGAGATTTAAGGCACTCTGCGCAGTGTGACTTCTGGACGTCTATTCTAGGTGGACGTGTGTCCCCGCTCGTAGGCAGGAACGCGATCGAGCCAGCCCCACGCTGTCCCGGGAACTTGTCCCCGGCGGCTGGCCCGCTCTGACTGGACCTGTCCGGTTTGTCGGCACCCAGATGGTCCCGAGTGTCGAATACTCTGCATGTGCTCTAGACACAAAGTTATTTACAAAGATCTCCCTTGTGGCGATAATAATAAAAGTGGTCATTATTCCAGAAAAAGAAAACAGCCGGAGTGTCGCTCCGGAAGGGAGAGAAGTCACAGATTACGTGTGTTCACGAGGAAGGGCGGTAACGAGTGAGCTGAACCAGCCTGTGGTGGCGTGAATCGGTCTTAAAGCCCAAAGCTGAGTTTAGAAACATCACAAAAGCACACGTGCCACTTGATCGTATTTATTTATTTAAAGTCCCGAGTCACGAAACACCCGCTTGCTTCAGCGAGTTGTGACGGACCCGTCACAGCCCTGCGAAGGGCGGTCTGGGTGTGCGTGCGTCACCACATTCAGCCCAGCGGTGGCTTCGGCGAATGCGTGGTCCGTCAGGGTTTTCCCGGGAGACAGGACCAGTGGGAGAACTGCGTATCTTACCTGTTCGCATCGCCTGCCTATGCTTCACGTTTATGATAATTATGGGAAATTGTCTCTAGTGGTCACGGAGGCTGAGGAGTCCCTCGGGGGGCTGGGGACCAGGAAGGCCGGTGGTGAGACTCTGGCCTGAGCCTGGAGGCCTGGGGGGGGTCCCAGGGAGCTGCGGTGCCAACCCCAGACCGAGTCCTGGGATAAGGAGGGGAGATGCCCCAGCGCCCGCAGGCGGGAGGGAGGGAGGGAGTCCTCTTTCCTGCCTCTGGTCTGCGCCGGCCTCAGGGCTTGGATGCTGCCCCCACACGGGGAGGGCAGTCTGCTCTGCTGGGCCCACCGCCCACCCACCCTGGAGACCCCCTCACAGATGCCCTCGCAGGCGAGGGTCCGTGTGGGCGCCCCGGGGCCAGGCCTCCGACGGCAGAGTCATGGCCACAAGGGGCTTGCCTTGGGCTTCAGTGAATTGTGCGGTGCTTAAGGTTTTCATTGTTAGAGAAGAGAATTGGAGCAGTTATAGCAAAGTTTACCTTAAATTTAATGTAATTTTCAAGTATTTGAAATACTCCATTGTTTGGGAGAAGACGGGAAAAATGAAGCATTCACCATTCTCTAGATAGTGGTAAATGCTCATTTATGTTTTTGAATTCCTACTGTTTTAGAATTCTCGTTCTTTGCAAAGTTTAGTCGATGACTTAAGCATTTTAAATTTAAAGTATTGGCACTGTCCTTTTTACAGATTCCATTTCTGGGGCTCATGTTGGTGACAGCAGATTAGAGCAGATGCTTCTCTGCCACCGTCTTCCTCTAGGAATGAGAAAAGTGTGCGCCAGTTCTGGGAAGCACATTTGGAAAGCATTTTCAGTGGGTTTGTTTGGAAATAGAAGGGCACCTTGAAATTTGTGACCTGCACGAGGTTGACCCAGCGTCTAACCGTCTGGAACTCCTAAAACTGCTGCAGAGTTTTCCGGGTGCGGCTTCTCAGCCTTGTCGTCGGAGCTGCCCTTGGCTCCAGGGCGGGGGTGAGGGGCCGACCCAGGCGCAGCGGAGCCGGCAGAGGGAGGCAGCGGCCCCCCCCCAGGGACGCGGCGGGGGGCGGGGCCAGGCGCCACTGTGTGATCAGAGGTGCTCGCCGCCGGTGGGGGTGCGTGGTGGGTGCTGGGGTCGGTGGGAGCGGTGGGTGCCCTGCGTGCGTGCCTGCGGGTCTGCGCTGCCCCGCCTGCGTGTTGTTGCTGCGAGCACTCGCCGCCCAGAGTCAGCTCTGCTCCCCCCCCCGCGCCCTTGACCTCGCCCTGTCGGCCCCCGTCACTGGTCAGCACTTTTGAAAAGGAACCGGCGCTTGGACTTCCGATCCTCAGCGTGGTTTTCCCTCATCTTCGTCGCTTTCCTTATGTTTCAAGATGAAACCACCATCTGTGCCATCCGCGTGACTCTCCACACGCTCACCCGGGCAGCTCCTGGACGTCCCTCTCCCGTGCGGCCGCGGCTCTCGGGTCTGAAGCGGAGTTCTGTGTCGAGGCGTGACCGGACACTGACCCGTGCCGCCCGTGGGTCTCTGGAGGGCAGGGTGGGAGGTCCCGCCCTGGCCGCGGTGCCTGGGAGCCGCTAGCGTGCGCTTCCCCCGCCTCGCCTCCCACGGGGCTGCGTGGGGGGTGTCTGGCCGCTGCTGCGGAGTGACGCCCCGTGTCCGGTTGGTCCCCGCGCTGTCCGGTCAGAGTCGGTCTTCCCTCATGCAGGTGCCCCTGATGGCCGAAAGCCGGCTGATGGTCGCGGGTTTCGTTTGGTCGCTCTGCTTTGCTTTCGGAGAAGCTGCTGGCTTCAGAATGACAACAGCGGGTTGAGAATCTGCAGTCCCAAATGTTCCCTTCTGCCAGTTCTGTTTCTGCAAACACGTGGGCGGCACCTCGTCAGGGTGCCAGGCTGCTCCCTGCGTGGGGGCTGCCGGTTTCAGGTGCCGTCGCCGAGACGGCGGAACTGGTGCAGCGCCTGCCTCGCTGGTGTTAGCTGATAAGCAATCGCTGTTTCTTTCATTCAGTTTCTGTTCTTTTCTGCTGATTGAAGTATGTGACAATTTTGGGGAAATCTGTTTGTCTTTTGACCGAATCTATCTATCGTGATATGGAAGGAGACCGATACATGGATCAGGCTGAAAGGCACCGCAGGGCTGAGAGCGGCCCCCTGGGTCGCTGTGGCCGGCTGCCCCGCAGTCCCTTCTTGCCCCTTCTCCTTCCGAGCCCCGGGGGGCTGCTGGGCCATTCCCCGTCCCCTGGCCACGGGGAGTGCCGCCCGGCCCTGGAGGGGTGCTCTGGGCATGTGCCCCCCCCCCCCCCGGGGCCGGCTCCTGACGGGGCTTGCTGGCCTGGAGGCCGTGGCCTCGACTTCTCTGCTGCGGGCTGCACCTGCCCCCGCGGCCCCGAACGCCGGGCAGAAGTGAGTGTTCCTTACCTTCCCCCGACTCGCTCTGCCCTCCCACCTACACTCAATCCCGGCGCGGAAGGGGACGTTTTGAAGCCACATTCATTTTCTATTCAGTTCTGCCCAGACGGGCTCAGTGTAGCTCCGTGAAGGGGTGGTGGGTCCCAATGAGCCTGCGCTGCCCGCTCGCGGGGCAGGGTTCCTCGCCCCGTGTGGGGGTCCTTCTGCTTGTGAGTCACAGTGCCGCCTGTCTCCGCCGTGGGGCCCCCCGCGGGGCAGCGCGTCCGCCTGTGCAGGACGGCGCACTGCTGCGTCGAGAAACCAGCCGTGCGCACCACGGACGCTTTCCGTCATTGTGACAGATGAGTCTGGACCCTGTGTTCGTGCTCTAGTTCACAAGTTGGGGAGAAAGACCGTCTTGTTCGTTCGGGCCTGCATGGATGAGCTTCAAAGATGTGCACGTGAGACCCCGAGTCCCGGACGCAGACCAGCCCCAGTTACAGCACCGGCCCCTTCAGCTGCGCCTGCTGCTGCACCAGTGTGTGCGGGCATTGGGCTTGCGGGAGAGGAACAGCGCGGAGCTGAGTAGTGGAAACAAAGTATCACTCATTCAGATATCCCCCCGCATCCACGAAATGCGCAGGGCAGTGGGGTTGCACAGAAAAACAGGAAGAGCAGGGACCCTCTCGGGGACGTCGGAGTGCTCGGAGACACCCAAGGGCGTGTGCCTGTGCACACACACACACGGGGAAAAGCACCACACACGTGCATGGCCGCAGATACACCCCCGCTCACACGCGTGCACGGGCTCCTCCCAGAGGGCGGCCCCCAGGCCGGAAGCAGGGCTGGCGGGAAGGGGGCTGAGAGACTGAGGCTCCCTGAGGACGACGGAGCATCTGGAGACGGGGGGACTGGGGGGGGAGACGGGGGAGGGGGAGACGGGGGGCGGAGAGACAGGGGTCCAGCCATGGAAGAGGACTTGGCCAGGAAGCCACGAGACGCTGGCACGCAGCCGTGCCGGCAGCACACCCACGGAGGGGGGCGGGGCTGCGGGGACAGTGGGCGGGAGGACAGACGGACCTGCTGTCCTCAGGCACCGGGTTCCTCCGTGGGACGGGATGTCCAAACACAGCGGCTGTCCGGAGTGTGACACTGAAAGACGGTGACACTGCGGAGTGCGGGTGCCAACCTCGCCGGGGCAGCCGGGCCCTGCGTCCTGCGTCCAGACTGGACAGCGGGGCGGGAACGTACCAGGAGGACATGTTCCGGCCCAGCAGGGCCACTGTGGCGGTGGAGGCCGGGACCTGCGCCGCCCCCCCCCCCCCCCCGCCAGGCCTGTGTCGTGCTCTGGCCTTTGAGCTCTGCCACCGCCCCTCCCCCCGGGGCCGTGTGGGAGGAGGGTCCTGCACCGTCCGATGGAAGTCCCGGCAGACGGGGTGGCCCTTCGCAGCTGACAAGCGGCAGAAGGATTCAAACTCGGGACGATCTGACCTCCAAATCTGTCTACCGAGAAGTGCCCACGGTGTCTCTCTTGTTACAGAGATGTCAATAAACATAAAAGTCATTTAAACTGATGTCATAGCGAATTAAATTAATCTTGGTTTCAATTTGGTTCTAATCCCCTGTTGCCTCTTGAAATTCTTAGCATGAGACCTTTAATACCCATGATCGTGTAATAGCTCTACTACTTTTTTTTATTTTTATGTCTTCATCCGTAACGATATTTACCTTTTCCTGGTGAGATTCCGAGGAGGTCATGCATGTGAGCCCCGTGGAAGACCTTGTCTGGGGGGACTCGGACTGGGCCCACAGAGGTGGTCCCCAGACACCCCTGAACGCATCGTGTCCAGGCCAGTGGCGTGTCCAGGCCCCGAGTCACCGCATTTCCTTTGTCCCCGGCACGGGGCTGGGCTGCCTTTCCCAGACCCCCGCGGGACAGGCGGCCTGGGACCCAGTTCTGGCCCCTGTGGGAGATTCCTGGTGTCCTGTGCGCCTGCCGGGTCCCCTCCTTCTTGCTCTTCACTCCCCCTGGGTGACCTGGGTGACCTGGGTGGCCTGGGTGGCCGGCCGTGTGTTCACGATGGCAGAGTCGCAGGGAGACCCCCGAGTCCCTGAAACTCTGTGGCCCACCGGCCAGGGGACCCATGGAGGACTCCCATGAGCAAGGAATAAACTCGTCTGGGTCGATGACGGAGATTCGGGGTTACATTCCTTTAACGTGTGCCCCAGCCTCTGTGACCACAGACGTGACATCCGAAGTGGGCGGAGCTTGGTGGGCTCCCTCAGGCCAGAGCAGTGTGTTCCGAAGGCCCCCAAGCAGGTGCGCCGTGGGACCCGGCCCCCTCTGCGTATTTAAGACTCGCGTCTGCACTGTGCATGGTGCTGGGGGTCAGGCAGCCACTGGTGGGGTGACGGCCCCCCACCCCTGGAACGGGTGCTCTCCCGAGAGAGGGAGACGCTTGTACCCGTGACCCTTGGTTGTGACCATGTTTTGGAGGAAATCAAGGGGCTAATTTGATGGAAAACGACGAAGCAGTCGAGGGAGAGAGGGTGCGTGAGGCTGCGGATGAACCACCGCACCAGACCGGGCCTTCCAGAAGCACGAAACCAGCAGCAGCAGCAGCGTCCCGGTGTGGGGAGCAGCTCAGCCGCTGCACCACGCGGCCCGAGTCCAGCCCGGACCTCGCGCCCCGCTCTCCGATGGCCAGAGCCCGGCCGGCCCCTGCCCCGTACGGCCAGGTCGGGCCGAGGGGTGTCTGTCTGCACCCGAGGGTCCACAGGCCTTGAGGGAATTGACACCCACGTCAGCTTTCTAATTAGCAGGGTTTACTATTTTTTTTAAGATTTTATTTATTTTTTGGGGGGGGAGGGAAGGAAGGGGGGAGAGAGAGAGAGGGAGAGAGAGAGAGAGAGAGAGAGAAACATCAATGTGTGGTTGCTGGGGGTCATGGCCTGCAACCCAGGAATGTGCCCTGACTGGGAATCGAACCTGGGACACTAGGATTTACTATTTTTAAACTCCTTAAACTGCACACACTTGGCGTGTTAGTCGGCTGAGACTGACAGTGAGAGAAATCTTTCTGGCTGCCCACGGTTCACTTGGAAATTGCCACGCTCAGTGTCCTCGGAGCAGCCTCGACTCTGGCGGAGCCCGACTGGACCGCTCCCCGGGAGGAGGGCCTGTGAGGACGGCAGGGGGACGCCGCCGCCGCTTCCCCGGGCCTGCTGGACCAAAGCCCACTCACTCCAGGGCCGTGGGGCAGCTGTGGGAGCAAGGTCACGACCTCTGCCACGGGCGTGTGTCTGCAGGCGTGCCTCACCCCTGGAAGGCGGGTTTCAGAGGTTCGCCTCAGGAGGACGTGACCGAGAAGAAGGTGCTGCACGGGTCACGTATGTACACGTGTGTGTGTGCATGTATATGTATGTATATGTATATGGAGTTATATTGAGAAATCTCAGAATCACACTGGATGAGGTGTTTTAAGACACCGAAATAGATTTTCCATTTGCATATTTTATCCAAGATGCTACAAGAGGGAGCTTTTCACTTGTGGATGGAGGATTCTAGAGTCTTGGTGGGCATTTGGACATAACTTGGTAACGAGGGGCCACGCGCAGGGTGTGAGTGTGACGTCGTGTGACTGTGGCCCAGGCACCTGGGGGCCGAGAGAGGGAGGGAGGCCCAGGGCTCGGGCCGCCCCCGGCCTCGCCCCCCACCCCTCCCGGTGGCCCCAAGGTGCTCTGCCTACTCACTCTTGTTTGGCTTGGACGCTCTCCTTGGGTACGCTTAAAGCTGATCTTTTTCTGGCTTATGTTTTTTGAAAGCATAATGTCTCCAAGTATTTTGAAAATAAATACCACTTAACAACTCATACCAAAGCAATGGTACATTAGCAATGGCCGGACTCGTTCTGGAGAGACCGTGTGTGCCGGTTCAGGTCCCAGGCAGGGGCCACAGGTGACGAGTTACGTGGGGAGAGGGGACACGGCGCTGGTCTCGGGACACCACTGTTCCCAGAGCTCGCAGCTCCCTCAGCTCTCGGCAACCGAGGATGTGCCGCAGCCTGTCCCGGTGCCACCCCCCAGGGAGGGCTCGGGCCCACCTCCTCCCGCTCCGCGGGCCCTCCCTGGGCGAGCGTCTGGCGCCTGCTCTGCGCGCAGCACCGTGGTGCTCGCGGTCGCCTCCGTCTCGCCTGCTGGTGCCTGAAGCCCTGTCCTCGGAGGGCGACGCTCGTGCTGCTGGGCGTTTGGGTCGTTGGCGGCAGGAGCCCGGACAGAACAGGCCGTCACAGGTCCCCGGTGCAGCTCTGCGAGCTGTTTACCCTCTGGTCCTGCACGCCACCTTCTCCTCTGGTCACGCCGCAGTTGAAGTGGGTTTGTCCGCCACAGCAGTTCTGGGTCCACAGAAGAACAGGACGGGGAGTGCAGAGTTCCGCCCCCCCCATCCTGGGGCACACTCCCCAGTGCATCCGCATGCAGAGCTGGGGCGTCGCAGCCGGAACCGGGGCTGGGGCAGCGCTGCCCGCATGGGGCTCCCCTGCGTGGCGCGCACTTGGGACTTTTCCCCTCGCGTGTCCCGTGTCCGCCATCCCGGTTCGTACAGAGTCTCCCGCCAACCCACTGAGACACGCACTGAGCTCTGCCATTCACCTCCCCATGCCCCCAAACCCGGGCAGCCATTTTTAGTTCACTGTGTGCGTTACAGGTTTCTTGTAGTTAGTTACGTGTTTCCAACCCCTCCTTCATTTCCACCGCGGCGTTTGGTACAACCGACACGGTGTGGCTTCTGCGCAGAACGTTTCCTGACTTCTCCTGGGAGAGACCGCTCCACTCCCTGAGCGTTCCGTGTGGCTGTATGTTGTGGTGCCGACCGCCCTGGCCCACACGCGTATGTGCGTCTCCGTGTCTGCGCGCCCGCGTCCGACCGGCCACCACGAGTCCGCTCTCCCCGATGACCCCTGACCCCTCCCGGCGGCCCCCAGGCGCCGTGCCTCACCGGGAGGGGCCCTCTTCTCGTTCCCGGACACCCCCCCCCCCCCGCGTGTCTGCGCGTGCGTGTCTGCGGCCGTGGTGGTTCACCGGCTCGCTTTGTTCGCCCAGACTCTGAACAGTAGTTGTGTTTTGAGCTCTCCCTGCTGCTGCGCCGTGGCGCACCGTGAATAATTCATGCGATTTCAGCCGTCTCTGCCGAGGAGGGGATTTACGGCCCCCGCGGTTCTCTAACGAGCCGTGCGGCGGCGCGCACCCTCCCTGCCCGGTGTCGGGCGCGTGTGGGCGGCTTACCATGCTTCCCGCTGGGCTCCTCCCCGTGCTGGGCTGTGTTTGCGCGAGCAGGTGTCCGCTCCCTGGGCCCCAGGACGGAGCCTGGCGTCCCGCTGTGGCCGCCCACCTTGACGTGGGCGGGGTGGTGGGCGGGTGGTCCGTCAGCACCGACGCGTGGGGCAGGGGTCCTTCAGTTGGGCTTGCCGCGTGCTGCAGGGTCACGTGAGGTTTCTGTGAGACCGGGTGGGGGTCGGGAAGTTTGCGGACCCGAGTTTCCGGTCCGGAGGGGAGCTCTTTGGAAGCTCCTTTCTCCGGCTTTCAGGCCGAAGGCCCGTGCCCGTGTGGGCTCGCCCGCCTTCAGGGCCGCAGCGCAGCCCGACGTTGCGCTCCCCTCCCCCGGGACACGCTCCCGGTCAGCACGGGTGTCGGTGCGGCTGGACCGCGATGGCGGGGGCCTGGCGGGGGCCTGGCCGGGGTCCTCTGTGAGCGTCTGGCAGGCGGCGGCCTGTGGTCGCGCCTGACGATCAGAAACGGTCTTCGCTTCCACAGCGAGTTACTCTCAGTCGAGCACTGTTCGCAGCTGTGAGGCGGACGTCAGCCTCCGTGACCACGGGAGGTGGAGGTGGGGTTGGGGTGGCACGTGGGCGTGTTTGGTTCCGGTGAGTGCAAGTGGGCGGCCGTGACGCGTTCACCGCCCACCGCCGTGGCCCTTGCTGCGGCCGCACTGGGAGGTGCCCTACGCACAGCCTTCGGCCTTCTGCGCGGACTGGGGGACTGGGAGCCATCGCGCTGTGGGGTGGGCACGCCCAGCCGCCTGTGCGGGGCCGGGTGCGGAGGGAGCGTGCAGGGCCCCTGTCCGAAAGTCGCGGGTCCCTTCAGAACAGGGAGTCGCAGGGGCAGGTCTGCGACCGGCAGTCCCGGCCACCCTGAGGACTGACCACCGGCGTGGAGGGGGCGAGTCCGGCCGCCCCGTGCCCTTCCCAGTCCCCACAGACGGAACCGTCCCTGCTGCTGGGGCTGGGGCTGGGGCTGTGAGTGGGGGTCCCCTGCGGCCCTTCACTGGAACAGGAGCCTGCTGGAGGTGACATGTCCACTAGTCCTCGAGCCACTGTGGGCACTGGATAAACTGCCATTTGGCTGGCGGCAGGTGGGCTGACTCCTCCGCCATGCTGGAAACCGGCAGGAACGCCGCTCGGAAACTGGTGGTCGGTGCAGGCCCCTGTTCGGGGTCAGCAGAGGTGTGCCGGGCGGTGTGAGGGGACAGGCGGGCCGCAGCCACAGGGGCCTGCTGTGAGCAGTTTGAACCGTGACGGCTGACTTCTGTTTAATTTGGGGTCGTGGCCCACGTGCTTTGAAATGGGAAGCTTCAGCCAGCCTGCGTGTTTCTGTGCTGGGCTTGGGCGGGAGACAGTCTGGGGGAGCGAGGCTAGGGGGGACGGGGACGAGCCCACGGCGGGTTCAGGGAGATGCCGCGCCCCCTGCGCCCCGGGCCTGGGTGGGGCCGGGGGGCGCCCCTCCGGCTTTGCCCCAGGAGCCAGCCCTGCCCTCCCTCTCCTGTCTCAGGATCCCGGGAGTTCCTGCTCCCCTTCCCACCCAGTGCCGCCGCCGCCCAGGGAAATGGGGGGAGGACTCGAGTGCCAGAGTGTTTGTGCCGGGTGTCGAGGGCGCTGCGGGGGCCCGAGGGCGACCTCCCGGGACCCCAGCGAGGTGCGCGGGCTGCCAGGGAAACCAGGCGGGCTGGGACGCCGCCTGTGCCCGGCCCCTGGGGGATGCGCTGCCCGGCCCCGGAGCCACGACGTGGCCGTGCTGTGAGCGGAGGGAGCCCGGCCGGGGACCGGACTGTGTCCAGAGTGGGGGCAGTGCCGGAGCGGGGGGCGGGGGGGCAGCAGGGCCGAGAGTGTGGGGAGAGGAGGGCGCAGAGGTGGGTTGCCAGGTGTGTGCTCTGTGGACGTTCCCGGGGGCACGCAGCGAGCAGGCTGGGGTGGCCTGCGGACGGCTCTCGGGGTCTGTTCGCCGGAGCCTGGGTCTCTGTGGGCTCGGGGGTTGTGGAACTGGCTCTCGCCCCTCTGTCTGGACTGTCTCGCCAGCCCCCACCTCCCAGGACCTGCATCTGCCGTCCGTGACCTGCTGTTCCCAACACGGTGGTGCTCACTCCTCGGGCTCAGCGCCCCCGCACCTGCAATCTCCCGTCACCGCCTGTCTTCTCGGCAGGGACACTCCTGCAGCGGACGGCGTCGTCACCTGGACGAGGGCCGGGGGTGGCGGACGGCGCGGGGCCTCTTCAGAGACGTGGGCTCGTCCCCAGGGACCCGGGCCTCCCCCCCACACGGGGCTCACGTGTCTGTCTCGTCCTCTCACTGTGAGTGAGGAGGAGGGGCAGAACCTCGTGCAGGGTGGGGGGCCGGTCGGTCTCTCGGCCGCTGCAGACAGAGGGTGGGCTTCGTGCGGAGACGGGAGGGGAGCTCCTTAGCTCTGGACAGAGTGGGTGTGACCTAGACTCAGGTTCAAGATCACTCCAAAACGGTGCCATTCTCTGTGACTATTTGTGGCTGATGCATTAATGTTTTATGTGTTTTAAATGAAGTTATGAATAGCAATGAACTGTGTCCAAGAGAGAGCAGTGTTTCTAAATATACGTGCCCACGCTGAGAGGTCCGGCGGCAGCAGCCCCCAGACAAACCCTGTCTTCCCGAGTGTCGTTTCGGCAGGAGGAGGACGAGGCCTCGGGCAGACGCAGAGACGGCCGTCCCCTTTGCTCCTGCGTGAGGACCGAGTCGGCGGCCAGACCGCCGTCTCGCAGACGCCTGGGCGTCCTCTCCGTGGCGCTGCGCTGCTGCGTGCGTCTGTGCGTGGCGGTGGGACCTGGCTTCTCGTGCCCCTCCCCCCCCACCCATTCGCCTTTGCTGAGGCTCCGGTGCCCTCCCAGCCTGCCTTGCCCCTGCCCTCCCGCCGGACCCCAGGCCGACCCGTCTGGGGCCACCCCTGGGCTCTGTCCTGCTCGGTGATGTCCCCCAAGGCCCCGGGCGGCACGGAGGCGGGGCAGGGGCTTCCGGAGCAGCTGGCTGTGTGAGCAAACTGAACGCTGTGCAGCCGGGCGGCCCATCTCCCCCCCGCAGGACCGCATGGAAACTGCTGGCCATCGGGGCTGCCCGGCCTCGGGCACTTCCTCCCCAGCAGACAGGAAGCCTCACGCTCAGACCGCCCCCGAGTCACGGGTCCGGAGGGGTCGCCCCCGCCGCGGCCTGCTGCCCTCGGACCTCCTTGTGGTGTTTCGGCGAGATGGGGGGCCACTCTGCGCACACCTGCCCCGTCACAGCAGGCCCTCCCTTCAGCCGCCGACAGACACCAGTGTTGACAGACACAGGTAAACAAACAGAATAAGTGAAAACAAAATCATAGCAGTTGAAAGGCTGTTGAGTTCAGAAGCTTTTCTTTTAAAAACGCGTTGTCTTTCCCCTGGGGCACTCTTCAGCCATGCGTCTTCAGATGGCGTCTGCTCGAAACGCTCTGAGTGGGGAGTCACCGCGCGTGCAGCTGTGGGGACACTGCGAGTGGGTGGGGCGGGGGTCCCGCCTGAGCACAGAAGGCAGGACGGGCGGGGGGGGGGGTCGGCAGTGGGCTCCCGAGACCCTTCCAGCGCAGGAGTGCACCCGCCCCACAGAGGCTGGTGTGTCTGAGGCGCCGGGGACCCGTGTCCCCCTCGAGCGCTGATCGGTGGCAGCACTGACGCTGGACGCACGGCAGGTGCAACGAGGGTTTGGGGGCCTTCTGTTTCTTCCCCGGCCGCGCACTGTCACTGCCCCCCCCGCCCCCCCCGTGGTGCGTGGTGGACGTGGGCCGGGGGACGTGGGCCAGGGGACGTGGGCCGGGGCGCCGCCGCCCTTCTCGGTGCCTGTGCTTCCCCCGGACGGACGGGAGGACGCTGGCACGGAGGCGCGGAGAGCAGAGGCGCTCGGGGCAGAGCCACTTTCATATGATTCGTGTGAGGGTTTTTTTTAATTCACATCCAGTTCAGAACTCTGATTGACTCCGTCAATTTGCGAAGGAGTTAATCTGGCCACCAGGACGCCACGTGGTTGCCAGTAGGTTCGCAGGAGGACAGTGTTTTCAAAACAAGGGCTAGGAATCCGTCGTCATTTCGCAGACTCGCTGGACTTCCTCGGAAGGGAACGGGGCGGGGGGGTGGGGATGCGGGTGCACCTTCCTGGAGCCCCAGGGAGTTCTGAACGGCCCTCCCCGACCCGGAGCCCGCAGAGCCCCCGCCGGGCTCGGTGGGTGTTGGTCCTCGGCCCAGACCCGGTGGGCCAGCAGGGCGGCCGCAGGGTGTGTGGCAGGCAGGCGCACCCTTGAAGTCACTAGCAGAGAACTGCTAAAAATTACCTCAGTTTCTCAGACTTGAAGTGCCCTAGTACTTCTACGTCCTTTTTCGTCAGCCAGTGGGTGTGGGGTGCCGCCCTCCCGGGCCCTTTACTTCACAGAGGGGAGGTGACACTCGGGTCACTGCACTGAGGGGGCGGGGGCTTCGCTCCTCCCAGATCTCTGTCCCCCCCCCCGTGTTCCGGCTGCTGGGCCCCTCACTGGGGGGGGGCGGGGACAGACACGCTGCCCTCCCCCTCTCCGCAGCCCGGGGGCTGGCAGAGGCGGGGGACTGGCCAGACCAGTGCAGAGGTGAGTGCTGGGTCGCCCTGCAGCCGGAGCAGGGAAGGGAGGGACGTGGCCCCACCCGACGGGGGCAAGTGTGCCTCCTGAGTCCCGAGTTCCGGGCGGAAGGGGGGGAGGATGCGCTGGGAAAGGCACGGCGGCCGTTCAGCTGCTCCCACCCCCACTGTGTGCAGAGCCGGCCGGTGCCCACACAGTCGCAGGCTGTTCCAGGCCCTGGGGACACCGCCCTGGAGCTCGGAGCGGGGAGGGCCCTGGGAGCAGGCCTGGGGGTGTCCGGGGGGGGCGGGGGCCTGCCCACTGGGACCTCGTGGTTGTGGCAGAAGGCACCTGGCCACATGAGCGCCAGCTGCCTCATACAGGCAGCGTGCAGCCATCGAGAGTGACGGAGCCGGGCGGTGCCGTCGGACTCTTTTCCGGGAGCTTCTGTGGGCACGCACCTGCAGCAGGTGTGCGTGACGGCCAGCTCCCCAATTCCTGGCTCAGAGGGAGCCCGCCTGCCGTGTCCTCGGGGCGCTGGTGTCAGTGAGGCACCTGCGTGGTGACTCCCGGCCCTGCCTCCCGCCTCGGAGAACACCAGCACCCCGTGCAGCAGGCCTCCTGCAGCGCCTGGGTGCCCTGGGTGCCCTGGGTGCCCTGGGTGCAGGGAGAGCCCTGGAGGCCTGGAGCGGGGTGACCAACGTGTCGTCCTCGTCCTCACCCCCACCGCTGGAGCGCGAGCGTGAGCAGGCTCCACCCCCGTGCCGCCTGCCCTCCTTGCGGCTCTCCGTGGCTGCCTGCTGGTCACTCCCTGTGGTCACGGCTCAGCGACTGAGGCCTCGAACGTGGGACCGTGAGGACAAGGTGTGTGAACTTCCCAGAAGTCTGCCCCAGGCAGGGGTGCGGGGAGGACCTAGGAGACGGGAGGGCCCCGCAGAGCTCCTGGGGCCCAGGCTGGGCGGGGGGTGGGGTGGGGGGAGGGGCTGGTGCAGGGTCAGGGTCAGGGCTGGCCGGAGGCCGTAGTGAGCGCGCCCGCACACGTCACACTCCCTGGCTGTGACGTCAAGTCAGGACTGCACCGCCGTGGTCCGGAAGCCTCCGTGGGCCTCAGAGATGCCGAGAAGAGCACTTGGAGGAGAAGGGGGGGGCAGGGGGTGTGAGGAGAAGTCCACGCCCCGGTGAAGGGTCAGGACCACATGTCTTTTAAGGTGTTAAGTTTGCAGCATTCGGGCAAAATGTCACAGGTTTACTTTTATAATGGGTCACAAATAAGAGTCCAGCACAAGTCATCGGGCACAAAAGGTCATCCACCCCTCGCTTGGTTTGCTTTATGAAGGAGTTAGAAGTTTGGGTCAGTGCCCACGGTAACGGCATTGTTAAAATGCTTCATTTTTTTATACTGGGCTTACTTTTGTATAATTTATATACCTTTTAAGAGTATTTTTTACAGTGAAGGATGAGTTAAAGGCAATCTTTTTTCTATGTTTTCTGTTCCTCAGATGTTGGTTTTCCCCTCTAGCAGAGGCATGCCACACGCCTGCTTTGTAACATCTGGGGAGCGCAGGCTCGCGCCACAGAACGCTCACACACATGTGCTGGGGGCGGGGGGCGCCCACAGGCCCGCAGGCGACTCCCAGACTCGCGGACGGACGGTGTGAGCTTGTTTGCACCGAGTCACAGCGCTGCCTCCGCCCCAGTTTCAGAATGTAGGAGGTGATGCAGGAGCCCCACCTCATCAGAACGAGGAGTGGGTTAGAAATAAGTCAGCGCAGAACCGCAGCTCCCGGAGCGGAGACGGCTTGGCCGCACCGCGCCCTTGGTTCAGTGCTGGACGCCCACGTCACGCGTGCGGGACGGACGGACGGACGGAAGGAAGGAAGCGCTTCCTTTGTGAAAAGCGAGGTGGCTGATGCCGAGGTGAAATGCAGGTGCGGACAGGTGCCTCGGGGGAGTCTGGCGTCCCCGGGGGCGGACCCCCACCCGCAGGGGCCGTTCTCCGGGCGCAGGAGCCTCTCCCCGACTCCCTCCGCCCCGACCACGTCGGCCAGCAGCACCCGAGCCCCCACCGTTTGCAGTGGCCCAGCCTCTTCCGCACGGAGCACGCCAGCCGTCGGGAGTCAGAGCAGCGGTCGGAGCCCGAGCACGGCTCCCGCTGGCCTGGAGTGTGGGTGCCGTCTCCGCGTGCAAGGAGGCGTCGTGGTGTGCCGGCACCGTCGGTGTCAGGACTGCCCTCCCCGCCGTGGGCTGGTGCCAGAGCCGGAGCGCTGTGGTGAGGCGAGCCCCTCCCTGACCCAGGTGCCGGCCGCCAGCCGCCCAGCGGGCGCGCGAGGGTCGCACCGGGACGTCGCAACTCCTCCGCGGAAGCATCCCCTGTGGTTCCACCGCTCCCACTCTGAGTCGTTGGCAGTGGTCTGACTAACGAGCGTCCCGCCCACCGCGCGCCTCAAGACGCCACTGAGCACCAGCCACAAAGGCCGCCGTCCTCGCGCCCTGACCGGCGGTGTGCACGGGGGTCCGGAACAGGAGTTCATGGAAGATGTTGCTGTTCTGTGGCGGGGGAAGCCCATGTTGTTCCGTAAACTGTCTGTAGGGATTATCTGAACGTCTTCGCTGGTTGTCCGGGAGCGTGGGGCAGGGGCCACCGCGCAGTCCCCGAGGGGCCGGGCGCGTCACGTGAGAAAGGCCCTCCACCAGCTCGCGGCTCGGGGCCCGGGCCCCGGCTCAGAGGCCGCGCTGCCGGTCGGAGAGCTCGCCCGGCACAGCCGCTGCGCCAGCGTGGATCACACACACACACACACACACACAGTGGTGACATGCGGGCCTGGCAGCCGGGGCAGGGAGGGGTGTCGTCACGCGTGACGGACATTTCAAAGCGTCCTCTGCCTTCCGTGATCACAAAGTCCCCATCGCAGCGGCCCCAGAGGCCCCAGTGCTAACGTGAGGGTGACCCACTCCCCCCCCACGTCCCCACCCGGGAGGAGGCGTCCCTGGAAAACCAGCCAGGTCTGCGCTGCGGCCCCGGGCACCTGTGGCCCCTGGGCACCTGCGGCCCCAGGCACCTGCGGACCCTGGGTAGCGTCTGATCCCAAACGCGAGACACCTGCCCCCCCAGCCTCCGTTCCTGACGGCCGAGTGACTTTGAGCCAATGGCCTGTGATGATACTTGTGGAAGAACAACTGTCAGATTTATTTTCTCCTCAGTGTAAAAAATGATATTTGTATAAATTTTTACAGTGTGTCGAGATAAGAGCCAAGTTACTATGTATTCCCATTATTGAAAGCATTGAAGCTTGGGAGTATCTATTTCCCGTTGAAAGAGTGTTTTCAGTTATTTTTCCCTCACGTATTTAGGATGTGTAATCTGTCTCTAAACTCCACGGAGAATCTCCCCATCACCTGCGTTCTGTTCGGGGGTGCGCCGAATGCATGTCTTGTTCACCAGGGCGGGCGATTCCGTGTCATTGGTGCGGCTGACTGCCTGGGGGTCGCTGCCAGCGTGCGTTCATTGCGTTTTCACTCGTCGTTCCCAGAGGACGTGGGAGGGACTAGGAGGCGCCCCCTCGCACCCCGGCACGGGGGTTGGGGGGCCCCCCAGGGAGGCTGTCCGAGTGCCCGAGGGAGACCGGGGGCCGCCGCCCTGGGGCGGAGCTCTGTCGGCGACCACAGCCCATTCCCCCGGCCGTCGCCCAGAGCAGATGGGGGGCCAGGTGTGATCGTCAGGTGTCAGAACCGTTGTCACGGCACGGAAGTGTCATCGTCGGGAAAGTGCGACCACGCCGCCCCGGAGGAGCCCTGCAGACCCCGCTCGGCCTCTGCACAGAGGCGGGACGGCCACGTCGCGGCGAGCTTGCCCGCACTGTGCTCACGGCAACTCCGGAGCCGCGGGCGCGGGGCTGCCTGCCCTGCGCTCCGTGCCGACGTGGCAGGGCGTCCCGGCCCCTGGACGTCACCAGGCTGGGCGGCCAGGGCCGGGAGTGGCCGTCTCCGCGGCTCAGCAGCTGTGTTTCTGAGATCGTCGCATCCTGCCCTGGGTCCCCAGCCCCGGCTCTCTCCGGAGCGCGGCGGCACACTCGTCGCCGTTCGAAGGTGGCACGTGGGCGACGTCCCCCAGGGCACTGTCCTGCAGGGCCAGCGGGCCGGCTCTGCTCCGGGGCCTGCAGCAGCGTGGTGGCCGCACGCTCAGAACAAGAGCCACAAAGGACACGCGCGGGGGCGGGGGGGGGCCGATGTGGCGGACGCGTCCCACTGTGTCCCAGAGCCCGTCCTTCTGCCCGGCTCGCCAGGGACGGGGTCTTGGTTCCTGTCAGCGAAGGCCACGCCGCGTGCCGCCAGGAGGAGGCGCTGCGGGACCCGGGAGGAGAGTGGGTTTTGGGGGTGCGCGCTGCTTTTGCTCAGTGGGGTGTCAGCAGATCGCACTGAGGGGAAAAGACACAGACACAGCATCTTTTCCGGGCTGAGACGCATCCCCACCCACTCGGACAGGGGCCAGCCTCCACCGGCAGCTCCCCCCACCCGCCCCGTGGGACCCGGAGTCGCTCATACTCGCTCGCGCCTCGGAGACTCGGGCGGCGGGGCTCCTGCGCGGGCACCTGTGGGGGCCGAGCCCCTGCGCAACTCTGGGATGAGCAGGGCCGGCAGCAGGGGGCTGGAGGGGACTGTGCCAGTGGAGCACCCAGGCCGGAGTGGGGTGCAGCGTGACTCCTCGAGCTGATCAGTGTCACAACGAGATCCCTTCCTGGCACATCCTACGTCCCAGCATCTCCCTCCTGGAACCGAGTCTCAAGTGAAACCCCAGACGCAGGCGGGCGGTCGGGCGTGCGGCCACGGTGCCGCCCTCACACCGGTCCTCCAGCCGCTCCCCGTCCGTCCCTCAGGGCGTCCTCGGGCGGCCAGGCTGAGCAGACACCTCCGAGGTCCCTCGCGGGGTGGTGGCACTCCCGAACAGGACTCCGCTCGGAACCAGTCAGGATTGACCGTCTGAGCTCAGATGGAACTTCCCAAGCGCCCCACCGGGCACGTCCGTCCGTCCGTTTGTCCGTCCGGGACATCCCACCCGCAGGAGCGCCGGCGCAGGTCCCCAGAGACCGGGGCGTGGGCGTCCTGGTGGCATTTAGCAGAGGCGTCTCTGTTATTATTCAGTTTGCATTTTGAAAGCATTCATTGTAAGTTAATGAATCAATTGATACTCCAGGGAACATTTAATCAGATTTACCGCCTTATAAATTTATATGGCTTTCAGCTGAGTAACCCGGATCACAGTTATTAGCAGTCGCATAATTACATTTCTGGCGATGGCGGACATGACCACAGACGGGAGGCGTCGGTAACGTCCCACGCGTCACGCGGACATGGCGGCTTTGACGCCCACCGTGACAGCACACCCCTGACTCCCAGGCGCTGGTGCTCATTCTGTTTCGGGAGGTCTGTGTGACTGGGAACCTGAGCCCTCCGTAGGAGCAGGAGGGCAGACACACTGAAAGGGCGATTAATTAAAAAATGTTGGAATTCGGAGAGTTTGAAAGGCCACGGGGCCCAGGTAGCCGACAGCCCGCGGCCGGGACGGAGGAGGACTCCTGCCCCCCCGCGGCACCTGCCAGCTGCGTGTTGAGTGAGTGGCCTTCAGGCCACCCTGTCACCATCCTGTCCACGCCAGCCTGGCCACATGCCCCCTCCCCCGCCACTTCTCCCGCCACCCCAGAGCCCCCGCCTCCACCGGACCCTCCCCCTTGCCAGCTCCTTCAGCTCCTGACCGTCCACCCGCCGACCCTGCCCTCTGCCTGGCCACCTCCCCCCCTCGTTGGAGGCAGGAGCCCCGGCCACGTGGCTTGCTCTGGTCGGCAGGAACCCCCCCCCGATGCTGCAGAAGCGCCGGCTGGTGGCCCCTGTACTGCCAGCAAGCCTGCCCGCTGAGGGAGGCATGGCCGCGTGGACCGGGACCGGAGACGGGGCCGTCCTGGCTAGTGCCCCGCGCCACGGGGGCCCAGGCCCTGGACAGACCAGCAGGCGCCCCTCCCTGCCGGACCAGTCCCGGCGCTGACACCCAGAATCCTAAGCAAGGGCACGGTGGTGGGTGAAGTCACGAGGTGCTGGCGAGTTTCCAGTGCCGCACGCAGTAGCCGCTGCAGGGACCTGGGACTGCCCGCCGCCCCCCCCCCCACCATTTCCTTGTCTGCGAGTGACCGGACCGGAGGTCACTGGGCGGCCGTGGGCCTTGGAGACTCCCCTCCTGTCCTGCCGGGCTGGGCCCCGTCATGTTGTGACCGAGTCTCCTCTTCCCTTGGAGTGGCCCGTTGGCTCAGTGCTGGGAGCCTCTGCCTCCTCGTCTGCCATCGATGGGCGGCTGTGCCGGGAGCCACCGCAGGAGCTGGTGGAGGGGTGCTGGGTGCCGTGCGTCTGGGGTGCTCTCACAGGTGCACGCACATCTGCAGTTGTCTCAGAAGACCAGCGTGAGGCGCCAGCGCAGACTCTGACACGCAGTCGATGCGAAGGGAGGTTATTGCGGTCACCTTCTGAGTTCTAAATGAGTGAAAACAGACTTCCGACCTCCTTCGAGAAGCCTTCCCGGGTTTCCCAGCCAGAGCCAGTGCCTCTCTGTCGGACTGCCTCGAAGAGCCGCGGTCTCACCAGCCAGGGGCGGCCGAGGGCAGAGTTCCTCCTTCGTGGCTGTCCCCACGGACCGTGAGCCTCCGGGAGGCCAGGACCGTCCAGTTCGCATGTCCGTTCGTTCATTCACTCACTGGCCTTTTATGTCTTCCCGTGGCTCTTAGCCCAGCTTTCCCCCCAATTGGACTTTTAGAAAACAGGCAAGATTTCACATTCATGGGACCCTGTATTTTTCCCGAGGTTGATGATTATCAAGGTGAGGAAACACGCGACGTGTTCCTTCAGGGGACTTCCAGCAGCGCTCTGGTGCGGCAGTTACTTTCCTTTTCACTCCGAACCAGGGTATCTTGGGGGGCAGTTTTCCTAGCGGAGTTTGGAGAGTCTCCGAAGACAGGCAGTGTCTGCTGCAAAGGGCTTCGCTGCGCAGGGGCCTGGGGACCTGAGATCAGCTGTGGGTGCCTCGGGCTCTGCCACAGAGCGTGTCGGGGGGTGGGGGCAGCTCTCGATGGCCCCCCGAGGAGCTGGCGAGCCCAGCGAGTTCTGGGAAGCAGCTGCGGGGAAAAAAGAAAGGACCCAGTGAGGTTTTTCACCGAGGATTCCTCCCCCCGAGGCTGGCGGTTGCTCTCGCAGACACAGCTCCCTGGCGGGCCGAGGGCTGATGGCCTGTGTGTGGGGGGGACACCTGCCTCTGCTGGGCGCAGGCAGCCCGTCGCCCGAGGGTCCCCGACTCTGTGCCCCACGCGCACCAGGTACGAGGGGTGCGGAGCTCGCAGGCCGGAAGCAGGACTGTTCACGTGCCGAGTGCGCCCAGATCGGACACGGCACACGCCCCGTGTTTTAGTGAACACACAGACGGAGTCCGCTGATGTCGTGCTGGGTGAGCTTCCGAGACAAAAGTGCTGTTTCCCAGAGACAAGCAGCTTTAACCAGCCAGAGCGAAAATGGCTTCCTGTGCTCGGAGCCGTCAGCGTCGATGAGTTACGGGGTCCGTCGCCACCCAGGGAGCGGGCGTGTGCAGGGCGATGGGTGTGCCCCCTTACCCCCCCGCCCCGGGGGCTGCTTTGTGCGGAGCAGGGCCCCCCCGCGCTGCCCCCTTGGAAGTAGGTCCGTCCATTTCCGCAGGACCCGCTCCTCCGGGGACTCCTGTCTCCCGGGTTTGCATCCTGTGGAGCTGACGGCTTTGAGGTGGGCGTTATTGATCGCCCGGGAGCCTGCTGGTTGCCAGGGGAAATGAGGTCCTGACTCCACTCCCTGCAGCCCAGCAGGGGCTTTGGTGAGCTCGTGCGCTCCGCCCCTTGCTGCGAGGCTTCCTTTCCCCGCTCGCCGTCCGGACGCCGGACACCGGGCACCGCTGTGGCAGAGGCAGGAGGTCCCGTCTGCAGCCCGGATGGAGGCCGAGGGGGTCACAGAGAAAGGGGGCGCCTGGGGGCCTGCGCCCCGCTCCGCGTCACCCAGCCCAGAGCCCCTGCTGGCTTCTGGCTGCCGTGCAGCAGTGCGCTGCGGAGTGGGCGGTTTCGACCCATGCGTGGCTGGTGTGGGGCCGTTTCCGGCGAGCAGTGCGGGCGTGGCCCAGCCTCAGCCCGGGTCTCGGGTCCACAGTCGAGGTGCCCGCTGGCGTCTCCCCCTCCTCCTTCCGGAGGTCGGCAGAAGCCGGCTGCCCGTGGCTGTCGGGCCAGGTCCCCACTCCCAGGGCGGCCCCCCCCACGGGCGCTCGGGGGAGGGGCCCCTGCGGCCTCACCTCCCCCGCAGGACTCACCCCCCCCACGAGGTCGGGCCCGGTCAGCGTCAGAGTCAGCGAGCAGGCCCGTGCCCACCGCCTGGCCTGGCCTCCCGCCCTGCAGGGAGGAGGTGACGCTGGGCTGTGTCCCCCGGGGCCGTCACCCCCACACCTGGAACTGACCCTGGCACCTGACATGCGGCACGTGGAACTTTCCTGAAAAACAGATGAGCTGCTCCTCGTTGTTTGATTTATTACAAGAAGTGAAATTTCAAGTACACTGTCACTGACTACCTTACAGATGAATCGTCCCATTGGTCCCGACAGGTCTCCCGGCTTTCGGGGGGCGGCCCCAGCACCTGAGCCCGTGACAGTGCGGTGGCCGGAAGGGTCAGCAAGCCCGTTTCTAAACCGCACCTGCCGACGACAGGAGGCCGGTGGCTGCCATCGCTTCCTCCCAGCCTACGACAGCAGCTTGGGGGCAGCTCGGGGGGAGCTCGGGGGGCAGAGCCACGGCCCTCCCCAGGGGACGTGGGGGCTGCGCGTGCTCAGTGCGCCGGCTCACGGGCAGGTGCCGGCTTCTGGCGTCGCCAGCCCGGCGGCAGCCCCTCGGGATGCCCCGGGCCCCTCTCGTCTCGCCGGCTGGGGCTTGGCCTCCCAGGGGGGAGGTTCAGGGGGGAAGGGGGCTTCCGCTGTCCTCACCCGCAGAGACTGCAAGTCCTGAGCTCTGTCTCTCTCTGGCTCGGGCTGGGCTGGCGCTGGGGGCGGGGCGGGGCCCGGGGTGGAGAGCTGGGGCAGGGTCGCGCTGGGGGCCAGGCAGCCCCCCCCCGCCCCCCCCCCGTGAGAGGTGCCGGGACACGTGCCTCCGCCTCCGTGGGGGCGTGCCGTACTCCTGCGGACTTCGCACTCGCGAGAGTCTGGTTTACACGCTCAACAGGGGTGACTTCACACTCCTACGCGCCCCCGCAGAGACGGCTCCGGCGCGCATGCGCGCGTGCCTTACACGGCGGCGTAGCGCGGGCGAGTCCCCCTCGGTAGGTGTCCAGGGGTTACCCGTGGGACCCGAAACCCCGGACTGGGACCCGACTCTGCAGGCAGACGGGAGGGCGGGTTGCGGGAAGGAGCGGCCGCTTCCCTCCCCCCACCCCCATCCCCCATCCCCCACCGCCGCGCCAGGTTCCGCCCGGCTGCGGGCAGCGCCGTCACCGTCGCCGGGGACAGCCTGGCCCGGGACGGACCCGCCCCCGCCGCCCAGCTGCGCCTGCCGGGCCCAGACGCCCGTCCTCGGTGCAGTGGGGGACGGGCGGCGTGGCTCCCCTCGGACGGTGGCTGCGCGACGTCAGTCACGGCGCCGCCCTCCTCCGCCCGAGAGCCCACCCGAGTGGCCCGGGCCGGCGCCGGCGCTCGCTCCTCCCCCCCGGAACCCAGAGGGCGCCCGGACGTCTTCCTCCGACACACCCTGCGGGGCCCCCCCCTTGATGACGGGTTGCATCTTTAACCGAACGCTGTTACAACGGCACCGCCGACCCTTCGACGCCAGCGCCCCCTGTTCCCGTCTGCTGCCGGCGCCGTCACGGGGCGCTCTTGGTGCAGGCGTTTGCGAGGGGCCTCGCCTGCCGCCCTCGGTCCCCACCGAGCACGGCTCGTCCCGCCCGGCCTGCCGCAGCTGCCTCCGTGCTCTCGGAGGGCCGTGCCTCGGGGCGCTGCTCTACCACGCATTGAAGTAACGTGTGTGTATTGGAGTAACGAGCAAGCGACCAAGAGGAAGATTCCGGGTGCTGGCCTCATGGACTCCAGGGGAAAAGGAGCTCGTGCCCGGTGCAGACCCGAGTCTGCGGCAGCCTGGCTGACTGACAAGTGCTAACCCCTGTGTTTCAGCAGTAGGGCGGGGGAGGAAAGGGAAAGGTCTCCTTGGAGTCTTTGGTCTCTACATTATGGATGAGTTCGAGGGAGTCACAAGAATGTAAAGGGCCCCCGACTCCTCCAAGTAAAGATCAAGTTCGACTTCAAGGAGTAAAATCAAGGAGTGGGGGAATCTTTGAAACGCTGCGCTGTGCTCGCAGTACCGACTCCTCCCGTTCCTGGGGAAAGTCTGGCGGCCACCCGGAGGGACACCGTCGCTCGGCCGTGGCTTCACCTGGCTGGTCGACGCACCTGAACGTTGCTCTCCTTTCAATTCATCTGTCCCTCTACAAAACACAGCCAGGGAGTCACCGCATTCCTTGAATGACCGGGGGAGTTGTCACCTGTGTCAGTGCGAGAACGGGTGCGTAGTTACAAGGCCAGGGACTCACTCGGGCAGTGAGCACAGAATACGAACCTGCAAATACTTTACCTGTCACCCCCACAGTGCAGCTGGGGGCGGGGGGCGCCCTAGGGTGGGGGCCGAGTCACCAAGCATTTCCTTTCCTCTCCCGGTCTGCGGGACGGGCCGTGCCAGCCCCTCCCTCACAGGCGTGTCCCGAGGACAGGAAGTCACCGGTGCAGGCGACTTGGACAGGCCCCGCCCAGCACGGGCCGGGAGCCCTCCCCTGGTCTTCGCCCGAAACCGGGGTTCAGAACGCTGAGTCTCTGTATCGTTCCGGGTCCAGGAACAGGGGTTGCCGTGAGGGTTGTTACTATTTCCGCTTCTTTTCCAGAACCTCATCTCTAGTCAGTGCTGACTCGTGTCAGCGTCTCGTATTTACTGATGATTGTGTGAACATCCGTGGAAGGGAGGTCGTGCAGGAAACCAAGCAGCAGAGCCCCGTCTGCGACACCCCTGCCCGTCTCCGCCCAGACTCACTGGCCCCGGAGGGCTGCGCACGCCCGGGCGAGGCCCAGAGGTGGGGGTGGTTCGTACCCTCCCCCCGCCCCCCGGCTCCATCCGCACGAGCTGTGTGGTCCCCTGGACCGCCCGCACTCCGGCCCCCCACATTCGAAGTGTGGTGACGCCGCCGCCCGCCCCGTGGAGCGGGGTGGTGTGGGGCTGACCGAGGTCCGGTGTTGGTAAGAGCCAGGGCGGTGCCTGGCACTCCTGTGCGGCGTCGGGAGGGCTGTTTCTCGGGGCCGCCCCGCAGACGGCGGGCGGGGGCCTCAGGGAGGCCTCTCCAGGTGTGCACAGCGGGCTGAAGGGAATGAGGTGCGGGCGTGTCGTCCGGCACCTGAACTGGGGAGACGTGGGTTCTCCGTGAGGCTTCCCCTTCCGAGCCGCCGTGCGTGTGTCCAGGGCGGGCTCACCGGGCCCGTCCCAGAGTCCTGAGCTGCCTGTCCTGACCCGGGTCCCCCCCCCGCCCGCCCGCAGGGAGATCTGACTAGGCCTTCCGGGTCGGAGGTGACAGGTTTCTGGGGAAGGACGCAGACCGTCACCCCGAGAGAGCCTGTGGGACCTCACGCCCGCCCTCTTCCCTCCTCGGTGGCCGGGCCGGGCTGGACCGAACTTCGCCCGATTCTCAGAGCCGTCACTCGGCACGCGTCACCCCGGCTGTCTGCTGCTCGTGTCCGGCCCCAGAGTCTGGGGGCCGGGACGGAGGGGGAGACAGCGAGGTCCCGGAGCTGACGATGTCCAGCAGCGCGTCCCGGTGCCCCGTGCTCCGTTCTCCCGGTGCCACGACCCCCTGCGCCGCTCTGTCCTGCGGCCAGTGTGTCCCGAACGCCCGCGCACCCCGGGGGGCCCCAGGGGTGCGGCTCGGCCAGATGCCCTCAACTGGACGCTCCCCCAGTGGACTCGGGCTCTGTGTCTGTAACTGCAAACAGAGGCACAGTCGTAATTACTTTCTTTTGTTCTCAAAATAACTTCACTTAATTTGAAGGAGAAAATAAAAGAGTATTGTTGGGAATAACTAACGCAAGGGCTCAGCTGACGAGGGGGTTATTGTTCCAGTTCAGAGGGTTCCAGTTCAGAGGCGTTCCATTCTTTAAAAAATCGCGTAGCACTTACATTCCCGAGAACTGCTGCATTAAGGAGGCGCACGTCTGCTGAGCCCACAGAACGCGGATGTAAGGCGGGCGGAGCGGCTGCGAGCGCCCGTGTGGGTCCCCACCTCCCCTTCGACCTGCACAAGGTCGGTCTTGTTAGAAAGGAGAACCCTCAAGTAAAGAAATAACTACCAAGTATACGTCTTATATGTATTTTAAGAGTTTGTTTTAAAAGTCAAAGGCGTAAGTACATAGGTACACACAGGTGATGATCATTTCCGTTTATATTTACAAGAAACGTTAAACCAGTGACATCAGGCCATGGACCATTCCGTGGGCTTTTAAAAAAGCCACGAGCCAGGGAGTGCTGATGGGGGGGTGAGGGAGAAGCACTTTCTCTGGGCTTCGCCGGGAGAAGTCTCGGTGGCGTGGGGTCAGCTGGCCAGGAGTGGGAGGCCCAGTGGGCCGGCTGCAGATGGTGGGAGTGGGATGCCTGAGTGCCCCGTGGCCCCGGAGGGTGCTGGGCGGGATGCTGCCCGCCGTTCTCCTGCCGCTGCCACGGGGACCGTGGGCAGGAAGTGGTGGTCCGCGGCCCCGCCACCTCCGCTGTGTGCACATGTTACCTTTTCGCTCTGCAGAAAGAAGACTCGGGTGGGAAGGTGTCTTTGTCTCGATAACTCTGGGAGCCCCTTTGGGCTGCCTGCAGCGGGTCCCCTTTTCATGTGGCTGGCGTGTGTCCCCGACCCGGCTCCCCAGGCTCAGCCTGGTGGTGGGCGTGGGCGGCAGTGCTGGGAGGAACCTCGCTGGGACAGGACCGGCCTCGGCCTCGCAGAGTTGTCCGGGGACCCCCCTCCGCAGGGTCCGCTGGGGCCATCCGTGGGTGTCTGCGCCCAGGCCATTCCCAGGGCCCCCACGGGTGGGCCCCTGACTCAGGCGTGAAGTTGGACCCTGGAGGGGACCCTGGAAGCATGGCCGCAGGTCCCGCTGGGACGCAGTGGGGCAGCACGGCACTGAGCAGGCGCCAGTCACAGGGACCCTCTGGGCCGTCGCCAGGAGTCCCGGGCACCCCACGCAGAATCCAGAGGTCTGGGGACAGGACTGAGCGGGCGGGGTGGGAAGGACGGGACAGGACAGGTGCGAGGGGCACGCTCCGTGTCCTCCTGGAGTGCCGTCCTCGCCCCACCGGGGCAGGAGCCTTCCCGGGCTTCCCCACAGCGCTGGGGGCAGGGGAGGCCATCCTGGGGGCAGGGGAGTCCACCGTGGGGGCCGGAGAACGGTGCTGGACAGCCCAGGACCTGGTCAGAGCGGGTGCATTTACGGTGGTTTCTTAGGGAGCGTCCCAGATCACACCAGAGGCCCGCCCTTCAGTCCCGTCAGCGGTCCACGGTGGAGGGGATGTGTGGACGCTCCTGACGATGCGTCTCTGCTCCCGTGTCCCTGCGTGTCCAGGGCGTGTCTCCGTGTGCCGTGTGCACATGGCCGCAGCCCACACACAGTCAGCATTTTGTGTCCTAGTGTTTCATCTGTCTCCTTGGGGCCGGCCCATCCCCCGCCTGGTTACGTCTTCCTTTCGAGGACCCCCCTAAATGGGGGCTGGGGGCTCGCTCTCGGGACGTATCCTGGCCTCGACTCCGTGGCTGTGAGGCTGGGCCCTTCCACCCTCTGACAGACGGCCTCAGACACCGCGGACACCAGGCACCGCTGCTGTCTCTCCCCAGGATACCTGGTCCCCGGGGGTGGAGCTTGTCGCTCCCGCCATCAGAGGCGCCCCGGACGGTGGTGCCACCGGAAACCCGAGCAGCGTCCCCGGCCCTGGGTTCCACTGCACGCGGGGCATCGTCAGTCGGGTTACGATCCTGCCACTGCCCAGGGCCATCTCTCCACCTTCGCTGGCCTCAGCTCGGTCACTCACGCTGCGGGCGTGGGAGCGTCCCCGGTACTGGGCTACGAGGGGAACTGGCTTCCAGCATCGGGGCAGAACCCGTCTCCCGGGGCTGGGGGTGGGCGGAGGGGCGGGGAGGGTAACTCCTAGGCCTGGGTCCCGTGGTTGGCACGTCCGGGGCGAGTCTGCCAGCAAGGGAAGCAGTGACACTCAGCAGGGGGCGTCCTCCCAGACCTTCCCAGGGTCGCCGGGCACACTGTCCTCCCGCCGCTTCACCCTCAGGACCCCTGCAGAACCCGGGACCAGACGCTCAGCTGCTGGGGCGTGTTCTGTCACTCAGGAACCCCTGCGCCCACCCCCGTGTGCGGGCCAGGAGGAGGCTCAACCCCCCAAGTCTCCAACGCGGGCGTGGGGCGGGGTGGCGCAGGCTCTCGGCTGGGAGGGCGCTGCGGGAGCGGCTGGACAGGGCGGCCACACTGCCGAATGGGTCGCCTTTCCCACGGCGCCCCGCGCACCTCTGCCAGGGGAATTGGATAATTACAGACAGCAACGATAATGAGGGTTTGAATATTCATACGCAATTAAAATGCCTCCGTGCACCTCAGCAGCGCCCTGCGGAAGTGCTCTTCGTTTTCAGAAGTAACTGGGCTGGAATAACCAAGCTCCCAAATACTCTGCTGGAAAGAGCAAAGGGGAAGCCTCATCTAGTGACACTTTTATGTGCGGGACGGGCTGACACTCGACCTGCCCACCGGTGCCGGCGCCACGCTTACCCTGCGGCGCTTGGGATCGCTGTGACAGGAGGGGACGCCCGTCTCCTTCTCTGCGCATGAAGGGGGCCAGCGAGTCCCGCTGTGAGCACGGGCCCCGCCCCCCGCAGTGACGCGGGCTGTCCCCTCGGGGGCCGGGTGGGCCGGGTAGGCTGGGGGCGCTGCCCCGCTGGCCGCTGTGCAGAGGCTGGCCCGCAGTCACCGCCCGTGTCCCCTTCGTCCGTCCCAGCCTCCCGTCCGAGCGCTGTAGCCGTGGGAGTCAGGAGACTGGGGTGGGGGATGCGCGGGGCCAGGGTCTGGAACGCGGGCTCTGGGAGTGGACCGCCGCGGCATCTATGATGCCGACTGCGTTGCTTCTCCAGCCCCCCTGCGGGGTGGGGCCCGCCCCTCGCCCCTCGCCCTGTGACTGCCCTGGGCAGCTACTCGCCTGGCGAGGCGACGACCCTTGGGTGCCTCCTCAGCTTTCTCAGCCGTCAGGAGGAGCCCCGGCTGCCCCAGGTGGGGTGAGGCCCGGGGTCCCCGCTGGGCGGCCTTGGGCCTGCACATCCGTGGTGTTAAGGGACAGGGGTCTCCTTTGTCAACAAGACAGTGTGGGGGCAGGGACGGGCTCTTCCCAGAGGCCCACAGTCCCCTCCCCGCAGCACGGCCCTCAGCCACGCGGTGCTCCCTGTGCCGGTGGTGAGGACCGAGCCTTCGAGAGTGCTCCGGAGCCTCGGCCGTCCCTGCCCCGAGGACCCGGCGTCCCCAGAGGGGAGGTTCACCGTCTGGAGTCCCGAGGGGCAGGGAGGAGACCGCAGGGCCCACCCTGACCCACGGCGACACCGCGCTGTGGGGTGGTTGTCCCCACCGTGCGTCCTCGCCTGTGCCGACGTCCTCTGGGGGCTGGGCGGTGGCGCGCGGATCTGTCGGCGCGTGCCCGGTGCGTCGGCGGGGTCAGCAGCCCCAGGCTCAGCACCACGGGCCGGTCACCCGGGAGCGACATCCAGGGAGGTCGGACGCAAAGGTCTCCTTTAGAAAGTAATTACCTTCTTAATTGATGTTCATGCACCATTTTAATATTATCCCACAATAAATCAGGGCCTAGGACTTTGTTTATTTGTTCACTGCACCAAGAAAATGCAGTATAATTGGAGCTTAATATTACTTGCTGCATCTCGAACTCCATAAACTTAATATTAGTTACTTCACTTCCCGGCCACGGGAGCGTTGTGCAGGGATCTCGGGGACTGGAGAAGTGTGATTAACGCACGCGTGGTGCGACACTCGGGCGTTTGTTCCGGTCCCCTCTCCGGACCCTCTCTGGTCCCCTCGCTGCCCCGGTGCTGCAGTCCTGCCGGGAGGCTCCACGGGGCGGGGGCTGCGGCTTGCACATCAGCGTCTGGGAGGAGGGGCCGCCGACAGGCCTCGGGCCCCAAGTACAGTGTCGTCGGCCTCCCACGCCCGTTCCCTCCCGGGCCTGGTCCCTGAGGACGGGCGGCTCACAGCTGCGGAGGGAGGAAGGGAGTTGGGAGACTCCTGTGGGCGGCCTGTGGGCGGCCCTGAGCTTGCCGCGCAGGGCTGCCGGCTCCACAGAGGAGCCTGGAATCGGGGGGTGCAGGCCCGGGGAGAGGCCTGCCCGCCTGCCAGGCCGGGGTGCACGGGCGCGGTCTGCGGGGGCTCGGGATAAACACATGCAGCCCGGTGGCCGGCTCCTGAGGTCAGAGGGGCTCAAGGCCACACAGTGGAGCTGGAGCCGGGGTTCCCGACGCTGGGACGCGACTGTCACCGCCCCAGCGGGGGGTGGTCTGCGGAGCACACTGGGGCACACTGGGCGCCTCGGGCGGGGCCTGGGGTTGGGAGCAGAGGGCCCCCCTGGCCCGGGGCTGCCGGCAGGACACAGCCGCGCTGTGTCGGGTGAGGACTGGGTGGCCAGGTGCGGCCGGGCCCCCGGGAGGGCAGGAGGGTGGGGACCAGCACAGAGACGGAGACGGAGACGGGAGGGCAGGGAAAGGAGAGGGGGTCCGGGGGAGCAGGGAAGGGAGTGCGGCCAGCCCGAGTCGGGGTGCCGACAGAGGGGCGGGCCTGAAGCGAGGGAGGCCGGGCCGGGAGAGGGGACACATTTCAGACAGGCGGGGGTGGGGGGGGAACCCAGCGCGGCGTGTCTGTCCTTGGGCGTCTGTCCCTCCGGGAGGGCGGGGGCGCCCGCGATCCTGCCGGGGGGACATCCTGGCAGGCGGACGAATGAGGCTGAAAATGGAGGCCCGTCCCGATCTGCCTCCTGCTGGTCGCTCCTGGTGTCGGGGAGACCCGGTCCATCCACGGAAGCCCAGAGCGGCTCCCTTTCTTCTCCGGCTGCTCCGGTCACGGAGTGGTGCCCCCTACGGGCAGGCCCAGCGTCTCCCATGAGACTTTTCTGCAGGAGACGGGGGAGCAGCACCGTGAGGGCCACTGGCCACGTACGGCCTTTGCCGTGGACACGAGTGGACACTACACCGAGTGTGGGGCTCGCTTCCACCGTCACACTGGCTGCACATCCCGTGCTCAGAGCCGCCTGGGGCTGGGGCTGTGTGTCGGGCATCACAGGGCAGCGCTGGGAAGGGGACAACCCTGTCACTGGTGGGGGGTGGGGCCCGTCGGACCTCACAGGGGACCCCGCAGCTGCAGGCGGCCGATGCTCTCGAAAGAACGCGCTCCGAAGCACGGAGACGCGGGAAGCGTGCGTGTGCTGGGCTCTCGCTGGTGCGCTCGACCTTGGGTTTGACCCTCCGTGTCACCGACATGCACTGAGCGCTCGCTCTGCACCAGGAGCTGCCCTTGGCTTTGGGAAACCGCAGTCACCGCCCCAGACCAATGCGGCAGGCCTGCCGGGGACCCGCACCCAGTGAGCCGCACGGCGGTCAGGTCGTCACACACACACACACACACACACACACACACACAGACGTGGTCGCAGTCCTCGCCCACGCAGAGCTGCGCGGCTCCACGGGACGGTGGCTGTGGGTCCCGAACAGTCTGGGCACCTGCCTCCCTGGGAGCCTGGGAGGGGCCCGCAGGCCAAGGCTCTCCCGCCCAGGGCGGGCGGGGTGTCAGTGGCCAGAGGAGGAGACAGCTCTCTCGCGGAGAACATGGTGGGAGGGGTGCACAGTCCTTTTTGGGGGGCTGGCAGGGGTCTGTGCCCGCTCACTTCCGAGACCGAACTGCCATCCAGAACAGCTGCTCTGGGCAGTTGAAGGGGTTGGAACTGGGCGTCCCCTTCAGCCGAGGGCAAGGTGATTGGTTTTTAAGTCAAAGTTAGGGTGTTACATTCTCCCGAAGCCGCACTGGGCACCGAAGTCCGGTGGCTGCGGGCAGGCAGAGTCAGGTGCTGCTGACCCAGAGCTGGTCGGAGGTGGCGGACTCTTCTGGCCAGGCCTGGGGGCGCTGACCACTCTCTCGCCCTGGCCCTCCGCCCGGGCTTCCCTCACTAGCAACCCGCACGCCGCTCTGCAAAATGTGGCTGTGCCTGCGGAACCCCCGCGTGAACCTCGGCCCCGCACTGCGTCGCCCAGTAACCGGGCACGGGTGGCCGTGGGCTCGTGCAGGGCAGGAGCAGAACCGTGGGTCGCTGGGCACACGAGAGGCAGCCTCCTGAAGAGCAAAGTGGCCGTCAGACGTCCAGTCATTGGGTTAGATCACCAGGGCACTGAGCGACCGGCCCCTTCTGTGATGGGAACCCTGTCCCGTGGGAGCCCGGGAAGCGCCGTCAGCCTGGGGGAGCCCCAGCTTCCCGAGGTCCGCCCGCTCGCCCACCCTGCTTCCTCCCAGCCTCAGAAGTGACCCGCAGTCCGCCTCTCCAGACCCCACCCCCCACAGCTGGACCGAGCAGCCGTGCCGTGTTGGCCATCCTGCTACCACCGTCAGCGGCGGCACCGTCGGGGCGTCAGCAAGTGGACGAGGGGACGGGATGCCCGGGGCCTGTGACGTGAACCGAATGCATTTAGCTGTGGGCCGGCAGCCCGTCCCCTTTACAGGCGTAGACATTGCGTCATGTTCTGGGGGTCCTGTCCGTCTGTCACCGTCCTTCCCGGTCCCTTCCCGATGCCCCTCCGCCCGCCCTCCACCCCCTAACGCGCCGGCTCTGTGGCGCAGCCGGGCGCCGCCCCAGCTCGGTGCAGGCTGGCGTGTGCGGCGCTGCCGGGGGCGCTCTGTGCGAGGGACCCGTGTCAGGCCCAGCGTTCACGTCCTTCCCGATGGCTGGTGTCCTGGACCCCGTGGCGGGACAGGGGGACATCCTCGTGGCTGTCCCACTGCCACGTGACAGCAGTCACTCACCACGGACACCTGGGGAGTCGTTTCACATTCACCGATGTGCCACGTTATTCTTAAAGACATGTTCTTACATGGGTGTTCTTGTACCTTTTTGTACAACACACCAAAAGAACGTGGTGAGGCACTGGAAAACGTATCTCGGTCATTTGTAGATGAGTCGGCAATGAAATAAGACAGACAACTCGAAGGCCAGAGGTGGCCTGTTCCTGGGTGACTCAAGCCTGTGTCCTCATGGGCCGCAGTCACAGGAGATGGGGGACAGAGCCCAGCGGGAGGCCACGGCCCAAGAGGGTGCGCTCAGAGGAGGAGCTGTGTCCCTCGCCGGGAATCGTGGGGGCGTGGCCCTCTGGGCCACACCTTCCCTGGTAAAACCCCCGCAGGAAGCCAGGGAGCGAGTGGATTTCAGGAAATGCATGCTGTCCACATAAACCCCGGGCAAAAGCTGTGGGTTAAAAGTCGTCAACACCTGACTGAAGCAGACGCAAATGTTTCTAAAGTGAAAAGCACCAGGAACCAAGTGCCCACCCAGATGCACCTGAAAGACAGAAATGAACCCGTGGAGGGAGAAGGAAGCCCGGAGTCTCCAGGGTCTCCAGCTCCAGGGCGGGTCTGAGCCCGTGCTCAGGTGGAACTTGACTGTTTCTGTGCTGGTATTAACAAAGAAAAACACCGAAAGTGAAGGAACTCAGAGTCCGTCTCAACAGAATAACAGTGAAGGAGGAACTCCGGCGTCGTCTGAAGGAGCGGAAATCAACGACGAAGAGGAGGTGATACGGAAAAGAACCGCAGAGCGGACAGTTGTGCTTTGAAATGGGGAATGACACTAACAAACCCACGAGGGGGTCGGGAAGGAGAGGAGCCAGAGTGGCCGGTGGCCGGAGTACGGAGACACTCCCGTGAGTGCGGGCGCGTCGAGCGTGACCGTGGTAACGACCATGGTGAAAACGGGGTGGCCCCGTGTGCTGGGCGGGCGTGTGCGTGGGCCGCTCACGTCTCTGCAGGCGAGCAGATGTTTGGGGCCGGGCGTCTTTATTTCCAGAAAAGTCGTCCCTTTACAGGAAAATTGAGCAGATGGTGTGGAGACCCCCCGGGCCCCCAGGTTTCCCCCCATTTTTAGTGTCTTGCATTAGAGCCGGGCCCTTTTTTACACTTAGTGAACCAAAATTGGTGCCTTGCTGTTAACTGAAGTGCACCCACGCTGTGCGTGACGGTGTTTGGTCCAGGACACGCCTCACTCACAGCCGTGGCCCCCGAGTTCCTCCCGGAGCTGCGTGCCCCGCCCCCGCCCCCGGCGGCGGCGGCCTCGCGCGTGCCCCGTTTGCTCGGCTCCGGCGGCGTCACTTCCCCTGGAGCTGGGTCTCGTCAGCGCCGCGCCGTGCAGGCTGGGGGCCCGGGAGCAGCCCAGGTGCGCGGGAGGCTGCGCCACGCAGGTTGCACGCGACGCCTCTGCGAGTTCCTCACCTGTGAGGTCGCCCGCGAGGCCTTTCTCGGGACTCGCCCTGGGCTGGGTGGGGCGGTGGGGGTCCCTCTCCCGGCTGCGCGGCTCTGGGCTGCAGGGGACCGAGTTCCGACGCCTGCTGCTGCGCCCCCCCCCGGCAGTGCGGCGTCTCCTGTGACCAGACTCACAGCCGCCTCCCCCTCCGGTCACGTGCTGGCAACCCGTCCACTTCTAAGAGGGTCTGGAATTTTCTTACGCAAGCGCGGCGGCGTTGACGCACCCGACAACGCAATGCCAAGCCTGGGCACTCGCGAACACTGCACGGGGGCCCGGTTCGCAGTGACGGCGGAAGGGGCGCAGACCCGCCGGGACGGACGCCGGCCTCGCGGTCAGCAGCGGTCCTCCTTGCCGCCGCGCGCCTGCTGCCCGCGCGTGCCTGGGCCGCTGCGCGAGGGGTGGGGGTGGGGGAGGAGAGCGTCCCTGGGCGCGGGGTGCGCTGGGCCAGGCGGGGAGCTGGGCGCCTTCTTGGTACCCGTTTGGGGCATGATCCTCACACGGTCTCTCAGCCCTTTGGAACGACGGCGGTGAGGAGCAGGCCGCAATTTCCTTGTGCCGTATTTCACGCCCCCTCCTTTGCCATTTCCATGCTTGAAGGTCAGAGCCATGGTGCAGCATTTTAAATGGAAATTAAAACCGTTTTCTGCAGACCTTTCGGGCTAATGAAAATGCGAGTGGGTGCGGGTGGGGAGGCCGGTCAGCGGGAGGATGAGCAGCACGTCGCCCTGTGGGCCCCCGGCGCCGGCCCCCAGCCCCCTCCCCGCGCCCCGCCCCGGGCTGGTGCCTGCGCCTCCGAGCCCTCTCCTTTCGAGTCCACATGCCAGTCACGGCGCTTCCCGAGGCCGGGGCTGAGGTGGACACTTGTCCTCGTCGTTTGCAAACCTTCACTTAAAAATTTCAGGTAAGTGCATTGACATAATTTACACCCATAATTAAAATCTTACAAATATTTCTGCCATACTTGCCACTTATTTTTACAAATTTAATATGTTACTCAGAAATTGGAGCAGGCTTTTTAAGAAGGCATTTTTGCTTGAGTTACCCATCACAGTTTTAGGCGTCAGAATCCAGCTCTTCACAGACTGCGTTTGGAGATAAATTAATTCCTCTTTCATTCACGTCCAGGCTGTGGGTGCGTGTTCCCCAGCGCGTTCTAAGACCGACACAGCCCTGTGTCCACTGCACCGTTGTTTGTGACACCCACGGTCTGGACACGGCGCCCGTGCCCACCAGCCGCGGGGCGGGTGCAAAAGCACGTTCGCGCCGCAGAGCACTACGCAGTGGGGGGAAAGCAGCAGCTCCCACCCTGCCCCGCAGCACGGGTGGGGCTGGAGAGCTCTGAGCCGAGAAAAGTAAGACGGAGAAGGACGGACACCATGTGATCTGACTGACGTGAGAAACCTAGTGGACGAAAGTGACAAAATAAAAACAGTCTCAGAGAGAGCAGACCAACCGCTGTGGAGGGAGGGCCCCGGGGGCCTGCATGAGAAAAGGTGAAGGGGCTAAGGGAAGGGAGGGGAAGGGAAGGGAAGGGAAGGGAAAAGGGAAGCTCAGAGACCCCGACAACAGCACGGTGAGGACCGGGGGCGCAGGGGTGGGGGCGGCGGAGGAGGGTACGGGGGGCGTGGTGAGTGGTGATGGAGGACACGTGACTTGGGGGGTGAACACACAGTACAGTACACAGATGATGGGCCACAGAACCGCACACATGAAACCCACATGATTCTATTACCCGGGATCACCCCAATAAATTCAGTAACATTTTTTAAAATAAAAAAATAAAATACAAATAATTCAAATTGTTGCTGAATTTGCTCTGGACTCTTTAAAGCGTGTGCATTAACAGGTGAGCCCGTGTCTTTGCCTGCTCCCCGTTAGAACCCAGCGCCCGTTGGTGGACGGGACTCTGCGCCGGCTGTCCCGCCACCGCCCCGGCCCAGCAGGGGTCGACCCCACAGCGAGTTCTTGGGGCGCGCTCTGCCCCGGGGGCTCCCTTGCACCGCAGCTGCTCGCCTTTGGTTCCGGTGCTGCACGGCTGCTTCCCCACCCACTGGCCGCTGCTCCCGCCAGCTCTCGGCCTGGGGTCCTGTCCGCCCTGGACTCCGGTCAAGTTTGGCGACGAGGGACAGCACTTCCTTTCTCGAGGTCCCAGTGCTGACCCGAGAAGGGTCTAAGGCAGATGACACTTGATTCATTCCAGCACCTCTGAATATTCGATGAGCACCATCCCCGACAAGACATACGCTTCGCCAGATGCAGGGAGCGTCTCGTGCATTTTCACTCAGAGGAGCGGACGCCCTGTTCTGCGGTCCCTGCAGCAACAGCAGGGAGTCCGGGTTTTCACGGAGCGCGGCAGTAAACGGGCGCACGGCTGCTCCTGAAATGGGCCGTGGACGCTCGGGCACGTAGCGAGCTCTCCTCTCCAGTCGGCGGGGCCCGGCGCAGGTTGGGCGCCGGTCGCGTCCCGAAGATCAAGTGTTAAGTCAAACCCATCTTCGGAAAGGCAGTGAGCAGCAGAACACAGAGGCACCCCTGTCACTCACGCAGGACCAGTGCAGGTGCCTCCGGGGCCGACGCCCGTGGGCAAGGCGGAGGCTGCTCCCCTGGGGACTCGGCCTCCTGCCTGAGCCGGCGGGGGCCAGCGGGGGGCCAGCAGGGGGCCAGGCCGCGCCTCGGACCGACCTGCACAGCGCTGAGCAAAGACACCCTTCGTCAGCCTCCGCCGAACCCTGCTCCGGCCACGGCCACGTGCCCTCCCCTGCCCTGCCCTCCGTGGGCACGTGGGGGGGGTTCCCCAAGAAAACCACCCGCGGGGAGGCCGTGAGCAGACCCGGGACGGAGAGAGTGGCGTGCACCCAGGTCTCCAGGGCGTCCGCCCTCAAGGCCGCTGCCGGGCTGTTTCCTGGGGCTTCTCCTCCATCCCTTCATCTCGCCCATCCGTGGACCTAGCACGTCTTACGTGGGTCACTGCACGTGTCCCCACAGCGTGGTTCCTGAGCCCCAGCGAAGTGTCAGTGGTCCTCGACCTTCCCGCTCCCTCCCCTGTGAGGGAAAAGCTTGCGTCATTGGGGCCAGTACGCATGCCACGCCACACCACGCCATACCACGCCACGCCACAGGGTCTGATTCAAACCCGTGCCCTGGCCGGCGAGTGCTCGGAGTTCCGTGCGGAAAACCCGGAGAGCAAACCCCAGCGAGACTCAGTTTCATCAGGACTGAGGTCGGCGTCGGCCAGAACGCCCGGGGCCGGGTCTAAGTCAGCAACAGCCGAACTCCCAGTGCCCGGGGTTCCGGGGCTAGGCAGTTTGTCCACGCGTCATTTTTGTTTATTTTTTCAATTCTGGTTTTTCATTTTGTTTGTTTTTCCTTTTCTTTCCAATGATTTCACTCAGGCAGTTTGGGCACCGGGAACTTCGTCAGGTGCCCGGGAGGGGGGGAAGGGGAGGGGAGGGCCGGGTCTCGGCCCCCCGCCCCCCCACCCCGGTGAGCATGGGGGCCGACGTCCCCGGAGGGGAGCTCTGGGCCCGTGCGGGGCAGAGGAGTTCCCGGGGAGCAGTTTCTGTTCCTGAGGTCGGCAGGCAGCGCGCTCCTGCGTGTCCCTCCCGGGGCCCCTCCTCCGCCCCTCTGCCTGCTCTCTGCGGTGGCGTGCGGGGACAGCGCACCTTCTCCTCGGTGGCTTCAGACAGCACACGCTCCTTCTCCGACAGCCCCGGGGGCCAGGACGCCCAAACCACGTTCCCTGGGTGCGGCGGCTCCTTTCCCGTGTCAGCGTGCGGGCCGCAGGGTGCCGCGGTGCTTGGTCAGACACCGTGCTGGGGTGCCGGGGTGCTGGGGGTGCTGGGGTGCTGGGGGTGCTGGGGGTGCTGGGGGTGCCGGGGGTGCTGGGGGTGCTGAGGGGGCGTGTCTGGGAGAGACGGGCGTTGAGGTTGGGGAGCTGGACAGCCTGGGACGGGGGGCCGGTGGGCGGCGCATCTGAGGTTGGGGGCTCGGGGGCAGGCTCTGCCTGCTAGGAGCTGGTGAATGCCCGAGTCCCCGGGAGGCGTCGGCGTTTCCCGTCGGGGCTCCCAGAGGGCCGCGCCGCGCCCGGAGCGTTAAAAGGCTTTTCGTTCTCCACTGCACGCTCCCCTCGGGTCCTCCCTAACGCGGCTGAAGGACAATTACTCTTCCTCCCAGCGGCGGCCAGGACCGCCGTTCCCTCGCCCACGCCAGCTGTGGCTCCGTCTGGCGGAGCCCGGCCCGGCCCGCTCGCGGGACACGCGCTCCTCCCACCGACGCGTGACGAGCGCTTCCGGGAGCGAAGCCTCAGAGATTTTCTCAAGTTACTACTTAAACCGTTAAATAAAAGAGAATAAATCCACTCAAAATCATGTAAAAATGTGAGGAGTAACTGTACGTTTTTTAAAGCTAAGAACAAAGTAAGTAACTTACTAGATGCACAAACTCAGAAAACTGAAAAAACTTAACATTTAGATTTTTAAAACATCTGTCTAAAAATGAAAAGTCATTGAAAAATCACAATTATTACTTGAGATCGTGAAGATAAAACACTTAAATATCTGATTTCCTCAGTTTTCATTCAGTTGTTTTGTCTTGTAGCTGGTCAATCTTTATAAAAAAAAACTAGGCCCTGGCTGGCGTGGCTCAGTGGATTGAGCTCGGGCTGCGAACCAAAGTATCGCAGGTTCGATTCCCAGTCAGGGCACGTGCCTGGGTTGCAGGCCATGGCCCCCAGCAACGGCACATTGATGTTTCTCTCTCTCCCTCCCTTCCCTCTCTAAAAATAAGTAAATAAAATCTTTAAAAAAATAAAAAAAAAAACTAAAAGCGCGTCCATGCCTACTTAGCAGGCAGTGAGGCCCGTCCTTTCAAGCAGCACCTGCGGTCCAGTACGACTTCCCCGTCTTCTCCTGTTTCTCTGGGAGGAGATGAGGGGGCTGGGTCTCGGGGCACATCATCACTCGTCATCCCCCCGTGAGCTGGTCCTCGTTCGGCTGGCATTAGCCGGAGGCGTCGTGCCCTCCCCGGGGTCCTGAGACTCACCATTCAGGCTTCCACTCTGGGGAGGGGTCCCGGGATCCCGTCCAGGACCCACCGGATCCCAGCTGGTGGGTGGTGCCTCCTCCCCACCCGGCTCTGACGCCCAGACTCGGCGCAGTGGGGCTGCAGAAGTGGCCCCCTGGCCCCGAACCCCGTTTTCCTCTCACTCCGGGTTCCTGTGGCCTCCTTCTGACGCCTGTTTGCGGGCACACCCCTCCCGGAGGCTTGTGGTTGGGGCGTGGTTCTCAGTCTGACGAGCGGATCTTGGTTTATTTTCAAATCTGCTGCTTAATATTATGTTCCTCAGGCTCAAGCTACAGATCACATACAGCTACGCTGGGAAGCAGGAATTGCCCTGGCGGCCGACACGCGCCGAAGAGACAGAAATCTCGGGACAGTCTGCGGGGGCCCGAGGGCGCAGTCCGAGGGCGTCCTCTGCCCCCTGGCCTTCCCGGTGCTCGCAGCTGGGTGCCTGGGCCTTGCTCAGGGGCGGGGGCGGGGGCGGGGGTGGGGGACACCGGTTTCTGGAAGGATCCCCGACCGACCCCGCCCAGCTACCGCCGAGCGTCAGTCACGGCCCGCCCCGCCCCGCGCCTCCACCGGTCAGAACCTCCTCCACGCGCTTGGCCGCTGCCCCCAGGTGCGGCGGCGAAGATGAGAAACTAAAACGACCCCGTGCCTCCAGAGGGCTGCACGAAGAGCAGTCAATTCTAAGTCCTCTAAATGGCAATTTCTGACATTAATGCGGCGCGGCGGATTGAAAAGACACGCGTTCCCCCCGATCCGGCGTCCGAGTGGTCTTTCTCGCAGACGCTCCTTCTGTGTCACTCTCGCTGTTGCCGCGGCCACGGGCTGCACGGCGAGACCCGAGGGCGCCGCCCCTGTCCCCCGGGCGTCCTTGCCCTCTGCCCCGGGGCTTCCCGCAGCTGCTGGGGGCTGTGCGTGGGGGGGCTCGGGGTGGGGCCTGTGAGGCAGAGGGCGCTCCCCGGGGGGGCGGGGCATAAACACACCCTCGTCTGTCCTTCCCTCCCTCCCTCCCTCCCGTCCCGGGGTCCCTGGGCCCCCCCCCCACCGCTGGGGCCGGGCAGCCCAGGGAGCCTCGCGCGCCGCTCTCGGCTGGCTGGGCTCGGGGTGCGGGAGGCGGACCCGGCTCAGACGCGGCTCAGGTGGACCACTCCGCGCCTTCCCCGCAGTGGGTGCCGCGGGTGCCGCGGGTGCGCGCTTGGCTTCGACGGACCCAGCAGGGGGTTTCCGGCGGGAGCCCCGCGCGGTGGCGGAGTCATCTCCCGGTGAGGTCAGGGCGCGTGGGGGCGGCCGAGCGGCAGTCCGTCTGCGGGTTTTGGGGGGGGCGTTGTCTCCGTGCACGGCAGTCGGCGGACTCGTGTGGAGTCGAGCTTGTGCGGGAGAGCCATTCTCCGTCGGGCCGGCGGTCACCGCAAACTTGTGCTGTCTGTGTGCGCGCCGCGCCGAGCCCCCAAGTTCCCGACATGAAGGACCTCGCGCTGGCCCGCAGTGACTTCCTGTCTCCCTGGGAGGGGAGGCCGGGGCCCTGACTCCTCGGGGTCTGGTGGGGGTCCTCGCTCCCGGAGGGGCGCTGTGGAACCTGGGTAGGGGGGCACGCGTGGGTGTGGGCGAGGGCCTGGGAGGAGGGGTCTGGTGGGTTGGCGGGGGGGCCATGGGGACAGGGACAAGTACCGGAATGGCCAGAAAGTCCGTCCAGGTTTTCCTGGGAAACAGAAGACATGTTCCATCTTCACCAGTGACTTTATTGATCTGGATGTCTGGAGTATGCCGGCGGTCTCCCACGAGCAGGCACCTGCATTGTTCTCAGGCACTGTCTCCGTTGGATCCCCACCGCCTCCCACCGTCTGCCCGCCCGACCCCCGGGGCTCCGGCCAGCGAGAGTCTCCCGCGCGGGGCCCCGCCCCCCACCTCCGGCACGGGACCCCGCCCTCCACCTCCGGCACGTTCAGCCGGCCGCTGCGCCTTCTCCCCACGCCGCACAAAGCTTTTCTTAATCTCTTACACCTCAGTTGCGTTTTTATCTTTCTTGAAATAATGAAACACAGTATGCTGAAAATGCTACTTACTGTTTCCCCTCTTTCCCTGTACAGTGGCTGCACAGACGTGCGCGCGCTTTGACAGGTTCTCTGTGAACGCCTGCTGACCGGACAGCTGTCCCAGCGGGGCCTGACAAGGCGGTTGAAGACAGCGGAGCGCTGCCGGGGCCCCGGTGCGCGCACGACGCAGCGGACCTGCCGCCGACCCTGGTCGTGCTGGGTCAGGGGCCAGCGGGCGCCGACAGGCTGCCTGTGCCGTTTCACGTGTCACCGGTGTCGCGCGGTGAGGCCCGTCAACAGTCCCATTCGGTGAAGGCGGGGAGTGAGGCCTGGAGGAGCTCGGAGACCTGCCCCCCGGGGTGAGACCTGGCCGGGTGCAGGTGGAGGGGGGAGGGGGTTGTGGGAGGGAGGATTTGCAGACACCGGACCCCCGGGGAGACTCGGGTCCGGAACCCGGAGGAGCTGGGGCGGGGGCCAGGGAAGCCAGGAGCCCCGTCCCGGAGGGTCTTGTCTGTGATGCGCAGTAGCTCGATTGCCGTTGATAAAAACAGTGACGTTTTTCTAAGAAAGCTCCTCCAGCATCGCTGGGGCCTAGGAGAGGGGAGGGGCTCACGGCCCCCCAGACGGGGCGCCTGGGCCCGGAGTTGCGACGTTCAGCTCTGCACACGTGCAGAGGGAACCCGCAGGGCCCCAGGCTGACCGCTCGCTTCCAGGTGGGCGTGGGGAGGGCTGGCCGGCCGGCACACTGACCTGTGGGGCCCAATGATCTGGGTCACCTTGGGCTGGCGAATTAGTAGTTTCCCGGCGTGCTGCCTCTCTGGACATGGGTGTAATTAAGGTGGTCACGGAAGGGCACAGCGTGACTTCATCACTTCATGTTAAGTAAGGCTCTCGGAGACTCCGATGCAGAGGCCCCCGTGCAGGTGCCGAAGACCATCACTTAGAGACGCGGCCACCGCCTGGCGGGGGCTCCGGGAAGCCGCACTGGAGGCTCCTCCTGACGCCGCAGGGGCTGCCCCACGAGCGTCTGTGCTCGTAAATCACCCCACACTCAGCACACACGCTGGCGGGGCGCGCCACAGCACCAGCGAGGGCAGTCACAGCGGTGGCCTGCAGCTCCCTGTCTGGCGGCGGGAGGCGGGCGGCGGGCGGCTTGCGCGCCCCAGGCCCGCGGTTTGCTCAGGCCCCGCCCCCCGCGCCCCTGTTGCTGGGCACGGGTCCGCCCCGCAGCGGGGTTTGGGCAATCTGGAGCACGCCAAATTCCCGCCCTCCTTGCAGTAGCCTCACTTCCGCCTGCCTCTAAATAAATTCCGTCTGTATCTTTCTGTGTGCACACACGTAGGGATTATAAATACCTATCGGTAAAATTCACAATACTTTGTGCAGTTAAAAGCAAAGGCCTCTGTCTAACTTAGTAAAAAATTGGAGTCGTCTAGGAAATATTTATTCTGGAAGCACTTGAGCGAAAGAAACCTCACGCCACCCCATGGAAGGCTTGGTGTGGGCGGGAGGGGCCGTGCAGCCTGCGTGGGGGTGGGGTGGGGGGGCGGAGCCGCGCGGGCGGCGGCCGCAGTGATTCCGGCGGCCTCTGCCGCCTCCTGGGCGAGAGCACCTGCATCCTTCATGCCCGGGCTGCGTAAGTAGCTTTATGTGCACAGATGACTACGAATGTATCATTCCCCCCGCTGGAGGAAATGTAACTTTCTCCCTGGCAGTCAGAAGGGCGCGTCGCACGGCGTCCTGTAGTGAATCACAAGGAGAAGTCGAAGCGCACACCCGTGCGTGTCACTGACTGACACGCGGTGCAGCCGCCGCCTCCCGGCGAGCGTGTGACCTGGGTGTGTCCGCGGAGCCCGGCTCTTCCTGCGCACCTGGCTCCGGGGGCGGTTCCGGGGGGCGGTTCTGGGGGCGGTTCCGGGGTGGTTCCGGGGGGCGGTTCCGGGGGGCGGTTCCGGAGCACAGCCTGTGCACCCCGACGCCATGGGCGCAGAGACCGGACCCAGGCCCGCCGAGTCCCGCTGCGAGACCCCGAAATCCCCGCCCGCCCTGGAACTGCCGGGCGCGGTGTGCCTCCGCCCCGGCCCTCCGGCTGGGGTGTGGGTCTGCAGCCTCGGAGGAGGGGGCGGGGCCTGGGTGGCCGCTGCCCCTCAGCGTCCCCTGCAGACACCCACCCACGGTCGCCTCCGAGCCGGCCGCTGCTCAGCAGCTGGCCGCTGCCCTCCGGGAAGAAGCGAGAGGGGGTTCCAGGGGCTTCAGACTGCTCCGAGCGCGGGAAAGGATGATAAGAAGTACGTCCTCGCCTGTGCTGGCGCACTCCCGGAGCGACACCGACCGCCCGGGGGAGAAGCAAGGGGCTCTGACCTGAGTCCCGTCACACGGGCCGAGCTGTGCTGCCCTCAGAAGGCGTTCCGGTGACAGCGACAATCTTGTCCACTTGGGCCACTTCTGTTTCCATGTCAGATCTTGGTTTTTCTTATTATTGGCTCGAGTCTGTCCGGCAGGCATATTTTCTTCCTTCCACACTGTGTTCAATCGCGATTCTAAAAAACGACTTGGCTGCCAACAAATTCAACGTGAAAGCGCAACACCTCCCCGCCTCTCCTCTCAGGCCGGCCTGACCCGTCTGTGGCGGTGGCCGTGGGGTGCGGCATCGCGGCCACAGGTGCGGCCCGGGCGGGTCCTGGCCCAGGGCTCCCTGTGACCTCCAGGCCTGACCTCTGACCGGTCAGCTGCAGTTCTGAATGCCGGGGCAGAAAAACCCCTCCTCGTAGCCGAGGGGCATGTGGTGTCTGCTGGCCACGCACGCCCATGCCGACAGCAACCTGGGCCCAGCGCAGAAACGAGGGGTGACTCACGGTCATGCCACTGTCCACCAGGCAGAGCTGGATGCGAGCTCTGGGGCAGCGGGCAGGAACCCGGCCAGGCTGGGCCGGGCGAGCCCACGGGGTGGACGGGCGCCGTGGAGGGAGGGCTGACCCACCGGTGACACCACCTGGAGCCGAACGGGCGGGAGGGGTCCCGTGTCCCGTGTGCTGCAGGAGCAGGCCGCACACGCAGAGTGCTCAGTGCTTCGTGCTGCGGTGGCCGAGAAGGGCGACGGTGTGTGAATTCCGTGTGAGTTTCATGTAAGTGATGTGGTATGTAAGTTATGTATTCCATGAATTACGTTTCGTTACAAATCGTACGGTTTTGTGTCTTATAGAACGTGCACATTTGGGAATGCACAGTTAATGACACAGCACACTTGCATATTCAGATACATGCGCACTTGATAGTATAATTAGGGTGAACATATGTTGAGTCGCCTGCAAACGTTCACACGCCCGTGTTAACGTCCCCTCTGCAGTCTGGAGCGTGCACTGTGCATGGCGTGCGTGGGCGCGTGGGGCGCCTGTGAGCGTCGTGGGTGGGGGTGCAGGGCAGCAAGCCGGCCGGGGGAGGGGCGTGCTGGGGCGCTGCGGGGGGAGGGCCGGCTTCGGGTCTACGTCGTCTGCCTGTGGGTCGAGTGACTTGAGCCTCAGGTGTGCATTTGCTTTGTAACAAAATCCTCTTCAGGAGCCTGAAAACGCTTTCATTTTTATTGGGCCGGGCAGTTGTCTTTCCAGTCCCCATGCACGTGGGTGTGCGAGCACACAGTCCCGTTGAGACCCGTCAGAGCTGAACTGAACACTCACGGCTGGGAGGACCGCCGGCCAGGCCCGAGGAGTCTCGCCGTGGACCGACACCGGCCCGAACCAATTGTCCGGGGCTGCCCTCCCGTGCGGACGGCCCTGCCAGGCAGAGGGGAGCCTCAGCGGCGCGGTCCTTCTCAGCCCGACAGTTAAAAGCGTTGCAAACGCAAACTGAGACCCGCAGACACCAGCTCGTGGGCCGCTGCAGATAACCAGGCCTTGCTCAGCTGTTCCCGAAACCTCCCGCTTCGTGATTCCGGCTCTGGCCGCGAGGTGTAATTCATCAAAAGCACAATGAGAGGTTATCAAACGCTCATCCCAGTAAAGGAAAGAGGAACATTACCCTCAAGAGATAAATCCTTCATTAAACTTTGTAAAGACCTTCCTCAGTCTCTCCCTCATTTATCATGTCCAGTGCTCACCAGGCACCAGCTGCCCGAGTCCGGGCGGCAGCTCAGGGTGGGCGGCCAGCGCTGGGCGACGGACGCGGGGGAGCTCGTCCACTCGCCCGGGGGAGCCCTCGTGACGTCAGCCGGGTCCGGGACTCCAGGGGGCGGTGCACCGAACTACGAAATGACGTTCACGTTCTTTGAACTAAGATGAAAATTAGTTTATCACAGAGAAATGTGTCCAAGGGAAAAATTCTGCAATTTCTTTTCACACGACCATGAAAACTAGTCTTGGGTCACGTTGGCACCCTTGGGACCCGTCACCCCTGCCGCGCAGCCCCTCGCGCTCTCGGCCGCCCTCCCGCAGAGCACCGGTGGCCGCAGCGCAGACCCCGGGGTGGGGGGGGGGGCACAGCTCGCCTGCGTCCGGACCACCCAGCAGGCTGCCTGACACAGGGCGCCTTCCCCGCGTTTCCAGAAACAAGTGGCGGGAGTGAGGGCACGAGCGGATGGAAGGTTACAAAGGCCGTGGACGAAAAGACTGCACGTCTCAAGAGCAGGAGAGGTCCAGATCAGAAGGGTTTGTTGATTGCGTATGCAAGGGCCGTGAAACGAAAAACACATTTGGAGAAGCAATTGGGTATTAAATTACAACTTAAGCAAGGCCCATTCATACTGTTCTTATTCTCGAGGATTACTTATCGACATTTTCCGTTTTATGACTTCTGTTTTTGCTGTTCCTTCTCGTTCCGCAGCCTGCAAACACACCCTGTGTTTAGCGGCTGCGTCAGGCACCGTCTGGGACCGAAAGGGACACAGCCCTGCCCTGGCGGAGCTCACCGTCTCACGGGAGGACGGACACGTAACCGGATCGCCAGGAAGTGGAAGGAACTGCGCCGCCGGCAGGAGGTCAGGTGTGACGGGGGGAGGGGGGGGTGGGGAGAGTGTGAGTGGGGGTATCAGGGACGGCTTCCTGCAAGAGGTGGCCTTCCAGGCAGATCAGGAAGGGTGAGTGGGAGTTACCCCAGTGGAGCGAGGGACGCGGAAAGTCATCCAATCGGAGTGTCGCTCACAAGCTCCAGCCAGCGAGGGCGTCGGCCGCGGCAGGAGGTGGGGACAGGGGTGACGTCGGGGCTGGCGGCCGGCAGGCGGGAGGGAGACCGGCGGGCTCTCCCCTGAGGGGCGGTCAGCCCCTGCGGGACCCTGTGTTCTTATTCGCTGGTCCACGCAAGCAGGAGCGTGAGGCGCGTGCCTCCCACAGCCCCTGCGACGGGTGCTGGGCGCACGTAGACAGTGGGACACTCTGCCCGTGTGGGGCATCTTGCCGGCGTGTGCGGTGGGGCGCCCGGCACTGCCCGCCGAGTCTCAGAGCAGTGAGCCCGGGAGGCCCGGAAGAAGGAAGCCGTGTGGTCCGGAGGGGGCTGCACTCAGAACTGGCGCCCAGGGGCCCGGGGGAGAGGGACAGCGCTGCTCCGCTGCCCTGGGCTTGGACGGGGTGGGCGAGGAGGTGGGGGTGCAGCCCGGGGCTGGAGCCACGGGGGGCCGTGCGGACCCCAGGCCAGGCGCCCCACCAGCGTGCGGCCCCGGAGACAGGAGGGGGCGGTCCCCCATCAGACAGCAGCAGCAGGTGTGTTGGGGGGGGTGCAGTGTGGAGTGTGGGTGGCAGGGACGGCGTGCCCTTGAGCTCGCACTGGAGCCCGGCCGTGGCAGTCCCACGGAGAATCCAGGTTTCTGACAGTAACGCCGGTCACGCCAGCCACTCCAGCCCGGGGCTTCCCGGGGGGCCGTGCCCGAGGAACCAGATTTCAGTGCGTAACGAACACCAGGAACTTCCACGCAGTCCGCCTCCAGGTCTCACTGCCGCGCTTCTTCCCGGCCCCGCCTCCTCCCTCCGGCCCTCGCTCCAGGGACCGAGTCTTATCTTCTCGGAGTCTCCTCGCTGCCTGCCGGAAAGGTCTCCTGCTCCTGCTCCTTCACCAGGCCCCCCCCCCGCTGGATTCCTGCTGCCCCGGAAGTCCGGGGATAGTTCGGTGAGTTCCAACGTCTCTTCAATGTGGCTCATCCTTCCGACTCCCCTGTAAGTTCTGAGGGTGTGTGGGGGGTGTGGTGTCCACCCCCCAGGTCCCGCTCAAACCCAGCAGCCCCCAGCCACACAGGGGGGGAGAGCTCGCCGGCCAGCGAGCTTGTGGTCAGGCACCGTCGGGGGGGAAGGCTGCAGTTACCCTCAAATCCACTAAACTCTGCCCAGCCCCTAAAATCTATCAAGTCGATAAACAATAAATGTCAGAAGTGGCGGAGAACACAGGCGGTATTAAAGAGGCTTCACAGCAGACGTCTGGCATTTGGTGAAAATGAACTTCACCGTGGTTCTGTGAATTCACACTGGATGCACTATGGTACTTGTCGAAAAGGGTTCATCTTCGGTGTTATCCGAGGGGAGCCCTGAAAGGCCACAGATCTGGTGAAGCTGAGTAATTAAAGTCGAGTAAACGCTCCGGCTTGTTACGAAGGTAATTGGAAGCGGAAGGCACTTTTGTCGGAGGGAACAGCGGGGCACGTCTCCAGAAGCGGGCGGCGGGGGTGGGGGCGCGGGCGGGAAGACAAAAGACCAGGGCGCTTCCCGGAGGGCCGACTCAGCGGTTTCTGGGAGCCTGGGGATCCGGGCCAGCTCCCGCGCCTCCGCCCGTGTCTGGTAGCGCGCTGTCCCCGCCCAGAGCCCCGCCGGGCTGCCTTCCCGTCCTCCCCGCCCCCCAGGCTCGCCTAGACCGGACAAGGGCGCCCGCGGGCTCCGCCCCTTTCCTCCCGTGGGTGGGAGGGGCTTCAGACGGCGCGGCCGCGATCTGTGGAGCCTGCCACAAGTTATGTGGAAGTGCACTTGTCTTCCAGATTCCACTTCTTCTCTCCATTTAATAGTCTGATTTATTTTAATGGCTGTAATGTATTCTGGCAAAATCCATTTAATTCTGCATTATCTATATTGAATGCTTCTAATAAAAGTATTAATCAGAAAAGCACGGGAGAATATCCTGAAGGTGATGAATGAGGCCCCGTGTTTGTTTTGTGAATCGGCCGTATTTTAATAATTTCTCAAACGTATATGGATCAGATAAGAAAGCTGAGACACCGGGGTGTCCTTCGGTAAAGTCACGCTGGCCGACATGGCCGCGCGGGAAGAGATCTGCTTCTCTCCGTTTCTCTCACACACTTACTCCTGCGTTCCCGTGTGTGGAAGTGGCACACGAACACTGAAGGGGCTGTTAATCCAGGTGTCCCCTGCCGACAGGGGCCGTGTGACCCAAGCCAAGGTGGTCGGGTATGCAAGGGGGTGTGTGGGTGGCCTCATGGGCTGCTCGCCTGTCAGTCGGGGCTTTGGGGGTTGACCAAACGCTTTCCGGGGCGGTCTGGCCCTCAAAACCCAGTTGCTCCGCCGGAGTCCCCGGGATTTTCCTGCTGACCGTGGGGCAAGTCCCTGTCTGCAGTGGAAGCCCCAGGGGACCCGCCGGACACCAGACGCCGGGTCTGGGGATGCAGCAGCAGAGTCAGCCCAGAGACACCGGGACCCCGGCAGGGGGAGAGGTCCTCCTCTTCCTCCTCATCATCTTCTGGCTTAACACGGGAGAACAGGCATTTGCGACCCAGGCCAGGTGGCTCAGCTGGTCAGAGCCTTGTCCCCACAGGCCAGGGCTCCAGGCTCCGCCCCCGGGCGGGGCAGGTGCGAGAAGCAGCCAGTGAGTGAGTGGACGCATCGGCAAGGGGAACGACACGCTGACGCTTCTCTCCCCCCCCCCCTTCGTGAAGTCGGTCAGTAAGCGTTAAAGAGTAGGTGTTCCTGGGAAGGAGGAGATGCTTCCGGCATTGCGCTTGTTCTAGTAACCTCAACTTGCCTGCCTTCAGTTGTTCTTACGTGTGAAGTTTAGATTCAACATCTAACTTTTGAAAAGGCCTCACGTTCTTTACTTAAAAACTCTTAACCCTAGTTAAATCTGGCCAAACAGGTAGTGATGCAACTTTCCTCTCCCAGAAGGTCATTCTTTCGAAGCCCAAAGAAAGGCCTCCTGTTACGAAGATCCTCCTCGGAGAAAACACACCTGGGGGCTCGGGGTCCCTCCCTCCTTCCTTCTGAGCTGCAGGTGCTGGTCAGCGTGCCCCCCCCGCCCCCCCCGGGAAGTGCGGCCCCCGCGGAGGAGCCGGCCGGGGCAGGGCCGGGCCCTCTCTCCGCAGAGCAGGTCCAGCGTCTGGACGGACGCCCAGAAGGGGCAGGTTAGCGGACACGCTGAGGCGGGCAGATGAGCGGGCGTCTCCGCCGCTGAACTCGGAGCTACATCGGGGCGACCCCCTGGGAGCCTTGCAGCAGCACAGTCCGGCTGGTCACTGCTGTCCAGTGGGCAGTGCCCGGGGACCCGCTCCCGTGGCGTGAAGGAGCCGGGGTGGCCTCTGCACACTGGCCTCTGGGCTGTTTCCCTCCTCACCGCGGCCGAGGCCTGTTAGCTCTGGAGCCCGCTGGCGCCGAACCCAAATCCCTACGCGTGCAGCTATTTTTAAACCAGCCCAGACACGCAGACTTCCGTCCGCTGAGGACCCGGCGGCTTTGCTGCCCTGGCAGCTGCTCCCCATTGATAAGTGGGCCTCGACGTTTCAAGGCCCCAACGGCTGCTGCCGGTGCGGGGCTCTGGCCCAGGGCCCAGGCGGTGCTGCCGAAAGCCAGCCCTCCCCCCACCAGCCGCGGTCCCCAGGAGTCCTCCCGCCACCGCTGCCTCCCCTGGCGCCTCCCTCTGTCTTCGGCTTTGAGGGCAAACACCTCCCCAAAGCGCGCACTGTGCAGGACTACTGGTGGACACACCCCTCTCTCTCCCTGGTCACCCCCTAAGCCCCCTCTGACCCCCCACGGCTGCGAGCCAAGTTCGGTGCAGGACATGGGGGGCCCGCAGGTCCTGCCCGAGGTCAGGAGAGCGTATTTAAGGGTACGCGCTGAAGTGGGGGGAGAGGGACTGATGGTCACTTCACAGGGACCTGGGTCTCCCCGCGGAGGGATGAGCGAGGGTGAGAACGCGGAGTGCAGCCTGGGCGCGTCGGGAGAGGGCTCTGGGAGCAGGGGACGAGCGCTGGGCTTTGAAGGGGGTGGAGGCTCCGCCGGGGCCGCCGGGGCCGGGAGAGCAGCCTCGGCGGGAGCCCGGCAGCGGGCAGCAGCAGCTCCGGCACCGCCACCAGCAGCCGCACGGCGAAGCTTCTGCCGCCGACCAGACGGCTCCGCACCTGCCTCTTGTCCTCTCGGTAAGCTCTGCAAGGGACACCTCGGGACCCTCGTTGGAGGTGGGAGGACACAGGCTCAGCGACCTGGCTGTCCTGGCCAGGGTCGCGGTGACCCGCCGCGGTGAGCGGCACACACTCCGCCGGCTCCCAGCTCGGGCCGGCTCCGCGCGCTGTGCCGGGCCGCACCTGCCGGCGGCACCGTGTGGCCGCTCTTCCTTCCGCGCGGAGCACCGGAAGGGGCAGGGGAGGACAGGTGCGTGCTGCCTCCCGGTTACAGTCACCGCTCCACCGTGAAGTGTGTGTGTGTGGGGGGGACGCTGAGAGATTGCCCCCGAGGACGCGGGAGGGCTCGGGCCCGGCAGGCGAGTGGCCACGGCGGGTCTCCCCCACGCAGGAGCACCAGGAAGGGTGGGTGCGGGCCACGGTCCTCCGTGTGGCTGCAGGGAGGAGGCCCCCGGGGAGGGAGAGAAGGAGGCGGGAGTTAGGGGTCAGCGCAGGGGTCCAGGGGCACGTGTCCGGTTCATGGAGCTGAAGAGACGAGGGGGAAGGGGATCCGCACAAAACCCGGCGAAGCCTCTTTCAGGGCCGGCCGCACCGCACGGGCTGCAGGGCCGTGAGGGAGGGCGGGCCCGAGTCCAGGAGGGAGCGCTGGGGTGGGGCCCCGTGAGGGCAGCGCGCCGGGCCGCGAGGCCAGGGGCCGGCCGTCTCCTGCGGGCCATTTCTGGCGGCTGCTTTCATTGTTTGGGGCGTCGGACAGTGACATTGTGATGAGTTAATTATTATTATTATTATTATTGTATCTTTGCAAATGGGTGGAACCTGGGGAAGCCCGGCTTTCCGGCGGTGGGTGCGGGTGCAGGCGGCCGCGCGGGGTGGGGGCAAACCCCCCCAGGGGCGGGGAGCTCCGCGGCCCGGGAGGGTCCTGGCCGCCCGGAGGTGGGCGTGTCCCGGGCCAGTGCGGGAGCCCAGGGGACGGCGCCGGGAAGGTGTTAGTTTTACATCCTGTGTTCAGCCTGTTTGTATATTTTGTTCTTATGTGTTTGTTTTGTGTGACTTTTCCATGTTTTCTATTTTCGTATTTTATTTTTACAAATGTAGGTGGAAATAGCAATGGCAAGCTGATGCCTGGAATAAGGAGGATCTGAATTGTATTTATTTTTTGCCCCAACATTATTTGTGAGAAGAACGTTCCGGTGCTGTGAGAGAGCATCTTTCGCTCCCGAGTCCCACAGCAAATGATGCAGAACGTTATATTTTCAGGAATGTTCAAGGGCTCCTTGAGCTCTCCCAGGGGCCTCTGTGAGTCTTTTTATACTTAAGTAATTTCCTTCCGGATGAGAACGGTGTCATTATCTCTGACACTGATTACATATCTAGTCAGTGCCTGCTCTACCTGCGTTAAAACTCTGGCTTTAAGCGTCTCGCGGGCTGGAGGAAGCCTCCGGCAGCCCTTCGTGAACCTGCTGGACCCCCACATGGGCTGCGAGGTCTGCGGCTTCTCCTGGAGAGCGCTTGGTGCCGCGCTCGTCGGCCGTGGTGCAGCAGGGAGGGAAGGAGTGCCGAGTGGGAGGAGCGTTCCAGTGCAGAGTAACGTTATGTAACGTCAGGTAGAGCGAGGCCCGCTCAGGCCTCGCCACTATGGGGACCCCGCTCCCGTCCTCGGATAGAGGTGACCGTGCGATGTTTAAACTGTGTTTTGTAGTTCCAGGCAACTGCGAGTGTCGGTCTCGCTGAAAGCGCTGTAACTGCCGACTCTGTGTCCTTCCTCTGCTGGCGAGGGTGACTCCTTCGCTGCGTTCTGGGCCCAGGTCCCTTGGGTGGAGCCGCCGGAGCACACGCGTGTGCTCTTCGCCCTGGCAGTTTGGCGACTCAGGGAGCCTGAGTTGGGAGCCCGGACGGCCCTGGTCATGTGGGTTCGGTGCGCGTCTGCCCTTCTGGCTCGGCCGGAACTATCTGCCCCGTGTGGAGCGCAGCCCCGCGCTCAGCAGCCGGCAGCCCCGTGAGGTCCCGCTGCCTCTGCACAGAAAGCACGCGGGGGCGGGGGCGGGGGTGGGGGGTCCATGCCCACCTGAGCTCAGGCGTGATCTCACGGCTGCACCCCCGCAGGCCCCCGGGACCTGCTCACAGGGGCGGCGGCGGGGACCCCGGTGAAGGGGGAGCCGCGGCTCGTCTTTTCTCCTTCCACCGGAAACCAGGCTTCCGGCGGCTCCGGACGGAGGAGGCTTCGCTCTGCGTTCCCTGGGCTTTGGGACACACGGGGTTGGTCTCCTCCTGCTCCAGCCACCGGCGGGAGGCCTTGCGGCAGTGCTGTGCGTGACGAACCACCCCCAGGGCGCGCTCCCCGCCCCTCTCTGCTCCCTGCGCCCCCCAGAGGCGGCCGTCGGAGGCCCGGGAACCGGATGGGCGTATTCATAACCAGTGCGTGCGCCCTGCATTATGGAAAGTGACGGAGAGGCGGGAGAAAACGTCAGGATAGGTGTTCCGGCAAAAACCCGCCTTCCTCCCAGGCCCACCCGGGCTCCCGGCCCCTGGGTCGAATGCTCGTCCCTCACGCCACACCGCTCCGCTCCGGAGCAGAGCAGCCCTGCGTCCGCGCACGGGCCACCCGGCTTCGCGAGAGGAAGACGCAGCGATTGGACACGCAGGTGCGCAGACACGTGCTGACTTTCACGTGCCCCTAAGGGGGTGGGTCACCAGCCCGGTCTTGCCCCCAGCCCCAGGGTGTGGGCGGGTCCCGGGACCACTGACTCCCGCCGGCACGCTCGTCCCCTGCCGCAAGCGCCGAACCGTGGAGGGCGGTCTGTGAGTGTCCGTGGGAGCGCTCTCCGCATCGCGTCGCCCACGCACGCGCGACCGGTCCTGTCGAGTCACGCACCGCATCCAGCTCCAGGCGCACGCGCCCGTTAGTCGGGCCTCGGGAAGAGCGCCCGATGCAGCGCAGAGAGCTAACGCAGGAGAGGAGGGAAACGGCGTCTCTGGAGTTTGCGAACGGAAGTCATTCCTTTGCATTAAAATCTTGTCCGTTTCTTGTGGTTTCGTAGGAGCAGGGCTGGGAGTTCCCATCGTGGTCATTCTTTCCCGACGACCAACCGGCTGCGGGGTTTTCTGCCAGCCAGCCCCCAAGGCCAGGCCGGCGTGGGGTGGTCACTGACTTTGCAGCCTCACTCGGAATCGTGGACACGTGTCGGGGGGAACCCCAGAACGGGTCCTGCTCAGCTCACATTCTCCAGTGGAAAATGCCGGAGATGCCACCGCCCGCCCAGCTGTTCTCCGTGGGGTCGGAGGCGGCACACCTGCCCCCAGGCGCTCGGAACCACGCCGGGGACTGACTTCACGCCCATCCCAGCTCCCTGCAGGAACCTGAAATCACCCAGTGTGGGGAGACCTCTAGTGGGCGTCTCTGCTCACTCCCGACAAAGGACCACAACGAGAAACAGAAACGCTGCTTTAAAACCCTGTTCTGTGTTTCTGCAGCAGCCCGCCTTTGTTAAACCGGGCGCACCTCACTGCACCAGCGCAGGATGCAGGGCGCAGCCCGAACGCCGGCTGCTCTTCGGGAAAAAAAGGAACCGACGTTTTAAATCTGAACACATATAGGCTCAAATGCCAACCCCATTTTTCCCTTTTTAAATAAAGCACCGCAGAACCGGCATGGAAATGTCAGTAAAAAATTGACGAGCAGATATTTTTACCCACCTTATTTTTGCTCTCGCTGAAATGCTACTTAAAAGCAGCATTAATTGAAACACAACCCATCTAAAACTTTTATCTATTATTATCGCCAATTAAAATGTAACAGGCTTGCATCGTGGAACATTTTGCAGAATGGGAAGCAGCCATCTTGTCAGACAGTCAGAGCCCCGCCCCCCCCCACGCCCGTCACACAGGGTCCCCAGGGTCCTGTGGCCACCTGTCAGGAGGGCAGCCACCTGGGGATTGCGGAGGGCCAGGGCAAGCGGGTGGGCGCTCCCTGCCCGCCGAGCTGCTGGCCGAGCCCGGGAGATGGGCAGTGGGCCCGGGCAGGGGGGCCCTCCCCAGACCTCGGGGCTGCACTCCGGGAGTGTGCAAGGGAAAACGGGGGCAGAGGGTGTGTGCGTGTGCAGAAACGCGGCAGACCCGGTGCACCTCACACTCCTCCTGCAGGGTGAGTGAACTCGGCCGGTCAGGCCCTCCTCGTCAGGCCCTGGCCCCTGGGGGGACTCTGACCCTGAGTCTCCCGTGTCCTGCAGGTCCCGCTATGGCCACCCCCCGCCTCCGCGCCACACCTGGTTCACCGCGCACCCGCAGCCCCGCCCGTGACTCCGGGGCTGCCGTGCACCTGCGCAGAATGGGGCTCCTGCGTCTGGCTTTCTCGGGGGGCCGCTCCGTGACGGTCACTTGCCTGCGTGACAGGGGCTGAGTCCCCGTCACTGCCGCACAGCGCTCTGGGAGCCCGCAGTTCACTGCCCACCCTGCTGCTGGCGAGCGTGTCCTTGCTTCTCCCTGTCCGGCCGTCTCGAGTAGAGGTGCCGGGAGCACACTTCCGCACGCCATTTGCTGGGTGTGCATGCATTTGGGGGTTCGTGGGGTGCACCCACGTTTAACTCGAGTGCACTTGGCCGAACAGTGTCCCCAGTCTGCCTGTGCTCTCGCCCCCAGTCGTGCATGGGGGTCCTTGTCACGCAGGTCCAGTCCGGACCTCAGTGTAGCCAGGCCTCTTGCTGTCACTCATGCCCGGGGGTGGGTCTCGGGATCCCGTGGTGGCTTCAGGCCACGTGCCTCTCTCCGACACCGGCATCTTGCTCCACAGGAGAACCGTACCTAGGGAAAGGTGAAGACCATGCCGCACCTGTGGATGCACCGCTGTGTCTTCTCGTGCGTGTGTCACAGGTACTGACGCTTTGCAGGCGTGGCCGCCGCTCCGGGGTCGAGGAGGACCCGCAGCATGTAGGTTCCCGGGATGTGGCTGTCGTCCCCATTCTCGCTTATGTCCCCTTCACTCGTTTCCATTTCACACGATGTCTTCATGGTGCCGGCACATCCATGCGACCCCTTTCGCACAAGGCCCTGTCCCACTGTGGCCCTGCTGCATCTGGGTGAGCCAGCCTGCCGCTGACAGGCCCTCTGGGCTCTGTCCACGGGTCCTGGCTGCTAGAAGTAAGGGTGCACCCTGCACCCCGATCCCTACGTTCAGTCTACAATTGCAAATGTATGTACTTGTGGGGTGAACTCCTAGCGGTGAGGTTTCTGCATTAAGTGGTTAGCTCTTCCTTTTAACTGAGCAGAAGGCACTAAATATGCTCACAGGCAAGAAAAAACGTCGTATTTCTGGCAGCGGCAATATTACGCAAATAGTTGCCAAAGACAATTCTTTAAAAATTACCCAAGATTGCAGCGTTTGGCTTAAAATCACTATCAGACTTACTCCTTAGGTGGAAAATAAGCCGCTAGGGATGGAAGGGAGTTACAATGAATGAGGAGGTCAATTCCTCAGGGTCTCCTTCTGCTTCTGTTGGGAAATATGGCTATTAGCTTGAAGATGGTACTTTGGTTGTAAGGTGCAGCCAGCACACAAGACCGTTTGGAGCTGGGTGTTATGTAAGCGGCGTGTGAGCCTGTGGACCCAGGTGTGCTGCTGGTGGGGCCCCTGGCACAGCAGCCGGCCAGGGGTGGGCACACAGTGAATCCATGGAAGTCACCGGAATAACTTATCTCTGATCTGAGCGTTGGAGACCCCAACAAGCAGGGCTGGCTGCCCTCCTCCCTCCCGAGCCTCCGGGGGCTGTGGCCAGGAAGCTGACTTACAGCGGCCGCCGGAGCGCGTTTCCCCGGGCAGGTGGGCGGGACAGTGGGGGACTCTCGAGGCTGCGGTGCAGACGAGAGCCGCAGGCACGCGGGGCTGCGGAGGGGGCGGTGGGGGCGGGGCGCCCGGCGACCCCGGTGTGCCCTCCCTGGCTGTCCGCCTGCGCTCGGGCTGGACTGGGACCCGAGAGTCAGCCAGTGAGCGCGGACCTGACCCGGGGGCTGTGGGACTCGGGTCCCGCGCGCGCTGGTCACGTGCGCGCCTCTGAGCCGCAGGGCTGCCCCGCCCCTGAGAGTGGGTGCGCCGGCGCTGCCCCTCCCGGAGCCCCGCGGGCTGGACGCCACCCTGCGCCGCCGCCCATGCAGCTGCTTCCGCGTCAGTCTGGGAGAAAAGTTTAGCGGGATTCTCAGTGCGGAATTTTAACTTTCCCGTGGGTAAGAAATTATTTCAAAATAAAAGCAATCACAGTATCTGACGCCAGATGTTCTGGCTGCTGCTGTGTTCTCAAGCCACGCTGTGGTGTCTCCCTCTCTGCAGAATTAAGATTTTATCAAAGTACTTCGCAGAGAACACATGGCGGGGTTTTAAACGATGAGTGAGTTGGTTTGTTTTTCTAGCCCGCATTCAGTACATACTGAACAGACGAGTAACAGTAATTTGAAGAGGAGGAACAGAACGGAGGCGGAAAGAGAGAGACGAAGTGAGGGGCGCGGAGGATGGGAGCCCACGAGGCTCTCGCCGGGCCGGAGACGGGCGTGGACACGGATGCGGAGACGGACTCGGGGAAAGGCGCAGACACGGAGACGTTTACATCGGTGGGGCAGCTTCGCACAGGCATTCACAGCAAGCGTCCTCCTGATGACCCCCGCCTTTCAAAACTGCGCCCCCCCCAGCTGTGGAGAGCGGCCCCGGCGCCTGTGGGGCACTCTCTGCCCCGCGGCCTTCCGCCCTCCACTCAGCGCCCCGGGCCGAGGGCCTTGTCTCCCAGACCCGCTTCTCGTTCCCGTGGCGACTCCCTCCCCGCCCCCCCCAGCTGGGCGGTGGCGGCAGGCACTGCTCCCTGGTCCTGCTCTCCGTTTCCCGGCCCCTTGGGGAGCGCCAGCCCCGAGAACGTCAGGGTGATCTGCCGTCTCTGTTCTCTGGTGACCGTCAGGGTCAGGTTCCACCCGGCCCGGGCCCCTGTGCCCACCCCCTCCCCCCACCCCCCGCCGTCAAACCAGGGTGAGCCTTCACTGGTGCCCAGGTGCGTCTCGGGCTGCGCCCTCTGAGGCCGTCGTGACTTCACAGTGAGGAACAGACTCAGTCTCCTCGCCCGAAAGCCTGCTTCCTCCCAGACCCCGCTTCTGCTTTGGGGACCTATCGGTGGCCCCTCGGGCTCCGTGAGAGTCTGAACCCAGCCCCCCGCCGGCCGCTGGGGCAGGTCCGGGGGCCCAGCGCGAGCCACAGGGGTTTCCTCCTTTGTCAGAGTAGCGCGCCCTCTGGGTCGGGATCGGTGCTTCCTTGGGCCGCGGCGCAGCAGCACAGCGCTCCGCACGGCTGCGGGGTAGGGGGGTGACTGCCCCTGCGTCCGGGCTCTGACCGGCAGAGCACACGTTCGAGCCCCGCCGCATCATGATGATACACTTAGCACGGCGGCCGGCTGCAGCGGCCCTCGCGGCCTGAGGCCAAGGCCTCGCGCTCTCGGAGCTCCCCGACGGTCCGAGTGGCAGCCGCTCCCGCTCCCTCGCCTGCGTCAACGGGGTGAACTGACGGACGAGTCAGCCCTCGAAGGTTTGGTTCCGCGCGTTCACGCAGAGCTCACCACCAGGCCCCGGAACTCCGGAGCGTGTCTGCGAGGACGAGCGAGCTAACGTCGCCTGTTCTCAGGGGACGCCGGCTTGGAGGGCACCGCGGCTGCACGTTCCTGGCCGTTCCCGACGCCGTGGCATTTCGGTGGATCCGGGTCCGGGTCCGGCCCCGCCTCCCGCAGTGTGTGTGTGTGGGGGGGGTCGGGGGTGCGGGGCGGTGGGCGGAGCCTCCAGGTCCGGGCGGCAGGGGAGGGCGCCCCTTGCCCCAGCCGCAGGGCAGTGCAGCCTCTCCCCAGGCTGTCAATCACTCACGGCCCCCCAGAACCGTTGCTGGGGAGCCGCTATCTCCGGCAGGGGACAGGGGACAGGGGGCGGGGGACAGGGGGCGGGAGCAGGAGGCCTGCGGCTCCTGGAGCCCGGCGCAGGGAGGAGCAGAGCCGCAGCCTGGGGCGCACACACCTGGCCTCGATGACGTCATCGCTGTCCCCGGTTTAGCTCTCTCTGGAGATCTTCTATTCCTGGAGTTTCCGTGGTGCAGGCCGGGAACCCCCGCCCACCTGCGCTCGGGGCTTCTGCTGACGCCAGCCTGAGGTGGGCCCTCAGCCTCTGGCATCAGAAGCGTCATGAGTAACGTGCCGTGCAACGCTATTAAAAGACAGGCTCGGTGCGCCCGGAACGGCGCTCGCGGGGCTGTCTGCGCGCGCCCCGCAGAAACAGCGGGGACGCAGGGAGGGCCGGCCGGGCGGGGAGAGCCTGGGTGGGGTTCCGAGGAGGCTCCTCGGTGCGGGGGGGCGTCCCCCCCTACCTGGAGGGGGAGGGCTGCCGCTCAGGCCCCAACCCTGCACTCGCTCTGCGGCTGCGGACCAGCAGGTCACGCTCGCCCGGCACTGGTGCCCGGACGGGGCGACAGTGGCCTCTCTCGCCTGGTTCCAGGGCCGCCGTAGGAAGCGACTAGCTAATGCGTCTGTGTGCGCTTCCAAAACAGCACTGTGCCTAGAAATAGGACAGATTAATAGGAACACTCCCTTCCCCCAGGTGGTGCATGTCCGCCTTTGCATCTGTCTTTCCTGCGGACAGCCCGTTCCGGTTTGCCGTATTTTTGGAATCCTTATATTTAGAGCCGCCGCGGCCTGGCACGGTGCACGGGGCTAACAACCGGTGGCACCTCGTCTCGGGCGGCGGAAAATGTTTCTACTGGAGCGTTTCCTTGGAGAAGACCTTTTCCGCATCCGCACGTGCAGGGGAAATACGCGGCACTCAAAGATTATCGGGGCAAAAGTTTCTTTCCTCGAGAATATAATAAGGTTCCCAGGAAACAGCGTGAAATTGGACTTTTCCAAATTCCCACAAATAAGACGCGGGACCCAGCTGTTGACTCCCATCAGTCTCCTCTTCCAGACAAAGCAGAGCGGGCAGATGCAGCGGCTGGGAGGCCCCTGCTGGAGGGGAGCTCGGGCAAGGGGTCCCCCCGCGCCTCGCCACGTCGCCGTCGCCGGGGCGATCGGAGTGTCGGGCGCAGCCGCGGCGCTGGCGGGCCGTGCAGACGGGGCCTCACCTCCCAACGCGAGCTGGCAGCCGCAGTCCGCACGCGGACTGGGCCGGCGCGGGGGCCTCTGGCTGCCGGCCGTGAGAACCTCCCGTAAGGAGAGCCGGCCGAGCCGCATTACGGGGGCTGGGAAGGGACGGCGCAAACGGGAGGATGAAAAGGACACCGCGGGAGGAGGCCCCAAAGGGGCCGCAGGGGCAGCCTGCTGGGATTGGCCGGCCCGCGCAGGCGGCGTGCTGGGATTGGTTGGCTCTCACAGGCAGCGTGCTGGGATTGGTTGGCTCTCACAGGCAGCGTGCTGGGATTGGTTGGCTCTCACAGCGTGCTGGGATTGGCTGGCTCTTATAGGCAGTGTGCTAGGATTGGTTGGCTCTCACAGGCAGCGTGCTGGGATTGGTTGGCTCTCATAAACAGCGTGCTGTGATTGGCTGCTGCCCTCCCCGCTGGAGGCCCAGGATGCCCTGGCAACGCGGAGGCAGAGCAGCACCGCGTGGGCGGCCTGGGCATCCGGCAGCTGGTCGGCAGCGCAGACCCCGTGACCCTGCCACGTGCCACATCCCACGGAGGGCCCCACCCGGGACATCAAGTGCTGAACCACACACCAACGCCAAGGCGACTCCAGTGTGACTCTCTGCAGGGCCAGACCCTGAGACGCCGTGGACCGAGCATTCCCTTGACCTTTGCAACTCGTCCGCGGGCCCTGCGGCCCGTGCAGGCTAAGAGAGCAGCACCTGGCAGGTGCGGTGAGGCCCCGCACCGAGCGACGGCGCCCGAACGTGCACCTCGAGCCGCGCCGCTGCCCGGGGTTCAAACCCATCAGCTGCCTGGCACCGCGCACTGGCCGCTGACGGGCACCACGGGCCGACACCAGAAGCGACCTGCCGTTCCCCTGCCCCGGGCGCTCCTTAACCCGGTCACGGCCCGCGGCCGCTGCAGCCCCCTGGCCACCGCAGCCGCAGCCGGGCGCCCTGCTCCGTCCTCTGGCCGGCAGCCCTCCCGGCGGAGGGCGAGGCCCGTGCCTCCACGTCCCAGCCTGTCGCTGGCCGGCACGTGCCTTTGTTTAATAAAACAGGACCTTCGCCTCCGCGGCCACCACCTCTCCAAAGCCTCTGGGCCAGCCCCCTTGGGCCGACACCCGCGCCATCAGCGGTCACATACAGTCCTCCCCAAACCGGGCGGCAGTTCGAGCACGTGGCAAAGGAGCTCTCCGAGTTTATCCGCCGAGCCTGACCTCCGCCTTCCCAGACACGCCGTGGCTGACGGCCCGCGTGGGCGTGTGAGCTCTGCGCCCAGCCTCCCCGCGGGGCGGTTCCAGAGGACCCCGGCCGCTGCGCCGCCCGACTCCGGGGCCCGATGAGAACGGCTCAGGCCGTTACCGGGCGCCGTGTTTTAAGGCATAAAAGCGTGTGACAGCCACCAGCAGAGTGACCCTGACAAATGAAATTTCCCGATATTGCCGGCCTCTGCTCCACCCCTCGGGGGAGAACGAGACCCTGTTTATTGCGGCTGTAACAACGTTTGTGTCATTTCCTCCCGTTGTCGCATTACCACCCCGCGCGGCGGGCGGCGGACTCACCGGCACCGGAGCCGGACTCGTTGCCCCGGTTTCCCCCTTGGCTGCGCCCCTCGGTCTGTGGATACAGTGTCAGCCGGGTGGGACTCGACATTGACTCGACTTTGTGACATCGGATGAGACAGAATGCCACAGTGTTTTCTGTAACAGTGGTTTCACAGTGAGCAGTTCGCAACGGGTAACTTCATCGCACTGACTGTGCCGTCTGGGAATCGATGTGAGGCTTCCCTGATTAGGCCTGTGTTTTACAGTGACAGTTCACTCAGGATTTTTAAACAACATTTTTTAGATACAAAATTGAAAAATAATAGTATGCAAATTTGTACGTGGTTTTATAGTTTGCGTTGTCTGTATCGCCTGATTTTTCATCGCGAGTGGAGGGTGACAGGAACGGCTGAGGAGCTGCGGTCCTGGGGGTGCCGGTTCTGTGGAGCCACTGGGCCGCGTGGCCCCGACACGCACTGGGTGTGTGGCCGAGGGGCCTGGCCTCTGCCGGCCTGCACTGCCTGCCTTCGCCGAGAAACACAGCCTGCTCCATGGGGTCTGGGTCCTGCTCCGCAGTTAAACCCGTGACAGAGACTCCACATCAGCGGGCGGAGTGGCCGTCTCAGCACCGACTGCCCTCCTTTGGGGAAGAAGGTAAAACTAGGTGAAATGTCTTACGGAATACATCGGTGCAGGTCCCCGCTGGCGCTGACAGCTAGCTATGCACGGAACAACAGGGAAAGGGTTAGGACAAAGGTGAGGCAGCGACTGGCATTATCTCGGGCCGGGGACGCTGTCGGTGAACGGGAGACACACCCCAGGGAGACCCTGGGGAGTGTGATTGTGTAAGAATGTAAAAGTGTGCAGGACAAAGGCCTATCAGGAAGGACGTGTGCACCAGAGAGACAGCGTTCGTGTGACACCCCGTTAACTCGGAGGTTCCGACGCGGCACCACGACGCGGCACCACGACGCGGCAAGCTGGGCGTCCTCCTAGGGACATGTGGAGGCCAGCCACCCCGGCCTCAGTCCCGGCCCGGGCCGCAGGAGGAGCCAGGTCCAGGGGCTGCAGGAGGACGTGCGGGGGACAGGGGGTGTGACCTGTCCAGGCTGCCACCCTCTCCGGTCCCCTCGGTGAGGAGCCGTGCGTCCCCAGACCGGGGAGCAGGCGTGAGGCGTGCCCTGCACAGGGTGCGGGTCTCCCGCTCCCCACGGGAGGGGCGCTGGGCTGGGAGGGGGGCTGGCGCGCGGGGACCCTGGCCCGGGTTCCCTCTCCCAGGAAGTGCTGGGTCCCCCTCGGGATCAGCGCCTGGTCTGGTCTGGAGGTGGCTGAGCAGCGCTGCTCCAGGGACCATCCGCCCCCCCCCCCACCTCGAGGTGGCTGGGCATCAGCGGGGAGGAATCAGAGCCCACGGCAGGACCCGCCGAGTTCACGACGGTCAGGGGACCTGGGTCCCAGAAGAACGCACCAGAGGCCCGGGCAGGGCCCCTTCCAATCCCTGCCCACCTGAGGACCCACCGGTCAAGGGCGCCGTGTCCCTCCCCACCTGACTCCCTTCCCCTGCTCCCACCCCACCCCTGGGGGCCAGAGGCTGAAGTCCACACAGCTGGAGGGCAGGAAGAGCAGGAGGAGGAGGAGGGGCACACCAGCCACACCCCTTTCCCGAGGAGGGCACCCTCCGCAGCCCAGACCGAGGGCAGACTACGGGCTCCCACGCGGGGCCAGGTGCCGGGTTTGGGCCGTGGAACGAGGACCTGCACCTGCCAGGGCCGTGCTGGCTGCCGGCTCTGCTGCCGTCTAGGTCGGCTCTGCCGGCACGGCGCTCGTGTGCTCTGGTCTGCGCCGTGTGCGTGCGTGCGTGAGCTAACTGTGACTGGGAACAGTCACCACCCCCATTTCTCGCCCGGGCGGGGCAAGAACAGCCTCCGGGGGGCGCAAATGTGGAGAAAGGAGAGCATCGAGCCCGAGTCCTGTCTGTCCAGCGTGCGGCCCATGCCGTAGCCGACGGACCGAGGGCCGGTCTGGAGCTCCTGGCGCCTGCCCGGCTGTGGGCGTGGCCGTCCAGAGACACAGGCGGCTGGCAGAGGCAGGGAAGCCTGCTGGACCCAATCAGCAAGCAATCTGGAAAACGCAATTCAATACCCAGTGAGATTTCTCCGGCTGTTAGACTGGCAGAAATCACTCACACTAGCGCTGTGCAGAGTCCACGGAATCGCAGAGACACGGGTTTTCATCCGCTACAGGACCGGACATCGGCCCAGCCAGTTCAGGGGAGGATTTATTGGAAACTATCGGGTTTTAAAAGGATGGGCCATCAGATTGGCAATTTTGCAGTTAAGATCTCTTTTAGATAAATCTCCACACACGTGCACCCAGGAGTGCCCACTCATTCATCCGGCCGACCCTGGAGAGCCTCTGTCGTAGCGCAGGGCTGCGCGGGAAACGAGCAGTGCGTGTCGCAGGAGGGAAGGCGAAGGGGAAACGAGGACGCACCCTTTTCCTCTTGGAGTGTCCCTCCCTACGTATACATGTCCGTTCGGGCGGGGGACACACAGTGGCGGTGCAGCAAACCAGGAGCGCGTCACCGGGAGCCTGCAGGGCAGCTCAGGGACACCCCTGCTTTGTGGGGCCCGAGGAACAGGACGCAGGAGAGAAAGGGAGGCAGGCAGGCAGGGCTGAAAACTCACGTTCTTCCAGACCTTAAAAATTTCAGCGGAGAACGTCTGCCCTCTGCTGGCCCGTTGGGGAACGAGCAGGAAGCGACGCCTCACAGGAGGAGGAAAGAACAGGACAGACAGACAGAGGTGGGGGGCGGTGAGGAAGGACAGAGGGACAGGCAGAGGGAGGGCGGGAGGAAAGTGACGCTGGAGGGACGGCACTGGAGTGTCCCCCCGCCGCTGCAGGCCGGGGCCGCAGGCCGTGCAGACGAGACCCCATGGTGCCCCTCGCCAGCTCCGCCTGCACAGGGTGCCCAGGGCGGAGGCCGCCAACCCGCAGCCTGCCCGCGGCGCCGAGGGTCTCCGGGGGGCAGTGACCGCCACCGCGTGAGCGGGTGGCGGTGTTCCGTTGTCTCAGAAAAGATGAGGTTGGTTTTGAAAATGCAACAAGAACTCCCCACCCGTAGTTAGTGAGTCGTTCATTAGTGCAGTTGGAGCTGATGGACGCCTTCCAGCGAGTGAGTCCCCGTCTCCGTGCGTGTCCCTCCTCCGAGCGGCGCCGAGTGGGCCGAGAGTGACCGCATGCACAGAGCCTCCTGGGGGCCAGAGTCCCGGCCCCAGAGTCCCGGCGGCCGGCCTGCGACTCCCAGTGGGCGCAGGACGTCGGAGCCGTCGGTCACCTTTCCTTGCCCACCGTGGCCAGGGCCTTGCTCCACAGAGAGCCCTTCCAGCACCTTCCGCTCGGCATGGGCCCGGCAGGGCCGGCTCTGTCCCCCTCCTGAGCTCCCCGGTTCTCCTGGGACAGGGGCTGCCCACGACTTGACCTGGAGTGGCCTGTCCCAGCTGTCTGGCGCAGGGGTCAGGGTGCAGGGGAGAGGTGCAACCGCGCACAGAGGGCCTCCCGCTCTCAGCCTCTCCTGGGGCATTTCCTACCGACTTCCCAAGGGCGGGACCCCCGGGGCCGGGGGCGGAGCTCAGCCTCCCCGGGAAGATCTGCTGGCACCGCCCTGAACAAAAGGTTCTTCAACCCGCCTGTGTGTATTTCTCCGTCCTCCCGCCATCCCCGTAGTCCAGGTGACTGTCTCCTGTCACCCGGGGGACACCCGTGGTCAGGGAGCTGGACTTTGTGCCTCTGCAGTGCCCCCTGCTGCCGGTCCCAGCCGCTCTGGGCAGTCCCCGGGATGTGGCTCTCAGCCCGCCCCTTACCAGCAGCTGAGCTTGGGTGCAGTCACCCGCCTGGGGCCTGCAGCGTCTTTTTAGTCTAAGAACGGGACGGGTCTGTCTCACGGGCGCACGGTCAGCACCAGAAACACGGATGCACACACACACCTATGTACACACACGTAAACAAGCACATGCACTTGTATGCACACCTACTTCGCATACAACTGGACTCAGCAGGTGGTCAAAATTAGCTGTTATTTCCCTGATCTTTTAGTAGATGGTATTCACAGTTTTTCTAAACAGAGCGAGTAAAATGCAGTAATTAGCCGGAATTCACAACAGAATGCGAACGGTGTGCAGAGAGCACCCGGAGAGAGCGGAGGCCCTGCCCAAGGAAGTTGACTGGTGAACGTTTCGTTTTGTTCACCTTTTTTTTTTGTTTTGTTTTGTTTTGTTTTTGGCCAGGGGACTCTTTGGAGGAGCAGAGCCCCCTGGTGGAGAACACAGCGCTGCCAGGACAGGCCGCCCCACACCCGCACCATCCCAGAGAAACCGCTCCTCCCCGGGCGCATTCTGCCACTGGGGGGCGTGTCACCACGTGTGCGCACACGCATTTGGCTGCAGTGAACCCAGGCCGAGGCCCCTGTTAGAAGTGTTCGGCTGGAACTAGAAACCACACCCATTCTCTGTGCCATGGCCGCCGGGTGGAGGGGGGTGCTCCGCTGGTCCCACCGCTTATCCCCCACCACCCAGGAGACGCACCACCTTTCCTCCGAGTGTGGCCAGGGCTCCACACACTGACAGAGCCTCTCTCTGCCGTCTGCCAGCTCAGCCCAGCCTCCCCCACCTTGGAGAGGCTCCCTTCCCCTTCCCTGGGGGCCTCACTCCCACTCATAGACATCCCATGGGCAGTGGTCACTCTCCTGCCCAGTGGGGCTGTGGGCTGGTGCTCAGGGGACTTCACTGCACACTCCTTGGAGACACTGTGGGTGGATGGCTGGATGGATGAAGGATGGATGGATGGATGGATGAAGGACGGATGGAAGAATGATGGATGATGGATGGTGGATGGATGGATGGATGATGGATGGATGGTGGATGGATGGATGATGGATGGATGATGGGTGGATGGATGATGGATGGATGGATGGATGGAAGAATGATGGATGATGGGTGGATGGATGGATGGATGGATGATGGATGATGGGTGGATGGATGATGGGTGGATGGATGGATGATGGATGGATGATGGATGGATGGATGATGGATGGATGATGGGTGGATGGATGATGGATGGATGATGGATGGATGGATGGATGGATGGATGATGGGTGGGTGGGTGGGTGGAGCGAGCTGCTCTTTCTTCCAGCCTCCAAACTGGAGGGGCGCAACAGGAGCCCAGGCCCTTCCGAGGTGCACAGCCCCACCTGTCCCGTCCACAGAGCCAGAGTGTGAGGATGGTGCAGAAAGACCCAGTGCTTAAAGGGCAGGGGATGACGCGGGAGAGGCTAAGACCCCGTGAGACGCATTAGCTGTTCCAACCGCCGGCCTCGAAGTTCCAGTGACAAAGAGCTTCCTTCTCTCGAGCTGCTTTGAGTTGGATTTTCCAGCCCCGGTGTCAGGTGAGTTAGAAGCCTGGCCCTCAGGAGCAGCGTCCTTTAAACATATTTTTAAGTTTTTAACTATAGTTAACATGCGACACGATACCAGATTCAGGTGCGTCACCCAGGGAGTGGACATTATGCACCTTATGAAGTGACCAGCCCAGTTGTGCAGGGCCCCTGGGTGCCACACGTGGGGCCGTTGCGGAGTTGGGGGCCCCGTTCCTTCCTGAGCTGTCTCCTCTCGCACTGGGCGGCATTGACGTTGCGCTCTGACAGCGTGTGCTCCCCCTAGAGGAAGCCCCATTTAAAAGCCCTGACCACCCCTTGCTGTAGGAAAGGATACAATGTTTGTATTAGCTTCAACAATGCAAAGAAAGCATTGAGTTCCTAGCAGGTCAAACATTCCTTGTGGAGTTGAGGCTGTTTGTAGGCTACGGTGGCCCAGGTCACAGGGGGAGGGCCGACGGATGGTTTCCTGTGCACAGACAGAGCTGGTCTGGCCGCCGCCACCCCGCCGCCACCCCCCCCCACCCCCCACCCCCCCCCCCCCGGCTGCAAGAAGAGCAGTTTCGGACTTAACACCAGCGGGCGCCGCTCCCACGACAGGGAACGCAGTGGGAGCAGCGCCACCCGAGTCCAACCAGCAGGGGGCAGGCCTCCCCTCGTCTTCTCCAGAGGCAGCGGAGTCCAGACAACTCACCGCAGAAGGGAGGACGCTGTGAGGGTGGGAGCTCGGTGCAAGGGGCTTACCGCCACGCTGGACACTCATCAGGCGGTGGAAGACGGACAGGCAGAGCCCCCTGACCCCCCGACCCCCCTGGGGGCCCCGAGCGAAGCTGCCACCCGCCTCCTGCAGCGCACAGGGCGGCCTCGGAGCCCGCTGAGCGCAGGGGGCGGGCCCATCAGACGGGTGGGCGGTGCTGCCCGCCAGTCAAACGCAAACCGCCTGGCCCCCTGCAGTGCCCGGGGGGGCGGGGCAGGAGGGACCCCTCGGAGGCTCCCCTGCCGTAGCGCTGCGACGACCAACGGGAATGACGGGGGTCCGTCACCAGTGCAAGACCGCGACGCTTGTCCCCGGACCGCAGAGGGCGGGGGGCGGGTGCCCGCCCCCGTGGAGGTCCCTGCGGTCCTCCCAGGGGGGTGCTGGGCTCACCAGGGCCCTCGCCCGCCCGGTTCCACTCCAGCCCTCCCCCGTTCCCTCCAGGTCGTCTCGCGCCCTGAACGGAAGGTGCGGAATGAAAGCCGGACGCAGGGGGCGTTTTCCGCTTAGGGCCCTGCAGCGGGGGACACGCCCCTCGCGCTGGGAGACCGCGTGCAGCAGGCAGGGTGGGGCTCTTTCCACGTCCTCGTGTGGGTGTCAGAGGAAGGCGACTGGAGGGGCGTCCTTGGGGAGCAAAGAGTGGGCCGCGATAACGGGAACGCTTCAGGATGGGAAAACCTGGCTGTGTGGGTTCCCCCCCCCCCACACGGAAAATTGGGAGGTGGACACTCGCTTCAAACAGGACCGGTTGTCAGCCGCGTGCAAGGGCAGCGTTCTTGCCAGCAGGCCCTCGGCCCTGCCTTTCCCTCCCGTGGGGGACCGCGGTCCTCCTGGGCGTGGGTCTGCGTCCTCGGCTCTGTGACGCCTTCTTGCATTGGGAGTCCCAGCCGCCCTGTCTGTGGAACCCAGTTTTTGCTTTTGAAAGGTCAGAGGGCGATGCACGATGGTGCCCTTGAGCTCAGCATGCCTCCCGCTCTCTCCAGTGCTGACACCGGTGGGCCAGCAGTCTCCGCCTGCAGTCTCTCTGTACTGCCCATGCTGGCTGTTGCTATGGAGACCGCCTCTTCCTTCCTCCCCTGCTCTGCTCTGCCTGTCCCCAGGCTCAGTCATCATGGCTGTTGAGGAAGCCTGGGAAATGTAGTCTGGGGGCTTCGGGGCCCTTCTGCAGAACCGAAGTGAACACAGAAGGCAGGTGAGCAACCAACTGTCAAAGGCACAGGTGACTGGCCACCACACCAACCCCCGGGCACTGGGCTCCTTTATCCACTTGACAGGTGAGCCCACGGAGACCCACATGCGTGAGACGGTTTGCCTGGTGTCGCCGGATGGTGATGGAAGGTGTCAGGCCCGCATTCCCTTTGGTAGAAATCTCGGGTCTCCCTCTAGGGTGGGGCTCTTTTGGAGACAAAGAAGCTGGCCTACGGCTCGGTGTTACAATGTGTAGAAGCTGGCCCACAGCTCGGTGTTACAATGTGTAGAAGCTGGCCCACAGCTCCGTGTTACAATGTGTAGAAGCTGGCCCACAGCTCCGTGTTACAGTGTGTAGAAGCTGGCCCACATGCTCAATGTTACAATGTATAGAAGCTGGCCCACAGCACAGTGTTACAATGTATAGAAGCTGCCCCACAGCTCGATGTTGCAATGTATATGTATATACACACACAGCTACATTTGATGTTTGTCCATAAAGTTCTGTCTGGGGACACACATCCTGCTGTGACTGCAGCGGCAGGACCACATGCCCGTGTAGGCGGGTGGGGCGGCCCGAGTTGTGTGATCAGAGGGGCACCCTCTCGGCATAAATGAAGCCCCAGAGCCAGGCCGTGGGCCCAGGAAGCACGTCCAGACCACACGTCACCCCGGGGCGGCGCCCGGGGCCCGGATGCCACACTGTGTCTCTCTGGGGCCTCCCGGAGCAGGGCTGGTGGGCGCCCGGGGCCAGGTGGGAGAGCTCAGGCCTCCGGGTTCTGGGGCTTGTCCTGGAAGTCGGGGCCCAGCCTGTCCAGTCTGCAGAGGGCGGGCCACAGGCCTGTCCCCCAGCGTCAGGGGACGGCGAGAGCATCCGTGTCTGGCGTCTGCCCGACAAGGGGCAGACTTCCCAGCATAAACAAAGCGGTGCACACAATCTTAGTTTAAACCCCGAACTGCGTCGATGTCCCTGAAACGTGAGAAACCCTCACCAATTCACCGGCTTCCCCTGCCCGCTCCCCAGGGCCTCCCCGGGGCGGGGCCCCACACCCGCGACTCCGTGAGCGTTTGCGCGGCGGACGGTGACGCTGTTCCCCAGGGGGACGTCCAGCCTCCGGGAGGAGCTGTTGTGTGTCAGGAGGGGTTCAGTCGTGGCCACAACACAGAGCCTTGCCGTGTTTGAGGGCCAGGGGCGGCCAGCGGCCAGCGGTCGGCAGTGTCTGCGCTTGGCCGGGAAGATTCCCAGCCGTGTGCGCGGAGGGAGTGGGTGTTCGGGCCGGCCGTTGTTCTCGGCCGTCGCCACAAGAGGGCGGCAAGGGTCGTGCTTCTCGCCCTGGCCTGGGCCGGCCGCGCGCCTGGACTCTCCCCAAAGGCCCGGGACTCTCCCCTGGGTGCCTCGAGCCTCCCGTCCGGTCAGGCCTCTCGCCTGTGCCGAGACACTGAATAGAATAGAATCCGTGCGTGGAGGCACCTCCACCTTGAATCCGTGTTCCTCTCGTTCAAGACGTGAAACAGCGAAGGGCTGAAGGGCCCCGAGCCGCCTGCTCGGACGGAGGTGGGTCAGGCCCCTGCCTGGACGGTTCCGTGCCCTTGACCTCGGTCACGTGGCCCCGCCCCTCGGGGGCTGGCCTGCGCTCAGGGAGGGGGCGGAGCTGCAGGCGTTTCCTGGCGGGGGGGCTGCGACCCCACCTGTGCTGCGCTGACCCCACCTGTGCTGCGCCGACCCCACCTGTGCTGCGCTGACCCCCAGCTCCTCGGGGTGGAGCGGAACCCCGTCCGGCGCAGCGCCCGGCGGGGGCCGCAGCACAGTGCCCCCACCGTCCTCCTCGGACCGATCTCCCCGCTTCCCTTCGTGCCTCCTCTTCACGCCTCAGAAATTCCCGGGATGTTGGCGGATGTGTATAAATGCTCTTGTGATGCGGCTTTCCAGCCCCCCTGCGCGTGAGGGTCCGTGGGCGGTCTGTGCGCGTGCGGGAGTGCACGCGCGCCTGTGTTAGCGTTGTGTCTGCACATGTGTGTTACGTGTACATCACATGTGTGAGCGTGTGTGCCCACGTGTGGGGGGACCACGGGCTCTTCCCACACGTGGGGCCACTCGCTCGGGCTTCTCCGAGCCGACTGGGGCCTCGTGCACGGTCGCCGAGGGTTCCGTCCCAAACGTGGAAAGAGCAGCTGTGGACCGTCCGGCCGGGGCAGCGGCCGGCGCCCTCCGGTGGGCGTCTCCACGCAGGAAATGGTCGGCGTCAGCGATCCAGCTACCAGCCCAGGGGCCGGTGCCCGGCTTCGCCAACGCGGAGACCCGTCCGCACCCGCTGCCCCTGGTTTCTGGGCACAGCCGGCAGGTGCGCCCGGCCGTGGCGGGGCCTTCGGCGGACGGAGCCTGCCCTGTCGCCCCCGCCCCCCGCCGTCTGCCTGTGTGGGGCCGGTGCCTGTCCCTCGCCCCTGGCAGCCGCCGCGTCTGTCTCCCCGGGGGCCCGCCCGCCGCCAGCTCCCTCCGCTTGGCTGCGGTTCCGGGCCGGGCTCTGCGCCTGCGACGGGAACAGCCGCGCCGTCGCCAGCACCGACTTCACACTCAGGCCGCATCGCGCGGCGGCCAGAGGCACGCACTCACGTCCTGCGTCAGCCCTCCGCTTCCCAGGACCCGTGAGGGGCGTGTGCTAAGTTCGGGGACGCGCTGCGCAGAGGGGCCCCGCGCTCCGTGAAGAGCATTCCCCGCCCGGGAAGCGAGCGGAGGGGCAAGGACACGCGGGTGGTGTCCAAGAGACAGCCCGGCCGGAGCGCCGAGAACCCGTATGGTATGAGAACCCCGTTCTGAAGTCTCCCGACAGCCCGGGTTTGGGAAGGGTCCGGCGGGAACGTCTGGCGCAGCCAGGGCAGGGGGTGGCCGTGGCCCGAGAGCAGGTCCACTTCCCCGTCTGGAGGAACGCAGTCTCTCCCGCCGAGTCCGGGCAGAGCGCGCGGCACCCGTGGGGGCGCGCGGAGCCGGAGCGGCACGTGCAGACGCAGATGAACGCCCCTCCGGCCGCACCTCGTAGGAGTGACTTTCCCGGGGACCCGCTTAAACGGGGAGCGGGTGGTTGCTGTAACTGTCTGTCTGCTCTCCCAGGGCGGTGGGCGCCTCCCTACTGGTAGCAGCCTGTACGGGCTCGGGTCTCTGGAGTGGGCCTCTTGGACCACGGGGGGCCGGGCGGGGTCGTGACCTGGGGGGGGTACGGTGAGCACGTGGCCCCCCACCAGGCCAGGCCCCCCACCAGGCCAGGCCTCAGGCGGACTCGCCTGCCCAGTTCAGGCGCTGAATGTGGGGGCTGCCGGGAGCCTGCGCTCTGGGCGGGGGCGGCACCCGCGCTCCCCAGGGGGACGTCGGAGCGCGGGAGGCGCCAGGGGAACGCGGCGTAAAACACGCGCACCCCAGACGCTGCCTCTCCCGGAGGGGCCGCCCCGCCGCAGGGGGGGCGCCTGCGTGCTCCGGCCTCCGCCCCTTCGGGAGCCGCGCCCAGGGGGCCGCCTGCTGCGGGGAGTCCCCGCCCCTCCCGGCGGCCGGGGGCGGTGGAGTGTGCACTGTCCTTCTGCTGGGCGCGGTGGTGCCTAGGCGTGTTTGATCTTCGGAACCACAGTTTCTTTCCCGAGGTGTTCAAGATAAATTGTCAGACCCGGTAGACTTGAAAGATTAAAATAAAATTAATTGCGGCTCGAGATCGTTCCCAAGCGAACCGGGAGCCGACTGATGAGTGGGCCCCGTGAGTGTCCCCGCGGGAAGCTGGCTGCGGGGACAGGTGGGTGGCCAGCCCCGGGCTGCTGCCTCCCTGCCTCGCTCTCCACAGCCGCCTGCTGACGCCCCTCACACACAGCTTTCATCCTGACGCCCCCCCACCCCGAAACCCTCAGCTCTGCGGGCGGGGCGTGTGTGGGCTATCCCGCGTGCACTCCTGCCCCTCCTGGAGAGGCTGGTGCGGAGGACGCTCGCTGGCTCTCGGGGTGGGGAGGACGAGCGCGGATCCTGCGCCGCGACCTGTGCGGAATCCTCCCGGGCTGGCAGGCCTGCGCCCCCAGCTCCGCCCCAGAGCAGGGAGGGCGGGCAGCGCCCCCCTCCATCCCCGGAGGATCTAAGGGGTCTGCAGCCTCTCCCCGCAGGCAGGAAGCTGTAGGGGCAGGAGGCTTTGTGTCGGAGACCCGCAAATTGGATTACCAGCTCCGACACAATCAGACGCAGGCAGGGGTCGTCCTCGCAAACCCTGCCTGGAGGCCCGGAGTTCCCACTCCACGCAGTGCAGGGGGGAGGCGCACCGTGACAGCTGTGCTGGAGACGGGGGGTGAAACGGGGCGGGGGGAGCGGTCAGAGGCCTGTCCTAAGGACTCGGCGCGTCCAGCACTGGGTGCGGGTGCTGTGACGGGGGGGGGGCCCAGGGCGTGGAGGACGACGCAGCTCCGGGGGGAGATGCCGAGGGAACTGGAGGGGGGGACTGCCAGGCAGGTGTGCTGGGATCCTACCAGGATCCCTTTTGTGTTTGTAAAGTTACAGGTTTTTTTTCTAAAAATAAGTCTTTCCAACCTATGTAAGCTTCAGGTCCTGCAAAATCTGTCTCCGTGTCTGGCCCCAGAACAAGTCGGATTTCGCCAAGGCCAGGGCAGCAGGGGTCGCCGAGGTGGGGGACAGGCAGCAGGGGGGGTGGCGGCCACACAGAGCCACAGCCCCAAGGTGGGGCGCCCGGAGCCTCGGGTCACAGGGAAGAGCCCCACAGAGGCGCCTGCAGTGGGGCGTCCGAGGCGTTGAGGCCGGGGTCCTCCCTGCCCCGCTGTTCGGGAGCCGACCTGGGTGGAGGCCGCGGCCCTGGCTCCCTAAACGCCGGGCCCGCCGAGCTTGACTTTGTGCCTTCACTCGGGACAGATGTGCGGGGTGGGCGGCTCCCGGTCTGGCCGTGGGCTCCGCACGGGGTGGCGTCCGAGGTCGGGGGCAGCACAGGCCGGGGCCCCTCCTTGGACAGCCGAGGGCAGCCCAGGCGGAGTCGGGCGCCTGGGTGCTCACGGGGGTCCTGGGGCGCGGCGTTCTCGCCGTGCGCCAGGGGGAAGGGCCGGCCCCGCTGCTGTCATTCCTGCACCGCGTGGCTTCACAGGAGGGGCAGTTTGGGCGCAGGCACCTCCCTCCCCGGAGTCCTGTTGAAAACAAGTCCACAGGCCACAACGGAGTCGCTCGCGCCGGGCCCCTCGTCTGCAGACTGAGGCTGAGGCTGAATTTCAGACTCGGCTCCTCCCAGGGACCGGCCCTCAGGGGCCCCCGGTCAGCGCCAGCGAGGTGTCGGCCATGGGGCCACGGTGACCATGGCTCCCTCCTGCCCCGGTGGGAGCCTCTCCTGGCGTGGGCACCCTGGACGGCTTCTCTCCGCGGGTGGGACGCTGCCTGTGCAGGAGCGGTCGAGCGACGCCAGTGAGACCCGTATGTTTTGCGCAGCGGGTTCTCGGGCTGGGCTGCAGGGAGCGACTCTCGCGGGAACCAGGACGGGGAACCAGGACGCGGACCAGCAGACTCCGCAGCCCCGGCTCCCGCACCGGGCAGGCCTCGGACCAGGGCCCTGCCCCTGAGGGTCTCGCACCTGCAGGGCGCTACCCTCTGCCCCCAGCCACCGCCGTCTCCCTGTCCTGACGGGGCACGGGGAGAACGGGGGGCTCACGCCAGCGAATGCCACGGGCCGCGCTCCGACCAGGGTGCTCCGCGCTGTGCTCCGCAGCCCCCGGCCCGGGCGGCCGACCTGAGCCAGGGCGTGGGGCAGCCGGAGGCCACACCCAGGCCACCGGGGGCGGGGAGACCGCCGCCGAAGGCCTCCCCCCCGCGGGGGCTGCTGTCCCCAGGCGGGGCAGTCAGAGCGCACTGCGGCTCCCAGGGAGGGGAGGATGCACGGAAGGAAGGGACAAAGGGGCTTTGTGCGTCCAAATGCCAGGAGGTTCTTCCGACCAGTCAGAGCCACATAATTGTCTCTTTCATATCAGGCCGTGGCCGGGGCGGGGCCCTCAGCCCGCTGACGGGAAAGAAATGGGGAAATGGGGAACAGCTCCGCCTCCTCTCCAAACCCTCCCCAAGGGGCACCGGGCTCCCGGCCGCGGCAGGAATCAGTGACCACGTCAGATGGGTCTCTGGTTCCTAAAGCAAACAGCAGGAACAATGCCCGTGGGACCAGACGGGCTGCTGGTGGTGTACTCACCCACCTGCGCTTTCCAGTTAGTGCGCGACGAGTGTGTGTGTGTGTGTGTGTGTGTGAGACCTGGTTAATCGCGTTTTCAATCGATGTGCTATCAACTTGTAAAGCCCCATGTAACGCTAGGCTACACCCAGATGCATAGATGTTCAAAAACAGAATGAGAATAAGGCACAGTTATTTCTGTGTGCTGCATTTTCCCTTTGCACTTTTTAATATCTTGTACCTTCTCCACAGTAACCGTGCATTCTTTCCGATTCAACTTTAAAACCTAGAACATCAGTAATGCTACTACTCACTCACGTGTGTGCGGATTGAGTCTTTTCAGTGGAGCAGTGCTCAGCGCCGATCCGTCCCGCCCGGTGTGACCACGAGGCGGCATGACGGGGGCGGCCCGGGTCCACTTCTGGACGATCTGACCGACCGCTGGGCGCCTGCGGCTTGTGGGACGGAGTTGGCAGCACCTGTGGCCAGGCGGCTCCCTGAGACAAGGACGGCCCCTCCCTGCAGGCGGTCCCCTGGTTGGGGGACAGGAGCCCCCTCTCTGGGGTCTTGGTTGGTCCATGGCAGTTTGTCTCGGTGGCCGAGCAGAGAACCGCGGCTTTTTGGTGGATGGGCCTGGAACAGACGGGACCAGGGGAGGCAAAGGTCCCGTCTCACACCCTCGGGTGCGGCTCAGGTCTGAGGACATTGCCTGGGCTCAGCATGCATTTTCTGGCGTCAACGAACACCCCCAAAAATGTGTACGTGGGTGCCATGGGCCTTCCCAGAGGAGCCTCACAGGCCGCGGTGGGAAGGGCCGCCCTCTCCCCAGACACCCTTCTCCCTCCGGACACTCACTCCGAGTCCACAGCTCTCCCCAGCCCAGACCCCGTGTACCCCGTGGGAGCTGGGGGCGGCCGCACATCCATGGAGTGGAAGCTCCAGACACGGGTGTGTGGCCACGGACGCCTTCCCCTCCGTGGTGGGTGCTACTGGGGGCCAGGGTGGGCAGGTGCGGGGGCTCCCCGCTCTCCCTCAGGGGGTGGGCAGTCCTGGGGGGCCTTTGAGACGGGTCCCCATCCATCGGGCAGAGCGAGGTGCCGGCACCCCAGGGCGTGGGAGGTCTTTCCGAGGGCTGGGACACTCCAGCTCTCGGTGCCAGAAACGCACCCCCCCCACCCCCCAAGGCCAGCCCCAGCCAGAAGCCCTGCCATGGTATCGCCCCTATCCGGGACCTGTTGTGCAACCCCGTGCCGGAGCCCCGCCCCCCAAAACCACGCGGGGGGCCGCCCGGGGCGTGAGTTCTGGGAAGAGGGCATGTGGCACGGACCCCCGTTCAGCAGCTTGAAGATGGGATGCTGCGAGCACAGCCCCGAGAAGGACCGGGGTTTGGAAACGCACACAGAGGGCTGGTTGACGGGTTTGCGGGGTGGGGGGCGGGGGGGACGGGCCTTGGATGCCACTCGCTCCCTGCTCCTGTCCTGCTGCGCTGGGGCCCGGCCAGTGGGCCCTGCGCCCTGGGGTGCTGCCCTCCAGAGCTGCGGGGCGGCCGCCCTGTCACAGGCGGGGGGAGGGGGCATGGGTGCGGAAAGGTCACCATGTGTCCTGAGCCCGGGCGGACTCAGGGATGTCCCCTTGGGCCAGGGGTGCACACCTGTGGTTGTGGCCTCCTTCCACACACACACACACACACACACACACACACACTTACTGTAACGAAATACATGGCCCAGTGACATTAGTCTTATTATTGTCCCCAGACCTTGAACTTCAGCCGGTTTAGCCAACTCGTGCCCGAGCAGACAACCAGCCACCCCGGGGGGCCACGCTGAAGTGCCCCAGCAGCCCCGCCAGCGAGGTGCGGTGCGGGGGGGGGCATCTAGAAAGCAGACCGGGCTCCTGTGGCGGCACCGCCCGTCTGCCCCTGCTTCTGGGCCTGGTCCAGAGGACCCCGAGCTCCAGGCGGACAAGCCACACTCGCTCACCACGGGCGAGTTTCACAGGCCCCTGGGTGACCCCCGAGTGACCGCTCTCCGAGTGTGCACACACAGGCGTGGCCCTGGCTCCTGGGGTCCCCGCGTCCCCAGGGCTTGGGGACACCTGCAGAAGCAGCAGGTGCGGGAGGGCAGTCGGGTGAAGCCGTGCAACGAGGTCGGAGCGGCCTAAATAGGACAAGCTCATTGCAGTGGGCTTCCCCGGCCTCTCCGGGTGGGCGGCACCCTCCCGTGGGGCCCCCGTGAGGGAGGGGCTGGGGCGCAGGAGCCCGGGAGGCCGTGCTGTGCCCCCGCGGAGTCCAACGAGCCGCCGGCGGAGCGTGGGACCCTCCCCGGGCTGCCGGCAGGGCTTCCAGCAGAGGGCGCCGCTGCGCTCCGCGGGGCTCAGCTCCTCAGCCGTGACTGGGGATCACGGTCCCGCCCAGCCTTGGGGGAGGTGGGGGGGCGGCGTGTGCAGTGCGGACTCGCGTGGCAGGTGGCGGCGTCTGAGCCACGGGGGCCGTCGTTCTTCACGGGTTTAGTCCTTCCTCACTTGTCCTTCGTGTGTCCGTGTGGGCACGCTCGCGTGTCTGCGTCCCGCCCGCTGGGACGCGGGGCCGGCCGCGGTCTGTTCAGCCTGGGCCGGGCCGGGCGGCCCCTGGGTGCACGTCACGAATGCGTTTCTGCGCAGCAGCTGCCGAGACCACCGCAGACCCTCACACGCACCAGCAAACAGGGCGGCGCCGCCCCGAACTGCCAGGCTGGTCCCGCCCTGGGTGCCCGAGCACGACCCGGGCACTGTCCCCCCGCAGTCCCCACCGTCCTGCGCGTGGTCCCCTCCTCCCGGACCGGCAGCCCCTCCGCGGGGGGAAGCACAGAGACTGGGGTCAGCGGGGACACGGTGAGCTCGGGCAGGAGCCCCCCCCACCCCGAGGGCGGGGAGGGTTCACGGGCCCCGAATTTCAGCTCCCGAGGGCTCTGCTGCTGCTGCCAGCGCGGCCCAGCCAGCGGCCCAGCCCGGGGAGCGCCCCAGACCGCATCCCGGGTGCCGGGTGCGGCCGGGGGGCGGGAGGAGCGCCTGTGTGCCCGGAGCCCCGCCTGCCCGAGTGGAGCTGGGTGTCTGCGTCCCCACGCCCCTTCCCCCCAAACTGAGTGAGTTGTGTCCTGCATCCCCCCCCAACATCCCCTCCGTGAGTTGCGTCCTGCGGGTTGTGATGTGGTGGTTGGGTTTTCTCACTCTGTGATTGACCGTCACCCGAAAGGGACAGAAATCAACACTGGACGAGGGCGGTCGTCAGAGCGCCGGCCACCGCTCACCGCTTAACGTCCAGCCTCGGAGACCGGGGCAGACTGCGCCCACAGCACGGCCCGGCTGGCACAGGGCGCCCGGTTCTGAGGTCCGCTCGCCCGGTGCACGCGCAGAACCCCGCCCTGGGCCCTGCTCTCGGGCCGGACCCCTGCAGGGGGCGTCACCCGTGTGCGGGGACACCCCCTTCCGGGCAGGAAACATGCTCGCTCAGCACGGCCCCTCCAAACACGGCTCCTGTGGGGCAGTCCGGCCCGGGCTGCCTGAGCTTGGCTGTACGTGTGTGTGCATGTGCGTGTGCGTGTGCGTGTGTGTGTGTGTGTGCATGCACGTGTGTTTCTTCAGCCCGAGCTTTGCCACTTAGCCAGGGGCAACCCTGCCCCACCGCCCCTGGTGAGAATGCCCCCGCGGCTGCTGTGCTTCCTCGGTCGTCTCCTGCGCCCTGCACCCAGAGACCTCCGGTCGGTGCTGGGCCTGCCGCAGGGTTCAGACAGGCAGCCCCTGTCCCCGCCTCTGTGAACATGTGTCGTTTCCCTAGCGACTGGGGCGGCGCCGAGGGCGTTGTCCCCGGCCACCCGGGCCTCCGGAAGGGGCTGCTGTGGTTCCTCCGCCGCAGGTTTGGTGCAGGCTCCCGGGGTTGAAACCCTCGATGCTGGGGATCCGGCCCTCAGTGCCCTTTCCGGAGCTGCCCAGAGCGGTGGCGGCTCGGCCGGCCGGGGCTCATTTGCAATTGAAAGGGCCAGCCTGCCCTTGACTGTAGGCTGCAGAGGGCAGGGAGGGCCGGGGCTTGGAGAGGGAGGGACAGGCTGGAGGAAGAGCCGCAGCTTCCCCCAGACACCGTGAGCGTCCTCACGCTGCTGCCACTGCTGTTTGTCTCACGCTCCGCTGGTGACTGTCACGGGCCCTGTGGCTCCGGACCCGGTGTGGCTGGGGTTCCCCGGGGCGGGAACCTGGTCGCTTCCACCCAGGACTCAGCCGAATGGCTCTTCCTCCTGGGAGTGAGGAGACCCAGAGCCCCCATGGGGCCACCACAGAAGGGTGACCTTCCCTGCCCCCGGAAAGGAAGCCGGGTTGTCACAGGGGGGGCAGGCCCACGGGACACAGGAGACTCGGCCCGGACAGCTCTGGGCCGAGCCGGGACCTGGGCACAGGAGAGAGTGCAGTGCCCACCTGCGATTGGAATGCAGGACCCCAGGGCCAGGAAGGGGGCTGGGGGTGGGGTGCATCCACCCGGGAGCCCTTCCGGCTCTGCTAACCCTCACCGGGGCGCTGCCTGTGGGGTCGCCCCCCCCCCGCCACTGGCCCACGTGTGGGGAGGCTGATTCTGGCAGATGCAGCTGTTCCTGGTCCTGCCAGCGTTTGGCCGGGCCCCGCAGACACACGGCCCCAGGCGGCCCTGGGTGGGGTGGCGGGCCCTCGGAGAGCCCCCCCCGGGGAGCCCAGGACGCCCCACAGGACCTTGGGCCCGGCCGCCGATGGCCTGAGACCAACATCAGTGGGAGGCGGCCGGTAACAGTGGGACGTGCTCTCGATGCAGGCCTGCCCCATGCACAGGTGGCTCCAGATGGCCGCCTCCTGGTTCCTGTCACCCAGGAGGACACGGGAGGAGGACACGTGAGGGAGGGGCGGGGCCCTGGGCGAGAAGCACACCAGCAGTCCGCGCAGCGGACAGTAACTGTGGCCACGAAGCTAACGGCTGGGGGGGCGAGGCCGAGCCGGGCGTGGGGGGACTCGGGCCACACGGGGCACACGCCTGTCACAGCTGAACGACAGAGACCGTGGCTCCATCGCCCGCCTCTCCACTTCGGTGGGGGGGGGCACAGATCCCGTCTTGGAGCGAAGTCGCTCCAAGTGGGGGGGCGCATGGGGCCTGCCCCTCCCCCGGGGAGGGAGGTGGGGCAGCCGTCACCTTGGGTGTGAGAACCGCCAGGAGCTGCAGGACGTCCCACAGGGACGTGCACGGTGTCCTCCAGGGGCAGTCGGAGCTGCCCTGGGTCCTGGGGACAGACCTCCTGCTGCCGACAATGGGGTTGCCGTCCCCCCCGGTGTGGGGAGGGCAGGGCCCAGGGTGACCGGCTGTCCTGGCTGTTGGGTAGCGTTGACGGGGATTCCGCCGTGGGTGTGGCTCTGCCCAAGCCTCCCGCCAGGCGTGTTCTCCCGGCAGGCGCTGGGTGCCAGGCGAGGGGCGGATTGACCATGACCTTCCACCACACTGTGGGAAGCTTTGAGGTCAGGCTGCGGCTCAGGGAGTGAGCTTAGCAGAGCCGGGCGCCCCAGTGTCGCTGCTGAGAAACGAACGGGGACCCCGGACGCCCAGGAAAGTCTGGAGGCGGGCTTAGCAGTCTGAGGCCTTGACGGCCGGGCTGGCCAGTCCTGGGGAACAGGAAGCAGGTGCCGTCCGTGGTCCGTGCTCCGAATCGTGAAAGCAGGTGGGTCCCCCTGCCGCCTGGACTCTGCGGGCGTCACAGTGGGGCCCAGAGGGGCCCTGTGGGGGACCTCCTTCTCGTCGATGGAGTGTGCAGGCCCCTCGGAGGCACGGAGAGGCCTCGGGGGACAAGGCGGGGTGGGGGGGGGGCCGCCTCGGTCCTGTGCAGACCCGGGCCCGGGGCGGCACGGGGGCCCCCGTGCCGAGCTGAGGTCCCTGCGCTCCCCTCCCCATTGGCGCCATTTTCCGGGAGAATCGTCCTCTTGCCGAGACCCCAAGTTCCCTGGGTGACAGTGCGTCCTCAGGGTCTGGATGAGGTCCCACGTTGCTGAGTCCTGAGGTCAGAACCAGGAAGACGAGCCGGTTCTGGCGGGAGGCGGCGGCACACTTGGGTCGGATCCCGGCTTCGGCGGAGAGAGCCACAGCAGGTCGACCGAGGACACCAGGGAGTTTAATTCTGTAAGATTTTTGGTGCTTCCCCCCCCCCCCCCTGCCAGTGGTCCTGACGGTGGTTCCATTCCAGATGTCCGTCTTCGAACGCAGAAGCTCTGCCAGCTGGCTCTGAATCATGCCCCCAACTCCCGAGCCGTGTCTTCATGCGTGTTTCCTGCGCTCCCCACCCCGGGGACCGGGGTCGGCAGACTCCCTCCGCGGAGAACCAGATGCTCCGAGTCTCAGCCGCGCAACCGTGAGCAGGCGAGATGCGTTCCCCTGAAGCTGCGTGGACAAACACGGCCTGGGGCTGCCGTGTTCCTGCCCCGGCACCAGTGGGCAGAGGGTGCACCCCCAAACGAAACTCACGGGCGCCTCCGGCTCACACAGCCCCCCAAAGCTCGCTCCATTTAGGAGCGGACGCCGCTCCGTCAGAACACGAAACCGGACTCACGGGCTCTCCTTTAAGAGCCTCTTTATTTCCCTCGTCAGGGATTCGGACGGGCCTCTGGCGGCGCTGAAACGCCCCCACGCCCCCACGCGCGCGGCGCAGAGCCTGGAAATCCGGCCCGAGGCCTTGGATGAAAGGACCCCTCTGTTGTCTCGCCTCGGCAGAGAGTGGGGGCCGAAGGTCGCTCGGAACCGAGGGCAGAGCAGGCTGTTTCTTGTCATCGTGAGGTCACGGCCGTTGTCCCACGTGGCACTTCACGCTTCTCCCTGCGTCTGTCAACTGCCCGTGCCTGAGAGGCGTCACCTGAACTTGACAGGCTGGCCCTGTGCAGGGGTCGGGCCCTCGCCGCCTGGGTCACCGCAGACGGCCGCCGCCTCGTCCCCAGGGCTGGCAGGGAAGATCGATGTCCGTCCCCTGCCCCCCCCCACCCCCCCCCCCCCGCCCCCAGCCGCCGCTTCTGCTCCGCCCGCAGCCCCGCCTGGGCCCCTCCCTCTGGGTCCGCCTGGTGCCTCGGGTGCCTTGCGCAGCCTGGGCTCTCGGCAGTTCGACACCAAACTGAGCGGGAAAAACTCGTTCAGATCTCTCCGATGGGTCACGCCTTTACACACACACACACACACACACACACACACACGCTGCTCAGCGCTGCCTCGTGAGGCGAGTTGGTTGCGGGCGGTCACGAAGGTGGCGATCGAGAAACCCAGCCTGTCTTTGCAGAGTGCGATTGTCTGTTAAACAATCTTTGCGGCACTAGGAGGGGGCGGGGCAGCGTCGGTAGGGGACCGAGATGGTGACCGCTCCTTCGGATGCCGCTCAGAGCGCCGGGGTCTCTGTCCATCTGGCCGCTCCGGGAGGGAGGGGGCCGCCCCGCTGCGGCCCCTCGCTCCTCAGGAGCCCCGGCACCCCCACCCCCACGTGGGGGCCTGGGCTCGGCTTCCACGAGGGACCCTCTCCCGCTGCCAGAAAACCAGAACCCCCCCAAGTCTCAGTGCTGCTTCTGCAGCCGGGTGGCCTGTTGCGCCCGTCACCATGGCGACGAGATGCATTCCTCAGGAGCCCTCCTGCCCGGCCGGCCGCCCCCCAGCCCGCGCCCCCGGGGCGCTCTGTGAGGATCGTTTACGGAAATCGGCCGCGGCCTCTGGGGACCCCGCAGCGGAGTGGTGAGCGCGGCGGCTGTCCGCTCCGACGGGTGACGAGAGCGCAGGGCGGGTTAACGCCCCTCCGGGCGTCCCAGCGCGGAGGCGCCCCCCTGCCCCCTGGCTCCCTCTCTGCCCTGCGACGGCCCGTCGGGCCCCACTGCACTCCCCACAGCCCCCTCCGACGTGCACCCCCACAAATGCCCAGCCAAGTCGCCGCCCGACGGGGGGTGGTTCCCACTCCCCCCTGCGAGCTGGTGCAGGGGTGGCCGCAGGGAGCGACCCCGGGCCCAGTGAGCCCGCCCCCAGCGGCCACTGCGCACGTGGTTCAGGGCTGAGACGCTCGCGGGTCCCGACACCCGGAGCGCCTCTCCCTCACCGCGTGGCTTCCGCTCGCAGCAGCACCGACCCCCTCACCGCTGGGGGCGAGGGCGAGAAGGGGCCCGCGGGCTCCTCCCCGATCGATCGGGTCCCCGGGACACACAGAGCTGGCGGGGCTGCGGGCTCGGCTCTATCAGCGGCTCCCAGACCGCATCTCTGCCGCCACCTTTAACCCCAGCCGCCTCTGAGCCGTGACACAGGCCGGGGCCGCGGGCCAGCCGCCGTGGCCTCCTGACCCCGCCCCCGCCCCCCACTCAGTGACCCCGGGGCCTTACCGGTCTCCCGAGGGGCCGCGGGGCCTGTGATCCCCGCCCACACGCCGTCTCTCCGCAGCAGAAGTCCTGCAGGCCGATTCGGTTTGTGCCGAGAGAGATAAGGAAGGGACAAGAGCAGGGCTTTGGACAAAGAAAATATTTTTTTTGCCCTTCAAAAAATGCCTGTTACTCTCTGAAAATTTTGTTCTGAGTTCAAAATATAATCTAGTTTTTCCTGGCTGATGCTTTAACTGCATTTCAGTAGGGAGGCCGCAGGACATATGCAGGCACTAGAATGAAGTGAATTAAAATGATGTAAAGCTGGTGTCTCAGCCACACCACCCACAGCTAGGTGTGTAAGGGGGCCCTGCATGGCTGGGGGCGGTGCCCGACGTCCCCACATCGCACGGAGTCCTTGCACGCAGCTCCGGAGGCAGGTGGGTGGACGGCGACCCCTCTGGGTGCTGCGGTTTTGGTTCGGCCCTGACATCAGTCGCACGCAACAGGAACACTCCCCAATCCTCCCCGATCCTCCCCCACCCGCTGCGCATGTCGGGGACCGTGTGCTGGGCCAGGTGCCCCCCCCCGAGTCACCTGGATTTGCCCCTGAGAGTCGCTGCACCGCCCCCCTGGCACAGAAGGGGAGACGGAGGCCCTGGCCGTGCAGTCAGCGGGGGCAGAGCCGGACGTGCAGAAACGGCCCCCCCCGGGGCCGGAGTCCCTGTTGCCCTGAGATCCTTCTCTGTAAAAATACCAAATCCCTGCGGTACATTGTCATCGTCGTCGTCATCAACATTTGTGGGTCGTGACTGACTCAGGCTGTGTCTTCGCTCATCGTGGCGAGGATGCCGCCCCCCCCCCCCCCGACCAGAACCCAGGATTGTAACGCAGGGATGGCTGACGGGGCGGGGCGGGGGCGTCGAGGAGACGGGGGAGGCGAGAGGAAGGCGAGCGCTCCGACGGAGGCGCATGGCTCCGGTGTCTGCGTTTCAGCAGGGGTGTGCTCGAGGCTGGGTGGGCGTCAGCGCGGTCCCCAGCAGCCAGCAGCCCCCCCCCCACCCCCGGCTCCCACCAGGAAGGAGGGAGCGTGAGGGGTCGCTACTCGGCGAGTCCCCTGGGCCAGCAGTCCTGCCTCGGAGCCCGGATCGCACCTCGGACGCCCTGTCTTTGGGCAGTGCGCCGCGGTGGCACCACCAACGTGCAGACGGCCGGGCTCTCGGGAGAACGTGTCGCAGATGCCGAGGACGGCGCCGCGGCGCCCCCCTCAGGCCGGGAGGAACCAGTCACCGCGCGCCCGCCCTGTGCCCGGCGTGGGCGGTGAACAACCTCCGGGAAAGACGCCCTTCAAACCCAGTCTGGTCACCCTTCAGGGTCGGCAGGGACGCCTACGCCAGCAGCTGTAGAGTACGTAGTGCGGTCCCTCGTGCTGGTAAGCGTGTAGCCGGCTCTGCTGGGAAAGTGACCCGGGTCCGTCTCCGTCGGGGTCGCCGTGGTGTGAACTCGGCTCCTCCAACGCCCAGGGCCGAGTTCCCAAGGTGACCTCGCTGTCAGGGTGGGGGAGGGTCGCCCGAGACACTCACTGTGTTCATGTTTCAGCGTAGATGACGCCGGTCAGCACGCATGCACACACACACACACACACACACACACGCACGACGTGCCACGTGAGGAGTGCATGTGATTTAAAGCTACCCAGGCAGCCGCGCTGCGATGCAGTGACCTGTACGTCGAGGCCAGTATGACCTCACACTTCAGGTGGACTGTGTGTCAGCTGTGCCATTTCAGTGAACCACGTCCCCCGCCCGGCCTCGGTTTTCTCATCTGTTCAATGGGAGGAACCCCAGTACCTGCGGCCCAGGCCCCTCTGCGGACAAGCCTGGGGGCTGGTTGGCCCCCGATTCACAGCGGCGGTGGGGGGGGAGCCCTGAGCTCCTAGGGCAGGAGGGGGAGGTCGGTGCACAGCCTCCCTGCAGAGGAGGTCAGGTTGGTGGCTCTGAGGACACGGGGGGAGGCGGAGTGACATCCTGCAGGTTGGCCAGGGCTTCCAGGGGGGGGGGGCGGCGTTTGAAGGGGCCTTGATCCTGGCGGGTGTGGCTCAGTGGACTGAGCGCCGGCCTGTGGACCGAAGGGTCACCGGTTTGTGCCCGCATGGGGGTGTGCGAGAGGCAACCGCATGGTGGGTGATGTGTCCTTCCCTCTCTTTCTCCGCCCTCCCCCGCCCCTCCCCCTCTCTCTAAAAACAAATCAAATCTTAAAAGAAAGAGAAAGGGGCCTTGAACGCCGAGTGCGGTCTCCTGCCGGGAGCAGACGGAACTCACGGGGGGTGGGGGGGGCCAGGGCGGGGCCGCTGTGTGTGGTTCCTGCGGAGGGCGCCCGTGCCCAGGCAGGGGTGCCTCCTCCCCTCCCCCCCCCGCCTGACAGCTGCCCCACCTGCCCCTGCTCTGGGGGCGCCGCCTTCCCGAGGGCCCGCGAGCCCTGTGGCCCATGCAGCAGGCACGCCTCCCCAGGTGTCCGTGGGGACGGCAGCAGCGGGGACGGGTCGGGGACGTGCTGACCGGGGTCTGGGTCCCTGCGGGGCGGAGAGAAACCCGCTTGGGCTGCAGCACGCGGGCGGGACGCCGGCCCCAGAAGCTCCGCCCGCTGAAGGGCGCCGTCACCCGTCACCGCGCCGGGCCCGTGGTTTATCCAAACAAAGGAAATGGACTGTTGCCACGGAAATCATAACTCAAGACTCCACTTAGGGCTGTTAAACCGCGTGTGAAATTGCTTCTGATAATTAAAGCAGCTCTTCCGCGCCGCAGTCTGGGCCGCCTGCGAGTCTGAGGCGGTGGCGAGGCGGCCGGTGGTCCCGGGACCCCCAGTCCCCGGCGCCGGCTCCGCCCTCCGGCGGCCGTCCTGGGTCCGAGGGCAACAGCTTGTCACCACCGACACGCAGGTGCCTGACGAGCAGCCGCGGCCTGTCCCGCCACGGCAAGCGTCTCCACACGTCGTCGTGACGCTTTCCTTGCAGGGGGCGCTGTGCCGGACGGCTCTCAGGGTCCAGGCCCTGTGGTCCCCTGCGGGCGCACGCAGGCTGGCTTGTTGTCACCCCTCCGGTGAAAGCGGTGTCCCTGCCCCGAGCTGTGTCTGCGCTTCCGCCAGGTTGAGCCCAGACGCCCCCCTCGGGGCAGAGGCTGCCGGTCCTCCTGCGTCGTCCGCTCCGCCAGCCCGTCCCGAGTGCGTGCCGTGGGTCGGGGCGGAACTTGTCGCTCGAAGTGCACAGACCGCTCGCGAGTCATCTTGCCCTTAGACGGGACCGGGAGCCAGGGGAGGGAGAGACGCCGTGGCGACAGGCAAGCGCAGGAGACAGGGACGCCGTGACCTATGGACACGTCGCTGGGAAGCACGCCCTCTCCCCGCCTGGTGGAGGGGTCGGACAGAGGAGGGGTGGGCGTCCCTGCTCCCGCGCCCTTCCAGCGAAGGGGACGCTCAGGCGGGACTGGGACTCAGCACTGGGCCCGGGACCCGGGTGCTGTCCCTGGTGCTGAAGGCCAGGCCCCAGCCCTCCTTCCGGCAGTCCCGCCCCACGCCCCACGCCCCGCACTGCACGCCCCACACTTGCAAGGACACACATGCACAAACACAGTCTCACATGCACAAACATGGGTGCACACACGTGAAGCCAGCACTGACTGTGAAGAGCTCCGGTCACCTTGCCTCCCTGGACGACCACATGGAGAAGGCCCCCCCCCCCGCCCAGCTGTTCCCGCAGCAGAACTGCGTGGGAGCGAGAACGCCAGCCCCACCGAGTGGGAGCCCTGAGGGCCCTGACGCCTGCTTTCCCCTGGCAGCCCCTCAGCCCCCTCAGCCCCCTCGGACGGCGGGGCTCAGGGGCGTGCGCTGCCGTCTCACGGAAACTGCCCACGGGCTCCGTCCCAGTCCCGTCCGGGCCCAGCGGCTCCTTTCCCCGGAGCCCTGCCCCGCCACCGAACCAGGAGCCCTGTGACACGTGAAAGGCACAGAGACCACGGCTGCCACGTGACGACACCGAAGCAGTTTAGGACCGCGTTTGAGGCCCTGCCCTCGGGGGAGGGCCGCCCAGGGATTGATGGGGAGGGCGGGCTCACGAGGGGCCCCTGCCTGAGGGGCTGGGGCCGAGCCAGTGCGACGAGAGACGGAGGAGGCGGCTGGAGAACAGGGCTTGACCAGCACAGGGGCCCGCGGTCCCGTGTCCTGGGGCGAGGCGGGTACGGGTGCTGGGTGGGAGCAGGGGGTGTAGGCACCTGCCCTGGCGTGTCTCCAGGAGGGGCCACAAGGGAGCCTGGGGGAGAGAGGCGCAGGGGAGAGTGTTGGAGAGAGATGAGGGGTGTTCCCCACGGCCCAGACGCGCGGCCAGGGCTCGCTCGGGCACCCAGGCGATGCTCACGACACGAACATGGTGCCGCAGCGGCAGTCGGGGCCGCGGTCCCCTTGACCAGCTGTGATGGGACCACGGGCCCTGAGACGGAAAACCGGAGGGACCACTGCGGCCAGAGCAGGCTCCAGCCGGACTTCTGTCCGCAAAGGCTGGTAATGCTGAGGCTGGTCACCGGCGCCGCTGCGGACACGTGGGCGGTTCTCGCAGAACACATCCCCTGACCGACTTGCCGGCTGCGGAGGGACCCGTGTCCCCGTCTGTCCTTCCAGCCGGGGTGCGGGGTGAGCCCAGGGCGGCGGTGGCGGCAGTCGGGGTGCATGCGGGGCAGGTCTCCTGGTGGCCAGTGGTGCAGGGGGCACAGGGGCGGGGTTGCGGGGGGCAGGCAAGGACGCCACGTGTCAGAAGCTGGGCTGGACCCCATCCTCGGCCGTCAGGACCCGTGCTGCGTGGGGTCCCCTCCCCTTTGTGCACTCGGCCACGCTGACCCACGGATGTCCGAACCAGCGGCTCTCTGCCTCTGCGGCCAGTGTGGTCTCTGGGCGGGGACCGAGGCCAGCGAGACACAGACCAGGTGCCCGTCCAGACCTCACCCCGGGGACAGGCGGGCACCCGGAGCTGTGGACAGAGGGCGTCGTGGACGGAGAGGGGGCGGGCGTTTTCGCAGACGCTGGGAGAGCTTCAGTGGCCCTCAGATTTCTGTCCTTACCCAGACTGCTGCCGCAGCCTCGCAGGTAACTCGATGTGTTTTTAATTAAACGAACAATGGCACAGTCAGAGAATCCCTTTATTTTGCATTTGTCGGTCCCTTCCTGCTCCCAGCCTGCGTGCCAGCAGGTGAAGGGCACACATGAGCTCCTTCACTGCCCCCCGCCCCCGCCGTGTGTGAGAGGGTGGCCTTGGGCGCCAGCCAGCTGGTCCTGCCGCCCTTCTGTCCGTCATGCCCGGCGTGGTCCCCGACCGGCCCGGTGACCGTCAGGAAATCAGGGACTCGAAGGAGAGATGAGAGAGCGTTCTGGCGGCCGGCCGTGCGGATGCGCAGAAGCCGCGGAGACGGGAAGAAATCAGGGCGAGAATTCCAGGGACCCAGCCGGGTTCTCGAAAGAGTCGTCTCCCGATACCCAGAGGACCTCGTCCACATGGCGGCGAAAGTCCCCGACCCGGGCCCCAGTCTGCCGGCCCGTCCCATCCCTTGCGCTAATCCCCGACCGCCCTCCTGCTGCCAAAACCCGCGTCTCCAACACCCGCTCGTCCATTTCTTTGTGAAGCTGCGGTGGTTTCATCGAACGCGATCCGAAATCCCTGACCCAGAGCCAGAGACGCGTTTGTCCCCCCACGTGTCTGCCGGCGGCGCGCACACGAGAACCGGAGCGAGCCCGCGGAGGGGTCTCTGGGCCGTGTGCCGGGGGCAGGGATGACACCCTCTGGTCTGGCTGGCGGGGTCTTCCTCGGGCCCCTGTGCCTCCTGAGGGGTGTTGGAAGGGGGGCATTTCTCTGTGCCACCCGAAGGTTTACCTCCTGGGAGTCTGCGCCGCCGGCCGAGCTAGCAGGAGAGGGCCCAGCCCCGTGGACGCGCTGCGGGCTGCTCTCTTGGGCGCCCCCTGCAGGCGTGGCTGGATGGGGGGCCAACCGACTCAGGGATTAAGTTCAAATAGGGAGGGAAGGGCCCTGGCCGGGGCCCTCTCCCGCGGACAGAGCCCGCCCGGGCCTCCCTGGACGCTGTCCCCCAAGGGCTGCGACCCCTCGAGAGGACACGTGTGCAGCTCGGGCCCTGGGAACAGGCGCTGTCTTAGCATCCCGCCTGCCCCCGACGTCTCCACGCCTGTGCGTGCGTGTGCGCACCCAGGGCAGCCGCCCAGGCCCGCAGCTGGCGCCTGCAGGGAGCGTCAGGATCCACGGGGGAAGGGGAGGGGCCCCCGGCAAGCCCGTCCTCTCTCGGGGTGGGGGGAGGGCGGCAGTGAGTGTGGGGTCTCCCAGCCGCCCTCACTTCCGAGCAACTGCCCACGACCCCCCTCGCTGCCCCCACCCTCCCCGTGTTTGCAGAACGGAGGGAAAACGCCCGCAGCTGGGACAGCCCCATGTCTGCCCGTGTTCTCCGCGCCTGGACTCGCGCCACGCCAAACGCCCGGGAGGAGGAGCCCGTGGCGGGATGCAGAGCGCAGCGGGGCCTGAGTTCAACTCCGCACGGAAGTCGGTTCCCTGCGCTGCTCCCCAGGCCCCTGCGAGGCGGCCTGGGGACCGGCCACACGGCCCGGGGACAGCTCGGCCCGGGGACAGCTCTGCCCCTCTCCCATGGAGGAGCCGTTCAGTTCCTGCGCCCTGCTTTTTTTCCCCCTTTTTAAAAGAAAAACCCAACAGATCATTTTCTTGGATCTCCAAATTTCCAGCGGCTTAAGAGGCAGGTTTCATCAAACTAATTAGAATTTCTTTGTGGCTAATTACTTTAAATTTTATTGGATTTCACTCTCAAATGGATTGAATAGGCGTGCTGGCCACAGAGCAGGAGACTGGCGTGTGCCGTCACGGGGCATGCCTTCCACACGGTCGCACATTGATTTTTCATATTATCCTCAAGTCCCAGGGCACCACGCGTAAACACTCACCGAGAGATATCAAATGAGCTAGAAAAATAATTGAATTTTGTACAAATTCTCCAGGGCGGTGAACATCTATGACGACCATTAAAATTCAGAGGTTGTAAAGCAGCCAGAATGGTTACAACTCTCCTCAAATTGAGAGAATATCCCATCACATGGTGGGAGACTCGGATGCAAACGATTCTTTGATTTTTTCTAAAGACATCGAAGCAAGCGCTGATTTAAAGAAAAACTGCTGTAACTGGGACCCTTTTCTCCTGAAGCTCTGGAGGGCACGGTGTCCCCCGGTGTCCCCCGGTGTCCTGGGAATGACGATGCCACCACCTTGGGGGCAGGATGCCTGGGCGGGCGCCCAGCTGCCACCCAGCCCTCAGGTCCCACGGGGGTTCACCCACTGTCCCAGTAACGTCCTTCGTGGCCGAGGACGGGCTCAGAATCTCGAGCCAGGCCGGGGTGCGAGCAGCCCGTCTGCCCTGGAGTGCACGACCGTGACCCTTTGGGAGCCCCGGGGCTGTCTCCTCGAAGACGCCCCTCGGTCTGAGTTCCCTCTGGGGCTCCTCAGAGCCGGGCCCCGGGGAAACACCGCCAGTCTGACATGCTGTCACACCTCTCGCCCTGTCCTCGGGGACAGGTGGTCTCCGTCCGGGTCTCTCCCTGCTAGTTCTGGCCACGTGGTGAAGACAGTGTCTGCCCGGTGTCTCCAGTGTGAGGTTCCTCTTTCTCTCTCTGTAATCCATAAATGTCGTGCTGGGAGGCACTCGGAAAGAAAGTAACTAGTCTGCTTCTCATCACACTCGTGATTCGTTACTTTGTATCTGCCCTGCGCTCCTGGGTCCTTCTTTGTTCAGCGGCTCCCGGCCTGCTGCTCTTTGCGTCTGTCCCGGGGCGCGGTGCCTCCTTTGGCCCCCTCGGCCCCGCCCCCACCGTCCCTGGGTAGTCCCCTGCTCCCCGACACCGCGAGAGGGCCCTGCCCCCGCGGGCTTCCCCTCCTCCACCCCGGGGGCCGCCCTTCCTGCCGGGAGCCGCGGGACGCCGCTCAGGAGCCAGGAAGTGGGCGCGGAGCGTGCGCGTGGTGGCGGGCGCGCCCCCGCTCCCCAGGGGGCGGCGCCGGGCACCCGCGTGTCCGTCCACGTGTTTCCGCACCCGTCGCCTCTACGGGAGGCGGCAGCCGGGAGTTCACGGCGGTGCCTGCAGCGTCAGTGCCGTGGAGCCGTCTAGCCCGCGTCCCTCGGGTTGCCTCCGCTCCCCCGCCTGCGAGCGAGCAGCCCCGCTCCTCCCCCTTAGCGCGCGCTCACTGGGCCAGCCCGCCCCCGTCTCTCAAACGCCCTGCCTCCCCGCTGCCTGGCCGGGTGCACCCGCATCCGGAGGAGGTGGAGGATGCACCTCCTCCACCCGCGTGCACCCGGACACCCGTGCTCCGTGTCCCTGACGTGAGCACCCGCGCCGCCCCAGCGGGACCCCAGCACCCCCGCCAGGCCCCACCCTCACCCGGGGCCTGCACCCAGGGGTCCTGCTCCCCGCGCACCCTGCTCAGGGCCACTGCAGCCCGTCCCCTCGCGCGCCCAAACCTGCTTTGCTCTCTGACGGAGGTTACGGTTGGGTCGTTCTGGAAGAGGGAGAGAGATGAGGGGCGGGGAGAGACAGGGCAGAGACGGGGAAGGAAAGAGAGGCAGCGGAGACCTCTGGTGGAGGTGCGGCTCCTCCCACGTGCCACGCATGTGCCGGACACCACGCGGTGCCACCGTGCCACGTGCTGTTTACTCGTCCAGCGTGACGCGTCCATCACCGTGGACACGGCCGCGCGCGTGCCTCTCGGACGTGGGACGTGACGGAGCGGTCAGCTCTCTCGGACGCTCTTACTGGGCCCCCTCCGTGTCCGGGGGTCGTTCTGGTGGTGGAGGCCAGGGTGCATTTTGATAATAAACTTGGAACGAGGACGGAAGGGCCCAGAGCGACGCTCGCAGACCCCAGGGACCGTCCGTGTGCACATGTGCACGGCTCGCGCGGGGGCCTGTCTCACACGTATCCGGGAACCAGCCTTCCCCTCCCGAGGCTGGTCGGTGGCGCTGCCCCACCAACAGTCAGAGTTTAACGGCCAAGAGCAAACCGGAACAGCCATCACGCACCGCCATCTGATTGCAACGCACAGAGGCCCGCTATGGCAGGGTGGGTCACGTCCAGGTCCATCGCCGAGGGACAGGTCACTCAGCTCCGTGCACGGTCGCCCGCCCTTACTGGACCTGCGGAGCCGCCGAGAAACCTCCGCAGCTTGCCACTCTCACAACCACCCTTGCTCCCTCTTGCCGGGCGGCTGGCGCCAGCGGTGCCCGGCCGGTTCCTGGCGCGCGCGGAAGCCGAGCCGGCAAAGGTGCGCTGCGTTCAGCCACGCAGCGGGGGTGCCGCTGCCACTGTGCCGCGGCACGAGTTACTCTCGAGCGCCCGCTGTGGAGTGAGTGTTAGTTCCCCTGAAGACGCCTCATGAATAAGCACAAGAGAAGGTTGGTTTTACCAGTTTTACTGCAGTAACCACAGAACCTCCAGTTCCCGCTCCGAGGCTCAGAGGGCAAGGGTCGTCGGTCATCAGTGGGCGGCCCAAGGTCACACAGCGGTGTTGAGGGCAACGCTCCGGAGCCCAGGGCCCGCGCGCACGTGCAGCTCTGCCCCCCCCCCCCCCGCCCGCTGCCCCCTCCGCTCGCGGACCCGCCTGCTGGCGTTCATTAAGGCGCCGGAGCGGCCCCGCGCACCGCGCAGCCTGGCGCCCGAGGAGTAATCTGCGCGCGGGGTGTCCCCGCCGCCGCCCCAGGGCATCGGGACCGCCGTGCCACCCCCGCCCGGAGACGCGGGGCAGCTGCGGCCTTCCCGGACGGACGCAGTGGCACGGAGCTGCCGTTCCTGCTCTTTGCCCTCCTCGCGGCGGTTCAGGCTCTCACTGTCGACGGCCCATCTGCGATGGGGGACCCTGACCGGCGCGCGGAATGGGAGTGCTCTCGGCACCTCTAACCGGCACGGAGACCCCGCCCAGGTCGCGGTGAGAGCCGCCTCCCTGGCGGCCGTGGGTGCCGCAGGGTGACCGCGTGAACGAGCAGAGACAGTGAGTGCGAGCAGGTGCCGAATGAGCTTCGCGGGGTGAGTCGGAACATCCAGCTTCTGTAACCCTGCGGGACGTGACCTTTGTAACCGCGTGACGAGCTGCGGACAAAAAATGCCCTGGTATTCGGGCCGCAATAGCAATCTTACAGTCTTCAAAGTGGGAATTATGCAGTCTAAATAGTCCAGTCAAGAGGAGGCAAAGTTAAACAGCCGGGAATTAAAGAATAGCGGAATAGCGAGTCTCGAAACAGCACGAGAGGCACACACTTCTTATTAAACCTTAAAGGGGGAAAATGACACGTGCGGCGAAATTAAAAACAAACGGCACAGCATCTAGTTCCAGAAGGCAGGAGAACGGACAGAGAATGTCGGGTGGAGGGGTGGGCGCGGGGGCGGGGTGTGCTGACAAAGGTGGAAGCATCCGTGGATTGCTCCGCACCAGGCGGCACACCCCCAAGGGTGTCCAAGCGCCCCACGCGCCCTGCGGAGGGCGCGTCCCTGCTGCCGCCGGTCACGGTGCCGCGGCTGCCAGGGTGCTGCCGCCCTGGGCCTGGTGCGTGGGAGCGGGCGCAGCGACCCCGCAGAGGGTTTTTTGTTTTGGGTTTTGGGTGTGTGTGTGTGTGTGTGTGTGTGGCCACAGTCTAGTGCCGCTCTGCGAGGAGAGCCGGAGAGCAAGCGTTCCCCGTGTTAATGACGCCGAACCCCAGGGACTGCACCACTGAAGACCTTTCTTCATTATCAGTCCTGGAAATTAGCATTCAGAGAGAATTTGGAAAGCCAATTATTCTCAAGTTTGGTCACTGTCAACGGGAAGACGAATTCCTGCGAATCACGGCCGCGAAGCTGTCTCCACGGAACAGAGGGCGCGCACGTGAGAGGAAAACCGCAGGGAGCGCGTTCGGGGACCTGGTTTCCTTCTCACTCCGTCCCTCCGAGCCTCTCGCTCCGAAGACGCGTTGCCCTTCGGCGCAGGAGCACGGAGCGCCCCCGCCCCCACCAGGACGGGTGCAGAGGGCCGCCCTCGCCGGCCGGCACGGGCGCTTAAACAGCTCTCCGCACCGCGCGCGGTTTTCCCGGTGGGGCGGAAGGATCCACCCCCCCCCCCCCCGTTAGGGTTCACACTCCCCGGCGGCGGAGCCATTTATCACCGCCCTCCATCAGCGGCGACTCTGATTATTGAAATTCCCTGGTGGAGGCGCGCTTAGGAGCACACCGCGCTGCTGTGTAATGAATTTTCTTTATTATCTGACCTGAGGTGCAGGGGGAAATATATATGAAGGCACGTGATTGGAAAACAGGGGGAAGATGCTGACCCAGATCCGTTGTTGGTCTCTGGGACGGCCTCACCGGGGTCGGGCCCACCCACTGCCCACGCCGTGCACGCGGCCCTCGCTCGGGGAGCGCTGGCCAGCCGGTCCCTCTGCCCCTTCGAAGAGGGGGCGTTTACTCCCCAAGTCCGGGCTGCTGTCTCGCAGGAACCCTGTGACGCTGCAGACCGTGGGCTCAGTTTGGAACAGTAATTACACAGAAGGACGCATGTCAGACTCAGGTTGCTGGTGACGGCTCTCCGGCTGGCTGGCTGGCGGTGGCTGTGTCTGGCGCATATTTAGGAAGCGTTCTTCTTCTGTCTGACAGCCGGCAGCGTCTCGCAGCCTGTGGTGGCTCCGAGGTGCGGGGGTGCCTCTGGCTTTAGGGGCCGCCCCGGGAGCCGCAAGGCAAGCACCGGAGAAAGAGCGTCACTAAAAGGCCCCGTGCGGTGCCACGGGCAGGCAGGAGCAGGACGATCAGGGGAGGGGGAGTGTCCTCCGGCCACGGGGTCCCTGGCAAGTCACCGGACCCCGAGGCTGATGCCCCCTTAGGCGTGGGGGCGGGGCGGGGGGAGGGGAAGTGCCGGAAAGCTGAGGCCCACAGACCTGTCCCAAACCAGACATCTGCTGAGGACCCTGCTCTGCCCGCCCAGTGTGGCGCTGAGAGCGGGGCTCACGTGGCCTCTGTGATCTCTCAGGGAAGCTCTTCACTCTAATGTGCCGCCTCGGCCTTCCCTAAGGAAGGTTCTAGGCCCACCACCACACCGGAGTCTGTGGGCACCAGAGGGGCTGTGGTCTGACCTCGGCGGTTACTGCGGGTGGGAGAACTGGGGCCCCTGAGTCTGGTATTTAGGGAGCCGGTTGGAAGCCCACCGCGTGCACCCCGGCACCGTTCACCCCGGGGACACACAGACATGCCGCTAGAATGGCCGCCACCCGTCTGGCGGGCCCCCGCTCCCAGGGTGCAGGTCCCACTGTGTGCTGGGCAGACGGACCTCCCTCCCCTGCCCGGCCCACGGCTGCCCGGTCGGCGCGGGAAGGGCCGGTCAGTAGCTCCGAGGTGAGCATCTCAGACCCCCTGCTTCCGTCCTAGGACCGCCTGGTTCCTGGCTGCAGGTGGCTCACCAGGTGGGACCCTGCGTGGAGGCCGTCCTACTCTGGGTGTCCCCGACTCTGGCCTCCTTCCCCAGCCTGGGGCCTTTGGCTTCTTCGTGCTCCCGGGTGGCTCGCCCTGCGGGGCTCCCTCGGGCGCTGCCAGGCCCGCCCTCCCCGCTCCTCTGCCGCGCACCCAGCTGGGCAGGAGGGTGCCCGTGCCCTCTGGCTCCCTTCTTGCTCTGGGCCTCGAGTCCCGCAGAGGCTGCGGGCTCCCAGTCACGGCTGGTCCTGCGTGGTGGGGCCGCCCGACGGCCCGGTCCCACCGGACCGGACCTCACTTCCCCCAGCACCCGCTCCGGCCCCACCTGCCTCCCCGCTTCCCATCCCCACTGGGGCCCCAGTCCAGCGCGGTGGGCTGGGGAGATGGAACCCATGTTCTTCCCCTGGAGGTCTGGTTCCTCACAGGTAGAACCAGGAGCAGAGAGGCTGTGACACCAGGGAGACAGGGACCGCCCCCAGGCCCAGGGCCTGGTCCCCAGCCTGCACAACGGGAGTGCGTGTGTGCGGCGCCAGGCGTGTGCGGGGTGCAGGTGGGTGTGCCAAAGCCGAGAACACGTCTGTGGAGAAACCGTGAACTGGGCTGGGAGAACCCGTCAGTCTGGGAGAGGGGCCAGTTTCCGCAGGAGCCTGCGCCGGGGCGTCTCGCACGACGGTCTGTCTCCGCGTCCCACGGTCCTGCCAGTCAGCCGTGCGGTGCTGGGCCCTCCCGAGTCCGCCCAGACCGCTGGACCACCCGGCCCAAGTGCCTGAGGGTCCTGCGCACTTCCCCCCCGCCCCCCCCACCCTGGGCCGGACATCCGACCCCCAGGCCCCAGCAGGGTCAGCTCCGCCCCCTTCTGGGTCCGGGACTCCCTCCTGGCTGCAGCTGCGGGTGGATGGAGGGCACAAGGGAGGCAGGCTCTCCTCCCCTGTGGCCACGCGGCCGCTCACCCCTCCCCGAGGGCCCCACCCTGTGACCTCCCACTGCCGCCCCCCCCCCCCACTGACACCACTCCCTTGGGGCTTCAGTTTCCAACTCGTGAATTTTGGGGACGCAAACCCTCACTGTAGTGACGTAGTGTGTTGTCTCCCATTCTGAATCCTTCCCGTTTGAACGCCCTGAGCCACGGGTCACGGTCAGCGGGCACCCAGCCGGCGGTGGCATGGAAGGAGCGGGGCGCCGTGTGTAGAGGGGGGCCTGGCCCCCCGAATTTAGCCGCGAGCCTGACCAGCTGGGGCCCTGGCGGCGCAGCTCACGGCCTTGTGAAGCGTCTGCAGTCGCAGCCGCCACACGTGTTTTTCTGCAACCACCACCGAGACCGACACTTAAAGTGGCAGAGACCTTTGCTCCCAAGGCTGCCGGATGGAGCTGTTGCAGCTGCGAACCCTGTTTCACGGCAGCCGCGTGGGGAGGAGGTGAGGGAGTGCGGGCGGCGGGCGGTGAGCCGGAGCCAGGAGAATGGAGGCCACCCGGGCGCATCGAGGGCCCCGAGCTCCCGCGGCCAGGCCTCTGCGTTTTCTCCGCCGTCCGCGTGTTCTGTTTGGACAGGTCGGGGTCTCTGTTTTGGCGTTGCTCTGCAGATATGTCTCGGGACAGTGTGTTTAAGTTATTTTCACCGTAGGGGAAACATGATGTGAGACTGGATGTCCTAGCCATGTTTGCATGCGCCGTCAGCGGCGTTAAATGCACCTGCGTGCTGCTTGCCGCGACCCCAGGCCGCCTGCACCTCGAGGGACCGACACTCGGGGGTCCCCCCGCACCCCCCCCACGTCTCCCCCATCCCCGCGGGTTTCCTTAAGCTCACGCTGCACGTCCTCCTTCTTAAATCCGTGTTTCACGTTCTGAGTGTTTACATGTCATCGTGCATTGGAAATAACCCACCAGAATTCATGTGGCTCTTAAATAAATATTTACCTCCACCAAGGGACTTTTTTGAGGAACAGTGTCCAAACTGGAACTCTGTGAGACGCCGTGTCTGCGGCGGCGAGGAAAGTGGATGCCTTCCTTCTCACGACAGAGCAGCGTCTGTGACGCAGTCGGTGCCGCCGTGGCGAGGACACCCGTGCGGGGGCACCCCGCTGACGCACGTGGGGGTGTGAATGACGATGAGGAGCAGCAGCACTCTGCGTCCAGGGCTGGTTTTCTGAAGGGGCGCTGCGCCCGCCCGCCTGCGAAGCCTGCCCCTGACATTTGCCATTGACCTTGTCAGGGTCAGGCCTCGTTTGTGGATTTCAGCTTGGTCCAGGTCCGAATGTAAAATTGCAGCCTGGGCGCGGAGCTCCAGGCCTCGGGACAGCAGCTGCGGGGGTGGGGGCGGGGGCCCCTTCGTGCCCACCGCCGTGGCCCCCGGCGTGTTCCCCGCCAGAGACGGCCGTGCTTGTCCGGACTCTTTCTCACACCGGGCCGCGGTGAGGTCACCTGGATTTTTATTAATGAGCTCATTACGTTGATTCATAACGAATGCTCTGCTGGGCTCCTAGTTTGATTTTAAGGTTAAATACTAATGAATTTTTATGAGTATGACTTCAGAGGTGGTGTATATTTTCCGGAATTGGAATTACAAGGCACAGATCGGAATTACAAATGTGCAGGGCGTTATTAAAGAATTACTTGAATACGTAAGATATTATAAAGAGTCACAGCACTTCAGGGCATATTTTTCCCGAGCTAATTTACATAAATTCTACCCAGTGCTCTTCGACTCAGGAGGAGAGGGCACCGTGGGACCCGGCGGCGTGCCGGGCGGGGGGCGGGCTCAGCCACTCCGCAGCCGCATCGCCCCGGGCGACGTTCGGATCCTCCCGGAGCCTCGGCTTCCCCTTCCGCAGAGCCTGCGGACCCGGGGCGTTGCCGGCGCACGTTAGCAGGGGGCTGCGCAGGCAGGCGGCTTCCCAGCGAGAGCGAGCGGAGCGGCTGCTCCAGCCCTGGCTGCTGGCCCTTGCCTCGTCCTCGCGACCGCCTCCCCCGTTCGTCTCCCCGTGTCGGGTCTCCTTCCGCGCCTGCATCTCTGACGCGCTGCCCCCCCCGAGTCCTTGTAGAGCTCCCCAAACCCAGAGTGGGGATTACACCCCCAACTGCGTGTGCTTTCCTCCACGGTCTGCGTGACGGCAGTCAGCGGTTCTTTATTCTGTTCCAGGTCGGGCCCTGAACTTCAGACGTGACGTGTGGGCTGCTCCGCACTGCCCTCCCCGCTCTGGGGAGCGTGCTGCCCTGGGCGCACGGGCGGCCGGAGCTCAGCGGGGCTGGCTGCCTTTGGGAGGACGTGCTGGGGTGGGCATTTAGGCAAAGAAGGTCGACCGGAGATTTCCAGAATTTTCTAATGGACTTAGCCAAAGAGACTTTCTCTTCCCCCATCTGCAAAACACAAAGAGCGGTACCCCGGGTTCATGGAGCTGGTTTGGCTGTAAAGGAAGAGCAGAGGACGCAGGCCCGTCCGGGTTCAAGGTCAGGGCTCTCACAGCCGACCACCAGCCACGGCTGCAGTGTCACCGCGAGTCCCCTCCTTCCGGGACGCTGAGGGGGCGGTGCCGGGCCCGGAGCCAGCCCCAAGGCCGAGCCCTTCACCCCCGAGTCCCTCACTGGGGTCCTGGGAGCCCCAAAATGCCGAGGGGGAAGGGCAGGAGGGCCCAGGGAGAACCACCGCGTGGGTCCAGCCAGGACTGGAAGCCGGAAGCTCTCCTGAGTTGCCAGACGCAGGGGCCAGGATGGTTCCTGGGAGGCGAAAGCAGAACAAAACCAGCGTGAGCTTCGTCTTTGCGCCTCGCCGTCAGGAGGATGTCACGCCGTCTTTCCAGGGAGCCGTGTGGCCGTCACCCGAGGGTTCTCTGCAGTGCGATTAGCGTGAGAGAAGAACTTGACATTGAAGACTGGATCTCTCTGTCTCTCTCTGTCTCACACACTCACGTACGGTCAGGATTTCTTTGCCGAAATTATTTAGATGACTTCTTCCGTGACTGCGGAGTCTGTCTGCACGGCCGCAGTGGGGGGGGGAGTGGAAATGGTGCGGAGGACAGAAGGACGTTCGCAGGCCGTACCCTGGCCCCCCCCCCAACGGGCCCGGAGTGACCAGGGAGGACCCGCGGTTGCTGTCCCCATGACTCGGCAATTCCGGACGATCACCTTAGTGTAAAGAAGGACACAAGCTTTAAAAACATGTACATGGAAGCCCTGGCTGGCGTAGCTCAGTGGACTGAGCGCGGGCTGCGAACCAAAGCATCGCAGGTTCGATTCCCAGCCAGGGCACAGGCCTGGGTTGCAGGCCACGGCCCCCAGCAACCGCACATTGATGTTCCTCTCTCTCTCTTTCTCCCTCCCTTCCCTCTCTAAGAATAAATAAATAAAATCTTAAAAAAATATACACGTGGGATTAAGGCGAGAAGAGTCAGAAGCCCCAGTCCTCCAGCCTCAGCGGGGCAGCGGTCTGCAGCCAGGAAATGGTGATTCGTGTCCCCACAGACCACGGGCTGCCGTCATCAGGCGGAAAATAAACCCTCATCTTTCCATTGTTTATTTGAAAATTTCAAAATAAATTAAGTTGAAGCAAGTTATGTCCGGAAGCTTCCTGAGTGAACTGTGTTCTCAGTCATTTCTGTAGGAATGCTGATGTATTTTCATTTGAATTCATGTTGGATGTGTGTCCAGAGGAGGAAAACAAGATGGTTTTCCAGTCAGCGGTGTTCGCGTAAATAAGGCCCGTTATTTCCACCAGCATCCCTACACCTTATGGATCTTTAATTCAAAGGTTATTCTACCAACAAAGGAGACATCTTTAAATAATAATATTTCTACTCTCTGCTTTTTCTCACTAATATTTAACTCAATATACACATTCACGGAATGCCAAAAGCTTCTTCTGCCGACGCCTGCCCACGTGGTCCTCCGACACAGTGTGTAGCAACTGTTCATGCGGCAGCAACAACCTGTGCCGGCCAGCGCTCTGGAAACGTAACACTTCCCAGAGCAAACACGTCAGCCAAAGGTCTCCAGAATTATCTATCACAAAGGATTTGGAAGTCAGTGTGATACTGTATCGCCGTATCATGAAGTGAATATGAGCCATTTTTTCCTCGGGGTTGGTCCGGCGTTGTCACCCCAAGTCGTACACGTGCCGGGGTTCGCCTCCGACGAGCACAGTGTGGGAGGGTCAGGAACTCGGGCAGTCCACTCTCCCCCGGCGCCGAGAGCCGTGGGGAGCGGTTCGGTCCCCGGTCCCCAGGGTCCCTGCCACGGCCCGAGGGCTCCAGGCCAGAACCCCCGCCCCCGGCAGCAGGCAGGAGCTTTGTCTGCGCTGCGTCCTCACCCGGGGTGGGGGGGGTCCCCGCTGCCTCCATCCCGTCTCCCCTTCTCGGTCCTGCTCCCCCCCAGGCCACGCCTGTCTCCTCCTCGCTCCCTGCTCCCGCCTCTCTCCCCACGGCCGTGGCCTCTGCAGGCGCGGCCCCAGCAGCCGGCCGTCTTGGCCGTGCGCGGCGGCCTGTCCCCAGAGCAGGCTCTCCTGGGACACGGCCTCTGCACCTGCGTGAGGGCCCTCGCCTTGCGCCAGCCCGACAGAGGAAAGGAGGCTGGAGCGGGCCTGGGTATCCAGGGCGTCCGGGCGGGCTGGGCCAGGACCCGGTCCCCCTGGGTCCCCCTGCAGAGGGCCGGGTTGCTGAGCCTCCGGGACCTCAGTGCCCAGGGCTCCACCCTCCCACCCCAGGTTTCCGACCCTGGGCGGCTGTGCAGGCGGGAGCCGGGATGATGCTGGATGTGGGATCCAACTCCTGGTGGGAGCGCACCTCACAGCCCGGGCCAGGACAGCGAGACCCCCGCCCCCAGCTGCCACCTCCACACGAGCCGGTCTGTCTGGGGTCCCCGCAGGTCTCGTCCAGAAAACCTTCCCGGGAGAGGCGAGCGCAGCAGAGGCGGGAGGAGGTCGGCCACCGGCCAGGGGGCAGGCACCGGGCCAGGCTCACGGGCAAAGGGCTCCGGGTGTTTCTCTTCTTCTTCATCTTTCCTTTCTCGAGTTTCCCAGGGGACGCGGGACAGCGAGGGGAAAACACACCCCACCCCTGTCCTTCCCCCACTAGGCGGTGCGGGCTGATGGCGCGAGTGGCCGCAGTGCGGGCCCCCAGGCCGCCCCCCCCGCCGTGTCCCCAGCCACCACGCGCTGCCCCCGCCCCGTGTCCGGAGGCCCCGTGTCGCTGAGTGAGCAGTTCCAGAGCAAAGCAGGTTTGGGGAAGGGGCTGGGGAGCGCGGTTGTGTGCGCTGCCCAGCTGACCGCTGCCCAAACGTCGGTGCCCCTCCACACTCCCACGGGACTCGGGCAGCGTGGCCTCCTCCGCCCGGAGCCCGGAGCCTGGAGAAGCCCGTCCTTCCCGTGTCCCCCACGGAGGGCCGGCCGCGTGGTGGCTCAGCCTCCGAACCCCTCCCCACCTCCCCCCCAGTGCAGGGCGCCCGGGGCGACCCTCGGAAGGCCGGAGAGAGGAGGACGCTGATCAGGAGCCATCCGTCAATGTCGCCCCGGCATTAGATTAAGAAGCACCCGGCCGCGCCCCCTCATTGTTTGCAGGAGGTCAGCGGCTGGCCGCGTCCAAATGCCAGCCTCATTGATCTCTCCCTTCCTCCTCCCCCGGGCCAGCGTGAATCTCCTCCCACGGGCCCTCCACCAGCTCATCGCCCCCTAACCCTAACCCAAACCCTGACCCTTCCCCCAGCGCACCTCCAGCATCCCCTCCTGGCCAAGAAGCCCCCGCCACAGACCGCCCACATCTTCACCAGCCCTGCGCCCTTTCTTCAGCCCAGGACGGGTCTTGGGTGACCCAAGCCCCCACCTCTGGTCCCCAGACTGGGGTTCCCCTGGGCCCCCCACCCCCGCCCCACCGGGAGCACTGGGGGAAGGAGCTCCACAGCGGGGTCTGGACCTCGCGCTCCTCGGCCGAGAGAACCCCTCGGAAAAGTGGGGTCCCACCTGTGCCTGCGTGCGGAGGTGGTTCTGTTGTTCTGACTAAATCAATTTGGAAAACCGTTTTGAATTTTTATTGTTACTCCATCGATCGCGGAATTAGTCTGTGGGCCGAGCCGGCCCCCACGGCCGCAGCCTCCTGGGTAATTTCCCTCTGAACTCGGGAGAGAGATGACTAATTAATGGTGCAGACTTAATAGTGCTATTGACCTGGGAATGATGCCGTTTCCACACAAGTGGAGCGGAGTTCAGGGTGCGAACAATTAACGGGGTGATTCAGGAGGAAACAGCACTCAACATTTTGTCCCGAAATCGATTTTCCCTGAGTTATTTTGACGACCGCTCCAGTCACTTGCTTCGTCCGGCGTGGAGACGGCTGAAGGCACCGCGCCAAAGTGAACCCTCGTGATTTTCCAGTAATTGGTTAACCGAGGAAAATGTGTTTCGGACAGTTTAGGTAATTTTAATGTCTAACTTGGTATAATTATCCCGCAACCACCTTTCAGTAAGTGGTATTGTAGGGGGCTGTGAGCACTTTGTTCTTTGTTCAGTCTGCTCGCTGTAAAAATAAAACGGGACAGGCTTCAGAAGCCGGGGCGTCTGGCCTGAGCAGTGGCAGGAGGAGGAGAGGGCGGAGCTGTCACAGAGCCCAGCTGCGGGCGACTCCCCTTCCCGCTCCTTCCCCGGCCACCTCTGTCCCTCCGGCCTGCGGGGCCGTGGGGGTGGCGGGCTCCGGGCGGAGGACGGGGGCGGGGGCAGCAGTCGCCACTGACCATTGCAAGGGTGTGTCCTGCTGTGTGGAGCCCCCGGGCGCAGCAGCACCGCCCGGCGTGGCCACCGGGAGACTGAGGACCGCCCTCCCCCTGGGGACACCGCAGGGACCTGCGTCCCACCCCCGGTGGCCGCTGACGAGGTGACGTGCCGTCTTGCGGGTGGCCGGGGCTGCGACCGAGGAAGCTCGCCAGCCCGGTGTCCGCAGAGAGCGAGGCGCCCGCACACACAGGCCACGCGTCGGGATCTGTGGACGCGGAGCGGACGGACATGGAGGGTCGCAGGGTGGGCCCGCCACCCCTCAGCCCAGGGACCGGGGGGACGGCCTTCGTCGCTCCGCAGCGTGCATCCTTGCCGGTCAACAGGCGGAGTGTGCGGATGACACGCCGTGACACGGGCCAGGCATTTCGTGCGGCACCTCCCGTGACGGTTGGGACCGGCACAGGGACACAGGGCGGGGACAACAGTTCCCACAGAAGCAGAGACGGGGCTCTTTGGGGTGCCCTAGCGGATCAGAAGCCTTGAGGGCGGGGTCGAGGGGACGCGGGCTCGGGGCAGCGGGAGCGGCTCGCAGGGGACAGGGAGGGGCTAGTGCCCAGCCTCGGGGAGGCGGGACGAGAGCCGCGGCCTCAGGCAGCCGCTGGGACCGGGGCAGGAACTCGGGCAGAGGGGTCCGCACGTGTCAGAACTCAGTCTTCCGGCCCCGGAGCGGCAGGCCCCACGCACGGCCTCTGAGTCCCAGGGCAGCGGAGACCCGCCCTCGACTTTGGCGGCACGGTCAGCGGGATGCACAGAGCGGCAGGGGATGGCTGCAGGGGCACGACTCCCCGAGGTTCAGGCCGCAGGCCGGGAGGCCGCGGGCTGGGGCAGGCGACGTGCGCGGGTGGGTAGGGACAGAGAGGAGGGGTGGCTCCGGGCCAGCTCAGTCTCCCACAGCAAGCGTGAGGTGACGCAGGAGAGGGCGCTGTGTGTGTGTGGGGGGGCGCAGCACGAAGACAGCCGTCCGTCACTCCCTGCGGGCTTACACGCCCCGGCCCCCCCCCCCCCCGTGCGAGGTGGGCCGCCCCACAGCGCGCTGGTACGTGTTCTCCGAGTCCGGACGGGGCGGGGACAGGCCAGGCCTCACCCTGCTCAGACACGCGTGCAGCCCGCAGCAAGCCTGAGCCCCTCCATCCTCGCTACCCTGAGCAGCGGAAACCCGGGGGGAGGATTCTCCCAGGGCCCTGCACGCCGCCGAGAGCTGAGTCACTGGGAGGGGGGGGCGGGCGGCAGTGGCAGCGCGGGGGCCACAGGGCGAGCCGCGGCCCGTCAGAGCCCGCCTGCTGCCCGTCAGAGCCCGCCTGCTGCCCCGCACGCACCCCCGGGTGTGTGCGCCGGTCTCGCTGGCAGGACCGAGTGTGCGGGCGAGGTCTCCGAGGACACGCCAAGACACGGGCCCTTCCTCCCGTTCCCAGTGTGGGGACTCGTTAGACCTGAGTGGGGCCTGCTGGGTGGAGTGAGGGACTTAGAGAGACGCGGAGCCTTAGGATGCCCGGCCCGGGGTGCACGTCCAGCCCGAGCTCTGCTCAGCCCGGTCGCGTCCTCTCTCCCGTGTGCATGTTGCGTTGCGTTTCTCCACCCGGGATGCAGGCGAAGGGCGCCTTGCGCCGGGCCTTACTTCTGCTGCACAGTATTCCGCAAACCCTGGATCCTCCGTCGAAGTGAAGCGAATGAGTTGGCACTTTCTAGCTGAATCCGTCTCATGAAGATGTATTCATCTTGTCATTTGTCCCGTGGTTACATCCCGTGCCATTAAATCAGAGCTAATGCGGGGCTGCAAGCCCACGTGGCGCCCTGTTACAAGACGGGAAGGGGGCCTGCGGGTCTCGGGGAAGCCGACCCCGCCCGCCGCCGTCCCACCGCAGTGCAGAGTCTGCTGGTCCGGGCCCTGAGCTGCAGGCCCAGGCAGACCGAGAGCTCGGCTGCTGTGCCGCTGAGTCCCCGCTGGGGGCCTGGCTGGGCTCACCCAGTGCTCCGGGCCACAGGCCGAGGGACCACTCACGACGGCTGACCCCTCGGGACAGCTTGCCCGGCGACGGCGTGAGCCCTGTTCCTTGCGGGCCTCGAGGGAAGGCCGTCTGTGAGGAGCGGCTTTGATCTCGGGGGAGGACGGGTCCGCCGCAGCCGGCGCGGCTCACCTGGCCGAGGTGCCCCCGTCCCATGGGAGCCCCTTGGTCCTCGGAGCCCTGGCGCTGGCCGGTGGGGCGGTGGGCGCCCTCCCTGGGGTCCCCGCTCATGGTGGGGCGTTCCCCTCTGTCCATCCCCCGAGGGTGCCGCAGGCAGCCCTGTTACCAGGGCCACAGAGGAGGTGACAGGACCCCACCCTGGAAGTGTCCCCAGCCTCCGTGGGCCAGGGCTGGGACTCGGGGTCCCCGGTGACTCTGCACCCAGAGGTGGGGGCGGGGCTGCGGCTTCCTTAGGGGCGTGGGGCGGTCTGTGCTAGAATCACCAAGATAGAAACACGCTACAGTCTTCCACGTTTCCACATGCAACAACATGGGTTGTTCTGGAGCCAGGAGACACGCCCCGCACACCACGTGCGTGTGGCGGACAGGCCCCTCCCTCATCCTGGGACAGACGGACGGCGGCGTCGGCAGGGTCTCCCGCGCCTTCGCTCGCAGGGCCCGGGAGGCACCCCCATGGAGACATGGGGACAGCAGCCCATGCTGTCACGTGGAAACGCGGAGCACCGTAGCGTGTTTCTGTCCTTGTGAGTCTAGCACAGACCGCCCCGGACACCTGAGGAAGCCGCAGCCCCGCCCCCCCCACCTCTGGGGGCAGAGTCACCGGGGACCCCGAGTCGGGGCTGCACCAGGTGCGCCCGCTGTCCGGCGTGCGTGTGCGCGCGGGTGTTTTCCCCGTGGCGGTTTTCAAACCGCGCACGGCCTCCCCTCTAGGTCCGCTTCTCACCCGCTGACACCAGGACGCCGCGTCCTTTCCGGCGGGGATGTTGATGGCCCACGCAGTGTGAGGGAGGGGCAGGAGCAGTGTTTTCCAGCGAAGCGTTTCCAGTGCGCGCCGCAGAACTCACGTCCTGCTTGCCTCCTCTCTCCTGTGACTTCCGCAGGTTCGGGCGCCCCCCCCCCACCCCCGCGCCGCCCGCTCCGGTCCTCGGCCTGCCGTTGCTCGGACGCCACTGGGCACGTCTCTGCCCTGGACACGCACGGTCCCTGCCCCTCCATCCACGACCCTCTCCACGTCCCTTAACTGGGTGGAGTTCAGCCTCCCGTCACCCCTTCCCCGGATGCCCACCTGCCACAGCGGTCAGAGCAGAGCTGGGGGGGGATGCTTTCCACAGCGGGGGGCCGCTGGTCACAGCCCCAAGGGGCTGACTCGCTTGCGGAGGCCACGAACAGAACAGGCTCCCCGTGGGAGAACAGACTCCGTTTTCCCGCTTTGCGACGATCCTGACCAGGGGCCGTTGCTCCCGAGTCCGCGACCCCGGGGCCGGGAGAGCTCTGCAGGTCCCAGGGCCGGAGCTTATTACGGCAGAGGCATAGCACAGGACAAACCATGGGGCGCCCCCAGCTTTTTACGGGGAACCTCCTCTGCCCCTTCTGCAAACAGTCCGTCCCTGGGGCCCAGTCCCCGTGGCTCTGCCCTGTCCCCGGCGTCCAGCTGTGGCTGCAAGAGGTTCTGCGTGGCGGTCGGGGGCTGGCCTGGCGGCGCCTTCCCGTCCCTGCTCTGGGGGCGGAGGTGTGTCGTCTGCCCAGCATGGGGCCGACACCTGGCTGTGGCCACGGAGTGCCACCTTCAAAACCGGGCACCGGGACTCGATGGTCAAATCATCGGTGAGAATTCGGCAGGCAGGCTTTGCGGTGGATACCCGCTACATGTGTCGGCTGAGTCTCACAGCGTCAGGGGCTCCAGGGGCACATCAGGGTTTTCAGACGCGGCCTGTCCCGCTCCCTGAGACGTCCCGGTGCGCCTTTCAGCTGGGAGCCGTCTCCCGGCGTTTGTGATGGGCGTGCCGGTTAACCGAGGAGCCAGGCCGCTGGACATCGCCAGTTCACGGAAACCGTATCTGCCCCGGCTTGCGTGGCCTTCCTGGGAAACTGTGTCTCCTGCATGGACGTTGTCTTTGCGGTCTTTTTATGTGTGTTAAAAAGTGCAGCATCCTCCAAATAATGATTTCATTTTTAAAAGGTGCAGGAACACAAAACACACGTGACTAACCCATCTCGTCCTCCCTCTTGGCCAGACGGCCGGCACTGGTCAGCGTCTTGGAAACTCAGGGAAATAAATGCATTATGCGCTGTGCGCTCACCACGGCTGCTCATCAGGTCGCTGGGAAACAGGAGGAAGGCCATCTTCCTTCGGCTCGGGGCCGCCGGCCGCTGCGTGAAGACCAGGTGTGGCGCGGCGTCGGGGGCAGTGCCGCAGAGCGGCCTCTGAGGGTTCAGAGCGTGGTGTCTGGCCGCGGAGAGCCGCCGGCGTGGGCTCGGGGACCCGGGAGGGGCCGCACCCCTCCTCTCGAATGTGTTTTCCACTGGGGCGAAGCGAAGGGGACAGGTGTGCTGTTCGGGAGTGACTGCTAATTACCTGGTGTGGAAGGTGTTTGCCCAGCGAGCCGGCCCCAGCTGCTCCCAGAGAAGACACGGCCTCGGAAACGCAGCGTGCTGGGCAGAGAGCCGGCTCCTCCGGCCTCTGGAGCAAGGCCGTCCCACCCAGATAGGTTTTAAGTTCTTTTATTCATGTTTCTGAGGGCGAGCCGTCTTTATTCCACTTTGTTTTCAGACGCAAATGATCCAGCACTCCGCAGGGCCATCAGGCGAGAGCCGGTGACTAAGTCATAATTTAATGATCTCCTCCTAGAGAGATAATGATGTAAGATTCAGGTCCGGGAAGGGGATTCTCATCCTTACCTAATTGGCGTGATCTTGCTGCAGAGTCCCCATGGGCTCCTGTGGTCGTGCTAGCAATAAAAATACAGGGCATGGAACCCACGTTAAGAAGGATGCTGTATTTTTTTTGCCCAGGAAATACAGAGTATGGAAACACAGCTTCACACGTAAAATGGTATTTCGCGCACGTGTGACAACGTGCATTTTCTCCTGAGTTAGGGGAGCTGTCAGCGTCAACGGAAGCCAGGGCTGGTCTCCTCGGTTGCAGCAGTCACATCTGCTTGAAGTAAATTGGAAGAAAAATAGTTTCTTCTATTTACCGTTTTTTAAAAGATTGTATTTATTACTTATTTTTTTTACATTTTATTTATTTATTTTTAGAGAGGGAAGGGAGGGAGATAGGGAGAGAGAGAGAAACATCCATGTGCGGTTGCTGGGGGCCGTGGCCTGCAACCCAGGCATGTGCCCTGACTGGGAATCGAACCTGCGACACTTTGGTTCGCAGCCCGCGCTCAGTCCACTGGGCTACGCCAGCCAGAGTTTACTTACTGTTTTAAAATATCTTATATTTACCACTTTCAGGGCTTTTTACCCCATTCTGAAGATCTGCGTCTCACCACCGGGCGCCCCTTTCCTCCAGGCGGAGGGACCCCTCTGAGCGCACCTCTCGGGGCAGCTCCGGGCGGCAGCGACCCGTTTTCCCTCACACCCGAAGCTCCGTGCTCGCGCTCGCACCCGGAGGAGAGTGCTCCCCCTGGACCCGGAGCTCTCGGCCGCTTTCTCCCTCTCGTGCCCGCCCCAGCCCCTTGCACTTCCCGTCAGTCTGACGGTCACAGGCTGTGTCCCTCCGCCTCCTTCCAAGGGTTCTTTTCCCCGGCGTCCGGCAGCCTGATGGCTCTGTTCCCAGGTGGAGCTTTCCTCCCGTCTCTGCTGCTGAGGTTCGTGGAGGTCCCCGAACCTCCGCGTGGGGGTCTGAACTTCACCACGTTCGGCAAATGCCCTGCTGTTGTCTCTCCCGGGGTAGTTCCTGCACCCCGTCTCTGTTCCTCTTCCTCCGGGCCCCCGACCACACGCACAGACTGAGTATTTGCAGGTGGTGTTCGGTGTTCTGTCCCCAGCCTTGTCCCTCTCTTTCAGGCGGGGACACGGTTCTGTCGCCACCAAACTGCCGTGAAGATAACTGGCATGTTCTATTTCGGACACGATGTTCAGGTCTAGACACTCCTTTCGGTTCTTCGGTTCCCTTCACAGAGGTTCTACTTCTCCGTCTGGGTTTCCTCGTTTCACGTGCCTTTGGAGAATCTCTTCTTCTGTCTCCTTGTGCGTCGTCGTGACTGTGCTCCCGACCCCGCGCCCTCTGAGGTGGTGTCCCCGGCCGTCTCTCCGGGGCCCGAGCATGCTGTCCCTCCTGCTTGGAGGTGTTCAGGGTCGTGTTCTGGGCATCGCGGGGACCCTGGGTTCCGTTGCCTCCTCCAGGTAGAGCTGACCGGACACCTCCTGGCCGTGAGTGGACGCTGGAATCTCAGCTCCGTTCCTTCGGCCTCCGCAGAGCTGCTTGGGGACGGTCCCGCTGATGCGGGTTTCCCAGGAGGGCAGGGGCTGGGCAGCGCGGACACCGGGCATGGGCCCTTCCTTTGCCATCCCCTTCCCGGGAGTCCCCTCATTTCCCAGCCCGTCTGGCTGCAGGAACTCGGGGCTCTGCTTCTTCAAGCCAGGGGGCCGGCATGCCTTCCTTCCTGGTTTCACCCCCCGGCGCAGACACACCGGGTCTGCCCCCCAGGCTAGAGCTGCAGCACAGGAGGCCCCCCCCCCTGCCCAGTGCGAGTCCCTGCTTCCAGGTGCCTGCTCTGGGTCACTTCCCAGTGCTTCCGGGGGCTCGGCATCACATGCTGTCTGCACCTTAGAGTTCTGATCTGCAGGAAGGTTGGTCCTGAAAGAAGCAAGTACTTACTGGAAGTCCACGGCTTTACCATAGAAAAAATTTATTACAGGACATACATTTAAAAGTATAACTCTAGACTTTCATCGTAAGTAAGGTTAAGAATAATTCATTAGGTTGAACAATGTGAAATTGCCATTTTTGCATGTTAGAAATGGCCTATACATAGCAATAGCTTCCAATAATTCGACTTAGCGATTACATTCTTACATACTGATTATTATTTTTGCCAGTGAATACCCGTGCGTCTATGGCTGGACAGGGTGGTCTGTACTCCAGGCCGTTTCCCTCGAGCCCAGGAAGCGGGCGCCTGGGCTCCTACTTGCGGGCATCTCTAAACCTATTGAGTGTAATTCATCTTTTTAATACAAATACCATGTGCTCTCACTTTTAACAGGAACCTAAACAACAAAACAAAGAAACAAGCAAAATATAACCAAAGACACTGAAACAGAGGACAGGCTGACAGTGACCACAGGGGAGAGGGGAGGGAATGTCAGGGGGAAAGGGGAAGGGTTTGAAGGAAGGAGTATAATGGACAAAAATTAGGGTGGGTGGAAATGGGAGGGAGGTGGGGAGGGCTGGGGGGTGGGCTGGGATGGGAGTAAAAGAAAATTGTACTTCAACAACAATTAAAATTTAAAAAATTTATTTTCCCTAAAATGGTGACATGAATGAATTATCCTATCTAAAACGGCACCCATCTTAAGGCTGGGTAATGCAGTTATATTTGGGCTTTGTCTTTTTATTTGTTTGTTTGTTTATTTTCCATCAGCAAAAATAGTACCGTGTTGTTTAGTGTGATTTCTGCTCTGCCCGTTTATCACCGTCTGTGTCCAGCAGGTCCTGCTGCTGCGTGTGTCTTCCTCGGGGGCGGGTTGTGGTGTTTCAGGGACCCGGGCAGGTGGCGGGCTTTCATCGTCAAACTTCCTCTTCTGAGCATAGTCGAGACATGGAATGTTACAAAGGTTTTAGGGCGACTTCTCCCCGAAAACCAGGACCGCTTGAACACGTGTTTCAGCTTGCACACGTGTTTCAGCTCGCACACGTGTTTTGTTTCCCTGGTGTGTCAGTGTGGACGGGCTGAGCCGTAGGGGCAGGGACCGGAGCCCGTTTGGAGGCAGCACGGCCGTGGGCAACACCAGGGTTCCGGGACCCTCCCTCCGGTCTGCACACCCTCCAGGGTTCCGAGTGCACCGGCGAAAACCATGTGGGCGGGAGGCAGGACAGACGGGGCCCCTGCATGGGCGGGGGTGGGGGGCAGCAAAGCTTGCTGTCGGCCGAGCAGCAGGTCAGAGCCCTGGCGGAGGGCGGGCGCTGGGCCTGGGGCTCCGGCCACCTGGCCGTCTGGCCGGCGACCACGTTCTGAGAAACGACAGGAACACGCAGGTTCGTCCGTCCCCCGTGAGTCCCGGCGGGACATGAGCCCCACGCGGTGTCTGTGAGTGGCCGAGCCACGGCCGGTGCTGGCGTGGACGCCACGTACTAGCACCTCATGGAGTGAAGGTGAGCCTGCCAGCCAGTTGGTTTATCTTCCTGGAAAAAAGGCCGGCGGGAGGTGAGAGTTACGGCCCCTAGGCACTGCATGGAGAGGGCTGACTGGCGCACGGCTCCCACGAAAACTGCTGTAAACATGCCCGCAGAGACTTTATCGTCACGCCACCACGTTAAAAACCGCGGTCCCTGCGCACGCCCCGATCGATGCCACGTCGAGGGAAGAGAGCGTGACCCGGGGGGCAAACCCCTCCACGGGGACCGTTGCTGTGCGCTCTCAGCACCAGGCGTCCCCGGTGGCCCCTCGCCCTTCCCCGCTGCGTGCATGCAGTGCGAGGGTGGGGGGGCCGCAGCTGGGCGGGTCACCCCGTGAAAGGAGGCCCATGTCGCCAGCTTAGCCCTTCGAGGAACTGCCTGTCCCCACGGCGGAGGCTTCCGGAGGCGTCTGTCCGGAGTGAGGGTGACCTCGGTTGCAGGACACAGGCCGCCGGTCCGACTCTTCCAGGAGAAACACAGTTCACGCCCCGGCTCCAGAGCCCAGGTGCGGTCCAGCCTCAGCTGTCCACGGACAACGGACGGGCTTCTGCGTCTGTGAGGCGCGAGGGGGACGCGCCGCCTGTGGCCTCCCTTTCCTCTCCCGGGTGGGGCCCTACTCGGGACCCCTCGCCGCGGAGGTGGGAGCAGCCGGCCCCTCCGTCCTGCACGCCGCCCGCTGGGCACCCTCGGCGTTTCCTGAGCGCTCGAGCCTGCGCAGGGGCAGGTCTCTCGCCGGCCCCCAGCACCACAGATGGGGACGGACGCGCTGCTGGTCTTCTCGCATGCTGTCCCCAGGGGCTGATGGGGGGTCCTGGAACCCCCACCGCAGGGCCCCCCACGCAGGCAGGCCGTGTTGTCCAGGGGGGAGGGGCGGAGCTGCAGGGATGTGGGGAGATGCTGGGCTAACCAGCACCCAAGACCTGCCCACGGTGGCCTCCCCTCTTGTTTTCGTTGACGCCTCTAAACTGTTCTGCTGACAGTGACGATAATTGCGTTAATTAGGGGACTGGCCCGGCAGAGGTAACAAAGAGGTTCCAGAGACACTGGCTGAAAGCAGAGAGAAGTTCCAGCTCCCGGTAATAAGGGGGCCCCAGTGCAGAGCCCCCCAGGGAACTCAGGGGAGGGGTGCCTTCCCTCACCCTCAGCACCGGTGCCCGTCGATGGCCAGCCGGGCGCACGGGAGGGGAGCTGGGTGGCCTGGGAGCTGCCAACAGCGTGTCTCCCGCTGTCCCTTTAGCCCTGGGGCCGCACTTGGCCACCGGCGGGACTGGAAGGTGCACACATGAGGTGGGTGGCCGTGGGCTCAGGAAGTGCCCCACGAAAGCCTTGAAGCAGAGAGCCGATCGCACTCAGCATCGTCTTAGCTCCGAAAGTCTCACTCACGTGCCGGTGGCCCTGACACCCCCTGGCTTCTTTAAATGAAATCCAGTGACAGCATCTGGTTTCACGGCCCCCCGAGGCTGCGTCCCACAGAGGGACGATCCGTGGCATAAGACGCAAGCTTCTCGCTCTTTATTTGTCCCAGGAGCACGGCCCTTAGGTTGGAACACACACGTCCTTTTGTTCGCGTGTTAAGGGGCCGGTCACCGGAGTGCCGACCGGCAGCTCAGCTCCGCCGCTGAGAGCCTCCCGGTCGCCGCGGGAGGGCGGCGGCCGCAGGTGGCTGCTCTGTGCCCCCCAGGTTCCCTCGGCAGCCCAGCCCGTCCCTCTCTCTCGGGGACGCCGCCAGCTGGCATGAAACCCCTGTCGGGCTGTGCGCATGGGACCCGCTAGACGGAAGTGGCATTTCCAAACTGCGGCTCTTCTGCTGCACGGTTTCTCCAGGAACGATGCCATGTCACCAGCTCCTGGGCCGGGCCGCAGGCAGCCCTGCCAGGGCCTCGCTCTGGGAGGGACACCGGCCGCGGTCCAGGCCCCGGCGGGCCGTAAATCAGCAGGGAAAGCCGGAAACGGCCCCGGGCCTGACGGCCTGCTCGTTTTTCCAGATGACCGGCCTGTCTCTCTCGGCTCCTGCTTCTGTGCTCGGAAGAGCCCCTTCCTCCCGTCCTTTTGTGGCCGGATACCGTATTTTTACTTCGAGTGGCCTCCCTCAGTTGGGAGAGATCAGCCCGCACCTTTCAAAGCTAAATACAACCCCACTCCCACAGGCCACGTAGGACTCTGGACTCCGCGGTGCCCAGGGCTCTGGTAGAGAGGGGATGGCCTGAACACGGGGCGGGAGGGGGTGGCCCACCCGAGGGGGGGGGGCCCGCAGCCCCAGCCTCAGGCGCTGTCTGCACGTCCCCTCCAGCTGACTGCCCCTGATAATTAGAAGTGCAAACCTGTCCTTGGAGGTAACGGCTAGGAGGCGGCGTGTTTCGGACGTGGAAATGGAAGTCATCCGCCCCCATTTTGCATTCCTTTAAAATGACATCCTTTCCTTGGCTCGAGTACTTTCCATCTTTCTCTCAAACACTGTTTTCCGCTCTCGGGTAAGGATTCGTCTCCCTCCCACTGTCCCTCCCTCCCTCCCCCCTTCCTTCTCCCTCACTCACGGTCTCCGTCTCCCAGCCCCGCCCCTGTCGTTCCGGTTCCCTAGGGGGGCTGGGTGTGTGGGGAGCAGCCCCCCAAGACCCTGCGCAGCCACGGGCTCGCCGCTGGGCTGTTGCCGCCCCCCCCCCCCGCCCACCACGCGGGGTCAGAGGCTCCGTGGAGAAGAACTGACGCTTCGTCCTCGCGCTGCAGGTGTGACGCCTTGCCGTCTGCAGCGCACGTTGGACGTTCGATTTAACCGGGAGCCACTGGCCTAGTGTGCGGAGCGTTCTGCTGGACCCAACACCCGGGACAGTGGCTGGTGCATAGTAGGTGCTCAGTTAACGTGTCTCGTTAGCGAGCAAAGCAAACAGACCGCAGAGAAAGGAGGACGCACGTCTGAGCGCAGCCCCCGCGGCGGGAAGCTCCCGGGACCCACGGGCTCCGTGCCTGCCCGGCCCCGGACATGTTCTCCTACAGACACCGTTTCCCTGTTGGGACGTCACTGGGGACCCCACCTCGGTTCCCAGTTCAGCGGCGGAGCTGGGGGGAGGGGGTGCTGCCTCGGGCCGTTCAGAAGCAGGGCCACCCCTGCCCTCCCCGGTGTCTGGGGTCTGCCCCGCAGCGGCGGGGAGAAGTGTGCCCACACAGGAACCGGCAGCACCGGGCTGGGCTGCGAGGGTAGCAATTAGGAAGATTTAGAAGCCCACTCATTCCTCCTCAGAAATTGTACTCAGCTGCTCCTGAAGCAGACTCCGGAGCCCCCGCCCCCCAAGGCGCGGCTGAGGGTGGCTGCACCCCACCCTCCAGGCGGCGGCTCCCAGCCCCAGCGCCCTTGCTGCAGGACGCCCCGGGGTGGGGGCGAGGGCAGGCCCCAGGTCCTCCTCCTCCTCACTGCCCTGCTGGAGTGGACCTCCCCTCCGTGTCCTCTCACCACCAAAAGGGGCCTGACAGCATGGTTTCGTAAGGCAGTATTGTGTGAAAAACTTGCAAAATCCGATCACGGTGACAAAAAAATGAAAGGGATATGTAAGTCATGTACGCAGCAAAAGACAGTCGCTTTTCCAAAAAACGGTTTTGGGATCCTGAAATAAAATGTACATTTCTGGGTGGCCCTGAGGAGACAGGGGCATGGCTTTTGCTTTGGGAACGGGCGCGCGGGGCCTCCCGCCCCAAACAGTGAATTAACAGAATTCAACAGCGTCGGGGACACCATGGTGAAATCACAGACCGTTAAGTATCCTGACAAAAATAAAATTTTAAGGTAACAGCGTAGGTGCCTGAATGTACGCGAGGAATAACTCGGCAGCCCGCGGAGGTAGGCAGCCTGTCGTAATTACGCGCGAGCCCCACCGCGCCTCCGCCTCCGCGCGAGGAGGGGAGCTAAGGAATCCGCCGCGGGGCCGGCGGCACCACGCCCTCCGGCGAGCGGCGGCGCGACCGGCTTGGCCCGCGCGTCCGGGATCCGCGGCGCCGAGCCGCACCGCCCGGCGGGAGGGGCTCCGCGCAAACGTGCCTCCGCGCTCCGAGCGACCTGGAGCCCACCTCCTCCGGCCGCGGACGTGACAGGGACGGTCAAAGTTTGCTCTCCGTGGCAGCCGAGCCGTGACCGCCCCCGTCCCGCGGGAGGGAGCGAAGGGAGGCGGCGGCGCAGACGCCGGCGCAGCGGCGGCGCGAGCAGCCGGCGCGGGAGGGCGTGGAGCCGAGCGAGCCCGAGCAGGTTCCGCGCCCGCGGCCACAGCCCGCGCTGCCGGGGACTCGGGGTTCGCGCGCCGGGACCCGGGCCAGCGCGTCCTCTCCCGCTCCCAGCCGGACCCCCGGAGAAGGGCCCAGCGGAGCCGGTGCCACAGGCGACGCAGGTGGGTCCGAGGTGAGGCGGTCGGCAGGTGTCTGCCGCGCCCCGGGTCGCCCAGCTCGCCGGCCAACTCTGGGTGGGACGCAGGGAGGGCTCAGGGTTGGCTCCAGGGCGGGGGTGGGGGGTCACCCCACTGTGGCAGCAGAGGGTGCGCGGCGGGGGCTCATTGTAACCCCAAGATCTTCAGTCCCTCCCGGGAGGGACACCGCTTCCCAGCCGAGCCCTCGGGGGCTGAGGGGCATCCGGACGGCTAGATCCGTCGGGGGAGGCGCCGGGTCCCTGCGTGCTCCCAGCTCCCACTTTCCCCGCCTGGCCAGGGTCCGGGGGACCCTCGGGTCGCCCCCGCCCTCCCGGAGGGTCCCGGAACCCCCCGCCCCCGAAAGTCGAGCCCTGTCTCCGGGGGCCCGAGGTCCCTCCGGGTTTGCATCAGTCTGGGACCCGCCTCACCCCTCCCGGTCCCGACCGCCTCTGGGTTCGCGGGGCGCAGCCCCCCAGCCCTCGTATTCCTCCCACTCGGGACAGGAATCCAGGTCCCCGTGGGGTTCCGCACACGCTGCCAGCTTGAGGGGGGTGCTCTGGACCGCGGGGTGGGGAGGAACCGGGTGCGGGGGCCGGCGGGAGCCCCGCGGGGAGGAGGGCTGGAGACCGTGGTTGCCATGGCTCCCGGGACCGACCGGGGAGCTGGAGATGCCGGTCACGCGCGCCCCCTCCTCTGGGTGCCCCTCCCGCGGCCCCGTCTCCCTCCTCCTCCCGCCTTTCCTCCCCCCCCCTTTCCCGAGCGCGGGGGCGGGTGCGGGTTCAGTGATTAATTCAGAGAGCGGGGATTGGAGCGGGAGGCCGCCCGCCGCGCAGCCCCGCAGCCCCGCTCGGTCCGGGGCCGAGACTCCCGAGGACGCCGGGGGCAGGCGCGCGGGGTCCAGGTAGCCGCCCCGGGCCCCGCGCGGTGGGTGGGGGTCGGGCCGCGCGCTGTGGGCGGGGACGGGTGGGGGCGGTGGCGGCACGGGGCGGGCCAGCGGGGCAGCGCCGGGCGGCGGACCTGCACCCGGCCCGGGCTCCGCGTCCCGCCCCGCCCGCCCGGGGAGCGGCGGAGGAGCCGGCAGAACCGGCGGGGACCCCTGGCACGCGCGTGCGCAGTCGCCCGCTCCAGGACCCCGGGCGCGGGGTGGCGGTGCGCGTGCGCGCGGGGTGGCCAACTCGGGAGCCACCTGGGTGGGTGCCAGGACGAATCCGGGCGTGGGTTCCGGTTCCAGCGCCACCGCCTGCGATGTGTGGTTTGGCAGGAGCGATCTCGTGACCCCGTGCCTCAGTTTCCCCTTTTCAGTAACAGGGGTAATGTCGGTCCCTTCCTTAGGGGCGGTCGCAGGACTGGAATGAAGTCCTCCGAGGAGGTGGTCCCACCCGGTTGCCTGCCGCGCACTAAAGTTGGTTATGGTTGCGGGCCCCGTTACTGTTATTATTAGTTATTTTTCAGTTCAGTGAGATACAGTGTCCTTTCTCTGCGTGGGTATTGCAACCAGACCACTCTGCTTTCTAATCCTCTTGGATACCAGTGAGTATTATTCGCGTTGCTGCGCAGGCCACCTCCTCCCAGCCTGTGCTGCTGCAGGGACAGACCGACCCACTGCGGGTCAGTGTGTGGGCGGCAAAGCGAGCTCCCGGGGCCCGGGGGGCCTGGCTGGGTGCCCGGCTGGTTACAGTGTCCTCCTGACACGCCAGGGTTGCGGGTTCCATCCCCGGTCAGGGCGCATACAGGAAGCAACCAATGAGTGCATGTATCAGTGGAAGAACAAATCAATGTTTCTCTCAAAAAGACCAATATTGTTTTTCTAAAAGAAAGCTACTTGGGGAAACTCAGTGACAAGAGAACAACTGTCGATGCCGGGCTTTGTGCATGAGGATTCGAGTTTCCTCTGTCGCTCCTGCGGCTGCCGCAGGGTTGGTCCCGGCTCCCGTCCCTGCGGTGCGGCGCCTGTGGCCTTCGGGACCCGACGTGGTTCTGGGGCCTGGCGTGTCACCCAGCGCCCCGTGTCGTGGCCGCGAGTGCCGCGGTGGCCTTGCCTCCAGTGACAGCGGAGTGCGAGCTCTGAGCACCCGCAGGTGCTCCGTGGAGAGGAGCGGTCGTCTGTGGGCGGGTGTGGCAGGCAGTCCCTTAGAAGTCACTTTCCGGCATGTTCTGCCCACCGCACAGCACAGGCGCAGGACCCCAGGGACCAACGCGTGGGCTGCCCCCTGCTCCGTCTGCGGCCCGGGGGTCCTCCTCTCGGGAAAGGACGTTTGTGGCCACCTCCAGGCTGTGTAGGGCTCCAGCTCGCCGGGCGGCTACCGCCAGGGACGAAGCTGCGAGTCAGATGTCGCGCAGGACACTGGTGTCCAACGAACTGGCTTTAAGATGATTTCTTTGAAAAGAATCCGTTGCTGACATCAGGTCTGAAGCAATGACAGCCAGACAGGAGTCTCCGCCATCAGCTCCCGGCCTCAGGAGGCCGAGCTGGCCTCGGAGAGTGTTTGCTGGACGGAAGGTCCGCTCCCCGGCTCATGCCCTCCAGCCGCGGCGGAGGGAGGCGGCCGGGCCCACAGCCTCTCTGTCCAAGTGATGAGGCTGATTTATTTATCTCTGCGGAGACCTGAGTGAGAGCCCCGGCCGGGGCCATCGGGGGGCCCAGCCAGCCTCACAGGGGGCCGCCGCGCAGCGGGGAGGGGGCCCCGGCTCAGGCCGGAGGGGACGCGCGTGGCCAAGCCCCGTGGGCATCCGCTCCCGGAGCAGAGTCTGCCTCCAAGCCCGGCTTCCCGGCGACAACGCCCCTCCTTCCCCGAGACTCTGCCGCCCGGAAGAGGGACCGCGGGGGCTCCGGGTGACAGCTTGCCTGACGCGCACACGGGCACTGGCGTGTTGTCTGCCGGGAGCACTGGCGGCGCGTGTCACTCGCTGGGAACGATTCTGGCCTCTGACTCTCTGCCACCTGCGGTGCCCGGGGGGGGGGGTGATGTGTTTCGAGACGAAAGTGGAGCCGCTCCATGCTGTGCGTTTGCCCTAAACCTCTGAGCAGCCATGACACGGGAAGCCGGTGAGGCCAAGGACGTGCGGGGGGACAGCAGAAGGCCGTGGACTCCCGGGGGTGCGGGGCCACCGGCAGGCAGGGGTGAGACCCAGAGGCCCAGACCGCCCCACGGGAAGGCCCTTCCGGCCGGTGCTCCCCGGGACCGGACCCCGTGGGCCCTCCCCGTTATTGTTTCAGAGGCGGACGGGGGTGCGCTGCCTTCTCCATTGTCAGCGTTTTGATTGCAGCTGCGTTCGCACCAGCTCAGTCTGAGGAGAATGCAATTACTACGGTGATTTACATACAATATGCCAAGTTAACCCAGCTAATGAGCGAACGCACCAGATCCTTCCTCTGGTTCCTGGAAAAACACCCAGCTGAGCGTCCTTTCAAAGGCAAGGCCCCGGGATCCGCCAGCGCCGCGCCCCTCCCTCCCCGCGAGGAGAGCGGGCGCATTCGCTCAGCTGTTCAAGGCGAACCTTTCGGGTTCTGGCTGTCTCGTGCCTCCCCCCACTTGGGGGGAGGGGGAGTGAAAGGGGGAGGAGGGAACCAGTTCTCAGTTTAACCAGAGATGCTGCGCCTTGGAGGAGAGACTGTGTTTCCTAGTTCCGTGGGCCGGTTAACACCTTAAACACCACTCGTCACCGCAGTGCATTGCACCCGCGTCGCCACAGCGCAGTTAGTTAATTATAGCTCTCTCATTAGCGCCGTGGAGAGAATAATGAATTAACAGGCCCCTCTGATGAAAAGAACATCCAAGTTTATCTTCTGAGAATAAGAGTGTTATTGTGTCGCCCCAAGTCACTGTAATTTTCCCAAGAAGCGGAGCGGGTGGAGCGCCCCAGCGCCGGGGCGGGCGGCCTGGTGAATGAGCGGATTGATCACGGCCGGGAACAGGGCCGCGGTTGCCTGGCAACCTGACATTATTCCGCGGGTTCTCCTGGCGTATTTATCCGGGAAGCCAGAAAATTCTGTTTTGTTAAGGAATGTTTTCAGTCGGCGCACAAATAGACCCTAACTAATTGAGATTTTATGTGTTGTGGGTAAAAAATGATCCCGCGTACCTGCCCCTCTGCCGAGGCAGCGAACACCCGAGGAGAAAGCACGTTCTGTTTTCGGTTTTTATACATTTATTTCCCCCATAAACGTGTTTACTTCCTTTCCCCATTGGTTTGTCCCTGCCAGGGGGTCGCGACGGGTGCGTCCCGCTGGGAGCCGAGTTTCCAGGAGTCTGTGCAGGTCGCCCGAGTCCGCTCACAGCTCCTCGGGAAGAGCCCGAAACGGGGTTGTTACCGGGGCGAAGTCCTCCAAACCCCGTGTGCCGGGGGCACTGGCAAGGACTGGGACGTGCAGGGAGAGGCGTCCGGTCCGGAGGGAGCTGGGAGGTGAGGACAGGCTTGGCTGGCCCCGCCTGGGAGGTGGCCGGTGCCGGGACGCTCACTGCCCCTGAGCCCGGTTCTCCTGCGGCTGCGGCCCGCGGCCTCTCGCTGCCCCCTGGCTTCCCAGCGGGCGCCGGGCCAGCCCCTGGCGGCCTGTTCCCCCAGCCCCCTCTCCCTGACCCCCGGACCCCGGTGCACCCTTTTCCCACTCGGCCTGTGAGTGTCAGCCTGCGTCACACTCCCCTCCTCCTCAGGTGGGGTCGCCCTCGAGGGAGCGTTTGAAGCATCGCAGAAACTCCTCTGGTTTCTGGGGAGCAGGGTCAGAGGCCCCGGGGGGCCCAGCGAGCCTGCGGGGTTCTAAGGCCACGTCTGCGGACGCCCCTGGGTGTGGCCCTGGCTGGGCCCCCCGGAAATGAGGGGTGGTAGTCGTACCCAGCTCGTGGGCATTGTTGTGGGTGTGGAGTGGGGCGGTCTGTGCAGACGGCTCAGCGGACGTATTAGGCACTCAGTTAATTCTGTCTTTGCTTGTCATACTTACTCTCCTCCCATTCCGTGCTGTGGGCGAGTGGACAGAGGTGTGTGTGTGTGTGTGTGTGTGTGTGTGAAGTTGTGAACGTGAGCCAGTGTGAGCAGGACGGTGGCACAGTCACACAGAAAGGCCTTGGCACCCACACCGGGTGTGCACACACCGGCAGTGACTCTGGTGCTTTAAAGCCCCTCCTGGGGGTGCTGTCAGGCTCGGCCGAGGTGGGAGCCACCCCAGGGAGCTTTGCAAAGGCACTGGCCAGGATTACTCAGGGAGAGCCCTGGGTGGGGTGCGGGCGGGCCGGTGCCCCTGGGACCTGGGCAGGGCCTTAAGGTCCCGCCGGCCCCACCCCCTGGCATGCAGTCACCCCCCCTCGTGACATGGGCTCGGAGAAGGAGGAGGGGCTTTGGCTCAACTCCGAGGCCCTTGGGCTTGGCTAGTACTTGATTCTGGGAAGAGCTGGCGTGTGCTTGCCGCCCCATGGGCGCCCCCGGTCCCTCCGCCACCTGCCTCTCGCAGAGGGCGGGAAAGGGGCCGTTCTCCGAGAGGGCGGGTCCGTGGAGGGGACCACACACAGGGGAAAGGGAGTGATCTGGTGGGATTTGAGCGTCAGGAGAGGGGGCAGGCCCAGGTACGGTTCCTGGGGCCTCTGAGTTCCTGGTGTCTCTCTGTCTGGCCTGCGGTTGCAGGTGGGCGGTTGCAGGTGGGCGGTTGCAGGTGGGCGCGGGAGAGCCTCTTCCCTGGGACCCGACGGCTGTGCAGCAAGAGCTGCGTGGATGAGCAGCTCTGCCGTTCCTGTGACGCCCGTGCCCTGCAGTGAAAAACAGACTGTTCTTCTTCCCTGGCTGGCGTAGCCCAGTGGATTGAGCGTGGGCTGCGAACCAAAGCGTCGCAGGTTCGATTCCCAGTCAGGGCACATGCCTGGGTTGCAGGCCACGGCCCCCAGCAACCGTACATGGATGTTTCTCTCTCTCTCTCTTTCTCCCTCCCTTCCCCCTCTAAAAATAAATAAATAAAATCTTTAAAGAAGTACGCCTATTTAAAAAAAACAGACTGTTTTCTTCTGAAGAAGAGGCGCCCCAGTCCATTTAGGATCCAAGCCAGGGTCCCCTGGGCTGAGCCCGACTCACACCCGTGTTTCGTTTGGCCCGAGGTGCCAGCCAGTATGTAAACACTGGTGATCTCACATAGAAGTCGGTATTTCTGACTTATCTGGAGAAACACGATGCTCTGGCAGGATCTGCCCTGAAGTCAGGGGTGGCGGCAGGCGGCGGCGGCGGGGCCCGGGGAGCAGGTCTGCATGCTGGTCTCAGAGGACCCAGGGTTCGGTGTCTTCTCGAGGTGGAGCCCGCCCACCCTCGGGCAGAGGGGCGACAGGAAGGGGATCAGAGAAGGGGGCGCGGTTTTCTCAGCGGGAGGGGGGCGCTGCCAGAGCCCCCTGGAGCTGTCCCGCTCTTGGCGGGGGGGGGGGGACAACAGGAGAGGGGGCCGCAGGGAGGAGCGGGGAGCGACAGCCCTGGAGGGACAGCTGGGCGGGACTGTGGCTGCGTGACCTCCCCTCCTCCCCGGGGCCGGGGCCTGCAGAGGCCAGTCTCCCCGCACAGACCGGGGGCGGAGGGCGGAGGGCGGAGGGCGGACCTGAGACCGCAGGCTCCTAGTTCCCGAGGGAGGCCGCCCAGCACCCTCCGGGCCTCCGGCGGTGGCCTGCGGGCGGCGGGAGGGCTGGGCTCCGGATGCCGGAAGCAGGCAGGGTGGAGACCCGGGCACTTGCACTCCGGGCCGCCGCCTGCTTTCCCTTCGTCAGTCCTCCTCACCCCAGTCCCCGAGTCCCCGAGTCCCCACGCAGGGGGCAGGCTCCGGCACAGGGGGGGGGTCTGTGGCAGCCCGCAAACTGCGTAATAAGCACGCCGTCCCTGTGTGACCCCGTGTCCCCAGATGAGGGGCCGTGCAGAAGGCGTGTTTGTTTCGGCTCCCACGGTGACAGGCGTGTCTGCAGAGGCCCCTCCCTAACAGAAGCGTGTGCTGTGATGGAGACCCCCAGGTGGAGACCCCCCCAGAGCCGTCCTGCAGCCAGAAGTCCCTGGCACCCGAGGGACTTCCCTGTGCAGTGGGGTCCTCGGAGGGGGGTGGGGAGCAGACTGGAGCCTGGTGATGTGGGGGGGCTGTGTGTTTGGGGGAATGTGCCCCCGGGTGTAAGGGACAGGCCTGCGGCTGGGTCAGAGGGGCCTGGTCCCCTGACCCCCGGGGGCTGCGAGAGCTGCGTGGGGGTTCAGTGCGTTGCTGCGCCGACAACCTCCAGGGCAGGTGCCAAGCGACGGCTTATTATGGGATGAGTTCGGAGCACATGACGCCTCTCGTGTGCAGAGGGTCAGGGGGGAGGCGACCGTGACCTGTGCTGAGACTGGGGTGTGGGGCCTGCGTGTCCGGCCGCTCTGACCGCGGGCCAAGGCTTCTGTTTTTCAAGCCCCCCTGCCCTGCATCGCCCGGGAGCGCTCCGCTCCGTGGGGAGGTCCCCGCATCCTTTCCTGTGAGTTCACAAGGACGTGGTGAGCAGGGGGCCAGGAGGCAGCCCCTTCACAGCGAGGGACGGAAGCGAGGCCCAAGAGCGGGTGGGTCGGTGGGGGGGGCGACCAGAGCTGGGGGGCGACCAGAGCCAGACCCGGGGCCTCCGTTGTGCCCGGGCTCGGGGCCACCCCCTGCTCGGACAGGTCCTGTCCTTGGAAGACAGCTGTCCCTTCACGGGTGAGGTTTCCCTTTTTTGGGCAAGTTCAGAGTTTGTGTGTAAGCCAAGGGCTGTCACGGGACCTGGGGCTTCACCAGGTTCACGTCCAAGGTTGAAGGTGGCCCCGCGCCCAGGCAGGGGGGCTGGATTTCCCAGAACCTCCCTCACTGCAGGATGGCTGACCCGTGGATCGTGGTCCCAGGAGACACTGGCGGTGACCAGTCACCGAGACGACCTCCCCGAGCAGTGGCCGTGTGCCGGAGCGAGGGCCGGGCCTGGGCCAGACCGACGGTGGGGAAGCACCGCCGCTGGGGCCCGTTCACCGTGGACGCGGCGCCCGTCTCCGCTCCAGCGACTCCAGGGAGGGACGGTGCTCGCCCACCCGTGGAATGTAGGGTTGGAGCCTCGGGGCTCTCTGTCCAGGGGTGCCCGGCGCCCAGACCAGCCCTCGGCCTCAGGAGGATGCGAGGCCCTCCGAGCAGCTCTGGCCCCCACCCTGTGCCGCCCTTGTGTCCCCGGTTCCTGCGGCCCCCACCCTGGCTGAAGCCACTGGAACAAAGCCTCCCCCCTCCCCCGGGCCGGGCAGCTTACAGACAACTCTGGGGCCCGGTCGTCTGGGGTCCGGGGCCCTGCTTCTGGGCAGCAGACCGCCGACTCTCCCCTATCGCCCTGTGGGCAGTCGGGGGCAGGGAAGCACTCCCAGGCTCGCCTTCTGAGGGTGTGGACCCCACTGGCTGGCGTCCTGGTGACCTAGTCACCTCCACAGACCCCCACACCCCGGGAATAGGGTTTTGACATGTGGGGGTGGGGGCTGACACCACCTTCAGTCCGTGGGTCACCCTTCCTCTCCTCCGGGACGTCGTCTCCCTGGTGGGCGGTGGCCGTGCACGCCCTGTGGTCAGCGGGGTCCTCTGACCGGGGTCTTTGCTGAGGACCGGGAACGTGCCTGTGGTCCCTTCATCCCATCTGGTCACCTGGCGTGAACACGTGACATGCAGCTACAAGGGGGTCCCCCCGAGGGAGGCAGAGTGACGTGCACGCAGGTCCCAGGACCCGTGGCGTTTGCAAAGAGGATCGGAACCCTGATGCAGAGGGTGGACGGCGAGGGGGCTCTGGGAGGGGACTCCGGGAGACCGGACCTCTGTGTTCTCTCCCAGGTCACGGCCTGGAAGTGCGTGGGGCCCGGCCCCGGGCACCCGCCCGAGTGAGAACCCGCCTTCGCCCTCCAGGGCCTCGCTGGCGCTCAGCACGGTCTCCCGAGGGGGGTGTTTCCGACACCCTGGAGTGTCGGTGCGTCAGGGCCGCCCCCACCCTGGGGTTAGATGCCACCCACAGCCTCCCAGGCCGGCACCCCCACGCAGGTGCGTCTCTGCCTCCCCAGATGAGGCTGAGACCCTTGGCCGTGGCTGGTCCCCACCACTTGGCATCTGTCATGACGAGGACACACCTTGGTCATCGGCGTCAGTGAAGATAAGGTTCGGAGGGAAAAAATTCAACTGCGTTCTAGGCACGACCAGTGTATTTGGGGTTTTAGGAAGGTATTTGATTTTTTGGTTTGGGGTATTCAGAAGCAAATGCGAATTTTTTTAATGTGCAAAATATAAACACCGTTCTCAAGGGCCAAGGGGCACCAGGAGACGCTGCCTGGGGTGCAGGCGGGGCCGGGGTGGGGGCAGCCCCTGCCTCCTGGGGGTGATGGGCAGATTCGCTCTAAGCTTTCGTTTGACCCCTGCCTGTGTCTCAGAGCTCAGTGCTTGGCTTCTCAATCAATACGTTTCTTCTTGTGCTGACAATGCGGAGACTTTCTGAACTTCTGGGAAAGGCATCTGATGGCACTGGAGAATGGGCGCATTGGGTTCAGACATTTAAGGCGCGGCACGATGGCAAGAAATTGAAAGCGTGGGCGATGGCAACAGTAACAATGTGACTCCACAGAGGACATCGAACAATTAACAGACTGCCTAGGGTTATTTGCCAATTGGAGACATAGTCTCTGTTCTGGGGCAGAGATCCAGGCGAAGGGATACAAAGAAACCCCCAGAGAAAGGTGTTTACACTTGACCTGATCCGGGGCTTTGTAACCTGCAGCAGTTGGAGTCGGGTTTCAAAGGGCGTCCGCCCGCAGACCGGTTTCCTGTGCACACAGGTCCCTGCGTGTGATTGACTGGGGCTGAACAGACTCGACCACAATTGATTTGCTCCAAATAAAGGACCGGCGTTGAGCAATTCAGAGACAACTCCCGTGCGCTCCCTGTGAGTCAAGTTCAAATAAACTGGAACTGACCTTAACTCCTGTCCCCTCCAAAGGGGCGGGCCGTCTTCAGGGCGACTGCCACCCAATCGCGTGTCCAATGGGGCCCAGGCGGTTTGACTCCGCTCTGGCCTCCCTGCTTGGAACCTCCCTCTGAGCCTTGGTTGCCACTTCCCCGCCGGACGTCAACTGAGCACAGAGACGTCTGCCGCGGCCCCCCGGGCAGGCGGAGGGTGAACGAGCCGATACTTGGAAAGGGCTTTGAAGATACAAGTGCCAGCTGTTATTATGACTCATAAACCATTTTTCTCCAGTGCAGTGTGGGACGGCAGCCATCAAAAGCCCATGACTGTACTGAGCAGCAAAACAACCTGGCCCCACCTGGCACTCAGGGCCCCAGCCGAGTGCGTGCTGCACCTCCTTGCCCCGCCCCCCCGCCCCCCCAGAGCTGCTCAGGAGGGGTGCGGGAGCTCCCCTCCTCCCCCGAGTCCACTGAGGGGGCAGGTGACAGCGTAGGGCAGCGGCCCGTGGGGTCTCCACCGAAACTAGGCCACTTTCCCTGGAGCCACGGGGAGCGTGGGGCGCCCGGGCCTGGGTGCATTTAACGGGAGGTGGACTGCGTTTACTGTCTCTGAGGACTGCGCCCTAGTCCCCCTTTGGTTGTTTAAAACCCGTCCCGCAAAGGGAGTGGGCTCGTTTGGGGGGCTGGGTGTGTGTGGGGGTGTCGGGGGTGGGGGTGCGCCCTGCTCCCGACTCAGATCGAACGGAGGTGGGAGACGGTGGTTAAGCAGCCGCTCCGGTGGCCAAAGGTTGAGCAGCGGGACTGGAGGCCCGGGATTTTGCAGAGCGGTTCGTCAGTCTGTGACGGGCCGAGTGGCCAGTTCATTTTGACCTTTGTCCTGAGATGCCAGAGGATGCGGGATGGTGTCTGTCTTCGTCCACCGCTGCCGGCACCCCGCCCCCCCCCCATGCGGATTCGCCGCGGCAGGCAGGGGTGCGTCAGAGAGCAAACAGCGTGGGTCCCTGGCACCGGGTTCACGCAGAGTCTCCCCCCAGACCCCCGCAGGGCTCCCTCCGAGGCCGGCGTCCGCAAGCCGAACGGGAAAGGCCTTGTCGCAACTTCGGTCTCGTCTCCGTCAAAAGCCACCGAAACACGAGTGTTTCGTGACGGACAGGTGGCCCATGGTCACCGGCTGCCCACTCTCGATTTCTGACCCACCCTGATCAGCGTGATGGTCGGATTTATTTGAGGGGACAGCGGTGTAACCTGAAGCTAGAGCAGATGAAGGGGAGTTTCCAGACTCACTCACAGACAGAGGACGGGCCGGCTCGCCTCTCCTCCCCGCGGCTGGAGGGGGAGGGAAGGGCGAGGAAGGTCGGGAAGAAGACCCCCCCCCACCCCCAGCAGGCAGAGTGGATGGGGGGGTGGCCCTGGATCTCTCGCGGGCCATGAAGTGGTCTGAAACTGAAAAACAAATTTCGGCGGGTCCTCTACAGATCCTTTGCCGAAAAGTCACGTGGGGCCGCTTCCCTCCCCAGGGGGCGGGCACTCCGAGGCTGCTGGGTACCCACGCAGCCCAGCAGCCGGAGGCGCTCACCTGGCCACGCTCCACGGAGGATTCTGCGGCCCCCCCCCCTCACGCGGACGCCCCGCGAGTTCCCCGTCCGCCTCCCCTGGGGAGACCCGCCTGGAACAGGCGTCCCCGTTCCGCGGGCGTCCGACACGGGGCTCCTGCTGCTTCGTCGCTCCTTTCGCTGAGTCCCGTGCGGGGGGTTCCCATCGGGCTTCGGGCGGTTTGCGGCCCCACAGGCCCGCGTCGAGCACACGGGAGCCTCGCGGGGACACGGGAGACGCCCGTCGCGGGAGAAAAGCACCCGCAGGCTCCTCGCGTGGGGCTGCGTGGGGCCACGTGGGGCCGCGAGGGGAAGTGGCTGTGAAGTGGGGCGGGGCAGCGGTTCAAGCAGCTGTGAAGGGACATCGCCCCCGCCCCCTCCCGCGGCGTGACGAGCCAACCCCAACCCCCCTTCCCCCTTAGGCGGCACCCGAGAGTGGGGACCTCAGAGCCGGGACCGTGTTGTGACAGCCCGTGGTTCCGCGGGTCAGGGGTTTAGGCCGGGCTGGGCGGTGTCTTCGGCCCCAGGGGCGACCACCGGGCGGCGGGGCAGTTCTGGCTGGTGGCCCCAGGCGGCCCCAGGGGCAGGTCCGGGCTCGGAGAGGAGGGCGGAGCTCCGTGGAGCCCCTCCCCCTTTTCCTGTGGGTCGGGGGGCTGGGGGTCAGGGGGCTCTTCCTGTTTTCTGATGGAGGTTTGTGTTTCGAGGACGTGACCTGAAACCTCATGAATTTTACACTCCGCTTTCCGAGGTGTCAGGAGGAGAGGTGGGAAGGGGCGGTGGAGGGGGGGTGCTGGCCTGAGATTTCTGCGGGGCATTCGCACTGAAACCGGCGGCGCGGGGGCCGTCCGGACGGGCTCCCGGAGGTGCCCACGGTTTCCGCGGTTCGGCGGGGTCACCGCGCGGGGACCCCCTTTGTGCTGCCGCGGCGTCAGCGGCGGCCGTTTCTGTCCCCCGAGCCCTGCTCCGCTCTCTGGTGCCCGGTGGCTGCGGCAGGCAGCTCCTCGCTGCATGGACATTCGTGTCACCAGCCCTTCTGGAACATTCCTCGCTCAGTCCTCTCATCAGAGACCGCTGTGCCCTTGCCCTCCCCGGGCGTCTGCCTCTAACTGTCGTCACTCTTCTCCGCGAGGGCCTGAATGTCACGGTGCCGGTCCCCTTTCCCGCGTGTCACTGAGTGTGGTGCCGCTTCCTGAAAACGTCTCCCGGCTCCCGCCCCTTCACAGGCCGGTGACCGCCACTCTGGGCGTCCAGGTCCAGCGGGCTCAGCCTCAGCCCCCCCCCAACGTCCCTGTGTCCCCAGACACCCCTGCGGTCCCTCAGCAGCTCCTCACCCTCCTCTGTCAGACACGTGTCCTGTGGCCCCTTTTCAAGCCGCCGGCCCCTCCCCAGTCCCCGAAACTCACCACCTGCAGTGTTTGTCGGATGTTTGCGCCGTCATCTACCATAATGACGTTAACTTTTTAACTGGCTCGTGAAAAAGGACATTGACTTAAAACGAACGTATTCTTCCACTGCTATGAATGAAACCCCAGGGCGCGTGGGAGACGGGGAAAGGTCACCACAGACCTCCCTGCAATGGGAACACCCACGGTCCTGAAGTTCCAGCCCCACGCTGCTGCCGGCCGTCGCGCTGGGCTCGAGTCCCACCCCTTTAGGAAACGGCGACACCGGGCGGGCCGGTTGGAGTGCGGTTGGCGACTCGTTAGGACCGACGCGAGACTCCAGCTTCCCGCAGCCAGGAGGGGCGGCTGGGGCGTCGGAGAGGTGCGCGCTCCCGTCGCGGCCGAAGCGCGTCTCAGACCCGAAGTCCTCTCCGCGCCGAGAGTCCGTCTCCAGGACGCGCAGTCGGCCGCAGGAGCGGAGAGGCCCAGAGGAACGCGCGGCACCCGCCCCCGCTCTCGCATGAGTCCTACTGCGCCCGCAGTTAATCGCTCCGTGAAAAGTTGGAAGGTTCCTGCAGCGCGAAGTCACCCAGCTGGTGGGCGAATTCCAGGGTGAATCCCACAGTTGCTGACGGGCGCCACTGAGCGCAGGCCTGTAGGGTGTTTTGGTTACGCATGCGCACCTTTCCCGGGCCCCCCACTCCCGACAGGTCCGGGACCTGCAGTCCACGTAAAGCCTGGGGCGCACACTCCAGGGCGCGCCATGCGCGCTGGAGGCTGGAGGGTGCGGGGAGGGGCGGCGGGCGGGTGGGCGGGTGGTCAGAAGGGAGAAACGCAACCTCCCGCCGGTGCACCGGGAGAAGCTGCGGGGGAAGAGGCCGAATTTGCAAGGCCAGGACGAAGCTTCATTGTCCTCACCGCCGCTCTGGAGCACGACAAGCCTTCGAACAGATTCGATGGGCACTGAGGTTGGAGCGCCGCTTACCTGGCGTGCCTGGTGCCGCGTGCGAGAACCTGAGGGGAGGGGACGGCGGGTCCGAGTGTCTCCATCCGCTTCCGAACCGCCTCCCTCGCTGCGCCGTCCTCACGTGGCCTTTCCTGGCGATCACCGCCCCCCACGCCTGGTTCCCGTGGCGACCCCACACTCTCTCCGCCCCCGGCCCCATAGTCCAAGGTGAGCTCCTGACTCAGGTCCTTGGTCACACCTGCCAGGTCGCATCTCCCGGGCAAGGCAACAAAGGCGCAGGTGCCAGCACGAGATGGGGACATCTTCGGGAGTCATTATTCGCCCAAACACTCCCCCCTCAAACTGTTTCTCTGGTTGAAATATCCATAAAATTAAGCGACCTTTTGGTAAGAGGTTTATGGTCCATCACTGTCTCTGTGCGATATAGAACAGAGGTACTTGGCGGACTGTTATGAGAACACCAATCTTCATTATGAAGTTCATATTAGAAGGTAAATGTCCCCTAGGTATTGACCGGCAGAGTTAACTGCGCTTAACTTTCCCGCGGACGCCGCACCGTTTTTTTAAGGGAGTCATCTGCTACTCAGGATGCGGTCGGGCGTTGTCCTCTGCTACTCTTGTACCACGGATAAAGACGGGGATGTATCTCAGAAGACGGCGGCGGCTCCTAAGTGAATCGTTTAAAACTGTTACAACAGCCACTGGCTTGTAGCATTTGCTGAACACGTGTTTGCTGCAATTGTCAACACTGTTGCCTCCGCTGAAGTGTCGCGATCCGGGTTAGCGCCATCGCATTGCAGGAGTCGGCGGGAAAGAACAGCGCCCGCCCGAGGTGATTTAAAGAACTCCGCACGACTAGAGGATTAAAAGCGTTTCTTTCGTTCAGCCAGCGACCCCGAGCTCCCAGCCTCTGTGACTCGGGAGCATCAGTGCGCAGCTCCCGCCGGGCGGGGACAGGTGAGCGGAAGCGCGGGGGCGCAGGTGGCGCCGGCGTCAGACTGCCCTTCGTCCGACCCCCAGAGCTGAACCAAAGGTAACGTCTCTGAAGCCTGAACAGGAACGCAGCTTGGAGAGCTCTCCGGGGAGGCGGAGCCCGGATGAACTCGTAGCGCAACTGTGTTCTTGAATAGGGCGGGTCCTGGAGCAAACGTGGGAGCCTGTTCAGACTCAAACGGCTCATGTTCACACGCACGCGCACACACACGCCGTGGTCACACACTCACACACACCTCCCAGCGCTGCGCAGGAACTAAACGACTGTGCTCTTCGCTGGATTAGCGACAAATCCTCGGAGAAGAGTCGCCGTTAGGTGCCGGGGAGGGGGCGGGGGCGGGGCCTACCGCCTGCCTCCCTTTGAAGCGGACTGTTTCTGTGACTTCTCAGAGAACGGTCTTCGCCTGGTGATGCTTGTAGTTCCTATCTTCCCCCCGTTTTCCAAAATGCCCCCCCTCGCCCAGTGCCTCGTAGGCAGCTCCGCGGAGAGAGCCTTTCTGAGTGGGCCCCACGGGGGAGAATCTGGAAAACACCACGGGAGGGGGGCTCAGACCTGTCAAAATATTTCCCTGCGGAACGCAGGGAAAACTGGGGGCAAGGCTGACATGCGTGTCAGGTTGATTCCTGCTTGTTATTCCGGGTAAGTAGCTCCCCCAGGAGTTCGCGTGGGTGGATGAGCGTGCACGTCGCCCACGAAGGAGCGGGAGGAACGCCTGCCCCTCCCCCGGGCGGATCGGGACCGGCCTGCACCCTGCACCCGGGCGCACCGGACTCTCACGCTGACGGCCACCACCGGGGGCCTCTGTTACTACGATCGGGGTGCCGTTCTGTAAATCAGTTTTCTATTTTCCTGCCCAACGGCTCTTACTGGAAAGCCAGGAGAAGAAACCCGGGAGGCAGCAAGCGCCCTGCCACCTGGAGGGTGGCCGGAAGCCGGGCCCAGCCCCGCACCGCGAGTGTGTGTGGCACTCCCTCGGGACGGGCCGGGAGGGCCGCGAGGCTCCCGGGCGGGCGGGCGGGCGGGCGGGCAGCGCCGGGCCGCTGAGCTCGCGGGGGGAAATGCAGCAACCGAGCCCCGGCCTTTCCCTGACTCCCCATCAAGGGCATGGGGAGCAAGGACTGGAGGGCGCGACTGCTCGTTCCGAAAGACACGGGTGGCGTGGGTGGGGAGGGGCTCGAAGGCACGGAGGAGAAGCGGCGGGGGGTCAGGGCAGCGGCCCCGCGGTCAGGGGCCCGAGTGGGCTCTCGCGGTGTCCGAGTGGACAGTCGCAGAGGTAGCTCGTGGATGGCCCGCGGCTGAGGCCCTCCCTGTCTTCCCGGCCCACCGTCCTCCTTGGCTCCTGGATTTTCCTTTCTGTCCGCCCCCCGCTTTCCCCATCTCCCACCCCGGGGCGCACGCGCTTCGGCCTCATGGAGACTCAGCAGGATTCGCACGCGCTGCGGTGCGCGTCCAGGGGCGGGGCCGGAGGGCGGAGCCTGTGGGGCGGCAGGGGCGGGGCCGGAGGGCGGAGCCTGTGGGCGGCAGGGGCGGGAGCCAGGCGGGTTGGGGGGTGGGGCCCGGTCCGCACCTGCTGTCCACCCCCGCCTGCACTCGCGGGAGGAGGATGAGCGACTGTCCCTGTGCTCCTAGCCCCGAACGCCCCGCTGTCTCTCCCTCTGTCCACGGAGGGACCGATCGGCCTGTCCTGTCTCCCTGTGTCCGGCGCACAGCTGTGCGACAGAGGCAGGCCCAGCCTGGGTGCCTCGGACCTGCAGCAAGGGTGTCCTGGGGCTAAAGGCGGAGGACTCCGCGGGGTGGAGACCAGGCGTCCCGCGGCCATCGCCCTCGGTGGTTCTGCCCACACAGTGTCTGTGCCTTCTCGGGGACTGCAGCCCAGGCCTGGGTGTGGGGGCACGGGGCCGGGCCGGGGAGCCTGCGGCCCACAGCGAGTTTCCGTGGAAGGACCCTCACTCCGGAGCTCCCAGGGGGCCCTCGGAGGTGACTCAAGCCCCCAGGACAGTGCCGGGCTGTTTTCTGCCTCAGCTGCGCACAGCTGTCTACTCAGATGTTAAGTGTTCGGCGGGACACCGGCCCGAGGCTGCAGGCGCCCTGCGTACGCTGGCTGTATGAATGTGTAGCCCGCGACGTCTTAGAAAGGATTACGCCTAAGTGGATCCTTTATCTCCATTGATTTTCGTGGCGGGATGAGGCGGATTATGATTCACACGCGTCGGATCCACACGGGGTCCACGGCTGTGCCGGGTTTGGGGGGCGGGGACAGTTTCAGAGCAGCTCATTAGCCCCTGGAGACCCGGTGGCCCAGGACAGAGGAGGATCGGTATCAAATTCGGGAAGATGAAGCAGCGGCACCTTTTCCCGAGCAGATATCTCAGTCCTCTCCTGCCCTGAAACCAGGTCCCGGCGCGTCTCCGACTGGAGACGGGCCGCCTTCTGGGTCCCGGTGAGGGACTTAAAGCAGGTCCCCCAATAAGCGCATCAGAACCAGAAAGGAGTGTCCAGTAAGCAGAGTGAGAGTGCTCTTTCTATGCAGAAAGAAAAGTGATTTAAATTTTCAGTGTCTCTCCTGGGATCTCATTAAAGTTCTCTTCCGCTAGTGCACCGTGCAGGCAGCGGTGAGCAGGGACCCTGCCGCCCGCGCTGCTGATGGCGGGCGCGTTTCCCCAGGATTAACCGTGTGATTCTGCAGCCGGCGCAGCGCACATTGATTTTCTGCGCTCGCCCCGCGTGCTGTTTCTGAGGAGGCTCGGCTTTGTGTTTTCAGGTGCTGTTTGTTACATCTCCCCTTTCGTTAATCACAGCCTCTGCCCCCGCGGTTGGTGCTGGACACAATCTATCTATTGTACTTGTATACGATTTCCTAACCCTTTTCCTCCCCGACTGTCGCGTCCTCCAGGAGCTTCGTTCGTTTCGAGCACTGGTGCCTGACAAATGGCGGGAGAGCGGGCCATTCACAAAACGCCCCCCGCCCCGCCCCGCCCCCCCCCTCCCCGCCCCCCGCCCCTCCCCTGGACCTGCCCCATCCTCAGGTGCCCCGCCCAGTCCCCCGGGCGTGGGAGCCGGCCCGGGCACTGGCTGCAGGTGCCGGCCGTAACCCGAGAGTCTGACACCGCTCCAGCGGAAAGTGTGTGCACGTCCGAAGGGGAGGTGGGCGCTGGGAACCGGGTCCTTTCTCTGGACCCCGCGGACCCCTGGAGCCTCGTGCTTCCTGAAACTCGGGTGGGCTCGGGAAGGGGGGAGCCCAGCAGCCTTGCCCGAATTCTGTGGGCAGCGAGTCCTGCTCCCCGCGGAGGTTTGTCTGCCCCCGGTGGGGCTATGGAGCGCCTGTTGTGAGAGGGCTCAGCCCGAGCTCCACAGCTGGGTTCAGAGGGTGCTCTGTCGCCTTCTGTGTGGTTTTGGGAAGACAGAGAATAATGTGGACTGCGTGCGATGCAGACCGTGATCTCTGGGCTTTTGGCTTGAACTTGCACACTGATGGCTGCCCGTGGACACGGCTGCCCCCCCCACCCCCCCATCACAGACTTGCTCGGGTGGAAATCTCTCTCCCCTCCTGGGTTTTCTGGGGAGGGGCCTGAACCCCGAGGGCTCTGGCTGCCCCCTGCTGTTCAGTTTTGCTTTGTGTGGCTCCCCCCTGCCCCCCAACCCTGATTCCAGCAGCGGGAGGCGGCAGCCCCAGTGAGGAGCTGCAGGAAGTCTGGACGGAACCCCAGTGTGAGCCCAGGGCCCCCCACCCCTGGCCCCTGCTGGAGGACCCTCCTAAACACACCATTTCCCGGGCCTCCAAGGGGACTTGTTTCCGGAGGACCAGAGGCGCTCTTGTGGAATGAACTCGGAGCGTTCAGCACGTGAGGAGGGATGAAACACCTCTGTGTGCTCCGGCAGGAGGCCGGACTGGGGCGGGGACGGGGAAGGGGTGCTGGCGCCCGGCGTTGTCCCTTGTGTCCAGCAGATAGCAGTGGACGCAGAGGCCTCTCACTGACACGCACCCAGGGGGAGAGCTCCGAGCGCCCCCCCCCCCCGCTGGGTCCTGCCAGGCCAGGGTGCCCACGGGAGAAAACGCCGTCCTCACCCAGGGGAGGGCGGGGTCTGTTTCTCGTCGTCGCTGGACCTGCCCACCCTCCCATGGAACCTGGGCTACCGCAGTGCTGGGAGAGGCCTAGAGTTGGAAGGACAAGACTGGGCCCTAGCTTGACCTTTGTCCCTTGCCGTGTGTGACACTGATAAAGTGACTGAACCCTCCGGATGTCGTTTTTCCTCCTTTATAAGTGAACCTGCAGACGACGCACGGAGCTGTTCCCGGGGCTCAAGGAAAAAACCCTTCGACTGCCGTGGTGTGTCCGGCGTGACCCTAGCTCTCAGCGGTTTGCCCTGTGTTTGGTGAAACGCTCACGGCAGGCTGCAGCGCTCGGTTCTAGGGCTGAAAGTCACTCTCCTCTTCCACTGGACCCTGCCGCGGGCCGCGGGAAGGGCCGTGGGAAGGGCCCCGGTCAGAGGCGACCTCCAAGCCCCCGCACTGCGTTCCGTGTGCTGCGTGCATGGCGGCGTGTTGGGTTCTGCAGAGGAAGCCCTGGCTGTCTGTGGAATCCCAGGTGTGTCCGGGACCAAAGGGGGTGTGCGCCCCTCCCCCCACAGTCTTCCTGGAGCACCCTCGGGTGGCCCCGCCCCTGCCACCCTGGGTCTCTGGAGGCGATGAAGGACGCTGTCCCTGCAGCCTGAGTGCTTCCGTCTCCCGGAAATGCTGAGACGAGATTCTCTCCTTCAGATTCCCCAGGACGGACAGTGGACTCGGGCTGGAGAGCTACTCTCCCCAGTTTTACGTGTATGTGTAGAGCGTTGCCTTGGCGATGCCCCACAGCTAAGACAGGTTGCTTTCCTCCTCTCCCCGCTTTTCCTCTCCTTCCCGTGGTGCCGCCACCGGCCCCGTCACCGCCCTCACCGCATCACCCCCTCCCCTCCTGCTGGGGCCGCATCGGTGGTTTTGGGTGCCCAGTGTCGCGAGAACGGAAACAGGCCCAGCCCACAGGTGACTGAGCTTCTGCCTTTGAAAAACAGGGTCGTGTTCAATATGTTTTTCCCACATGTCAGTGTAGGAAATATTCTTTGACATTCTCAACTGGGAGTGCATCTTTAGATTTTATCTCTCACTCTCTGCTTACATATGTGTGTTGGTGCGATCCTCAGCCACACTCTCAGCCCCCGTAGCCCAGCATAAATTCCATTGCAATGGATGTTTTTCAGAGCATCACTACTGACTTCTTACTCTCCTCACGTCAAAAATCTCCGACTCCCCTGGTGTTTCTGCTGGATTCCCTGGAGTGGGAGCCACAGCCTCCGGCAGCCCCCAGAAAGCTGGGCGCGGATTCTCACCTGGGTCTCTGTCCCGGTGTGCGGCTGGGCCTCTGCCTGGTGCTGAGCCCACAAGGCCCCCCCCCCCGAGTCCCAGCGCTGGTCCGCCCGCCTACGGCTGCCGCCCACCGCCGGTCTGGGCTTCCGAGCGCCCCGATTACGTCTCCTGTCTTTCCGCCTGCGCACGGTCCCCGGGGGCCCTCCCTGCGGTGATTGGTATTTGGTCCCGACGATAGATTTTTGAGAGTTGTCACCGAATTTGCATATCTTATTATACACGACACCGTGTAAGAGTGAACGTTTCATTATGATAAATTAGAGGTTAAGCAGTTAGCATTTAGAGTGTCAAGAACTACTGCCTGCTTGGGGTTTTGTGCCCATTATCACATCTCCTGAGCAGTTTTAGATGTTTTGAGTGATTAGAGGGGGATTTAGTCACGCTTTTCCGGCTGGCTGTTTGCTTTCACAGTTTTACAAGTCAGGTGTTCCCACTTCGATTTTCTTTTTTACAGAGCAAAGTTTTCATTTGTCAGTGAGTGCCTATAAAATAGTAATTGTATTAGACATCATCTGTGCTTTTTAAAATCAAAACATTGTTCGCTCTTTCCAGTTTTACTGAGCTGTAGCTGACAAATATGAATTATACACCTTAAGTTCGTACGTGGTGGTTTGACACCGGACACAGTGTGGATGACGGCCACGGCCCAGCTGGTGACACGCCCGGCCCCTCACAAGGTCGCCGGTTCTGTGTCTGCGTGGAGAACACCAGGCTCCACCCTCCCGGCAAACCCCCAGTGCACAGCCCGGCGCTGTTGCCCGTGCTCACCCACGCCGCCCGTTCGGCCCCCCAGAACTTGGGCCAAGCTCTGCCCGTGCCTCTGCCCCACCCCTGGGTGCCGCCTCTGCTCTCGCGGCTGCAGGTCTGACGCTTCCGGATTCCACGTGTCAGACACTCAGCGCCGGTCCTCCAGCGTCTCTGGCTGAGTCATGTTCCAGAGCGGGGGGGAGGGGGGGAGGGCAGAGAGAGAGAGACAGAGAAACACAGAAACGCAGAGAGAGAGAGAGAAACATTGTTTCTCTATCGTGCACAGGAGCTGCAGTCAGCTGGGCCCGTGGACGCCGCTGTGAGATACCGATGTCGCTGGCAGCGGCTCTGCTCTGTGGGTCGCCGTGCTCCCGGGGAGGCGAGGCAGAGGTTAGGACCATGAGGACCCTGGAGGTCAGCGTGCCAGGGACAGGCTGGGGCGCGGCCCGAGAGTCCCGGAGTCAGGGTGCCTGTGTCCAATGATTTGCTGTTATCTCGCAGTCTAGAATGTTCCCTGCCACTTCCCCCCTCCTCCACCGGAAGGCCTTTCCTGGGACAGGGACCGAGCGGCACTCAAGGTTCTTCCTCCCAGGTGCGGGCCGGAGCCCAGCGTCCCAGACGCACAGTCAGTTCGGTCTGTTCCTCACCCCTGTTCCTTCCTTCCCGGCCAGTCAAGCCTTCCGGCGTCGATGGACCCCGGGGGGGCCTGAGGGTGCCAGGCTGAGACGCTGGGTCACCGTCCCAACGCGTGAACCTGGGCTCGTCCTTTCCCACCGGCGCCCACGGCGCTCTGCTCTTCCAAGACGGAGTGTAATCGTCTCCGCGGGACACCCGTGTTCTCCTGCCGCTGGGATGGTCTGGATCCCCTCCCCCCCACTGTCCCCCGCTCCCTTCCTCAGGCGTCTGCGTGGCCTCTCTTGCTACCCAGCCCCTACCCCTCAAACTGGAGCCTGGTCCTTTTGTGTCGGCTTGGTAAACGTGTCCACGTACTTACCCAGCTCCAATAACTGTGCATCCTGTGTGTGTGTGGTGAAGGGGAGTGTTTTTGTTTCTCATCATGTTCATCTGGATGCAAAAGCCCATTAGGAAATAAGCCCATTGAATTAGATTGCTTTCCCTCTCCCCCCTTCCCTCCCCCCAGCACCGCCAATGACCTGCTGATCCCAGTGTGATCTCCATGTGGGGGCAGGGGGTGGGGGTTCTGTAGGGCCAGTGAGTTCTCTTCTGTACAGTGGAGCTCACACCCTATGTGAAAATTTTGTTTGTCTCACCTAATAGGAACATAAGAAGTTTCATTATTCCCCATTCTTTGACAATAGTGATTTTAAGCCTGCGAACATTCCTACCACATAGCTGTGCTCTGAGCACTCACAAATCCCCCCGCTGTGGAGTGCTCGGGCTGTCACCACATGTTCCACTGTCGCGAGTCGCCCCGAGCTGGCCCCGCCCCCACCGCTGGTGGGGGTCCCTTCACACGTTCACGCTGAGCTCAAGCCCGATGCCTAGTCGCGGGACTGTCGGTCGGGGGGTGGGGGCGTAAAGTGGCGCATTGGATCGTCCAGGACGGTCGCGCGTTCACAGCGCGAGGGGAGGTGAGCAGTGTGTGCGGGCTTTACATCCTCGTATGTGCGCATGCCCACATGCACGCGTGTGCAGCCGTGGGACTAGCTGAGAGCTGACGTGACACCTGGAGCAGGAAACATGCTGACATGCCTTATTTATCCTGGGCAGACGCCGTCGCTCTCACTCTGTCTGTGTGCACACACACGCCTGTGAGTCCGTGTGTGTGTGTGTGTGCATTTCCGTTTGCACGTCACCAGATGTCTACAGAGAGCGTTCATTACTCCCACGACACAGCAGGTCAACCCACACGGCTACCCGCCCCAACCAACTGCCCTCCCCTGCCCTTCTCACCGGACTTGTGGGCAAAGGTGCGTTTCCTGTGGGGGGCACAGTGAAGCCACTTGGACCCCTCCTTGTCTCCGGGGGGTCACTGCGGTGAGGCCTTCTGGAGCGATGGAGACCAAACTGGAGATAGCACGGGAATGTCTGAGATATGTGGACATCGTCCTGAGACTCAGTCCTGTCTCTGGGGGAGCAGGGGGTGTGAGGCCCACAGGCTGGACATGCACAACGGGAGGGTGGGCAGAGGTAGAGAGTCCTGAGCAAATACTTGGGCCAAAACGCAGGCACAATGGCCTACACAGGCACTTGGGACACTGTCCTAGGGGTGGGTTGGTTTGGACAAGTTCCTATTTTGGGACACAGGGCTCCCCTGTCAAGAGGGTGCCTTGACTGCAGTGCTGGACATGGAGCAATCAAGTGATAAAACCTCAAGGGAATGGGCAGAGCCCCCTGTGTGGTGCTTCGGGACAGAAGGTCCTCCCAGCAGCCAGGCTAACAGCGTCCCCACCTACGTGTGCCTGAAAGACTCCCAGGCATTTTCACCTGCCCTTCAGTGTGGCCTCTAGTGACTAGCGGTTCCACTCTTTCGCCATGATGGGCAATGTCTGCGTCACAGAGCCCGAAGCCCTAACAACTGAGAGTCTGCTGTCAGCGTGCTCCGAAGCTGGGCCCCACCTGGGCAGGAGGTAGCGCAGGCAAAGTGCAGCGGCTCCTTGGTGGAGAAATGGTTTCACAGCCCAAGGCAGCATGCAACTTCGCTGTGCTTTTGGTTTCTCATCTCTAAAATGAGGACCTTAAAAACCAAAAACACGCACCTCCTAGTGGTGCAAGGACGAGGTGAATTGGCAATAGCCAGCCGCCCATCTGTGGACCCAGCTGTCCTCACCAAGTGAGGCATTGCCTTGCGTGACCTTGCGTTAGCTGGTCCACCGTCAACGGATGCGATCAGGCTTCAGCCGAGGCATCCCTGCTTCTCTGGCACACGAGGAGCTTGCTGTCACTAGAACAGAACGTTGGGTTGTGTACGAAGGAAGAGCACCTCTGCCGGACGTGCTCAGAACTGTGGCAGCCTGTGCACAGTGGGCATGTCCACGTTTTGGGGAGACAGTCCCAGTCCCATTGGAGCGTGGTGGAAGTCAGGGCTAGCTTCTGTGGGAGCTAAAAGGTTCCGTCTGAAGCACGTCTAACTTCCAACACGGACGTGTTTGCTTGTTGCTTTTGAAGCCATTTCATGTGTGATCCCATTTGATGCCCCGCCTTTGACGGTGCTGGGGAAGCCAGGGAGGGCCCCGCCTGTCCCACCGCAGGGGGACAGACAGGAACCGCAGGTCCAGAGGCAGCCCGAGCCCCGGCAGGTGGGGCTGTAGGTGGCACTGGCGGAAGTGCGCTGGCCCCTCCCCTGGGGCCCCAGGTCTGAGGGACCAGCTGTGCGGGGTGGCTGCAGAATGTGGCTGAAATGGGCCTCCGGGATTATGCTGCCCGCTGAGCTTTCCTGGTGAGAAGGCCACGGGGGTGGCCTGGGCCCGGTTCCCCCTGGGGATTCTGTGCCAACCAAGAGCCTTGAGCTCTTGGCTCCAGGGAGCTGGTTTCCTGGGAAACTTGCCAGAAAACTTCTGGGAACTTGCCCTACAGGAGGTCAGTGCTGATGGTTCTGAGCTCTGAGACAATCGTCAGGATGGGGTGCATCCGTGTTGGATGGAACAGGAGTAGAAATGAGGTAACTTTCCTCGGGTAACACAGCTGGGGTGCGGGGCCCACTCCTTCAAACACATGTGTATCATGTTCATATTTACTCTAAGAAAGCAGAGAACAAGACAGAAATGTAAAAGAATGGGATAAAAATAACATGTACACACACGTACATGCACATGTTAACATTAATGACATGTATGCTATAACATTACATGCTACATTCTAAGGGATTGCTTATGTTTGGGGGGCCACACATCTGCTGTGGGAAGAAATGAGAGGAGACCTAGTGAGGGACACAGAGTGAACCCTTCGCATGCACACGCACACACATGCACACATGCACACACATGTGAGATCGGGAGCGAGGGCCTTCTCAGCCTGGTGGACGTGGCAGGGAGAGCCCAGCAGGAGTGCATTGCGCTGTGACCGCAGATGCGTGTGATCCATAGGTTCAGCCCCCTCGCCAGCGCCCACAGGTGCGGGGGACAGTGGCGGGAGGCGGGACCCCTCCCCCACAGAGAGGAAGAGCCCCTGCAGGTGCCGTGGGCTGCAGAAGGGACCGGAAGAGACGTCTCAGGGAGGCTTGACACTGGAGCCAGGGAAGTGGCTATTTGGCTGTGGAGCGTGCCCAATTTATGACACGATGTCCTCTCTCACTGGGCTTCCAGTGGCCACCCTCTGTGATCTCATTTGACTTCAGCCCGGGGAACGGGGCGCGGGGTCAGCCGGTCTCGTCTGTGGTCAGCAGGGGCGCACGCCTCGCTGCCTCTGTCCCCGCTGAGGGGCAGGTGTGAGCCGGGGAGGACGCTGGACGCGGCAGACGGCGGCCGTCTCTGGGGCGCTCTGCTCAGGGGACCGCTCACCTGTGTCCGTCAGTCCGGGGACCTCTGCAAGGACAGCTGGACGCGCGCAGCATTATCCCGCCCTCGGTGGTCAGCGGCCGCAGAGACGCTGCTGCGGGCGTGGCTGGTCATCTGTGAACGGTTCTGTTGTTGTGATGATGCAGGCAGCGTTGGTGTCAGGTAGAACTCTTGGGGTGGACCACCTCGGGGTGGGCGTGCGGCCAGAAACCTTAGTCTGCAGGTGTCGCCGGTGCCGCGTGACCCCCGGTCAGTTGGAGGGCAGTGGGGCCGCCCTTACACCCGCCGGGCAGAGTTTCTCTCCTCCGCGTGTAGGTGCGAGGCTGGCTCCCAGCGATTCAGCAGTCTGTCTGTGACTCTTCAGTGAGAGCTTTCAAGAGGGGGACGGGGAGACTGTCCAGTGACGCAGGACCCTCGGGGAGCACCTGCTCCGCCCATGCATCATGCGTGGCGGCCTGAGACGTCTTTCTAAGTCGCTTTAATTTGTAATTTCCACCGGGACAGGTCTGAACTACCGGATGGAATCCGGGTGTTTGCATGATGCTCCCTAAGTCTGGACAACGGGCGTGCAGGGAGCCTTGGCCCTGCTTGTCCGTCCTCACACTCGGCTGAGAAACCTCAGGTGTGCAGGGCGCACCCAGGGGCCGCCTGCGAGAGCCAGCTCGGAGAGGTGGGTCCCATCCTCGGGCCCCTGGGGAGGGGCGGGGGAAGGGTTCCGTAGGCCGGTGGAAACACCTCCTCTGCTTCACCAGTGGTGTGTGAAAGGCCGGGTGGCGGCTCGGTGAGGAGGCGCCGGTTGAGGGAGGCCGCCTGGATGGTAGGTGGCTCGCTGGGGGTCCCGGGTGCCACCTCTGGGCCCTCCGCATGTGGCCCACACACTGTGTCTGCACAGACTGGCCTCCGCGTCCGAGCCAGTGAGTGGCGTTTGTAGAAAACAGCCCCGGAGGTCTGCGAGTAGAGGTGCCCGCACCCCCCGCCGGGCGGGGGAGGCGCTCCTGTCCGTGGGGAGTGAGCGAGCGCGGCTGGTCCGAGTGCCGGGCCTCCGCCCACCTGTCTGTCCGCAGACACCCAGACGTCCGGTCACAGCGCCGCACGGCCACTGCTCGGGCGCTGGGGACGGCTGCGGGGCAGTGGGGGGAAAGAGAACTGGAACCAGCTCCTCTCAGCACGGGGGAGGCAGACAGCAATTTGAAAGTGGCTCTTTGAATGGAAATCACCTCTGACAGGACAACTCTCAAACCTACCTCCAGGTCCTGTGAGCTGCCCGTGATGACCCTGAGTTGACTGCGGTCACACCACAGCGGGGGGCGGGGAGCCGACCCCAGTAAGGATGCTGCCCAGACCCTCTGCTCCGTGGGTGCGTCTGACCACCTCTCCTCCCAGCGGCCGGCAGACTGGCCCAGCCCGAGGGCGTGGCGGTGGGGGCCAAACTCACGGCCCTGGGGGTGGGGTGGGATCGGTTTTCAGTCCCATTACCGTGACGGTTTATTTTCGAAAGCTCAGACCACTGAATGAAGAGCTATTTTCCGTGTTACCTCTCCTCTCAGAATTATGAGGGTATTTATGGAAACATCACTTTATTAATAGAGAAGCGAATCTCACCGCTGGGACCAGAGACGGTTGGCCGGCCTCTCGGGGAGAGTGTCAGTGAGAAAAGCCGTGTTTCCCTGGGTCGCCCAGAGCCCCGCCCTGCAGTCTGGGGGGCGGGCCTCGCGCCTCCTAACTGTGTCTGGGACCCGGGCCCACGGGGCGGCCACCCCCGTCTCCCCCTGGAGCTCCTCCCCCTCCTCTGTGCGGCACCAGGCTGAACCGTAACTGCTTTCAAAGGGTTTGGACGGGTGACAGAAAGCCCACTTTCAAAGGCCACGGCGAGGTGGCTGTGGGAAACTGTTTGGGCCTTTTCAGCGTTTATTTCCTGACTTGCGGAGCTGGAAGAAAAGGCATAATTGCCTGCAGGTGCCGGTTAAATTAGATTATTTTATAATACTTATTAGCACCGTGTTTATCCCTAGCATTGTTAAGTAAATGTCCCCAATTAGTGTCTCCCTAGTTTTTAAAGACAGCGGTTTGAGGAAGAAACGGCGTTTTTCAACGCTATGCGTGAAAATTCTGTCAGGACCACATGTTGGTGCCAGCAGCCGGGTGCTCCCGGGGGATGACCTGGTGCAGGCAGAGCCTCTGTGTGCGCCGGCCGTGTCCGGGGCCCCAGGGGCCGAGGACAACGGGGACCCCGTGGGGGGAGACGCCAGCTACGCCTTGACTGTGCCTGCCCCTGGTCAGCTTAACTCTGCTCTCTCTGAGTGGGTCCTGGCCTTGGCCTTGGCCTTGGTCGGTGGCCGACTCGCTTCAGGGCCACAAGAAACAGAGGCAGGAGACCGCCCAGTGAGTGTTACGCCGAGTGAAACCCTCTCCTCCTGAAACCCTGGGTGGGGGCTGCGTAGGTAACCTCACCTCAGAAAGAAAAAGTGCCCCGGCTGAGTGATTGTTAATTTGTCACCGTCTCTCCTAACGGGGCCTCCGGGAGGCGATAAGACTGCGTCTCATGGGATGCCAGACTGTTTTGCATAACGGACGACGTTTCGTATTTCAGAGCGACGGTGCCAAACCGCGCCCCTTTCCTTCCTCTCCGCCGTGGTGGTGGTGGTGGAGACCCATCGGAGCCGGCTCTGTCCCCTTGTCCCAGGATTAACCATTCCCGTCCACGCTGGACGGTCACGCCTCTAAATATGCAGGACCCATGGCGGCCTTTCCCAGGCTCGCCGACTCGGGGGACGCGCAGACCCCCCATGTGTCTTCCTCAGCTCCTTCCCTCCCCACCCCCGTGCCAGGTCTCTGGCCGGCCCCCAGCTCGCATCCCCAATTCCGGCGCGGAAGGGCCCAGAATGCGTGCGTTTGGCCTGGAGTTAGGCTGAAGCTGCTTCCACTCCAACCCCACACATGAGTCCGTGCGCTGCCTGGGGAGCTCTGCGGGGGCTCCCGGGGAAGCTGAGGCGTGCAGGTGGGGGTCCTGACGCCGTGGGTGGGCTGGCAGCGCCCAGGGTGCTGGCGGGTGCTCAGATCGGGAGAGCCCGGGGTGGGCACCGGGTGCGGGATCCCGGCCCCGCACCTCGGTCGGGGGTCATCGTGTGGGCTGCTGCGGTCAAGGGCGGCCCCTTGGCTTTTAGTGCTTTGATAGGATTGGGTTCGGGCCTCACAGCCATTCTCCAGCTTTTTGTGTAGTTTTTCTCCGCAGCAGGCAGAGTCCTCTATCCGCAGGTGAACAGCTGCCGGGACATGCCGGAGGAAAGGCTCATGTCAAACAGCTAGTGAAATAGTGCAAAGACCCCGGCTGGTGTAGCTCCGTGGGTTGAGCGCGGGCTGCGAACCAAAGCATCGCAGGTTCGATTCCCAGTCAGGGCATGTGCCTGGGTTGCAGGCCACGGCCCCCAGCAGCCGCACATTGATGTTTCTCTCCCTCTCTCTATCTCCCGCCCTTCCCTCTCTAAATATAAATAAATAAAATCTTAAAAAAAAAAGAAAGAAAGAGTGCAAAGAGACGCGGGAGCCCAGCAAAGCCCGGCTGGTCTTCCTAATAAATGCACCCTCTGGATCTTCCCTTTGAAAGGACGTTTCAGGTAACAGCGTGACATATGGCGCAAATAAAACGCCCATGAAATCACGGGGCACGGACAAAGAAATGACTTAGACTGAGAGCCCGTGAGAAAAGAAGATTGTGTTTCCTCCACAAAACGCCGTGTCTGCCCCGAGGCGGCCATGTCGGGGACGGCGTCCCGCGTGCCGGACACGGACACAAATCAGAGGCCGCTCCGGCGGCAGCCTGGATTGAGCCGGACACGTGTGCGGATGACCGGGGCCTCGGAGGGGGCGGCGAACAATGAAACCCCTCCCCGCCACCCCTGGCCCAACCCGGGGGGGCCCGGCGGAGCCCACCATGAGCGGGAATGAAGAAGGAAATCGGAGGCGCTGATCGGAGCCGCCCGCCTGCCGTAGACCATCCCGCGGCGGAAGGAAGGCTCACGCACAGAGATCAGCGGCGAGGGCTGCCCACACACCGCCGAGACTTCTGCCCGGAGGAACCAAGTGGGGGGAGGGGGGTGAGTGAGGAGGAAATACAGGAGGGAACGTCGAAGAGCTACTGGGGACCCCCGCAGGACACCCTCCCTGCCGGGGCAGCGTGCGCTGGCCGGGCAAGGGGACGCGCCGTGTGGCTTCCCCGGGGTGGGTGTGGGTCGGAGCGTTCAGGGGGCCGTGGCCTCCTGTGCCTGCTCCCCCGGGGAGCCTGAGCTCCTCCTCACGGCTGCAGACAGCAGGCGCCCGGTTTTTGGGGAGAACCTGCCGTCTGTGGAGTTTAGTGGGGGCCCGAGGCTCGGTCCGCGTTACCGACCGTCCACGTGCTGATCGAGAGCCTCTCCTCCCTCAGTTACCCCGCCCTGAGCGGCGCCCAGCGTGCATGAGCGCGGCCAGCACCCCTGCACTGCGCGGTGTCCCTGTGCGCTCCGCCCTCCTGCCGCTCCGGCCTTTGACCCTGTGCCACGTGCCAATGGCCGCGAGCGGAAAGTGAACCTGGTAAGCAACCGTGCACTTGTCTGTCTAAGACGGGACGCCTCATCCCTTTGGGGGATTCGAACATTTAAAAGTGCCCATCCACCCATTCCACAGTTATTTTCACTGCCCCTGCCACCAGCTGTGCACATTAAACAGAGAAAAGCAGACACGTTTTTGACCCTCGTCAGCTTCCAGTGTATTCGGGTAGACACGCATGCTCGGGTTACAGGGCAAGTGGGGTGAACTTGCTGCTCTGATGAGTGCTGGGGCGCAGATGGGGTGGGGACCTGGCCCCCGGGGGTCGGCCAGTGCTTCTCTCTGGGGCTGGTGCCCGGGAGAGGTGGGAGGGCTCTGGACAAGAGGGAGGGAGAAGGGGCTGTGGGATTAGAGAACCTGTTAACACGGTTTCATTTTGGGGGGAGGGGCGGGAAATCAGCCCAGCTGCCGGGCCCAGGGCAGGGCTGAGGGGGTGGGCCGGTTAACAGAGTGGAGTTCAGCACCAGGAGTGTCTGAGTTGCAGACCTACTTTGTCCACTTTTCAGTGGAGAATTTTGGACAGACTAATCAATCTCTCTGAACCTCTGGCTATTAAATATAATCCTTCTCATAGAATTGTCCTGATAAATATTAGGTATCACTATTGCTGTCACCACCACCACCATAATCATCACCGCCACCATCTTCATCCTAATCATCACCACCATCATCACCACCACCATCGCCATCACCACCACCACCATCACCGTCCACATCACCTTGGGGACCAGCACTGATCTCGGGCCAGGCCGGGAGCCCCGAATGCGGGCAGGGCAGGGAAGGTGTTGCTTTGGGGGCGTATTCTTTGAACAGAAGCACAGTCCGACCTTCCGGTAGCTTTTCCAGTACGTTAAAAACCCACGTTTTAGAGGTTTCTGCTATCCCAGATCAAATTTTGGAGCACGTACTTATTTCTTCAGCTAAAAAGCCTTGATCATGTGGCGGTGGGACTTCCAGTCCCCCACGGTGGTCTGTTTCTCCCCGCCCCCACCCCGTTCCCCTCGTGGTTGTCACAGGTTTACAGTCCTGTTAAGAAGAGTCTGGTTTCCCAACCAGAAACGCCCAGCTGAGGGGAGGTTGAAACCTGACGACGACGGTCAGACCCGGTGACAGAGTGCGGCTCCAGGCTGCGGTGTTTCGGCAGCACGGCGTCCGGGCAAACCAGCCCCCCGTGTCCCCTTCTTTCTTGTAAAGTGCCGGAGAATGCCGCTGAGGTTTCTTTGGCCAAAATGAAATGTTCTAACATTTCCTAACCTAGAAAAGCGTAAATGACTCGCAGCTCGTTATCTGTTTAGACACAGGTCTTGTTCGATTGCACCATCCTTACTTACTCAGTTCACACTTCACTGGAATCGCTGCTGTGACCCGGATGAAGTCTCCTCTTGACTGTGTCCCAGGGTCAGCCTACCGCAGCCCGCCCCACAGCCCGGCCGCCCTCTGCCCCTCCCCAGGGTCTCAGACCGCTCACCGCGCGTCCAGACTCTGCCCCCAGGGGCACCACTGGCTCGGCCCCTTCCGGAAGCCCTGCCCCAGGGCGTGCCGAGGCCTCTGTGGGGCGGACAGGTGGGCGAGGCCCACTCGAGCCGCCTGGAGGCAGGGCTGGGCCTTTTCTGGGGTCTTAGCAGTGGCCCTCGCTGGCGGGGCCCAGGGAGCGGCCCGGGCAGGGCCTCGGACCCGGGTGAGGACGCCGAGCCCTGGCCCCGCTGCTGTGCCTGCTCCAGGCTCTGGCCCGCCCTGCGCCAGCTGCCTGGCTCCGGCCGTGGGGGCCCGCTGTGCCCCGTGGAGTGTACTTGAACCCCATCCTGTCTCAGGGGGCCGTTCATAGTGGGCCCTTTCATTCCGGCCCCGCTCCCTGGCTTCCTGCTATAATTGGAGCCTCAGAAAGCAGTGGTTTCCGGGAAAAGGCTGTTTTGAGCTGTTAGTCATGACTCAGTCAGTTGTGTGCAGTGAAAAGTCTCTTCACGGGGCGATCGTCCGGGCGCTGTGATCCCGAGTCGGCGGGGACCGTGTCTTAGAACTCTGTGTCGTCACGGAAACCTTTCCGGACATCGTAAGTGGTGGCCGTTTGCACCTACAAGCAGGGGTCGTCCCGGGACCCTCGGGCTGAGTCACTTCTTGGTCACAGAGACACAGCTGGGCAGTGTGCCTATTGTGTGTGTGCGTGTGTGTGTGATCACTAGGGTATGAGTGTGTGTGATAACTGGGGTGTGTGTGTGATAACCAGGGGTGTGTGCATGTGTGTGTGATAACCAGGGTATGTGCGTGTGTGTGTGTGATAACTAAGGAGTGTGAGTGTGTGTGATAACTGGGGTGTGTGTGATAACTAAGGAGTGTGAGTGTGTATGTGTGATAACTAAGGAGTGTGTGCATGTGTGTGTGTGCGTTGCGACCCGGTGTGCACCGAGGGGCCTGGGTCCTCCCAGCCCCCCGCCCGTGGGACCGAGCAGGGGGCGCGTGGGTGGCGTGAGCGTCTGCCAGGGACGAGCTGAGCGTGGAGGGGACGGCAGAGGCCGGCGCTCACCGCTCACTGCGGGCGCAGGGCCCTGGGCGCCGTGGGACCCGCGGGGCAGCCTCCTGCGGGCCGGGCTCTGGGGCCCCGTCTGTCAGCTCAGCCCCAAACCGGCAGCCACGTGTGAGCTCCCCAAACACCAAACGCGGCCGGCCTCCTGTGCCCTCTGAGAGGGAGCCCCGCATTCGTGCGAGGGCCTGGGGCTCGGGCCCTTCCCCCCGGACTTCCGAGGCACCTGCACGCTCCGGCCCTGGGGCTCACTGCCGCGCCCACAGGGTGAGCGGGGCGCGCCGTGGGTGGCGCTGGGAGGGCTGAGTGTGAGCCCTGGCTGACCGGGTGCAGCTGGGGCCCGACTCCGCGTCCCGAACCTCTGGCTCAGACAGGTGAGGACCGCAGAGACCCCCGCCCCCACCCCATGACTGCGGACAGTGAACTTCCTGCCCCCACCCCCATGACAGACACCTGCATCCCTCTTGTTTTCTCCAAGTGACAGGAAGAAATCCAAAGACAATTTTCACTTTTACCAAAAAAGGCAAAAAATGAATATAGCGTTCTGGAGTCCACGGTACCCCAGCGGGTCAGTGGGTGCCCTGGTGGGACAGTGGGTGCCCCAGTAGGTCAGTGGGTGCCCTGGTGGGACAGTGGGTGCCCCAGCAGGTCAGTGGGTGGGTGCCCCGGCGTGACCACGGCCCTACCAAGCTCCGTCCACGGAGCCTCACGCAGCGTCTCAGCCTCAGGCTGGGCTCCGGCCGAGTCTGGGCCACTGGGCCCCACGCCCATGGGCTCTGTGCATCCTGGCCGAGCCGTGTGCTCCTGAGGGCGTGAACTTTGTGCAACACTGGACGTAATGACGTGCGTTTGGCATGATTTGACGGGTCGTTTTAGGGTCTGAGATCGCCCAAACCATTCTGTCTAAATAAATGGGGACCGCATCTTCGGCTTCCTCCCTCTCGGCTCACGGGAGCGGCTCGGGGCCCTGCCTGTGTCACTGCCCAGGGGACGGGGGGGGGGGGCCGGGGAGAAGCAAACGTGATTAGGCAGGCAGCCACGTGGTTTTCAAATGGAATTATCGCTCTCAGACTTTTCCTGGTGGCGCCCGGGGCCCTGGGACCAGCCTGGTTCGGGGTTGGGGAAGCTTGCGCCTGCCCCCTCTCCTCGTGACCACGCGCGCTGGACTCGATTTGTCCGGGGTTAATGGGAGTCACCAGAAGGGCGAGCCGGGCGGCTGCAGCGGCCCCCACCCGCGGGCGGGCCCAGCCCCGCCCTTGCCCCCCGGGCACGGCACTGAAGCGGAGGCCGGCGTGGCGCAGGGCCGCCCAGGCCGGAGATGGAGGAGTCATCTGCTCGGTGAGGTGCCTGTTTTACCTGCAGCCTCCGGGTAAACTCCTGGCCACGAACAAGGGAAGAGAGGAGGAGAGAGAGAGGCAAGGGAGGGAGGGAGGGAGGGAGGAGTCAGGGAGAGACTGGAGCGGAGGAGCGTTCAGGTCCAGAAAACGGCAGTGTTTTTCCAGAAGCTTCCTGGGCCAGGTGCGCCGGCTGCTACTGAAGGTGAGCGTTGAACTGAGGTCGAGAAACGTTTTCTGCCCTTGACTTTCACACTCACTTCCCGTGTGCGCTCCCAGGCCACGCGCTTATGCAGATTTCTTAGTTGTAAAAACATGGCGTTGGAGTCGCGAGGCTGAGGCAGTAGCGGTGGGGCGCGGTCGCCGCTGGACGGTGACTCCGCCTCCACCGTCCCAGCAGAGAGCGACTGACCGCACTGGCGGGCCGGGTCTGGCAGAAGTAACGCCTCGAGTGCGGTCGCCAGGGCAGGAATGCGGGGGGGAGGATTTACAGCTCTAATTTAGCACGTGGCCTGAAGTGTCATGTGGTGGCTCGAGGGTGACACTGTGACGGCACAGAACGGCCCGCTGACGAGTCTGTCATAAATGGTGTTGTAACAAGCAGGGGCGTTACTTGTGCCGGGCCCCGGGTACCCTTAGTAACGTCTTCAAGTCAGTCCTTTGGGGGGGAATTTCCAGGGGCCGCCTCTGCGGGGCCCCTCGGGGGGTGCTCACGGCACGGAGGGTGACGGGGAAAGCGCGGCCTTCGCTCGCGTGACCCACGGCGCCGTGGCTCCTCCCAGGCGGGCGGTGTGGGGGCCGCACCGTCACTGTCGTGGGGACGAGAGCAGAAGGGCCGGCGGGTGTCACTCTGGTGTCACTCCCCTGGGTGTGCGGCTCTGGCCCCGCCCCCCAGCCGTCACTGCAGGGACGCCCCTGAGGCGTCCAGTGCGCTGAAGCCCCTCTGTGGACTGTAGTCAAGTGACACTGGCTCTGTGCCACGGGCACAGGACAACTGTCTCTCCTCCACGCACATTGGCAACGAGCCCCGGTGGTCACTGACACCGTTTCCCCCCCACCGTCCCCGGGGTCCGCCCCACAGTCGCCCCCACACCTGGGGGATTGTTCTGGAACCAGTCCCCGGGGCTCCCGGTCGCATTCCGGCGGGGACAAGAGCTAGGGTCCCACCAGGCTGCGTCGTCTGTCGCACGGACCGGTCACGGAGGAAGGGGGGCTCCTGGTGAAAGGGTCCGAAGGAGCGACCGTGAGCCCTGTGGCTGGGTGTGGGCGCCGCCTTGGATAACCCCGCACCGCCAGCCCCCCCGACAACGCCTGCCCTGGGCCGCCTGTGTGCGGCTGCTGGTGTGGGCCCCAGGCGCCCTGCCTGCAGGTGGCAGCAGTGAGGCGTCACTCCCGCCTTCGAGGTGCTCAGACCTGGGCGCGCGTCTGGGGGCACGCGGAAGGGGGCACGCAGAAGGGGGTGCTCCTTGTCGAGCGCACGGAGTGAGCGAGCAGGGACGTCCGATGACCAAGGTGGGCCAGGGGCTGCGGGAAGGGCGGGCCCCAGAGGGAAACCGAGCCCCCCCCTCCCCCATCTCTGCGCCGCGGGCGCTGCCCTACGGGACCGGGAGCCTGGGCCACAGCAGTCTCACACCCCAGCACACCACCTGGGGCCTTGCAGGCGGGCTGTGCAGATTAAAGCTGTAAATTGTCACGCGCATGTCACTACCCTGCCAGCCACGCTCCAGCTGGCCCTCCTTCTGCCGGGCCCTGTGTGGGGGACACCTGCTCGGAAACCGAGGGACGTTGTTTAATAATTCAGGTGCTTCCCAGTCACAGAATTAAATGATGATAATGTTCTTCACTAGCTGGATCGCAGAGGAATTCTGGAGAAAATTTATATTTGAAAAAGCAAAATAAAGACCCAGGAGTTAATAACTGGCATCTGGATAGTGGAATGAGAATTTAGCATTCTGTGTCTATGTACACACACGTATACACACACACATGTATACACACACATGCACACACATGCCATTAATGCTCTCACTTCACCTGCTGGCAGAGGGATAAAGCGTTGAATGTCATGCAATTTCCTGTCCTCTGTTCTCAGGCCCTGACCCTCACCTGTGACACTCACCCCTCCCAGGACCAGGCACTGACCCTCACCTGTGACAATCACCCCTTCCAGGACCAGGACTGACCCTCACCTGTGACAATCACCCCTTCCAGGACCAGGACTGACCCTCACCTGTGACAATCACCCCTTCCAGGACCAGGACTGACCCTCACCTGTGACAATCACCCCTTCCAGGACCAGGGCTGACCCTCACCTGTGACACTCACCCCTTCCGGGACCAGGCCCTGACCCTCACCTGTGACACTCACCCCTTCCAGGACCAGGACTGACCCTCACCTGTGACACTCACCCCTTCCGGGACCAGCACTGACCCTCACCTGTGACACCCCTTCTGGGACCAGGCACTGACCCTCACCTGTGACACTCACCCCTTCCAGGACCAGGACTGACCTTCACCTGTGACACTCACCCCTTCCAGGACCAGGCACTGACCCTCACCTGTGACACTCACCCCTTCCAGGACCAGGCACTGGCCCTCACCTGTGACACTCACCCCTCCCAGGGCCAGAAGCCACTTGCCTTCCAAACCATGGTCCCCGTGTCCTTAATCCATTTATCTTGTCGTCTGCTGTGAAAATTCTGGGAGCAAGTGGCCTTCGGAGCTGACTGGTTTTTATGCTGGGGATTCGGAGAAAACGAGGACCTTGCGTGACTTGACTTCCGACGGCCGACCTGCTGCTTCCCCCGGTTCCTGTGTGCCCACCTCCCCGGGTGTCTCCGTCGTGGCCTTTGGAGTTGGCACGGGAAATGGACTTCACTCAGAAGTCTGTGAAGTTAGCTGCCAGCACAGTTTTTACTCTATGATGCGAATGTTTTGCTTTGCTTTTTAAATTTTATTTCTCGAAGGCGGCCCAGGCAGAGAGAAGCCCCGAGAGGGGCAGGGGAGCGTGGTTCTCCCGCCGCGGGGCAGGGTCACAGGCGGAGGCGCCCGGCAGGGACGGCTGCTTCTCAGCTGGGCCCCCACCCGGACGGCGCAGGGCAGGGGCGTGGTGGCCTGTGGCCCTGGGCACGGAGGGCAGGGAGAGCCCTAGAGACCACAGCTCCCCACCCTGCAGGGGGCGGGGTGGGGCGAGGCAGCTGTGTGTGTGTGTGTGTGTGTGTGTGTGCATTCACACGGGCGTGAGTCCCGGATCTCGGGGGCTGGGTGGGATGGGACTGCTGGGCTCGGATGTCCTGAGACACGCTGGCTGGCACACTGGCTGTGGGTTGTCCCCCTCTCAGCACCTTTCTTTCCCCGACTGAGCGGTGTTCCAGTGGGGGGACAGCCTCACGCATGGGCACGAGACAGAATTATGACGCAGAGTGACGGCACGGGCATCCGTGTCGGTTTTCGGTGGTGGACACGTGGTCTGAGCGTGTGTCCGTGTGTGGGGGGCTGTGAGTGCTCGTGCATGGGTCCTGTGTGAGTGTGCACATGCACCAATGCGTGTGCATGTGTGCATATATGTGCACGTGGCTGGTGTGCGCACACATGGGGGCACGCGTGTGCGAGCGATCTGCATGTGCGTGTGTGTGTCTGGGGGGTGGCCTGGTTGCTGCGGGGCCCCCCCCACCGGCCACTGCGCTGCTGTTCCGATTCGAGGCGGGGGCCGGCCCCTCTCCCCACCCTGTGGCACCGGCCCCTGGACTCGCCCTCTCTGGGGACGCGGGTCCAGGAAGCAGGTTGGAGTGGCAAGACCACCTGGAACGGAGTTACTTTGCACCACCCCTCGGCCTTTGCCCCCTGCCTTCTGCAGTTTCACTTTTCCTGACCGTCCTCTCCGGGGTGGTCTTCCCCGAGGCCCAGGGGACGGCCCCCTGGGGTCAGTCGCCGGGATGCTGTCCCCGCCGCGCTGAGTGGCCGCTGGTCTGGGAGCCGCCATGTTGGGAAATGCTGTGATGTCACGACGTGACCTTGTCCCTGTCACGGGACCACGGGACCCTCACCGAGACCCCGGGGGGTGCTGGGGGTGTCACATTGCTGCATGTCCTGCGTGCCTACCTCGCAGAGCGGTGACCCGTGGCCGAGGGGTCTTGTCACAACCTACGGAGACACGTGTCACTAGGTTTCGTGATGGGCATAACATTAGCCTGTTCTCCTCTTTGGTTTGCTGCTGCTGTATGTAACACCCGTAACAAGGTGGGAAGAACGTGGGTTTGGAAGCAGCTCAGGGTCACATCCGGGCAGCATAGCGGGGGGCGTCTGGGGTCTGGACCCAGGGGACAGACCGAGTGTCGCGGGGAGAGGCCCACGCGGCCACGCTGGACAGGCGGCCTTCCGTGGTGTCCCGGGCGGCCGTCTGCAAAGCCCAGGCAGGAGGAACGCCTCGGTGCCTGAGCTCCACCAGGAAGGGAAATGAAGCCAGAAACGGCGCTATTCTGAGCGTCGTTGTGGGAGAAAAGTCCAGAAGCCGGGCTTCCGGGTAGGGGCCCTCGGCTTTCAAACGGCCTCCGGGGGCCTGAGAGTCTTCTGAGTTGTGTCCACATTTCTCGGGCCCCGACCTCCCTGTCCCCGCGGGGACACGTGTGAAATGGACGTCCCGACTGACCGCACTCGGAGCAGAGACGGCGGGGATCTGGGAACAGCCGATGGATGGTGTTCAGCCTCTAGTCCTCGGCAATGGCCTGTGGGGACGGACGGAGAGGGGAGCAGCCAGCGGGCGCTCCCACCGCCGTGAACTTGAGACGCTTCCGGCCCAGACGGTTTCTCAGGGGCCGAGGCCCCTGGTCCGTGCATCGCCGCGCCAGGCGTGAGCTCCCCCCTTCCACATGCCTCTGGGTCCTGAAGACGTTTCTTTTCATCGACGGGGAGCTGTTTTCTACAGCGGGTCTCTTTCTCCGGTGATCCGGTCCGCGTTCCTTCTGTTCTGCGAGTTCCGATATCAAACACAGCCAGGAACAGACATCTCGCCGCCCCCTCCCTTTCTCTCTCTGTGCACACGCTGAGGACCCTCGCTATTGTGCCTCAGTCCGGCCCGGCTGCTCTGAGTGTGGGAGCAATCCATTTCTCCTGGCATCTCATAAATGGCCCCTATTATTCGGCGGGCTCCCTTTGAACGCGCACACATTAGTCCCGTTGTCTGGACGGGGAGATGGATGGCAGCCGCTCCCAGAGGACTGCGGGGCCGGGGCGCCGGAAGGAGGGGGCAGAGATCCATGCGCGGACCACCGGGGACACGGGGAGGAGACGCCGGGGACAAAGGCGGGGGTGGCGGCCGCGGCGTCACGGGGGCCGGGGCTGGGGGTCCACGGGCTGCCGAGGCGTGATTGATGGGCGCCGCAGAAACGACGCGAGGCGCGGCCCGGGGAGGAGCCCAGCTCCCCGAGGCCCTTGAAGATGCGTCAGGGCCTCTCTCCGCTCGGCCGTCATCTCCTCCTGCCCCTCCCGAGAATGAACCTTCCCACGGGACATGGATCCCCCCCCCCATCCTCTGGGTGCTCCCCTGCCCGCGGCTCGCGGTGGCGCGCGGACGAAGCCAGGTTCCGACGGGACGAGGGGAGAGCCCCGAAGACACGAGAGAGAGAAGCGGAGAGGCCGGCCCCGGCGCCGGTCTCGTGGGGCGTCTCCGGGAGGTCGGCGTCAAGATAAGATGTGAACTACAACACGTGTGGACGCGTTCCTGGAGGACCGATGGCATGCCTTCCGCGGCCAGCAGCAGTGACGGCCGCCTCGTACCAGAGTGTGGGACTTTACAGGGATGATTTTCCAAGAGACCGTGTTATCGCCGTGGACGGTGTCTGAATGTTCTCTCATCCAGTGTGTCCAGAGGATGGAGAGTCAGTCTCCTCGAAAGTAAACAACTCACGGCAACGTCGCTTCCTTGTCAGCGGCACACCCAGGGCCCGCCCGCGACTGCGGTGAGTGTGAGGACACAGACTCGTTCCCACGGCTGGGAAGGCCGCTGGGCGGCGGCTGCGGGTGTTCGCGCCGCAGGTGAGCGGGTCGGAGCCAGCCTCTGGCCCCACCGGGCGAGGCCCTCGGGCCCTGCGTGCAGCCCGTGGGCCTGGGCCACCGCTGTCTCCCGAGAGCGGCCCCTCCGTCCGGTGCCGGGTGCGCTGGGAGACGGGCGTCCTGGCCCCGGGCCCCTGGGTGTCCTCAGCCGGCTCGGCTGCGCCTGGGTCCTGGCTGAGCCGTCTGGTCGTCCGCGTTCAGGACCGAACGACGCCGAGTCAAGGGGAGCCGACGTACTTGGTGCAGACGGAGGGCCTGGTGCGGTTCCCCGCCCCCAGGAAGTCGGTCATCACCGTCAGACCCGCCTCCTCTTTCCAGCAGCAGCGGTGGGCTCACCCTGCGGCTTCCCTGCGTCACTGCAGAAGTCGCACTGAGTTTCTGCAGGGTTCGGGTGCTCAGCTCACGTGGACCGGACACGCACACGGACCCCTGCAGGTGTGCAGCTGGCGGTGGGGCCGGAGGGCGGTCAGCAGCGGCCACTCGGGCTGCAGAGGACACGGGTGCAGGTTCCCCTTCTCTGAGTCCGTCCTCTGGCCCTGGTCCAGCCCCCGGGTCCCGCTGCCCACCACTGGTGTCTCACAGGGGCTGGGCGTCACGGGGGGCTGGGGGTGGGCAGCCGGGGCCTCGTGCGTGGCTTCCTGCAGTCCCCCGGCTCTCCCGCCGAGTGTCAGGAGTGGGCGGCACGTCTGTGCTGCCCCTGCGTGTCAGGAGCGTGTGTGGGGAAGGACGGAGGACAGTGGTAGATCCATGGGACCGACCTTCTATGGAGACAGGGAAGCTTCTAGAAGGTATCTGGGCCTTTCATCCGTCTAGTCTTATTGGACGAAGGCTTGTGGCCCCGTCGGCCCCCTTTGCTGTTTCCACCCTCCTGGATGCCTTCACGCGACGTCTCTTCCTCCGGAAAACAGGCCGCGTGGCCACGTGACGTGTGATCTGGGAGAAAACGTGTGTCCAGTGGAAGTCTGGAGTTCAAGCAAAAAAAAAAATATCGACATCATTTATTTTCCTTTCATTTATTGGTCTTCTTCGAAAACCACTTGATACCATTTATTGATTGGGCAAAAACCCGTTACTTTCTTCCATACAATAAAAGACACGTTTGTCAGTGTCACCAATAACTTGATCCACTTGGATGTTTCGAGTGTGTCGGCTGTCTCTCACTGTCGGCTTCTAGTGGGGAGAGGCCGGGTGCCGCCGCTGAGCCCCTGCGGTGCGCGAGTCACCCCACAGCTGGAGACCGATTGTGCGGCCAAGTGTCCGCAGGACCCAGGACCTTCACACACACCCCCGGCTCACTGGAGCAGCCACGGCGCCTTCCCCTGCCACGCAGGGCGCACGGATCTTCTCTCGTGTGCGTCAACAGTGTCTTCACCCTCCTTGAAGTAACAAAGCATCATGTCCCCCAAATATTACATATCTTCTTCCATCTCCAATATTCAAATGGATATGCAAAATCTCACCAGTTCTAATGAGTTTAGTTTTCAAAGTGCACACTGATAAGACAGCTGCCCCAATACCATCTAAGAACATTGTTTCGAATGAAGTTAAAGATAACTAAGCGCTATTAGAGCCGTCACGGAAAAACACCAGGTGCGCTTTCTGGCCCACCCCATGAAAGGGAGTTGGGAAACGTGTTTATGTAATACTTCAGGGTGGAGACGGGAGTTGCGGCAAAGCTATTTCTTTGTAACTTACAGAGGTGGAAACCTGATTTTGTGTTTACTCTTGTGGGTGTGCTGACGAGTGATACACCACTTAATCCCTGAGTTTATTTGCCTAAGCTTCCATTGTGGATTAAAGCAAGTGGCTTTATTTCTAAATTAATTCACAAATGTGAGCGCTGTTAAAAATCTAACTAAAAGCAAGGGGCTTTTATAGCCGATTCTCATTGTTTGTGGGAGTTTTGTTCTATCAAGTTGCCAGAAACCCTGAATCCGTGGGTTTCGGGGCGTTGCTCCCTGGACATGTAGGGCCTGTAGGTTTCTGTGACCCGGTCACGGTGTCCCTGTCACCCGACTCACCCACACACCACGGTCCTCGCACGGGGAGCCCGGGCCGCAGCCCCGGAGCCGCTGCGGAGGGGCGCTCACCGGAGACCTGGGTGCCCGCTGCAGGGCTGGCCCCGGCGTTCTCGGGCGCAGCCAGAAAGGCAGACAGTGGGTCATCTCACACAGTGACCTCGCCAGCAAGGAGCCCACACGCGAGGAAACCTGAACAGGCCACACAGGGGCACATTTGGATGTGAAAACCGGAAGGGAAGAGTCACTGTGTCCAGCCACAATGGGGCCCCGGGTGGGTGGGTGGGGGAACGCCGGGGGAGGTGCCGGGTGTGGAAGATCTGGGGGGGCTCCCAGCAAAGGTGTGGCACCTGCGATCACCGAGGGGCAGCTGCACCTGGGGTTCAGGTTGGAGAGGGGGAGGCTGGCCCCTCGCAGGCCCCGAGGGAGACGGGGGAGGCCGAGGGGCCACGTGTCCTTCTGTCCAGCGGCTCCTCCCTCGCTGGCTCGAGGGCCAGCTCCCCTGGTCGTCGTGCCCGACGGCTGTGTTCAGGACGAAGCCCCCCGTCTTTGTCGCTCTCGGCTGCCCGGGCCGGGCCTGCCTCGTGAGGGGGGGGACCCGTGGGGCCGCCGTGCCCACCAGGGGAGCCGCTGGACCTCGCGCGGGAGTGCCTGCCACGGCGGCCGTTTCGATGACCTTTCCCCGCGGGACCGGTGACCTCATGACGGGTTCGTGAACGTGGCCTGTGCTTTCACACACCGAGGTGGGCCCTTTCCGCCGCGCGGGGGCTGGCCTGTGCGGTGCCCGTGTGCGGTCGTGACCTGGGGCCCTGGGTCAGTCTGCGGGTGGCAGACGGGAAGGGCCCGTGTGCTGGGGTGACTCTGGTCCAGTCGCTCCGCATCACACACAGCTGCCAGCTGCAGGGGTCGGGGGCACGGGTCCCGCTCCACTCGCTCGCTCTGCTGCTCCAGTTCTGCGAGGCTTCCGGCTCCGTGGTCACCGCCCGGCCCCTGGGCCGGTGGGCTGTGCGGCCCCGTCCGGCCGACACTGGCCCGTTTCTCACTGTCGCTTCCTCACTGGGCGCTCGATGGCTGGCAGCGGCGGGAAGCCCGCCCCCCTGGCCGTGCACTCGGCTTCCCTGTGACTGGGTCGGTGGCACCACGGACAGCGGCTCAGAAGTTGTTAGCCCTCGGGTTCACGAGAGCCGGCACGCAGGGGAGTCGTCTGGGCGTCGGTGTGCTCAGTTAACAACGTGCCCTCACGCTGCCCAGGAGAGATTTTGGAGGGACACCCCTTTCTCCTCTTTGACATGCCGAGGGGGGCTCTTTCAGGACGCCCGTCGGCCGGCGGGAGGGGCCCGGGGCGGCCCTGCCGTCGCTGACTGTGAGCGCCACCCGCACAGCTGCGGACACTTCTTCCGCACCGGGGTCGTGTGCACCCCGGGGGGGCCCGGGGCCGTGCGGCATCGGCGTCCACACCGCGGCAGCAGAGCAGCCCCCGGGGGCTCCTCACGCACTGTTCACGACCCCACAGTGCTGCTGCTTTCGTCTCCTTCCTTCCCGCCCTCCCGGCCCCAAACCAGCCCCGGGAACGACACAGCGCTGTACGTTAATTTAGAAAATAAACGTCGTCTTTCTTTCAATGGTGAAGTCTCTATCCATTCGTGGAGGCGTGGAGTTGCTGGGACTGGAACTATTCAAGTCGTCACTCTCAGCTGGAAAAGAAATAGCCTGAAGTCTAAACTAGCAGGACCTTTCCCCCATTTCCCTGGGGAAAAAAAGAAGCAGATAAAAAACAAACTGAACCAGGCAGATGGAATGCGTCCTCGGAAATTCCCGGTCATGCAGGACGCGTCCTGGTGTGCGGTGCGACCCCGACCGACCCCTGCCCTGACCCCTCTGGGGTCCCGTCAGAGCCTCGAGGAGGGTCTGAGCCGCCAGGACCCACAGATGCGGCCGAACACGTGACACGAGTGCTGGGTGCTGGGCAGGGGCGGGCGGGGGGCGACCTCACAGCTGCAGCTCGAACTGAGGAGCCTCCCCCCCACCCCCCGAGTCTTCTGACTTCACGGGAGAAAGACACCGGTCGGAATGCACGTTCCTCACTGGTCTCCCTTAGCTGCAAGGGCTCAGAAAGCCAACCGACTGGGGTTACATTGTGTCTGACCTTGGGAAACAGCCCCAGCGAGGGATGGAGCTGGGACTCCTCTGGCACAGAGAGGAGCCCTGTCGCGTGTTTCCGGTTTGCTGTTGTTGCTGGATTCTAAAAGGCCCTCCTGTTAAGATAATTGTTGCTCTTCTGACTGTTAGGGTTGTTAACTGAAACATTGTATCAGTGACTGTGCGCAGAGAGGGAAGCTAATGTAATCAGCCAAAGCAGCAAGTGCTTCGCTGCGCCCCACAAGGCAGCACCCTCAGGAGTGCGGTGGGCGGGACTCGGTTTCCCATCGCTCTCCGCGGGGTCGTGGGCGGTGCCTGCTGGCTCGGAGGAGCTGGACCTCAGTGCACTCCTTTTCACTGACGTCCTAAACCCCTGTGGAACGGGCGCTGCCGTCCCGTTTCAGACCCTTCTTGTTGCGACTGCGCACGCCAACGTGGCCACTAATAGATGAGGCGGTGGCTTGTCTCCTCCCTCCCTCCCGCCCTCCATGTGTTGGCCGTTTCCGTCTGTAAGGCGTGCTGGCCCCCGATGCCCCCGCAGGACGGGCGGTTGGAGAGCGTGCGGCCCCCGCGTCTGCGGGGGTCTGAGAGAGGGCATGGGGGTGCCGAGGGTCCCTGGGCAGGCGGGTGAGCGAGCGGTCACCACGCCGACGCGGCCGGGCGGGACGTCGGAGCCCACACGGTGTTGGATTGTGCGAGTTCCCGATGCCCCGGAGCGGCAGGGGGAGCAGCTGCTTAAACAGGGTTGCCCTTTGCCGGGCGGGCGGGGAGAGAAAGGGCCCACGGGCGTGGGATCAAACAGAGGTAATTCTGCCGCCAGAGCGTGTTGACAGTGGGGGGGGGCACGGTGAGAAGGGGCCGCGGCGCTCCGAGAGTTAGCTCTGAGGGTGTGGGGGAGGGGAGGCAGCGCTGTTTGCCCCCTTTTGGGTTCTCTGCAGAGCCCCCCCAGGAAAGGTGGGTTAATAGAGAAACACCAGCAGGAGTCTAGCGACACGGAGGTGCTGGGCAGACTGGGCATCTCTCCAGCGTGGCCCACGCGGCCCCGCAAACACCTCCCTCAGCTGAGACTCGGAGCAGGCGCCGGGTGGGCAGGCGGAGCCGGCCCCTGGGGACCAGGCCCAGCGCAGCCGGTGGAGTTCGGTCTCCGGGCAGGTGCCGGCGGCGCCTCCCCTGTTGGGGAGACTGCAGATGGGGGGCCACCTTCTTCCGAGGGTGCTCTGGAGGAGACCCCTCGCTGAGGGAGATGCTGTCTCTGGGAAAGGGCCGCTGGGCTCCCTTTCTGAGAGCTGCTCCTGGGCCGGCTGATTCTCAGAAATGGTCGGCCCGAGGACGTTCTGGCACGGACTGAGAGAGGCCAACTCGACTCGGGCTGGCACATGCCGCGCCCCTCCGGCCGCCGGTCAGCCCTCTGCCCCGGCTCCGTCTCCCCCTCTTGTCCCCTCGGCTGCTCTCCTGTGGAAGTGACAGAGGGCAGGTTAACAGGAGGAGAGCAAGTTGGACTTCTCTGTGTGGGAGCCACAAAGACAGGAGACTCAGGGCAGAGGGACGTGGAGGCTCCCTGCACTGCTGGTGCGTCCCTGCCTGGGGACCGGGTGCTCTCCTCCTCCTCCTCCTCCTCCTCCTCCTCCTCCTCCTCCTCCTCCTCACACCGGCCTGGGTGTGACGCGGGGGCGGGGAGCTGATGAGTGCCGTCACCGCTAGCCGGGGCATCTGCCGCGTGGCTTCAGTCCAGGGAACGGAGCCAGGGCCCCCTTCCTGGGGGCGGGAGCGGGAATCGCAGTCACAGCACCGGACACGCCCTCGCTTTATTCCCTTGTGCAGCGAGCAGTGTGGGCCCTTCCGAGGGGATGCCCTGACGTCTCCCACAGGGGCCTGGGGAGGTCAGACAGTGCGCCTGCACCAGCGCAGACCTGAGCCCCCCCCCCCCCCCGCCCAGGGACCAGGGGCTGGAAAGTATAAAAACGACGAGGTGGCAGACAGGCCAGTGACAGCCGCCCACCCTTCCGGGAGCAGTGGGGGTGGTTGGCACATCTGTGTCGCGGCTGCATTAACGGACCCCCAGCCGACCACGTGGAGGCGCTAGTGAGAACCTGTCGGGGCCCGACTCACACTCAGGGGTGTGCCGGGGTGTGAGGCCACCTCTGCCTCCCCGCACTGTGCGGTCTCGACTTGCGGATTCTCTTTCTCCTCCTCCACGACGAAGGAGTCCGAGTGAAACGCCACGTAGCAACCACTGGGTGAGAACTCGGACGTGTGGGTGTGAAGACAGAGGAAAACCAGGAACACTGGTTATGGGTGTGCGGCGACGTTCCCGCCGGGGCTCAACCTCCGTCTTCCGCTGCTTCATTAAGCCAGTGGCGGGCGGCGTGGACATGAGTTTAGCCGACAGAATTCCCCAGTGAAATCCCCTGGCTGGAGGGGAGGTCCCTGTTGCTTGGCCCTGCTGCAGGGAGGAGGGGCGGACGCGCCGAGCCCTCCTGTGTGCCCCCCCGGGGCGCCCTCCCCCAGGCGTGCAGCGGTGTGCACGGTTGTGTCCGTGATGTGCGATACCCGTTCGTTGTTGCCAGAGCCGGGAGCCGTGGCCTTGTCTCAGGGTCCCTGTGTTTATGGCGCCTGCGCGGTGATTCATGGTCTTCGCCGAGCGGGAGACGGAACAAAAGCTCTTGGTTTCCCCTGCGTGTGTCCTTCCCGGTTTCAGGGTGCTGGGCCGCTCAGACCGCGCTCCAGCGTGCGCAGGCCACCGTCACAGCAGGGGTTTCAGGCGGGGCCAGGCCACGGAGGTGCGGCTGCCCCCGCCCACCCGGCACCAGGGCTCGCGGGGGCAGCTGCTGTTGCAGCTCAGGGCCCCCAGCCCTTGCTGGGCGGCGGGAACGTGAAATGTAAGCTGTGCCGCCTCCCTGGCTCCTGTGCGAACCGGCCCGGTCACTTTGAGGCGAGCTGCACTTCCCGTGCCGTGGCCACAATGTACCCCTCCCGGAGCTGCACTGACAGTTGCCGATCTGTTTCCGGCTCCCAGGGGGGAAAATGCTGCCTGACACGGAGCGGAGCGCGGGGCTGATCCCGATGGTGTTGGCTGATCCTGATGGTGTTGGCTGATCCCGATGGTGTTGGGACTCTGTGCGGCTGGGATGGGAGGGCTGGGGTGCGTGTGGGGTGCAGCCTGCACCCTGTTAGACGTCCTTCCGTGCTGCATGCGTGTCCACCCGTGTTTCTGTTCTCCCGAAGCACGCGTGGGCCTCTGCCCTGTCACGCCAGTCACCCCGGGACGCAGAGGTGGTCCGGGGGGCCCTCTGAGTTACAGGGCGGGACAGCTGTCTTCTCCCCATGGCTGAGCTGGGAGGGCGGGCGGACTCTACCCGGCCTGTGCGGACCCGGGAGGGCTGGGGGGCTCCCCTGGTGAGCAGAGTAGGTGTGGGGAGCAGACCCCAGCCCCCCGCAGTGGGGGGGCCCGGGGCGGGGCTCACTGCTTCCCAGAAGCAATTTCTGACACATCGCACCCTGTTGGCTGGATGAGTCGTCACACCACGACGGTGGGTGTCCAGTCATGTAACGCCACATCCGAAAAGACTCTTTATCGCTGCTGTAACCTGTTGGTCGTCTTAAGAAACACTTGAACCACACAAGGGTAATGTTTTTTCAGTTTCCACGGCACAGAATGGCCGAGTGGAGACCAAATAGAGTCAGTGACATTATTCCAGTTCAGGAACAGGGACTCCCTTTGCGTGGTGGTGGTGGTGGTGGGGCGGGTGTTTCCCATCACGATCGGTACAACTTCCCAGACCTTCAGGTGACCAACACAGCAGACAGGTGACCAACACAACAGCAGACGGCAGCACCGTGTCTGCCTGTAGATGTGACCCGCCGTCCCCGCGCGTCCTGCGTCTGCAGCCGAGCGACAGGCGCCCAGAACCGAGGACGCGTCCCCGGGCCGGTCTGGCTCCGCACTCACCGACTTTCCCACTGGTTCTGGGCGAGCCACCAGGGCGACTGACTTTCACGGACAAAGGGAGTTCCGTAGCCAAGGATCTGATCCCTGCGCTTCGCAGCGAGTGTGTTTAAAACAGCGCCTTGTAAGCGATGGTTAGCTGCCGGTCGTCACGGCGTCCGAAGGAGTGAAACCGCGAGAGGCGGTGAAGGCAGGTCGACACTTCCATCTTCCTTCCGCTTCTCTGGGCCCCAGGGTCGGCGGACGCCCTGCGTCAGACCCCGAACCTGGACGTTTCGGCAGCGGTGGCTGGCCCTTGCCCTCCGGTGCCTCCTTTGTGGGCTCCCTGTCGCCCCTGTTCAGCCTCCTTCAGTGCAGGGACTCTGCACACGGAGAGTTGTTTTGCTGGAAAAACGGAGGACTGAGTGTGTGATGCGTCCTGAGTGGGCCCAGTGGGTCGGACCGGGGGAGACAGAGCCACCTGACGACCAGGGACACGGGCTGAAGGAGGCGGGTCTGGCCCATCGGCCCTGGGCTGCCCCGGGGCGCCTCCGAGGAACACCCCTCCGGCCGAAAACCCGGCTCCTAGGGGCGGTCTCTGGGTTCTGGGGGGCGCTACCCGCCGTCCTTACTCAAAGCAGAGGGGGCGGGGAGCCCCGTGCGCCTCGGTGGGGTCCTTCGGAACAGCGTCTCACGATGAGGAAGGCTCCGGCCCACGGACGAGCACACGGAATGCCCGTCTGTCTGTAGGCGGGGCGGGGTGCGTGAGCCGTGCGTGTGTTACATTCTCTGCGTGTCTCTCCCTAATCTGCAGGCCACGCCGCGGTCGGCAGGGACGACAGTGAGGTGGTCGCCCTGTGGGGCCGCCGTTCCGGAGGAGCGATGGAGGCGCCGTCAGGTGCCAGGGGCTCGGCGGTCTCACCTCTGATCCTCTTCCTGCTGGAGCTCGCCGCCGCCGCCGCCACGGAAATACCCCTCTCAGGTACGGTGCTGGCCTGGGCGCCGACTCCCTGGGGTTCCGTAGGGGCCTTTTGATTTTCCGGGAGGGCCGCATTTCTCTGTGGCCCCCAGCACTCTGTGCCAGAGTGTGCCTCTGCCTTTTTCAGGTCTTGGTGGCTCAGGTGGCCTCGGCTGCCGCCTCCCGTGCAGATGTGACCTGTGCGGACCTGAGCTGTACCCATGAGGGGGCTTTGGGCCACAGAAGACCCTCTGCAATGTGACCCACAGCCATCCTTCTATGTACTCCAGTTTCTTATTTTAGGGACACTATGATTTAGAAATGACTGGTACCCAAGCAACCACGACAGAAGGGAAACTGAGTGAGCTTGGTATTCTTTTCCGAGGTGGCTGTGTATTTCAGGTGGAAGGTGAGTTAGGAGAGTGGTGGGTGCCTGTGTTGACAGCGCTCAGGTAGCGCGGCGGCAGCGTGGGTGCAGACCCGGGGCCTGCGGTGTGCGTTGGTGTCCAGAGGCTGGTCGGCGGTCTCCTGGAAGTGCGTGTCTCACACGCACGTGCTGGTAAAGGTGCACCCCGAGCTCTGGAAGTCGCCGGTCAGGTTAAATGAGGGAATGTAAAGGTTCGACGAGTAGCGTGTGCGCAGTAAACACAGGGCGTGTGCCCGCGCGTTAGCTGCGTCGTGCAGAAGTCTGGGACACTCTCCTGTGCCCTCTGCACGGGGGACTTAAAGGACCCTGCAGCGGTCACGGGCGTTTCATCCGTGCGGTTCGTGCCGTGTCTCCCGCGTGTGGTGTTGAGCGTCACGGCCCCAGGGTCACGGCCGTGTCTGTGGGTGAGCATCTCGGCGCTGGGAACAGCCCCCCCGGGCCCCGGGTTCCGGAGGGCCAGTCTTGGCCTCGGAAGGTCGGACACGCGCTGCAGGCGAGCACTGAGCCGGACGTGTCCCGAAGGCCCAGTCGGATCGGGAGCACAGGAGGCCGTCGCTGTGCGGCAGGAGGCGTCTACAGCCACTTTCCGGGGCCTCCTGAGTTGCGTGACGTGGAGTCTGCCACCACGCACTGTGCCCACCCTCACGTCTGCACCCACCCCCAGGTGAGAGCCCCTCTCCCAGGTGAGAGCCCCTCCCCCAGGTGAGACCCCCCCCCAGATGAGAGCCCCCCCCCAGGTGAGAGCCCCCCCCTCCCGTGGCAGGTGGTCAGGTCTCCGTTGCCAAATTCCCTCTTCCTGAGGAGCCCCACTGAGGTAGACGCGAGGCTTCCTCTGAGCAAGACGGGCTGCACCCCGCCGGCTCAGGGACAGGCCGGGTGGGCCCGCCCACCGCGGAGATTCTGGGGGGTGCCGGGGGTCGGTCACCTGCAGTCGGGCCTTTCGGTTTGAGTCAGCATCACTGGACGGGGAGCCAGGTCCTCGGGGGCCCGGCGGGAAAGGGCCAGTGGCTTCCCGTCCTGCCCGCCGCAGGTCCGGGCCCTGACCGCCGTCTCTGAGGCAGCCCCCGCCCCCCCGCCGTGCCGTGGTGCGCCCGGTTCCCCGAAACCCACGGCACTCGCCGAATCTGGGTGTCTCAGCCCCTCACCCCTCTTCCTGCCGCGCTGTCCTCAGACAACAATTGTTATAAAATACGAATGACATGTTTTCGGAACAAGTGACTATTACCCACTTATTTCGGCCCTCCGGAGCATGCACGGGCAGATGGAGCCCGGGCAGGCGTTCAGCTCGAGTGTCAGCGCGCTGCCGGGTGCCTCTGTAATTGGCCTAATTGCGGAGGAAGGATTTATAACGCGGGATGTGTGTGCTTATGGCACCCACAGGGGACGAACGCCGTTCCCCGAGCAACTAGCTGTTGCCGGGACTTTACGGCCTTAGCAAGTTTAGGAGAGAGTAATGCCCCGATAAACAGGCTGCTCCCCGTCATTAGCCGAGGCTCGGGGACCCCTGGCTGCGAGCCCGCCCCCCCCCCCGCCCCCACCACCTGCAGCAGCAGCGAAGCGCTCGGATTCTCGAGGAGGCCGGGGCCGCGCCCCTCAGACGCGGGAGCGAGCAGAGCTGGGGCATGGGTCAGCGGGGACACGGGTGCGCTCGGTTGTTCCTGCACCGTTTGCTGGGGCCCCGTGGGGGCAGCCCGGGCGTGGGCGAGTGTCCCCGCGGCGGTGAGACTCGGTCACCAGTTGCCTCGGGCAGAAGGGAGAGCTGCCCTTGGGTGCTGGGAACTGCATGAGCCAGCATCCTGGGCTGACCAGCGGTCCCATGTGGTCAGCCGAGAAACACTCTCGCTTTCATGAGGGTCCGGCCTTGGTCCCTGAGAGCATCCCTGTCAGCGTGTGGGGGGATGAACCAGGAGGCGCCGTGGAGCGGCTGACCGGTGTGACAACTGCCGCCGTCGCCTCTGTCCCCCTCCCCCAGGCCCCCGTTGGGGCGCCGCCGGGACTGGGCAGGACAGTGGGCAGCCTGGAGTCACACTGGCGAGGCCCTGGGGGTGTCACTCAGCGTGAATCTCGTGGGCCCGTGACGTCCAGGGAGACAGACAGCTGACCATATGTGCGGTCACTGATGGAAAGTGAGCGTCCGAGCAAAAACTGGGATCGCGGCAAACCTGCGTTCCCCACCCTGAGCTCAGCGGCTCCCCCGCACTTGAGGCTGCTTGGGTCCGACCAGGACCGGCGAGGGTGGCAGCCAGCGCCTCTGGGGCGCCGGGCCCTGAAATGGGTCAGAAGTCCGAACCGGTGCTCGGTCCAACGCAGCGAACCGGTGGGTGCTCTTCCCGAGAGACTCCCATGGGACGTCGCAGCGCCAGGGCCCCCGCCCCCCCATCGCAGAGCCCACGGCGAGACCACAGCAGAGTGTGGACGTTTGCCGCTGGGCCGTCAGGGTGCGCGTGGCAGGAGATGCACGGGTGACGACCGAGTGGCGAGTTTTGGTGCACGCTCCCATCGCCGGGTGGGACGGTGAGCTGCCCCCCTCTCCCAGTTCGGGTCCCAGTGAGGCCGGCATCCTCACGTCTGCATGCAGAACGGCTCTCGCAGGAGGGTGGGAGCAGAGGCGTGAGAACCCGTGTCGGCCCTGACGCAGAAGTGCGGTGCGTGAGCCGGCGCCCCGCTCCCGTCGCGCCGAGTGTCTCCGAGAACACGCGTTGTCGGTTTCAGCGCGGCGTGACGGGCTCCCTTAGTTCCTGCTGCGGTGGGTGTGGTCAGGCGTGAGTCATGTGAACAAAGGCGCTTGGGGGTCTCCGAGAACTTTTAGGCATGTCAGGTGACCCCGAGACCAAGGACTGAGAACGGCTTCTCCAGCCCGAGCCCCCGATCTCACAAACGAGGAGAAGGAGCGGGTGGGGGCCGGGCGTGGGGTGCAGGGCTCGGGGTCCTCCTCGTGGCCCCCTCTGCAGGAGGGTTCCCCCCAGTCGGCCTCCCTGACTTTCTGCAAACTGCTCCTCTCAGAACGTACCCCCCAAAGGCAGGGTCCTGCTGGACCGCCAACCCCCAGACGGGTCTGTCCCCTCCCGGGCTGGAGGCAGCAGGGTGGCCGTGCTCAGTGGCGGGGTGTCTGTCGGCGGGGACCCCGGAGGGCTCGGTGGCAGATGGTCACGTGCCGTGAGCTGTGCCCCCTCAAAGCTGAGCCCAGGCCTGCTCTCCAGCGTGCGAGCACTGAACATGCCCATGACCGTGTGTGTGTGTGTTTGGTCCTGCAGGGGGCGGGGGGGGCTGGCCTGGAGCCCCCAGCAGCTGAGCCGGGAAGAGGAGGAGAACTGGTGAGCGGGCGGGGGGGGTGACAGCTGGTGCACACGCTCAGGGGACACCCCTTGCTAACACGAGGAGTAAAGGGAGCAAACCCAAAGAGTCCAGGGAGGCTGTGTCTCTCCTGGAAATAATTAGTCGGACGTTTTATTATTTTAGATGCGGGCGTTGGTGGCTGGGACGCCACCCAGAGTCACCCCCGTGTGTCTGTGCCTGGAGATGTGTCAGGAGTCGCTGACTCAGCACAGGAAAATTTATGAGGGCGTTTACCGAGGTCTGTGTTACACGGGAAAGGGAGGATGAGAATGAAATCCAACCTCTGGTAATAAGAAAAGTGTTAGATGTTGATCACATGTCAGCGGAAAGAAACAGTGTAAAAGGAGTGAATTAAATGTGATGTCTGAGAAAACCATAAAGAAAGATAAAAACGGCAGACCTGTCCAAACGACAGGGCCAGCAGGCGGTGGGCAGATGCGGAGACCCAGTGCCGGGGATCTCAGAATAGGTCCTTTACGGCTGGACTGAGACGGCAGGTTCTCTCCTGCTTTAAAAACGGGCCTGCGCCCTGGCTGGCGTGGCTCAGTGGATTGAGCATGGGCTGTGAACCAAAGTGTCGGAGGTTCGATTCCCAGTCAGGGCACGTGCCTGGGTTGCAGGCCACAGCCCCCAGTTTCCCTCTCTCTCTCTCTCTCCCTCCCTTCCCTCTCTAAAAATAAATAAATAAAATCTTAAAAAAACATGGGCCCGTTATTCTGGGTTGGAACTCTGGGTAAACGGCCACCCATGGCCATATGCAGTCACGGCACCGGGTGGGGTTCCTCTGCGCCGAACGCTCTGTGTTCGCTGACTGTCCCTCCGTCAGCCCAGCCCTGCGTTCGCCGCTGCAGAGCGTGTGTCTGCCGCGCCCCGTCGGAGCGGAACTGCCCCCCCACCCTGGTGTCGGAAGCGTGCCCCCCTCTAACGCCCCCTCTCCCTGTGCAGTCCCGCAGGTGCCGACCATCACAAAGCAATCCAAAGTCCTGGTCGCCTTCCCCTTCGATGAGCACTTCCAGATCGAGTGCGAGGCCAAAGGGAACCCGCCGCCGCAGTGAGTGTCCCTCCCGCCCCCGCCCCCGCCCCCACGGCGGTGCCACGTGGGGAGTCCCCCGCCCTTCTCCCAGCGCCGACCCCCGTGAGCAGGTCACACGGGACGTCTGCAGGGAGGGGCCGCCACGGTGCGGCGGCTGCGTCCTCAGAAATGAAGTCTGGCTGCTGTTTCCCCGCGGTTGTCTGCCAGCGGAAGTCGCTCCTCCCCGAAACGAACTGTCTCGAGGGAGGTGCCCGGCCGAGCGAGGCTGGGGCGGCTCTCCGCGCTGGGCACGGCCCCCCTCCCAAGGGGGCGAGCCCCCGAGACCAGGGCGAGTCCTGCTCTGGGAGAGGCAGCGTCGGGAAGCCACAAGTTAGCGCGCTTGTGAGCGGGGTCCGTGTTATCACGTGTCTCTGCATGTGCCACCCACACTGCCCGTGAGCAGGCCGCTGCCGCTGTTTTCTCAGCCACAGTAGAAGAGTGTCGTCGCCCGGGGGGCAGGATGCAGCCCGTGGGCACGGCACTCTGGGTGCTGCTCGTGACCTGCTGCTTGTTACCGTGGGCCATCGTAGTCCCCGCGGCAGCCCGTCCAAAGTGCCGTCCGCGTCGGGGGAGGAGGACCTGTGTGCTGGGGGGCGGGGGCCACAGGGAGGATTCCAGACGGTGAAGTGGCTCAACACGGGCAGCGACACTCCCTCGTTTCATCTGCTGCGGTTGCTGCCTGCCCCTCGTCTGCCCCTCGTCTGCCCCTTGCGAAGGCACGTGTTCCGTGAGAATGTGTCACCTGACGCGTGCCGCCGTGACCCAGTAGGGGCGCTTTGTCACACTGCTGCCCAGAAAAGGGGGGCAAGGCGACTGGGATGGTGGCCATGTGACAGCGACACTGTCCTCCCCGGCACTGTGACAACCAGGAAACTCAGCGAGCGAAATTACGTATTTGAGCCTGGGCTCAAATACTCGACATTTATCGTGGTCTCCGAATGTCAGTGATTGGGCAAACTCAGAAACAATCCTCACTTAAAAGGAGCGGAACAAAGCCCGAGGGACTGCTGACCGGCTCCGTCGCACCCGTGTTTTTGCGTGTTTCCCGCCGTCCAGGCTGCTCTTACAAAAACATGGCGCCTGGCCTGGGGGGTGTCACGGCAAAGACCAGTCTCCGGCAAAGACCGCTTCCAGAGGGCGCGAGGTCCAAGCCCAGGCGCCACAGGCCTGGTGTCTGCAGGGACCCCGCTGGTTCCCTGAGTGCCCCCCTCGCAACCGCACGGGGTGGGGGGGGAGAGCAGGAACTCGCTCTGGTGTGCAGACCCTGAGGTCCCCTTACTGGGGACCCCCACTGGTGACCTTGTCAGCTGCCATAAGCCCCACCTCCCCACACCCTCATGTGAAATCTGGGGCACGTAAACGTTCAGTCTGCAGCAGCCTGGGAGGTGATTTCTATTGTACCCCAGTAAATACATATATATACATTTAACCATGAATGCTTTGGTTTTCCGTGTAAACATCTGTGCATTTGTGTATAAATACCTCCGGGCATGTTACGGCTTTCCCACATCGTCAAGCTGAGTTTCTGTTACAGATTCACGTGGACCAAAGACGACAAGCCCTTCGACCTCTCCGACCCGCGGGTCGTGGCCTCCAACCACTCGGGGACCTTCCGGATCCCCAACGAGGGGCACGTCGCACACTTCCAGGGCCGGTACCGCTGCTTCGCCTCCAACCGGCTGGGCGCCGCCGCGTCGGAGGAGATGGAGTTCATCGTCCCCAGTGAGTCCCGCGGCGGGGCGCCGGCCTCGGTGGTTGGGTCCAGGGCAAGGGGGCTGCGGAGACGTGGCTCATTGGGGTTTAACTGGCCACTTGTGTCTCGCTGTCTGTGGACCAGGGGGCGCTCTCCCGGGGTGATGCTGGGACCCGGGGAGCTGGCGGGCCGTGGAGGTGGCCGCCGTCCACTCAGTGTCCAGTTCCACCGTGTGGCGAGATGCAGGCGTTAGTCGGGTTCGGCCAGCTGTGCCGCGGACACCCCCCCAGCCCCTGTCCGCGCCGGGCGCCCCCTCATCGTGGGGCTCCCCCAGGCCTGGCTGCTCTGCCAGGGCGTGGGCGGTCCTCACGCAGCCTCCCCGTGACCTGCCCTCGTCCCCTGGCTGCCATGCGGGCCCCGGGGGCCTGCGGGGGCAGAGGACTCGGAGCCTCCCTTCCGGCGAGTCGGGACGCAGGGAGCTTCTCCCTGCGGGGGGCACAGAGCCCGCCCGAGGGGAACAGGGGCGTCCGCCAGGAGCGGGCAGCAGAGGTCAGTGTTGTCAGGAACTCCTGGCATTCCCGGTCGGCCTGGGGACCGTGAGCTGCTTTCCTGCCGGGGTGGCATGTATCCACGGTCACCCCCAGAACCAGGCCTTGGTCACCTCCAGCCTGGGCTCCGGGCCCGGGGCCTCTGGCGACCGCCTGTCACAACCCACGCCCCCCGACCTTACAGGACCCAGCGCCGGGGGGTTCTAACCAGCCACGGGCTCAGAGAATAAGTCCTTCCGTGTGCTCAACCTGCCATCCGCGGCCGGGCGGCAGTTTCCTCCGGCGCTGCGGACGCTGCAGGGAGGGGACTCAAAGACAGTCACAGCCCTCGCGGATATGGAGGAAGCACGCACACACGCCTCCCAAAGCACCGTGGAAAACCGTGTGCCTCGCCCTAAAAGGGGGTGGGGCCTGGGTGTAAACCGCTGCAGCGGGGAGATCAGAGGTCGATAAAGACGCCCGTGACGTGCGCGTCCTATTTGCACTAAAAGTCGGGAAAGACGTGAAGGATGAGCTGTGGTGTGAGGAGGGGGGAGAAAAGCGAGATGAGCAGACATCTTTCTTAAAGACTGGAATCGCGTTCAAACACACGCCACCAGTTACAGGCACAAGCACATGGGCTACATGCTGCAAACGAGGAAAAAGCCGTAAATAGTTCACGACGTGAGGTCCTTCTGTCCACCGACAGGCGGAGATGACACCCCAGTTGAGTGTCACCCACGGGGAGCAGCAGGGCTGCGTCCCGGGTGGCCGAGGGGCCTCGTGCTGCCAAGGGCTCCCGGACATGACGACCAAGTGTGTGCGGCAGAAATGGGGCCGCGGGGAGAGGCAGACGCCTCTCGTCCAACGACAGGGTGACGACAGAGAGAGGCGTCACCTTCTCGTTCCCCGGAAGCTCCAGCGCAGAAGTTCCGTCGGAGGCGCCTGGGGGGTGGGCAGGCCCCGCCGGCAGCCTCAGCAGGTGTGACCCCGAAACCCATGCCGGGCGAGTTCCCGACACTTGGCACCACCTCAGGGGGAAAGCAGGACCGTGGGCAGTTGAGTTAGGCGCCCACAGCAAAGGGACACTGGAAAAGTCCAGCATCTTGCAAATTGCTGACCGCATGCATCTCCCCGTCACTCCCGGGCCACAGGGAAATGGCGAGGGGACGGGACGTGTCCCGAAGGGGTGGCGGCAGGGACTCTGCCGACGGCACCTGCTCCAGCAGCCAGCGCCGTGTGCAGGCAGGGGGTGTTCCCACCCCACCCGAGACCCCCCCCCCAGCAGGAGGGAGGGAGGGCAGCGGGTGACGTCCACCCACCGGGGACAGAGCGTGAGGACGAACACAGGCACCCGGACAGAAGGGCAGACGGAAGGGAGGAACCAGCTCCCAGAAAGCAGTGCAGAGGGAGGAAACCATCGGTCGGCCGCCACCAAGCGTCGGTCCAGCAGACAGGTGTGGAAGGTCCAGGGCTGGGCGTTGTGCATAATCAGGGAAAAACGTCTTCAGAGACCGACATGCACGGGGAAAACGCCGCCGTTCCTGGACTGGAAGCCTCGGCGGGGCTGAAATGCAGTTCTTCTGCAGCGTGACCAAGCACAGACCTCCAGGTGGACGGAGGACTTGCCCGCCCGTGCAGTGGAACCGTGGTCTGGGTGTCAGAGAAAGACTTGGACAGCATTCGCGACACCCGGGGGCCGGGGGGGCTCTTCAGCATGCCGTCCGCAGGCTCCAAGGGGAGGTCGCCGAAGGGCACTGGGCTGCACTTGACCTTCAGCCCCTCTCTTCTTCAGACCATCCCCGGATGGGGCAGAGGTCAGCCACCGCGCAGGACGGGCAGCTGCCTGCGGAGATGACCAAATGCAACATCGTGTGTGAGTGTGCGAATGATCGCACAGACTCCCAGGAAATAACAGAGTGGCCCGAGACGGGAGCGTGCACCGGGGGCTGGAGGAACCCACACAGAGGTGGGCGGGCAGGTGCTCAACCCAGAGACCGACCCGCCGCGACCCAGGCGGTGAGAGCGCCCGGCCCCATGACGCCGCGGACGACGCCCCAGAGTCCGAGGCTCCAGTCGGGGCGTGCGGCTCCCAGGGCCCAGGCCGCAGGTTTGCAGACACCAGCTCTCGACCTCCTCCGGGGAAGCCCTGTCCCCGGCGCCCCTGTTGCCCGGCCCATGTGAGAGCGGCTCGGGAGGCTCTGAGTCGGCGGGGCGGGCGTTAGCAACGTCCCGGAGACCCGCCAGTCCCATCCCAGTGGCGCAGAGGAGAGGGCCAGCGCGGGTGCAGAGGGAGACGACCACTGGGCGGGGGGCGTGGGTGAGCCCCGGGAGCAGGTCGACCATGCGTGCACTGTGGTTCTGTCTGTGGAAGCTCACACGTAGGTGAGAGCAGATGTTGTCCGGGAGTGTAGTTTCGTGGGGTGAGGTTATGATGCAAAGTAAAATTCAGGGCAGCGGCCATCTCTGATGGGACCCGGGGGGTGGGGGGTATGACTGAGGGGCACCCGGCAGGAAGGCCCCGGCGGCAACGGCGTTTCTTGTGTGTGATGGGCGGTGCCTAGAGGAGTGTGAGTCGTGTTTCCTTCCTCCTTTTCACCCTTTTGTCTACTCCTCAAACGGCCCCTTTGTGCATGTGAAACCAATGGGCCTGGAGCCCAGCGATCGGCCCGAGTCCCACGTCCTGGGCTGGTGGGTGGGGTTCTGCGTCACGGTGAAGGACAGGGCAGCGACGTGTGTCCTTGGAAGCGACCTCCGGAGTCCACGTTCAAGGTCACGTTGAGTAGCAAAGGGTAATGGATTCTGGGTCAGAAAGGACTGCTCTGAAAATTATGGGTCGCGGATCATAAAACCAGATCAATCAGTCTCTCCTCCACCTCCTTACCTGCCTGTGTATGTGCGTGCCTGCCCACCCATCCGTCACCTGCCGTCTCTCAGCTGAAACAAGATGAGGGAGAGCGAGCGAGGGGGGTTATTGGAAAGCTGCTGAAGGAGACGCGGCTGATCCCTAACCCGAATTCTGGTGGTTGCCATGGAGACAGAAAAGAGAAGGCGGCAGGCAGCTGGTCCCACTGCAGAGCTGGAAATGGCTCGTTCCAGTCTACAGCGCTGCCTTCCAAGGATCTTTAAAAAGACGTTTTCTCTGGCGATCAGGGCAGGCCCAGCGCAGACCCAAACAGTGTCAGGGGGGCTCTGGCCGGGCCCCGCGGGCGCCGGAGTCAGAGCTGCAGGGGTTTGAGCTAAGTGGTGGGCGATTGCCTCGTTTTCCTGCCGCTGTGAAAAGGGGGAAATAAATCGGTTCCTCGGGCGCCGTGCTCCATCTCTCCTGAAACTGCTTCACCACCTTGCCGCTTTCTGGGGTCCTTTGTGTTCTGAGTAGGACCAGAACCCCAGGCCCGAGGGGTTTGCAAATCAGAGACTGACCAGTCATAGCTTTCTCCAGCCTGTGCCCCCTGACCTTCTCTTGCACCGCAGAGATTTGATCCTTTTTCATATCAGTGGAAGCTCTGTGGTCTGAATTTTGTGATGCATTTCTCTCGCTCCTTCAAGCTTCCACTCGTAGCCTTGAGGGCTCCAGCCACTGGAGTGCCCAGGCGGGCAGAGCCCCCACAGGCCGGGGCCTCCTGTGCACACACGCACAGTGCCCTGCTGGTGACCGCCCTGCCCTCGGGCTGGCCAGGGGAGGGGTCGGAGGACAAGCTCCGGACAAGCGCAGTGCGCTGCGCCCAGGCCCGGGAAGGGCCGCTCTGCCAGCGGGGTCTGCCGGTGCAGTGCGGAGAGCCGGTCCCGCACTCAGCAAGCCTCACGGAGCCCTCCTCCCGGCCGGCCGCTCTCCTCGAGATTCACGGTGCAGTGGGGAGGGGGGCAGGGGGGCGGTTTCCTGGAGAGACGTCCCCCCGGGGGCACGGCCGGAGGGCCTGGGGGAGGGGACCTCTTTCCTCCCCTCCACCGTCCCGGCCCCCCGTGGAGTGAAGGTGGCGACATGAGATCCTGCTTCTCCTGGTCGGGGTCCCCCTCCACCCACCAGGGCCCGGCGGCCTTGGCGACTGGGCATTCCCGGTCCCCCTGGGTGCGGGCTGAGCTGCCGTCTGCGTGATGTCTCGGACAACGGTCGAGGCATCGTTTGGATACGAGACACAGCCAGCGATCAGACGTTTGACGTGGGCCCAGAGAATAGCCCCGTCCGGTCTGGTCAGGCCCCCCGCGAGCGGTGGGGGCTCTGGAGGGGTGGACCGCCCATCTGGGACGAGCCAGAGCCCAGCACCCAGGAAGGTGGTCATCCGGAGCCACTTTGCGCAGAGCTGCTGGTGTCCCAACTCAGCACACCCCGCGTGTCTCCCGGACCCACGACACAGGTAGCCGCCGCCCCCGGCCGGGGTGACTTGTAAACGGGGGCGTGTCTGCATTTGAACCCGCGCAGACTCCCGGCCTGCTGTCGACTCACGGAGATTAAGTTTCACGCTCACCCGTGGGTGTCAAAACGTTGGCTTTCCCACACGGCATCGGGCTCACTGAATGGTTTCCCAGTCAAAGGGTCGGACCTAAAAAACCTGAAAATTAATGTCCTTTGTGATGTCTGTTCTCAGACCTTGAGTTTTATCACACGGATAAATACTCTTCCCTGTTTCCAGACACCGGGGCCACCTTCGGCCAAAGGCTGCTCCGGAGATTTATGGGACGTGCTGAAGGCTTTGGAGGACTTGCACATTTTCTTTTCCTCGTTTTGTTTTTTTTAATCAGTGATGCCTTGGAGGGCAGGTGAACGGCGTGTTCCCACGTGCAGGGTTGGGGTTTTGGGATCTCGATTTAATCGACGCGGGACGGGCGTTCTTCCCTGGCAACAGGATGCGCTGGAACCGTCAGGTTTCTGAGCTCTCGCAGGGGGCGGCCCTCCGACCGGGGCTCCGTGCGTCTGTCTCGTCGGCGGCCGCACGGTGGGAGGACGCCGTCTCGGAAGCAGTGCCCCGGCCGGGCCTGCGCCGTTCGCTTGTTCAGTGGGAACCGCGGGCTCTTTGCGTCGGAGTCCGGGTTTCCCCTCCGGGGTCGCGCCTCGTGTCCGAGTGTCAGACAGTCAGAGGGGTCGGGGGACTGGCCCCTGACCCCCCCCACACCGACTTCAGGGCCAGTGCGCCCTGGGTGTCAGGGGAAGCCGTCACACGAAACGAGGGGTGAGAGCCTGGGGCTTCGGGTGGGGCCGGCGTGTGAGCCGCCGCGCGTCCCAGCCTGCGGCGGGCTCCCTGTGCAGTGGTTCGGGTGCGGGGAGGTGGCTCTGGGTCAGGGCCGAGACCGGGCGGCAGGTGGGCGGCGCTGCTGTTCACCTGGGGACCCGAGCCCGGTGGACGTGCATGGGGATCAGGCTTTCTGCCTCTCCGTGGGCACCGCATGGCCCCCCAGCTGGCGGCTGTCCCAGGTGCGCTTCCAGACCTGCTGGGAGAACATGCTGGAAAGGGGTGACAGGGGGCCGGGGGGGGGGGGATTTGGAGCCAGCAGGGACCCTCCCGTGACAGAAGCCAGCCCCAGCCCACCTGGCCCGGCGCTGTGAGGACCGCCCTGCGCCCTGCCACACCAGTCTCTGAAGGGCCCTTGATTTTGGACAAAAAGCCACTCGGTGCGGCCAGCTGGTGCACCAGCAGGAGGTGGCAGCAGCTTCCCGGGCAGGACATGCGGGGGCTGCTTGCGGGGGAGGAGCCGGACGGACGGGAGCACGTCTGCGGGCGTCTGGGAGCGACAGGGTCTTCCCCGAGCCGCGGCGGAAGCCGGGGCTCCGGTGATGGGACACCCGTGCATTCTGCCCGGGGAGCCCCGTCCCTTCCCTGGGAAGGAGCGAGTGCCTTCCGGGGCCCTGCTCCTCCGCGGGGCCGGGGCGACTCCGAGGGCACAGGCATTTTGCGCGTTCTTGAAGCTGCCGTGCAAAAATCATCCATGAAAGTACGCAGTCAGCGCTGGCGTTGGGACCTGGAGCTGACAGTCCCCTGAGCAGAAAGGCAGGCAGGAGCGCGTGTGGCGGTGACGACATCCCAGTGGGTTCCCACCTTGGGTTCCCTGGTGCCCGAGTGTCCTTGAACCCGTGGGGGGTGCCCCCCCACCCCTCCCCACAGGGGAGAGATGAGACCCAGGGCTGGGGGTGTCGAGCTTGCCACAATGTCTCTGATCTTTCCAGAGAAGACGCGTTAAGATGTCGCTCGTGCCCTTGGGCGGTAGTTCTGACGTAGTGCCTTCCTTCCAATGGCTTCCTCTGCAGACGTCCCCAAGTTCCCTAAGGAGAAGATCGAGCCCCTGGAGGTGGAGGAGGGGGACTCGGTCGTGCTGCGCTGCAAGCCCCCCGCCGGCCTGCCCCCACTGCACATCTACTGGATGAACATCGGTGAGTCCCGCCCGCCCCCGCGCCGAGTGCCTGGCCCGGGAGACGCAGGGCCGCCACGGCCGCCCTGTCTGGGGGACTCAGCCCACCTGCAGTCTGCCCCGGGTTTGAAGCGTGCCCCCCCGCCCCGCCGTGTGTCTGTGGACGCGCTGGGAGCCACTCACCGTGTCCCTGCGTGGTGTGGCCCCACGGGGGAGAGCAGAGGCTGGTGATGCGCTTGTTTCCATGCAGAATGTGGTGGTCTGTGCCCAGACCACCCTCCCACCTCCGGGAGGGGGCCGCTCAGCGCGGGCTCGCCGGTCTGCTGCCAGCGGCACCGTGTTCCCGGTTCAGCCAGGCTCACCCCCCTCCCCCCGGCGTGCAGGGACCTGCAGGGAAGCTGGCGTTAGCCTTGCGGTTGGTTTTCCGGAGCGTTCGCTAGCTCTCGAGTTGGCGTCCCAGCATCCGGCAGAGCCCACGTCTGGGACGTGTCTTCCCAGCGTCTCTGAATGTTCTCTCTCCTGGGGCCGCGGGGAGAACGGGGACGTTGGTGCAGCGCTCGCAGGAAGCTCAGGAAGCGCCTCTCGGCTGCAGCCAGACAGCCGGGTGCCGTCGCCCCTGGGCGCTCTCGGCCGCGTCCAGGAAAGAGGGGTCCCTTTCTCAGAGACGGCATCGGGGAGACCCCTTTGAAGCATTGTCCCCCTAAGAAGGGAGCAGCGGTCACGAGGCCGTTGTCTGAGTCTGAGTCGGACCCGTGTTCCGACACGCCCGGTGCACCCCCGAGCAGACTCGGGGGCCCGGGGGCGGGGTGCATGTGCACATTCGGGTCCCGGGGAAGAGCGGGCTCCTGGGGGGCCTGTCGTCTTCTCATTCTTCCTGCTCACGCACGGCTCCCGTGCTGAGGCCGGAGAAGGAGAGAAGCCGTAAACGGAAGACGGGAAACAGTGAAGCACTGTGTCCCCCCCCACCCCTTTCAGTTTTCAGCTACGGGTTTGAGAGAAAGAGAGAGAGAGGGGGGAGAAGGAAGAGAGGAAGGAAGAGAGGAACACTGGTCTGTGGGCCCCCATGGTGGCGGTGCCTTGCTCACTGCTGACTCGTGTGTGTGTGTGTGTGTGTGTGTGTGTGTGCGCGCGCCCTGACCGGGGAGCGGACCCGCAGCCTCGGGGTGGGGGGGCCGGTGCTCAGAGCAGCCGAGACGCCCGGCCAGGCCGAGGGCCGCCGCCCCCCCCCCCCCCCACCCCTGACGACAGCCGCTCCCCCCCAGAGCTGGAGCACATCGAGCAGGACGAGCGGGTGCACATGAGCCAGGAGGGGGACCTGTACTTCGCCAACGTGGAGGAGAGGGACAGCCGCAGCGACTACTGCTGCTTCGCCGCCTTCCCCAGGCTGCGGACCATCGTGCAGAAGATGCCCATGAAGCTGACGGTCAGCAGCTGTGAGTACAGCCGGTGCCCCTTCCGCCGCGGCTGCCGGGCACACGCGTCGTGTCTGTGACCTCCTCCCTGCTGGGGCCGGCGGGAGCCGGGCCACGTTTTCCTCCACGTCCAGTTCAGCGGCAGAGACGCCGCCGCCCTGGTGCAAGACGCCGGCCCTCACAGCTCTGTGGGGCCCCCTTGCTCCCAGCCAGAAAACCAAACTCCCTTCTGAGCGCAGCTAGGGCACAATTCACTCCTGTGGAGACAGAGAGAGGAAGAGAAGGAGAAAGAGAAGGAGAGAAACTTCAGTGTGTGCCCCTCTCGTGCGCCCCCTACTGGGGACCTGGGCCGCAACGCCCGCATGTGCCCTGACTGGGAATCGAACCGGTGACCCTTTGGTTCGCAGGCCGGTGCTCCATCCGCTGAGCCACACCAGCCGGGGCCAAAGGAGCAGTATCACAATTTCTCTCACGCCAAGCTTTCCTTCTTTCCCAAGTAGACCGAGTCATTTGAATCGCTTCTCTCCCTCCTCGGGCCTGGGTGCCCGCGTGGGAGCACATCCCCATGGTGGGGGGCGGGGTGGAAGAACCACAGACTCGCAAGGTGAGGTGCTTGGTGCCACTGGGGCCGCTGTCGGCGTGGGCGCGCCCTTGTCCGCCTGGGCGGCGACTTTCTCACCGGTACACGAGACTCACCCCGCCAGGGCTTCCCTGCGGCAGGCAGCCGGGGCGGCCGCGGCTCCCTTCCCTGGAGGTGACCTCCGCACCCTCCGCACCGGGGCCCACCGTCTGCGGCGGTGGTGCGGGGCGGGGCTGCGTGCGAACACTCGTTCCCACGGCTTCCCTCGAGAGCACGTTCTAGCGAAGCCGGGTCACACCTCATCTTGTGACGTTTCCGGGACAGCACTGTGACTCCTCATTCTCTGTTGGTGTCCACATCCACCATTGTGTTTGTGAGTTTTTTTTTTCTTCCATTTTTTTCATTTCAGTAAAGCGTAACTCCTCGGGCCCATCCACAGAAACTGGTTCTGAGGGTAAGTGGACCGTGGGTAGTGTGCTGGCCTTGGTGCCGGCCGTGGGAGCTCACTGTCGTCTCCGAGTGTGGGTTTTCCCTCCGATACCGTCGTGCGTCTGTTAGGGTACCAGAGTTCACGTCAGGGGGGACCTCTCAGCATCCAGCCGTCTGTCACACCACCTTCCATATATGCAAAAGGGTGACGCTCACAAATGCACGACTGTGTAAAGACAACCACGTGTGCGTGCATAGTGTGGTTCACACGCACAGACACGCACCACCGCATGTAGACGTGCATCGTTTTAGCGGAGCGGTTATTCCGAGTCTCCCCGGGGGTCCCTCCTGGCCAGCGGACACCTGGCTGGCAGCTGTCGTGTGCAGAAAGGAAACCACGTTTGCGAAAGCGAAAAGGTTTTTCCCGCGGGGCTTCCCGGGACGGGTCACACGGGCCTGCCTGCCGCCAGGGGCCTGAGCATTTCCCAGCCTGTCTTGCCCGTGAGGTATTTTCTGTTTCTTCCTAAGCCGGGGGGGGGGACACTTTCGTCTGCACCAGAGCTAGTGTTCTGCGGACGTTGCCGGAGTAAGCCCGAGTGGTCCTCGGTGAGCTCGTTTCCGTAACTCCAGGGGCCACGTGTATGTGTGTGGCCGGTGGCCTCTACGTCACCGGGGCCAGTGGCCTAGTTCGAGCATCTCCTGCAGTGTCAGCGGGGCCAGGGGCGCCGCCTGGGGTCACCACAGTCTTTGATGTCCACAACTCCGATGTGGACATGACACCTTCACCGCACACCAGAGACACACCTGTTTTAGTGCTGCTCTTGCTGACACGTGAGCACACAGATAGGATTTATATTTGCGTTGGCACGGACATTCACGTAACTGATATGTAACGTGAACTCTCTGACTGCAACTGAACGGCGGTGTTGATAGCCGTCGTCGGAGGCACACCTGAGAGGAGGCTCCGGCTGGTGCCCCGCCAGCCCGGCCCCCCCCCAGCCCGGCCCCCCACGCTGAGGACAGTGTGGAAACACCGTCCAGAGGAGCGTGGAGCATGGGGGCCCCTCACTTGCCACTGTATTCGGAAAGCATTCCTGGGGAAGTTTCCTTAGATCACCCAAGGGACACTTCCCTGTGTGTGGTCAGCGAGGTCGCCACAGGCCTGTCCAGCTTGTGTCCCTCAGAGCCCGGAGACACCGGCGTCACACGAGGAGTGTGGCGAGTTCACGGGCGCCCAGTGTCCCCCACGGGCGTCCCGAGTGAGGGTCCCTCGGGCAGGCCCCCGAGGCTGCAGGGTAGCAGGGCCCTCGGCGGCACCCGGGCACGTCCAGCGAGAGACAAACACACACAGAGCCCGCGAGCGGGGCCGACAGGGCGGCCGTGAGGACGTGGAGTCACATACGGCCTTGGCTCGCGGAACGGCCTCCGCCACAGGACTGGTTGCCCCGAGTCCTCCCCTGCCCCTCAAGGCGTGGCGGTGACCGGCTTCCTCGGCCCCTCGCTTGCAGCCCCCCGAGCCTCAGGCCCAGAGGGAGCCCGTGTGTGTCCGCGGCCCCGTGTTCGGAGGAGGGGCGAGCCCGCGTCTCTGTGGGGGGTGCAGGGCCACCTGCGTTTCGGTGGCACGGGCACTGGGCCCTGGGCTGGAGGGAAACCGGAGACTTCTCTTCCGTTTAGCGAACTCGATCAAGCAGAGGGAGCCCAAGCTGCTGCTGCCGCCGGATGCCGAGAGGGGCCCCGAGCACCCGGTCACCGTCCTGCGCGGGGACACGCTGCTGCTGGAGTGCTTCGCCGAGGGCCTGTGAGTGGCCGCCCCCCCCCCCCGACCGTCCCCGCCACGGCGTGCGCAGGGAGACGCCTGTGCTGCACGCACGCACGGCCGACATCTCTGCCTCGCCCGCCCCCTCCCGGGGGGTCACCCCACCTCCGGGGCTGTGGCTTCCCCCTGACCCCCCCGGTTCAGCCAGGACAGAGCCTGGTTACAGTTCGGTCGCTCTGCCCGCCTGTGATGGCGACGTGAACAGAGGCGGCGAGGGCAGCGTCCCCCGAGCTGAGTCGCTGGGTGCCCTGCCCGGAGCCCGAGGCCGCAGCCACCTGCCCCCCTCCCCCCCCCGCCCCCCGTGCAGGCCAGGCCTGGGGCCTCTCCCCCGGGTGCCTGGTCTCCCTCCCACCGGCGGGCTGTAGTTCTCCCACAGCGCATACCCGCTACTCACACCTGCTGCTCACACCTGCTGCTCACACCTGATGCTCACACACACTCCCACTGCTCACACCTACTGCTCACACCTACTGCTCACACATACTCCCACTGTGCACACCCACTGCTCACACACACTCCTACTGCTAACACCTGCTGCTCACACCTGCTGCTCACACACACTGCTCACACCCGCTGCTCACACACACTCCCACTGTGCACGCCCACTGCTCACACCCACTGCTCACACCCGCTGCCCACACCTGCTGCCCACACACACACTCGCACTCTGCACACCCACTCACACTGCTCGCGCCCGGGTGCCTGCGCACTCCCGCTCCCACCGGGTGCGTGTCAGGTGGAAGGGACGCTGCAGCTCCCCTCCGCGGGCTGGCGGCCTGAGGGTGCCTGCCCGCCCCGCCCCTCTGCTTTGCGGAGTCGCAGGCGTAGGTGGGGGCACAGCGCCCCTGGCGGAGGCCGCCCTGCAGACAGAGGGGGAGAGCGACCCGGGCTGGGCAGGGGCCTGTGCAGAACCCGAGCTTTGCACCGAGTGTGTGTTCGCGCATCCACACGGGCTGAGCAAGACAGTTTTCTTCGGCCCTTCGGTGCTCAAACACTGTTCGTGAGCCTTCCTCAAATGAAATAGGAAAGAACAAAGAAAAAACTTGGCAAGGATGGAGCTGAACCTGCTTGCGGTAGTGTAGCTACATGCCCCTGGAGAAGTTACGTTGTACGGTCACTGATAGGTATAGCCACTCTTTCCCCCTCGTCCAGGGGGCGGGTTTTAGAGGATTAGACTGATTCTCAACGACTGGCAAAACCCAAACCAAACAGACAAAGCCCCTGCAGAGAGCGAACGCCAGCCCCGAGAAAGTGCCGGCTCCCGAAATCCCGGCGTGGGGGGGGGGGTGGCCGGGGGGGTGCAGAGCAGCCTGCGGCCTGGCACGCTGCCGCGTGGGCAGACGGGCGACCAGCCGGCCGGCCGCGGGCTCCGGGGAAGCACCTGTTCAGTGTCAGCTCAGGAAGCCCGCCCGCCTGCCCGCCCACCCGTCTGCCGCGTGCTCTCGGCAGGTCCACCAGCCGCGGTTCCGCTCTGAGGGCAGGACGCGCTCGCCCGCGGGGCGGGGGGGCTCAGGCGTGGGCGGGTGGGAAGTTCTCCTCGTGGCACCTGTAGCGGCCGTGGGCATCCCAGTGACTGTCCTGGCCATCGCCTGTCAGGGCCACCTGGGCCGATCGGCCGAACAACAGTAGGCAGTGCCGTTATGAACCGATCACTGACTGATTTGGCTACATGCCCGTAGTCCAAGAATACACTATCAGGGACGGGAAAGGGCCGGCCGGAGCCCAAGGAACACCACGGTTCTCGGTGACAGAAAGGGCACCCTGGGAGCCAAGGTCAGGTTCTGAGGCGCCACCTGCCCCCCCCCGGCCCCCCAGAGACCACCACGAGTTAACTTCTCGGAGCCTCGTGGGGAAAGGATTATAATAAGCCCCATCTTCAGAACCTGCTCAATACCTGTTCACGTTTTTGGATTTTTTTTTGTCGATAACAAAAAGAATATAGTGAGGGACAAAAAGCAGCATCGATCAAAGCAGCCAGAAGGGGTTCCTTCCCTCCGTGCTGTCGGCCAGGCCGCAGGGGGCAGAGGACAGGCCGCCGGTCCCGCTCTCGGCCCACGTGGCTCTCCCGTGACTTCTCCTTCGCGAGAGCCATCGGGCGCTGCTGCCTGCGTGTCTGGCTGCACCCCCACCCCCGTCCCCTTAGGGAGCAGGAGAGAGAGACCCGCCCCTCGCGGAGAGTGACAGCTCCTTGGCTCGGGTTGTTTCGTTTCTGCTTTTCCGCGGGTGTGTGTTTTGGCTGCGACATCTCGCCTTTCCCCGTCAGGACACGGGGGGTCCCCTCCTCCCGGGCCTGTCCGCCCGGCTCCTCCCCCCACCGGCTGGCCACCACTGGGCTCTCGGCTCCGAGCCCCACGCTGGAGAATCGGCTCCCGTGGGGGCAGAGGGGCCCCAGGGCCGCCGCCCCCGGCTGACAGCGGGTTCTCCGCCGCCCTGCCTTCCGGCCGCACACAGGGGAGGGGCGGTTACTTCCGGCCACCTCAGATCACCCCCAGGGAGGCCGCACACTGGAAACAAACCCCGGGGAGCTTCTGTGTGTCTGTCCTCCATCGGGCTGCCCCCGAGTGTCCCGCACGCACGCCCTGCGGACAGAAGAGGGAGGGTCTGGAGGGGGGTGCGGCCGAAGGAGGTGGCGATGGCGCAGACCTGAGCCGGCCCACGGCCACGGCGGCGGTGGGCAGGGCCGTGCCGGGACGCAGCAAAGCCACGTGATACAAGGTCCATCCCACAGGGTCCTTCCCGTTTTATTTTAAAAGATGTTTATGGTTTACTTATTGTTTCCCAGACCGACCCCGCAGATCGAGTGGGAGAAGATGGGCGGTGACTTGCCCAGAGGAAGGGAGACCAGAGAAGGCCACGGCAAGGTGCTGAAGGTAGAGAAGGTCTCCTACGAGGACCGGGGGCGCTACCGCTGCACGGCCACCAACCCCCTGGGGGCGGCCACGCACGACTTCCACGTCACGGTCGAAGGTACGCGCGCCGCCCACGCCGACCTGTGTCCCCCGCGTGACAGCTGCGTGGAGTCGCACGCGCACACGCAGTGCACCCACACTGCAGAGCACGCGTGAGAGCACGGGTGAGCTCTCCCCGCTCTGGCTGGCGAGCGGGCCCTGCGCGTCCCGCTGCCGAGGGTCTGTGAGCCACCCCGCAGAGCCGCGGAGGCGGGGACCGGTGACGAGGGAGACCGCACACGCGGGACCCAGCGCGGGGGTTTCCGGGCGTGTTCAGACAGCGGTTGGACCTGGTCCCCGCGTCAGTCAGCCCGTGAAGACGGACCCCCGTCGTGCGCGCCCGCAGCCCCGCACTGGGTCCTGTCACGAAAGAGGCGAGCTTCGCCACGGAAGGACGCATCGCCATGCAGGAGCAAAGTGGGGGCTGCGCTCCCGTCTGCCCTCAGCGTGCTGCGGCCTCAGGCCGCCGTCCACACCGCGGCGTCTGCCCCGGTGGAACGAGTGGGCAGACAAGGCGCTGTCTGGGCTCTTCCCCTGGGCACCTGTCTGTCCGTCCTCTGCTGCCCACAGCTGGGGGCAGGTGACCTGCACTGGGTGGGTCATGGGCAGTGACGCCACCTGCCTCTGGAAGGTGCAGATAAATGCAGAGGACACGGAGGCCCTCTCCCCGTGAACATATGCCTTCGGTCCACAGTGCTGCGGCGGCGGTTTTTGGGGCCGCAGAGGGGAGGGGGCGGAGGTCAGGGCCCCTTGTCCTCAGGGAGCTCGATGGGTGCGGACCGTGCCCCTGGGGCTGATCGCACCGAGGTCCCACACGAGGTGCAGTTGGCTGTACCAGCCACGTCCTGGGGTGATGCCTGGTTCGTCGCACTCTGCAGGCCGTGTGGTCTTCTTGGTGTGGAAGGGAACTGTCCCGGTCGGGGTTCCACTGGGGGACTGGCGCTCTGGGGCTTCCGTCCACATTCCGGTCAAGTTCACCTCTACAGCTCCCGTTTGCACAGGGAACTCCCGGGTGAAGGCCCCCTGTCTCAGTTAGTGGGAGGAATGAAGACTCAGACACACCGCCAACCCCGGCGAGCACTGCTGGGTCACACCCCTCCCGCAGGTGGAGCGTTGGAGGAACTGAAGGGGGGGGCAGGGGTGAGGGGGCGACACGTTCCGTGGGCAGCGACAGCAAAGCCAGACGGGAGGAAGCCCACTGTGCGCGCCGAGAGGGGCTGGTTCCCGGGACGTCCGCCCGGCAGTCGCAGAGGAGCTCGGACAGCAAGGGCTGGAGAGGGCACGGGGCCTGCATTTGTGGTCACCGTCCATGACCGCCGAGTGCGGCCAGGCCGGGCGCCGCCCCAGCACAAACACGGCCCGGGAGCCAGGCCCTCCGGTGGCGGGCTGCTCCGGCGACGAGTTGCTGACTCCTGGAAACCCTTCCAGATGGCTGGGGCCGCGCCGCCGAGCGGAATATTTTAACAATCTGGCCACGGCTTCTCGACTGCAGGGCCAGCTTTCAAACGAATTGCAAGGGTTGCAAAAAAATAAAAAAAAAGTCAAGGATGTAAAACCCATTATTCGGTCTGAAATGTGGCTGTAGGACTCCAAAGGAACACAGGTTTCCTGGGCAAATTGTCCCCGCTATTCACGGGGCAGCGATTAGCGCCATTGAGATGCAAATACTGTTTTTACTGGGAGCAGTTAATCCTTCCCCCCTAACGGGAAGGCGCTGACCGGGCCCGGGAGCCGCCCCTCCCCAGGCCCGCGAGGAGCGCACCGGCCCCACGGAGCCTGGGCCTTGTCCGCGGGAGGAGGCGGAGAACGCACAGCGGTCATCCATCACTCGGGCGCACCCGCGCGCTTCCATTCACTTCTCTCCGGCCTCCCCGGGCCTTCCCCTTTCCCCCCTTTTGTCTCCTGCTCGGAAACTCGCGCCGAAGCGCCGGGGTCCGGGAGGGGGGCCGCCGCGAGCGCCCAGCACCGAGCCCTTCTCAAAGGCCCATTGTGCCGCGGCCGCGCATGCGTCCTGCGGTGCTCGCGCCCTCCGCCGCCGCGCCCCCCCTGCGGCCCCGCACCGCCGAGCACAGCGCTAGCAGCCGCAGCCGCCGGCTCTGGGGGCCACTGCGTTTCCAGGGCCTGCCCCCTGCGGGAGCGGGACAGCAGGAGGGTCGCTGGGGGTTCGCAGCTCCTCTCCGCAGGCGTCCGAGGTTGTGGCTCTGCTTGTTTAGTGACAGAGCGGCAGCGGCTGTGTGCAGGAGTGCACGGCACACACGTGCACATGCACGGCCTCGCGCGTTCATTATACACACATGCGTCATGCCAATACAAGACGTACCCAAGTCGGTGGAGGACATCTCCGCGTGTATTTGAGCCAAACTGACGACAGCGGCCAGGAAGCGAACTCTCAGAGGACGTTTTTCCAGTAACCCTTTTCCCCTCCTTGGCTTTGAAACAGTGCTTAAATGACACTTTCCATTCTTCGTATCCACGTGCTTTAGAGACTTACGGTTTTTAACTAAAATGGAAATCCGAACGTCCCGGGGGCAGGGGGGGAATAAGCCAGCGGCACTGGACGGGAGTTAGTCCCTGCAGGGATTGTGCAGTGCTCTAGGAAATCAGATTGCTCAAGCCATTCACACTCTAGTCTAAATCTTCAGCTCGCTCCCGGCCGCCCGGCCGTGCTCTTCAGGTGACAGAACGTGGCCGAGGTGTCTGCGCTGGAGACAGGGTCTCATTCCGCCGCCCGGGGGCGCCCTTGGGGCGGCGGCACGGCTGCATCTGGCGCCGGGAGCTGCAGGTCGTGTCCGTGGTGTGTCTCTTCCTGCTGCGCTGGGCGGGCGGAGCGGAACCCTGGCTTTTAAAGGGCTTCCTGCGCCTTTCACGGAGAGCTCTGCGGGAGAGGACGCTCCTCAGGCTCTTTCCCAGATAAGCAGACACAGAAGTGAAGGAAGTGCTGAGCACTGTGGTTTTATTCAAAAACGTCTTTAACAGCAGCCGTCTTAAATCCCTGCTGCTGCACGCACGTGAGCGTGGCCAGCGCCAGACACACGTGCCCCTGCCCCCGCGTTTCCCGGCCCGGGGACAGACAGGTGCCCCTGCCGCTGAGCAGGGACCCCGGACGGCTGAGCACGCTGAATTTCCCATCCCTGCTCGGAGTCCAAGGGAGAACGCATGGACACACGCGTGTGCCCGCACGCACGCTCGCACCCACGCACACATTTGTGCATGCACTCGGGTGCGTGCACACTCTAACTACGCTAGCACGCATGCACACTCGCACAAGCGCACGGCCTTGCGGCACTCTCTGCACTCTGCCGGGAAGCCCTGCGTGTCCGCCACCTGCTGGAGCGTCTCGGAAGCGCAGGCCGTGACGTTCGCGGGCCTGGCAGCCCGGGCGACCCCCCTGACGGCCCCCTTTGCCTGTGTCCCCAGAGCCCCCGCGCTGGGTGAAGAAGCCCCAGAGCGGCGTGTACAGCACGGGGACCAGTGTCATCCTGCTGTGCGAGGCGGAAGGAGAGCCCAAGCCCACCATCCGGTGGCGAGTCAACGGCTTGCCCATCGAAGGTCAGTGCCCTTGCTGGGCGCGGGGCTGCGGGGGCGCGGCTGTCCGGGAGGGGAGGGGCTTTCCCGGGGGAGCGGGGCTCTCCGGGAGGGGCGTGGGCAGGTGTCTTCGTGGAGCAGGTCTGCGCAGGGAGCAGGGTCCGGGCTGACGGCAGTTGCAGGGCCCATAGCGCACCCAGCCTGGGCCTTGGAGGGCAGGCCCAGGCCCCCGCCACCCGGTGCCGGCCGCAGGTCCCGGGACTGGCCCACAGTCCCGGCGCTGAGCGAGGGTGGGCTGATGACCCAGGACCGGAGATCTCTGAGCTCCTAGAACTCCATCTCCTTTCTGAATCCCGTTCTACCGCATCCAAATCGCCACCGTAGGCCTAACTGTTACCGCGCGTTTTGTATCCGATGATATTCCTGACAAGCCCGGCGGGGTGCAGGGCCAGCAGCCCCCGGGAGCTGCTGAGTCCGGGCAGACGTTTCTCCCACGACGCGGCTCGCTCCCCGCCGGGGACGACGGGTGCTTCGCTCCGCGCCGACGGCGAGCCTGGCCTCCGGGGACCGGGCCGTCTGGGGGCAGCGGTCCCCGGCCGCTGGCGCCCCGGCCCAGACGCCGGCTCTGAGCGTGGGCGGCTGTGCTGCATCCCAGGCTTGAGGCCCTGGTCCCGCGTTCCTTCCGTGATCCCGTGTGGGCGCAGCCCCGGGGCGGAGGGCAGCCCTGGGGCGGAGGGCTCAGGGGCCGGGCTCTGTCTCAAGAGGTTGCCAGAGGCCGCAGCAGTCAAGGTGCGAAGGGCGGGGTCGGACATGGGGTCACGGCATCCGGAAGAGCTTGGCGGGAAGTGCAGGGAGGAGCTCCCCGCCTGCCCAGCCCCCAGACATGTGGTCAGTGGTCCTGCAGGGCCACCCTGGTTTCCCGTTGCTGCTGTGACCGGCGCCCCCAGGGTCTGTGAATGCACCCAGGTGCGTCCATCATCTGTCAGCCCTGCGGCCCAGCTGCCCTGGGCCAAGTCCAGGAGTCAGCGGTGCGGCACCCCTTTCTGGGGGGTCCTGGAGGGAGAGAACCCCCTTCCTGTGCCCTCACCTGCGGGAGGAGGCCCACTCCTGGGTCCTGGGTCCTGGGTCCTGGCTCCCTCCCTCCTTCTTCAGATCCTGCCACGCTGTGGCCTCTGCTCTGTGACTCGCCCCCGAGGTGCCCTCTCCCCTGGCCCATCACCGCCGGGAGAGGCGCCCTGACTCCCAGGAGCCTGGGACTTGCACTGGGCTGGCCTGGGTGACTGGACGACCCCAGACAGTCTCCCCATGCCACAGTCCTTCACCCGTGTGCCGTCTGTAAAGTCCCTTCAGCCGTGTTCAGTGACACGTTTGCATGTTGTCAGGATGCGAGTGTGGATGACCTCTGGGGCCCTGTCCTTCTGCCTCCTGCAGGGCCCTCCCGGGAGTAAGACGCACCCAGCGTCCATGTTCCCCAGGCACCCCGAAGTTCTGGCTGGCTGCCCCTCTGTGACAGCGGCCGTCTGTGTGCTGGGGACACGGTGCGCAGCCCACAGACAGGGCCCGGGCCCCACGGAGCCCCCAGTCCGGTGTAACCCGTTCCTCCCCCCGCTCTCGGAGGGGAAGAGCCGTACGAGGAAAACGTTCCACTCAGACGCGTAGCAGTCGGGTTCCTGCAACCCAGGACTTAGCATCAGCACTATTTCCTGTGACGGAGACACAGCGAGATGCACGAAAACAGGCTGATGGGCGACCTTGTAACGTCATTGAAACTGAAATCTCAGCATCTTTGCCCCTCACCCGACACCCCAGCCAAGGCGTTTTCCTCTGCGCAGCTGGTGTGCACTGTCACAGCCAGGGCCGCGGGCACGGTGCCAGACTCCAGGCCGGGCTGGGTCACCCATCCTTGCCGACACCGTCTGCTCGCTGACACGGCGGCCGTGTCAGAGCGGAGCCCGCGGGTTCCGAGACATCACCTGTGTCACGTCCACAGCTGTCTTTGGTCCCTAAGAAATGCACCGGGAGTGTCAAATGCTGCTGCGTCCAGAGCACATTCCCAGAATTGTGCTTGGGTCGGGGGGTGAGGTGGGATCGTTGCCACAGAGCGGGCAGCTGGGCCTGTTTTCTGAGCCCCTGGAGGAGGGCCAGTGAAATCTGAGAGCTGCGCCCCCAAGCGGTCGGACCGCGGACAGGACCCTGCAGGCGCGCTGCGCGTCAGAGGGACGGACGCAGGAGGGGGAGACAGGAACGGCCGCCAGGGGGTGCCAGCGGCCCTGTGCTGGGTGGACCTGCTCGGACCAGGGGCGGGGCCTCGGTTCAGAGTGGGGCTCGCCGCGGCCTCCGCGCTGGGCGTGGGGGTGCAGAAGCAGGGAGCTGAGGTGCTGGGGGCGTGGGGTATCCGCACCAACGTGCGGGACGCTGAGGCGGCAGAAGTACAGTCACAGTGGACGTTAGGAGATGCTAAGGAGTTCGACGCAGGGAACTACATGCGAGTCACCCTGAACTGCTCTCAAAATGTGAATCCCGTGGGACGCCTTCAGTCAACGCTCTTGAAATGTTTTGGGTCCTTTTCAAAAAAATGGTTTTAAATCGAACCGACGCCCGTGAACCTCCCGCAGAGAACCCGTTTGCGGGCGACGTGGTCTTCCCCGGGGAGGTGAGCTTCACCAACCTGCAGCCCAACCACTCCGCCGTGTACCAGTGCGAGGCCGCCAACGCGCACGGCACCATCCTGGCCACCGCCAACGTGGACGTGGTCGGTGAGCGCCCCGGGCAGGCCCCCCTCCCCGCCCCCCCCCCCCGTTCATCTCACGTTCAGGCCCCGGACCTGGCGCCCCACCCCGGCTTTCCCGGCGCGCGCTGCGTTCGGGCGCGCTGCTCGCTGCAGAGCAGCCGCGAGCGCTCGGCGGCTTTCTGTCCCCGCGACACGAACGTGGCTGCAGGAAGAGGGTGCTGATCTGCACGTGTTATTTCTCCCGCGATTTTCACACAGATATCCCTCCGCTGATACAAACCGACGACGGAGAAGCCTACGCCGCGGTGGTCGGGTCCAGCGTGTCCCTGCTCTGCGACTTCTTCGCCTCGCCGCAGGCGGTGGTGTCCTGGTAAGCGGGCACGCGCCCTGCCCCCCAGCCCCCCAGAGCAGTCAGCAGCGCGGGGCTTCCTGGGCCCCTCCGTCCGCCCCCCCAGGGCCGCCTGCTTCCGTCAGGCTGGGGCCACCCCGGGGGGGCGCGCCCACACGGGGAATGCGGAGAGCCGCTTCTGCCCGCACAGGGAAGCCGAGGACTGAAGAAGTTACGGAAACGGGCGTAAAGATAGAGCTGAGTGTCCCTCCGGGTGCGTCCAAGGTCGAGCCGTCCCCGGTGACTTGTTTCAGAGAACGTGGCAATGACTACCTGAGCCCGCGTCTCGTGCCAAACACGCGTGCAAAACTTCTCCAGCACGTGCAGACAGGCCCAGAGCGGTGGGCCTGGCGTGTTTTCAGCTTCAGGAGACACGCGTGGGGGTTCACGTGCTCCTCGGTCGTTCCCGCGGCTCTGAGGGGCGGGCACTCACGTGCGGGGGCGGAGCCTGTCTTCCTGTAACCTGCGGGGATGGCGCTCCCCGTGGAGTTTTACTGCGTTGGTTCTGGTTTTTAAACGCCCTCCGGAAGTCACTGAGGCCTTTAGAGGTCGAGCGATCCGCCCGCAGTGACGCAGCGGGTACGTGGGTGACCCGCGTCACCGCCGAGGGCCCGGCCTGAGGGGCGAGACCGCCCCTCGTGCTCCCGGTGGGGCCCAGGCTCCTCCGCCCCAGACCGGCCAGGATCCTCCACCCAGACCGGGTGTCCCTCCCCGGGGCCGACTTGCAGTGGTGAAACACCCGGGGGCTCGCTCTCTCCTTGGGGAGGGGGGCGTGCAAAGGCGGTGGCTGCCGGCGGGCTTCCCGGGCTCGGCCGAGTCAGGCTGTCTTTTCGACTCTTTTGGGCTTTACTTCGTAATGAGTAAATAAATAAGGACCCCCCCCCCATTTAAAATACTGTCATTCTTGATTACTGGGCTTGTTGGCACCCTGGGAAATCCCGCGGGGATGGCAGGAGTCCTGTGACATTTGAGCTCCGCGGCCGCCCACTGGGACTCGTCCAGGCTGTGGCCGCAAACGCCTGGCGGTGGGGTGAACGCAGGGGAAGCACCCGGGGCGCACAGGGGCCGGCAGAATCCACCAACGGGGCGGGACGGACCCGGGCCTGCGAGGTCTCCAGGGGCCCTGTTCCTCCGCAGCACATCAGGGGGTGCCGAGGGGTCGGGACCGCATTCAAGGCCTCCCTTTCCAGCGCAGTGCGCCCTGGCCGACCCGAGCGGAGGAGTCCGCACCCGTGAGCTGGGAGAGTCGCACAGATGCGCTCTGCACCCAGGCGCCCGCCACACTGCTGGCGGAGAGGCGCGGAGCCCAGGCCCCGGGCGCAGACCCTGGTCCTCCAGGTCCCCTCCGGTGGGGCAGAGCAGATGGTCCCCTGTGACCCGTGGCAGCATAGCAGAGGGCCGGCCAAGCCCCCGGAGGAGGGACATGGGTGCGTGGCCTCGGCGTGTGGCCCGCCCTCACGGCCCGTGTGGCCTCTCCGTCCGCAGGCTGAGGGTGGAGGAGCTCCGGCCCGTGGCGGGGCCGCGGCACCATGTCTACGACAACGGCACCCTGCGCATCAGCGGGGCCACTGAGGAGGACGCCGGCTCCTACACGTGCTGGGTGGAGAACGCCAAAGGCAAGACCGCGGTCACGGCCAGCCTGGACATCCGAGGTACGTTCACGCCGCCCTCGCTGTGCGCGACTTCTCCCTGTGGTCCGGTTCATCTTCGTTGTCCCCCTGAAGGCGGTGGGGGTGCGAGGCTGGCTCACACCCGTCCGCAGGTCTGCACAGCCCTGGACCACGTTCCGTCCAGACGGCCCCGCGGGGGCACAGGGCCTGCGGCGGTCTTCACGCAGAGGCTGCGAGCTGGGGGCGGGGGTGGGGCGAGGCGTGCTCCGGCTGACCGGGGGCATCCGGCCCGTCCTGTTCTGGTGTTTCCGTGACTCTGCTTTAGGTCAGTGACCCACTCAGCCCGCTGTCACGAGTTACCGACACTGAGCTAAACACGTCAGGAGTGACCTTAGAGGGCGCAGCTCCCTGAGACGGGCCGGCGGGCGGGGGGCTCGTCCTCGGTCTGAGCCGGAGGCAGCCCGGTGCTTCCTGTCTGCCCGAGTCCTGGGGCGCCGCGGAGCGTCCCGGGGCCTCAGCAATGTTCCGATTGTAAAATTGCCTGGGAAAACCAAAGAAGGGGAGGGTGTCACCCCACGCCTGGGGAGGACATGGCTTGGGGGCGTGTCACAGGGCACGCATCCGTTTGTCGCCTGTGCTCCCTGACACCTCGCGTGTCTCTCTCCCCCACCCCCCACGGCACACACTTCCTCCCTCCCTCCCTTCCTCCTCCTCCCGTTCGATTTCTTCTCCACGCCTCACCTGGGTTCCTGTGGCTGTTTCTTTCTCTGCCCTTGGTTGCCCAGCCCACACCCCCACGGGCCGCATTTTTACTTAAATGTCCTCTTACCGTGTCCCCTTCACTGTGTCTGTCTGCATTCTCACCGACCCATGCACTTTTATGAAATGCCCTTTCGAGGTGACGAAGCCGGACTACATGCATTACATGCAGGGGGCGCTAGTCAGCCAGGTTCAAAGTCCGAGAGGGTGGAGCCTGGACTTCCCAGGACCCTTCCTGCCCAGTGAGGCCCCCCCCACCGCCCCCAGCGCCGGCCCAGGGGGACCTCCCACCACAGCCTTCCAGGGAGACTGTCCAGGGCAGGAATGCCAGTCTGGTCTGGCCTGATGTCCACCTTACGTATGTGTCAGGGACGTGCAGGGGCCACACTCGTGCGGGGCTAGGGATGCCGGGCTTGCGCACAGAGGAGGTGCATCAAGGACGGGGCCGGACGGGAGGCGACGAAGCACAGTGGTTGCAGGCGTGAGCGTTGGTCTCCCGCAGGTTGGGGTTCGAGTCCTCGCTCAGCCACTCACTGGCAGGAAGCTCCGGTGCCAGCTACCCTCCGGTTATTTTCTCTGCAAAGCGGGCGTACCGGCGTTCACAGAGCCGTCGGGATTGTGGGACGTCACAGTGTGACCGTCTCAGCAGGGTCCCAATGAGCAGAGAAGGTGCCGTTGGGGAGCAGCTGTCACTGTCAAATGGCTTCTGACTTTGAACTTGGACTCAGGAGGAGGGTGTTCAATAACTCACCGCACGTTAATTCAGTCGGACAGTCTGCATTCCGGGCCTGGGCTTCCAAGTAACCAAAGTGTCTGCACTTCCTCGTAGTCAGTTCCGTAGGTGACGGCCAGGACAGGGCTGTGGGGGGCGGGGTCAGCTCCCGGGCCAGGTCCCGTCCCTCCCGTGTGGCCTTCGAGAGCAGGGTTCTGCGCTTGGAAACGGTCCGAAGGAAGCGGACACTGTCCAGGAAAGCTGCGGTGCCCGTGTTTGAGCCTCAGGGCGTGGTTCCCAGTGATTTACATGAAAGAAAGATCGTTAAAGCGTTTACCTGACATTTTAAATTTGCTCAGAAGAGTTCCGGATGTGTAGTGTAGTCTTGCTCACCCCTACCCAGCCTCCACGGGGACCAGTTCACGGCCCATGTCCTTGGCCTGCACCCGCACTCACTCCCCTTCTCCTGCACCTGTTTTCCTTTCTAACTCGAGTTCCCACGCGGTATCGTACCAGCTCCGGGGGCGGCACAGCGGCCAGACGGCCGTGCCCTTCGTAAGTCAGGTGCCCCCGGCGTTCCCAGCCCCCGCCCGGCACCGCCCGAGGCTGTCACCACGTCACTGGCTGCGTTCCCGGTGCGGTCCTTTGCTTTCCGTGACCGCTCCCCAACTGCCGTCTGTGCTTTTCCATCCCGTCACCTCTCCCCACTGACTGACTTCCCAACATCGCTCCCTCTAACTCCTTCAACGAGACAACCCACCAGCGTGCCCGGAGTGCCTGCTGTATACATGCATCAGTGCAGCAGGACAGGCCCAGGGGACCCAGGCCCCAGCCCCGGCGGGAGAAGCGAGGCCCTTTCTGTCCCCGAGAGGCGTCTGTTTGCTCGGCCTCCTGGAGCCCGGGAAGCGGGGGGCTCGCTGACTTTGGCGTTCACTTTGCACATGGGTTCACTCCGCACGTGGGCTTTGTCGGCCGCGCGGGCCCGGATGGACGAGAGCAGAAGTGACCCGTGGTGTTCCGAGGTGGCAGCGGCAGCACCGCTGAGATGGCGCTGTCCTGCCGGCCGCCGGGGCGGGTGGAACCGCGGATGCATATTCTGACCCGTGTGCTTGTTCCGTTAACGCAGAGGCCACCGCCGTCCGGGTCTCCCCCGAGAACCCGCGCGTGCACCGGTCACGCACGCTGGAGCTGCGCTGCGAGAGCCGCTGCGACCCGCACCTGGCGCCCAGTCTGACGCTGGCCTGGAGCAAAGACGGGGACGCGCTGCTGACCAACGGCACGGAGGACGGCAGGTGGGCGGCGCTGGTGGGCGGGGCTGGCCGCGGACAGGTGTGACGGCGAGCCTGCGCGGGGACGGGCCGGGCGCGGAGGGGCCTGAGGCAGCCCCCGAGGGCAGACGCGCCCTACCTCACCCCTGGCCCCCGTGTTCACCCGGTTTTCGTGACCGACCTTCTGTGTCACGCGGGCCGTCCCGTTCGCAGCGCACAGAGGTCGCTGCGGGTGCCCGAGGCTCGTTCCGGCCACAGGGTCACGGAACCGTGGGGATGAGCCCCAAGGGGCGGATCCCTGGAACTCTGGGCTCTCGGGACCCGGCCTCGGGGGCGCTGCCGGCGTGCGCAGACCTGGGCGGTTTTCCCAGCTGCCCCAGCCCCCGCCGCCCCACGGCCCGCTGCGCTGCCCCCGCCCGAGGGGACGGCGCCCTTCTCCCTTCGCCCCATCGCCCACCGAGTCGGTCTCGCTGGCAGGACCTGAGCCTGGTGCGGACCGGGCCCGCTGGACAGGCCGGTCCTGCTGGCCGGCGCTGGCCTGTTCCCGCCCAGTGCACGGGCGCAGCAGAAACACGGAGCGGGCGTGGGGAGGAGAGCAGGGGCAGGCGGGTGCTGAGTGGCCCCAGACGAGGTGAAGGGCGTTGGGGGGAAGGGGACACCCCCCCACCCCCCACCCCGGAATGCCCCTGCTGCATTGGGAAGCTCCAAGACGATACTCCCCCCTCCTGCGTGCGGCTTAGCTGGGGTTGGGGGCGGAGCCCTGCCGGGGGTCGGGGGCGGAGCCCTGCTGGAGTGGGGGCGGAGCCCTGCCGGGGTTGGGGGCGGAGCCCTGCCGGAGTCGGGGGCGGAGCTCTGCCGGGGGTCGGGGGCGGAGCCCTGCCGGGATTGGGGGCGGAGCCCTGCCGGGATCGGGGGCGGAGCTCTGCCAGGGCGCGGGGGCGGAGCCCTGCCGGGGCAGGCGGTGGGCGTGCAGCCCTTCACCCGGGAAGGCGGCCTGTTCAGACGTGCCGGCGTGTGCGGTGCCCCGGTCCGTGCCAGGTGGGCACAGGGATCGCGTGACCTGGAAGCGCGTTCACGTCGGAGCTCCCCCACGCGGACGTGGAGGGCAGAGCCCTAACTGGGAGTGCGGGAGTTGGGGGGAGGGCACGGGCAGCCCGAGCGGCCACTGGGGTGGGGACCGGGGGCCCCGCTGTCTCCCCTCACTGGTGGGACGTCGGGAGGCGGTGTCCACGTTCAGCCTTCTCCGCGGCTCGTGGGGGTCTCACAGCAAAACCCCGCGTTTCCAAGGGTTCTCTGTCCGCACGGATGGCGCCGTGTGTCTGAGCTAAGCAGCGCACCGCTGTGCGTGTACTTCAGACGTAAAGAGACTTGAAGAGTCACGCTAACAGCACACAGCGGTGGTCCAAGTTACGGTTCACACAAAAGCTGTTCACGTAGCGAGCTCCGTTGCAAACTCAGTTGCAAACTGGTCGGAACAGAGCGCGGGGCAGCCGCGCCCTGCGGGTGCCCTGCAGAGAGCGGGCTGGCACGCCCCCTGGCGTTCAGACATCACCTTGCAGTCTGCTTGGGCGTGGAGGGCGGCGAAGGGGAAGCTGGTCCAGACGGGGGAGGGGGGGGGGGCGTCCCACCCGTCGGGGCGCGCTGGCTCTGCAGGGCTGGGAGCGACCGCCTATCTCCGAGTCCTGGGTGTGGGCGTTGTCCAGGCCCGTGCCAGCTGTGGGAGGGCCGGCGCCCCTCTGGGGCACACCTGGGCACGGGGGCCGTCACTGAGCCCAGGGGTGGGCTTGGCCGTGAGAAGCAGAACAGAGCCGTTCCCTTCCACGGCCGTGCAGACACGTGCCTGCGTGAGTGACACTTCTATCCCGGCGTCCGGCCGCGCGGCGTCCCCCAGTGAAACGTGTGTGAGGCGAGGCTGGGTTTCCGCGGGGGAACACAGCTGTGACAGGGTCCCCTCCGTGGCGTGGGCCGTTTCCTCCTCGTCACACGCCCGCCCCGTCCCTGCAGGGTGGTCCTCGACGGGGCCCGGCTGACCCTCTCCAACGTCACGCCGGAGGACCAGGGCGTGTACGCCTGCACAGCCCGCACCACTCTGGACAGCGTGGCCGACAGAACCCACGTGACGGTCCTCGGTGAGCCGCCCCGCCCTCCTCCGCTGTCGGTCAAGTTCAGGTCACAGCTCTTTGAGCCCCTGATGCACATGTGTTACTGGTTTGAGCTTCTCAGCTAAGGAGCCACTCCACTTTCTCCCCCCTTGGAAGAAGCTAATGAATGCTAATTTCCTGTCCCTCCACGGGACCAGCGCCAGCCCACTGGCAGGCAGGTGGTGCTGCAGGCCAAGACGGCGGAGCCCTGGGCTGTGGGCCGCCCCTCTCGGTGGGCAGAGGAGGGGCTACTTGGGGGCTGGGCCTCATGGGCGTGCCATGACCCGGGGGCAGGGGCTGAGCCCCCAGGACTCCAGAAGGGTGCCCACCCTTCTGACAGGGCCGCAAGTCCTCTGCAAGGTGACGCCTGCCACTCAGTTCTCCAGTGACAACCCTGATTGGAACTCGGGCGCACCCTGACTACGCAGGCGGGCAGCTGCCCGCGTCCACCCGTGGGGGAAGCTCGGGGACCGCCTGCGGGCCCCCCCCCCCCCGCATCTCCCCTCCCTGAGTGCAGCTCCCCTCCCTGAGTGGTGCGCCGTCTGTGACCCGGCCCGGAGGGGACCTGGCCCAGGGAGGAGGCAGCTGGCCGTGGCCCCGGGTGAGGTCAGCACGCGAGGCCGCCGCCTGCACGTCTCACCCCTTGTCTGCCCCCAGACGTCCCGGACCCCCCGGAGAACCTGCGCCTGTCGGAGCGGCAGAACCGCAGCGTGCGGCTGGCGTGGGATGCAGGGGACGACCACAACAGCAACGTCACCGGTAGGGACGGGGGACAGGGCCTGCGGGCGGAGGCCTCCCTCCTCAAACGGCCTCCGAGACGTTCCGCGCCGTGTCCGCGTCCCCGGTAACGTGAGCACGCCCGCCCGCCCCGTCTCCCCCGCAGAGTACGTCGTGGAGTTCGAAGGAGACAGGGAGGCGCCCGGCAGGTGGGCGGCACTGACCACGGTCCGCGGGGAGGGGACCTCGGTCCTGCTCCGGCTGGCTCCCTACGTGAGGTACCGGTTCAGGGTCGTCGCCGTGAATGAGGTGGGCAGGAGCCGCCCCAGCAGGCCCTCCGACCACCATGAGACGCCGCCGGCAGGTGGGTCGCGGGCTGTCCCGCCCGGCATCCAGCCCGCGTGCTAGTCTTGCCCGTCCTCAACCCTGTCTTTGAAAAGAACCGGTCTAGGACGCCGGATCTCCCCGATGCAGCGCCCGAGATGCTGTGTGAATGAACAACGTCTTCAAGTCCTCTCAGCGTCCTTAAGAATTAGGCAGGTGCTGGGCCCACAGCAGGGATCAGCAGGCAGGGGCGGAGCGAACGTTCCTCGGAGTGACCTCTGGTGGCTGAAGGTCAGGTTGGAATCAGACAGAAAGTGAGTTCTGGCGAGAGAGAGAGAGAGAGAGAGAGAGAGAGAGAGTCAGGGGTCCACTTTCTGGGATAAACCTCGGACGCAGAGGAGGCAGCTTGGTGAATTTCCAGCATGTCGAGAGCGTCATTAATGTCGAGCACCCAGCTCATTTTTGGTCTCTCGGCCACTCCCTACACTCCCAGGGCACCCTCTTCTCTCGCACTGAGACCCCAAGGATGGCGGTGCTCAGGTGTGTGCGTGGCTGAGAGGGCCCGGTCGTGGGTGGGGCTGTGACAGGGCCCGTTCTCCCGGCTGAAGCCCATTCGCTGGATGCCGCTCCCTTCGGCTGAGAAAAAGCGAGCAGAAGTCTGAACCGAATCAGATCCGTGTGTGATCTGAATCTCAGTTGACCTTGGCCCTGACCTTCCTGCTCAGCCCGTTCCCACGAAACAGACGGGTCTCGGTGGGTGTGTCCGGGACACGGTGCCGGCCGCTCCCGGCTGCGGATGTGAGCCCCTGGCGTGTAGTCTCGTCCGTCGGCTGATGGGCAGGGACTCACGACCTGAATCCCTGATGACAACTGTGGTAGAGGAAGCGAAGCAGGTTCAGATGAAAACGCATCCTCTTCTGAAACACAGGACGATGGTTTTAAAAGTCACGTTTTAAATTGGAAGAGCAGGTTTAAAGCAGAGACAGGTGCGGGCGAACCATCTACCGTCGTCCGTGAGACTTCAGGAACACCCCTTCACTCGTGTAAATAGAACATTCTGGAGCTGCCTGACGGGAGGGGCTGGTGCGCCGGCTCGTCTTGTGGGGGTCGTTGCGCGGTGCACGCCTACGGTGTAAAACGTACGGCCGTAGTTGTGCACACGCTCCCCTGACACCGTTGCCCTTGCTCCTTACACTCGCACAGCGCTCCACGAGAATTGTGTCTCAGGGGCGCTGACACACTTCTTCTCGGGAACCGAACCCGACGGAAGTTAGTGCACGTGTCAGAGTTCCTGCAGCGTATTCTCGAGGCCGGGTCCGTGGGCTGATCTGCGTGTGGGCCACACGATGGGAAAAGTAACGTCGGTGCTTCTGATCTTCCAGCTCCGGACAAGAATCCGCAGAACATCAGGGTCCAAGCCTCTCAGCCCAAGGAAATGATTATAAAGTGGGAGGTGCGTATTCCCCCCTGTTTTTCTGTGTGTTTTTTCTCTCTCTTTCACATTCGTTTCCCAAGTGTGATGATAGGACAGTATCTTTAAGCAAAAGGGCGTTCGACCTTCCGTATGACACGGTTACACTTTATAGCCGCATTTCATTTGCACGTGTTGAAGTCACTGGGACGCCAGTGTTGTGAGATCCTCGAGGTTCACAGTGGCAGCAATGGAGAGGAGGCTCAGACTGGTTCAGTTGTGCTCCGTGGCGGGAGGTGTCGGATCCCGGGCACTTCCACAGCCAGTGTTCCGGGTTTTCTCCCGTTCGGCCAGCACTGAAAACCTTAACCTTGCCCTTCCGTTCGCTGTGCGGTCTGTTCAACGTGACGGACGCCCGAAGAATGGCTCCCAAGTAGCGGTCAGCACCGCCGGCAGCCCTGCCCTTCCGCACACGTACACCGAACCCCGGGGCCGGCCGGCTCAGGACAGGGCCGGCACCGTCTCAGCTCTGGTCAGCGACGGGGGCCCCGGCGGGCGGCCTGTCTCCCCGTCACCACACCAGCTGCACTTGGATGCGGGCGTCTTTGGGCCTGGGACACTCCCTGAGTCCCTGTTAACGGCTATGAAACAGGCTTTTCTCTTTAAATAAAAAAGGGGGGCCCCTGGCCCCCCGACCCCGTGCGAGGCCTACTGGGGTGTTCGCCGAGGCTCTGTGGGCCGTCGTCTGAAACCACACGCCAAGTGTTGCTGCCATCTCCTCGGGTTCACGCGCCAAGGAGGCCGGCGGCCGGGCCCGTCCGGTCTTTCTTCAAAGTGTTCCCGACGCGGCACGGTTCCTTTTCAGGTTTGCCAGAGGGCTCCAGCCAAGGCCAGCCGGAGCTCTCTGGCAAGTGTGCAAGCTGAGTAAGGCTCGCGTGCCCAGGGGCCGCGCTGGGGCCGAGGACAGTGCGGCTGCGGAGGGTAGGGAGGGACCGGAGTCACCGGGCCCTGGGGGAGTCTGTACCCCAGGGCAGTGAGACTTCCCCACGGACGCAGGTGTGACCCACGGCTGTGGGGCCTCCTGGGGTTTTGTTTTGCTTTGCTTTTTTTCTTTTTTTTTTTTTTTTTGTCTGTTCGCTCATGGAAGCATTCTCTTTGGAATAAATGTGGACTTGAAGTTATTTCTCTGGTACAACACTATGTTTTCAACGCCATTCCAAGCAGTGCCTCCGGTCAGCACTTTAGTAAATCAGACGGGGTCGAGAAACCGCAGATTCCGCAGGAGCAGAGCGTGTGTGACAACACTCTCGAGTCACTCACAGGGCCGGACACGGTCACCAGCTGTGGGAGTGAGCCCTGCGGTCTGGGACCGAAGTCTCCCTTCAGTGCGTTTTGCACAACTGATCCATTCAAAGGCACATTCCCATGTTTGCACAGTGAGCAGGGTGGTCTGGGTCACGGCGGTGCGTGGTGCCGAAAGTGTGGCTCCGTTAAAGACACGCACAGAAGTAACCACTGTCCCGTGCTGGAAGTGCCACCCCCAGACATCCCTGTGCAGCAAGCGAAGTGTGTTCTGGGGGAGGTTCGTAAAGCAACAGTAACAGAACAGCCGGGGGCTGGGACACGGTTCTGTTACTGACGGGGCTACCTCTTCTGCGTACTCAGGCATAAACCTGCACAGTCTCTAGAAATGGTGATTAATCTCTGCTTTTCTCTTGGGAAGAAGGTGCAGAAGGCTGGGGTCGGGGGAGGAGAGGGTTCTGGTGAAAGGCGAGGGGAAAGCCCACTCATGGCCACAGGACCTACAGCCACGGGACCCACGGCCACGTCCTCCCGGGGCCGGTGTGCGGCGGGGGAAAGGGGAGACGCAGGCTGGCGCCTGTGTGGAATGTGTCAGTAGATTCTTTCTCATGAAAAGCGAGACTTGACCCCAAGGGCGGCATCCAGGCATCGAAACAGCCGTTCTGAGGGGAGACGGGGTGCGGGATGGGCCGTCTCACTGAGGGAAGGACAGACAGGCTCAGCCTGTCCCCGGGGGAAGAGGGGACCAGCCCCCCACAAGAGGGGACCAGCCCCCGGAGAGGTGGCCCGCCCGTCCAGCCTCAGTGCCCCCCCGGCCCAGCGGCGAGTCCGTCTCTGACGCGTCCCCCCCCCCCCGCCCGCAGCCCCTGAAGCCCCTGGAGCAGAACGGCCCGGGCCTGGAGTACCGCGTGGCCTGGCGGCCCCAGGGCGCGCCGGCCGAGTGGCAGGAGGAGACGGTCCGGGAGCACAGCCTGCGGGTGATGACGCCGGCGGTGTACGCGCCCTACGACGTGCAGGTGCAAGCCGTCAACCGCCTGGGCGCCGGGCCCGAGCCGCAGCCCGTGACCCTGTACTCGGGAGAGGACTGTAAGTGACGCCGCAGCCCCGCGGGCTCGGGACCGTGGCCCTCGCATGGGTCGCGCCCCGTCCACGCTGTGTGCAGCTCCTGTGGCGCGTGGCACGGGTGCGCGCCCTGGGCCGTGGGTGGTGGGCCGTGCAGCGTGGGCCTCCTCCTGGGGGGCAGGCGCGGGACTCGGCCCCTGCAGGCGGGGTGGTGAGGAGGGTGAGGAGGGCGTGGGGGGCTTCCACGTCTTTCCGGATAAAGCGGGTTCTGTGCTGAGGCCGGAGGCCAGGCGCCTCCCTGCGGAGGGCGGGGCGGCGTGATGTCTGCGGTTCCCAATGGCGACGGCCATTCCATTGAAGCCCTCCTGACGCCTGCCCCCCCCCGGCCGCGCTGCCTGTCGGAGCACGTCCCACGGTGCGGGGCATGCCCCGGTGTCTGCACAGGAGCGGAGCCCACACGCGTGCACACATGCATGCACACTCACGCACGCGTGTGCACAGAGCGTCGAGGTGCTGGTGATGGGGTCACACCGTTCAATACCCGCACCGCACGCATCCTGCCGATGGCTCCTCGGGGCTGGGCTGGACCCCGCCCTCCGCCGCCGCCCGGGACCCGAGTGACGCTTCCGTCCAGACGAGAAGGCCGAGGCCGGGAAGCCGCCCGCTCCTTCCCCACCCGCTGGCTGCATTTTTCCACCCAAACTCGGCGGCGTGTTGGGAGGGTCCTGTGGGCCGGTGCGGCCGGGCGCTTGGGCAGCACCTGACGTGCAGCCGCAGTCAGCTGGCGTCTGCTGCTGGTCCCCTCGTTAGTTCACTAGCGTTCCCGATTTCGGTGACGGCGCCGGTTAAGTTCACGCGCCGCCAAAGCCGGCAGCCCCCAGAGAGTCGCCGGGCCCGCCGTGGAGGTTCAGTCCTCAGGGCGGAGGGGCCCCTTCTCCGAGAAACCCCCGTGGGCCGGGGCGCCCCTCGGGGGACCCGGCTCCACAGCGGTGCCTCTCCGAGGCCACGTGACCAGCCAGCCCCCGAAGAGGGCCGGGCCAGTGGTGCCCGGGAGCTGACCGCTGCCCTCTCCTGCCCCGCAGATCCCGACGCGGCCCCGGAGGTCCAGGGGGTGGAGGTCGTGAACAGCACGCTGGTCCGAGTCACCTGGTCCTCCGTGCCCAAGGACAGAGTGCACGGGCAGCTGAGGGGGTACCAGGTCTGCGCCCGGCTCCCCTCCCTCCCCCTGCGGCGGTGTCACGAGCACGCTCCCGGGCCCTGGCGGCGGGGCAGGGGGTGGTCAGGGGGTTGGCGCCTGGTCCCGTAGACCGAAAGGTTGCGGGTTCGATCCCTGGTCAGGGCGTGCATGGGGGTGACCAGTCAGTGTTTCTCTTTCACAGCCGTGTCTCTCCCCTGTCCCTTCTTCCTTCTCTAAAATCAACGATCGTATCTTTAAGGGAAGCTTTAGAAGCCTGAACACCTAGGAAAGGACTGCTTCCGGAGGCAGCCGGGAGGAGCCCCTGGCACCGTGGCCGGCGCGGTAACCGCCCCGCCTTCCTTGCAGATCACCTGGTGGAAGACCAGGAGCCTGCTGGACGGCCGGCCACTCCCCAGGGAGGCGCGCTCGCTGCGGCTCCCCGGCCCGAGGGGCTCCGGCATGCTGCCCGCGCTGGACGCCTTCAGCGAGTTCCGCCTCACCGTCCTGGCCTACAACTCCAAGGGCGCCGGGCCCGAGAGCGAGCCCTACACCTTCCAGACGCCGGAGGGAGGTGAGGGCCCCCCCCCCCGCCCCGTGCGGAGCAGGGCCGGCTGCGGGGAGGGCCCGGGCGGCCGTGTGGTCACCGTGAGTCGGCGTCTGGGCCCCCACAGAGAGCCACAGCCGCGGGGGCTTCGGGTGTTCGCCATGGAAACGGCCCCAGTGGGGAGCGCCTGCCCTCGGCCTTGTGTCTTCCAGTTCCCGAGCAGCCGGCGTTCCTGAAGGTCGTCAAGGTCGACAGAGACGCGGCCACGGTGGCCTGGGGGCTGCCCGAGAAGCTGAGCGGCCACCTGGTCGGCTTCCTGCTGCAGTACCAGACCAGTGCGTGGGGGCCGGGGTGGGGGGCCCGTGGGCACGTCCGGAGTGCTGGGCGAGGGCTTGCTCTGTGGGGGCCTCGGGGGGCGGCGCACGGCTGTCCGCGGGCCCGCCTTCCTGTGGTCTGGGCTCCGCGCCCCTGGCCGGAGGGGGAGCAGCCCCCTGCCTGTTTCATGGACAGTTTTCTGGGCACACAGCCGTGCCCACGTACATCTGTCTGTCCACAGCCGTGGCTCACTACAGAGTCCGAGGGCAGCAGTTACAGTAGAGGCCGTGTGGCCCCCAGGGTCGATAGATTCACAGTCCAGGGCTTTTCCGGAAGGTCTGCCCCCTCTGCTTTAGTGAAAGCAGCCCTGCAGGGGGCGCCAGAGACCGTGTTCACTGGTCACTTGCTGAGACCCTGAGCCAGTGGCCGGTGCAGATCCAGGCCAGTGGCCCCTTCCTGCGGGGCTGGGTCTCCCCACGCACGGCCGTGATTCGGCCTCGTGCAGTCAGCCAGAGCCCACAGCTGCGGGGGCGCCAGGCCGGCAGATCATGGGCACTGACGTGGGCAGGTGGGTAGCCTGAGTGCCCGGGACTGAGCCGGGCGGGCGCTGTGCTCTGTCCCTCAGTCAACGACACCGAGGAGATCGGGGAGCTGCACGCCGTCAACCTCACCGCTGCCGCCCCGCCCCGCTGGCGCCTGTCGGGCCTGAACTCCAGCACCAAGTACAAGCTCTACCTGCGGGCCTGCACGGCCCGGGGCTGCGGCAAGGCCGTCACGGAGGAGACCGCCACGCTGGGGGCCGGCGGTGAGTCCCCGGGGCGCGGGCGGGGTGCACGTTGGGGGTGACGCGACCTCAGTCTGTCCGGCCGCTGGACGCAGAGTTAGTTTCCCCCGTGTGCGAAGTGGTGGGTTTGCACGGCACGGCCGTCTAGGCTGGCCTCCGCAGGCACGGCCAGCAGCTGCGGTTCACCTCCCTGAGGTGGGGGCCGGCCCGCCACCCGGCCCCCATGTCGGCTCGTTTCCCCGCCCAGCGGCTGGCCCCGAGCATCCGGCGTGAAAATGGCCAACAAGTCCGCCTTCATCCACGCAGTCTGTCCAGTTTAGTCTCCGAGTTTTTCTCCGACTCAGAACCACGATCCTCCCCAGGACTTGTCTCCAGCAGGCACACTGGGGTGTATCTGCTGGGCGCTCCTTAGTGTCAGGGGCACGCGGGAAGAGAGACGAGAGAGGAGAGCGAGAGAGGGAGACTCATCGGAGGGCGGGGGGATGTGGGGGGGCCTCGTGGGAGCCCCCGGCTGACCGGCCGGAGGGCGCTTGCGGTGGGGAAGTGGGAGGTGGGGAGAGGGAGAGGGGCCTCTCCTCGGAGAGGGGCTGCAAGCCTTTCCTCTGGTCATCTCCTGGTCGTCACGCTCGGGCCCTCGGGCCGCACGGCCGAAGGGGGAGACGGCGGCGGGAGTGACTCGGGTGCTCTTCTGTCTGCTGGTTTGAATGAAACGCTTCGCTCTGGTTTCCAACAGCTCGCGCCACTTACTGTCCCCGCTAACGTTTCTGCCACCCGAGGCAGCCCTCGCCGCCTTCCCTCCCAGCGGCGCTGGGTCTCCATGGCTCTGCTCGGCTAATGCTAACGTAACCGGCCCCTGTGCGGCTTCCATCAGCCACGGGGCCCTTCCGGGACCAGAGACCCTGCCCCTGGGTTCCAGCCTAGCATGTAGCACGCGACACGGCTCCCCACTGAAAACAGCTCTGTAGCCCCTGCTGCTCCCCACACGTGGGGTAGCTCTGCCTTCCGTGTAGATCAGCGTGTCCTGGTTTCCATTCACTCCATTGAGTTCATTCCTAGTGATGTATCTAAGAAAGTATTTTAGGTGTTTTGTTGCAACATCATCCACTAAGAGTCTCTCTTAATTTCCTTTGACTCCCATTTTTATCGGCAACTATGACCTTTTCCTGGAACACGTCGGCATGCTTGCGTGTTTTGGAGAGGGCCACTTCCCAGAATTCTCCCCGACCTCCGCGGGGTCCTTCCCCTGCACCTGCCAGCCTGCCCTCGGGGCAGCCCAGGGGCCTGCGAATGCCCTGCACTGGACACGTGACCGTGCCCTGACCCACACCACTGTGCACGGGGTTGGGGGAGGGCCGAAAGAGTGGCCCGGGGTTTGGCGGGCCCTCGGTGGCCTTGCTCAGTCCTCCATAGGTTTATCCGAGTGACACAGGATGACAGTGCCCAGGGCTCTGACATCCGCGCCGGGCCCTGCACCCCGCCCCCCACGTGGCCGGGCCGACCTGCAGGCCGATCCACCCGCCTGCACGTCCCCTGGGGGGCGTGAGTGAGTCCCGTTCACCGCCCTTGCCCAGTGTCAGTGAGTTAAGAAGGAAAACCTGACACGCTGACGTGATTGATCTCCTGCCCACTCAGGGACTGTCTGAGGACACAGGGCCACCCGCGGCCCCGGTCATGGTACGGGTCGTGAGCAGGTCGCGGCCCTGCTCACGACCTCTGCGCTCTCGCTGTGTGCGTTCCTCAGGCAAAGGGACCGGGCCGACCTCAGCAGGAGTCAATGTCACTCAGCAGGGCCCCCCGCTAGAGGCCCCCCCTGCGCCCGGAGCCGAGCCCGTGGTGCGCCTGCTGACTAAGACCTGGGTGGATAACAATAGCATTTTCGAAGATGTGGTTGAGGCCAGAGGGAGAGGTGAGGAGTGGGGTCGCGTGGGGCAGCCCTAGCCGGTCCCCCGGTGTCCCGAGAGCACAGGGCGCGCTTGTCCCCCCTCCCCGCGTCACAGGCAACGACAGGCAGTGCGTTAGCCAGAGAAAAGCGGCCTCGGTCTGCTTCGGCACGGCGTTTCCAAAAATCCCAAGAAAACACCCGGCCCCGGCCCTCCCTCCTCCACTGCTTCTGTCGCCGTCGCCGCCTAGAACTGCCTCCTGCGCACTAACGCCCGCCAGTAACAAACGCTAAGCAGGAAAACCACCGCGCGCACCAGCACGCCCAGAGCGGCCACGGCGGCCTCCTGTAACCCCGGCGGCTTCCGCTTGCGCTTCTGTTGTGTGTGTTGAACTTGACCGCCTGCCCTGTCCTCTCTGGTTTCCGTTCTCAGACTCAGACGTGACCGGAGAGGCCCTTCCTCGGTCCCCGACGAGCGTTGGTCGGGGCTCCCCTCCCTGTCCTCGGGCCCCCCCCCCCCCCCGCTCCGGGGTCCCTCGCAGGAGGGCCCAATGCTGACGCCCGATTGCGTGTTTAGAGATGACGATTAGGCGTCCCCGAGGCCGGGTTCGCGAGCGCTCAGGGTGGTGTGTGCCTTCTCTGTGCGGCAGAGCACGCGGGCCTGTACGCGGACATCGCCACGCAGGGCTGGTTCATCGGGCTGATGTGCGCCGTGGCCGCCCTCACGCTCGTGCTGCTGACCGTCTGCTTCGTGAAGAGGAACCGGGGCGGGAAGTACTCAGGTAGCGCCCGCGCTCTGCCGGCAGCCCACCGTGCGTACCCAGCGAGCAGATGAGCTCAACGCCCACGTTTTGGTGAAACTGCACGGAAAGCACGGGCAGTGGCACAGCCCGCCGCCTCCCCGCGGAGACTGAGCCGTCCGTTGTGCACAGGTTTTCCGGGGCGAGCCTTTGGGGGCTCGGCCCGTCGCTGTGCGGCGCGGCCCTCCCCGAGTTCTAAGGCAGCCTCTTCCCACGATGCCCTTGGAGGGGATGGTGGTCTGCACCCCACACTTTGGGGCGGCTGGGGGACCCTGGCTCTGCGGTGCGCCCTGCAGGCGCAGGGCACTGCGTAAACGCTCCGCACGTTTAGTTTAGTGGGGGTCCGCGACGTGCGGGAACGGGGATCCCGGAGAGGGGGAGCCCCCCCCCCGGGAAACCCTCCTTTCCTGTGAGGGGTGACTGGCGGGCGGTAGCTCGGCCGGCAGGGACCCCGGCTCCTCGCGCCAGGGAGGGCGAGGCCCGCCGCCCCCAGGGAGGGCCCCGCGGCACGGCCGGCGTGTCCGTAGGTCGAGTGCGTGACTCCTCTCCCCTCCCTGCAGTGAAGGAGAAGGAAGACCTGCACCCGGACCCGGAGGTGCAGTCGGGGAAGGACGAGACCTTCGGCGACTACAGGTACACGCGAGGCCGCCCGCTGGCAAGGGGTCACAGCCCGGGGCCGTCACGGGGTGAGGTCGCCGCCCCGGCCCCCCAACCCCCAAGCCCTCAGATCGGTCAGCGCCTTCGTCATGCTCGTCCCTGACCCCGAGTGCCGCCCGGGAAGGTCCCCCCAGGAGACCGCTGTCCTGGGGGCTGCGTCCCAGCCCTGGGAGTGGCTCCTGGCCACCCACCACCGCCCAGCCCCCGCCAGAGCCGCCGCCCGGGTTTGTGTCGCTGTGACCCAGCGCCCCGTTCTGGGGCCAGTGACCGTCCCCGGCAGGATGGCTCATGTCACACTCCTGCTGGCTGTGTGTCCAGCTCACCTGGCTCTGGCGACGGTGGTCACTGCAGTGACTGGCCAGGGGGAGGGCACAGACGGTACTGCAGGGGACCCGGCCTGGGCACCGGCCGGCTGGCAGGGGCACAGGTCACCTCTGCACGTGCTTCCTGGTGACGGCGAGTCCCATGTGACGGGAGGGGGCAGAGCCCTCAGCCAGGCGTCCACGCTGCGGCCTGAGGGGCCACCACGTGCCACCTGTCACCCAGTGCTGGTTGCGTGCTTGTTACGTTTTTCCAAACTCCCCCCCTTTCCGGTTCTGTAGCGGTGTTTCATGTGGTCTCACTGCCACTGCACGGTGGGTGGTCTCACTGCCACTGCACGGTGGGACGAGGCCACACCGGGTCCCAGGCGCCTCACCCGCTCCGAGTGGCTTCTCCCAGGAGCAGAGCCCGGACCGTCAGCACGGGGCGCCTGCGGTGCTTATGGCCTGAAACAGCAGCCACCCCTTTTATCCAACAAACGGGAGGTTGTAGACTGTATTTAAGGAACCTCTCTGGTTATGAGGGGCAGAGTCTGGTTGAGGAACCGGAACAGGAGAGTGGTCTGGGGAGGGGCTGGCAACCCGGGCCCCGAGGGTCGGGAAGGCCGAGGGGGAGCCCAGAGGCTCCCTGTTGTGGGGACGGCAGGGGTGCTGGGAGGACGGGACACAGGTCTGGGTCACTCGGAGGGACGCGGATCGGTCGTGACTTTCGAGGCATGTGGGTGTGGAAGCGTCCCTCGGGGCTGGTTCCTCCGTCTCCGGGGTTGGCTGAACGCCCTGCACGCTCGGAGACGCGCGGCACCCCGCTGCTGCCGCCGCGAGCAGCTCCGGGGACCTTCCGCTGCCCACGTCTCTTGTCTTCCAGCGACAGTGACGAGAAGCCGCTCCGAGGCAGCCCCCGGTCCCTGCACCGGGACACGCAGGCCACGGAGAGCGCGGACAGCCTGGTGCAGTACGGGGACGGGGACCAGCGCCTGTTCAGCGAGGACGGGTCCTTCATCGGCGCCTACGCGGGCTCCAAGGAGAGGGGCTCCGCGGAGAGCAACGCCAGCTCCGCGGCCACCTTCCCGCTGCGGGCGTGACCGTCCCGCGGCCTCCCGCGCCCACCCACTGCGGGGCGGGGCGGGGCGGGGCGGGGCGCGTGTGTGCTGGGACGGACATGCACGGCCAGGAGCCCGGGGACGGCAGCGCCCTGCAGACACCCGGGGAAGAGCAGCGTTGCCGTGAGGAGGGAAGCACCCAGCACCGCAGGCCCGGGGCCCCTTGTCTGCCCCTCTCCGGGTGGGAAGGTGCAGAGGACACGGCCCTGAGTGCGGACCCAGCACCCCCGCATCCAGAGGCCCTTGGGGGGTGCTCCCCGCGTCCACAGGGCCGGGGCCACCGCCCGGGGCCTCTCAGAGCTGCCGAGGGACTCTGACAAGGGCGTGGAGAGACAGGTTATCTAAGTGTAAAGAGGCACGTGAATGTCTTGCCAGAACCCCGTGTGGACTGTGTACAAAACCTATTATTTAAGTTTTAGGACAGGTCTTCGGCAGACTCTCGGCTCCTGGTCATGGAGCTCTACCCGTCTGCCCCCCAGGGCGCCCACGCTCGAACGGACGTCTGGCTGCTTTGCTTTCGTCGTGAATCGCTTTCCCCGTCCGTGGGGGCGTCGGTGCCCGTCCGGTTTGTTCCGCTCTCGGACTAAACCCAGCTGCGGAGGGGGCGGCCGCCGGGGCCGCCGGACACAGCGCAGGCCGAGGTCTTCCGGCCCCCGGGGGCCCTGAGTGGGTCCACGCGGCTCCGCGTCCACAGGACGGCCGCCTCCTTTCCTGTCCGTGTGGGTGTCCATGCATCTGCTTCGTGAGTGCGTCGTGCACACGGTGTCCCTGCCCACACGGTGTAGAGTGGAGGCGGCTTCACGCTGAGGCCAGAGGGGCTGGAGAGCAGGCCGGCCTGTCCATCTGTCCGTCTGTCCAGGAGGGTCAGCAGGAAGTCGCCACTCGACTCCTCTCCGGAGCCACCCCCGGACACACGAGGCCCCAGACGGGAGACTTTGTCCGAAACGCTCGCCTTCTGTTGCTACATCGCTTCTTCCGACCGTCTCCGAGTCAGAGGCCACATGAGTACGGGGCGGGGGGGGGGATTGTTTCCGGATGTTTCCATAGCCTCTAAAACAAGTTGTGTGGCTGAGTGTGCTCCCGCCCGGCCCCCCAGAGAACACTGTTTACAGTAGAGGTTCCTGTGCGTATATGTTCGCCCCCCTCATGTTTCCCCCCCTCTCGGGGGGGCCTGTCCCCCCCTTCTCCTCCGGCAGCATCTGTGTGCACCCAGGGGGCGCCGCTCCCGGCACGCGGGCTGCCGGTCGCTCCGGAACTGTGCGTGGAAGCCCCTTTAGAAATAGCGTGGAGGACCCTGCATGCGCGTCGGTGAAACTCAGCGTCGACCTCTCCGTCTGTGGAAACAGGTCTTCGCCCCGCCACGAAACTCCGAGTGTTTACGCGAAACCCGTCCACAGATGTCACTTCCTTTCTTGGACTGCGGTCGGGGGCACCGCCCCTTGAGTCCTGGACTTGGGCCTCTGTGCCCACTCGGCCTCCTGTGGGCCAGCGTCGGGGCGTGTGCAATGGTTATCCGCGCAGGGACCGCGTGGACTGGCTGTCGGTTCAGACCTTCTGCCGCCCCGAACTCCGTGCCCGCCTGATGGCGGAGGAGCGGCTTTTCCGGGGGCAGCAGCATCGTGGGCCGGCTCCCCGCGAGCAGTTTCCAGTGCTCGGCCGCTGAGGAGGCCATGGCTGCGCCTGGCGGGGGGCGGCTGTGCAGGGGTTTTCGCTCCTGTTCTTCGTCGTCCCTCAAAAGGGGCCCGGAGGGGACCGTGCACGTTGGAAACAGCCTCGGGAAGAGCCCTGGCAGCAGGTTCACTGCCCGTCGAACACAAGTGACCACACGCTCCCTGGTCCCACCCCCAGGGCCCCCTCCTCCGTCTGGGTGGTGAGGGGGCCCCTGCCCGCCCATGTGGTCCAAGCACCCCAAACTCCCGGACGTGGGGAGCACCGCTGCGTCCCGTCCTCCCTTGTGCCCTTGGGGGCCCCTCTTAGCCGTCCCAGCCTGTGCGGCCTCTCCCCAGAGCTCCGGTGCAGGAGGGCCGGCCCCTTCCCCTGGTCTGTCATCAGCGCTGTGCAGACGCCGCCGGTTGGGTGTAGCCGAGGGCCGCCCCAGGTGGGGGATCCGGGTCCTCTCCCGGTTCCAGCGCCGACCCCGGGCGTCAGACCTCCGGCAGGTGGCCCGACCCCTTCGCTGCGAGTGGTCTCAGCGACGCCGTGCCAGCGACGTGCTCAGTCCCCTTCTCTTCGTCACAGGGTGTTTTTTATGGAGAAACATTGAAAATGATGTAAAAGCTGAGATGCCTTGTACCTTCATCCACACGCCGGCACCCCCACGCTGCGTCAGAAAGTCACCCCCACATACCACCGCGGTCCCCTGTGAGCACAGAAATATATTTTTGTAGAGAAACAAACCTCCAGGAAGCACGCAACCCTCCTGTTCCGCGGGCAGCGCGCTGGGCACCTGCCGCCAGCACTGCCCGACGAGGAGACGGCCAAGCAGGGTCTCTGCCACACGGACGCGCTCGTCACGGACTTTGCATGCGTGTTTGTAAGAGGGCGTGCGCTCGAGGGGTTTACTCTATCCGTGTGACGGCATCCGCTATTCCAGGTGTGCCCGTGTTTATAGCCGGTGTAAAAGCACAGTGCCGTTGTGCCGCAAGTCCCCAAAATAATATCTTGCCCTATTTTATACGCAAGGGAGATTTGAGCTAAAGAGAGACCGATGGTGAGAAACGTCGGTGTGTTGTTTTCTGAGCATGGAGAGCGAAGTTGCCAGTGGAGGCCCTCCCCGGATTATGTTCCCACGAGGGTACGTGGGCCATGGACACCGTTCCGGGCGGATCCCGCGGGGCCAGGGTCTCAGCTCGGCCGGCACACCCGCCCTCCCCGCGGCCCGGAGTGAGCCCAGTGGCTGGAGCCAGCTCGCTCCGCCCTGTCTCGGGGGCTGGAGGGCGCCCTCGCGGGGCGGGGGGGGGCCAGCGTGCCCGACCCACCGCTCCCTGGGGGCCGGGTCTGTGTTCCCAGTGGGACTTTGTCATTGACGTGTTTGTGCTGTGGGTGGCGCTGTGTTTTCCCGACGGATGCGTAAGGCTTCAGGATATTTTCATTATTCATGAGATCCGACTTTCCGAATAAAGGTTTGACTTCCCGGACCCACACGGCGTTTGTGTTCCTTTCCGTCCCGGGGAGAAGGATCAGAATTCACTTACCGACCGCATCTTCCCTCGCCCCTGATGCCGGAATATCGATCGGTGGGTGAGGCACAGATTGGTAAAGGACCAATGAGGTATAGATGAGGTATTTTTATTTCAAGGGCTGTGTTTCCAAGGGACAGTTTTAAACCAGTGTGAGCCCTGGCCGGCATAGTTCAGTGGATGGAGCGCGGGCTGTGAACCAAAGTGTCACAGGTTCGATTCCCAGCCAGGGCACAGGCCTGGGTTGTGGGACACGGCCCCCAGCAACTGCACATGGATGTTTCTCTCTCTTTCTCCCTCCCTTCCCTCTCTAAAAATACATAAATAAAATCTTTAAAAAAAGTCTACAAAATGTAACTTGCCAATAAATTCTATACTTCAGATTAAGGTAAAATTAAGGGGAGTGTGTATCCATCTGGCTGTTTTTAAAACAATGCAGAAAACCTGCTTTTCAAGGAAATGCCCAATAACCGTGCTCCCCCAAAAGACCGATGGGCGACAGGCACCCAGTCCGGCGCAGCAGACGGACAGTCTGTTGACAACTGGGACGTTAGGAGTGTTTCCCACGCGCTACCGCGTTGAACACAACCTTCTGTCCGTAGACCGAGGCCGAGGCCGAGGCCGAGGCCAGGGCGGCCGCGCACTTGGTGTGTGAGTGCAGGCAGCCTGCCCCGGAGACCGGAGCTGGAGCTGGCTGCCCAACCCCGTGCCCGGGGCCGAGGTCCCCACGGGTGTCCCCGAGACCCCACCTCCACCTTCTTGGGAGTGCCCAGGGAGGGCGCGCGTGAGGCTCAGGCCGACCCTGTCTGCACACGTCTCGGGGCTCAGATGTGTGGTCGCGGCATCGGCCGGGGGGGCAGCCGCTGTGGTCCGAGTCAGCAGCTAAGTGGCGGTGGTGCCCCCCCCGAAAAGGCAGGGGTGGGAGTGCACCGGTGAGCGGGGTGCGCTGGAGCTCTCCGACGGGGGGAGACGCAGCGTCCGACCCTGCTGGCCTCTGGGGCGCCCTGCAGACTCAGTCCGGGCCTCGTGGTGACTCTGGGGTCTCCCTCACGTGCCGGTCCACCCGAGGGTGTCGTCCTCTCGTGCAGACACGTGACCCCAGGGGGCTGTCGGCCCAGGGCTCTCCTCAGGCCGGGGCTTCTGCGGGTGACCTCCCGCTCGGCCTCTCCCCCCGGACGTCTGAAGGCCCCTCCAGGCCGGTGGTTCTTCCCGCCCAGGGGCAGTGCCCCCCTGGGTGCTGGCTGCTGCCTGGACGCCGCCTCCTTCCCCCCGGGCTCGGCCCATTGCCGGCGGCTGCTGCTGTGGCTGCCCGAGCGTCTCCTGGATCTGCGCACTGCTCTGCCTGCAACCGCGGTGGTGCCGTGCCCGCCGGCCCCGGTCCTCGGGCTGTGCTGCGGATTGGTGCCCCCCCCCCGCACGGGGCGGGCGACAGTCGGGGTGCAGGTCTGGCTGAGCTCTCCCCTCTCGGACCCCCCGGCGTGCCGTTCCCCCGCTCTCTCCGCACGCCAGAAATCTTCCGGCCCTCGGTGTCCCGCACGGCCGGACCCTGCCCAGCACCCGCACTTGCTGTTCACCCTTCCCGTCCCCCTCCCTGTCCCGCGCTGTCCCCGGTGCCTCTGGGGCCCCTCCTGCCACCCTGGGCCTCCTCCGGGCTGCGCCAACAACGGCCCTGGTGGGCAGCTCTGCCGCGACCACAACCGCTTGCAGGTGGACACGGGTGTAGAGTTCATGGGGCGCCTCTCTGTGGCTGACAGGCCCTCCCAGGGCCGTCCACACCCCCCAGGAAGCATGGAGGGGAGAGCACCCGAGGGAGTGGACACGCACCCGTGGGAGGAGGGGCCCGGCGCACAGATCCAGCCTTCTCTGTGCTCCCCTGTCCCCCCCCCTGCCCTGCCTCCTGCACAGGACGGTCCCTGGGTCGGAGCATCACCGACAGGTGCAGCGGCCAGTTCAGCGGAGCACCTTCTGCAGCCCCCTCGGTCCCCTGCCTCGCACACGCGTGTGTCAGGCCCGCACTCGCTGGTAAACCCTCGGCCGGCGCACTGATGGCTGCGGGCCCTGCTGTGCAGGAACCAGGCCAGGGCGCCGTCTTTAATCGGCCACAAGTGCTTGTCGGTTTCCTTCCTGTCCCGAGGTCCCTAAACCTCTCGTCGCTCCCGCACAGAGCCCCTGGTCTGCTTGAGCGCTCTGGGGCAGTGTGCGGGCACTTCCCCGGGAAGACGTGCAGACCGAGCCCGGGGCCGCGTCCTGGTGCGTCGGATGGAGGACCGGCCTCTCCTGTCGTCGCCCGTCGCTGCTGCGGGTGTTACTGTTACTGTTTTGAATCCTCACCCAAGGACGTTTCCCCATGGCTTTCAGAGAGAGAGGAGGACACAGGGGGGAGCCAGAGAGGGAGATCAGTTATCTGCTTGTGCATGCCCTGACCGGGGACTGAACCTGCAACCTGGGAATGTGCCCTGACTGGGAATCGAACCCAACACCCTTCGAGACCCTTCGAGACCCTTCGAGACCCTTCGGTCCATGGGACGGTGCCCAGCTCCCGGCTGGGCCACCGCCCCGGTTCTGCCCTCCTTGTGGCTGTGAGATCACCGCCGTCCCTCCCCAGGGGGCCCAGAGGGTCCCCAAGGGCAGGACGCACCTTCCTGCTCACCGCAAACCCCGGTCACCTCGCACGGCGCCCCCCTCTGACGCCCGCGTGCCCAGTGTCACATCGCGGAAGGGGCGCGGGCTCCGGGCGCGCGTGCCTGTGAGTGCCGGCCGCTCCCTCCTCGGGCGGAAGGGAGCCTCCGTCTGCCCCCGAGCGCCTGTCCGCTGTGTCCTCTGTCCTCGAGAGCGGCCCGGCATCGGGGACGCAGCAGGGACTGCTCCTCGTTGCTCTGCCTCGGGCCCTGTCGGCCCCGGCCCCGAGCTGGCTCTCAGACCCACTCCTGCCTCTCCAGCGGTGCCGCTGCCCCGCCCCCGCCCCCAAGCCCAAGGCAGCTGCCGCCCCCTCTCCCGTGGCGGGTCTTCCGGCCCCTCTCCGTCGACCACAGGCCCGGGAACTCCATCAAGTCCACCCTAGTTGTACTCAGGTTTCACAATGCCTGCGGCCACTGTCCCAGACTCCCACGCCCAGGACCCTGCGGGAGCCAGCCCCTCCCACCTTCCTGACCGCCCCCTCCCCCGCGCCCAGGGGGCCGCAGCCCTGCCCCAGGACACTGGCGATCGATCGCCCTTCTTCCTGCCCCGGCTGCCCTCCCCCCAAACCCTGTGTAAACCGGGTAAAGTTCTCTCTGCTGCCGAGAGGAGGGGACCGATGGTCCGCGCTAGTGTGGCGGCAGTACTGACCCTTGTTCTTCGCCACGGCGACCAGTCCCCTGTTAACTTACAGTCTCGCGTGGTTCCGGGAGGACAGCAAGGCTGTCTGCCCGGCCCACAGCCCGACACCCGGAGGGGCCAGGCAGGGCATAGACCCAAAGCCAAGGTCAGGTGTGCACAGGACTGGGGCGGGGCCACCACGTGGGAAACAATGTAACAAGTAACACCGAGGGAGAACACACCACTCATCCAAACCAGCGGGCCTCAGGCGTGCGCGTTTTACAAAATTCATGTTTACAACGTGCTGCATTTAATGTGGTTGGTCCTCGTTTCACAGTATATAAAACACCGAGTCCTTGTTTGTACCTCGGAAGCTAATGTAATGTTAGATGTTAGTTATACCGCAGTGTAAAACGCAAAACAGAGCCCTGGCTGGTGTGGCTCGGTGGATTGAGTGCTGGCTTGTGAACCAAAGGGTTGCTGGTTCGATTCCCAGTCAGGACACATGCCTGGGTTGCGGGCCAGGTGCCCAGTAGGGGGCGCATGAGAGGCAACCACACACTGATGTTTCTGTCCCTCTCTCCTTCCCTTCCCCTCTTTCTAGTAAATAAAATCTTAAAAAAAGAAAAAACGTACAGCCATCTGAAAAACACTGCACAGCAAGCTCATCACAGAAGAAAAAAACGGTCAAGGCTGATTCCAAGCCCTCTCTTCTGCTGTTGGGAAACGGTTTTTCACGTTTTGTAAAACAACTCAGTGGTTAATGCAGAAGTTCCATATTAGGATCAATACAAATTTTTGGTACGGGGGTCAGCTTCAGGCAGTTGCATACAAAGACATTACCTGTAATACAATGTGCATTTTAAAGATAGCATATTTAATTATGTATTTTACACATAATTCAATATTTGTTAGAATGATTAGAATGATTAAAAAGTGTGTAGTGTATGCTGGTAATTCCTTGGGAGAAGTGCTCACATTGTAACACAGTCCCTATGCAGAGCATCATAATTAACTGTGTCTTAAAATGAATTTAAAATCACCAAAACGTGTCTCTCTGAGGAAGTTAAACAGTGGCAGCATCTTCTAATTGTAACCGGTTTAATAAAAGGTGTAATTAAAAGACTGAACCACTAGGTGGGAGTGTTTCAAAGTGGTAACAGCTGTGGGGACCCACAGCACTCTGTGGTCAAGGCACCAAGTTTCAACGATTTCGGCGTGTTAGTTACTCAAACTCTTGCTTCACACTGGGGCCTCGCTGTAATCACTCCTGACGTCCATGAACTCAAGCTTTGTGGATCATACGGGCTTTTCTAACACTGAAGGGAGAGTGTTTTTCAGATCTGGACATCAGTGACAAAGTTATCTGTCGTGATACTTAGGGCGTGAAAATAATTACTTTCTTGGTTTAATCATTTTCTTTCCGATAGAAACAGATGAAGTAATTTCTTTTTTCAAAAGATTTTGTTTATTTATTTTTAGAGAGAGGGGAAGGGAGGGAGAAAGAGAGGGAGAGAAACGTCAAAGTGTGTGGTTGCCTCTCATGCGCCCCCTACTGGGGACCTGGCCTGCAACCAGGTGTATGCCCTGACTGGGAATCGAACCAGCGGCCGTTTGGTTCCCGAGCCGGCACTCCATCCACCGAGCCACATCACCCAGGGCTGATTTTTGAATTATTTACATTTTAGTCTATTGCTAACAAACAGACATTTCTTAGATCTTTCTTGAACACAGAACTGACCCTGGGGGTGCCAGCGCCCCTAAACACCGCAGTAGCACCGACACCACGGGCTGTTGCGAGGTGGAGGAGAGTGCGGATGGACAAGAACCGCAGCCACAGGCCAAGGGCTGACGTCACCTCACGGCTGTGATGAAACCCTTGTATAAACCTGTTAACTGAGCATTCCCTGGTGAAGGGGAAGGAGTGAAATAAACTCTTTGTCAAGAAAGGTCACTAGGGGAAGCCTGCGTTGACCTCCAGGGCAGGTAGACGATTCATTTCAAAATCCAGTTGAACGTGGACTTCAGCGCGTGAAAGATAAATCCGTGCACCTCGTTGGCCACGGGACCACACAGGTGGGCAGGCAGGAGCGCCCCCTGGTGGTCAGATGGGGCAGGCGTGCCGGGCTCCACCCAGTGGCCCGGGTTCTGCAGAGCTGGGCTCAGGCCCGGAAGGCGGACTTCTAACGGTTCCCCGGTGCTGCCGCCTCCGGCGCTCTGGGGAGGCGCCCCGGCACGACCGACCTCCCACGGAGCACAGATTTGCAATCGGCTAATGGCGCTCAGGGACGGCAGAACGAATTTCCCGTTAGTTCTCCAAATACCCTTTCCATAGAAGGAGCAGCTGACCCTCAGAACAAAAAGCAATTGCAGTTTTCCCTCCTGATTTATGGGCAAAAACTCACCACACAGGAATATCAGTGTTTCATGTTTTTTGACATCTAACATACCTAAGAATTTAAGTTATGGATTTTAATAAAATGGCTTAAAACTACTATCTGTGCCACAATGTATAGGAAACATTGTTTTTTTCCCCCTCACCTGAGGACATTTTTTTTCATTGATTTTAGAGCGAGAGGAAGACAGAGAGGAAGACGGGGTGGGGGGGGCATTGACTGGCTGTCCTCCTCCACACCCCGATCGGGGCCCCAGCCGTGAACTTTGGGTCTTCAGACGCGGCTCTAACCCCTGAGCCTCGCCGGCCAGAGTGGAAAACGTTCTTGGGTGGAAGCCATCAAGTTCTGAGCCTCACGAGCAGCCTCACACCCTCCTGCTCCAGAAGCAAAGCACCTCCAGCAGCTACTGCCACTTTGCAGGCCCTCCGGGGTCCTCACCCCTCGGGAAACGGCGGTGGCCCTCAGCCTTTCTCAGAACAGAGTCTGGAGTCGGCAGTTCTGTGGGCTGAGCTCTCGCTGTGCCCAGGGCTCTGCTGCGGAGTTTGTTTTTCTAAATATTTTATTTATTTATTTAAAAGAGTTTATTTATTTTTAGAGAGGGAAGGGAGGGAGAGAGAGAGAAACATCCATGTGCGGTTGCTGGGGGCCGTGGCCTGCAACCCAGGCATGTGCCCTGGCTGGGAGAACTGTTTTGAGACCAGAGGTTGAGCTTGACCATCAGTGTGATGGCCACCTACAGCAGCTGGCGAAGGTTCACTCATGTTTTATTCAACATGCACTTTGCATGTGGCCTTGGTTTGACCAGGGGGTGGGAGGACGGGGCCTGGAGGCTGCTGACGCTTCCAGCCCTGGACATACAGACACCACCATGCCGTATCTGCTACGTGGAGGGTGCCGTGGCAGCCCTTCCGTGTCATCTCCCCTCCTCCCGCGGCCCGCGAGCGTGGCCCTGGTCCTCCGTAGCCTGTGCTCCTCTTGGCCGGTCCTGCCGGAGAACCAGCCTCCCGGACGTGGCTGACAGGCAGCTTCCAGTGATCGGCCCCTCTGTGGGTCCGTCCCCGCGTCATGCAGACCGCGCTGTCCCAGGGCCGGGGAGACGGCCTGGGGCCACAGCCTGGGGCCACGGCCCGGGGCCAGCCCCGCCCTCTGCAGCCCCGCGCCACGGGCTCTTGCAGTGTCGGAGTTCTCCCTGGGCCCTCGGACTGCTGCAGCACGGTGCTGTGGCTGGAGGCCCGGTCCCCGCGGCCCTGCCTGCCCCTCCCACAGGGGCGGGGCCTCCACTGCGGCCCGAGGTCCCGCCTGCTCTCTGTGTCCTCACCCTCACACACGTCCCCCCCTTAGGTCCTGCTCGCTCACCCGTCTCCGAGTGCTTCTCAGGGGACCCACGCAGACGCAACCACGCCCTTCCCACAGGTGAGAAAACCGGCTCGCAGAGGGCTCGTGCCTTTGCCCAGGTTGAGTGTGTTTCCCAGTGAAAGGGAAGAGACAGAGTCAGACGTGCGTCTCTCCGACGTGAGACCCCATGCGGTCTCCCTCACGCAGCGTGCTCTGCAGGGCACATGCAGGTTCCACGAGAGTTCGGTGTGGGAGACACTTAGGAAAGCATATGGTCTGTAAAAAGTCTTGTGTGCACCCCGGCTGGTGTGGCTCAGGGGACTGAGTGCCGGCCTGCAAACCACAGGGTCATGGGTTCGATTCCCAGTCAGGGCACAGGCCTGGGTTGCGGGCCAGGTCCGCAGTAGGGGGCGCACAGGTGGCAACCACACATCAATGTTTCTCTTTCTCTTTGTCCCTCCCCCTCTCTAAAAATAAATAAAAAATTAAAAAAATGTCTTATAGACTATACTTTATATACTGTGAGAAATTTGGAAGCAGCCCAGCCCAGCCACCCCACCATGTCTTCCCGGTGCACAGTGGGACCACATCTTCCTGGCACACAGTGGGAGGGGCCGCTGTCCTGCCCCACCTGCCCCCCACACCGCGGCGAGGAGCCACGTGCTTCTGCTTACGGGGACGTGGGGGGTGTTTCTGGTCTCTGCCACGGGAGCCGGCCTTGCAACTCTCCTTGGACACAGGGACATTTGCGAGCACTGTGCAGACGGGGCCTTGAACCAGCACCTGCCCCTGGGGGACGGCCTTTGCGGCTCTGGAAACTGCTCCACCTCCCGGAGACACATCCGGGGGGCCCGCTGGAGGGGCAGCAGTGTGTGGGATGCAGCAAGGCTGTCAACGCTAAGGATGTCCCCTGGACCACGACCTCCCTGGACCAACTGCCCGGCTGACCTGGCTGCTCACTGCACAGAAGGCTGAGAGAGAGTAGGGGAGACCGGGAGGGAAAGGGCCCCCCTGAGCCAGCAGGGGCCGCACTCGGACCCTCGGGAGCTCGGGAGGCGGTGTTGTGTGAAGGCACCCAGCTTCGGAGAAGCCGGTCGTGTAGCGGATTCTAACTGGCAGCCACCACAGCTGCTGCAGGCGGGTGTCTGCCGTGGGCGCTGCTGACGGTCACTCAGGAGCGATGCCTCCTCTTTCCGGAGATCGCTGCCCGCCTTCCCACCCGCCTCCCCCCATGCCCGCCCGTGAGGCCGATTGGCACGAGCCCGCCGTGGGATACGCTTTGTTGGCCAGAGCCTGGGCAGCAGAGGTCATGGCGCCATCCGGGAGTTCCACTGGACGGACGCCGGCAGAAATGTACTGCTTCCCGATTTGGATGTGTTTGTGACAAGGAGATGCTCAAGCTCTGGGAACTGCTGGATGGAGGGTGTGGGGTGGGCGTGGGGACCCTCACAGAGAAGGGGCCGTGGGCCGTGGGGTCCACCGGCCCTCAGACGCCCACTCAGGACGTCCCTTTGCGTGAAAAATGGACCTCCCTCTGGCGAAGACACAGAAGGGAGGGTTCTCTCTGTGACTTGTAGCTGATGGCCCACCGTTTGGCAAAGCGGCGAGATGTGTGTGAGCTCTAAAGAAACTCGGCACAAACTTCTGAGACGCGCCCATGAGTATTCAGGGCGGGCGATGCAGCCGCACCACGAAAAAACCCGCTTCTCAGGAGTGTCTGTTCCCTTCCGCCCCCTCCTCGCCTCCAAACCCACACGAGGCTCCTCGGACACGCCGAGCCAGGAAAGCAGCGCTTTGGTTTCACACCAAGAAAACGCTCTGCCGTTCCCCAGGCGCCGCCGACGCCAGCGTGTTCACACCTCCCGCCTCCTGCGGCAGGCGCGGGGGGGAAAGCGTGTTCTCTTCCAGCGTGCTCTGTGTTCGCCGCCCCCAATTAGCACGCGAACTTCTGTTTTATTTATGAGACACTTAAATGTCCCTGCCCCAGCACGCAGCACGGCCCCTCCTGAGCGACCGCGGCCCCTGTCACTCCTCAACGGTGCGTTTGTGGAAAGGCCGGCGAGGCCAGCAAGCCCACTCGGCAGACGGCACTTGGAGGGTCCGCCCTCGAAAACACGTTCAAGTCCACCAACTTCTCGTTTTCTTGGGGCTCGACCCCGTGCCCTGAAGGTGCCACTTGTCACTTACGGGTGCGGTTGCTGAGCCTTCCTCCAGGTCACGACGGGGACGCTGCGCTCTGGCTGAGGCCGCCGCCACTTGGTTCCCGTTGCGAGCACGGACGGAGAACGCTCTGGCAGGTCTGGAGGCCCTGCCGCCCCCACACGGGGACAGCCGGCGTGCCCAACGCGGGCGCCGTGGTGACACTCTCCAGACGCCACGAGCCTCGGGCGCCCCAGGCAACGCTCTCAGCAGCGGATCACGCCTGGAGTGAGGGTCCTTGTGCTTCTTCACGAATCACAGTCGCTGACCTGGCTCCCGGGGTCAGCACTCAAACTAAACCCGCACCTCGAGGAGCACGGAAGCAAGCTTGGAAGGTTCTCCAAGGAGCCCATGACCGTGGATTTATGGGGTAAAAAACGCTCTTCTTCACACACAGTGCCCAGCCGTGGGCGGGCCCCCATGTGGCTGCTCTGGAGAAAAGTCCGCCCTGCTAGAAGCACCCCCCGCCCCCACCCAAGTAACTACTTCCGGTTTGCTCCCTTGCAAGCAGAACCGTCACCCAGATGGTTCCCCACCCTGGCGGGCGTGTCCACCTGCACGCAGCCAGTGACAGGGCCAGGGGGTCAGCAGGTGGCAGGGGGCCGGGGGTCGAGCCCCGGAGCTGGGGCTCCCTGCGTAGCACGTTCCTGTGTTTCTCTGCACATGAGGCACACAGTCAGTCTCTTTCCGAGCGTTTGGCACAGACAGCGCCGCCGACCAGCGTGCATTTCTCGAAACTTCCCAGGGGCGGCTCCTCGGGCCGTCAGAACCGGGACGACGAGATGCAGGCTGTCCTGTGGACGGTGCTCTGCGTCGCGGGCCCAGTGCGGGGGCCTGGGGGGTTCTCTCCAGCCGGAGCTCATCCTCTGCGCAAGTCTGCCCGTGACCCCCACACACCGACCCCACTCCATAGCTGCCTTCCTCAGGGCTTGGCAGGACCCTGGCCCGTCTCGCAGCGTCGGGCGTGAATGATTCATTTCAGGGGCGTGCTGACTCCCAGAGGCCTGGATTACGGCTCCGGAAGAAATGTTCAGGGTTCTCCCAGGTAACCCCGGGGAGAGCTCTGGGTGCCGAGGGTCCTGGCGCTCAGCGGGGCTGACTGCTCTGAGCACGTGGGCTGGAAGCCCCGCCCACAGAGGCGGGTCAGCCTCCATCCCTCCGCCTGGGTCAGCCTGGGTCAGCCTGGGACCGCCCCGTTTGACCCCTGACTCCGCTCTGGACACCGTGGTCCTGCTGGGGCCCAACCCGGGGGGTTCAAAGACCCTCAGACCCAGAGCCTTGGCTCTCGGAACCCGATTTCAGGAGACTGTCGCCTCCCTGCCCCCTCCGCCCGCAGGCCTCTGCCGCCGGGCGGGTCCCAGCTCGCCCGCAGCCCCCTCCACGGACGGCGTCTTCCTAGCTCCCCGGGAGGACCGAAGGCCGAGACGCTGCGGTCTGCTCATCCGCAGTCACGCTCCGCCCCCATCTGTCAGTGCGGCTGGGAGACAGCCGGGTCCCCGGGTCCACGAATGTCACTCCGCACGGACGGGACAATCTGCCGCAGAAATTTGAATGGCATCTCCACACGTGCTCCGTGTCTAGGCCGCGGGCCTTGCGTGTGCGTCACAGGGCCCCACACGGGATTGGGCTGGATATCTTGCTTTTTCTTTTTTCTTTTTCCCTTTCGCCCTCCAGGTGATGCCCCTTCTTCGGCTGCTCCGTGCGTCTTGGGGCTCGCCGGAGAGGGTTGCACCAGCAGGCACCCTCACGCCACCCCAGCCTCCCACTGGGCGCAGCCCCGGAGGGAGTCAGCTGCAGCTGGTCTGGAGGGAGACAGAGGGAGCCGGTGTCGATTCTCCCGGTTCCTCTCCGGGCAGCCACGAGCAGCACGCACCTGCTCTGCTTCTCCGCTTTGGTGACCCGCACCTGCCCTCTCCCCTCCAGGGTGTCTGCTGCAGCTGGGGATTCCAGCTGCAAGGCAGACCATCCCAGATAGGGACTGACGACCCCAGTGGTTCATTCGCCACCTCATTCTGCAGGTTCTGCAGGGCTGGGTGTTTCCAAGGGGCACCCATGGGTCTGGTTCTGTGGGTGTAGGAGCATGTAGAACAGGGGCCCCCAGAGGGAGTGAGTCCCTGTCCCCCTGCAGCCTCCCCCCCCCCCGGGGGCCCCTCTGGGTGGGGCTACCTGAGCACCCAGTAAACAGGGACCCGGCTGTGCAGAGCTCCAGCTCCAGGTTCGTACAGCCCAGCGGGGAGGGGTGCGTCTGGGCCACACTCCCTCCCCACAGAAGTTGGCATCTGCCGTGGTGTCTGCCGATGTGCACGGCGACCCCAAGCCCAGGGACTCACCAAACACCCCGACACTGAGTCCATCCATTCCCGAGGGGCAGAGGCCCAGGTCCACCCAGCTCCCCGGGCAGAATCTCCCCCTAGCTCGAGCTCGTGGGTGTTGGCGGCTGCGGGTCCCCCCTGTCCCCGCTGATGTCCGAATGGAGTGATCCGTACCCTGGGGAAGTGTCTCTGTGCTGCCGCCTCTGACTTTGCCTTGACCTCCCTGTAGATCCAGGTAACGGCCTGACCAATGCCCTCATTACCCACTGGGCTGGAGAGGTGACCCCAGCTCCCCCGTGACACGCTTGCTCCTGGGAGTGGACTCCCAAGTCAAGAAGAGACAAGGGGGAAGGGTCGGGGGGGACCGTGACAGATGGGCCACGTCCCGCCGCCCCCCCCAGCGGCCCCCCGCCCTCTCTCCCGGAGAACACCTGCACAGGTGCGGGTGCTCACGGCTCCCCCTCACACCCCCAAGCACCGAGCGGGGGCGCCAGGCGGGGCTTCTCTGCTTGTCTCCGCGGGACACGAGCTGCCGACCGGGGAACCGGAGCCGTGACAGCCAGACGTCTCCCTCGGAGGGTGTCACCCTGTCCGGTCCCCAGTCTCCCGGAGTCCACAGCACCTCGATGCGGAACTCTTTAATTAGGGCCGTCCGCTCTGCGGTGAACGACGGGAACCGTTTCCCCGCAGGTTCCAGCGGCGCGAGTCCGGCGGTCGGCCATCGCTGGGGAGGAGGTGTCTGCACGCCCGGGCAGGGAACCCGCGTGACAGTTACTGCGCAGCAGAGGTGGCAGTGCCCCGGCCCCTGCTCCTCTGTGTGTGGCTCCGCGTGTCCTGTCACCGCCCGCCCCCGCGCCCCCCGTCGTTTACCCACGCGGTCCGTTTCTGGGATCGGGGAAACGGCTCGGGACCTTCCGAGGAGCGTTCCTGGTCCGCCCGGGCGGCCCTCACACCTCACAGGGCGCCTCGGCCTTTCATAGACCTCACGCATTCTGGGGGGGCTGTGCGAGAAGCGGCTCGTTTGCACACTGAATCAGGGGTGACGGACCACACCGGTACCGGCCCGATAGGGCTGTCGGGCCGAGACCGAGGTTTGTGTGACACCCGAGGTGGTTTCCCGTGAGCAGCCCGTCGGGGGCTGAACGGTTCGAGATGGGAGGCGGCCGGCAGCCGGGGTTTGGCTGTGCCGCGGACTCTGCGGCTCAGAAGCAACCGGGCTGTCTCTCACGGCCCTGGAGGCCGGGTGTCTGGGGGTCTGAGGTGAGGGCACCAGCCGGTGGGGCTCAGGGGGGACCCCGTCCGGAGGCAGGCGGTCATCCCGCTGCTGTGGCTGTGGGAGAGCAGCCGCTGGGAGCCCTCTGGCCCCTTCTCCGCAGGGCCCCGCCCTGGTGACCGGCTCCTTCCCATGGCCCCACCTGCAAACGCCTCGGTCTCGGGGCTGGGCTGCAACAGCTGGGCCCGGGGGGCGCACCCTCGGGTCCCAACGGGGTCCCCTAAGGGCACCCCGGGGTGTCCACGCCCTGCCCGGGGTGCTGACTTCCTTGGTGGGCTTTCACTCTCGTCCGCAACCAACCTTCCGTTCTGCCAGACTCACAGAGACGAGACGTGGTGGAGACGGAGAAATGGCGGTAACTGAGCACCCACTACGCGCCAGCCTGTACAGACTGGCCCTTTCCAAGCGTCAGCTCAGGGGATTCCCGCGTGGTCTGACTGCGCGGATGGCATGGTTCCCCTTCCACGCATGAGAAACACACGTGAAACTCACCGGAGGGAGCGCCTAGAAGGACCGAGGGGCCGGATCAGTCGGGTCAGTCGGATCAGTCGGAAGGAGGCAGATCCCCTTCCGGCAGGTTCTGGCCGGGCCCCGACCCGGGCTGGCCCCACGGTGGCCGTTCCGAGTCTCCGTGTTTCTCAGGACACACGCCGCTTCCCGGGACAGAGCTCACGGATGCCGGTCTCGGCGAAAGGACGGCGACAGGGGTGGGTCCCATGTGTGGGCACAGCCTGTGCCCTGGACTCCAGGCCCTTCCTCCAGGCCACCTCGCGGGGAAGAGTTCCGTCTGGGACCGCCGTGCGGACCGAGGCTCCGACAAGAACTGGACGCCTTCCCGCCCGACATGTTTGTTTCCCTCCCGGCCCCTCCTCCTCCACCACATGATGCCAACGCTTATGTCGTGGGTGAGCGTGCTGTCACTGCTACAGCGTCACCCCGAAACCTGGTGGCCTCACGTCATAAACGCCCACTGTCCCGCACAGCTGCTGGGGGTCAGCAGTGGGGCAGCTCCGCCCGGTGGCCCTGGCCCTGCATCCCTAACAAGGCGGCCACCATGCGGTCGTGGGCCGGGTCATCGGTGTTTCGCCCAGGCTGGGGGTCCACCCCTCCCAGGGCTGCTGTCAGGGCTTCAGACCCCCACTGGGTGGCCTCTCTGCGGGATCCCCCATGACCCGGCCCCTGGAGCAAGTGCCTGAAGGGAGAGGGAAGACAGCAGCCACCCTGGAAGCTGCCGTGACTTCTGGGACGCGACCGCAGAGGTAATTTCAGGACCATTCCCTCTGCCCTCTGCCCTCTGCCCTCTGCCCTCTATCGTTCACACAGAGGGACCTGGGTGCAGAGTGGGGCCCTGGCCACCCCCTGGGGGGAGAGCCAGCACACAGCTCAGGCACCGGCCCTGTCCCGAGCGCCAGCCCGCCGTCCGAGCACACAGCAGCGCCCTCGCCACTGGCCTTGAGTTTGGACGAACGGGGGTTGGTTCCGATTTTTCTGCACTTGTGCCCGACCGACCAGGTGTGGGAGGTTCTGAACACAGGTGCTATCCTCCTCCTCCTCGCCACACAGGCCTTCAGTGAGGGGTGGCTGCACCTCCTTTCCTTCCTCAAATAAACACCGTGGGTGGGCTTGGGACCCCAGAGCGCCAGTTACCACACTGGTGCCTGCGTCACTGCAATCCACTTTAGCCTCCACCCGTCTCTCCCAGAAGTGGGCTGGCCCCGCACCGAAGCCCACCAGGGGTCTCCGGGCACAGCTTCCGTAGCCCTACTAAACACAAAAGGCCCTTGAACACTTCACTCGGTGCCAAAGCTCCAAGGAACAGCTTTAATCATGAGACAGGACCGAGGCTCATTTCCCCTGTGTTTGGAGGGCGGCGTCCGGCTGCTGACACGGGGCCCGCCCCCTTTCGAGGCGGACGAGCTGACCTGCCAGGGTGATGACCCAGACAGAGCCCGTGAGCTCAGGGTGGACCCCAGCACTTTGCTGGCATACCGAGCCCCTGTACTCCCCCATATATCAGAAGCTCTGTGGCTCTGGGGTCGGGTAAACAAAGACAAAACCCGTTTGGTTTGCACACACTTGGGTTTAAGCTATAAGGGCACAGGTGTCCTCCAAATCTCTGCCGAACGAGGGCTGGTTCCCAGGGCCGCGCGGGGTGTGCTGGAGTGTGTGACCCTCTGCAACAACGAGGAGACTCAGCTCCAGTTATTAAGGTGTCGAGTTAAAACTGGTCAGCCAGCGTGCGCGCACGCACACACACACACACACACACATGCACACACATGGCTCCTTGGCTGAACCCTCCTGTGTTCAGGAAGATGCTGGGCGAGTTAATGAGAGCCGCCTGGAGCCTGGGTTCAGGTTCCCTCAAAACGGCAAATTGCAACAAACACACTGTGTAAGGAAATAATTAGGAGCCCGATGCCTTTGTTTTCAAAATGCGAGTTTATGTACACGGAGGACAAACCCCAGTTGTTAACAGAAGCCTTTTTACCTGTCCCTGATCCAGGCAGCCTTTCTGAAGGCCAAGTACATACAAGCCAGGCGAAGGCAGCTACCTGGATACGCTCCCGGGGCACACCCAGCACCCCGTGGTGGTTGGTTAAAGCTGGTCTGCTCGCCCCCCGCCCTGTCAGGGGCGCTGTGGCTCTGGGGTCACGTAAATGAGGACAAAACCTGTTCAGTTGGCACGACCTTTGGGTGTTTTATGAGCCGCGCCCCCCCCGCCCACGCTACAGAAATGGAGCTGCGTCCCAGGCCAGGTCCGCCCAAGCACAACAGGCTACCCTCCCCCACCCCCCACCCCCAGTTTCCCACAGCCCCCACGTTGTAACGTCCCCTCAAACCCGCTCTCGTTTTCCCCGTTCCCTGCCAGCCTCTCATCCCCCACCCCATAAGGCCTGGGGCTTGGGGGCCAAGACTCCTCTGAGAAAAACCTGCTCCTTCTCCATGAGATCCCAGGGAACACGCCGGCCCGGGCTCAAGAAGCCGAAACGGACTCCGGGAGAACCTTCCATCCCCGCCGACGCCCCTTCGATGGGGCTTTTCCCGGAGCAGGATCCGGAGGGCTCCTGTGTCTCGAAAGCCTCTCAATTCCGTCATCTGCCAGGGAAACCATCACAGGGAGGTTGCTGGGGGGACGTCGGGTTTCCCACGGCCCCTGTGAGAGCTTCGGGCGCTCCTGTGCTGAGCGCCCGAGCTGAGGCCTCCCGTGGGAGTGGAGCTGCAAAGGGACTCTCACACCCGACCCCGCGCCGACTGTCCCCCTGCGTCCCACAGGGAGGGGCCCCTCCGTGTGCCCCCTCCCCCAGGAACCGGCTCCGTGTCCACCCTCACACACGTGCCTTCCCCCCGGCTCCAGGTTGTCCGTGTGAACCGGGGGTTCCTGGAGAGTACGACATTCCTCAGGGAAGTTCATGAAACGGGGACCTCTGCCCTCGGGCTGCACAGACTGGCTATATCTCCTCGGTGTCCGCAGTGTGAGGCGGAGGTGCTCTCCGGGCAGAGAGAAGTCTGAGGGGAGGGGGGTCCCTGAATTTCAGTCACTGTCTCCCTTTGCATCTTCTGGCGATTTAGGATTTTGCGTTAGTTCAGGACACAGTGAGTCGTCTGTGGACTTGGCCCCTGTGAAATGTCTCCTGGACCCACAGGAGCCTGCGGGAGGGTCCCCCCCGGCCCGGGCCCACCTGTGTGGCGGCTTCTCCACACCGACGGGCACTGGCGGGCAGCAGCAGGCGTCGTGTCCGAGGGCTCAGCTCCGCCCTGACGCCGCCCCCCAGGGGAGGAGTGGGCTCCGCAGGCCAAGGGTCCCCGCCATCCGGCCCCTCTGAGGCCGGGGGTGAGCCCAGGGGGTGGCCGGGCCTCTGGTTGGCTGCAAACGGAGGTGCCCACCCCCTGCTCGGGCTGCCCTGCTCTGCTGGAACGGCCCACAGGCCTCAGCGAGACCCACGGACTCACCCCATCGCTCACGGATCACAGAGGATGTTTACAAGTCAGCCGCCAGCCGGCTGCAGAGACGCACGGAGTGAGGTCCCAAAGCCGCATCTGCCCCCCTGGGCCCTGGGCCCTGGGCCTGGCGAGGTGCACGGGGAGGGCCCTGGTTTCCCTCCTTCTACCCATTTGTCTGCTCTCTGGCGGCCTCAACACACCGGCAGGACGGTTGGCCCCTGGCGACTGACCCAACCTCGGGCCCCTCCCGCCCCCTGGAAATCAGGGGGTGGCAGTGAAGGTCCAGGCCTTCTGTTCCAGGTCGGTCTCCCTGGCAGCCGGCCCCCACCCTCAGGTGCTGCGGAAGCGCCCTGGTTCCCGCAGCCCCGGGAGGGGGGAGGGGTGGAAACGCCGTGCGGTGACACGGGACGCCCACCCCCTGTCCAGGGCTCTGGAGAGCTTCTGGGACTGAGGGCAAGACGCCAGACCCTGCCACAGAAGGGGCCCCCGTGGCTCTCTCGCAGCTGCAGAGACGGCCGGGGTTTGGGGAGCTGGAAGCGGGGGGCTGTGGGTGAAGACCCAACGCATCCGAGACGGACAGCTGGGGCGCCTGCATGCCATGCCTTTGTCACAGACCGCCGCACTGCAGCAGGGGCCGTGGAGGACGGTGGCCGTCCCAACCCCCCGTGGAGTGACCCGGGTCTGACCGCTGCTCTCAGCCCGGGACCTTGGCCGCCTGGAGCTGCCGCCGTCTCTCGTCCAGGGAAATGGGTCTCAGTCCTTTCCCCGACTGCCGTGGCGAGTAGCCACTGTTCAGAAACGAACTTCTGGTGAACGGGAAGATCGAATCGTCTCCATCGAGAGATTCATAGTTGGGTGGCCTCCCAGCGGGCCCTAGAAGGGTTGGACAGAACAGAAGGTTTTTCTATAGAAAAACGGTGGGCACGGGGCTATTCGGAAAGAAAAGCCCGGATTATTTGGGGGCCAGGACACCCTTCCTTCCGGAAGGAGAAGCTCAGGGAGGGGTTTTATCACGCAGATGGCCTCTGCTTCCTCCGGGGGACGGAGAGGCCCCGGGACAGGTGCCCAGACCAGGCGGCGCCCAGCCAGGAGAGTCCGGCTGAGTCAGAGGGCGATCCTGGGGAAGGCGAAGCAGAGAGCGGTGAGAGCAGCGTTAAACCCGGGGCTGGTGCCGGGGCGCCGGGCGGGCCGCGGTGGACTCTGCGCCAGCAGGGGGCGTCTGTGGTGGTGGGAAGGGGAGCCGGGTCCAGGGAGGCCCAGAGTGTTGTCCTGACTCCCAGGAGCAGCGGGGCGCGTGTCTGCACGGCGCCTGGACTCCCAGGGGGCCCGCAGTCCCCGGAGCAAGGCTGACAGCTCTCCTGCGGTGTAAGTTCCCTCCCCACCCCCAGGGGGCGCTCCCTCCAGGTCAGGTGCTGACACTGCCAGCCGGGGCCTGGAAATGCCCACTCTCGGGGACCCCCTGGGGGCTCGCAGGAGGAGCCACGTGGGGGGGAGGGCCCTGGGGTCAGCAGTGAGCTATGCCCGCCTGAGTGTGCGCCGGGGCCGGCGGGCCGGAGGGGCCGGGAGACACGCAGTCCAACTGCGGTTTCTTAACAGAAGCAAAGGCTCCCTTGTGCTCCGGATTTTTGCTCGTAGGTTTTTATTATTCTGGAGACAGTTTCAGGGAAAAATAAAGGATAGATCAAGGCTTGTCCAGGAAAATGAGAACTACACAGAGTGTGATCTCCACCGAGGTCAGCGGTCAGAGGTCCCTCTTGTGTCTGCAATAATGCGCCTGTCTTCCACACAGTGGCAGTGGGGAAGGGTGCCAATTATTCTGAAATTCATCAAATTACCTGGTAATTGTCTCGAGTTTCCACTTCAATCAACCATAATCGACTCCCTGGCTGAGCGATCCTAAGGATGGCGGCCCTGCTGTCTCTTAATACGAGGTTATCACAGACCCGAGCGGCTGGTGCAGAAGGAAACACATGAACGTCCTCACCTCGCCCCCCTCTGCCCCCGTGTCCTTGAGGCCCTGAGCCCAGAAGCCACGGAGCAATGACCGTCGGATCTTCCAGAGACTCCTGCACCTCTCTCTCTGTCTCTTTGTCTCTGTCTCTGTCTCTCTCACATACGTGCTATGTAGCTGTTTATTTTAACGCATTCCAAAAAGGAAAACTTTTAAAAAGTCCTCAGAAGTTTAAATGAACTTTTCCGAGATGAATCACGATTTCTCGATGAGGAACAGCAGTGTTTTGTAACATGCCAAGAGGGTGGAAATTCCTGCATATGCCCGGGAGGTCCACATTTTCCCTTTTTTCTTTTTTTTGAACTAGGTTGCTGCGGGTATTTAAAACCCTGCTCCCACGTGCCCTTCCCCAGGCCAGCTGTTTCTGGAGTGGCTGTGCCAGCTCAGCACTGGGTGTGAGGGTCTGCTGTCCCCATAGCAGCTAGCGCACACGAGGCGTCCGGGTGTCCTGGGGCGCTGGGGTAGTGTCACAGGGGGCAAAACTCGCTGCTGTTCCGTGGGAAGGTCTCCCTGGCTGGCATCTGCGCTCTCCGGTGGATGGTAGTGGCCCCCACAACCCAGCCTGACGAGTACTCAGTGTTCCCCGGTGGGCGTGGGAACATGGGTGGGATCTGAAGTGTCTCGGAGACCAAATGTCTGTGAGCCCCCCCAGTTCATATTTGGAGATGGGGGCGTGGGAGGGGCAGAGCGTTCATTGCACAGCGTGACTCAGTGGTGCCCCAGCAGCCGGTGCTGGGAAAACCCCAGCTCCCGGCCCAGGATTTGGTTGGGGCATTGAGGGTTCGGGGAGCTGCTGTGCGGGAATGCTGGGGGGCAAGTTTTATCAGGGGGGGACCTTGGAGCTTGGCCATGGATGAGAAGAGGCGTCAGCACCAGAGGTCCAGGGACTGCGACCCTCCGCTCCGGAAAGGATTCTGGTGGTGCCCCTGTTGTGTGTGCTGTGTGTTGTGGGGGGGGGCGAGACTTGATTCCGGGAGCGGCTGGGGGTCAAGCCCCCTCCCCGGTGCTGCTGCGGCTGCATCTCTGAGGGGCAGCTCGGCCTCTCCTTCCGCAGACGGGACCGTCCTGAGCTGGTTCTGCGGCCACACGAGGGTCCCTTCCACCCTGCGGGACCCAGCGAGCACATGGCCACCTTCCCGGGGCCTTGGGGAGCGGGTGGAGCACCTGGAGGGCGAGGGAGGTGCCGGCCAGGAAGGGAACCGGCTGCGCAGCCCTGGGCCCACGCGGAAACGACCACAAACAGCGAGAGCCCGTGTTTCCTGCGCCTCAATGACGCGTGCCTTCACGTGTAGGCAGGCCCTGCTGGTTGTCAGACGCACACTATTTAAAATACTGTAAAGAGAGAAAAAATCCCCCGGACCTGGGTCTAAGCAGAAACTCCCCGTAGTGCTGGGACGGCCCAGGGCCCAGTCCTCGCGCCGGAGCAGATGGAGTGAAACCACCGGCAGGGAAGGGCGGTCCGACCCCGAGGGCCGACCGGGCGCAGGACGCAGGGAAGAGGCCACTCCTGAGAGTGGAGCCCGGCTGTGACTGCCCCGAGTTTTGCCGTGTAATCCCTCCCAGTGGGTGCTGGTCGGGGTGGGGGCGGTGGCTGAAAACCTCAGGCAGACGGTTGAAAGTGCTCTCGGGCAGGGCGCTCCCACTCAGCCCAAAGCAAACACCAGCCGTGTGTCAATCAGACACGACTGGGTGTGTCCCAGAGCTGGCTCTTGTGGAGAGGGGGTGGGGGGCTGACAAGTCACAGCCTGGGGCCGGACCTGGCGGCTGCTCCCTGGTGCTCGAAGAGGTCCCGGAGCGGACTGGTCTTGACCTCTCGCTGGCCTGCCTGCGCTCCGCGTCAGCGCCGAGGCCCTGCCACCGGGGTCACCGGGCAGACTGGCCAGCAGGGGCGACCCTCGGACCCCGACAGGACCCGCACTCCCTACCCGAAGCCACCTCCACCTCAGCGGGCGGGAGTTTGGACAGCGGCAGCGAGAGGAGCGCGGGTTTCCTGCTGGGGCGGCTGGTCCTGGAGTCACCTGGTCTCCTGCAGAGGCGTCCTGTAGGAAGGGTGGCGCGAGATGCCCCAGGAACTGAGCTGCTCTTTCTGTGGATTTGCTCATGGGAGACGTGTTTCACGGGGTCTCGCCTGGAGCCAGGGGCCTGTGGCAGGTGTGGACGGGGGACCCACTGCAGAGCACGGCCCGGGCTGGACACGCGGTGGTCTCGGCCACGTCTCCCCCGCCTGCTCCGTCCGCACTGCGGTGGCGCAGGCCGGCCCCCGGCCCCTCCTCACTCTCCGGGCGTTCCCCATTGCCCCCCCGGCTCACCCCACTCCCGGCAAACTGGACCTCGGGCCCGAGGACGCCTCCTGCGCGCACAGCAGCCTCGAGGGCCCCGGGGGCCGCAGCCACGTCCGAGGTCCGGTCGGCCCGGGTCTGCAAGTTCCTTGTCCCGTTCCAGTCCCCGGGCCAGGACATCAGCAGGCCCCTGTGGGTTTGCTGGAGGAGAAATAGTTGTGCCTTTTTTTCCCTCTAAACTTCGGTTACGCCCCTGGCTCAAGGTAAAAGACTATTTCGCCAAGGGCAGAGGGAGGTTTTCTTTGACACCAAACCCTGTGATACAGGCCAGTGCTTGTGACCTGACTGCCCACGCCTACGTGCACAGTTATCTGGAAAATAAAAGAAAATAAACGTCGTTTGGGGCCGGAGTCCAGGCTGACCGGGACGCAGGCAGAACTGTCTGCACCAGTTACTCCGCCCACGACCAGCAGGGGGCGCTGGCCGAACGCGGCTGCGGAAACCCAGAAGCCTGGCGGCCGACTTGTCTCTCCGAGCCGCTTCCTGCCTGGAAGCAAACTTTGGGGAATGATCTGCCCGTTGGCCTTGCTAAGTGGCTGATGAGTTTGAAGTGATCGTCCTCGGCGCAGCCGCAGGCGCCGGCGCGGCAGGGCTGCGCAGCGCGGAAGGGGCGCTGCCGTCTGGCTGCGGGGCGCGGGGCGTGGTCTGCGGGGCGCGGGGCGTGGTCCCCGGGGCGTGGGGGCGGGGTTTGGGAGACGGGGTCCGGGGAAGGAGCGTGAGCGGCACGTGTCCCGCGGGTTCTTCTACTGCAGTCACATTGTGCATTCAAATGGGTTTTAGCTGTTTCTTCTCACTTTTTATACGATGCGGCCACTACAAAATTAAAAATTGCATTTCTACGAGGCAGCACTGAAATTCCCTCCTGCGTGAGGAGGTGTTTTTCAATGACACTGTCTCTCTGTCCTTTTCTTTTCCTTTTTTTTAGGTCCAGGCTGTAATTTCGTCTCTCCCGTGGTTTGGTCCAGGCTGTAATTTCGTCTCTCCCGTGGTTCTCGTCTTCCCGGATGAATCTCAGTGGCCCAGTGCATTGTGGGCACCACCTGCGAACTGCTTTAAAAAGCCTAAGGTGACCTCAGAGTCCTTGCTGTCACCGGGAGAGTCTTCAACCCAGAGAGCGAGTTCTCTGAACCCAGCAGTGTGTAACAACAAACAGGAAAGCACCGTTTGCTAAAAAAAAAAAAAAGAAAAAGAAAGAAAGAAAGAAAGTAAAAAAACAAAAGATGTTTCTGGTGAAATGCTGAGGCGTTGGAGCCGCAGCTCCATGTTGAACAAACATTCACCAAACCCTTGCTTTATAGCAGAGCTTTTACACGAGCGTCTCATCCAATCCTCACAAAAGCTCCACAAGCGTTGGAATCATTCCCGTGCTCCGAGACGCAAACCCGAGGCTCAGAGAGGGTGAGCAACTTGGCCAACGGCACACAGCTGGTCGGTGGCTGAGGTGATGCCGGAACCCGGATGCTGTCTGTGTGTCCCTGGCTGGCCAAGGACCCCTGGGGCCTGGCTGGTGGCTGGCGGGGTGGGGGCGTGGGCTCTGCGGGCCTCGGGGAGCCCCTCAGCTGGGCCAGGGCAGGGAGCTGGCGGTTTGGGAGCAACGACAGCACCCCCGACAGGCACCGGGTGCCGAGCCAATCCCAGCTGTTCCACGGAGAGAGCGCACAGACGGCAGCCTCTGCTTTTGTGGTCCCGACACGTATCTCCTTGTTCTCACCTCCGCTCGGGGCCTGTGGGCAGCGGCAGAAGAGCCGCTCTGGGGATGTGCACGCAGATTAGACCTGTTGGGCTCGTCAGCGGGATCGGGAAGGAACAGCCTCGGGGGGGGAAGCTGAATCTGCCAGCGTATGCAGACTCCGGGGCTCCCCGTGGTGTCTTTTGTCCCCTGTGATTCCCAGAATAGCGTGGCCACCTCCCCGTCGTCTCCCACGCTGTTCCCTGGTGCAGGGACCGGGGAGAGGCCTCAGGGATGTGTTTGTGGCGTCACATGAGCCGGCCCCAGGCTGCGCCCCACAAGCCAGCAGAGGAGAAGACTTCGGGCCTCGTGCCGGCCGAAGGGAGTCCAATGGTGTGATGGACAGTCACGCGCCCTGGCCCACGACGTCCCGGTGCTGCCTCAGAGAGCCGCACGGGAATGAGCCCCATTTCACAGAGAGGAACATCGAGGCACAGCCCGTTCCCGTCATCCAAGGGACGTCACCGAGCTGTGCAGAGTGGGGGTTTCGGCCCTGACTGCCAGCACGCCGCTCTGCCCCGTAGCATGAGAAAGGCATTTTTTTTTCCCTCTGGACCATTTCCTAAAAAAAATGAAAAAGGCAAAAATCTGTGTCAAAGGCACTTGCGATGCACGATGGTTCTCTCCACTGTCATCGCTCGCTACAGAAACCGAGACCAGCGCCTCAGCCCTGGGGGCACAGGGGCGGGGGCCCCCTGGCGGGTCCCTGCTTGCTGCCCACGACCCTGCAGGACGGAGACCCTGAGAGCAGCCCTCCCTCCGTGGGTGGGTTTCTGCCGGCACCCGGGGCTCGCTGCTGTTGCCTTCTATCTGGGAGAAATTACATGCATTTTGGGTTTAGTTTTATAGAACCTATTTTCTGTTGGCTTAGCTTTCTTGAGTTTTTTTTTCTGGGGATGTGTGATGTGCGATACTTTCAACTTGTAATCTGCTAGGAAAAGAAAAAGGCTAATTTCAGAGGCTCTGTCTAATCTTGTCTCTTAACCTTTAGAGGGATCGCGCTCAACTGAAAATTTACATTTTGAGCACTCTTCAACGTGGTGCAAAGCTTCTAAAAATGCTTTCTGCGACAAACGGCAGGAGGCCGAAGGAAGGGGGCCGCGGTCTCCAAAGCCATCGCCGAAGCACTTCGGTGTCCTCTGTGCTGTGTCGAGATGCCGTTTGTGTTCATCCGCAACTTCCGTAAAATCTCCAAGACCCTACACGTCACGCAAATGGCATTAGATCGAACGCCAAAACTTAGGGGAAACTATTTATGTTACTGCTTTGCTACTTACCACAAACAGCCTGGAGCCCTGGTTGGCTTGGCCACGGCTGTGGAATTAAGAGCTTTGGGCTCGCGCTGGAGAGGCAGGGAGGGTGTTGTGCACGGTTGGGCGTTGGGACAACGGGCCGGTTGGCTGCTGGTCCCGGGCAAAGGGAGTGTGTCTCCTCCCCAGGGAGGATTAGGTCGTCGATGGGGACTCACAGAATGGTACACTGTCCTCCCATAAGAAACGACCCAAAATGGAAAGCGCCGCTCAGTGTCTAGATTTGGAATACGCCTCTACGGAACTTCCGTCTGCCCTCCCTTCTGAACACCAGGCCTGTCCCCGCCCCAGGGCCCTTGCACCTGCTGCTCCGGTTCCTGGGGAGCTTGTCCCCCACGTCTTTGAGCCGCTCCTGACGTGACACCACTCAGGTCTCTGTGCCGACACCTGCTCTTCAAATACACTGCCCCCACACTGTGGTGAAATACCCCTCTTCCGGTCATTGTGGATGCGCGTCTAACCACCCAAACCTGAGTGAGTTAAGACAAACACGCTGGTTTTGTCCTCTGATCTGTGCTCCGGGAGCAGCCCACCCCGTTCCACTGACTTCGGCTGAGGTGGCTGAGAGGCCGGGTCTGGAGTCACCTGGGGGCTCACGCACGCACGTGCCTGACACCTGGGCAGAGAGGACCCAGCTGCCGGACTCAGGCACCTGCCCCTGGCCCACATGGCCCCTTTGTGACGGCTGCCGCAGGTGAGCCAGACCCCGGACGCACAGGAGGGAGCCAGGGGGCGACACCGGGCCGCGTGTGGCCAGCTCTGGAGGGACTCATGCCGAGGGGGTTGCCCTGCTCTGTTCACATCTGCCCCACCCTGCGTGTGGGGGGCAGGTCCCTCGGGACGGCGCCTGCTTGAGGGCAGGGACGACCTGCCGCCTCTGGGGCAGGCAAGCGCTGGAGTCTGCAGACACCCCTAGAGACCAGCCCACTTCCAACGCCTGCCCCGCCCCGGCCCTGGGCCTCCCGCAGGAAGGCGAGGTCGGGGGAGGACAGACCGCCCCCTTGGTCACCTAAGCCAACGCTTTTCTGTCCACCTCTTATCCATGTCTTAGAGGCTGCTTTCTGCAGCTTTCCTTTCGTTCTCTTCCTTCCCTCCTTCCCTCCTTCCTTCCTTCCTTCCTTCCTTTCCTTCTCTCTTTCTTTCTCCCTTTCTTTTTTCTCTCTCTCTTTTCTTCTTTCCTTCTCTCCTTCCTTCCTTCCCTTTCTCCCTCCCTCCCTCCCTCCCTCCCCACACTGTTTCCCACAGTGGCTGAATCGGTTGACATTCCTTCCGGCGACACATGATGGCTTTCCTTTCTGCACAGCGGCGCCAGCCCGCATTCTCTCTCATCGTCTCGGTGACAGCCGTTCCAACAGGTGCGAGGTGCCAGCTCGAGGTTCTGCTCCCATTTCCCTGCTGAGTAGGGGTTTGAAGCATCTTTTCCGCACCTGCTGGTCTGTGTAAAATTAAAAACCTGTGTTTTATAACTTAAAAAATCATGGTTTGTTGTGTGGCACGGATTTTGTTTTTTATTGCACAGAAAATCGCTCTTCAGTGAGGACAGCCCTGTGGCGGGGGAGGGGATGGCGGCCTGGCGGACCCTCCACGGCAGAGCAGGGGCCCGGGGGGGGGGCTTGTCCCCGGGCCCCCCCCCCCGGGGCGTCCTCGCGCACAGGCGTGGCTCTGTTCCGAGTGGCCGAGGGGCCGCTGCACCTGTGTCTGCCCTGCTTCCCTTTGTGGGTGCACGTGCAGCTGGAATCGGCCACGGGTGACATCCTGGTCCAGGGACCTCGGGTGACCCTTGCAGGGCGGGGCTTTCTTATTGGAGCCCCCCCCCCCCGGGGGACATTTCACTGGGACAGGCCTCCCTGCCCTCCTGGTGGGGGCGCCCGTGATGCCCGAGGTTCACAGCCGGGAGACACAGGCCAATAAAACTGTGTGACCCTCTCCCCTCCCAGAGCCCCGCTGTCACCGGGCCTCCCCGCAGCCTCGCGCGGCGCCCTGCAGGGTCCTCACGCGAACACCAGGCACCCTCCGGTCGGAGCCGCCCGTCCTCTGGCTGCTGCCGGGGCCGCGGGCACGGGGCTGCGGGTGGGCCCACCAAGCTGGGGGGTGGCGCCCCCGACTCACCGTCCGCAGGAGAGCCCCCAGACAGCCGGGAGCTTTACCAGCCAGAAATAAACGTCCATTGTATCCAGCCTCCGGAATCCCAGGGGTTCTCTGTGAAAACGCTTAGTCCGATGTAACCCGTAGGTGGTTCGTGGTGCAGACGACACGCACCGTGTGCTGAGTCACAGGCCACCCCCCCCCCCGGGGGACCGTCCTAGCAGTGGGGTCCCGAGTCAGCTCCACGAGCCGGACCATCGTCCCCAAGTTCCAGACGAGGACGGAGTCTCGTTCCCGAGTGACGTGTGCGTGTCCTTCCCCACAACACGGCGGGCGAAGCCCGGAGGTCCGCCTCCTCTCTCTAACCCCCAGCCTCAGAGCAAAAGCGAGCTGTTTACCCGTGTTCGCCTCTGGATGTGTAAGGCGTAGCGAATGTACAACTTACAGTGTCACAATTCACACTTTAGTGACCCGAAGAGTGCGATGCTCTAACGTGTGTATGCGGGGATAGACCCTGGAGTCTCGTTCAGAGGAGCAGCAAAGGTGAAGTTTCCTTCCTCCTGAAGTCCGTCCGAGACGCAGGCGTCTGTTGTAGGAAAAGCTTCGCAGGCAGACCTTTGACCCGGCGAAGCTGCTTGGGAAGGAGCGGCCCTCAGCCAGCCCCGCCGCCGGGGCGTGCACACGCGGACGCTGCACGGTCTCCGCCCTTCTCACCGGGCTCGCGGGAAAGCCAGGGGAGTGCAAGGGGACGGCACCAAGAGGCAGGGCGGCGAGGGGCGTTGTGCTTTGCTGCCGCGTCTCCTGACGCCAACGGCCATTTCTCGGCGCATTACGGGGGGTGGGGGCGGGCACGGGGGCGGGGGCCTGACCTCTAACTCCAGCACTTACTTGTGTGTCGTTTGGGTGCGAAGAACGTGCCCCTGGAAACACCAGTTAATGACGCCGCCGCAACCGTGTGCTCTCAGAGCGCCACCAATGACGTTCATCGTCCTCCCCCATGGAGCCGCGTGCGGGGCCGCGATTACAGGGCGGCAGACTCCGCGGGAGGCGGGCCCGCTGCCGAGACGCGCAGATGGTCACGTCACACTGGTGACGGCTATTTTCCGAGCTGTCGCTCCGCCCGGCGTGAGCTCCCACCGGGAGGTTGAGGCAAACGGCATTGCTGTTAGAGCCACGCTGGCGGGTCGGACGGGGCTCAGCAGACTCCACGACGTTCGTGGATCTGCCTTCAGCGGGAGAGAGCGCCCCGGGGGTGCGGCTGAGGGGGCCCGGGTGACAATCGCTTTTGCCTGTTCTGTGGACGGGTCTCCTGCGGCCCCTCCTTCCTCAGAGCGTTCTAGTGGCTTCTCAGCGTCCAGAGCTGCCCTGCCAAAGCGACAGCCGCAGCCCCCTGCGGTCGCTTAAACGGACGAACACTGAACACAGTTAAAACTCAGTTCTCAGGGGCAAAAGCCACAGGAACAGACCCGCGGCCGTCGAGGGGCTGGACCTGCTGTGTTAGACCACGCACATGGCTCTCCCGTATCTCTGACCGCTCTCCCGGGGCTCTGTTGATGCTCTGCAAACCGGCCTCCCGCTGACGGCCCAGTAGGACGGCCACCAGCCACCGTGCGTCCGGAGCCGAGGACACGAGCGTCCGTCTGAAGTGCACGCCAGCCGCGGAGGACAGCGCGCAGAGAGAACGCTGCTGTATCTCTCGCTGAGGGCTCTGTGTGCTCAGTGCATGTGGGGATGATATTTTATACATAAAGCTAAATAAAATACACTCCTACAACTCATTTCGCCCGTTTCTTGGTGCTTAAAAGGCACCTCCTCGGAAATTTAAATTTACCCGTGTCCCTACTAGCATGGCAGTTTATCGGGCAACGCCAGCGTGCAGCAAGCAGGCCTCCCGGGAAAGACCACCCGGGACACGCCTGCAGTCCAGCGGAGCTCGGCCTGGGAGCGTGCTGCGTGGGGTGGTCTGCACGCCAGAGAGGCCGGGGGGCGCACGTCAGCCGGAGGAAGCGGCGCAGGGACCAGGGACGGGGGGGTTCCATGGCTCCGAGTCAGCGAGGGGCTGTTTGCAAAAGGGGAGCCTCGTTGCCCTGGAGTCTCCACCCAACCGGACGAAGGAAGGTGTGTCCTTCTAAGACAGGAAGGCAGCATTCTGAGGGGGTTAGGCCCGCACAGGCCCCGTGCCTGGCACTCTCCGACCCGACTCCATGGGCACTGGGGCGCGCCCAGCTCTCTGGCCGCCTCACACTCGCACCTCAGCCTGTGTAGAGCTCGCACACGCACACACTCGCACACACAACGACATGCGTGTGCAAATGCACACACTCACGCACGAAGTCTGGGCGTGCTGGAGAGAGGCAGAGGAAGCGCGGGATGGCCGAGGCTTCAGAGTCGGCGTGGAGCCCGAACGTCACTGCGGAGCCCGTCACACCGGCCGGCCTGCGTCTGGTCCGGTGGCAGCCACCACGGCCGCCCCAGCGTCCGGCTGCCTCAGGACACAGGTCCTCCCTGCTCACTCACTCGTCCACCCACTCGCTCACGCACCAGCCGTCATCCACCACACACCGTGTTCGTGCGGGCATCCGTCGGTGCCTCATGCGGTGGGGACCATTTACACACGTTCCCCAGCCGCGATAACATGTATCAGATGGAGGCCACGCTACTGCAACACGAAACCATGAGCTAAGAAGCCGAAGGCCGGCGGCTGTGTCTTGCCGGATTCCCCAGCTGTGTGGTTAGGGGAACACCACTTTCTCCTTTAGTTTTGTTACCACACAGGCACTGGGGACAGAAAGACAAACTGCGCTTGTTTCCTCCTCAAGCGAAAGACAAAACACACACACACACACACACACACACACACACACACACACACAGAGCATCGTTCTCCAAACCTTTCCAATGAAAGGAATCGCAGAAGGAAGCTCCTGGGCCAGGCCCCGGCGGACGCGGGCCCGGCGGGCGTAGAGAGAGGTCTGTCAGGCAGCCTGTGCTCCCTCTCATTTTCGTTGTTTTGTGTCCACTGAACATCCTGGCGACGACACGGGGAAACGGGAAAACCCTCTAGGATTCAGAGCGCGCGGGCATCACCAGGAGGCCCGTTAAAACGTGCGGCACAGGGGGCTCACCTCGGGGGGCTCACGTCCGGCAGATCCGAGGGGGTTCGGCCACCCAGGAGTTTAATGAGCGTTTCCAGGTGATTCGGGGGCAAGGGAGGTCCGCAGGCCCCAGGCTGGGAGACGCGGGCCTCGGCTGTGCATTGGGCTCAGAGACAAGACGGTCCACCGGAGCCCAGGCCTCCGTCCCAGCAGCCAGAGTGCGGGGAGGGGGGGTGGGGGCCAGGGTGGTGGCGGCCCGGAGTGCCAGGGCCCCGCGGTGGGGAGGCGGCGCTTTATCTCCACGGAGACATCATCGTCTGCAGCTGGAAGACCAGCGGCTTACTAACGAAATGACCAAGACGAATTTGTCCCCCCCCAATCTCAGTCTCTCCTGTACTTTGAGGTTCCCTGTGATTCGTCCCCTCCCTCCTTCATCCACTCACTGGTTCCTCCGCTCCGCAGACGGACGCCCCCGAGAGGAACCGGTGGCCCAGCCGCAGACGGCTCCCGCCCTGCCGGGGCTCAGGGTGTGCGTGGAGTTGTCGGCTGTCTGCGGTCCGGCAGCGAGTAGTGAGCCGTCCCCAAACCTGCCGGGTTGTTTCAAGCCCCAGCGATCACTCACTTGGCTCTCAGACTTGCACTTGGAAGGGGCGATGGGATGGCCGGTCTCTGGGCCCTGTGGCATCAGCTTGAGCAAGAGGCTGATCCACAGTCAGCTGCCAGCTGTGACCTGGAGGCTGAGCTGCGGGTGCTGCCGAGGCCCGAGTCCCCCTCCACGTGGCCTCCCTGGGGCTACTTGGGTTCGGACACCCACCGGGAGGGAGTCTCGGGCATCTGGAAGTTTCCTTGGGGCCTGCCTCTCCTCAAAGACCGTGTTCCAGCAGAACAAGGTGCTTCCCCCAAAGTCTCCGAGAGTCACCTCCCTCCAGTCCCTGGACAATCCGATCACCGGCGCTGGCCCAGACGCCGGGGAGGGCGCTGTTGCTGAGTCTCCGTGGAAGGAGGAGCGAAGGACTTGCCCTTCATTTGGCCCCTTTACTGCAAGGATGGACGGACCCACGGGCGAGTGACACTCTCAGGAAGGGGGCTCCGGGGCGGGGAACACGGCAGGCAGAGCTCGTGACTAGGAAAGGGCCCCGTGAGGAGGCCACTCGGGAGAGGAGGTGGCCCATGGCGGAGTGGCCGGCCGTGGGGCCGTGGAGCTGATCTCAGACGCAGGCTGAGCAGCTACAGGGGAAACCAGGGGGAAAAGGCCGATCCCTCTTGACCCCACCTCCTCTGCGCTGGGCAGGGTGCGCAGACTTTGCGTCTTCTCCGTTCTCCTCAGGAGAACCCTGGCGAAGGCAGGCTCAGGTTCCCGTTTCGTACGGACCGGGGAGCACACAGCCCCCAGCCTGCGAGGGGCAGAGCCAGGGCTTTGGGGCCCTGTATCCCAGATCCTGAGCGTGTGGGCAGCGGGGCCCAGAGCGGCCCCCGGGGCACCGGGCTGATGGTGACACCAGAAGGGGTGCTTAGCGACCGCAACCCAGCGGCCCCGCCCCCACCCGGGCTGCCTGTCATTCCTCCCCCAGCAGGTGTCCCCAGTAGAACATCTGGCATGGGTGGGGGCGGCCCTGAGATTTCGGTTCCTCGACCCACTCAGCCCTCCTTGCAGCCCCGCGGGGCCCTCCACGGCGCCCGCTCCAGCTCTGTCGAAGTGGGTGCTGCACTCTCGCCTCTGGTGGGCCGGACTCCCTCTACAGCACGTGCCCAGGTTCCCGCGGGCCTGGCCACCGCGCCGTGGACGCGTCACGGGTGCCGAGGCTGGGAGGACGCACACATGACACACTCCACTCGGGCCCGGGAGTGTCTCCAGGTGTGTGGGGCTCGGAGGATGCGGGACCAGGTAAACGAGGCTCGAGCTCAGAGCCGGGTTCCAGGGGCTGGCAGCATGGCCAAGGGGAAATTCATCCCAGGCCTTGAAAACGCACGTTTTTGTTTGTGTGGAGGGAGGGGGGCCGTGTCGGGCCCACAGGCTTGAGAGCCTCGTGCTCCTGGAGAAAAAAGCACATTTCAACGCCGGCGACCCAGGGGAAAGGCAAATGCCGACCCAGGAGGCCGAGCCGTCCCGTGGGGACCCCTGTCCAAGCCGGGGTCACACACACACACGGCTGCAGAAGGCGCGGCGGGGTGACATCGGGGAGCTCCCCACCGCCCTGCCCTGGGGCAGCAGGACGCCAGAGCTGCGTCGGCAGCTGGTCCCAGAGGGCACTCTGCCCCCCACACCTCTGGGACCGGGGCTCTGCCCGCGGGCAGAAATGTGTTACCTTGAGCCTGCCCCGTTTATGGGTGCTTGCACAGCTGTTGCGCAGCGAGGGCGATGACGTATTCTGAAATGGTCTGTGATCCTGATCGTTCAAAAGCTGTTCTTCACGATGGGGCTGTGTCGTCTGAAACCTTTTATGAAATATCTCGTTGTTGTTCTGTTAGAGTTGTCCCCGTTGTCCCCTCTCTGCCCTCCTCCGTCCAGCCCACCCCCGTTCCCACGGTCCATCCCCACCCTGCTGTGCGTGTCCAGGGGTCACTCCTACCTGCTCCTGGACTAGACCCTCCCCCTTCCTTCCCCCCGTTCCCCCCTCCCCACTCTGGTCACTGTGGGTTGGTTCCTTATTTCCGAATCTCTGGTTCCATTTTGCTCACTTGTCGGTGCTCTTGACTGGGTTGCACTTACAGGTGAGGTCACACGGTGTCTGTCCCTCAGCGCCCGGCTGACTTCACTGAGCACGACGCTCTCCAGCTCCACCCGTGCTGTCCGGGGTGGGGGGGCGGGGGGCAGGGGCTCCTCCTTCCTGTCTGCTGCGTGGCGCTCCGTCCCGTGTCTCCTGGTGTTTCACCTGCTGTCAGATGCGCTGACCCGCCTCAGGCCTTGACTTACATCGGTCACACAACTCAGCTTTTAGACCCCCTATTTTACTTTCTACTGGACCTCACTGTTTTCACAACAAGGCAAAACCTCAGTACCAGTTTTCCAGAGGAAGCACCTAAACAATGAAACAGAAACCACAAACAAAAACCAAACCAAACCCGTGAAGGAGCTGTGCGGAAGAACCACTTCTTTTGGCTAAAACAAGCGCATCTTTTTTTTTAAATACAGTTTTCTCCCTTTTACTCCCAATCCAGCCCTCTCTCCCAACCCTCCCCACCTCCCTCCCATTACCACCCTCCCCCTAGTTTTGTCCATGTGTCCTTTATACTTGTTCCCGTGAACCCTTCCCAATGTCCCCTGAAATTCCCTCTTCTCTCCCCCCTCTGGTCACTGTCAGTCTGTCCTCTGTTTCAGCGTCTTTGGTTATATTTTGCTTGTTTCTTTGTTTTGTTGTTTAGGTTCCTGTTAAAGGTGAGATCACATGGTATTTGTCTTCCACGGCCTGGCTTGTTTCACTTAGCATAATGCTTTCCAGCTCCATCCACACTGTTGCAAAGGGTAGAAGTCACTTCTTTCTTTCTGCTGCACAGAATTCCATTGTGTAAATGTACCACAGTTTTTTTATCCACTCATTGACTGATGGGCATCTTTAGGAAGCTCTGAGGGCTCAGAATCGGACCCTGAGTGGGAAGCCATCGGCCTCTTTGTGACCCTCGAGGAGAAGCAGCAGCGCAGAGAAAGGTCACCTTTGACCACGGGGGCGAAGGTCGCTCCCCGACCCTAAGCGAGGCCAAGAGCAAACCAGCCTGGGCGGGTAGAAACTGTGAGGCCCAGAGGCTGGGGTCATTCTTTGTTCTCTCTTTTCTGAACACAGCAGAGGCAGACCTAGAGCACGCCATGTAGATCATTTTCCAAATCTGGAGAATAATCCAAAGTGCTTTCAAATTCTGACTGCAACGACGCGTTCTAATTAATTAGAGCATGTAATTATATCTGCAGGAATCCAGACATCTTGGCACAGGGGGGGCCTGCCGTCGGGGAGGGAGTCCTGGGGGGGTCGATCCAGCTAATTATCTGAAAATGGATACAAACAACAGCCACACACACTCAATAATTGTTTTGGATAAGTTCATATATTAACATTAGTTTAGGCCTGAAAATAGCTTTTCAAGGAGCAAGCGTTTAAGCCGTAATTTTACTGTCAAATAAAAATTAAAATTGCTCATAGAGCTCCTCACAACTTCTTTGCCAAAGAAAAATACAGCATTGGGAACGATTTTTTAATGTGCCCACTAATTTTTAAATTTTTCCTTTTCAATGTAAATACCCTTTTACTTTATTTAAAATTCCCAGGGTTTTCCTGTAGTATTTTTTGAAGGAAAGACCCAAGAGTGTTCACAAAACTTTATCACGATCGTTTTTTTTTTAAATGCCGGCGTGATGGGCATTTTAATGACGCCCTGTCCCTTCTCTGACGAGTTCAGAGCGCGTTCTGCTCTCCGTGTGCTGACCTGTCGTGGTGGTGCGTGTGCTGACCGACACGCACACATGTCACAGAGTTTGCATGGCTACGTTTTGGGGGCTCACGTGGACAACTCAGGAAAGTTTCCGTTGTCGTAGAGAGGGGTTCAGTGGTTAAGACATTTTGCAGTGACTGGATGGAGAGCAGCTATGGCTCTATGCAAAGGGGGCGGACCACCTCCGCTTTGCAGGGGATGATGCTTCTGCCTGTGAGCCGTCCCGCGGGGACACCCTGTGAGACCTGACAAGGCGGCTGGGGGTTCGGAGAAGATGTACAAAAATAGCTGAGGCTTGTGACAGACGTCCTCCGCTGCTTCATGGAAAATGGGGAGCTGCGGCTGCGCTGAGAACGAGTCAGACCCCAAGTGGGGACACACCGGGACGTGCAGGAGGTGATGCCTGACTGCCTTCAACCTCCACGGTTCATTGTTTCTCACGCCATTTCTGCACCAACGGATCGACCTTATTGGGGGTAAAATAAACATTTAAGTTCAGTAACATATTTAATGTATTTTCTTTGCCGTGTTGTCTCCAGATGGCCACTGGACACACGACGTGTTTCCCCCAGGGCCGTTCCTCATCTACCGAGGGCAAACGGGTGGACGGGTGGGCAGTCGGCACGGAGAAGGGCAGCCGCGCAAACCCAGCGCCGGCGTGTCAGGGACCCTCTCCCCGGCTGGCACCGTGGTGCCCGGGCTGTGAGTCTGTCGCCGACGGCTGGGCTTCCTCTATGCTTTTATTTATTTTATTTTATTTTTTTAAAAGATTCTTGACTTTTTTTTAAAGATTTTATTTATTTATTTTTAGAGAGGGAAGAGAGGAAGATAGAGAGAGAGAAACATCAATGTGCGGTTGCTGGGGGTTATGGCCTGCAACCCTGGCTGGGAATCGAACCTGGGACACTTTGGTTCCCAGCCCGCGCTCAATCCACTGAGCTACGCCAGCCAGGGCCTTCTATGCTTTTAAAAGGAACTTAGTTCTTAGAGCAGTTTTAGTTCCTCAACAAAACTGGTGGGGGGGGCACAGAGATTTCCCGTGCATCCCCTGCTGTCCCCACCCGAGCACAGCACCCCCCTCCGTCAGGCCTCCCCCACCCCCCCGCAGAGGGTGCATCTGTTATCACGACGGACCTGCGCCGGGCGAGGGAGGCGGCCAGAGTCCACGGTGTTCCTTAGGGGGCATGCTCTGCATTGGTCCCCCCACAGTTTTCCACACCTGCGCTGTGAGCTCTGTCCCCCACGGTTAGGGATGACAAGAACTGTCCTTGGCTGCCCCCAGCGCCCCCCAGCACCTGCCCACTGCCCCCCACGGCCCCAGCACCCCCGTGCTTCTCACTGTCTCCACCGTTGGCCTCTTCCAGACCCCGCCCCCCCGTGGCGGCCATCCCACGCGGCCCCCTCGGGCGGTGCACGTTTAAGGTTCCCCTCCGGTGCGTGTTTCTGGGGCTTCCAAGTCCGCCTGTCCTTGGGGCTGAAGGATGTCCCTGCGTCTGGACGCACACGGTTTATGGGTCGGCTCTCTTCCTGGGCGGCGTGTTTGACCAGCGGAGTCTGGGCGAGCTTCGGTGGGGACCGACGCTCTCCACGGAGCTGGGCAAACCACGCGCCGTGTGCCTGGGAGAAGACACACCCGAGAGGCACCACTGCCCTGTCCGGACCTTCCTACGACGGCCACCCCCGCACGACACCTTGTCCTAACTCACAAACCCGTGGCAACGGGGGTCAGAGGTGACGGGTGTGTGTCCAGGTTCCCTGACCGTGCGCGTCGCGAGGGCATGGGGTTAACCCCGGGCGGCACCCCTGCAAGCGCCGAACCCTCTGCTCCCTTCCCCTCCCGCTCGCTCCGTGTTGAAGGGGCGGCTTCGTATTCGGGAGCGGTTCTGGCGGCCTTCAGCTGCGACCTGCCGTAAGCGTCGGTGACGGCTGCCCTGCCAGTCTCACGGCCTCGTTGGAAGTGCAGCCGGCATGCTTCTGATGCGGTGTCGGCGTCTGCGAAGTCCTGGGTGGCCGCACCTACGGGCGGCTCACCTCAAGGGCCGCAGCCACCGGGGAGGAGGGGCAGAGTCCCTGGCACTCCAGGCCCCTGACGCACAGTCAGCGAAGCCCCGTGAGTGGGTGGTCACACGAGCAGACCCAGCGGCGCTGCGCTGCACGCTCACATCCTGACGTGGACGCCCCAGGGCATTCTCCCCGTGCTCTCACGCACCGATCCTGTGCTCGTGTGAAACCCCTTCTTTTACAGTGGCCGCCCTTTAAACTGGACGCTCGGCTGGGCGTCCTGGGGCGTACTCCAGCGAGGAGCACAGTCTCAGGCCCCCAGCCCCGCTGATCGAACAGGAGTCTGCACTGAACCCACCTCCCAGGGTCCCAGTGACCTTCACGTCCGGGAAGCCTTGGGCTCTGTGCCATGTTCTTTTGACCTGACCTTGACACTGAGAAACGCAGCCAGCCTGGCCTTGATACACTGCAATGTCACATTCCCCACGGACGCACCATTGATTTCTTTTCGCAGATATTTATTTATAACCAATTCGCCGCAGATATTCACAACCAAACCACAGGGATCAGTAATCACATGGTGTTGGCTCTAAACTTAAACACGGGTGAGCGCGAGTGATATTTAAAAATACGATCAAGACTTTTAAAGGGTTGTCCTCCGCTCTGGGGCGACACGAAGGTGGTTTTGCGTTGTGGGATTTACGTGCAGGAAGCCCGGCTCCTAACGTGGGTGGACGGCAGACCCACCAAGTGCCCAGTCGTCCGTGTTCTCCTGTTCGTTGATGTTTATCTACGACGTCGGCCTTCCCGAGAGCGAGCGATGGTTCGGGAAGATTTCACGATGGCTCCTGTCGATCATGGTGTGTTGTCTCCTGACACCGGTTGGCGTCAACTCCAGAAGAATCGCCGACGGCACCGGTGGTTGGGCAGGAGCCTCTCCAGAAGCTGTCCCCCACGTCTGGGAGTCCCCGAGGAAATAGCTGCCTTCAGAACTGAGGTTGCCGGTTGTGTGCCGTGGCGGGTGTAGCTCAGGGGGACCAGACGGTCCTCCGCCAATCAATCACCATGACGTCAAGTGTGGGTGTGGTTATCGACGGGGCGTCGCAGTTGGAGAGGTCTGTGGAAGGTTCCGGGTGAGCTGTTGGTCTGGGCACCGGGCTGTGACCATGCAGCTTCCTGACCCTCCCCCCCCCGTCTGCCGAATTCTCCTCCCCCCACCCCTCTGAGGTGCGAGGAAGTGAACATTCCTCCAATAAGTAAATTCACTGGGAAATTGCACCACTTTTTCTTTTTTTTCCCTAAAAAGAACGAGCAAGGGTTTGTAAAACTTGAATGTGTTCTCTCAACAAATATTCACTGAGCCTCTATGTGCGAAACGTATTTCTGAGCACCGCGTGGACAGCACCCAAAAACAGAGCCACGGTTTCGGAATGTGCGCGTGTTTCTGCTGTGGCGAGCAGGCGGCCATCACTTAAAAAGCTCGTCCTTCCATCTAATTGCCATTTTCCATGTCATCCGGGCACCGGAGCTCGCTAAAGGGTAACCATAGCAACAGCAGGCCTTCTCCGCGCTGAGTCTCCCAGCAACTTTGCTAAGCATTTCAATTTCGTTATCTCCTTGAACTCACTAAAGATCCAGTGAAGTCTGCAGTTCGTGTTATCTCACACGGCCCGCCTGTAAAACATACACACACACACACACACACACACACACGAACCAGAGCTCCGCGAGGCTGTGGATGTCTCGGTTCAAGGTGGTGGAGGTGAGTGGCGGACCCAGACACGTAGCCCGCATTCGGGGAGTGTGAGTGTGAGTGTGAGTGTGGGCGTGAGTGTCAGAGTTCACCCTGAGCTTCCGAGGGACAGACCCCAGACAGAGAGGCCACCTGGTGCGAAGCGTGCCCCGGTGTCAGGGTGACAGCGCCCCAGATGGTGTGTGTGGTGCCCCGGTGCACCAGGTCTCCCTTTTTTACTTTTCACCTCCTCTGAGAAAGAGGGTGAGACGCCGCAGAGCCAATGCCGCCCTGCTCGTGGGAGAGACCGTCCGTGACAGTCCACTAACTAACGGACTGCCCCCCTCCCTCCCCGTGGGGAGAAAGTGAGCGCACCTGGCTCACATGTGCTGCGCTCCGGAGACCCCGAGGCCGACCCACGTCACCCCTGTTTCCCGGCCGGCTGTCCGCGGGCGCGCTGAGCCTGCTTCCTGACTCGGCGGTTCTCTGTGGAAGAATAACGACACCACAGAGGGAGCGGCCTGCCCCTGGGTACCCCTGGTGCCGGTGCCCATACTTCCTTCCGTCCCCGAGCTGCAGTTCAGGGGAGCAAAGGGGCGGGAGAGCGCCCTGAGAGTGACTGACGTGCTGTTTGCACTCACGTGGGTCCCACTGGGGAGGGCACGACTGTTTTCGTCAAACTGGGGGACAGCTGGCCTCTCCAGAGTCGCAGAGTCATAAGGCGGGGGCGTCCAGTCCACCACTGGGGGGGGTCACTCCCACAGGAGAACGGGGATGCCAGGAGGGCCCACGCCCCTCCCGTGTGGGGTGCAGCGCAGAAGCTCGGGGTCACCCCTCTTCTCATCGCTGGCGGATAACGGGAGGACGGCCGGTTTTCTCGTTTCAGACCGGAGCGGCGGTTGCTCTGGAGTGTCGTGCAGTCGTGAGTGGCGTCCCCGCTTCTGCGCAGTCTGACCGCCTGCTCCGGACTTGGGTCTGACCACCCTTCTCACACTCTCGGACTGGGAGGAGCCGGCCTGTTTCTCCCGGGCGGTCCCACTCTGCCTGTGTCAGTGTTCGTGAGCTCGCGCCGTCCTGACGGCGGCTTCCCAGTCCTGCCTGTGGTCCCTTCCCTCCTCCCGGGGATCGTTAAGCCTGGCTGTGTCTTACCGGGAGAAGAAGGGAAAAGTGAAAAACACTGGGCCCAAGCAAAATGTTGGAGCCGAGGAGAGCCGGCGGACCCAGCGCGGGCCGACAATCTTCCCGGTGGAATAAAGGGCACTTTTCTCAAACAGATCCCTTCTCAGCGGCAGGTTTATGTTGCTCCCAAGCAGTGACGAAATGGTGGAAACAGCACGGTGACCAATACAGGATATAACACCTGGGAAGAGCAAGACCCGCACCCCCGCAAGCCCCGGCTCGGAAACGTGGAGGCCCACGTTTCAGAGGCCACTGGGGTGTTCGGGCTCTGCTCTAACTAACACACGCCTGTGAGCTCCGTGACCACAGTGGGGGGGGCCTGGGGGCAGCTGGTACCTCCGCCGGAGCCCCACCCCACTCCCTGCGCAGCGAGGCCGCACCGTGGCTGGAAACCGGCGGCAGGAGGAGCGTTTACACCACGGGAATTGGCAACGCTGCACGCGAGGACCGCCCTTCCCTGCCCCCCAGAGAGACTGGGGTTGAGCCTTTGTCGATTCCGCGCTCCGTGTGACTGCCCAGGTCTCTCGGACCCGTGTCCTCAGCCCCAGTGTGCTCCCGCACACGTGCACGCCGGTACCCACACGGCTGCCACACGGCAACCGGGTCCATGGCGGGTGACCGGGGCCGTGCCGCCCGAAGCTCGCGCTGTGTGTTCCCTGGAGACCGCTGGCACACGCGAGGGCCTCCGTCAGTGCTCGCTCAGTGAGTGAGTCAGCCCCCGCGGTAAACGCCTTCTGCACTGGCACACGTCAGGTTTTCTGGATGAGCTGGAGCAGCTCGTGTAGATGAGCTCTTGTGGGGACTGGCACGCTAATTTGTAGCCCTTAAGGAAATTTCCGCACGATTAAAGAGACAGAGTGACCCCGTGACACTGTGTGAACGCTGCTCTAATTAAGCTGATTTGGATGTCCATGCCCGATCGTGTGACATGAAGACACTTCTGTGGGGTCACCAGTTCCCCTTCTGCTTCTTGGTCTTTTTAAATTACCCATGCCTGTTTGAAAAGGACGTACATTTTTTTCCAATTTACTTTCTTTGGGGCCTTGAGAATGAGGTTTCATTCACGTCAGTATTGCATTTTCTCAATTCCCCGCAACAGCTTTAGTGTAAAAGGATTCAGTCCCTACTCACTAAGGAAAGGGTTGCTTTATCGGTGCATTTCGGTGTTGTCGTCACTGTTGTGTGTCCCTGTGGCTTTGCTCGGTCTCTGAGACTGTCCGTACAAGCTGCTGGGTGGCAGAACTTCTGCAGGTCGCCCGGACTTCTCAAACCCCAGGAGTCTGCCGGCTCTGACAACCCCCCTCTCGTGTGGTTTCGCCAGGTGCCCCACTAATTTCAGAGTGGTCCCCCTTTGTCTGAGGACCCGCAGGCTGTGGGGGACCTCGGCATCGCCCCTCGGCAGGCCCTGCCGGCGGAAACGGGCCCGTGTGTGGCCGGTGACACCTCAGACCGCCCAGCGGGGGGGCCCTGCGAAGACGATGAGCTTCCTCGCCTCGGGGCCCCGATGGGTCTTTTACAGAACTCGCCCGGGGGCGGGCGAGGGACGGAACGACTTCTGAGCGCGTTTGCTCCGGTGACCGTGTGTCACGGAGGTCACGGGGGAGGCAGGCAGCACGCAGACGAGGGGACGATCCGAGGGCGGAGAGGAGGCTGGGCTGGTGGTCCCTGCGGGTAACTTTCCTCTGCAAGCCGAACAGACACCCCGTCACCAGCCCCAGCTAATGGGTCCCCACGATCGCACCTCCTTGTCTTGACCGCGGGATTGCTGTTCCTGTGAACACGCTTCTCCCCGCACTCCCGTCCGTACCGGCCACTCGAGTGTACTCGCACGGTCCGTGTCTCAGCAGGTGTTCCACTCACGCCTCCCCACAACCCAACGGTGCACCTCGCGTCGCTGCCGAGCGTGTGTTCACATGGGCCCACGCTCGCCCACAACTGCCCACGCCCCAGGTAATTACAGGTCCACACGCCCGCGGGAGTTGTGTGTGTGCGTGTGACCGAACAACCGCTCGGTTCAGTGGGAGGAAACGTGGGTGAAACAGCTTTCAGAACCCGGAATGGAGTGTGGGGTTGACGTGTGCACGGAGACTGGTCCAAATGTCGTCGCCCGGGGACAGGAGATAGATCTGGGGGCCCACAGACGGCCACCGCCCATCCCCGGGGACCAGTGCCATTTGCACAGCTGCCTGCGGGGCCCCGCCTCCCTCCCGGGTGCTGAGACAGGTGTGGCCGGGCTGGTGCGGGGAGGGAGCCGGGCTTAGTGTGAACTCAGGCACCTCCGCTGGCTCAGAAACGTGCAGAGGAACAGCTGCAGAACGACGTCGGGATGGAGCAGAGGGTCTGCGGCTCTCTCCCTCGTCCCGTCCCGGACGGTGACGGAACGGAGCAGGCAGAGCGGCCTTGCCCCACACCACTCCTCGCCCTTGGGAGCTCGGACGCCCTCGCAGACAGGCAGACAGGCAGACAGGCAGGGGCTGACGCGTCCCCCTCTCCACAGGCGCGCACACGCCACTGGGGCGGCTTCTTATGGGGCCTCGGGGCTCCCGTCTCTGAGAGGTCGCGGAACGGGATTTCTGGCAGACCAGGCTTAATCTGCGGTCCTCAGAACCGGACGGGGGCGGGGAGACAACGTCTCCGTGTGGTCCAGGGAGGCTCTCGCTCTGTTCCGGGGTGGGGGATTCCATCTTCTGCGACCTTCCTGCGCTGCCCTGACCTTCCTGATTTAATGTGACAGGTTCAGTGCTAATGGAACTGATAGGGGTGAGCGACCGGTCACCGGCCAGCCCGAGCCGACTGCGTAATGGGGCTGAAATTGCTAAAACATGCAAACTCATTGTAATTTTGACAGGGAACAGTTTTCTGCGGGGCTTTATGCCTCCCTGGGCGGTATTAGAAGCTAGGAATGTTGTAAGTACCACATTTCTTTTGGGGAAAGTGGGGAGACCTCTGTGACCCAAACTTCAAGTTAAAAAAATACATGCAAAACCCTAAGTACCTTGAAATTTTACCCGTGTCTGTTCTGAACCGGAAATTCGATCGTAAAGTGTGTTAACGGCAAGACCAGAGGCCCCGAATGCCATCACTTGGGCTGAGTGCCACGGCAGCAGATGGAGGCTGAGTTTAAGGGTCAGCGACTCCCAGAGACGGGACCTCAAACTGGTCCCCAGGAGTCCCCGGGGCAGCACCAGCAAGGTGTCAACCTGGGACACCCCGGGCCCTGGAGGAGAGAGACCCGCCGTAGCCAACCGGCTTTGTTGACCTGGAAGTTCCTCGTCTCCACCTCCCCCCACCTGGATGAGAGCACTCTCACGCTCAGCCGCCTGAGCAAGCCCCCGAAAGGCCCGGGGGGTCCGCTCCTTCGTGCTCCCTTTGCCGTGGGGGCAGCTTGGCCGTGGGGGCAGCAGGCAGGGCACCACCTGAGTAGACTCAACATGAGGAAGCAGATCTGAGTGTAAATCCACACGGCACCCTTTCTCGGTGAAGACATTTGGCCAATTACTTACTCCACTCATTTGCTGGTCTTCAAAAATGGGGAGGAGACCTACGACCTGGGGTACATCAGAGGCACCCCTGTGACAGCCATTAACTGAAGTCCTCTCTGAATGGGGGACAATACACCCAGGTTGTTTCTCTCCATGGTGAGCAATCTGTATTAGTAACTCCTAGTTTCGGTCAGGGGTGTTTCAACTGATCACAGACGATGCCTTGCGAATTTGACATAGAATCTCAAGCAACCAAATTAAGACCCTTTTTAAGAAACGAAGGGGTTGTGGAATCAAACCGTGCGACAACATCAAACCTAAACGACGGCATAATGTCCTTCCTACTCCACTGCCTCCACGGGCGCTCAGGTGAGGGCGTTCGTCGTCTCCTGCGTGTGTGAGTGTGTGTGTGTTTTAGGGGAGGGCGTTTTCCCTTCACACGTGTGCTCCCTGCCCTGGCCGCGCCACTCCGTGGGCTGGAGCCCCGCCCCCTGCTGCGTGGCGCTGGATTCAGGCCTTTGGGCCCCAGACGAGCGTCAGACCATGGAAACGCAGCAGGGAGTGGAACACAGGCCAGTGTTTCTCTCTGGCTCTCAGGTCAGTACGTAAGAATGAAAGAAAATAATTGCAGTTTCATCTAGAAGATCAAGGATCTAAAGATGCGTTACAAAGGAAATTAAGAGACTTTCACGGGGGAACAATGCAAAAGTGCGTAACTGGTACTCTGTGGAGAGAAAGCAGAGAATTTAATCGGGAAAACCTTGAGTGCTAGCCAGTTAAAACATTTGCATTGTGCAAAATGATTTCCATAGCAACGGGAATGTGGAAGTCTCAAAACAATTTAACTCTAACTTTTCATCTCATTTCCTAATATATTTTGCGCTGATGAGAGGCCAAAAATTCTGGCGATGATATCAAAAGATAGAAATATCAAGGGATCATTTTCTTTTGCCAGAAAAAAAAATACATGTTAAGTATAGAAAACATGGTGTGTGGGCTGCGGTACAGAAGTCAGATCCAAACAGGCTCCGTTCAAAACCACCTCCTTGTCCCCAGATCCTTTCTTCTTAAAATTTAGGTGACGACGCCAAGTTTCCAAGAAGGAATGGGGGGACGGGTGAACAGGCAAGGGATTTAGAGGTACGAATTGCTGGTTACAGAGGAGTCGGGGGCGGGGGCAGGGGGAGGTAAAGTACACACAGGAAATAGAGTCGGTAACGTTCCGCTAACTCTGCGAGGAGCCGTATGGATCCGCGGTTCATGGGGACGACAATGACCCAGGCAGCTGCCATGTCTAATCATGGGGCGGGACACCTGCAACTGACGTAATATTGTATGCCCACCGTCACTGAGAAATAAAAGTGATTTAAAAACAAGAACGGGGTATAATGTACGGCAGCAGGCTCCCAGCACAGTTCTTGCTCGATCAACGGAAACTGTCGGGGTTCACTGACGCCAATAGTTTAGAGCACACTGTGTTTTTGTGTTTCTGTTTCATCTCCCAAAGAGATGGGCGGCTCTTTGTGGGTGATGCCCAGGAAACGCCTTGGTTTTCCTGCCACGCCCCCAGCTCCACAGGCCCCACCTCCAGCTCCTTCGGGTAGGACCACGGGAGAGGCAGGCCTGTGCACCCACACGGCTCCCACTGCAGCCCCCGGAGAGCCACTGGCCGGGGAGTTTCACTGAGTGGAACAGCACGCTGGTCCGTGTTCAGGTCGGTTGTCCCGCGGCCTCTGAAATGACAGGGGTTCACCACGTCTACCGTGCCCTGAGACGTTTAAGATATTTTGGTGCTAAAATCCTAGCGAGAGCTCGTGGAGCTTTAAAATAGAGGGACAACTTTCCACACTGCCGTCCACAAAGCTCGCACGCATCAGAGCCCACTCTCGCCGTGGCGGCATGGAACTGGTGTGCGTGCCAGGCAGGGCAGCAGCCAGGAGAGCGTGGCGTCAGTTATGGGGGAGGTGAAGCACTTAGAGCGTTATTTCTTGGAGGCGACTCAAGGGTCTGTCTTGCACGCTCGGTCGGTGGTGAGTGTGAAGCTCTCGACCTTGGGCAGCAGGTGCAGGGTCAGACGGGGGGGATCCGGACCTTGACAATGGAGCCTTGGGTGACAAATGTCCTTCAAGGGTTCATCCCTCCGTTTTGGTCCATATCCATGTCCGTAATCTCTGTCCTTCTTGAAGTGGAGTTCAAGGGTCTCAGCAACTGCGAATCTTCAACTCTGAGCCCTTACGTTCGTGAAGCCGTCTTACTCCTTCTTCCAACCCAAAGGTAGGAGAGTTTATTGGTGACCAGGCCACTTCCTCCTTTAGAAGGGCGTCTGGTGCTTCCCACGCTTTCAGGCCGAGTGTGCGTGGTGTGGGCGCACACACAGAACTCGAGAAGTGGACAACTGAAGCGTGCTAAGTACAAAAGGGTGAACATGCACACGCACCGTGGCGGGAGCGCGACCTGGTGCAGCCACGGTGGAAAAGAGTGTGGAGTCTTCCCCAAACGTGAAATGCAGGATGACCTTATGCCCCACCCATCCTACGGCCGGGCACTCACCGAAGAATTGCAGGCAGGGGCTCGAAGGGACACCTTCCACCCACGTGCCCCTCAGGGTCATTCAAAGCTGCCACCATGTGGCAGCGAACCAGGTGCCCCTGGACGGATACTTAGGTAAGCATGATGCTGTCTGCATATAAAACGGAACATCGTTCAGCCATAAAAAGAAGGAAATCCTGATACATGCTACAACGTGGATGAACCTTGGGGATGTTAGGCTAAGCGAGATGTCAGTTACAGAGAAAAGTCGTTGCATGACTCAAGTTTTGGAGCGACTTGGAGTAGTCAGACTCACAGGCCGAAAGGAGAGAGGGGGTCACCAGGGGGTGAGTGGGGTTTGTGGGTCAGTGGGCGCAGGTTTCCAGGTTCGGGAGATGAAGGAGTCCGTGGGGCGGGTGGCGCTGCTGGTGGCCCAGCCACGTGCGTGCACTGGATGCCACGGCCCCGTCTACGTAACGACGGTTCAGAGGGTAGATTTTATGTTCCGTGTCCTGCCCCACATCAGATACATTGAACCCGGGGTTATCACATTTTAAAATCTGCGTTACTTTAATCATGAGGTTCAGATGTGTTTCATGTACCGTATTTTGCCGTGTAAAATGTGCACCCGTGTTTTAGTACCCATTGTACATGGAAATTAGCACTGCCCATGTATAATGTGCATCCTTATTCTTCCCTCAAAAATCTGGGTAAAAAAGGGCACATTATAGGTGGCAAAATACAGTATTTATTGGCTGTCTGTATCTCCTTTTCTGTGCGTTACCTGTTCATGTCATTTATCCATTTTTAAACCCTGAGTCATTTTTTTCTTATTAATTTGAATGAAGTGGGTTTTAACTTAAAAAAAAAAACAACAGTCCTTTGGCCGATGGGTCTGGACAACCCTTCAAGGCGGACAGTGTCCTCGGTGCCTTGGAGCCCAGGGGCACACGGACTCGGGCATCTCCGGCCGCCCGGCTGGCGGCAACGGCCGAGAGCGAGCTGCGCGGATCAGTGGGGGGTCTCCTGGCCCGTCTCTGACTGTGGTCGGTTGCACCGGTCGTTCGTACTTCATTCTGATGTTGTGTTATTTCTCTGTATGACTCCCCAAAGTCAAACATCTCGCTAACCCTGCCCGCTGAGGTGCCAGCCAACGAGGCTTTTAAAGGGTTGTCTGTCCTGGGAGAGTTTTCATTCCTAAAAGATGCTGTAAAAATAAATGAGTTGATTTCTACAAGACGCAAGGCATGTTTTATATTTTTTTACAATGCTCATTTTCCCTTGACTCCTAAGTGAGTTAAGTCTTGGGTTAATTCTTCACGTCCGCAGCTTTGATGGTAACTTGTTGAACAGTGTTATCCATAAGTAGTAAAATAAATAATTACACGTTTAAAAAGCTGACTCTGAAATGCTCCTGTTTGTCAGCGTTGCTTGGTGTTTATCATCTACTGGAATACTTGATCCTCGGAAACACTCATATATTTTGAAGGCTTTTTACAGCATTTCTACTATTATGCTTGGAAACAATATATTCTAATAGAGGCCTTAAAGTCTCCCAGACACCACTAAACTGTCTTCAATAAACTCTTTCCAATGAACACATGCAAACTCTCCCAACTTAAATGAGGTTTTAACTGCTGTTCATTAAAATGCAAAGAATCGGCTGTGGTGCCTTTGCCACTACAGATCATTTGAACCATTGAAAATGGACCCAAAGTTGTCACTTTACCTGTGAATTTGCCAAAGCCCCCCCCAATTCAGAGCGTTTGTCCCCTCCTGCACGGCCGTGATTTTTCACCGTGATGCAGAGATGCAGACCTGAGCCCCGGGCTCTGTGGAAGCGGGGTCCCTTCCTGTAGCTGAAAGGTAGGTGTTGACAAAGTCTTCAGTGTTCCGTGTCTTCCATCACCAGAGACTAGAACAAGGGGGGAGACAGCACACATGACCATTAGGAAAGAGTACAAGTAAAATATTTCCTGGGGAGCGGGAGAATGTTGAAGGTAACCTTGGTGAAAAGATAGTTTGAGAAAAACAAGAAGGCAAATCCACAACTGTTCTCAGAGCCCGAGTCCCGGACGTCAGAGAGACGGACGGGAAGGCGTCAGCTCCGGGTTGTTGGGTGGGTTCCCGTGCATCAGTCACCGTGAGTGCTCACGCTCCTGGGCATCGTCCTTGCAGCCGCACGGCCAGCACCCTCAGTCCCCACGGCCACACGGTAAGATATAAAGAACTGGTTCATCTGGGGCTTGGCACCGACCCGCACGTCTGGTGGGCTGCTCTGCATCACACTCATCGTTTGCTTTGTCATCGTCTTCACATGTCGGCTCCACGGTGCTGGGGCTCTTGGAGAAGTCCCTGAGCGCCCAGCGGCAGGAGGAAGTGGGAAGAGTGCGTGGGCCTGGGCCGTCCGTTCTGCGAGTATCTACACCCGAGCTTGCGTCTGGGATTTCCGTTCAACGCTGACCTCCACCTACATTTCCCCGACGCGGTGCCGTTTCACCGGGGTAGGGAGGGGTGCGCACGAGACGGTACATTCTGTCATCGCTGATTCTGCGAAACGGAAGCTTGGGATCTGAAGACATTCTTTCAGGACGACTGTGAGAAAATCAGCCCTGGGAGAGAGACTCAACCAACCGGCAGTGCGATTGTTTCAGAGCACCACCTTGGGAAGTTACTTCCAGGGAGAGAAGCTGCTGTTAGGAGAAGGTCACCCGTTGTCTCCCGAGACAGATTAGTGAGTCGTGGTCCTTGTCCACGGGGCCAGCAGGAGCTCGGAGCTACGGCATCAGTCCTGGCATTAGCGACCTCGTTTCCCCGGTCGCCTTGCTGCTCAGCTGGGGCCGAGGAGCTCTGTGAGGGGTGGGACACTCACCAGGGACCCCGTCCTCCTCCCAGGACCCGTGTCTGTCTCCGTGGCAGTGGTTCCAACAACGAATGCCGGGCACACAGCGGAAGACCGTGTGACTTTCACAAGAAAATCTTATTTGCTTCATTGTGAACGATAACATAACCTTAAAGTTCTCGAGGAAGGAATGCTCAGTCTCATTTAAAACTGATTTCTAACTTGGTTGGTGTGGCTCAGTGGATTGAGCTCGGGCTGCAAACCAAAGCGTCGTGGGTTCGATTCCCAGTCAGGGCACATGCCTGGGTGGCAGGCCAGGTCCTTGGTGAGGGGCCCCCAAGAGGCAACCACACACTGGTGTTTCTCTTCCCCCTCCTTCTCCCTCCCTTCCTTTCTCTCTAAATATAAATAAAATCTTTAAAAATAAATAAATATACTCATAAAAAATTAAAAAAAATTTTTCTAAACTGTAACACGCTCCTTACCGGCTCCCCTCGACATTCACCGCCTGCCCACCTTGTCCTATCTCGCCGTCTCCCAGGGCCTCTCCTCCCCTGCCCGCTGTTTCTGGACGACATTCGTCTTCACATCAGATTTTTAAGAATGTGGTGTGAATATTGTCACCAACGGTTTATTCCGCTGTACACACTGCTGGCCTATCGCTTCCGGGACAAGTGCCATTCCTATTGGCCCACGCTGCTGTCCTCAACGACGCGGTGACTTCATGCCTGATCGATGTGACGTGTGAATCATGGGGAGAGCGAGGCTGGCGGTGGCCGGACCTCACAGGTGGCATCTGTCACTTTCTTGCCTGGTCGTTTCCTGGGTGTAGAAAAACCAGCAGGTCTCACTGAGGAAGTACGAACGTCTCTAAGAGAGGAATGGAGTAACATACATATTTCTACAGGAGCAGGAAAACAAACTCCAATACAAACTGTAAATCTGGGTACTTGTTAAGTAGCTGGAGAGTCTAGTTGGTGCTGGGATACCTTCTCAATGCTTTTAACTTCTATGATAATGGAGAAGAACAGCAAAGAAATTGTTACGACGAGCGAAGCAAACATAAACTACAAAGAAACGGCTACTCATCATTTTTCGTGTTTTTTCCCAATGCTAGAGAACGCTTCCCCACTGTGAAAATGGGGTGGAAATCGGCGGAAGTTATAAAGTATGAGCAGTTTCAAAATGTTTTCATAGATGTCATTATATATATACTCTCGTTTTCAAAACTATCTCAACATAAGACGCCGTGGCTGAGTTAACGACACCGGACTGTCCGAGGAGGAGACTGTAGTTCATTCCTTTAAGCTGTGGGGATGCCAAGATCGAAGGAAGGTGTCTTATCTCCAGAGGCTGTGAGCTGGCGACAGAGCACCACGGGGACAGAGGGGTGTGCCAGGCCCCTGGGGCGCACACAGGGGGACGACCCACGGCGACCTCGGAGGGGACCAGGAAACATAATGCCCCCTCCCCCACCAGTGGCGAGTGACACAGGCTCGGACAGCCTAGGTCAAAAGCATGCTCTTTCCCTCTAAATGTTTCCCCTTATTTCCTCACCCTTCCTTTCTGAGCCTTCTCCTCTGCAAGAATGAGTCTAGAAAAGAAGGGAGCATATCCTATATATAATTATGTATATATATATATCATTTCTTCTGCAAAAGGATCAATGTCCCAGTGATGTACCCAGACTGAGTCCCTCCCTTGGTTCAGGTTATGGCACGATTTTGGACACGCATGGCAGAAGCCGCCCTCCCATTCAGCACGCAGAGCTTGTCCCCTGCGGCCCCACCGAAGGGAACGGCTCAGAGAACCACTGGCCGTGGGACGGGGGGCCTGCACCCACGGGTCCTCACTCCACGGCGTGAGGCGGATAGCTAATTCTCCTTCTGGGGCATCAGTAAACTTGACATTAGCCTTGGCGGGAACTCTAGGGGAGCTAGCCAGACTAGGGGTCTAGGCTTTGTCCACATTTACCGCCGATGTGAAGGGAGCCGTTTTATAGGACACACAGCTGTGCTGAAATATTGATGACCCGGCGATATCTCACCACTAGGACTCTTCAGCCTGTTCTCAGGCATTCTGAGTGAGAACATCGGGTCATCCTCAGGACTAAGGCCACACAGCAGAAGCAGAATCTGGGGAAGAAATGCATCGTCCAAAATGGGCTCAGACATTTGTTTTCTAATAAAACAAAACCAAACCAGGCTGCGTGCTAGGATGTTCAGAGGGCGTGCCCAGCCCGTCACGGCGAATCACTGAAGCATGGAAGCAGGATCTTCTCCCCCCTCATCCCCCACCCTGAAACATCAGCGGTGGTTCCGACGAGGTGCTGTGGTCCACCACCAGCAGCAGATGTGCTCCGGTCGCCGAGAGCTGACACGCACTCTCAGAAGTGAGATCCGTGCCCCCCTCCCAGGACGGGGGCCGGGAGCGCGGACAGAAATAGCTCCGGTTTCAGCAGCTCTTCTGGCTCAGCACCGCGTCGGAGGGGGTGCCGGGGGCGGGGAGCGAAAACGCCGTTTTGCAGGCTCAGGAGTCTCACCCGGCAGCAGATGGCGAGACTGTGAGGAGCGGCGCCTCACATAAAACTTACGGAAATTGGTCTCTTTCCGTGGCAGTCGCACACCCTGCAGCTCTGGAGCCAGGGGTCAGGGCAGCACCTGCCGTATGCTCACACCGGTGCACCCCCCTCTCGTTGGAGCGCGGGCCGTGTTTTCGGGAATGTGGTCCCAGTCGAAGCCTGCTGTCATTTCTGTAACAAGCCACAACCTCTGACGACATTTCACCGCTGCTCGGTAACAAATTCTGGAGGCACTGAATTGGTGTTCTTTTCCCAGCATTTCGAGTACAGCTGAGTCTTAGTTAAATGCTTTGCAGAATTTTAAAAAGTAGCATATTTTTAAATGCAACCTACTCTTTCTTTCCGAGGACAAAGGAAAAGTGGGAAATGTGTGTGTGAGCGTGTGTGTGGATGTGAGTGTGTGTGTGTGTGTGTGTGTGTGGGTGTATGTGTGTGTGTGTGAGTGTGTGGATGTGAGTGTGTGTGTGAGTGTGCGTGTGGATGTGGATGTGGGTGTGTGTGTGGATGTGAGTGTGTGTGTGTGTGTGTGGGGGAAGTCCCGGAGGGGAGGGGGCAGGAAGTGAGCAGAGAGGAAGAATCCCTTGCGGTCCCCCTGCGGCCCCTCACGAACCTGCCCCTCACCCTGTGGCCACCCCTCCACTCTGCCGCTGGAGACCGATGTCCGCACCCCCCCGCCCTGAGCGCAGCTGGGCTGCTCGCCGGCTCCTACGGACAGGGTCAGTGGACTCACTTTCCGCGTGACCTCCGGGGGCAGGTCCTGAAGCGCCGGGTGGCTCCCTGCCGGCTCTCCGTGGGCTGGGCTGCGCTGGGGGAGACGGCCACCACCACGCGTGAGGTGACTCCGCAGCCGTGCAAGGTGTCAGTGCGAGGAGAGCCGAGGCCGCCTGCCCCGGCCACGTCCTGGAGCCACAGGAGAGCGGCTGCTCCGGCCCCGCCGGCTCCAGGTGCCCGGAGCTCTGGGACGAGTGGCCAGGCCACAGGAGTCGCTCGCAGCCACAGAAGCCCCGGGGGCCTCTGTCCCCTCCCGGCCCTTTTTCCTGTGACACTTTACGGGAGTCTGCTGTCATTTCAAACCACCATGTTTGGGCAGTTTGCTCTTCAGCGAGAGATAACTAGTTGTTTATGTCCATTATCTCATTTTGTCATTGTCACCACAAGATAGATACTATTATCATTATCTTTATTTCTTTTAGATGAGAAACTGCAGCCGCAAGAGTTTAAGTAACTAAATTACTACTTTGCTCACGAGGTCTGTTTACCGGGAAGGATTCAATTTAGCCACAAGTAACAGAAAACGGAACAAGAATAATACAACTTAATACCTATTTCTGCATATAAAAACATTACATACGAGGAAGTTGCGGGTGGTTCCCCCGCTGGTGGAACACAACGTATCCTATCTCCTTCTAACTCTTTGTTCACCGTGTGCAGCCCCTGGCATTCACACTCACGCCCACATCCAGGCTGCTGGGCTGCCAGCTCTTGCCGCCAAGTTCCAGGCAGCAGTGAGGACAGAGGGCGAAGGTCAGCAGCCTTTCCTTCTGACAGCTCCACCTGCAGCACCACAAAGACACGCCGTCTCCGCCTCCGGCCTGCACCTCCGTGGCCACGGCTGGAGTGCCGTCAGCGGTGGGGAGGCCCAGCTCGGGCCTCGGTGGGGAACCCTGGTTACCCTGGGCGGCGAGGGAAGGAAAAGGGTCTTTCCAGGCTACTCATGGGGCTGCCGCCATCCACCTCTTTGGCTGCTGTGTGCTCGGGTTCGCGACTCCCTTTGTTTTCGTTGGGCGGTACAGTCGTCCCAGAGGGAATACCCCGCAGTCCCCGCCCAGCCGCTGACGGGACTCGAAGCCTGAGAATGCCCCCCCCAAGAGCGCAGGCGGCTTTGTTATCCCCCCCCAAACGGGATGGGAGCACCAGCCTGTCCCCCAGGAGCCCCTGCTGCGCAGCGGGAAACGCGGTGGGTCTGTTTACCTCGGCCCCGAGGTCCACGGGGGTCATCGGCGGGGAACGACGCTCATGTCCCATAAGATTCAAACGAAACAAATCGCTCAGGAGACGTAAACTTATTCTGGCGGCGACGTTCACGCTGTGCGGTGGTATACACCCCATCACCTGGCTGGAATGTTTACCGCCACTTCAGACTTCCACGTTTCTTCGGTCCTTAAGCCAAGCCAAGAGCTGGGGGCCAGAAATCACATTAGCCCCGTCCTTCCAGATTAACAAGGTTCGGGATTCGTGGCCATGACAGTGCCCGCTTTATCATGAAGAAACAGTCTGTCCATCACACTAAGGTTCTGTGAAACTCGTATAAAGTTTGCCTCAATTCAAATTTAAATAGCTGACTATATGATATGAATATCCATACTTGTTCTGAATAGACAGTTAACCTTTAACTGTTGATTTACTGTTGAAACTTACTGTTGTTGAACAGTGAATCCGTGGCCAGGGGGTTTCCCGTGGACACAGTCTACTGTGAGCCTGACATCGCCCGGGAAGTGTTTCTGGAAGCTTCCTGCGCGTCCAGGCCGCACAGGGGACCCAGCACGCGGTGCGGGTCCCCCTCCCAGGGGCCCTGACGCCGGCCGGAGCGGAGGGGAGCAGTCACGACGCCTGAGCACAGAGGTGGGAGCCCACGAGCGGGACCGGGGGCCTCACCCAATGTCTTCAAAAGAGCACGGCGCTTGCCACAGAAACGGCAGCAGAAAAGGTGTGCCTGGGAAAGGGGTAACATAAACGGTCGAAATAGAGGATCAACGGGAACACCGACAGATGCCGCCCGCACACACACACACACGTTCCGGTGACAGGCCTCCCTGCGCGGCAGCCACGCGAGAACTGCGGCGGCAATGACGGTGGTGGGGGGCGGGGGGCGGAAGGTTAGGAGACACAGGCTCCGCTCCAAGGAAAAATGGGCACAACAGAGTGAAGAGACCAAGTAGAATGTGAGGGAAAAACTGGGGAAAAGTGACTTTACACTGAAAAAGCCAACTGAGGCCCAATCAGGGGGCGTGTTGAAGTCTCCAAATCGGACGCATCCTTGTGGAACCCCCAATAGTGAACGTCCCGAGCACTTTTGGGGGCCGGCGTGTGACCGAGCGCGGGGGGCAGGCCAGCCCTCTCTCCGGGCCGCGTGCCCCTGCAGCTGCCGCTCCTGCCCGCGCGTGGGCGACCGAAGCCATCGACCCGCCGTACCCGGAGTCACCCGGTCGGGGGCGGCGGGCCCTGCCGCTCAGGAGCACGGCGGCTCGGTCACCTGATGAAAAGCCAGCAGGGGGTCTGAGTAGACGCTGTTCCGGAGAAGACATTCGGGGGGGCAGCGCAGCATCGCTCACCCCCGGGGGCAAGCACATCGAGGGCCCCCGAGACGCCCCTCCCACCCGCCAGAGTGGCTGCTGTCACCGAGACCCCAGGTGGCAGATGCCCAGGAGGACAAGGACGAGAAGGAACCCTTGCCTCTGCTGGCGGGGACGTGAACTGGTGCAGCCGCCATGAAGAAGAGCATAGAGATTCTTCAAAGAGTTAGAGCTACCGTGTTTTGCTGTGTGTAACGCGCACCCGTGTTTCTGCGTGCATTGTGCACGCGACGATCCCGCCCACCGTTAAACCCGGGGCATGGAATCATCACACCCACGTGTGATGCGCACGCTTGTTTTCCCTCCACAACGTGGGCAAACAGGCGGGCGTTACACACCACCAAGCACGGTGCCCTGTGGCCCGGCCCTCGCACCCCCTGAAGGCAGTGAACCTCCCTCTCCGAGGGACGCCCCACGCCCGCTGCGGCACTGTTCCCGGCAGCCACGCCGGGTACAGCGGGTGTGCCCGAGGACAGGCGGGTGGGCGGGTAGCAGTGCATGGACCGCCGGAGAGGGAGGGTCCGCCCCCACCGGTGCCGACGCAGCGCCTCCCGAGGGCGCTGTGCTAATTGCCACGAGCCACGCGGAGAAAGACAGTTAACATCGGACCTCGTGGAGACGTGGGGTCTGAAAATACCAGACGCCCAGGAACCGAGAGCAGGTTGCTGGGGCGATGCAGAAGGCGCACGTCGAGGGGGAAGATGAGCAGACCCCGGGACGCAGTGCCCGGCATCGGACTGCAGGTGGCGACGCGGCGTCGTGCAGCTCAAAGCTGCTGAAACAGTAGCACCTAGGAGTCCTCTCGCCCCGAGGGAAAGTCTTGTAACTTTGTGTGGGGGAGGGTACGTTACCTAACCTCGCTGCGGCAAACAGTTACAATGTACACGTGCCTCACGTCACTGCTTCGAACACCTTAAACGCTCACAGTGTGACATGCCAGTTACACCTCCCTGAAGCCGGAGAAGAATGTCTGATTTAATGTTGCCTTGCATTTAGACTATCCATTCTTATTAGCCCAGGAACTTTGAGGCAATCCATAGCTAACCTCAGTAAAATGGCCACATACAGGATTTCTGGAAGTGAGTTGGCCTGCTCTTTTAGTAATGATTTTAAAGCATTATGTATATTCTTATGACCCAGCTAGTTTCTCCTGGGGCTAATTTGCATGTGCAATCTCAGTGGCTCAATTCTTCAGGTAAAAAAGTTGTTTTTGCCCGGGTTTGAAGCGTGTGGACCATGTTCTCGATGGCTGACGGGCGTGGTCCCGAAAATGTCAGACTGAATTTATGCTGCTTCCTGCCCAGCGGCTGAGACAGTCGTTAGCATTACTGAGCATGCTTTCACCTTTTTGTAATTTATTTTTGTCAAAGGGAAGATCAATTACATTTTGAAAATACCGTTCCCGTTGTTAGAAACCTTCGAATCATTTCAGCCCAGGAAGATGTAAATTCATTATTTTTTAATCAAGGCAGCATCTCAGGTGATAACAGATGCTTCCCTCAGAGCAAAAACCCACATTCATTTCTTTTCTAACCGATAAATTACTTGTAAAACTCAATACTTCACTTTGTTTCCCATATCTAAAAAAGGAGATCATTTCAGGTGAATCGGTGAATTTCTTCTTGTTGACCTCAAATGTGTCTTTGTTACATGCATTTCAAGGAAAAATGACCACCTCACCCTCAAATATATATTGTAATCACTACATGCCAGGCCGTAAGCATTCACAACCGCAATGTCGTGTACTGTGTGGGGGACACTCCGATCACTCAGTGCTGCAACAGGATCCAGGCGCAGGCATTTGGAACACAGACCGACCCCAGACGAGGGGCGGGGTGACCCCGCTGGCCGGGTGTCCAGCTCTCAGACCCTCTGTGCCGGGGACGAGGCCGGCCGAGGTCCTGGAAGGGAGAGGGGGGGTCTGTCTGGAAGGGGTTGTAACGGATGGTGGAGTCCTCCTGCTTCTCCTCTTACCTGACGTTTCTTCCTTGGCCCTAGTTCCACCGGGACGGAGACCGCTGAGCTCAAAGCCGCCCCGTCAGGACGGAAGGGAGGAGGGGAGACGCATCGGGTGTGCGACACACCGGTCCCACGAGGGACTGCTGCAGGCTCAATGTCCGCACCCCCAAGTCCATGAGCTGACGCCCTAGCCCCCCGGTGATGGTGTCGGGGCGCGGGGCCTTTCACAGGTGACTGTGGTTCGCAGCCGATCGGGCGGTCGACGGGACTCGCGCCCTTGGAAAGGGGCCCCGGAGAGGTTCCTTGTCCCTCGGAAGGTGAGGACGTGGAGGCATCCGCCATCTCTCAGCTGGACACGGAGTCTGTGGGCGCCTTGAGCGCGGACTGTCCACCCCCCCGAACCGGGAGGAAGTACCGCCTGTCATTTACGAGCCCCTCAGCAGCCGGGATGCGGCAGGACGGTGACTCTGTCAACCTTTGTTTCACTTTCCTGAAGGTGTGTTTGCGCGAACACGGGCCTTTCGCACTGTCTGCACCGGCTGTTTTACGACAACTGCCTTTCCTCCACGCGGGCAGGGGTTTGCTGCGTCAGCCGCCTCACCAGCGAGGCCACCACCACGTGGGGCCAGAGGGGAAAAGCACAGCGTGGAGACTGATGGCGCCGTCCGACCCCCGAGCACGAGCCTCATCTGAGTGCGCGCCACTTCTTAGGCCCCCCGGGGTCCCGGAGAGAAGGCACGCGGGTTCCCACACGAGCTTTAGGTCGGCGGCTTGCAGGTAATTGGAACCCGAGGGACGGGAGACAGGCAGGGATAGGGCTGCTCCATCTTATATTTATCCCGGCATGTCCCCAGTCTGCGTGTGGGCACGCTTGGTGCTACCACTGAAAGAAGAGCAAGTGGGTGGTGCAGGAGGCGGGAAGTGCGAGTTCCAGTGCAAGTGGGGGAAGGGATGGGGAGTGTGGGACGGGTGGCCGGGGGGCAGGGGGCAGGGGAGACCTGGGAGAGGGAGGCGGGGCCGGAGCCCAGGGGGACGGGAGGGAGCTGGTGGTGAGACAGTTAGACTGGACTCTGCAGTGAAGTCGGGGTGGGGTGGGGGGAAGGCAGCACCACCCGGCTCTGGCTCTGGTTCTGGCTCTGGTTCTGGTTCTGGTTCTGGGTGTGGCAAGTTCACGGCAGCGAGCCCGGCCTGTTAGACGTGCAGGTGCTTTGACAGCAACGCGTACTTGGGTTCCATCAACCTCTTCCCTAACAAACACCCAGAAACAGAGATGAGTGTCTTAGCCCATAGCTGTTTCTGTCTCCAGACCAATGCCAGGTCCGGCCAGCTTGTAGGAAATGCAACAATGGTCTGAAAACAAGAAACAAAGCAAAGGAGAGACACGGGGGAACATATTAACTCTAAAGCACAGCAAACAACGTTCTTTCTGGGACCTGGTTGGACCGGAACGGAGCCCCTGGCGATGGGCGGAAACCGAGACCCAGGGCTGCAGCCGAGGAGAGCACACAGATCAGCGGGTTGCAAACTGAACCACAGCCGCGAGCAGAGACCCTGGGTCCTCGCCGAGGCGGGCTAATAACCTCCCCCCCAACCCCAGACTCACGGCATTTTCCAAAAGCGGCACGGAGCATCTTATGTGAAATACTGCTCCAGTCCCTGCTGTGGTCCGGCGCAGACAACATTTCACGGCCCGTCTTTCCCAAGGAGGGGAGCTGAGACAGCGCGGGGAACGGGCCCGGGGTGGTACCACCCAAGTGGGGCTCCCGGAGCACCCGTCGGACCCCAGGGAGGGTTCCTGGGAAGACAGTGGGGGCAGTGGAGGTTCTGGATGTCCAGTTCTGATGGAGCTGGGCTGGTGGCAACTGTAGGTGAGCCTGGGCGGATGGGACACCCTCGGCACCACTTGTGTGGACGAGTCCCCCAAGCATCAGGACAGGGACCTCGAATCCTCGTCACTAGGAGGCTGGACAGGTGCAGGGCAGGGCCGCCCAGGGGAGCAAGATGGCCCCAAGGCCAGACTGAAGGTGGGTGGGCGGAGCTCTCTGGGAAAGGTGGGCGGGCGGACCCTTTCAACGTAGAGAGAAGCCAGCTCTCCCCCTACATTTCAGGAGGCCCCAGGCGCCTGGCTCCGAACAGCAGCTACATCGAATCATTGTGTATCCTCCCACTTTATAACGCAGGCTTTTACGTTTCAACTACTTTAGGGGACAGTCTGGGGACCACAGAAAGAAGATGTCTTTTCCACATGCTGTCTGCTGGAAAGGGTTCCAGCCCCCAGGGGCATTATGCTAATGATAGACAATCAAATGGGCATCAGGACCCCAGACACCGGCGCCGCCCTGGCTTGCGGACAGGCAGCTCCGCGGGGCAGTGAGGAACTGGAGCCGCCAGCCGCGCCGTCGAGGCTGTGCGCCCTCCCGGACCCCGCGCCCCACCCCCGCCCTCCCGGACCAGGCGAGCTGCACGAGGCCGGGGCATGCGCACTGGGGCCCACGGCTTTAACCAAGAGGCTCTCTCCTGAAAACCGTGACGTGGAAACGCAGTTAACGTGCTCCGTGAGTTCATCGTGTGTTTTCCAGCCTCCCAAATGCACAGACACGTGTGCAGCGGGCGCTCGATACGTGTGACTATCATGGCCCAACCTAAAAACACGGTTTGGGCCGTGTTTGCTCAGACGTGCGGCGCTGGTCTCCGCGCCGGGGACGAGGGTGGCCCGGGGCCCGAGGAGCTCAGTGGGGCTGGTCCGGGGACTAGCTCCTCTGCGGGCTGGGGCTGCCCCGCTCTCCTCTGGGCAGGAGAAGAGCCGATGGGAGCGGGAAGATCCCTGCTGACCATCCTGCCAGACCTCCGAGGCTTTGACCTCTGGGAAGTGCACTGGTGCCCCTGTAGCAGGTCGTGTGAAACAGCCTGGAGGGTCTGTGTGGGGGGGGTGTCTACACAGCGGAAAAGACGAGGTTCTGCGGATGAGCGTGCTGTTTTAAGTGTGCACGCACTTCTGGGGTTCGGTTGGCATCCCGCCTGCTTCCTGCAGGGAGCCCCGTGGCCTCTGGGAACATCCTCCTCCAGCCCACGCGGTCCAGCTGGGCTGGGGCAGCCCCACACCACAGTTGGGGGGGGCATGCGGCTCTGGGCTGACGGGCTGGGCTCCCACCCAGGCATTCACACGTGCGGTGCAACCTCAGGCAAGTTACCCACCCCCTCTGCGCATCAGTATCTCCATCTGAAATGGGTTGATGCAGAACCTTCCACTCTATGTGTTGTTGCGGGTTAGGGTTTGGATAGCCCGGGTTTTTCTCAAAAGCAGAGCCTATGATAAGGGCCTGGGGGCAGCAGGTGCGATCATTTCTGAGAGGTGATCGCAAGTGTGGGCTCCCAGGAAGAGAAAACAGAGAAGGAGGTAGAGCTAATCTGAAGTCGACTTCCCGAGCAGGTCACCGCTGTGGGCCCTGGAGTCGACAAGTGAAAATAGTGTTTCACTGGTTTTTTGCATCATGGAGACCCGAGACACACTCTAAGAGCTGGTAGATGCCAGATGTGAGCTGGGTCATGGAAACAAGGAATGTGCCCCTGGCTGGCATAGCTCAGTGGATTGAGCGCGGGCTGCGAACCAAAGCATCGCAGGTTCGATTCCCAGTCAGGGCACATGCCTGGGTTGCAGGCCATGGCTCCCAGCAACCGCACATTGATGTTTCTCTCTCTCTCTCTCTCCCTTCCTTCCCTCTCTAAAAAAAAATAAATAAAATCTTAAAAAAAAAGAATTTTAAAAAGCAGCATCTCGTGGAAGGCAGAGGGACTCAGGGCACGAGGTTCGCACTCTCCCCTTCTTGGGGGTGCATTCTGCTCTTTCCGGTAGCACCCATGTTTTCCCTGCAACACAACAGACCAAGTCCCTTTTGGGTCGTGGCTTCCGACGTCACGATGGTGGAGAGGTAAGCGGTGCAAACCCGAGGCGTCCTGCTTCCTCTCCTTTTCGAAACTGCACTTTTCCCCCGCAGATGTGCTTGCTTGCGCTCCCCCTAAAGACAGTTTCTGTGGAAGCAGGAAGCAGCGCCGTGAGGCGGTCTGCACAGCCGCCGGTGCCGGCGAGCTTCCAGACATCTGGGCCGCGCGCATCCGGGGGCGGCCGCACCCAGACGGCAGAGCCGGTTTCCAGAGCGTCTTCGCAAACACTCGAGGCAGCCGGGGAGCCCACGCCCTCCGAGCCCGGCTCTGCCGCCGGGCAGCTCTGCAGCGAGACGTTCTGCCCGCGGGGGGTGCAGCCCGTCCCGCGTCTGAGGCAGGAGAGGGGCCAGCGGGCGGTTTTCCCGCACGGAGGGGAGGGAAGAGACCACGCCGCCAGCGTGCGTGTGCAGTCCTGAACATGTGAGGGATTCAATATACGTCTCTCCTCTTCCCGCAGCCCCTCTCCGTGTGCCAGGGACGCGCCCCCAGACCCCCAGCGGATGCCGGAGCCACAGAGAGAACCGAACTCCGAACTCCGCTCACTCTGTGTCGTTTCCTGCACACACACACACATACATGCACACGCACACACACACGTGTTCACTTAAAGGAAGCACTTTTTGGCCTCTCTCCAGCATAGCTGAGTTTGGAGCGTCCCTGCCTTGCCCTTGGGGGCCGTCGTTAGGTAAAACGAGGGCCCCAGGAACCACAAGCTCAGCGACGCTGCGGCGGCCGGTCCGATCTGGGGACCCCGGAGGCAAGCCAGGGAGCGGACACGGCCAGAGACGCTGGAGAAAGGGGTGAGCCGCGTCCCTCACGGGACAGGGCGGGACGGCGCAGAATTCACCCCACTGCTCAGAATGGCAGGCGGCTGGAAACTTAGGAGTTGCTGGTTTCTGGAGTTCTCCATTTATTTAGTGTTTTCGGGCCGTGGCGTGTGTATCACACATACACACGGCAGTTTCCCAGGGCAGGCCTGTGTGGTTGGGCCAGCACCTCGTTTCCTTCCTTCTCTCCCCAGAGAGCCTGCGGGCAGAGCGGCGGCTACCGAAAGCCCGGACTCCGGAGCCCTGCTGGAGAACACGGACGTCTAGCTTCTGCTCAGGGTAAAATTCTGAATTCCCGACGTGAGAGCTTCCGGATCTGCCCGTTGAAACACCAGCCCAAGGGCAGGGGCAGGAAGCAGGAGTCGCCCATGAGCCCCCCTCACTCCGCTCTGTTCTGTCTCCGCCCACGAGACAGGAGCGGAGCGTGAACCCCGGAGGCCGCCGCAGAAGCGATGAGACCACGCATCTGAAGCAGCGCCCAGCTCACGGGGCAGCGAACGTGGCCCCGTCCCCATGGTAACGGAGCCATCTGCCCGTCTCTGCAGCCACCACGGCGGCAGCGCAGCCCACCCAGCCTTGACCGTGTGCTGCGCTTTCAGCCTGATCCCGGTATCGGGGGAAATGCCGCTTTTCTGGGTTTCCGGGTGTGGCACCCTTTTCTCTCCCGAGCACCTGTTCCGGGGATTTCCATTTAACCACGAAACGGGTCCGTAATCTGCCTTTCACTGCAAAATTCCATCCGCCCCAGCAGCAACGAAACACGTGCACCTGCAGACCTAAGACGTCCCGGTGTGCGGCCTTGGCACCGCTGTGCGTGGCAGGTGGGTGCTGTGACTTTCGTCACACCCAGGCCCCCCCACCGGGCCACCGCCGTCCTGGGCGTGGCCGAGGTGCCGGAGCGGAAAGCTGTGTTCATCGAGAAGGCCCCGGGCAAGAGGTATTTCATGAACTTTCTTTTTTTTAAGATTTTATTTATTTATTTTTAGAGAGGGAAGGGAGGGAGAAAGAGAGAGAGAGAGAAACATCCATGTGCGGTTGCTGGGGGCCGTGGCCTGCAACCCAGGCTCGTGCCCTGACTGGGAATCGAACCTGTGACGCTTTGGTTCCCAGCCCATGCTCAATCCACTGAGCTACGCCAGCCAGGGCGGCAAGACGCATTTCAAAAGCATTTTCCACATTTATCGTCGGTCTCCCAAACTTGAAGTGTGCACCAGAGAAATTGCAGTGATAACACACGACGGGCCCAAGCACCGTATTTACACCCGTGCCGGTGACCGGCTGGGCCGGGAGGGTGAGAGCGACGTGGGCCCCCATGTGACCGGGCGTGTGAGTCTGGCTGGTGGGCAGTGGGGGGGGCGTGGATGACCGTGGGGAGGAGCCAGGCCCACGCTGGCATTCCCAGCGTCCCTCTCTCACGGAGGGAAACCCCCAAACTGGAGACACGCGGCGTCTGCCGCCAGCTCTCCGCGTGGACGGGGACCCCGCTTCCTTCCCCCTTGCTTTGGAAACGCCACGGAAAACCCCGGAGACGTGTGCGCTGCACCAGGAACTGACTGGATTTCGTCGAGTGGCAGGGGGTGACGAGTTTTGTCTTCAGAAAGGAGACCTCGGGGACGCCCCTCATCACAAACTCTGTTCCATTTTGACGGAAACATGCAAATCGTGTTTTGCTAAAATACATCTTCGAAACATTTTATTATTTCTTTTGGGAAGAAACAGTTCCCTGTTATTCATCACTGTGAATGCAATTGGCATTTTGAAGTTTATGTTCACAAGGAGAAGATAGTTTTGGACAGTTTAGGGATATCAAGCCCAAGAAAACCTAGTTTTTTCCTTTGAGACTCGTAGGTATACACACGTTAGTAGCATTCTCACGGACGGCCGTTTCCAGTCTGTCTCATTCGTGTCTCCCTTTCGGGAGACAAAGGGGCTGGGGAGGGAATGCCGCCCGCAGAGCCGTTGAGGACACTTGAAGACCCGACGCAGTGGAGAGCGGAGACAGGCCCGCGTGCGGGGACCGTGGGTGACATGAGGCACCGTCAGACCGTCTGTCGCCAGCCTGGAGGAGAGGCTGCCCGCAGCAGGGAGGGCCTACGCTCCCCGCTCCGATGGCGATGCAGAGACGGCAGCGAGCGGGCAGGGCTCCCGGCACGGCTGGCTGCTCTGGGCCGCGCCGCCTGTGTCTGCGCTGCAGCCCGCCTCCGGGGACGGTGGGCCCCGGGGTCCCCTGACGCCCCCACGCAGCACTGGGCCTGGGAGGTCGGCTCCCCCTCGTCCACACTGCACATTTCCCTGGGAAGCTGAAGATCCTCGGGCCGGGGCAGAGAGTGACCCCCCTGTGCCGAGACCCAGGGCCCGCCTGACCGCCTGTGTCCACTGTGTGCGGGCGTCTGAGTCACCGCACACTCTCCCCAGGGCACAGCTGCCCGCAGTTGCCAAAAGCTGGGTGGCACCACGGTGGGACCCTGAAGTCCGTCCGAGCACCGTCAGGAGGGGGATGAAAAACGGGGGGGGCAGCGGGGACACGTGAAGACTGCTTGGTCATACGGGTGCCACCGAGCAGCCATCTGGCCAGAGAGCTGGTGCCGCATCCCGGAGGGACCCCCAGGACCTGCCACCCACCCCCCCGGCTCGCAGCCCACAGGCAGCCGAGCAGCCGGGCGGTGGTTGGCGGGAAGCTGCCCGTTCTGCTATGGCAGGCAGGGCTGCGGGCAGGCGGGCACCGAGGGCGACGGCCACTGGGAACACGGGCGGGGGGGGGCACCCTGTTCGTGACATCTGTGCTTTTCCCTGGGTTGCAGCTGAAGGTGGCGTTTCCTGGCACAGCCCTGCCCGCTGTCAGCCGTTTTCCAGAATTAGATGCAGCGAGGGTTCCCCCGCCCCGCCAGGCGCAAACCCACCTGCACAACATGCCGCGTCTGCTCGTCGGGCGAGAACTGTGTTTAGATGCCGCTTCACAGAGAAACAGCCGCTCATGAGTATTAATGTGCAGGGCGATGCGTTCCTGAATTCAAACACCGAGCTGTGAGGAGGGCGAAGCCAGCTGCTCCTGTCGGAAGTGACATGGGTCCGGGCAGAGCCTCAGCGGTGCGGCCGTGGGGAAGCCCACCTGCCGTGGGGGGTGGGGGGGGAGCTCGGCGTGCACCTGTTTCTGGGTCTGGTCTCCAGAAACCCTCGGCGCTCCGAACCTGGTGAACACCAGGGGGTGGCGGCGAGCCCGAGTTTGGGGATCCATGTGAGGGCCTTCATGCTGGTGCCTGTCCAGCTGACCCTGCTTCCCCGAGTCTCCCCGGTTTTACCCACCACAGCCCGGCCCCAGGGGTGCAGGCTCAGAGGCCCCCGGGGCTCGGGGGGGTCTGCAGCTTGGGGCTGGGGAGCGGTGGGCAGGAACCCGGCCGATAAAGACAGAGTTTTCGGCAGGCAAAGCCAGGCTGGCCCCGGAGGGGACACTGGGTGACGCCACCATTCTCCAAGGGCGGTCCGGGACACCGGTCCCTGAGGGGCTGCACGGGGACAGCGGCTCGGGGGGGAGGGCCTTCCACGACGAGCTGGGCACACGTGTGCCCCTGTGGGGAAGGGAGTTGGGGTTCACGTGTGCGTGTGGAAGCCCCTGTGAGAGACCCCTTCCCCTTGTTTAACGCGGAGTGTCTCCGACCGGGCTGCCCGGGGGCGTCAGGGGTAGGTCCTTTGTCTCCCCGGACTTCCTCTCCCAGCGTCTGTCTCCCCACGACTCTGACCCTGGGCCCCCGCGGGTGGTGGGTGGGGTGTGATGACGACCCTGGGTCCCCCCCGCTGGGCTCTGGGTGGGCCGCGTGGAAGGGAGGGCGGGGGAGGGAGTCCGCCCCTCATCTTCCTCCTCCCCGGGTCCCGCCTGGGGTCTGTCCCCCAGAGATCACGCCCCCCCTCGGAGGCCCTCTCCGCCCAGCTCGCCCACCCGGCCCCTGTACCCCTCTCGCCTACACCCTCCCAGGCACCACCTCCCCTTTTAGTTCCCTGCACCCTGCCCACACTCGCTGAAGCCGTCCTCCCTCCGCTGGCGCCCGGTTCTGGGCGGGGCTTCTGCTGCGTGCCGGCGCCCCGAGTGGCAGACACGGCTGTGCCCTTTTCACATCACGTGGATGCGTGGGGCCCACGGGCGGCTCCCCCACCACCGGTGACGAGCAGGCACGTGGGTTGTTTGGGGAACGCACTGCGGCTCCCTCCTTATCTCGTTGTGGGAGCAGCTTCTTGGCCTGTGGCTGCTCCTTAACCCTTTCCTTCTGCTCGTGCACACCGCTGTCACGTAGCTCCAGGCCCACGCAGGTCTGTGTGGCCGCTGGGCCCGCGCTGCCTTTGTCCGGGACCCGTCACCACGAGCCTCACACGGGAGGAGGCGCGGTCTCTCCACGCCGCCCCGCTGCTGTCGGCACGCTCCCCGTAACGTGGACAATAAACAGCACGTCCACGCCGGCTGGTCCACCAGGAGGCTCTTCTCAGAACGCCAGGAGCACTTCCGCAGCTCCCTGCTTCGGGCTCCCGTGCTGCCTGATGGGACTACCAGTTGCTACATTTACAGTGAGCACCATTCTCGCGGTCTCCCCGGGGCTGGCACGTGGCTGTTTGATGTGACTGACGGAGCTGACTTCAGTTATGCAGCCACCTGCACCGGCGGGCGCACCCTGAGCCGCGTCGGTGACACGAGACACTCCTGAGTCCGCTCCGGGTTGCTTCGCCGTCGGCGGCTTTGCGTTTGTTCTTCGAGATCGGACGCCTCCCAGAAGCCAGGACCAAGGGGAGGTGGGTGGAGCATCAGCAAGCCCCGCCCCGCCGCTCACCGATTTAGCACCTGAATGCACGCTGGCTGCGCGAGGTGCTGGGGATGAGGAGGCGGAGAAGACGAGCGGGATCACGGAGCGTCCCCGAGCAGCCCGCGCTCTCCCCGGCGCAGCCACCCAACGCCGAGGCCCCCCCACCCCCGGGGGCGTGAGGGCCGCCCCCTCGCTCTGGGGAGGCCAGGTGGGTGTGTGCCCGAGTGTGTGCCTCTGCTCACTGGCCCCACCTCCCCGACAGCGCCAGCGAAGGGACGCCAGCATTGTGCCCATGTGACCAGTCAGGCAGCTGCGGTAAAGGCAGATTGAGTGACCCCGTCCCAGGTCACGCTGCAAGGCCGCGACGGCTGTGCTTTGAGCCCCGGCGGGAAGGCCGATGACCCGAGGGCCGTAGAGAGGATGACAGGTGCAGGTGACTGGAGAGGTGAAGAGAGGCGACCGTCACAGACAGAGACGTTGGGCAACGTCTTTAAAACAGAAAGGAGGACCACAGGGCCCCCTCACGCCCCTGCCGGGTACGTGTCCGAGGAGCTGAGGCCAGGCGCTCGGGGACACGCTGGGACTCTCGCGTCCGTGAACACTGTCTGCAGTCACTCAGCTTGGACGCCGCCCCACCGCCACCCCTCCCCCGAAGAACGGGGACAGAAGATGCGCTCACACAGCGGGGGGTGGGGGGGGGCTGTGCAGCCGTGGGAAGAACGGGATTCTGCAGCGTGTGCGACCGTGGGTGAAGCTGGGGACGTGAGGCCGAGGGAAATGGACCAGCCACAGGCAGGCAGGTCCCGGGGGGTTCCTCCTCCACGGAGCACCCCAAACCCACACAGGGAAATGGGGCTGAGGTGGGGCAGGGGGTGGAGACTGAGATTTAACCAGCGTAGCATTTCTGGGGGGCAAGAGAGCGATGTCCGGAGGCCTGCTGCCCACCATTGTGCCTCAGTGGGTGGTCCGGTGCGTCGTGGGAGAGCGGTCACGGTTCGGACCTCGCACGGTGCTCCCCGTACAGTCACGTCAAACCCCGTGGCACGACAGCGTCTGGCCCAGCTCGGAGGGGACGCAGAGGCGGACACCGTGGGGGGAGCGAGCGGGGCCGTCCCCACAGAACCCTCGGCCAGGACCTGCCGGCCCAGCCCGCGGCCATCGCCCCGGTTATGGACCTGCCTTGGAGCCCTTCGGTTGTCCGCCGGCTCACGTCGCTGGTGTTTCTCCAGGAACTGGACTCCTCCGGGACGGCGCCCTGGGAATAAATCCATTACAAGTGAATTAAGTTTAACCATATTTGTATGCGCCTCCACCGTTTTTGGAGACGGTGTTGGTTATTTCCGGGCGATATCGGACTGTTATCTGTCCTGCCCGTCTGCTCCTGTGGGGATATCGGACTGTTATCACTGCAGTGACCGCACTGGGCTGCGTTTTTCACCAAAGCAGAAAGGAAAGAAGCGTACGTCCGCCTGCCCTGGCAGACACAGGCGGACCCAGAGTGTTCCGTTCAGATTCACAGTGTAGCCACCCTCCCGCGGGCCCCCACCGGCCCTGGGACCCCCGGCTGGAATGCCCGCCCAGCCCCCCCACACAGGCCAGCGTTTGGGGAGCTGCGTGTGAACCGGCTCAGTCAGTGGTGGGGGGGGACTCCCGATAATCGAGTCAGAGCGCCGGTCACGGGAGGAAAAGAGAGCGTCGCTTTCCCGTGCTTCCTCCACGTGGAACCCTTTCTCAGACACGGGGGTTAACCCGCTCCCTGCCTCTCGGAGAAACGGACCTCGCTCCTTCCACGCTGAGCCGGGCTGCCCCTTTGCCGGGCCGCCCTCGGGGGCTTGGGCGTCGGCGGCCTCCCGGCGCCGCTCCCGCGAGCTCGTTGCCGTCCGAGGACCCTGTCGGCGTTTTCCTGGCGTCTCAGTCTTTCCCGTCGCCCGTCCGTCTGCCGACCTGCCTATGGGTCCGTGACACCAAAATCTCCCCCCGTTTTTGTGCGTGAGCAAGTTCAGAAATGCTTGCCAGCTAGCCTTTGTCCTCAGTTTGTTCGTTTCTTCTCCAATAAATGCAGCTGGAGCGCAGGAACTGGCAGACAGAAGTCACACACACACACACACACGTATGCACACAGGTGACGGAGCTGTAGGAAAGCGTCTGTCCATGCAGGAAATCTTAGCCCGATGCGCCCATGGGTGCACGCACACATGCACGGGCCTTCGGCGCGGTTCTCCTGCCCCCTCATTTTCGGGGCGAGCAGCCGGAGCAGCCGCCCAGCCTGCCGTGCTCATTCCCACCTTGTGGCTCCCAGCTGCACACACTGGGGACCCTGGGGGTCTGTAGGGTTCTCCTGCCGCTGCCCGGCTGCTTCCTGTCACCGCGGTGCTGGGCGCCCCACACCTCAGAGGCCGGCTTCACGGTCCACCCGAGGGACTTCCCGGGGGTGGGGCGTGTCCCAGAACTGGCCTGGGAACCACACAAACACCGCGGGGACACGGAGTTCTGCTTCTTTCTTCTTTGCTTTTAAAATTTCGACGGGAAGCCGCCTTCCTTGCTCCAAAGAGCCCGTCTGCGTGGGGCAAGTACTCCGGACCGCGGAAGTGGACCTGACCGCGCACCCACTGTGCTCTGGGTGCCGAGGCAGTGGCAGGCGGCGGCAGGCGGCCCCCAGCTGGGCCCTGCACGGAGCGCTGCCGTGGGGGGCGGACTGGACTTTGGGCTCCTGCCCCTTCGTCTCGGGTGCGTTCCGTCTCCTCCGTCCCTCAGCGTGAGCCCTGCTCTCCAGGTCGGGACCCTGGGGTTCCTCACGGACTCCCCCTGAGCGACCTGCTCCTGGGCGGGGTCACGGGACTGGGGTTTTGGCTCCGGCAGAAGGAGTTGTAAAGCACAGAAGGGAGAAAGGGCTGGGAATAGAAACGGAAAGGAAGGCAGCAGATGGTCTCTTTGTGAAGATGTTCAGATAAAGCCCCCAAACCACACAAGCAGATGGTCTGTGGGGGGGGGGGCGGGCTGGCGGTGGCAGCTGAGGTGGGAGGGGCAGCGTGGACCAGCTCCGGCACCCCCTGAGCATCCGCAGTTTGGACTGGCTGTCCGGGGAAGGCGCCACGGGCCACGGGAGAGTACGGACACGCGGTAACACGGGCCGTGCCCGGCAGCTTCCCGGATCCTGCCCTTGCTGACCTGCCGGTCACTGGAGGGCGTCGGCTGCACGGCCAAGGAGGACAGCCCCCATGCAAGCACCCAAGAGCAGAAACCCACACACATCTCGGCTCGAACACGGCAGAATTAATGCCGACCGAGGCTCAGTGCTGCCCCGTTATTGGCCTGGCCTTGCTGATGTACTTCGCCAACACAACCTTAAGAATATTCAAAATACAGCAGCAGGTGGCTGTTTCATGTATTTCAAATACACTGTTAGTTATTTCTGCTTGCTGGAAAAATGTGGATGTTTTTAAAAGAACAGAGAGTCCATGAGCTCTATTATCTCGTAGGCAGCACTTTCCGTGAGAGGCAATTCTCCAAACAAAGAAACAGAGAAGCCTGTGTTCACAAAAACAACCACACGGGCAGGGCTTGCGTGATGCGGCCTCAGCCGTGCAGGATGGCGGAGATCAAAGTGTATTCCCTGCTCCCCTCTCTCTCTGTCCCGGCTCGATCCGCACTCCGGAGTCCAGGGCCACCACTGTCATTCCACGCAGATTTCCTCTGACTGTATGCGACTCTGCATGCACACACGCAAGCCCAAGTTCACACACATGGTTTTATTAAACCCTGAATTCAATCGTCTCTGTCCACAAGCTCTCTTTCTGTTAGTAATGCCCTAGAACTTTACACAGAAACCCAAGAAGCTTGGATAAAGCACCACATAGCATTTCCCAGAATAAAAGGACCATGCTCTGTTCGTGGGATATTCTGCATATTTTCATTTCTACACAATCTGTTACCAACGATGCCTCATTGAGCAAACAGGAACAGGTGAGCAGCCAAAGGCGCAACCTTTGGAAGACTATGCTGGTTGGAGCTGCCGATAAATTCCGTCCCCACCGAGGTCACTCGAGAGCCGCACAGCCCAGCTGCCTGCCAACCACGGCTGTCGAGGCGGACTTGATTGGGTTGGTGTCAGTTTGCAAAATACTTAAGAGCTACTTTTTAACAAGTAAGTCTACTTTGAACTGTTAAAAATGCTTCCTTTGTGTCTGAGCTGAAGTTTCCCTTCAACATCCGTCCACCGGGCCTGGATCTGCTGTTGGGAATCGCAGGGACGGCGTGTCCACTCTGCCCGTGGGACGCATCCCCGCACCCTGGGGCGGGGGGGCTGCCGCCTCTCTGAAGTGTGTCCCCCGCGGGTGGGACACGCCGGCTGCTGAGTCACCGCTGATCCCGTTGGCCCTGGATGCTGCCGGTGTCTCTCCTCCATGCTGTAATTATTTTCCTGTTATTTCCTTAGGCTGGCTTAAGAAGTAGAAAAACAGTTCACGTCTTCCGGCTTCAGGAGAGTCTGTGCTGATGCGCGGTTTTCTTCCCGCACCCCGCCGGCAAAGGAGTGAGGCCGGGCGTCTGTCTCTCTGCGCGCTCAGCACATTTAGGAGCTGGCAGAGCGCTCGGATGGAAAATTGTCTAAATACGGTCCCGGCGCTTTGCAGATTTTCGTCCTTTCTAACAACAGAAACGTGCATCGCACGGGTCTTTTAACCGTGTCTGTGGCTCAAGGAGCTTCGCCAGGGCTCCGAGTGTTCTGAGGGCAGACGCCCATTTCTCCGTCTTGTGGAGAAGGACGTCAGCTGCTGTCAGAAAAACGTCTCCGTCACTCAGTGCGACGTGCTGTGCATTCCCTCTGAATCGAAGGGCCTTTGGGTCTTTAGAAATAGATGAACGACTTTCCCCTGGAGCCACAGCAGGGGTGGGTGGGAGGATCAGATGAAGCGGTACATCCAACGTTTTGCTCCAAGCCGGTCTCTGTTCCAGTTTCATGTGCAATCCTCATCTTACACTGGAGGCACAGAAATGCGGTGTTGGCTACAGCTTCTGAGAGATGGTTTTTCTGGAGCGGCTTCTCTGACCCTGGAAAAGTGCACGGCGGGTGGACTTCCCTGCCTCTGGTCTTTGACAGGGTCCCTCCAATTCCCGTCCGAGGCAGGTCTGCGTGAGGCTGCTTTCACACCACGATTCAGCATGCCCCAGGGACACCCCTACCTTCCCCCAAACTGTTCCCCTCCGTCGCTTTTAGTTCAATGTCTGGATTTGTGTCCACTCGTTCTCTTCAAGCTTCAGCCCTGAGAACCGTTGCTGACCACGTCCTTTCTTCACTCTTGCCATCTCTGGGGCTCTCCTTCCGAGTGCTTCCCAAATCTGACCCCTCCTCGCCTTGCCTTTCGGGAGTGCCGTGTCTGAGGCACACGCGACCCGTTCCCGGGGCTGTGTCTGAGCATCCAGCTGGTCTGTCTCCCCACAGCGGTTCCCTAACACCCCTTCCCGGGCTCATGCCCTCTGCCCTCTGCACAGCGCCCCACATCAGCTTCCCCTCCCACCGTGGCATCGCCTCTGTGCAGGACACGGCTTCTCCCATAAGGTCGGTGGCCACGGGGAGACTGCAGATGAAAGCAGCAGTGACGGACCAGAGCACGGTGTTGGGACAGGGGGACAGACGGACCAGTGCACGGTGTTGGGACAGGGGGACACACGGACCAGTGCACGGTGTTGGGACAGGGGGACAGACGGACTGGAGCACGGTGTTGGGGCAGGAGGACAGACGGACCAGAGCATGGTGTTGGGGCAGGAGGACAGACGGACCAGAGCATGGTGTTGGGACAGGAGGACATGCAGACCAGAGCACAGTGTTGGGACAGGAGGACATGCGGACCAGAGCACAGTGTTGGGACAGGAGGACAGATGGACCGGAGCACGGTGTTGGGACAGGAGGACACGCGGACCAGAGCACAGTGTTGGGACAGGGGGACAGACGGACCAGAGCACACGCTCTGGCGAGGATGTGGAAGGTGAGCACACATGGGCAGGGACGCAGACCGAGACGTCCACACTGAACAGATCGCCCGAGTTCTCTGGGAGCGGTACCCTGCGTACCGCAGGCCAGCGACCACGCGCGCTCACACGAACAAACCCCTGCTCACAGACACCGCCGCAGCCCCGCACTGGGGCAGCCCAATCACCTGTCCGAGGGCGAGCAGGTGAGCCAGCTTTGGTGCGTCGTCACAGCAGGGGGCCGCTCAGCACCCGGGAAGGACGGACGCGCAGGGACTGGGCCTCAGGGCACTGTGACGAGTAGCGAAACAGTAACAACCCGTCTCTAAGGGTTATTCTCTGTGGGATTCCATCGACGCAACAGTCTCCAAGTGGGAACCACGGTGACGGAGGCCAGGTCAGGTCGGCGAGGGCCACGGTTCGGTCAGGGGGGCTGTGGCGGTTGGGGTGCCGTCACTCTGCACGGGGCACAGGGTGTCACACACCCAGGGGAGGCGGGAGCCGCAGAAGCCTGAGCCGGGCTGGGCCGCGGCCCGGTGAACAGGGCTGCGCCGACGCCAGTTCCCAGTGCAGACGATGAACGGTGGTCACACAGGTGCACGGGCACATCCTCCCTCCTTTACACGGTTTGGTCACTGTAAGCCACTCCAAAATAAACCATTAAAAACATTTTAAAAAGGGTTCTACTGATTCCTCAAGGTCAAGACAGACACGGTGAGAACCCTTGCCAAGGCCTACGATGTAAAACTGAATTATCTTTTAACTTTCTGTCCACCGCGCCTTGTTACTCTGGCAAGCAGTGGATGGCCCAACCCTCTGACACCCCCACAGGGGTGCCTGGATGCCCCCCGCCCCCCCTCTGGTGGTAAGTCTCACGCATCCCCACCTCGGGGCCCAGCCGCCCTCCTTGCCGCCCTCCTCAGGTCTCAGGCGGGCTCCAACCTGCCACCTTGGACTTGAGGACGCACGGAGTGGGCCGTGTCGGTTCTGCCCAGGCGTCGGTTCCCCACGGGACCACGGACCCCCTCCGAGCGGGGCCCCGCCCCTGCCATTGCAGACCCACAGCCCGCCCACGGCGACTCCGTGTGGGTCCGGCGCCGAGAAAGGCACCGTCCGACCCCAGACCAGGACATGTCCCTGTGCCGTCACCAGACTCCCGCCCCTAGGTATTCATTCTCTCCCGCTCACTGTGCGTGTCTGCGTTATCACCTCTGACCTCCCGATTCCGGCCGCAGGAACCGCATTTCCGTATTTTTCAGGCAGATTTTTAAAGGTGCCCTTCCTGGGCCCCACAAACCCTCACGCCATCTGTGCCCTTCTGTCACCCGAGAGGCCCTGTGCGGGGCTGCGGGGCACTTGTGAACGGAGGCAGAAATACCTGCCGTCCCCGCAGCGGGGTCCACAAGGTTCTGTTTGCCAGGTAAGACCTCCCGGCACGGCCACCACGGGCCATTACAGCTGCAGTGGAAAAAACGCGGATTTCATACATGTGCTCTTCGGCCCAGATCTCCGGAGGTCATCCCAGGCGCGGGCCAGTGGAACCCTGCCAGCGACGGACACCCGGTGGCTGGTCATCAGGCCGGAGCTGTCTGCCCGTTACAGCCGTTCTTTGATATTTAGCATCTACTCCGTGATATTTGTTCTGTAACACACATATGCCTCTAAACCATGCATTTCCTGTGAAACATACGTGTAAGCGTGCTAAATCACTAGTTTCTCTCAAGTGAGGTGTGATGCTCCCTTCAGGATGACCAGGTCTGCGGCACCCTCTCACGCACAAACTTTACTCAGAAAACTTTGAAATCCTTAAATCATCCGAGAAACCTCTGTGGTTCTCGCAGGTCAAGGTTAATAATTAAATGCTTAATACCTCTTTAAGCTATTAAGCTAGCAATAAAAATGCAATATTTTAACTCGATTTGCTCAATTAAAGAACAGTCCCAGGTGTTATTTAACACCAGGATCCACCGTAATCTACGTTTTATTAAAATCGAGCACAAAAAAGAGAATTATAAACATGTTGGGTAAAAAAACTCCACTGAAGGCTTTTTCGGCAGGAGACGGTCCCCTTCCTTTCCCTCAAAGCACGGTGACTGCCGTTAGGAGCTGACGCCAGCCGGTGGGAGTCTGCCGCCCCCCTGCACGGGTCTGGGCCCCCCGCAACCCCTCCCCACCCCCGTTAAGGAGCTCACCACCAGCCGAGATTTCAGTGCTCGTTGGATCCTCCTTCTTCTGGCCGTTATCCCTGCTCGTCTTTAATTATCCACTCACTCAATCATCTCCCTATTGCTTGTCACCACGCCCATCGCCTGGGTGTTACAACCAATGACGCACAGAAAGTTTATTGGAGATGCTGCAGTTGCGATTCCGTCCTGAACCCTCGTGTCTGCGGTGTTATCACTCTGCTCTGCAGCTCCCTCCAATTGTCCCGACATGGGGGGGGGGCAGGAAGTCCTGTCGCGGGGTGGGGCGTTCCCTCAGAGCCTGCCGCTGAGACCTCCAGAGTCTTCCGTTGTCCCTGGAGACAGAGTTAATGTCATCTTTGTTTTAAAAAATGAGTAATAGCCCTGGCTGGTGTGGCTCAGTGGATTGAACGCGGGCTATGAACCAAAGTGTCGCAGGTTCGATTCCCAGTCAGGGCACATGTCTGGGTTGCAGGCCATGACCCCCAGCAACCGCACAGTGATGTTTCTCTCTCTTTCTTTCTCCCTCCCTTCTCTCTCTAAAAATAAATAAATAAAAATCTTTAAAAAATGAGTAATAAAATCATTGGACAGTCTGAGGATTTAGGGAGAAAGGATGTTGAAAACCCAGGTTTCTGGGACTGGGAGTCTTCTCTCCTGAAGAGCGGGGTCCCCTTTAGCATCGTTCGTGTGTCCTTAGCGTGAACACACGTGATCCCACCCCCCCGCTGTGCTGGGAGGGCCTGCGGCCCGAGCTCGCCACATCCCCACCCCACGGAGTCGTGTGGTTTGACTTGAGTCCTTTCTTAACCCCGATGCCGCCTTAACAAACCGAACGTGGTTTATTAATCAACCTCTTTCATTCACGTTTACAGCACAGAGTCGCTGAGGGCTGCTGTGGGCGGAGAGATTGACGCGGGTTTGCCCAGAAGGCACACGCAGGGTGAGCACAGTCTGGGGACGGAGAAGGGGACGCACAAACGTGATGACACGTCACAGGGGACACAGCAGAAAAGCGTCCAGCGAGCCAGCTGGAGCACAGAGAAGGCCACACCCTCTGACCTGGAGGCACGCTCTCCGGGGCACTCTCTGCACACCGTTGTTCCTGTTACTATCTGTTACACATGCTGTGAGTGCAACAGTAACTCTGCACACCGTTGTTCCTGTTACTATCTGTTACACATGCTGTGAGTGCAACAGTAACTCTGCACACCGTTGTTCCTGTTACTGTCTGTTACACATGCCAGGAGTGCAGCAGTAACTCTGCACACCGTTGTTCCTGTTACTGTCTGTTACACATGCCAGGAGTGCAGCAGTAACTCTGCACACCGTTGTTCCTGTTACTGTCTGTTACACATGCTGTGAGTGCAACAGTAACTCTGCACACCGTTGTTCCTGTTACTGTCTGTTACACATGCCAGGAGTGCATCAGTAACTCTGCACACCGTTGTTCCTGTTACTGTCTGTCACACATGCTGTGAGTGCAACAGTAACTCTGCACACCGTTGTTCCTGTTACTCTCTGTTACACATGCTGTGAGTGCAACAGTAACTCTGCACACCGTTGTTCCTGTTACTATCTGTTACACATGCTGTGAGTGCAACAGTAACTCTGCACACCGTTGTTCCTGTTACTATCTGTCACACATGCTGTGAGTGCAACAGTAACTCTGCACACCGTTGTTCCTGTTACTATCTGTTACACATGCCAGGAGTGCAACAGTAACTCTGCACACCGTTGTTCCTGTTACTGTCTGTTACACATGCCAGGAGTGCAACAGTAACTCTGCACACCGTTGTTCCTGTTACTGTCTGTTACACATGCCAGGAGTGCAGCAGTAACTCTGCACACCGTTGTTCCTGTTACTCTCTGTTACACATGCTGTGAGTGCATCAGTAACTCTGCACACCGTTGTTCCTGTTACTATCTGTTACACATGCTGTGAGTGCAACAGTAACTCTGCACACCGTTGTTCCTGTTACTGTCTGTTACACATGCCAGGAGTGCATCAGTAACTCTGCACACCGTTGTTCCTGTTACTGTCTGTTACACATGCCAGGAGTGCAGCAGTAACTCTGCACACCGTTGTTCCTGTTACTATCTGTTACACATGCCAGGAGTGCAGCAGTAACTCTGCACACCGTTGTTCCTGTTACTATCTGTTACACATGCCAGGAGTGCAACAGTAACTCTGCACACCGTTGTTCCTGTTACTATCTGTTACACATGCTGTGAGTGCAACAGTAACTCTGCACACCGTTGTTCCTGTTACTATCTGTTACACATGCTGTGAGTGCATCAGTAACTCTGCACACCGTTGTTCCTGTTACTGTCTGTTACACATGCCAGGAGTGCAACAGTAACTCTGCACACCGTTGTTACTGTTACTCTCCGTTACACATGCCAGGAGTGCAGCAGTAACTCTGCACACCGTTGTTCCTGTTACTATCTGTCACACATGCTGTGAGTGCATCAGTAACTCTGCACACCGTTGTTCCTGTTACTGTCTGTCACACATGCTGTGAGTGCAGCAGTAACTCTGCACACCGTTGTTCCTGTTACTCTCTGTTACACATGCCAGGAGTGCAACAGTAACTCTGCACACCGTTGTTCCTGTTACTGTCTGTTACACATGCTGTGAGTGCAGCAGTAACTCTGCACACCGTTGTTCCTGTTACTGTCTGTCACACATGCTGTGAGTGCATCAGTAACTCTGCACACCGTTGTTCCTGTTACTATCTGTTACACATGCCAGGAGTGCAGCAGTAACTCTGCACACCGTTGTTCCTGTTACTGTCTGTTACACATGCTGTGAGTGCCACAGTAACTCTGCACACCGTTGTTCCTGTTACTGTCTGTCACACATGCTGTGAGTGCATCAGTAACTCTGCACACCGTTGTTCCTGTTACTATCTGTTACACATGCTGTGAGTGCAACAGTAACTCTGCACACCGTTGTTCCTGTTACTGTCTGTCACACATGCCAGGAGTGCATCAGTAACTCTGCACACCGTTGTTACTGTTACTATCTGTTACACATGCCAGGAGTGCAACAGTAACTCTGCACACCGTTGTTCCTGTTACTGTCTGTTACACATGCCAGGAGTGCAGCAGTAACTCTGCACACCGTTGTTTCTGTTACTATCTGTCACACATGCTGTGAGTGCATCAGTAACTCTGCACACCGTTGTTCCTGTTACTATCTGTTACACATGCTGTGAGTGCAACAGTAACTCTGCACACCGTTGTTTCTGTTACTCTCTATTACACATGCCAGGAGTGCAACAGTAACTCTGCACACCGTTGTTCCTGTTACTATCTGTTACACATGCTGTGAGTGCAACAGTAACTCTGCACACCGTTGTTACTGTTACTGTCTGTCACACATGCCAGGAGTGCATCAGTAACTCTGCACACCGTTGTTACTGTTACTATCTGTTACACATGCCAGGAGTGCAGCAGTAACTCTGCACACCGTTGTTCCTGTTACTATCTGTTACACATGCTGTGAGTGCATCAGTAACTCTGCACACCGTTGTTCCTGTTACTATCTGTTACACATGCTGTGAGTGCCACAGTAACTCTGCACACCGTTGTTCCTGTTACTGTCTGTTACACATGCCAGGAGTGCAGCAGTAACTCTGCACACCATTGTTCCTGTTACTGTCTGTTACACATGCTGTGAGTGCAACAGTAACTCTGCACACCGTTGTTCCTGTTACTATCTGTTACACATGCTGTGAGTGCAACAGTAACTCTGCACACTGTTGTTCCTGTTACTATCTGTTACACATGCTGTGAGTGCAACAGTAACTGAATATATCGGAACACAAAGCAACACCAGGCAACATGCGAGCGACAAACACTGCCATTTCTGTCCGAGGAGGGAATGCAGCCACAGAACCAACAGACAAACACGAGCCCAGAAACCGTCGGCGGTGGGGGCGGGGGCTGCAGAAAATGCCCGCCTCTGCTTCCTCACGTTCAGAGAGGACAGTGTCCCGCCCACAGGGGCAGGGTGTGGCTGACGCAGGAAGACAGAAAATCACGTGTATCTGGGCTTCACACCAACTTTTCATGATCTCTGATTATTTTCTATGTAAATTGTGTGTAAAATACACTTGTCCACTCTTAATGGACCATGTTCTGCAAGGGAGATCGTGTTGAATTTAGCTGCTAAGATCGGGATAATTTTACCAGATCTTAGTAAATAAATTTACTTAGTTAATAAAGTAAAGTAATTTACTTAGCAAGTAAACTATAAATCTCTATTATGTTCATTACAACTGAAAATAAGTGGAGGAAAATACCCCGTTTGCCATTATGGAGTGCTGATGGACCAGGTACTATACTATATATTCTATATTTTTCATAGTATCTCATTTTATTTGATTTTTCCAGTATTGCATGAGGTAGATATTACCATCTCTATTTTCTCAATGGGAAAATGATCGAGGATCGGGAACTTGAAGGATTTTTCCCAAAGACAGGTAGCTAGAGAGCCGCAGAGTTGAGGGATGTCGACCCAGTTCTGCACTGACTCCACATCGTGCATCCTCAACGGACAGCTGACGGAGATGTGAAACACAAACAAGTCCCCCCTCCCCTTCCAGCTTCCTGGGTTCACTCGGAGACGCCAGGGACAGAGGGGCTGCATTCTGCGCTGACGCCCTCTCCTCCTCAGGAATCTGTGCGCCGCCCCAGCCTCCCTCCCCAGGTGATGGATGCGCTCAGCCCGACAGGCGGGGAGGGATTCGAACACGAACACCTGAGGTCCTCCCTCCTTTCTCCCTCCTCGACGGGGTCGGATGAGCCTGAACCGATGTCAGCCCCGCGGTCTTCCCACGACCATCTGACCGTCCGTCGCCGGGAAGGGGGATCAATACCTGCACCAGGCGTTTCCCTCTCACTCAGAGCTTTAATTCGCTTCTGTGTGGCATCCGTGGAGCCCCAGCAGCTAGTAAATCTCACTTGTAACGTTGCCTGTGCGTTTTGCATTTTCGCCGGTCCTTGTTCCCTCAGCCAGCGCGTTCCCGCTCGCGCTCCTGCGGCAGGTGGCTGTCGAGGACCCGTCGGGGGCTGGCACTGTGTCAGGCACCGGGAGGCACGGGAGGACAGGGTGACAGAGACCTGGAGCCTGAGGGGGCTCACGGTTTCCCGTCGCGGGGGGAAACAGAGCAGGTGTGCTAATTTCGCAGCCCGGGAAGACATCGGAAGCGCCATGTGGGGAGCCTTCCTGGAAAGGTGAGTGCGAGCACACGCGAGGACGAGGCAGAGAGACGAGCCAGGCGGGTCTGGAGGAAACACACTCAGGTGGGGGGAGCACACGCAGGTGGGGGGGTGCCGGGGGTGTGCTGGGGGTGGGGCGGGGGCAGGAGTGCTGGAGCGACGGGGAAGCCGTCAGAGACGTCGTGTGTGGCAGGGGACGGGTGGCTCTGCTGGTCTCGAATGCCGCTGGGGGACTGATCGCACGTCGCGGGAAGGGTGTGACGTGACTTTGGGGAGAGGCTGTAAAAGGTGTGCAGTGTCCCCGTCCTGGGGTCCTCTCCCTGCGGCCAGGGGCCACCCTGAGGTGGCTGTGCGGAGGCCCCAGGGATGGAGCCCTGAGCAAGAACGTCGCCTGGTGAGCCAGGTGGCACGGCCTCGGGTGTCCAGCCGCCCAGCCCGGCCACCGCCTGGGGGAGAAAGGCCCCTGGCCCCCAGCCCCCGGCTGAGCAGACCCACCAGGTCCCCGGCCCCAGGCAGCCCCTGAGCCCTGCGGGCCTCCAGGACACTGGGGGGTGGTGCTGACAACCACCGTTTTCCAGAAGTCTCTCTGTTTGAACGCGGTTGTTCCGTACAACTAGATAACGAAGTCAGTAGACCTTTCTGGTACTTTGAGCAAAGACACGGTGTGAGGTTATTTGTGTTTCGACAAGATTTCTCTGGCTTTGTGAGGGGCACAGGAGGCCATTTCAACCACCCCCCAGCCCCAGAACGCTGTCCTCATGCCGGCCCCTGGTTCTCTGACCCCTGTTGGAGTCGAACTGCTCATTTCCTCGAGTTCTGACAGTTTGGGAAAACAAAACATTTTCTGAGCTGTCTTGAAGTTTCACCACAATTATACCCCGTTTTTCCGACATCTATGTACAATGTTCTCGATGCTCTGTGTACCATTAATGGTTGGTAACAATATACCTTTGTTTGGGGTAAAAAAAAGACCCCCAAATCCACATTAGTCAAAACTTGGAAGTACAGGTGTGCTACTACTCAGGTAGTAAGGTCACTCTGGCTGCAACATCTGACCTTCGACCTCACCCTGTTGTAACTGCCCAGTTCATTGACACAGAGCAAAGGAGATGGGGCTTCCAAGGGACAGCTCTGCATTTTGTGTTTAAATTGTTACAAAGCATTGAGTGGCTATTGGGAAGTGAAAATACGCTAATAGTTCTGAAGTTTGAGTGGACATTGTAGGTTGTAACCCTGAGAAGACTGGGGTTGCCTGGGTCGTAGCCGAATCTGAGGAGCAGCCGCTGTGTTCAAGCCCCCGGAGTCTGGCGGGTGGGGAGGACACCGCCGCCGCGGCCGCTCTGTGGGAATGGCGGTCCTGAGGCCAGGCCTGCAGCCATCAGTGCAAGGGCGCCCTGCAAGTCACAGGCATGTGGTCCGTCCCTTGGGAAGGCTGCTGTTGATTTAACCCTTCGCTCCCCAGAAATGCTTCCCCCGGGGTCCAGGGACCGCCCTCCGGGATTAAATCAGGAACCAGAAGCAGCAGCAGCCCCTCGGCCGCCCATCCCCTTCGGAGCACTGGGCATCGTGCTGTTCACCTGGGGGGCAGCTGTGGGCACCGGCCCCAGCGGGCTGCTGTGCCTTTTGTGGGGGGGCTGGCTCCTCGTCATGGGACCCCTCCTGAGGGCAGACTCGCTGCGGGTGCGCCTCACCCCGACGGAAGACACCTGTGGTTCTCCGGCCGGCCGGCGGAGGCGGCTGACGCTTCCCTCCGTGGTGCTGCAACTTTCAGTTTGGTGAAGTCCCGTGTGTTTGGTTTTGTTCTGTTGCCCTTGCCTGGGGAGGCTGGTCCAAAACAAATGTTGCAAAGACCATCGTCAAAGAGGTTATGGACTATGTATTCTCCTGGGAGTTGTGTGGTGTCCGGTCTTACGTTCAAGCCTTTCGTCCACTTTGAGCTTCCTCTCGTATAGAGTGACACAGCGATCAAGTGTTACTCTTTTGCACGCAGCTGTCCAGACAGATGCCCAACATTATTCATCAAAAAGACTGTCTTTTGTCTAGTTTTTAGTTGTGTCTCCTTCATCATAGACTAGTTAACCATGTAGGCTTGAGGTCATTCCTGAACTTCTGTTCTGTTCCACTGATCTAAGTGTCTGCTCTTATGACAATACTGTGCTGTTCTGATTACTGTGGTTTTATAACATATTTTGAAACCAGGGAGCCTGATACCTCCAGCTCTGTCCTTCTTTCTCAAGATTGCTTTGGCTACTTGGAGTCTTTTATGTATCCATGTAGATTTTAGGGTCATATATATACATATCTCATCCTTTTTTAACTCTATAATACAAATGATAGTATCCTTGATATAGTCTCGGAGATCCTTTACAATATCCTCATCATTTAAATTTCTTTTTTTTTCTCTTCCTTCCTTCCTGTCCTGATTGGGTGATTCCACTATCCTGTCTTCCAGATCCCCAAACCTTTCTTCCGCATCACCTAACCTGTTGTTGATTCCCTCTAGTGTTTTGGTTTTATCTTGTTTTAGTCATTACACTTCTCTGCTCTGACTGGCTCGTTCTTGTGTTTTCTGGCTCTTTGTTGAAGGTTTCTCTGTATTTCTCTGCCCTTCCCCAGAGGTCAGCAAGCATCTTTATAGCCATAATCCTCTCTCAGGCAAATTGCTCATGGCCACTTCATTAGGGTCTCTTTTCCCTCTAAAGTTTTAGTTTGTTCCTTAATGCATGACATATTCACTTGCCTCTGGATTTTGTTTGACCTCGTGCAGTTCTGTGAATTAGGCAGAGCAGCTACATCTGCTGGTCTGGAAGGGGAGGCCTTGAGGAGGGCCCCCCATGCAGACGGCAGGTGCTGGGCCATCTGGACAGGACAACTGGAGCTGGGTGGGCAGGCTGGTGGGTTGGGGGTGCACCTTGCCAGGCCGCCCCGGGGGGATGACCAGAGCTGGAGCGAGCGTGCATGGGGGTCCTGGGGTGCATGCACTGGACCACCTCGGTGCAGGGTCTAGGGCTGGGGCAACAGGGGAGAGAGTTCCAGCAGTGCCCACGCCCGTCGGCAGGTGGTCTAGGGTTAGAACACCGATTTCCTTCACATAAAGGCACCCTTTAAACTGCTATTATTTTCACCGTGCTCCGGCATCGGTGAGGCTATGTGCGGACCCCTCCGTGATACCGCTCCCACAGCAGGCTCCTCCCTCAAGGGCGGGGCTCCCAGTGTCCCCGTGTCTTCCCCTCCCACCTCCTTGGTCCGCCCTCGGTCACCTCTCAGGCAGAAGTGACTCAACCAGCCCTCAGCCTTCTCCAGGGGGAGCTGCTCTTCATGCCGGTGTGACCTCCCACGTGTCCATGGAAGAGACGAGCACAGGGTCTTCCCGTGCCACCGTCAGGGGCAGCCCTGACATGGTGGAAGTCCAGGGGGTGACGTCCCCTTCCTTTTCTTCCAGTGTGCCCTCACCTTACAAACATGAGTCCCCTGGAGGGGACATGCAGTATTCTTCTCCCAGTAAACATTTGAAACTAGAAGAAGACGGTCACTTTTACGTTGTATCTCACGTATATATTTCAAATATCTTGGTGCCTCGGCTTCCGTAAAGAAGCTTCTCCCTTGAAAAGGCGACCTGAAAGCTGACAAGGAGGACACCCAGTCTCGGGGGCGACCGTCAGGGCCTTCGTGGGTCGCACCTCCCTCGATCTCCCCACTCGCCCCTCCGCTTCCCCGCGTGTGTGAACCCCCGCCACCGCGCTTCTCCGCACGGATGTGCAGGCCAGTTTCCCTTCAGACACCGGGCCGCGCCAACTGCGCCCGGCGTCCTCTGCTGGGACCGACAGCACCTGCAGGGCGGGGAGGCATGGAGGGAGGGCGTCAGAAAACAGTCTCTAAGATACTTTCCTCTGGAACGTGTCTAAGCCTTTGACGGCCACAGAGGACCTTGGCTTCGACTTTCCAGAAAATTGCTTGCGTGACACGCTGGAGCGTGCCCAGTGGGGCCCGGGGCAGGGCTCCCCCCCCCCGACCGAGTGCCCTGAAAAGCGAGTAGGTTGTCGTCTGAGTGCACGTCCCATTCCAGCCCAGTTCCCCAGTCTGCGGGGCGAGGACCCTGAGGGACGGGCGCCTTTGTGCGTCTATCCTGTTTTATTTTTTTGTTTCTGTTTCCTTAACTAACAGTGCGTATTCCGGGCACTGCACAGCGGCGGCCCCTCAGGATACAGAGGAGGCTCTTGATAAAAGTGATTCGCAGCGTTAACCCCACACGACATCTCTGTGCAGGGCAGGTGCCCTCAGACCTCCCGAATAAGGCAGCTTTTCCTTTTATTCTCGGCCGCAGAGGCCAGATAATACACTGCCAATCAGAGCTCTTTTGCTTAGATGTGTCGTGGGGACTCATCATAATTTTGCTCAGGCTAGAGAGATAAAACTGGGCCTTCCAGTGACGAGCCCAATAAATAAAAAATAAACATTAACCAGCTGCCTGGCCCATCGTGTCTTCCCAGGTAGTAAACAACCTGAAATCGTTTTTCCATCTTTAAAAAGTCCCCTAACTTTGGTCTGATAAAGGCAAACACACTTTTTTTTTTCACGCTGTCATTTGCAGTGCTCTGGGAAATGCTTTTATTTCATTTCACCGCGCCTGGTGTCATGCACACCTGCTGTGCCCGGCTTATCTTCCGGAAGCGTCTGTCCGCCCGGCATTCTCCGCCAGGAAGGGACGCTCGCTGCAAGGGCGTCTGCCGCTGTCGGGGACGCCGCCAGCCCAGTGCCACCGTCCCTCCTGCCTCTCAGGAGAAACCTTCTGTGAACGCTCCGACTGCACTTCTTCTCAGAAGGCCCCCCGTCCTATCCATGAACAGAGAGGTTTGGGGCGAATCGACCACAGTCCTCTCTGTAGTGTAGCCGCAGCAGCAGCCTTTGAAAAAGTTAAATTGCGCAGGGCTGACTTCTAAAGCACACTGGGGATAAAAAAACCACCTGGGGAAAATGCTAAAGCTGTCATTTTGGGGGAAAATGTAAAATTTTAGGAAATAGAACACATTCCACTGAAACCCGTTTGCACTTGAGACTGGATTGTCTGTCCACGTTTCAGCAACTGTTGCTTTGTGTCTGGAGATAAGCAAACGGACGTGTCGTAATTGCCCATCACTGTGTCTGGTGTTCCCTGGAATGTTTAAAAAGGCAAAAAGCATCGATGAAATCAAGCATGGAGAAAATATCACATTGATTGTGTATCTCGGAGTAAACAGGGCTGGAATGTGTTTATCCATCGTCTTCAGGCGGCGCAGCCATCGGCCCCAGCCCCGCGTGGCCGCGTGGGCAGAACGCACATGTCCTCGCCCCGTGCGCCACGCTCCGAGTGTCCCCTCTCCTCCCCCGTCTCTGTGCGGGGAAGAAAGCAGAAGGCAGAAGCGACCTCTTCCTTGCACGGGCACGTTTCAGGGGTAAATGTGGTTTGTGAGTTACGGTTTCTCTCCCCTCAGCCTTTGTGACTCCAAGCGCTTCTGGTCTCAGTGGCCGAGAGAGCCACCCGCTCCGTCCCCCACCGAGGGCACAGGGACCCTGGTGTCTCCTTCTCTCCCTCCCTTCCCACCTCCCGTCAGTCAGACAGGAGGGGAGAACTGCCGTGTTTGAGTGGTTCCCCCGCCCCTCCATGCCGGTGCCACCCCCTTAATTCAGGTTCCTAGCGCCACTGCCCCGGCCCCCTCCCCAGGGTGCTCAGCAGCTTCCTAGGTTATCTCCCCTGAACATCATCATCACCACCATCACCATCGCCAGCATGATCATCACCACCATCATCACCACCTTCTCCATCATCACCATTATCACCACCATCACCATCATCATCATCACCATCATCCTCACCACCATCACCATCATCACCACCATCATCATCACCATCATCATCACCATCATCACCATCACTATCATTATCACCACCATCATCCTCACCACCATCACCATCATCATCACCATCATCACCATCACCACCACCAGCATCATCACCAGCATCTGCACAGCTGCCTGTAATCGGCACACGTGCTGAGCCAGGCCTGGGCTGCGGTTTTGCCCCATTGCATCCCACCCTTCCGCCCACCCCCCCGAGTGTGCAGTTGAGACGGGAACTCCAACGTCCCTCCCGCCCCTGCCCCCACACTGTTCCCACGGCAACTGTTTCAGTCATGATGCCAAACGTGCTCCATCGTCCTGAGAAAAACTCTCCGTGGACCCGACACATGTAGGCTCAAGCACAGATTTTTTAATGTGGTATCAGAGCCCTTAGGCATCGAGTTCTCTGCCGTGTTTCCAGTCTATTCCAGTTTCAATCAGTTTCCCTTGTAGTTCAGGTGCCTCGGGCACGCGTGATCTGTATGTGGTTCCCGCCAGAGCACGGCTGTCTTCGCCTGCGCTGTCCCCTCAGCCTGGAGGCCCCCTAACATGACACTTGCCGCCTTAGACTCCACCCTTTGCTCTGAAGAACCTTCTGGCTTCCCGGGAGACCTGGCCCCTTCCTCCTCCCGGCGTCTCGGCCCCTGGACGAGGCAAGGAGCTCCTGGAGGCAGGAGCCTCTGTGTTTCTGCTTTTATCTTCTCCGGGGTCTAGCACTGTGCCTTCCGTGTGCAGGAATTAAACCCACCCTTTTTATAAAAGGACTGTAAACACTTATTTTCCATGGAAATTTCCAGTCGCAGGTTTCCTGAAGACTCCTGCTCTTTCTTTCCATTTTGGAGAGGGGGACATGGTTTTCCAACCTGACCCTGGACACGGAGGGGCGGGGGGACGATATGGCCAGTTCACTGAGCCGGAGCCTTTGGACTGGCTGGCCCGCCCGCAGGGCCACCCCTGCCCACGAGAGGCTGATAGGGCCACGCCTTCTCCATGGAACTAGGCCAGGGCTGCCTGCCCGGCTCGGTCCCCCTTCCAGGCCACCCTTGGAGTCCCCAGCGTGGATATTTTTCTCGGTGACACTTGATCCTTTGTGGGTGCGTTTCCTGCCCTCGGCCACGTTTGAAATTGGATTGCTTTATGTCCCTGCCCCTGACTTCTCTTTCAAAGCTGTTATCATTTCATTCGCGTCCTCTCAGATCCTTATTTGAAGATTTCTGGCTGCAGCTGCTCCTTGTAATTCCTGTTTCCAGCCCAGGTTTCTGCCTAAGCTCAGGGTTTCGTTAATAAGGCTGGGCAAAGTTTCAACCGAATTTAATCTTACATTTTTAATTATTTCTCACATTTTCTTGTCTTGACACGCTTACTGTAATAAAGGGAAATCATTAATTCACTTAGAAATATGTGTGTGCAACCTATAGTTTCTCTCTTGATTAATTGTCCATTCACCATTTCTTTGCTGTTAATTTACTGTGCCTTTGAGAGAGTGAGGGGAGAACATTTTTTTTCCCTTTGTTCAAAAACATCTGCCCTGGAATCAAATGGGGCTGCACGTCCATTTCCCCTTTGCCTGCCCCGGGGAGGAGTGTATTCCTCCGTGACCAGGTTCTCCGCCTCCACTCCCTGCTTCCTCTTCGCCCAGGCACACCGCACCCTGCTCTGGTCTCCTTGGGCAAAAGTACCGTGCGGTACAGAAATTTCTCACGCTTCTGGGAGCCAGGCAGCTAAAAATCATGGCGCCAGCAGGTCCCGTGTCTGGGGGGACGTGACCCATGAGCACGGTGCTTCCCCCCACCTACCGGGCGAGCGTCTGCAGCCACCAAACACGCGTCATGAGGCAGGCGATGCGTCCGGTGCTGGGTGGGCTGCGGCGGCCGACACAGGAAAAGCGCGGCTCTCCTGGCCTTGACCACGCCCGGCACATAGTAAATGCTCGATAAATGCTTCCTTTCATTATTAACACCCCCCAGCAGCATGTGATCCCTGGTTGGAAGAACAGGCCTGCTTCATCCTACAACCCGTGTGTTCTAAAGTCCCAAGCTCTTTGTCCAGTCCTCAAACACAGTACACGGTCAGAATGTTAAAAATGGCACAAACGTCAATCATGGCTTTGTGAACCAGACCAGAACCTTCTAGAATGGCAAACGCTGCCCAGTCGACCATACTGAATGAAAAGACAGTAAAAGCCGTGCGGGGGGGAGCCCTTTGTTGAGAGGTTCTGAAAAAAAAACCCCAGATATAACCCTGAAGCTTTCGGGTGACGCAGAGAAACAATCTCACTTTGAAGGGTCCAACGTGCTTGGGTGAACTGGTTTCTGACCGAGCGCCTGCGTGAGCCCAAGCCGGCCCTCGGCCCCCCAAAAAGGAGGGGCGTAACATGAGGCTGCCGTTGTTTCTTGAGTCTCACTGAGGTTCCTTTTTTGCAAGGGGGTGGGCGTTTTCTGTAGCGACACCGCGGCTTGCGCTGGGTCGCTGGCAGCTGTGGGCGACCTGGGGCTGAGGGTGGGGTTGTCCTGGGGGTTTGGGGAAGGAGGTCCCGCGGAGGACGCGGGGTTTCTCTGCTCCACGGACTGCCACGCCTCACGACAAAGGAGAGGGTCTGTGGACACCGGGGAGGCGGGCTTTCGACAGGAAACAGCTTCGTGTTCGGGTGGACACACAGTGACGACGTCTGGGCATGCCGGGGCAAGGAGGAAACAGTGTTTCCGTAACGATGACAGGCGCGGGGAAGACAGTTACAGCCCCGGAACCGGAGCGTAGACTGGTGACTGCTGAGACCCAGCGGTTTCCCCCCAAGGCTCTAAGTTTTACCCGACACCGACACTTCCAAGAGGAGTCTACTTCAAGTTCCTTCCTCCTTGGACTAGGATTAAAACCGTATTTAGATGAACTATGGATTAGCTAAAACCACACCTGCCATTCTTCACCTTGTGAGGAAAATGGTTCTCTCTCTGCCAACCGTGAGGCATCTTTCTGCGACGGGCAATCTTCTGTCAGCCCGGCTCGGCCCAGCTCCCCAGACACCATCTGAGACGGTATTTCCCAATGTTACCACGAAGCTGCTTCTCAGCAGATAACGCTGACATTCAAACCCGCAGGTGTGAGCAGAGCGGACTACTCTATGATGTGGGTGGGCCTCGCCCGGCCAGTGGGAGGTCTGACCAGAACAAAAGACGGTCACAGGTTGGGGGAGGCGGGGGCCCGCGTTGGCTGGAGCTGCACCTGCGAGCCTTGCCTGGGCGTCCACCTGGCAGCTCGCCCAGCAGACAGGTGTGAGCTCGACCACACCCACAGCCGCAGTGCACTCCTGAAAACAAACCTTTCTCACAACCACAGTGATTCCTGGTTTCCTGGAGAGCCCTGACTAATTGCACGAATTCCTCTTGGCAAAAACAAAGCAAACAAACAGCAAACAAAGCCCCTGCTTGCTGGGCCTGCGCCCTGGGCAGCTGACCGGAAGGAAGGCTGTCTCTGCAGACCCGGACCAGGCCCAGCAGAGGCGTCGGCGGCCGGGCTGCGCAGGAGGGGCAGCAGCGAGACGGGCAGATGGAGCCGTGTGGCCCCCCACGCCCCACGCCGCCGTCTCTGGTTGCATCTGTGGGTGACGGACACTCGCCTCTGCACTGTCTCCCCTCCCCCCACCCCCCAGTTGCCAGCTGCTCACGTGGTGACATGTGATCTGTCACCCCGATCCGTGGTTTTGCGACCAGGTGACAGCAGATGCCCTTTCCATCTCGTCAGGGCAAATGTGAGCGAGGAGTTCCTCTTGGTGTTAAACTTGCAGTTGTCTTTCGGAACCCCCAACCTGGGGGCCGCTCAGGGGCCACAAGGAAGCGCGAGGTGCCATGGGGGAAGGGGGCTGACGTGGGCGCGGGAGGGCTGCAGGTGAACACGCCCGATCGTTCAGAAGGTCAAGGTCAGGGTGAGGGAGCCGCCGCCTGCAGCGGACCCAGGAGCACGCCCACGGAGGGCGGCGGCGTCCTCTCTGGAGCGGGACACGCGTGCCGGTCGGGGGCAGGGAGAGGCAGAGGAAGACCTCAGCCGCCGGGGCCCCGCGGTGCAAGAGGCCGGGGCCAGCAGACCTGCACCTGGGGGGGTGCTGGCGCCCGGGGGAGAGCACCGCTCCGGTCTTCACGGGCAGCGGGTGAGTGGTGTAAGTCACGGGGGCGTCCGATCTGTAGGTCGGTTGCGGAGTGGCCGCCCTGCAAGTCACGCGATCTAAGGTCGTCCCAACGGGAGTGTGGCCACGGACGACGTTCACGACGGAGGGAGAGACGGTTCTCTGAGCCGAGGCTCGCGTTTGGGTCAGGAAGGTTCGCAGACGGCTCACACACACCAGGGTGCCCCGTGGCGCTGAGTTACCTTAGTTAACGTGATGGGCGGGGACTTCTTGTGCCGGATCTGTATGGGGCCTTGGAAGTGCTCACTGACCTCGGACACGCAGGTGCGTGACCAGGAGGACGCCACCAGGTGGCGCCTAAGTACTTCCTTTGTCCCCCTGCTGCTGGGGGTCCGGAAGCTGCATCACCCAGGACAGTCCCACCCAAAAGGGTGGTGCGACCCCCTGCCAGTGTGGTAGGAAGGACACATTGGGACCGACGACAGGGTGCAGTGTGGCTCGTGAGCACACCACGCACCAACGTAAAGGAGACAACAGTCACCCGGCACTGGGGACGGGGCCACAAGGCGGCCGACCGCCCTCAGACGCCATCTCGGTTCTCAGGACCGCACTGTCTCCATCCCCACGACGGGTCCTGGTCCTCCCGGCGGCCTCAGCAAGCGGGGGTTGTAACCCCTCTCCCTTCGCAGAAGAGCAGATGGACACTCCGAGAGGTGGCCCCGGGGGACAGGGTCGGTGAGTGGCAGGGCTGGTCCGGTCACCCACCATCTGCTCGGAGCCCGACTCGCAGCCAGGGGGCCTGCCGGCCTCTGGGGCCAGCCCCCTCGGCACCGGCCGAAGGCCAGAGTGTGGCCTCCGCGTTGGAGAGCTGGGCGTGAGCACTCAGCGGGGTGGTGGGGGGTGCATTCAAGTTCTAAGGTGACACACTTGTGCTGGGTTGCCTTCCCGGGGACACAGAGTGACGGACGGTGACAGACGAGGAATTCGGCCTCAGACACAGAGAGGTGACGGCCCCGCGGACAAGACCCCCGACTGCCTTTGTGGACCAGTCTAAACCGGTGGCGCCCCTGGGGTCGCCCGGTGTGGGCGCCCCAGCAGCAGCAGGAGGACCCGGGACTCGGCCTTTCTTCCCCTCCCCCGCTGTGAACCACAGGTGACACCGTGTCACCCTCGTCCCCGTGCAGACGCGGAGCCGGCAGGGACTGTTTCCAGGGACCGTTCCCTCTGTCCGGCGCGAGCCCGGTGGGGGGAGGCGGCGGACCGCAGACAGAGCCGCAACCCCAGCGCGTCCCTGCCCACTCTGACAACAGCCTTAATCTTAATTACGAGCCTCAGTCCCAGGCGGAGTCAGATGAATGTACCTGCTGGGGCGCCACCCAGGCCGCCTAATTAATGCAAATCGTGAGCCGTTCAGGAGGCGTTAGGAAGCAGGACGCGTTTGTTCCTATAATTTGAAAACATCCTAATTAGGACGCGTTCTTGGAGGATGCCTGCCTCCCGAGCCGCCTCCAGGAAAAACAGGGCGGTTTTCCTGACACCAAAACCGAGAGTCTCGGGCTGGGCCGTGCGGACCAGGTTTATGGCACCGCCGGCCAGCAGGCCGCTGGGCCCCCGAGACCCCGCCTCTCTCTGCGTGTCAGCCCCCGGCGGTGCGACCGCCGTCCAAGGTGGTCCCAGATCCCACACCCGGCTGTGGAAGGTGCTGGAAAAGTAGGAGAGGAACGGGCATCGTCTGTGTCCCCAACCGTTGTGGCCCCAGGGACCGCTTCGCCCCCTTGCCCACCGCTGACCCCCTGCTGTGCGGCCGGGTCCCCAGCCGGCCACGGCCTGGTTCCGGTCCGCAGCCCGGGGTGGGGCCCTGACTGCGGGTCCGGTGGGCAGAGAGAGAAGATGAGAGGTGCATCCACACCAACGCCCGTTCGGAGCACGCGGCTAGCGCTGGGGTCCGTGTGGCGTCAGCCTGGGCGGGGCACAGAGACGCCATCGCCTGAGAGGAAACGCACCCCTCCCCTGACGAGACTCACACCCGAGCACCGACTTGCTGACCCTCTGCTGTGCAGGACGGCACCCTGCGCGGTGGGACAGTCACCCACCCCACGAGGCCGTGATCCCCCGGGGAGCAGCGTCCAGCGGGTCAGACCGGCCAGAGATCAGGAGAGAGAGACCCCCGTGCGGTGCGTGGAGCCAGGAGGGGGCAGGGGCCGCGTGCGGGTGTGCAGGAGGCCCCCGACTCTTGTTTCTGGGGTGCGGACGAGGGGAGACCTGCGCAGGGGCGGGCCCCGAGTCGGGTTGGCCAGGAGAACCCGGCGAATCTGGGGAGAAGGGCAAACGCGAACCCGTTTCTCCATCCGCAGAGCCCAGGGGGGAGGGGACAGCCAGACAGACGGTCCGGCAGCCGGAGTCGGCGGGAGGTCAGACTCCAGAGAGCGGGGGCGGGGCGGGGCTGCCAGGCACTCGGGGGCCAGGTCCCACCAGGCCTTCTTTCCCCCCGAGAGTTTAGGCCTCACCCGCTGGGTGCCCAGGAGGAGACGGGGAGGGTTTCAGCCAAACCCTTTGGCCTGCAGGAAGGCCACGGGCCCCGCTGCGGGGCGCAGGGCTGGGAGAGGAGACAGGGAGGGCCGACGGAGCCGGGCGGGGGGCGCGTCCGTGCGGCGGGGCAGGGGTGGCAGTGCCCCTGCAGGCAGCACCAACAACTCGGGTGGCGACGTGGGGTGACGGGGGGGGATCTTCCCGGGATAACCCGGACCGGACTCGTGACAGACTCCCTGGGGTGGGGAGGGGGCACCCAGTCGGGCTCCTGTGGGGTCTGGAGTTCTGTGACGTGTCCGGGAGACCGACAATGTCAGGGGAAAAAGGACGTGGCTGCCCAGATAGGGGCGCTGGCTGGAGACCCGGAGTTCCAGGGGGGCTGCAGGGGCTGGGGCTGGGTCCACGTGCTTCTAAGTCTCTCACCTGGGGCCACTTCCGCCACAACCTGGAAACCGGAGCGTGACCTCGGGGGCGGGAGAGACACGGCCTTGACTGGCGTTTTCTCCATGAGGACCTTCCCTTCTGTCCATCTGTCCATCCGTCCGTCGGTCCGTCTGTCCTTCTGTGGGGCGACGCTCACCCCGGCAGCTGGCGGGAGAAGGGGAGGGGAGCCAGGTAGCGCAGGTGCGGGGCTGGGGTGCGCAGGAGGAGCGGAGGCCTCTCGCGTGGTCTGCCCTCGTGCCGGGTTCCCGCCCTCGCAGCCCACGCCCGGGTCTTGGCCGCAGACTCGTCTGGGGAGGGACCGGCTCACGCTCCGCCCTCTGTGAGGACCAGGGAGCGCGAGGCGTCCCCCAAAGCCTTCGGCCGAAGGGGCTGGCCTTGGAGCCAGTGAAATGTAGCTGGAGAAAGATTTTTCCCCCTAAACATTTTACTTAGGTGGGGAGGACTTGCCCTCCTAACTTTAGGCGGGAAAATGGCAGTGCTTATTTTTCCTAATTTTGTGTTTTTACATCTAACAATACACCTCGGCCATGCAAGTTTTCGGTTGTAATGTGACTCCTTGTTGGGCACTGTTGAGAAACACTCGTCAGCCCAGTCTTCCGAGTGCGGTGCGGGTGTTCTGGGGGGTCGGTTGTGTGCAAAGACAGAGGAGGGGCCGTCTTCCCATGGGAAGTCCACCGACCCACAGAGCTGCTCCCGTGAAACCGCGGAATTTCCAGGAAAAGAGTCTAACTTTTCCAGCTAATGGTCAAACTCCTCATGCACCAAAAAACTGCATGCGTGTGCTGCCTCCTCGGTTCCCCCACTTCCACCCCCCACCCTTCACCTTTCCGCATCCGGCTCCAGCTCTGCCTCCACCCTGCACCCCCTCCCTGCCCCCCCACGGAACAGCTCGCCCCGAAGCCTCGGGTGGTTCCGGTTGGGCCACAACCCGTGGCAGCACTCAGCTTTGCTGCTGCTTCTTCTGCAGACGCTGCCACTCCTCTGCTTTGCCGTCACGATGTCCACGGAAGCTCTAAGGGCGCAGGCCGGCAACCAGTCGCATCTGGTCTGCCTCCTCCCCTGGATGGAGCCCTCGGTGAGAGGGGGGTCCTCGTCCGCTCCGCCCGCCATCGTGCTCTGGGGTCCCGGCGGCTGCCACACAGGGACTTCAGGGAGTGCATTTTGGTGACTTATGTCCGCGAGAGTCTCCCTGCAGGCCGGTGTCAGGAACAGGACCCAGGACAGAGAATTCCCACCCCGCTGGAGTGAGAAGCCGGCGTCCCCGTGCTGATTTAACTACAGAGCTTGATGATTCCGTAGAAAATGTGCAATGACCCTGAGGTGTTGTCATCGCGGTGAGTTTCTGCCACACGAGCGGTGGGCACAGAGGGTCCGGCGTCTCCGTCCGCCACGCTCAGGGGCGGCAGTGGAGCGATTTGAAGATGGGCCCTTCACTCGCACGGCTGGCTGCACACAGTTGGCACGGCCCGACCGCCAGTGCCATCTGAAGGCCGGCGTGCTGGGGGCTGACCTGTGTCCCTACGACACCTATGCTGAAGCCCTGACCCCCGTAGTGACGGCCTTGAGGAGGCAAAGGCAGTGAAATGGGGGGGGGGGCAAATCTGAGAGGGTCCGAGGCCTTGTAGGGAGAGAGAGAGAGAGACACGCGCCTTTCTCCCTCTGTCCCCAGCTCGGAGTGGACGGGCTTCAAGCCAGGAAGAAAGCCTTTACCGGAACTGACCTCCCCAGAACCCTGACCTTGGACTCCCAGCCTGCGGGACTGCGAGAAGCTACACTCTGTTGCCGACCCATCGGCCTCTGGGGTTTTGTCCCGTCGGCCCGAGCAGACCGTGTAGAGTGACCACAGTCCCGATGATTAGCATCAACCTTACGCCCAGACCCAGGCCCACCCGCAACAGGCGGACTGGCCCTGAGTCGATGTCAACCAGCTTCTCGGTAGAGTCCACGGCTTCCCACAACGTCTGTTTAAAACACCAGACTCCGCTGCCAAGTCTGCTCCTCTGCCCACGCCACACCGGCACTCTCAGCGGTGATCCGTGACTTTGCAGTCCTGTGTACCCTGGAAAAGCCCATGTGGTTTACTTAATTTTACAACATAAAGCATAATATATTCCAAGACTTCACTATTCCCTTAAATAATACAGCACTGCAGTCATTAAAGACAGCTGCGCAACGATGCCCAGAAAGGCAAAAAGGCCCTGGATCAAGCAGCCTCGGGAAGTGAGCTGCGTCACAATGAAGCCCAGCGTGGTTCTGCTGCTGCTGGGCCCCGGAGACACGCCTGCACACGGGTGTGCGGAGCGGATTCACCCACCATGTTCGCGGTGGTTCACGGGAGGCGGACCTATCACGCGGAACTTTCCAAGTGCCCTTGACTAGTGACACCCCTGTGTCCCTGAAGACAAAGTAAGACCCCGTGGAACTGAGGCCCGCAGGGGACCCGCTTCTTGACTAAATCCTATTTGCAAGCGAAGGACCCCGTGCAAGGGAAAACTGCTGTGTCAGAGGTCAGAGCCGAAAAAGGGAACATTCTAACAGCTTCATGTAGAAAAGGAAACATTCTGTTTCACACAGAAAAGGAACATTGTAATTGTTTCACACAGAAAAGGAAACATTCTGTTTCATGCAGAAAAGGAAACACTCTAACTTTCATGCAGAAAAGAAATATTCTGTTTCATGCAGAAAAGAAACAGTGTAACTGTTTCACGCAGAAAAGGAAACACCCTGTTTCATGCAGAAAAAGAAACATCCTAACTGTTTCATGCAGAAAAGAAACATTTTAATTGTTCCACACAGAAAAGAAACATTGTAACTGTTTCATGCAGAAAAGGAAACTTCCTATTTCATGCAGAAAAGGAAACATTCTAACTTTTATGCAGAAAAGAAACATCCTAACTGTTTCATTCAGAAAAGGACCCCCCCTTGGAAGGAGGCTCCCACAAAGTTTGGTAAGGGCGGCGAGACAGGGACGTGGGTGGGAAATGTGGGCACTGGTCTTCAGGTGACGACATCCTGGGAACTGCTCTCGGAAAGTCCAAACATGCTGCGGCCACTGGCGTGTCACCTGATGGCTCTGGGGGCCTGGAAAGGAGTCGCGGTGCCCCTGGGCCCCGGGGTGGGGGGCTGTCAGAGGACGTGAGCCCAGGCACACTTGGCCCTGCTCACACCTGCCGACGTCAGCGCGCAGCGTCCATGGCTGGGGGAGACGCCCACCCTCTCCAGCGCCCTTCACACCTGCCCAGCATGACCCACCACTGACGCAGACTGACCACGGGGCAGGGGAGCCCAGGGACTCCGGAGTCTGCACCACGGGACACCGGACGCCCAGCTCTGAGACGCGGGGTGACGGGCCGCGCCCGCGGGATGTCTGCTGGCTGTGTTCCCGGGACTCCCGCGGACAGGCGTTCTGAGACCGCAGGTCTGCGTTCACTGCCCCTCCTCCTTCCTTCGGGGAAAACAAGGGACAACGTCTTTAGCGCTTTTTCACGTGCCGGAAGGAGTCAGAGGCACCGGGGCCTGGCGCCCGTCCGTGGCGTGAATGAAGGGGTGCAGGAGTCTCAGCTCCGACGACGGAGAAGAGAGTCAGGCGCGGGGCGGCAGAAGGCGGTGACGGTGACGGAGTGAAAGCACAGCCCCCGGAACCCGTGGGCAGGTTCGGGGGCGTCCCGTTCGCTGTCTGACCTGCGCAGTGGGGTCGCAGCGAGAGCCCCATGAGAGAGACAAGCGCACTGAGGGGGGCGAGGCCGTGCAGGACAGGACAGGAAGGGCCACGGCGGATCACGAGCCTCCGGGATCTCTCCCTCCGCCTCTGCTCGGCCGCAGGGGCCAAGGGGTTCATGGGACTTGAAGTCCTTCCCCCGCACACACCCCCGCTCCCCTGCCCCAACTGTAGGTGTGAAGGACAGTTGACGGAACTTCCCGGGTCCCTCCTGGATGGAGGCTCAGATGTGCGCGTCCCCAGCAGAAGGCCAGGGAAACGGCATCCATGCCACCGCGTCTGGGAGCGGGTGGGGAAGGGCGCATCTGCCGACGGGGTTTTTTACGGGGAGATGCCAGCTAGACTGGAGGGCCTCACTAAGACCAGCCGAGGGGTGTCTGTCGCTTCGGGTGCACCCTGAGGAATCAGCTCATCCTTCCACTGGGTCCTCTCAGCCAACTCCAAGGTATGTTCTGACTTTCCACTTTGCAAAAGTTGAAACGCACAGTGGGCTTGCACAGAGAGAGAACAGGCTCCGACCTCAGGAGAAGACCGGCGGCAGCCCGTGTGACCAGCACCGCCCCTCTGCTCGCATCCCCAGCGCTCGGGGGCGGTCCCTGCCGACTTGCTCTGACAGACGAGCGTGGACCGCATGGCCAGTTCCACAACCAGCCCCGACTTTAACCCGCATGCCCGAGGTGACGCGTCTCCTGTGTGGTCTCTGTCGCCACCTCTCCCTTCGCTGCTGGGACCCAGGGGTCCTACAGCATCCCCCCCACCCCCGGTGTCTGGCCCCAGATGGGACGCGGTCAGGGAGAACAGAGCCCACACAGGCACACACAGTGTGTGCCGGACCCCCACGACTCCAGGACGTGCCCCTTTCAAAAGCCAGTGCTGGTCCCCCGTCGGGCGCAGGGAGGAGTAAAAATACACCAGGAGTCCCACGGGCTGGCCGAAGTCCGCTGTGCCTCTTGTCCGATCCTGGACGTGTCGGCGACAGGCAAGCGGCCTGTGCTACAGAGGGATGCTCTTCGGACCCTTGTCCTCCCGTCCCTCAGCAGCCTGGCGCTTGGGAGCTGGTGTGCCCGGAGCTGTGTGCCCGGAGCTGTGTGCCTGGAGCTGTGTGCCCGGAGCAGGCAGGTGGCCGGGGATGGGAGCTGGGGGGGGCACTGGGAGGGAGCAGCCGGGCCAGAGCCCCCCTCACTCATGGAGCGCACCGGGATGAGGCAGGGAGGGGAGGGGAGAGAGCCAGGGGCAGTGAGTGTGGCTCCTTCCTTTCCTCCTCCCTTTCTGCCTCCTTAAATGGGGCGGCCGCGCTGGCCGGGGCCTCTCCTCTGACAGACTCTGGGGTTATTTTGGGGATGCAGCGTATTTCACAGGCTCATAAAGCACTCTCAATGTCAGGATGCGGATGCCACAATGGGTACCCTGGTGCTCCGAGAGAGCCTTTCAGAGGGGTCCCCAAAGAGTTCGCCCGCCTTTGCCGTGTTTAAAGGGATGATTATGACAGCACTAAACTCCGAGACCAGTGCGACGGAAGTAGAAGCACGGGGGGTGGGACTGCCTATCGCTTTCTCTCGTGGGGAGCAGCAGCGGGGGATGTTTCCGAAGACATGCGCGACCCCGGCCAGGCCCCGCCGTCCAGGTGTGCGGTGCCGACCCCCTGCTCTCCTCCTCCACATGGTGCACCTGCGCCCAGTAGGTGCCCACACGGCACACTCGCACCCAGTAGGTGCCCCACACGGCACACTCGCACCCAGCAGGCACCCACACTGTGGATTCCGTCAGTGAAGAACTGTCAGAGAGTATTGGCTCCATCAGAAAGCAATATTCCTCTCCATGGCCGAGGTCTTATTTTAGGGCGTCCAGGGGGGACCCATCACGCCAGGGTTCACAGCAAAGGGCAGCCTATTGTCATTCCCCAAACCTCTGCAGGTGTCCCCTGAAGCAGAGAAGATTCAATTATGGGTTTTGCTTTCTGGTTGTTTTATTTATTTATTTTTTCACTGTGTCAAAGCACAACCCTGTAATAGGGGGACGCTGGTACGCTTTTAGAAGGGTGTGAAACCATGTCCAACTCAAAGGGTTTTGAGCGGCTGTGATTTGCTGCTCAGCCCTCAGAGCCCTTTGCCATGTTTCGCTGAACTTGACCCTTGCATTTGGGCAGGTGAGGTTGACCGCAAGGCCACGCCGGCCCCACGTTGCTTCGTGAGGCCAACAGGGCGAGAAGCAGACACGGCCGGTCCCTGTGCCCCTGCCCTCCCAGGGGGACCGCGTCCGGCGCGTCCTTCTGGGGGCTCCGTGGGCATGGCCCGCACCTGCGCAGGCAGGAGGGGCAGTGGGGGAGCCGGGCCCGAGAGCTCTGCTTTCCCCACACCCACCGCTCCGGGCTGAGACGGCGTGTGCCGCCGTGGTTCGCAGGGTCGGACCTGGCCCTGCAGAGAGGAGTCTCGGTTTCAGGAAACGGCCAGCTTCTGTGCAACGGGCAGGACACGGTGAGGGAGGTGCCGCCCAGCATCGGAGGCATCGGTCAGCTGCCGCCTGGAGTGGCGAACGCAGAGCTCACGGGGGGGGGGGGCTGCTGAGTGCAGGCGGAACGGTGGCCGGCTGCAGCCTGGGGCGTCACCCACAGCAGGACAGGCGGACGGGACAGCAGCGGCGGTTGCAGAAGGCATCGGCTGTGCCCCGCAACTGGTTTGCCCCACTCCCTCATCTGTGAGCTCAGGGATGAAACCTGAAAGCTGACTAGTTATTTCCTCCCTTTTCCCTTCCTCCCTCCCTTCCTTCCTTCCTTCCTTCCCTCCCTCCTTCCTCCCTCCCTCCTTTCCTTCCTTCCCACCTGCCTCCCTTCCTTTCTCCCTTCCTTCCCACCTTCCCTACCTCCCTCCTTCCTCCCTCCCTTCCTCCCTCCCTCCCTTCCTTCCTTCCTCCTTCTCTGCTTCCTCGTGTCACTCACTTCACCCCATCACTGATATTCAGTGAGCGCCTGTTTAAGACACCTCAGACAAAGTGAAGATCCAGTTCAACACAATCATCATGCAAGTTGTCACGTGGAATTTACACTCTAGAGGCTAGAGACAAAAATTAAACCCAAAATTTCATGAACGGCTGATGCGGACGGTGGAACGGGTGAATTAGGTGGCCGACATCCCAGCGTCAGACCTGAGCGGGACCCTCCCGCGTGAAGGGTGCCATCACGGACGCTGTGACCGCTCTCCCGTGAGGACTCCGTGCTCGAAGACTGGCAAGAGCGAGAAAACCGGGGCTAGAACTTTCTCGACATTCTGCAAATGGCAGGGCGCACGGCAGACACTTCGTGGGTTTACACTGTGAAGGTTCTGCATCACAGTATTGATCTGAATGACTCGACTGCATTACCTTTTAACGTGATGGAATTCACTAAGGACAGACGTCTGACAGAAATGGGCTACAACACAATGACTGTCACGGTCACGTGAGACCGTCGCGCAGACGGTGGCTGGGACCGTGGTGGGCAGGGGGCTCAGAGCCCCCGGCCCCCAAATCTGGGCCACACAGCAGGGCGCTGAGATGACCGAGCTCAAACCCCTCACAATCGGATTAGAACGTGCACTTCTGGGACAGCTCCCCACAGACACGGCGAGGGGACAGGCAGGGACTGACACACGGGTCCTCTCTCACGGCGCTCGTCAGCCGTGAGGGGAAAGAAGTGAGAGAGAGCCTCAGCTTTCCGTCACGGGGGACCCGGGAGACATAATTATCGTGACAGCTGGTGGCGGGCAGCCACACACGCAGACTTCCAGAAAGGTGCAGAACAGTATCTATAGGACATTATATTTAAATGAAAAAAAAAAGGAAGAGGTGAAATAAAAACGGATAGTGATGGCTACTGCCTACAGGAGGAGGAGGGGGCGCATGACGTAGCAGGAACGGCCTTGATTCTTCCAGTCTGGCCTTGGGTTTGGAAACCGAGAAATGTTTTATGCAACCAGAGACTGTGGAGGGATGCAGCCCTTGAACTCCAAAGGGAAAGGAAACCCAAGAACCTGTGTGTCCAGTCAGGGGCTTCGTGGTGCAAAGAAGCATTATCCCACGACACTGGATTCTAGGGATGTGCACGGCTCGAGGCACACACCTCCATGACAAAGTGTGGCTGAGAAAATGTGCTGTGTCACCTGCAGCAACAGTGCTATCATTTTGGTAGTTGTTTTCAAATTGTTGCCTGCCTATTTGGGGATAAGGCCAGCATGAAGTTTTTATGTCATCAGGGAACGTGACTTTAAGTGTTAAGAGAAAAAACACCGAGGCGAAGTCAAGCAGGTGGGCAAAGGCTCTGCGTCCCAGCGTTGGAACCGCGGCAACCGGACACGCGCAGGACGTGTTTCCTCCCGACACCATGTTTCCAGGTCTCTGCACGGGGCAGCCAGGGCTAGAGCGCGGCCACCCCCGGTCGGCGAGGGGCCCCGCGCCCAGCGTGCAGATGGGGGGTCGGCACACAGACGGGTCAGCACACGAGTGTCCCTGACGGAGCAGATCAGGATGCTTGGCGGGAGGGCCGAGTCCAGGCTCGGGGCAGAAAACTGTCAAGTTGGCCTGGACTGTCATCTGCACCCCCAGACGGGGACGCCCCTACGGCGGTGACCACATGGAAAGAAAACGAGGGTCATGTTAGGAACACAGCCCCGCGCCCCAGAGAACGCGGACCTGAGGCCATTGAAAACGGTGACGATGGCAGAGGACTGAAAGGCACCGAAACTTAGCGCGTGCAAACTCACAAAGACACAGAACAAACGGTGAGGAAGGGGAGCGAAGCATGCACTCTCTTCCTTTCGTGGGCAGACTAACCCCCCCTTTTACTGTACTTTGTTTTCGCTTCGAAACTGCTCTGCCCGCCCCCTTCCCTCTGCTCTAATGCCCCTTGCGGCGAGGAGCCTGCCCTTTGCGGGGGAGGAGACGTAAGAATTCAGATCCCGGCTTTGTGAGTTGGAAGCTACGTGCAAGTTGTTCCACGCAAGCTTTGCCTCCTCAGTTGTGACCGAGCGGCGAGAGTGAAACGGAAAGGCATCCACAGGGCACTCAGCACTTGCCGTCACTGGAAGTGCCCGGGCCCCATCCCCTCATCGAAGCCGCACACGCCTCCCTCAGCTCCCCAAGGAGGAGCACCGTCCAACTGCACAGAGACGCCCCTGAAACGAAAGCCGGAACGCACGACCCAGCGCGATCTCTGTTCCGAACGTATGTCCAAAGGAAGAAAGAGATCGCTGTCCCCAGGAGATGCCCTCTCCGCTGCGTTCAGGGCCGCGTGCTCCAGGACAGCCAGGGCGCGGAGACGCCGCAGGTGTGCGGCGCCGACCGGTGGGTGAAGAAAACCTGGCCTTTACAGACACGACGGCGCATCGCTCAGCCTTACAAAGGGGGCAGTCCCGCCGTCGGTGGCCGCGTGGGTGGCCCCGAGGGCAGTGTGCCCAGCGAGAGGAGCCAGGCGGAGAAAGACAGAGTCTGCGTGCTACCCTGACGCGTGTCCTCTTAAAAGAAGGAGGGAGCTCGTGGGAGCAGAGAGTGGAAGGGGGCGGGGCCTTTTGGAGGGGGCGGAGAGGTCGGTGAGAAGCGGGGACTCTTGATTCTGGGAAGGGGGACGTCTGGGAACCTAATGCGCGTGCCGTGGAGACTGCGGCTGGTAGCCGCGCGCCCGCGGCCACACTGTGCGGAGAGAGCGGGTCTGAAGCAACCCCCCCACCCCCCCCAGGAAGGCCACTCTGGGGGGCGCCGGGCTGGCTGATGGACTCGACTGAGGGGGTCCCTCCACACTGTGGCGTGCGTTTGTCAGACCGCCGCGCTGCCCACGCCGAAGGGGCTGCTGCTTCTCGGCCACCGCACTTCAGCGGCACGGGGGTGGGGGGGGCGGGAGGAGTCTGGGGCCGGATGTGACTCTGCCTCTGGGGTCCCGCCTGCGCCCCCCTGGGCCTGGGCTTTGCTGTGCGAGGTTAATTTTTTCAGAAGTCTTTTCGTCCCTCCCTCGGTCCGTCTGCGCTGCCCTTTGCCCCCTGGTTAGGCCTCCTGCGCTTTTCCTCGGAGATTTGGTTCCTTGCGCCGCTGTGGCTTCTGCCGGGGTCACGGAGACCGCTGCTGCGCCCTGCACCTCGGGGAGCCACCCCTCGCCGTGCCCAGGGTCCTAGGGAGCCCGTCGAAGGCCGTCTGCATTTCTGTGAGTGTGGTTTTTAAAAAACCTCTAGCAATCTTTTATTTGGTTATTTGTTAAGATTCCTGTTTCTCCACTTGCATTGCCCGTCTGCATAACCCGTCTGCTCCTGTGCGTCTGCCGCTTCGGGCATCAGGGCCCGGGCACGTCAGCTGTCGCAGTCCCACACGCTCAGCACGGTAATCCCAGCAGCCCCTGCAGGTCGGCTTCTGGTGCTCTGTCTCCTCGCGCTGTGCCTTCCCCCTTTGCCTGCTTGGTCCCTTTTCTCTCGAGCCAGAGACGGTGTGCAGGGTGACAGGGGTGGCGGTGGGGTGGGTGGGGGCGCTCTGTAGCCCTGCAACTGGGTCTCAGCCCCGAGTGGGCCCGGGCCTCTGCGCTGTGGACTCGACACACACTTCTCAGCTGGGCCCCTCCCTGCTGCCCAGGTGGGACAGGAGGCCTGGGCGGCGGGCAGGGCTGGGCGGGGTGTGCCCCTCCCCAGCCGCACGGTGCCCCCCCGAGGGAGGGGAGGACAGGAGGCCCCAGGTTGCAAAGGCTCAGCCCCTCCTGCCACCAGAGCTCATCAAGACTGCTCTCCGACGTCTGCCCTGGGCGCCCGGCCAGGCCCCCGGAGGAAAGTCCCAGAATGAAACCGTGGGTCCCTGCGGACCGGCTCCCTGGGGGTGTGCTCCCAGAGGGCGCACCCGGAGCCTCCAGTGGCGCGCCAGCCTCAGTCCAGACGTCCTGCTCTGGCCCGGGGACCCCAGCGGGCATTTCTGGGGCACCTGCCCCAGAGGCCGGGGCGCCCTGGATCCCGCCTGCCCCTCCAGCATTGGGGGAGCAGGTTTGCCCTGGATGCTTGCCTTGCTCATGGGTCCGACCGTCACGATGTTTGTCTACCATAAAGGGGTTACCCCCAGGCTCCTCACATGGGGGCCAGGATCCGCGAACCCGCCTGTTGCTGTGACGACACGAGCCGTTCCCCCCAAACGGGGCTCTCAGGAGGGGCAGACCCACAGAGAAGGCCCCCCCCCCGACACCTGTTCCGGGACCTGGATCTAGGGCTGCCAGCGTAGGGCAGCCGACTGCCCAGGCAGCACAGCCACCCAGAGACGGCCTTGCCTTCTCTCGCAGGGCCCCCCGGGGCCAGGGTCTTAGAAGGCACGGGCTCAGGCCGTTCCTCCCCCCCGGAGGGCTGCAAGGGCAGCCAACGTTGGGCGTGGGTGGGGCACCCTTTTCCGCCTGTGTCTGGAAACATGGTGCGTGCACAGCGCCCCCTGGAGGCACTTCTCTTGCCCACTCAAACGGCGCCTCACAGAGGACGGGGAATTCAGGGGTCCGGCCACGTGCGCCCGTGGTTGGATGGAGAAGCCTGGGCAAGGCGCACAGGACAGTGACCTCCGGTAGCTTGTCATCCCCGACCTGCCACGGGCCCTTGGAGCGCCCTCTGCCCCGGCCCCGGCCTCAGTGTCCGCACCTGCAGAGTGAGGGTATCGGGCCCGACCCACGCATTGGTGCCCGTGCCGCGTGGTGTCGGTCTTGCTGTGCACGGCTCGTCACTCTCTCCGCCCGGAAAACATGCCGAGGCGCACCCTGCCGGTCTCCCCGCGACGCTGGTACCTGGAAGGTGACTGTGAATGCATGAGTGCATGTGCCATCGAGAAGGAAGACACAGTTGCAGCTGAAACAGATACAATGCTTTATGATCGATTAGTGTCTGATTTTATGGGCGCTGGGAGAAACTGGACTAATTTAGAAATCGATAACTTCATCATATGTCACGAAACTCAAAGGGCAGTAAGAAGGTTTGAGGTCTCCCTACATTTTCTTCCCATTCCGTGTCCGATTCTCGAGGATCACTGTCAGACGTAGAGGTGTGTGTGCGTTTTTGCAGGTTTACCTGCTAGTCAGCACCTATGAGGGATTCCACGCTCATGCAATAGAGCCTTTATTTTATTTTTAAAAAATATTTATTTATTTATTTTTAGAGAGGGAAGGGAGGGAGAGAGAGAGAGAAACATCAATGTGTGGTTGCTGGGGGCCGTGGCCTGCAACCCAGGCATGTGCCCTGACTGGGAATCGAACCTGCGATGCTTTGGTTCGCAGCCCGTGCTCAATCCACTGAGCTATGCCAGCCAGGAGCATTTATTTTTTAAGCAAAGGGTTGGTTGTCGTTTCTGAGGTCTTCTCAAAGCCAGGGACACTTTTTATTTTCCTTTGGTCCTGGAACTACGTGGGTGTGCCTGCCTGCGTGTGTTTCGGTGTGTGTGTGCCCCGGTACAACTGCACGTGAGTGTGGGTGGGTGTGCATGTTCCGCAGACTGTCTAGGGAACAGACATGCGAGAGAGGACACAGGATTCCACTCACCGCGATGTCCCCTCTCCACCCCCTCCCCGCCCTTCACGACACGGGGCTCAGGGAATCCTTGTTGACCCGAAGCAGACCCAAACTATGGACACTGATTCTAGAACCTTCCAATGGTGTGGCTTCCTGTGACTCCCATTAGCCAGAGTGAGTCATCTGCACACACTGAAAACATATTCCTAAATGTTTACCGTGTATTCGCGCTAGAAAGCCAGTCGGGACAGTAAATTGCAAGACACATCAGTGAAGACCAATTCTTCCATAGAAAGATTATTTGAAATTATAGTTTTCGTGGAGTTCCGCAGTGCTGTTGATTTTTGCCTAATTGAATGCTGATTATAAAGCCAGCACCTGCCGGGTGCTCCCCACCGATCTGCCGGGGGTGGTGGGCGGGGAGCACATCCGTTTGCTGGTTCTCCACGCAGCACAGAAGTCGTTTCAGCGCCAGCGTTTCGGAGCTGGGTTTTTATTGTCATTTTGTGAGCTTTGTGATTTGTCCATTATAAGTAAAGGTTTCGAAAGTGATGACCACTTTGCGTCCTACTCGGTGGGAAGGCAGAGTGTGTGAACCCCGTGCTGGTGGGACGCTCGGTTCGGTTGCACGGCTCCGAGTGCCCGCCTGCCCGCCGGTGCCCACCCGCCCGAGTCCTGCTGGGTGACGCCGAGTTCAGTCTGCAGTGAGTTACTCAGACGCCCCGTGGAGACAAGCGTGCGTGTTCTGGAACCGGCCGCTCCGCACAGCCGCACTGCGGCGCGTCCAGAACTGTGCTCCTCGGTGCCACCGGCTAACGGGCCGGGGGCCGGACTCAGCTGCGTGGCTCACGGGGTCTGAAGCTCCCTCTCCCTCCAGTCCCGGGGCTTCCCGGTCGTTCTGACCTGGATGCCGCACACACACGCACACGTACTCACATGTGCACTCATGCCTGTGTCCGCATGTGCACGGAACCACATTCACGTGCACACACACGCACACACACACAGGGTATTTCAAAGGGAAGGTGTAACGTAAGAGTCGCACGGCCTGATCGATAACGTACGCAGCAGGTCGGCGAGGAGCGCAGGCTCGGGAGCCACGTGCTTGCTGAGACCCCGCCCACCTCGCAGGGCCCCCGGGAGAGCGACGGAGCCTCTCCCCCACCTGCCCCCCTGCGACGCCCACTCCTGTGACGTGGGCTGACTAATGCTCTACCACGTGGGCATGGGCGTGCCTGGAGGAACAACCAACCAACCAACACTTGTCAAGGGTTTAGACAGACCTGCCCGAGTGTGAATGTCGCTCCAGTGACCGTCACACCAAAAAGCGCAAGGCTGTGCCCCGGTCTGTCACATTGCGCGTGCTGGAGGACTTGGTGACCCTGTGACTCGAGATGGGCGGACACCTGCCAGGTGTGACAGCCTCCTCTTCCCTCGCCGTGCCACAGACGACCCTCCCCGTGTCCGTGGTTGCTCCCTCAGGGAGTCTGTGGCCGCCGTGCGGAACCACGCGTGAGACGCCCGGACGGCGGGTGAACTCTGGGAAACTCAAAACTGGCCCCGCCCCCGCCCCGCTGTCCCCCAGGGACCAGCCTCGCTTCCTCGCTGGAGACGGGTGCGGGGGGTGCCCTTTGCCCCGCGGCCCTGACGTTTGCTAGCAGAGCCAGTCCCCCAGGAAGGGCCCGGCTTAGAGACCCTCACGGAGGCATGTCTGCGAGAGGCCACGGGGATGAAAACATGTACAAAGTCCTGGCACAGCACCCATGACGCACCAGCTTGGTGATCGACCCCTGTGCTGTCGGTCACCGGATCTCCTGTGCCGGGAACGAGGTGCCGTCTTCCACGTGGGCGTGAGAGGAGTGCCCGGCGAACTCCCGCCCTGCCCTCGCTCGCCAGGGTCCAGACTGCGCCCCACATCCCGCCTGTCTGTCCCTCTGTCTGTCTGGGCGGGTTCCGTGCAGAATTCAAAGAGCTCTCACGTCTGCTGGGTCACCTGTGACTAGCTCCCTTTTACAGATGGGATTTCCTTCACACCAGCACGGTTTTCTGGGGAGTGTAAGTGCGGCCCCGAGAGTCACGTCTCCCGTCACCCGCGCAGGAACTCTCATAGCACTGAGCACGCTGGAAAGAGACGGTGTGGGCGAGATCGGCGGGGACGGCCGCTGGGACCCCCGGCTCTTGTCCTGGCCCAGTGCCATGCCGTGGCCAGGGGTCCCCTCGGTCTCACGAACGCTCCTCGCTACAAACCAAGTCAGGAGCGGGGCAGGTGCTCCAGGCAGTCGGCTCTGGGGCCAACAGAAGGGCAGTGGGGGCACAGAAGGGCCAGCGTGGGGGAAGCTGAAACGGGGACATTAAATTTTAGGGCTGTGGGACCCGAGGCCGGCCAACCGCATTCATGGGCTTAGGAAATGTTCCCACCTGGAGGAAAACCTGGAGGAGTCACAGGCCAATGTCTTGGCTGCTTCCGTGTCTGGCGAGAGTCTGCTTCTCGGTTCCTGGGTGGCTGGCTGGTCGCTGAGTCCTCACGTAGCAGAAAGGACAGGAACTTTGGGGTCTGGGTCATAAGGACACTCATGGCATCCAGGAGGGTCCACTCTCATGACCAAATCACCCACCAAAGGTCTCACCTCCAAACTCTGGCACATTGGGGAGCGGGGTTTCAACTTATACATTTTGGGGAGGGGGAGGGGACAGCCAGTCACGCCAACTCCAGCTCACTCGTAGTGGCTTTCCGAGCGCCGTGAGGAAAAGACTCAGAGAGCTATGGTGAGGGGTAGCGTGCAGGGTTAGCCAAGACCGCCGTAGTTTTGGGAATTGGAGTTTTGACAGCAAATGAGTCACCTACCTGCCATTATCGATTTAATTCGAGTGCACGTTTTGCAGGGAGGGTGTTGCGATTCACAGACGCAGAGTGAACTGTTCGAAGTTGTCCAACCAGTTAAGGGGGACACCGGAATTGGAGCCAGGTGCGTGCGCCCAAGTCACCTTGGAAACCAGACTGTGCTGGAAATCGCCCCCCCGGGGCAGCCGCCCTTGTCCTCTGCGCCATTTAAATTCTTAAGCAAGACACTCAATTACCCGCCATTAGCATTCACGCTTCACAAGTCGGGCTGTGGAGACTCTCCTCTGGAAACCGGGGGAGTTTCTCCTCCACACAGTCGATCCGAAAGTCTTCACAGCCACCGGCCGAATGGAGGTGGAGGGGCTGCCCCGACTCGCAGAGCGGACCACGTGGACCGGGTGCACTGTCGTCCTCGGTCAGGAAGACGAGCGGTGGGGGACGCCTGGTGTCCTGGGGCGGCAGAGGCAACTCCGAACACCACACACACTCCTGCGTCTGCCTCCGCGCCGTCCTTCCAGTCCCCGCTCTGAGCCCACGGTGAAAACAGACCATGGTCCCCCTTCCGGCACGAACACGCTCACACAGAGCTCTTCAGACGCCGGCGACAAAGAGCGCTCTTCCTGGTGTTGCTCTCCTCCTCTCTTCATCTTTGTCCCCTGGTTTGAACGAGACCGGGTGCCAGTCAGCCCTGTGTGTGTGTAGGGGGGGGGAGCTGCGGTGCACCGGGCGCTGGGGGGAGGGGGTGGCGGGACTGCAGGCGTCCCCCATGTGGGGCAGCAGGCGCCCGAACAGCATGCTGCTCTAAGACCCAGGAGATGTCTTGCCTGTAGAATAAAGTGCTCGCTATCCATGGGCAGGACGTGCTTTGAGTTTTCCTCTTAGTACGTACTGCCTTTCACAGAGTGCCAGGGGCTGGGACCCGGAAGGTCCACCGTGACCGGGCTGCTCCTTGGTCCTGACGCTGAAACCGTGGCCGGTCTTTCTCTGACGAGACCAACGTGGTGCAGAGAGGCAGAGAGAGGTCACGTAAGGAACCCGACGGCCTTCCCCGGATGATGGAGACCTCCAGAGCTGCCGTGGCCTGTTGTGGACCATTGCAGTTTTTTTAAAAACTATATTTTATTGATTATGCTATTACAGTTGTCCCATTACCCCCTTTCATTCCCCTCCACCCTGCACACTCTCTCCCACCCACATTCCCCCCTTTAGTTCACGTCCATGTGTCATAAGTTCTTTAGCCTCTACATTTCCCATACTATTCTTGCCCTCCCCCTGTCTATTTTCTACCTACCATCTATGCTGCTTATTCTCTGTACCTTTTCCCCCTCTCTCCTCCTCCCACTCCCCTGGTGCTAACCCTCCATGTGATCTCCATTTCTGTGGGTCTGTTCCTGTTCTAGTTGTTTGCTTAGTTTGCTTTTGTTTTAGGTGTGGCTGTTAATAATTGTGAGTTTGCTATCATTTTACTATACATGGTTATTATCTTCTTTTTCTTAGATAAATCCCTTTAACATTTTATATAATAAGGGCTTGGTGATGATGAACTCCTTTAACTTGACCTTATCTGAGAAGCACTTTATCTGCCCTTCCATTCTGAATGACAGCTTTGCAGGATAGAGCCATCTGGGATGTAGGTCCTTGCCTTTCATGACTTGGAATACTTCTTCCCAGCCCCTTCTTGCCTGCAAGATTTCTTTTGAGAAATCAGCTGATAGTCTTATGGGAACTCCTTTGTAGGTTACTGTCTCCTTGTCTCTTACTGCTTCTAGGATTCTCTCCTTCATTTTTACCTTGGCTAGTGTAATTATGATGTGCATGTTCCTTGGTATGTTCCTCCTTGGGTCCAACTCCTTTGGGACTCTCTGAGCTTCCTGGACTTCCTGGAAGTCTATTTCCTTTGCCAGATTGGGGAAGTTCTCCTTCATTGTTTGTTCAAATAACTTTTCCACTTGTTGCTCTTCTTGTTCCCCTTCTGGTACCCCTATAATTCAGATTTGGAACGTTTAACGATGTCCTGGAGGTTCCTAAGCCTCTCCTCATCTTTCTGAATTCTTATTTCTTCATTCTTTACTGATTGTATGTGTTTTTCTTTCTTCTGGTTCATTCCATTGATTTGAGACCCAATTTTCTTTCCATCACTATTGGTTCCCTGTGCATTTTTCTTCATTTCCCTTAGTGTAGCCTTCATTTGTTCATCTAATGTGTGACCAAAATCAGCCAATTCTGTGAGCATCCTTATCACCAGTGATTTAAACTGGCATCTGATAGGTTGGCTATCTCTTGGTCACTTAAAAGGATTGGTTCTGGGGCTTTCATTTCTTCTTCTATTTGAGCCATCTCTCTCTCTCTCTCTCTCTCTCTCTCTCTCTCTCTCTCTTTTTGGTCTGGTTGTGCCTGCTATGTATAAGGGGCGGAGCCTTAGGTGTTCCCCAGGGTGGGGCACCCCAGTCGCTGGGTTGTGATGCTGTATGTGGGGGCGGGGTCTGAGAGTGAACAATGGCGCTTGCTCCACTCTCCGTGGGACTTCAGCCCTTTCTGCTGCTTGCCCCGAGCACACTGGGCCCCTCTGGTACTGAATCCCGTGTGGGTGGGCTTGTGCACCCCGTGGGACTCTTCAACAAACTCTCCTGTGAGGCTGGGAGTCTCTCCCTGTGCCTCAACCACCACAGGTGTCCTCAATCAGTGCCCCAAGCTCTATTTCCCAGTGCTGGGACCCTGGGTTGCGCGCAGTGCCTTGCTTCACAATCGCTGTCTCGCTGGGTCTGCCAGTTGCCACCCCTCGGCCGGGGTCTGCCAGCTGCATGCCTAGGGCCCGCCCGCTGCGGTCTTACACGTCTGGTACCAACGCTCTTTGTGCCTCGACCCCTCTCAGCCTGGCTGCCCGACTCCGCCCCTCCTACCGGTCTGGATGAATGTGTCTATTTTAACTCCTTGGTTGTCCGACTTCCTTGCAGTTCAGTTTTCTGTCAGGTCTGGTTGTTATTCTGTTTCTAAATTGTTGTTGTCCCTATTTTGGTTGTGCAAGGAGGCACAGTGTGTCTTCCAGCCAAGATGGAGGCCTAGGTGGACCGTTGCAGTTTGATGCCCTCTCCTTTCTGAGGAAGCTGACTCCCCCGGACGTGTGGTGGCCTGTGCTGAGCACCGGGTCCAGGGTACGGGTGCAAGGCCGGGGTTCAGGCTGAATGATGGCACCATTTCAGGGTCTCTCCCACCTTCCCCGCAGAAGTGAGTTTCAATGACAGGGTTGTGGACGGCTGCAAACAAACCCCATTCTCACTGCGCACTTGCTACGGTGATGATTTAATGGTCAAAAGCCCCAAAAGACGAGCAAGTATTTTTTTTCTTTTTTTTATCATTCTGCCAGGGATGCTCATCGACGCAGTTTGAAAACGCCACACAAGTCAGGCTTTCCCCGGCGGTTGCCCAGGTCCCAGAACGTTCAGACCGTCAATTTTTGAAGACACGGCAATTTCCAAAGTGTTTTTATTCTCATTGTGTTTTATCACTCACTTTTTGTGCATGTCATGAAGATTAAGGTCTTTGTAATTTAAAAATTTTTGCAACAGCTGCTGTGAACTGCCTCTTACCCTGGAAGAGGAAATTTATATTGGGAGAATACCTATTGCTCGCTCTAAAATATGTATGAGGCCGGGTAGCCAGCTTTGTCAAATGGAATTCCCCTCCCAGGACGATGGAACGGCTACTGTGCCAGGGGGTCCCTGCGGAGAGGGGGGCGCTGACGGGTCTTAAGTGCTGTTCTGTTCTGCCGCAGAAACCATGCAGCCATCCACGGCGGTGCTCAGGATGCTGGGATTCCTTTTATGCCTTTTCATTATTTAGACACTTACTTATCTGCTGCCTTTTGCAGCTGATCTGATTTTGTTTCAGGGAATGAGTAACCGTTTAGGTAGAGATGGCACACTTATATTCGTGACTAATTTGGGCTCTGTGTGTTTCCACCGCTGATTAGGCAGATGTGTTTTTATATATTGTCCTCATCAGCCAGAAACACACACACACACACACACCCCGTATTCTCTGAGTGTTTTATTTCTATGACAAAGAGAAAACCACCTGGGATTTACTTTGAAAATTGTTTTCCAGAGCATTTCACAAAAGTAGGAAAAAAAAACTCCAACTACTTGTATTTTCATTTTTTTTAATCCCAAGTCTTAGCCACCCGAGTGGCCCAGGGCTGTTATTTCTGCATTCAGAACAGAGGCATGTGGCAGTCAGACAGTGCCCTCACCTTCTGTCAGTGCTTCCCACCCTGCGGCCAGGTCCGCCCTCCTGAAGTCCGGCTCCTGTGGGTCACCCACTCCCTGAACAATCTTCAAAAGCTGCGGTGGTCACTTCCATGGTCCCCCAACACATGCAGCTGGAGGGGTGTCCCCCTCGGTGGGCAGCCCCCCCCCTCACTCTCCTCGCTGACACGACCGCCCCCTCCCAGCCAGACTCCCGCCCTGGTCTTCTTCCTCCCCGGGCCCAGCCTGTGTCCAAAACAGACTCTGTCGCCGTCTCTCACTGACCTGTCCCTCCTTCAAAGAAGAGCACAAACACCTCATTCTCTCTTCCTCTCACGCATGTGACCACGTACTTTCAGGGGGAGGGCGTGGTGGCCTGGGTGCTCCTGAGAATCTTTCCTCGTCCCCGAATTCGAGTCAGACTCGGTGGCCACTGTCACGGAGACACCGCACCAGTGCCTGGGTCTCCACCCCGAAGGCACCGTGGACCGGCTGTGTGACCAGGGGCCATGGGCAGAGGTCCAGCACAAATAACGCCCCTTTTCCATTACAAAATCTTTTAGCACAAAGTCATAGGCATGTCATTCTGTAATATAACAATATCACACTCCAGCACACCCTACGGCATTTTAGGTGAAAGTCTCAAATTAAAACTATAAACAATTGCGCCCATGTTATTGCCCTACTGACCACACTCTGGCAGGCCTTCCTTCTGCTGGACCCTGCGTTGCCTTTTCACCCACCTTTGTCCACGTGGGATGTCCACATGGGCTGCTGTCCCAACATGCCACAGGCTGGGTAACGTTGCTCGCAGTTCTGGAGGCTGGGGAGTCTAAGGTCAAGGTGGCAGCCCGGTCCAGGGAGGGCCTCTTCCTGGTCCTTCCCCTGGGTCCTCACTCAGTGGGTGGGCCTGGGAGCTCAGTGGGGTCTCTCGTAAGAACACCGGCCATTCATGAGGATCCATGCTCATGACCTAATAGCCTCCCAGAGGCCCCCTCTGCTAAGACCATCAACTTTTGAGGGGGTTAGAAATTCAACATAGGAAGTTGGGGGACACGAGCAATGTGGGCCGAGGCAGGGCCTCAGTTTCCTGCTGCGGACAGGACAGGGGACATGCTAATACTGTCCACTTGACATGCCTTAAACACGCAGCATTGCAGAGCCTCTCCATGTTGTATGGAAGCATGAGATCAGTACTTAACATGTGCCAATAATGACTTGGTCTGTTTCACCTCCTCCTGATTTTAAAACACAAACATTTTTGTTACTAAGCACCATTTATATACTGTTTTCATTCCTAAATATCCAAAATGCTGATACACATTTTGCCCTTTACATAGACACTGCCACACGCCAGAAGTCAAAAATTCCTAGCATGAGAGCCGAATTCTTAGCCTCCCGGAGACTGAGACACGCTTTCTGACTGGTGACCACATTTCATCTCCATCAAGCCCCTTTCACGGCGCCGTGGAAACATCCGTCGCTGGGCTGGGGTTTTGAGAATTTCCAGGGGCTCATTAAGAGGCACAAATTAACTTCTCCTCCACTGATTTAAATTGTTGCACTAATTCAGGTGCTAATTTGATCGGAAATGAGATGTGAGGTGTTTTAAGCAGGAAAACGTGGCTTGGGAATAAAGTCGGTACCAAATTCAAGTGTGAGTCTGATCTTCAAAAAAAACGTGCACTGTGTGGGATGGGGAGCGTCTTTTGTCATCGGTGTCGCGATCACTCTGCTTAGCCTGGTCTTTTCCGTGTCTGCAGACTCGTCATTGGCTCCCCAGACCGGGTGTGAACTGGACCTCGCTCCCTTTTTCCCAAGTTCAATTACTGTGTGTTCTTAAGCGTAATAAATATACCTTTGCTTTTTAAGTCCAGTAATTAAGAGTTTTAAGTAATTCCCGGCGACCTCCCCACAGTCGGTGCAAATTGGATTGAGACCTGATTGCTTGTCTGTTGCCTCGGGTTACAATGCGATGTCTGCGTCGCCTCATTACCTGAGCGGTTCAGGGCGGCCGCGTGCTGTTTCGTCCGGTTTCTGTGGCAGCCCAGCGCTGTTAGTTAGGCTTGGTGGAGCCTTCTCAACTTTGAAAAATAGTACAAGAGCAAAACCAGCATACATAAAAGCTCCCACTTCATTATTGTTAAATGTTCTACCACTTACATACATCTTAACTCAGGGCTGTACTCTTTAGCTTTACAGGATTTAAAAAGAAGGAACTTGGCGAAAAAAGGATGCATCAGTCAGCACGGCTGGGTTATGCTGCAGAAACAAACAGTCCCCAAGATCTCCATGGTCTGGAGCCCCCAAATTTTCTTTCTCAAGCTCTACATCCAAAGGGTTGGGAAACTAGTCTGTTCTCACTGCAGTTGTGCAAGGACCCAAATGCCAAGAACTTCTCTCCCACAGTCAGTACGGAAGGAAGAAGGATGCATGTTTGGTCGACACTGGTTTTAGGGTTTCGGTCTGGAAGGTGACACCTGTGCCTTTGCTCCCACTGCAGTGGCCAAGGTCATGCCTGAGCACAAAGGGGTCAGTCGGGCACAACCCCACCATGCCGTCAGAAAAGAGGAAAACTGGAATATCCGTGATGATGCCTGATGACCACCCAAACTCGCTCTTCTGGTCACCACATATTTCATATGCTCTCCTCTCCCTCCCAGTGGCAACAACAAACATTCACCCGATTCTCTGACTGTGTGTGACAACTAATCCAAGAAAAATGGAGTAACTAGGAAGAAGTTTAACAAAACATTTACAAGATTTATATGTGGAAAATTACAAAACAATGATGAAAAATCAAAGAATGTATAATTTATAAGGAATTTACAAAGAATAAATAAAGGGAGAGGTATACCATGTTCATGGGTTGGATGACTACATATCAAAGATGTCAGTTTTGTCTCATTGACTTAACTACTTAGGCATTTGTCTATTTTCATTAACGTTTCTGTGTATCAGTGATAATTGGTATAATGTCCTTCAAAATCTCCACAAGTTATTTTATAAGCATAGAACAACTTTTTCTAACATTTATATGGGAAGGCACAAGACTCAAATATCTAAAACCATCTTAAAAGTGAACAATTGAGAAGAACAATCTACCTTATGCTAAGCCTCCTGGAGCTGCAGCGACCCAACAGTGTGGTTCTGGCAAAGACACGGACACACGGATCGATAGAAACCGGAACGGGACTCACTCACCGCTGCCCAGCGAGTCTCTGGCAAAGGGGCCAGAGCAGTTCAAGGGTGGGGGCGGGGAGGACGGCTCTTTCAACTCAGGGCGACTGAACACAGACAGCAAAGACTGACCCTTGGCCGGAGCCTCATACCTCGTGGCAGATGAACTCCAAATGGAACATAGAGCTTAAATGTAAGAAGAAAATGACAAAGCTTTATAAAATAACACATAAGCACAGATCATTGGGATCTACAGAGAGTCAGAAAGTTTTCTCCCCTTTAACAGGAACCTAATCAACAAAACAAACACACAAGCAAAATACAACCAAAGACACTGGAACGGAGGACAGGCTGACAGTGGCCAGAGGGGAGAGGGGAGGGCATTTCAGGGGAAAGGGTGAAGGGTTCCCAGGGACAAGTGTAAAGGTCACAGGGGAGGGGGTGGAAATGGGAGGGAGGTGGGGAGGGCTGGGGTGTTGGGCTGGGGTGGGGAGGAGAAAGGCAGAAAACTGTACTTGAACAACAGTAAAAATACATAAACAAATAAATTAATTTTTAAAAAGTTTTCTGATGTCAAAACAGCTCGTAAGAGAAAAGATCAGTATCTTGAACCACACTGAAATGTAAAACTTCTGTCCTGTGAGAGAAGCTGTCAGAGAGATGAAAACACGAGGTGCAGACAGAGAGCGAGTGCCTGCAGATCAAGTGTCCAGGAGAAGACCAATGTCTAAAACGTACAAAGAGTTTCCAGCTCCCCCGTGAAAACCGCGGACAGCCCGGCTAGAGAGTGGCTGACGTGGAGACACTTCGGATCGGAGGACACACGGATGCGGAATACGCACACGCCAGCACACTCACCGTGTCCCTACCCGCTTTCCAGCCACGGCCCCAGACCGGAGATAGGCTGGATGTCCTTCCGCTGGTGACAAAGAGCCCCAGTCCTGAGCGCGGACTGGAACCTGGCTCTCCCCAGGGACGGACCACGGACGCACGCAGCATCCCGCTGAGTCTGCAGGGAGCTGTGGTGAGCGGAGAGGAGTCGTCAGCCCCGAGGTCACCCGCCGTGTAAGCCCATTTAGATAGCATCTGAGAAGACAACGTTTTGGGAGCAAAGGGCAGACTGGGGTCGCCAGGGGTCCGGAAGGAGGGGCGGCAAGCCCAAGGGGTGGGCGTGGTGGCAGCAGGCGGCTCCAGGGACCCCAGAGATGACCGGCCTGCTCTGCATCCCGAGCGTGGTGGTGGACACGGGCCTCGCCGTGTGGGAAAACCGTACAAAACTAAACACACGCTAACACGTGCACGTCAACCGGAAAGCCTGCATGAGATCGTGGACTCTGTCACTGTCAGGGACCTGGCCGTGACGTCGTCAGTCAGTAACTGGGAGGCCGAGTAGCGGGCGGGAGGGGTGTGTGAGTTCGTTCTGCAGCGCTCCTTACCACTGCACGTGACTCCACAGTTGCCTGGAGATAAAAACGCTAATTGAAATTAATTGGCGATCCTGAGCCTGGGCGTGGCCCCGAGAGTTTTTGCTACAAACGTACACTGAATCGCCACTTTGGCAAACTGACTTAACCTCGACTGTCTAATCGCGGGTGACGCTCTCTCTCCAGTGCAGGGATGTGTCCTCACACACGAACACGCAGGACGGTGGTGCGGGGAAGGCCGATGTCGGAGGTCGCTTCACAGCGAGCTGACGGATGACCGCCGGGCTCGAGAGGCACGCCGGGGCGGGTCAGCTCCGTGTCCAACGGGACACGCCCTGGGGGTGCGGCCTGCGTCCGAGAACACCCACCTGGACGGAGACCCTCCGACTGCCAGCGCCAGTGCCCGCCGCCGCCAACCGCAACGGGGGCGTTGAAAGCAAACAGGAATGTTACATTCTACGCAAATAATTCTCACTGAGATTCTGTGACGCACACGCACCGATCCTGTGATTGCGCTGTCTTCCCTACGAGTGTGAGCTCCCCGGAAACAGAGTTCGTCACGTAACGGCAGAAGGCAGGGAGCACATCTCCTCTTAAACTGGGGTTTGTTCACGACGTAGCAGCTCTCTTGGTATCAAGGCGACACTTGCACTGATTTGTTTTTGTCACTCTAATGTCTTTCTTCCTATTTCACATTTTAATTGAATTTACCGGGGCGGCATTGTGGGTGAAAGTACACAGGTTCGGTGTCTATGAATTCTCCAGCTGCCGGCTCCTCGGGCTCGGGGAAGAGAAAGTAACAAATGGTCGTAAGAGCAGACTGTGCCTAACAACACGGATGAAGGGAAGGAGGCTCAGACTACTTACCAGAATATGAAGGACATTTTTGTTTTGATCCGTCTATGGCTGATTTCGTCATTTTACGAATTTTGACGGCTCGCGATATCCGACTTCCCGTGATGGAACAACACGGCTCTCGGTCCGATGAGCTCGGGGCGACTGTTTCCCAGACAACATGAGGAACACAACCCGGCTGCTTCACCCCTGGTTTCTTACCCCGAACGGCCCTGCCTACCCTGGTCTCCTCGGTGACGCCAGACCCTGGGGACCCCTGCGGGTCAGGGAGCACTGGCCACCTCCTGGCGACACCGCACTGGGGCTGGCCTGGCTCCGGGCTTGGCCCCGGCCGCAGGGTCAAACCTGCACGTGACGTCACGTCTCTAAATGACGCGCTGGCTGTGGGCCACGGCGTGGCCTCTCTCTTCCACGCTCTCCCACTTTCGGCTGCCTCTTCCACACGTGTGTGTGTGCTCCGCATCCTTCCCTCATCCCTGACGTAGCCAGACGTAAATGCCGCGCGCTTCATTCTCCGCGCACGGGGCCCACCTCATCGGACGCTCGGACGCACGGGAGGCCCTCCGTCAAAGCCGGAAGAATCAGCGCGTGTTTCTGCACCGGAGGACTGCCATCTCTTCCCGTGCGCTGTCACAACGGGGGTGACCGGGAGAGAGGGGACAGCACTGTCATGTTACAGTGTCACTCCGTGGGGACGTCCCAGCGTGGGGTGGAGTGGCGGCTAATTTGCTCTGTTGACGGGGCTCCCCTCACCCCTGATTCCTTTGTTCTCTCTGGAGAAGGGAGACGAAGGGGCCGTCACACTCGCTGCGGTGACGTGGGTCTGGGTCACGACAGGGCGTGGCGGGGCGCTGCCCCGTGTGTGTCGTGGCCCTCGGGAGCGGGTCCCCCCCCTCCCCAGACCGGGGGGGCAGGACTCTGGGAGGACGGGCACTGGTGTGGCAGGAAGGTCCCAGGACCCGCTGGGCTCCCGCCTGCAGCTCCGTGGTGAGTGTGAGCTCCCCCTGCCTTGTCCAACTGCTTGCACACCGAGATCCACAAAACACTCCCCTCTGTGGCCCCCTGGCGCGAGTGTGTCGTGGACGAGCGAGGACCCAGGGAAGCCCGGGTGTCCCCGTGACGATGAGCAAGAGGCAAGCGTGTTCCTGCAGATGGATCTTCACGACTCACACACACAGCCGGTGCTCGGAAATCCTCGTGAGGAGTCAGAGCAGCGCCTGCCCCCAGAAAGCCGAGGGCAGGTGACCAGGCCCCAGGCCGGACGGAGCCAGAGCCGCGGTGCGCTGCTCCCCACGGGGGCTGGGGGGATGAGGCACACGGGAGCGGGGGAGGGGAGTAAGTAAACAGCCGAAGAGCCAAGTCCAGGCCTTCCCACGAGTGACCCACCTGGTGCCGCCAGCCCCCACGGCGCCCACTGTTCACCGCACCACCAAACCTCCCGTCCGGCTCTGTGCGTCCGGGGTGATCTCTTAAAGAGACATCACGGGCAGGCTGCCCCAAAACTACTGCGTTTGTGAAGGAACGATGGAATGTGTCCGTCTAGACAGGAAACGGGTCTGGAAATGGACAGTTTTAAACTCCCAGCTTCCCTCGTGTTGGTGACAAGCAGGGACACGTGGGAAGTCGGGCTTCTGGCTGCCAGACCTACAGGGTCACGGGATGCAGGGACGGGACCCCAGTGGCACAAAGTGATGCGTCCACTGTCACCACCGTGGGGGCACAGAGGTCCCGGGAGGCCTCTCAATCACGCGGGGACACTTGGAATTGTCCACGTGCACCCACACTCCGAACTGAACGCCCCCAATGCGAATTCCGTGTGGCTCCGAAGTCACTTGGGGCTGTTCCGTTGGTGACCCACTGAAGTCTGTTGGTGACCCACTGAAGTCAATTTCGAGCTGAAAGAAGATGTTGCTTCCTTATCTGAACAAACACATCTTATCACTCCTACCCCAGGCAGTTTCGCCGAATGAGTGGTTTTAGAAGCACCAATTGCGCTGACAGGTCGCAGCGCCGTGAGGAAGCAGAGAGACACCTGCGTGTACCTGGCCCGGCTCGTGGAGAACAGGTCCACGGCTCTGTTCTACTGGCCACTGTCATCAGGTCCCCGTGTCCCCGTGAGCAGCCCTGTGCGCATGTCGTGGCCAAAGGAAGTAGCGTGTTTGTATCAAGGAAGAACCTGGGCGAATACCTGTGCACCTGGGTCCCTGTCGAGTGGGTGGTGACAATTTAAGGAGCTAAATTGGACTCAAAGAAGGAGACCATCTATTGAAAAATGAGCAAGCCAGCTTTGGACTGCTGGACCGAGAACTGCTCTGCGAGGAAGGAAATGGAGCTTTATCTTGTTTAGGCCACTCCTGTTTCGTTTGTGGTTTTATTCTGGTTGCAATGGTTTTTGGTTTTATTATGGCTGCAATCGGGTGGTTCACACAACACCCCAAAATCGACTGCCTCGCCATTAGCCCATTTAAGCCACAACTGTAATGACACGAAATAAGACACAGTTAATTCTATTTATAAACTCCCTTCATGACTTTTTCAACCGACGAATCATCTCACTGAAGATCTAATGATTAATTCAAGCCCGTGATCATTTCTGACTTGCTTGCAAGGGTCAGATTCGCGCTATTTGGTGTTCTTTGAATTAAACATGTGCCACTCCTCCCAACAGGTAAAATGATGGAAATATTACCAGAAAAAGTCATCAAACACGGCCTGGAGTGTGCAGCATAATTAAAAATATATTTATCTTTCTGATTTTGAATGTTAATTTTGGTCTTATATTGTAAGCCCCCCGTAATTGCATTTTTCCCTGACTCCACAGTTTCGTACTCGGCAAGGCCAACGCTGTTTAACTTGCGGACTTATCTTCCCGCCGCAGGGTCCCCTGGCGTTTCGGGGCGTGTTCCTGGCACACGGCTGTGCATAGGGAATGTCATCGTTTGCTCAGAGAACTGCCAGTTCTGCTCTGCATTGGGGCAGGGACTTTTTTAAATATTATTTTTAGAACAGTTTTAGATTTTCAGAAAATTTGCAAAAACAGTAAAAAATGTCCTTGTATCTCCCACACCCGTTTTTTTCCCCGTTACTAACATCTCGCATCAGGAGAGCGCATGTTGGCTGCCTCTAATGGCCCCAAGTGGAAACATTATTATCAACTACGTCCCACCATTCAGAAACATGCCCTTCATGTTCTTTTTTTAGCTTCATGTTCTTTTTTTCCCCCCAAATTCCACGATCTCATCTAGTTTCATTTGGTTGACATGCTTTCTTAGATGTTCCAGATTGTCAGTTTCTCTTGCTTTCCTTTCGTGGATAACTTCGGCATTTTTAATTTTTAATATTTTTTTTTAGTACTGGGTAGGTTTTTGGTTGGTCTTCCCTCTGGTGCAGTCTGTCTGATGCTCGCCCCACGGGGGACCTGGGGCCGGGACGTGGGGGAGGGAGGTCACGGGCATTGAGTGCCGTCTTCACCACGCCGTGCCGAGTACCCGCCCAGGCAGCCTGACCGGGGACTGGATCCCCGCCCCCTCGTTGTGGGTGGACATGAGGCTCTTCCGCGGGGTCACGAGGAAAGCATTCCAAGGACCCACGCTCAGGAGGATGTGGGGTGGCAAGACGGTTTACTCAGGGGGAGACAGAAGGTGCCCCGGGTTTCCGACGCCCCATCTTCCTCCGTCCCCCCACAGAGCCGGTCCAGCTGTGCCCTTGGAGAGGCCAGAACAAAAGCCAGGGGCCCGCGCCTCCGCGTCATGGTGAGGCTGAGCCCCTGGGAGCCCACGCCGTCGGCCGTGGGGCCAGGGGGCTGACCGCATGGTCGCTGCTCCTGGGTGACAGACAATGTGGGAGGGCATGGGGCAAAGGGCATCACTGGTTTGTGTGGGGGGAGAGCGGGGGGTGGGGGGAGAGAGCGAGCAAGACAGAGAGAGAGAGAGAGAGAGAGAGAGAGAGAGAGAGAGAGAGAGAGAGAGAGGAGGCTCTTTGTTCCCCTGGGATCATATTAGTTTGGGTTTGGGACTGACCAGGTGCTTTCTCAAAATACCAATCAACCTCTCTCACATTCGTGGGCTTTTGACGGGCCCCCGCCCCCAGTTAGACTGACAGGCCTCCATGGCCCAGCACCTCCCCCTGCGCCCCCAACAACTAGGTGCAGGAGGGGGAGGAGAGGAGTGTTCACCCCCGTGGAGGAGCAAAGCTGTGTCCCCTGGGCTGTGACACTGTGGCGGCCTGGTGAAGCAACTGGCTCCTGCTCCCCAGTTTATTACTAATCAGCTGATCCCCCGTGGCACCTCTGGGGGAGTCACGTGCAGGCCCGCACCCCCAGAGGAGGGAGCCCTGCCCTGCCCCCCGAGGGTGCGCGCCAGCACGATCCGAACAAGGTTTCTGCATGTTTCTTCACCGCTTGTGTTTGTCTTACTGGCCATCCCAAAGGTAACGCTGCTTTTGACTGTTGGGTAAACACACGTCAGAGAAACCCACTGGCCATTCCTTCAGATTCCCGTTGGATGCGATGGAGAGAACTGCCCTAAATATCTGGGTGATTTAATTGTGGGACTGACTTTCGTGTCTGGTGTAGTGGTTTCAGGAAGGCAGCCGAACCAAATGATTATTAGTAACATTTACTGATTGACTCACTGCGTGACAAAGCTGCTCTAAGTGGTTTGCGTACATTAAGGATGTGTGTGTTATTAGTAATCTGTCACTGGGCTCGTAGAGTTAAATAACTTCCAAGTTCCCACCACTGGGAGGCCGCGGACCAGGGAGCTGGGTCCAGTCCCCTGCAAGCGAGCTCAGGTGACAGTTACGAGGTTGGTATTATGTACTTAAATGTCACGTTAAGGTTAAGACAATTTATTCAGTGGAACTTAAAAGGACACACATCTTCTAAAAGTTGCGGCTGCAAAGAATGATTTTTATTCCCATTTTTATATAATGACAGCTGCACGGTTTAATCGAATCATGACAAAGGCACTCGAGGTGCAAATGCGAATCCACCCACGCACCTCTCCCCGGTCACCTGAAACTGCACCTGGACTTAGGTTTGGAAAATTGCAAGTATGCCGGGTGAGTCACGACCTCTACAAAAAAAAGAAAAAAGAGTTTGTCCCCTCAGAGTGTCTATAAGCGGATTTTCCACACTCCGAGAATGAGGGCGCCAGAAGCCAGTTACGATTTTTAAAAAACAAATTCTGTTGATGAAGTGTAAACAGTGTGTTTCATACCTAATTAGAAGCTTCCAACTCGCCATCTCCCGGAGCACACAGGGCTGCCTGCTCCCTCCGCGCCGGCCGCACTGGGGTGTGACTGCAGGACGGAGCTGGCAGCAACCGACAGCCCTGATGCCCATACCGCAGGAGCCCCCGCAGCTCGGCGGCACCGGGGCGTGGGTGGCACTTAACAGTCTCGCAATTTTTAATTGGAACTAAATGCACTTGTAACAGTCGCTGAAGAAGCCACAGAGGCTGTGGACACTCGCACAAGTTTGCAAACACTGGGGCGGGCGCTGGTGAGGAGTCCCGCCCCTGCCCGCCGCTCAGAGGCAGCCAATGGAAAGGCCCGTGAGACTCCGCTCTGCTGGAGGAAACAGTCGTGGTGCCTGGGGAAGTGCCGCCTGTGGAAAACAAAGGAAGGACCGTTCTGCCTCATTTCCTTCTTCATAAGAACGGTGCCCTTTGGCTACATTCAGTGTTAATAATGGTTTTCATTTGCTTCACTCTTGCAATTCCCACTGCTCTAAAATAAATCTTCGATAAGTTCATTGGGCGGCCTACTTTGACATGCGTCTTGTAAGCCTGCAAATTCCAGGGGGACTTAAATGGCTTGAAACGGCTTGTTTTCAGCTACAGCATCATCAGGGTTTGTTATCACCGTAAAAGGCTCAGAGCTGGAGAACGGGGCACTGGTGGAATTAACAGCGAAGGCGTTTTAACGTGTGTTTTTCAGCTGAATCGACAGCTATAGCTCTCAGCAGAGGCTCGCCGAGACGTGACTAAATTCGGGGGATAAGATGTCAGTAATATGGCAGTTGAAACAGAATCTGTAATGTACAACACGATCCTGGTGAATCGCAAAACAGGGCCACGCTCCCCGCAGCACTTGGTGCATGAGATAGCTTTCGTGTGGCAGGTTCTCCCCCGAGGGCCCTGCTGTTCTGCTACTGGAACCCCCCTGAGCCTGGGCAGTGAGCTCCCCCGACTCCTCTGCGGGCGCTTGGTCTTCGGGGGACCTTGGCTGCCGCCCGTCAGGACGCACAGCGCTCAGGCTTCACGTTCGACATCCGACCCCGACCCAGCCCGGGAGCCGCGGCTCTGACTGCAAACCATCAGCGGTTCCAGCGGACTCCCAAAAGTCCGCCCCAAGTAAACCAGATCAAGAGGCAAAATGTGGTCCTCCTAGCTACGTGAGAAGCAGGCATCAAACAGCCGGGCGACAGCCGATCCATGAGATACGATGAAGAATCTGTTGTGACAGAAGGATTCAGGGCCCCGCGGGCAGACGTCCACGGCGCATCTTAGGGGAACGTGGAGTCTATTACACCCCAGCTGCTAGCCGCAAAGACAAACGGTTGAACCTATGAACAGCTCGACGGGCAGGCAGGCGAGTAGGCCAAGAGGTGACACAGGGGAGGGGAGAGGGAGAGAAAAGGGGGGACGTGTACAGAAATAATGGGGGCGCTGTTCTCGATCTGTCACTCTGTGTTTTGAGCACATTGTTTTAAGAAAGTCACACCAACCGTAGTGGCGTGTATCAAGAAGAACGCCACACAGAGCAGCAGTTGCTAAAGCTCTTAGGAATGTGAGTCGTCATCTCCTGTCTGTCCCCTTTGTTTCGAAAGCGCCGGAACGCAGGGACACAGTGGCAGAGCCACGGAGAGCCAGGCCTTCCTTCAGCCCCAGCCTGAAGGTTGACTCCTGCAGCCCAGACCCCAGACCCCATTCCCATCCCCAGCCCCGCCCCCAACAAGGGCACTCTCTAGCTCTAGCCCCGCCCCCAGCCCCGCCCTGTCCCCCACATACACGCCCCCAGCCCCCCGCCCCCACTCGGGGCCTCCCACCCGCTGCCCCTGGCCACTGTGGGCTTCCTCTGGGCCCTGATCAGGACTCGCACGTCTTTCGGCGTCTACTTACAGGAAGCGTTTTGTGGAGCCTTGGCTGCCGCTGCCCGATACGGCCCGTGCCTCTGCAGTGTTTCACGTGAACCTGGTTCCCTGAGCGGGCCGCATCTTTCGGTCCCCGAGCCCACAGGGCGCTCTTCAGCTGGAGCACTCGCACCGCCTCCCGCAGCCCTGTTCGACCCGCGGTCCGTTGTAAGTGTGTTCCACAAAGAAATTACTCACCAAGTGGGTGGCCACTGCACGCAAAAGGCGGACATCTCCGGCGGAAAAGAATCTTTGAACGATTTTGTAGTGTTCTCTGTATCGTTGGCCATTTACACAGTTTTCATAAAACTTTTCAAGCATTCGATTACAAGTCTGCCGTATCTATAAGTTTGCTGAAGCCGTGTCTGTGCTTATTTAGAGGGTTCGCCCCAACAAACCCTTTCAATGAAACCCCTGACTTTCTCTTAGGTGCTCCTCGCCGATCCTCGTTTCAAAAGCGCTGACGGCGCGGCCCAGGGGAGGAGGCAGCTGACATGAACTGAGCAGAGTGACCCACCCGGTACCCTCACGCGGTCCCTGCGGCTCCGGCCACGGCTCCTTCCGTAGGCGTCATGGACGGCGAGGTCACAGGACCGCGCCCCCCGTGGACGGAGGGTGCCTGTTAGGTTTCCAAACTCAGCGCCTGCTCTCTCCCTCCTGTCTGCAGACAGAACCCACCACGTAGGAGGCACGGCGGAAGGCAGAGACGACGTCTCTGTAGCAATCGGAAACCGCACGTATCCAAGTTTTCTTCCGCTGTCGCAACCAACAACCATCAGCCAGCGAGATGCTTCCAGACAGGTGCTGACATGGGGAGGCGATGAGGCAAAGGCCAAAAAAAACCATGCGGCCGGCTGAGTGTCCGCAGAGGGCTGGGGGACCAAAGGGCCAGGAGGCAGTGGCAGCGTCCACACGGGACCCCCAGGGCCACAGAGCCCGTGGGCTGGGGCCGTGTCCCCACGCAGCTGTGGCTGTAAGGTCTACAGCAACCCTGCTCCGGGGCGCGGTGAGGGGTCCTCCTCCCTGAGCTGGTTCTATGGGGAGGCTGCGTGACAGCCGCCCCAGCCACTTCTCCTGCCTCGTTTCTGTCCATTTTGGGGTCCTGCTCAACCCCCTTCTGCCGGAGTGAGGTTGGGGGTCGTAACCGAGGTGCCCTCTCTCTGATACCACAGACACAATGCGCCTGAGGGCGTGATTCATGCTCATGTGGTGCGTTCGCTTTGCATCTCACGGGTCCTCCCTTCCTCTGCTGCACGAGGCTGTTGGGTGGGTCTGGCACAGGTGCTGCCCCCTTCATGTCGTAACCCGGGCTCCCCTCTGCGTTGTCACCGGGGCCCCCCTGAGCCTCTTCAACAGGAGAGGGTGAGACCCAGCCGCTCATGGGCCCCGTGGGTAAGCACCAGCTAAAACCTCACGCTTAGAGCCCAGCTGGACGACTTCCCAGTTGCGTGACTTTTAGTAAATGAACGAACCTTTCTTTTCCACAGTGAATCTGTCAGCCAGGGACAACATCACCAAGTTTTGGGGACGGTTGTACGAATTCAGTGAGGCACCGTGAGCGAAGACTCCAGCAGGGGGCTCACACAGTAGGCGCTCTGTGCGCTGTGCGGCCGTCATTTCCACGGTGACTCGGTTTCCACTCTGCCGTGGACCCACTAGTGGTTCCTCTGTTCCCTCTGTGCGAGCAACCGGTCTCGGCGGTCCCAGGTCCGCGTGACTTCTCTCTGTTCCTCGCCTTTATTTCCTCAAACTTCTGCCTCTCCACTTAGTTCCTGGTTTTAAAGTGACACTCACACGGGCCTTGATATCTAGCGATTGGAAGTCGGAGAGGGGAAGGATCTTTAACATCCCCGGAGTGTGTGAGGGCGGCAGTAAGTCAAGTTCCCGGTTTTATGGTTAAATAAACAATCAGCATTTTACTGCGGCTCGTTTAAGCAGGGTTTTATGGAGTTCCGAGATGGGAGTCTGCAGGCCCGGAGAGCGGGGAGAAGGGACTGTGAGCACGTCCCGCTGCCCCCAGCCACGAGCCCCCCACAAATCAGCAGCTCACAGGGGCTCAGAGACGCGGACCCGGCCCAGGGCAGCCCAGGGCCCTTGGCTCACAGTCTGTTTCTCAGGACACTAGTTCCATTCAAAGCATCAAAGGAGCTTTGTGAATGGGAAGGACTTTGCAACGAGTCAGAATCCCTGCTTACTGGAATTACTTCTTCAGTCGTTACTACACATGTTCGTTATTAGAGATTCAGAAGAGTCACAGAGAAAGAAACCTGTCCCTCTCTTCCTAAAACTTGATTGCTCCCGACCTACGGGAACACAATTTTTAAAAATCAGTTTGTTTTTCACAGAACACTTTCTCGAGACCCAAAGCATACAACCGTTATAATTCAATAGTGACAAGTGAAACCCTAAAAGTAGGGCTCACCCTGCAGGCACTGGGGAGTTAGTAAAGGTTTTTGAGGACACTTGGGCTGCTCCCAGCTCCTGGCTATTGTACATAACGCTGCGATGAACATAGGGGTGCATCTATTCTTCAGAATTAGTGTTTTGCCTTTCTGCAGGTATATGCCCAGAAGTGTAATCCTGGGTCATAAGGCAGTTTCATTTTTAACTTTGTTGAGCAACCTCCGCCGTTTTCCATAGTAGCGGCACCAGTCTGCACCCCACCAACCTTGCGTGAGGGCTCCCTGCTGTTCGCACACTCACCAGCTCTTTTTGTTCATTTATGGATGATGGCCGTTCCGACAGCCATGCGTTCAATGGGATCCCTTGCAAGCACTGTGCTGTGCACCTGGAACTACTATCATATTGGATGTCACCTAACTGAAGCAATGTTAAAGATCTTTTTATATAGCCAAACAAATAAACAACACCACCAATGGCATTTTTCGAAGACTAGAACAAATAAGCTAAACACTCGCATGGAAACACCACAGACTTCCGACAGCAGCAGCCGTCAGGAGACAGAAGCATGGAGTGGGAGGTGCCACCCTCCGCCCCCGTATCAAACTGACTGACAAAGCCAGAGTAATCAAAACGGCATGGCACTGGCGTAAAAACAGACACACACACACACATCAGTGGAACCGAATAGAGAGCCCAGAAATAAACCCACGCCTTTATGGTTAATTAGGCCATGACCAAGTTGGCAAGGTCACTCGGTAAATGGCAGCTGTTTATTGAACAGCCTCTCTTTACCCTATTGTATATTCTGAAATGATATTAAACACTTTGTGTTTGGATAATCCAACAGATAACACATAAAAATTAACCTAGGCCACCTTCTTACACCTCATACAAGAATAAACTCAGAATGAATTAAAGACGTAATTATAAGATCCAAATCCACAAAACTCCTAGGATAAGACATAGGCAGTAAAGTCTCAGACATTTTCTGTAGCAATATTTTTTTCTGACATATCTCTCCCTGCAAGGGAAACAAAAGCAAAGAAATAAACCAATGGGACTGCATCAAACTACACCGTGTCTGCACAGCAAGGGGACCATCAACCGAACAAGAAGACTCCCCACTGAGAGGCAGGACGCATGCGCCACTCACTTTGGGGGACTTCCCTCAGCCCTCCCAGCTCCCAGGTGGGCGTGGCCTCCTCCGTTCTGCTGCAGAGAGAGCCAAGGGCTAGAGACGGCCCAGCGGGCACCCGGGAGAGTCAAGACTCGAACCCTCTCTGCTCGTCTCCCAGACATTGCTTTAATGCCATTTATTGCCTTCTGCCAGTTTCCCTGCCCTCTCTGTCCCCATCACGAAACCACAGAACTGCCAGGCACTTTGGCCAGATCCCGTGCAAGGACCCCGTTGGGGGGGGGGGCGCTGTGGGAGAAGAAGAAGGTGCTATTAAGAGAAGAGAAGTCAAGTGCTCCAGACCTGGGGACAGGGGGGACGTCAGAAGGCCATTGCCAAACGCAACCTCAGGGCCACAGCGGCTGTACTTACTCAGACGGCAAGCGCTCCCTGACTCCAGGGCCCTGCGTCCCCAGGGAGGCTGTGGCCTCCGCGCCTCCTGCTCCTCAGCCCTCCCCCCCAGCTCGTCCCTTCTAGGAGGGCCAGGCCCCCACCGGAGAGCCGTTCCCCGCTTCCCTTCCCACCACCTGCCCAGGCCAGGCCAGCGCGTCCCTCCACAGGCCGGAGGCAGCGGCTCCTCGGAGTCAGGGGTCCGGGGGGCCTTTCCAGGCCTGCGCTGCTGCTCCCTCATCCATCTCCTCCTCTCGCCCAGTCTCCCAGGACGCGACCTCACCCGCGGAACTCTGGCGCAGACGCTCACCTGGGCCTCGCCACACCCACAGTCCGTTTGCAGGGAGGGTGCTCCTGCCACCATCATTGCGTCAAACCACCCCAGATTCTCAAAAACTCAACAGTGTCATCTTCATTTTTATAACAATGATGGTTCTTCTCTTGTTTTTCCCTTTTTCCTTTTCTTTTCCTTCCCCTCCCCCTCCCCCTGTCCATTTTGGGGTCCTGCTCAACACCCCCTGCCGAACACCCCCTCCTCTCCCCTCCCCTCCCCTCCCCTCCCCTCCCCCCCCCCCCTTCCCTTCCTTCTGGTTCATGGACTTCACAGAGATCAGAGGGTTGCGTTAGCATCACCAGGGAAGTGTGTGAGGAGGCCAGGGCCTGACTCAGTAGTTTGGGGAGGGGTCGGGCCTCGGTCTTCTGCACCCCCACACCCCCTGCAGCTGAGATGTGCGTCTGGGAGTGAGCACTGTGGTCACTGGCAGCAGTTCCCGAGGTGGAGCCCTTTGTGGGAGGGGGGTGGGGATCCCCACACCACCGAGTGTGCCCGCAGGAAATCCCGGGATCATCGTGATAATGCATCTTCCTTCTCCCATATCTCCGTGTGGGAAGACAGCCTCCCCGGCTTTCTCATCGTGAGAACCATCTGCGTGGCCCGTTAAAGATCCCGGTTATCTGGCCCCAGGGCCCAAGGGGAAACCCCTGCGGCACTGACGCGGGGCCCAGGGGTGTGTGGGGAAAGCAAACACCACCCCCAGGTGGTGCTGATGCGGGAAACCCACACACTAGCATTTTTTAAAATGCACCCTAGTTTTTAGAGAGGTTTGAGGTTCCCAGCAAAGTTGAGAAGACGCAGGGGTTCCCACACGCCTCGGCCCTCTGCACATGCTCTCCGGGCTCCTCCCCCCAGGGCAACGCATTTGTTACAGTTGAGGACCCTGCACGGGCCCCTCGTTGTCACCCCGAACCCCTGGTGTACACCAGGGGTCACCGCTGGGGTCGCGGATTCCAGAAGCTTGGATGAACGTGTAACGCCACGAGCCCCTTATTTATGCCGAACAGCTCCCCTGCCCTCAGAACCCTCTGTGCCCTGTCCGTCCGTCCGCACCCCCTCCCCCCGGCCTGGGGCTGCCACCGGCCCCGCCACTGTCTGCACAGTGTCGTCTGTTCCGGAGCCCACAGAACAGGGACGCGCAGGGTGTACCCTTTCCCGACGGCTGACCGAGGGAAGGGGTGTGCGTCCACGTTTCCTCCGTGTCTTCTCATGGCGCCAGCCGCTCGTTTCCCCCGAGTGCCGAGTAACACCCCACCCGGCGTCTGGATGCAGCGCGGCTTCCCCTCCCTACTCCCCTGCCAAAGGCCGTCTCGGTCGCTCCCGAGTTTTGACAATCATGCGTCCGGCTGCCCCCCACGGGGCTGTGCAGGGTTTTGGGCGGACCTGCGTCTCCAGCAGCCTTGGGTGCCTGCCAAGGGGAGCACAGGCTGGCTCACACAGCGAGGGTGTGTGCACGTCCGTAGGAAGCCAGCAAACTGCGTCCCCGGGTGGGTGGCCGCACCCGCTGCGTTCCCGCCGGCGGCGAGGCAGCCGCCCGCGGCTCTGGGCGTGGCCCGAGCTCTGGGTTCGGGCCACACTCTCGCGGGCGCGCAGTGCTGCCCAGCTGCCGTTTTCACTTGCGTCTCCGCGACGGCGTAGCTCGGGGAGCATCTTCCCTGGGCTTGTTTGCGGTCCACACGTCTTCTCTGGCGAGGCGTCTGTTCCTGGTTTTTTACCCGTTTTTTCATCACGCCGTTTACTTTGTCATTGTTGCGTTGCAGGAGTGTTTTCGTATATTTCGGGTAACAGTCCCTTTTCAGAGGTGCCTTCGTAAGTCATTTCTCCCAATGCACCTCGTTTTCTCCTTCCGCCGACAGTGTCTCTCCCAGAGCAGAATCTTGCGTCCTCACGGGGTCCGGCTCACCCCGTCCTCCCTTCCTAGGCTGACCCTCTGCGTCTCCCAGAAGCCTCGTGGCGCAGGCTGTGGGGGACGCGGGGGTTCAGACAGCCCGAGTGGCCGCTGCCGCCGCCCCCGGTGGACGCCGCGTTGCCAGAGCGATGGAGGCCGGGATATAGATCCCGTGGATACAGATCTTCACCTCCTCCCAGCTGATGTATGTTCCGCTCTTCCAGTTAATGTGGATTAAACGAGGGCCCATTTGTTTGCTATGCATTTTTAAAACCTGCGAAAGCTGTCACGCTTTAGAACAAAGGCAAAATGAATGTTCCTGGGTTCTGAGGTAGATGGAAAGTTTCTGCTATTTGCCTCGGCAAGTCTTTCTCGAGCCGAAAACATATTAGAAGGTCCCAGCCCCTTCCATTCCTAACGTGGCCGCCACCCGGCCGGCTGGCCGACCCCTTTGCAACTTGCCTCTTATGTATCATATTCAAATCTGCGATTGTGATGCTATTTTCATGGTCGTAACTCAGGCTCAACAATCTGCTTCTGTTCCCCACTCGGTAAGCTGGCAATCAATTCCTCAGTGCTATTTGGAAGAAAGCAAAATCCGAAAATGAAGCTATTAATATATTACAAGCGAGCACTAAATCTGTTCAGGCGGGCCGACAGATCACATTAGCTCGGCGCCCGGCGGCCCCGGGCAGTGCGGGAGGGGCCGTGATGTATGAGCCCATGACTGACCCGGGAGTCCCACGATTCATCAGAAAGGGGAAAACAGACTCTCCCCTGTGGGCAGAAACCACTAAGTGAGCCCTTTCCCCCAGCTTTCCGGGGGAAGAGAAATGGGCACTGCCCAGGCCCGCTAATTAGGCCCTGTTCACTGGCTCGGACGGAATCGGGGTCACTGCCATCTGACCGGCCCGCGTCCAGCATCGGCCTGCAGCTCTCGGTGCCTCAGGAGCCGGGCAGAAACTCGGGCAGCGTGGCGACACGGGCCGGGAGTGTGTCGTCTGCATCCTCATCAGTTTCTGGGACTCTGCCCCCTTTGCTGGGTTCCCCCGACACACTCGCAGTGCCCCAAACATCAGCCACAGGGCAAGGAACACGAGGGCGCCCGCCCTGGTTAGGGCGCCCCTCCAGGAGGCGCAGTCGCAGCTCTGGACTTGACCTCGGCCCGTCCTTCCCGTACTCCAGGATGCAGCCGTATTGTTGCCTGAGCCCACGCGGAAACGGAGGCTCTGCAAGGTGGGACGAGTGGCCAGGTTCACTCAGCTCCGAGGAGGCCGGGGTCCCAGGTCGACCGAGTCCCACCCTCGGCTCCGCCCCGGGGCTCCGGGTGGCGGTGAGTGGGAAGAGCGGCTCTGTGCCCGAAACGCATCCGCGCCAGAAACCAGATGCCCACATTCTCGCTGATGAAGCGGCGTTCTTCGGAAAGTGTATAAGCGAACGCGGCGTTTTATCACGCGAACCAGCAAGCCCCAGGACAGTCAGGGCCTCCTGCCCGCCGGGGGGCTTGTGCAGCCCGCGCCCCTCTGGACCCTCAGGGAGACACCTCGCCCTAGAGTGTGCTTTCTGAGACCCCCCTCGGAGTTCCGAGCAGGTGCTCCTTACACGGCGCAGAAGGCGGGACAACTGCACACGAAACACGAGGTGCCGGGCGGGCACACTGCACAGAGTCGGGCTGGGCGCGGGGTTCGGCGGGGGCCTGCCAGGCGGGTGGCGGTGGGAGCTGAGGGGGAGCGGCGGGACCGCGTCCGGGGTGCGGGGGCCACCGGGCACAGGGAGCCCTTCACTGAATGTCAGGCATGAATCATTGAGGAGCCTGCCCGGACGAAATCTTCTTTTGATGAAAAATTAATGGTTTTGTATTTATAAAGTGACTGGCTTTGAGGCTTTCTGTATTCATAACTTCAAGGGCCTCTCAGACGCCCCCGGGACAGGTGGGCTTCGGTAACAAAGACGCAGTGTAAATGTAAACGAGCGATTCATGGCGTCCGTGTGCAGGGGGAGGAGTGCGGGGCGCAGGGCTCCGGAGGGTCCGGCCTGGCTCCGGAAGACCGGTGGGGCCCGCCCGGTTCCCCGGGCCTGTGGCGGCGGCTGCCGCCTGTGCACCTCCCAGCGCGCAGACACGCGAGTCCCCGCGGGCAGCGGTCCCCTGTGCACAGGTCCCACTGCAGGCGCGGCTACCACCCAGGTGGCTGCGGATGGATTCTGAGCCCAACGGCACCAGCCGAGTGTGTGCCCACCTCCGTTCCAGCCGAGCCAGCGTCTGGGGGACGCGTTTACCATTTGTTTCCACGCACACACATGTTGACCTGCGTCTCCTGGCCGAGCCTCTGGTCCCACATGCCGGAACCCACTGGTTTTGTGTGTCTCCGGTGTCCCCGCTGCATCTGGGTGGCTGGAGAGGGACCCAGGAGGACAGGACCAGAGCCACGTTCTGGCCAGCGTCCTGGTGCCAGCACCCTGGTCCCCATGGCCCCAGGGCGTCAAAGAGGGCATCCGAGATGCGCACAACCTGCGTGACAGGTGGGGGGAGTGAAGGGGCTCTGAAAGGCAAAGTCTAACCCACCCTAAGGTATGGGTGTTCAGGGGAGCAAGGAAAGTGTTCTATCAAGGAGGCCAGGGAGGCACCAGACCTTCGCTGAATGGGGTTGCTTTTCAAAGACAAAGGCAGGGCAGACTCTAACTGGACAAGGACTGGTGGTGGAGAGTGTAGACCCGCCACAGGGACAGACTTCACGGCGGGGGACCGGCACGCAGGAAGGCCCAGCGGGGGGAGAGCTGGACCCTCACCGAACCCGGGGCGGTGGGTAGAGATCCTCATGGAACCCAGGGTAGATGGGGAAAGTCGTGACGGAGAGAAGAACAGCTGTGAGGAACATACCGCTGAAGGTCACGCACGTCAGGGGAGTCATTGGTACGTGAACTTGAAGGATGAAGTGCACTGGGTTTTACAATTCAAGTAATTCCTGCGGAAACACGCGTCATCGGTGCCTAAGGAAAGACAGCTACGGAGACACCCAGGCAAGCTTTGCTGCAACCGTCCGGGGCAGGAGGACGGCGGCCGGCTGGTTACATCACCGTTACCACGGGCAGGGAGGGGGCGAACTACCAGCTGCCGTGGGGCCGTGGCCGGCAGGGCTTGGTGACATCTGTGTGGTGGTGGCATCGGGAACCGAACATGACATAGAAACCCTGACCGCAAGTTCCAGGGGCATGAGCACGACCTGGGCGTGGGAGGAAGGGGTCGGCTTCTAGACACGCGTCTGGGCAGGGCACAGGAGGGCACGCCCCGTGTTTGAAGGGTGCAAGTCCTCCCCCGCCCCCCACTATTTTTCTACTGTAAAGAATTCTGGGGTGTGGACAAAGATCACGGCCATCACCGATGACGGTGTGCCTGGTTTCGGTTCTTGGAAGTGCAACTGTGGTTGCGTTTTCTTCGTTCCTTTCTCTTTTTCCTTCCCGCCTTCCCTCCCTTGGCTTCCTTGCCTTCCTTCTTCCCCCAGTGGGATTCTGTCCGGAACGCCAATGCACGGCAGTCTACACAGGACACGCTGGCGCTGTCTGATGCAGAGATGGCCTTCCCCCACCTTCTGGAACAGCTGCGGAGAGTGAATTTGTCTCGGAAGTGGTTTTGTTCTTCGTATTGAGAATGATGCCGAAGGTAAGGGGTGATATGTGCGAGGCTCCCCAGGCACGTGGCAGAAAAATGTTGCGTCCGTGGGAAGCGTCCCATATATTTTAGCAGAACCCATACATTTATTCCTCAGGGGAGATTGCTAATTTATGGACGGTGCTTGTTCTGAAGGTTTGTGTGTGATTCACCTTTAGTTTGTAAGTAATTTTATATTGATATGTGCGAGGCTCCCAGGCACGTGGCAGAAAAATGTTGCGTCCGTGGGAAGCATCCCATATATTTGAAAAGAACCCGTAGGTTTATTTCTCGGGGGAGATTGCTAATTTATGGACGGTGCTTGTTCGGAAGGTATGGGTGTGATTCACACTTACTTTGGAAGTGATTTTATATTGCAGCAGGGAAGCTAAGAGGGTACTGAACTGTTTCTAAGTACTTGAAAGATTTATTTTATGATAATCAACAAAGCAGCAGTTTATTGTGGAGCAGAAGAGAAGGAGATCGATTTAAATTTCACCTGTGAAAGTTTATGTAAATACAGAGCTAACCCAAGCATCTTGGCTTGTGGCAGACTCTGGGAGTCGGGAAAACCAGTGTTTCTTTTGTTTGTTTTCTTGGTTCTTAGGACCACAGACACTGTTTCTCACATCACCCGAATTCCACCAAATGATGGCAAGAACTAAGCCCTGCCTCCTGCAGTAACCCCTTTCCCATGCTCATCTCTTTAACACCCCCCGGGTAGCCAGCGGGTTTCGCTTAATTATTTTATCTGCACCTTTATCACAGCCACCTATTCTGGTGTTTAAATATGAACCACGCCAAAGGCAACTTGATTTAATCACAAAATTCCCCGAAAGTAACCACATTTCAAAGAACAGTCATTTAAAATGTTCTGTGCATGACGACTAATGGGGACTCAGTTAACGGCTCTTTTTGTTGTTCTGTTTTGTTCTGAGTCAGCAATATCGATCTTTCCTTAAACAGGCAAATGATTCAGGTTAAAAAGGCCACAGAGTATATAAATTATTTTTTATTTTATTTTCTAAAGTATATTTATTGATTATGTCATTACAGTTGTCCCAACTTTTTTCTCCCCTTTCTCCCCTTCCTCCCTGCACCCCGCCCCCCACCAACCCTCCAGCATTCCCCACCCCCCACAGTTCATGTCCGTGGGTCGTACATAGAAGTTCTTTGGCCTCTCCATTTCCTATACTATTCTTCCTCTCGCCCTGCCTACTCTGTGCCTACCATTTATGCTTCTTACTCCCTGTACCTTTTCCCCATTCTGCCCCCTCCCCTCCCCACTGATAACCCTCCATGTGACCTCCATTTCTGTGATTCTGTTCCTGTTTCAGTTGTTTGCTTAGTTTTTTTTGGGAGGGGTTGGGGGGTGGGGTTCAGTTGTTGATAGTCGTGAGTTTGTTGGCATTTTACTGTTCATTTTGATCATCTTCTTTTTTACATAAGTCCTTTTAACATTTCATATAATAAGGGCTTGGTGATGATGAACTCCTTTAACTTGACCTTATCTGGGAAGCATTTTATCTGCCCTTCCATTCTAAATGAAAGCTTTGCTGGATAGAGCAGTCTTGGCTGTAGGTCCTTGCCTTTCATGACTTGGAATACTTCTTTCCAGCCCCTTCTTGCCTGCAAGGTCTTTTCTGAGAAATCGGCTGACAGTCTGATGGGAACTCCTTTGGAGGTAACTCTGTCCTTTTCTCTTGATGCTTTTAAGATTCTTTGCTTATCTTTGATCTTGGGTAACGTGACTGTGGTATGTGTCTTGGTGTGCCCCTCCTTGGGCCCCAATTTCTGTGGGACCCTTTGGGCTTCCTGGACTTCGTGGAAGTCTACTTCCCTCATCAGATTGGGGAAGTTTTCCCTCATTATTTGTTCAAGTAAATTTTCAATGTCTTGCTCTTCCTCTTCTCCTTCTGGCACCCCTATGATTCAGGTGCTGGAACATCTGAAGTTGTCTCAGAGGTTCCGAAGCCTGTCCTCACTTTTCTGAATTCTTGTCTCCTTATTCTCTTCGGGTTGGATGCTTGTTTCTTCCTTTTGTTCCAAATCGTTGATTCGAGTCCCAGTTTCCTTCCCGTCACTGTTGCTTCCCTGTATATTTTCCTTCATTTCACTCTGGGTAGCCTTCGTTTCTCCCTTCGTGTTGCGGCCGAGCTCAGTGAGTTCCGTGAGCACCCGGACCACCAGTGATTTGGGACCACCAGTGATTTGGGACCACCAGTGTTTTGGGACCACCAGTGGTTTGAGCTCCGCGTCGGACGGGCTGCCCATCTCCTCGCCACTTAGCTCTTTCTCCGGCGTTCCGACCCGCTCTGTCACTCCGGCCGCATCAGATGGGCCTGGCCACGTCACACTGGCATGGTTCCCTTTCCCTTTGTCCCTTCTTGTTGTTGTACTAAAGATCCCAAGTAAAATGGACTTCATCCTCAGGTAACATGCTCCTCCCTGCCCGCCCCGCCCCACCCTCACCAGCACTGGTCTCCGTGCAGGTGGAGGGGCCAAGTGGGCGGGCTCCTGCCAGGTTCCCGGTCTCCACCCCCCTCCTGCCATGGCCGTGGCCACAGACAGGACGCTGGGAGCGGATGACTAGCCTCTCCGTGCTCAAGGAGAAGCAGACAGGAGGCTCGGCCTGCCCCAGACGAACAGGGAGAAACTCATTTCCTCCCTCACAAGCCCCGATGCAACAGTGCCCGGGCCGTCTCTGTTCCAGGGCCGGGCACGGGAAGGATGGAGAGAAGCGGGTGCGGCTGAGCCGGCAACCCGCGGGGCACGGGAGTGAACTACCAGGCGGGGAGTGCGAGGGGCGGAGGTCTGGGTAGCCCTGGGCGGGCGATGTGAGACTCGGGAAGACGAGCACCCGGAGGTGCCCCAAGCAGCCCACAGTTTACAGCTGCGCTGCCCAGCGCCGCAGCTCTCTCAGCCCCTGCATGTCGTCCCGCGGCCGTTTCCGCAGCCGCGTGAAGGCACGACCGTGTGGGCTCACCTGGAAGTGCGGACGGGGATGCCCTCCCTCGGGGCTGCGCCTGGAGAAGCAGCGGGTGGGCGGGCGGAGACAAACACGGGGTGGGGGGGGCGGAGAAGGGGAAAGAGAAGGGGGGGCGGGGCAGGCACTAGGCTCAGGGTCCTCACGTGAACCCCTTCCTTCCCCCCCAAGGTAGAACCGTGATTTACCACGTACCAGGAACCCGATGTTCGCACACACTGTTTGCTATGCTCTGTAGACTCATTCGTTCACGCATCCCTCTGACAAATAACTTCATTTGCTCACAACTTCTTGGATTGTTGGATAATAAGAAAAGCATCTTAGACTTTGAAATAAGACAAAATACGGGTGGCATATTTTTCAGTGTTTGCTGTGTGGATGAGTACGCGGTCACCCAAGGGTTAAGTGATGCATTTTGTGTAACTCGTGTTGCCAGTCAGGGGGGGCCCCGCTCACTGAGCCGACGCTGGAGTGGTGGACGTCTGTGTGGCAGAGACCCGGGGGACTGGCCGGGGTAAACAGAGAGGGCTGTGGCTAATTGCTCTTTGGGGCCTTAATCGGGCCTGTGTTTCCATCAGCATTTTTTATCCTAGCATTCTTTCAATAAACTGTCTATAAATACCCATTTCTTCAAGTGCTCTTGGAATCAGCTTAAACATCTTACTTGTTTTCTCGTCAATTATGGGGTCAAATACAGTCTTTGAGCCGTTTCGTGTTCGCGGAGGATGGAAAACGGACAAAAAGACAACACACAGGGAGACACGGGGCACAGCGCCGGGCATTTGAGCGCCGGGGAGGGAACCCCCCCCCCCACCTGACTGATGGCGAGGCGGCCGCAGGGTCAGGAGAGGGGCAGGAGCAGCGAGGAGCAGACTGTCCCCAGGCAGGTGACACTCGAGAGGAGGCGTGACAGGTGGGAAGGCAGTCGGGGCTTGGGAAGGGTGTTCTGAGTAGAGATGAAAATGACTCCAGGTGATGGGTAGGATTTTCCCATCATGCCGTGCTCCTTCCCATCCTTTGCAGGAGGCCCGAATGGCCAGTAGCCGCTTCCCTTTGTCCGACGACAGTGGTCCTCACGCGGGAAACAGGCTGTGGGGGCGAAGGGATGCTACAGGTTCCCCGTCACGGGGGTCTCTGCTCATTCTAACGTCTGTGAGCGGCGGAGTCCGGGTATTCAGCTTGTGGTCCTTGCCTTCAGAGCACTTTAAAAGGACCGCAAAGAAGTTTCTAGTGCCCCTTTTTCCCTGGATCTCACACAGATACCCAATAAAAACTCATCGTCTGTGTCTTGTGAACGCGAACCGACTTCTCCCACCTGAAAAGAAAAGCCAGTGAAGCTCATGTACGAAAGAAGTACCTGAAGCTCAAGTTGAAATTGTGGTGCCTCTTGAGCTTTGATTCGGGTGCGAAAGCAGCGCAGACGTTCGTGTTGATGTAAAAACGGCCGGTGAGGGGCCGCTCGCCGTCGGCTGCGGCCCCCACGCCCCACAAGCCCGCCTCCTCTGCCGTCGGTGTGTCTGCCTGTGCGCGCGGGGGCGCTGATTGTTCTTGTGGGGGGAGCGGGAGGGAGGGCGGTGGCAGCACGCTTACTTTTCTCGTCTGCGAAATGTCACCAGGCACAGGGTCCCCTCCGGCCCGTCCGGCGGTGTGGGCACTGGGCAGGTCCAAGGACTGCGATGCCCCGGAGTCACGGCGGACTGAGAAGGTGTCGGCCCTCTCAGCCCCGTCCCCTCAGACCTCTCCGACTTCCCCTCGTCACACACGTCAGATTCACAGCTCTCCATGCCTTTCCACGGTCACGCGACAGGGAGCCGGGTCCCCCAAGAAGGCTGGAAGCTCAGTGGGGACAGAAACCGAATGAGGAGCGTGTAGCAGAGACACAGGACACATGTGTGAGTGAACGGGTACACGCACGGATGATGGAGGGAACTCTCCAGGCGTGTGCATGTGTGTGTGTGTGTGCGCCGTGATTCACAACCAAACGGGGTATTTGTGGGCGGTTCTGGCTCTCACATCACGGTGCCCACGTCCGTGCCGTCAGATCTGCTGATGCAGGTTAGAGTTTGGGTGTTAGTGTACGTGCTGAGGGTTCGGGGGGCTTTCGAAACTCACCCACTATTCTCTTCGCATTCCGTGTTCATGTGTCTTTACCTGAGATAGGTGCCGACACTTCAGTGTCACAATCTCCCTAGTCGTGCTGCCTGAGGGCACGTCTGCCCGTGCTCTCACGGGATCCGCTCTCTCCGCTCCGACCGCGGCTGCCAGGCGGCCGTGCCTCTGCCGGTCCTCCCCCAGGGTCCCCGGCGCCGCCCCCTCGGGCTCGAAGGACACGGCTTACTTCCAGCTGCCTCTCTCCCCTCAGTCGTCCCCTCCCCTGTGCCCTCGTTTATCCAGGGGTGTATAGAACGCACACGAAGCTGAAGGGCACCTGGCACCAGACACGGGGAAGATTCTAGAAATAAAAACAAATTATGTAGGTTCCTCAATGCATGGCCCCTACGAACTCCCAGTTACAATGAGGTCAGGAAACATGTAACAGAATCATTCCTGATGTTGAGTTATAGGCTTAAGTGCAGCAATCATGCCTGATGTCTGACACATGATGAAATACATTTTTTCTTTATCATAGCATTTTCTTCTCGGAACGCTGTGCTATGTGGACATTTATACAGACGATGCGCGAGTGTGCGTGCAATAACACACTCTTAACTTGGAGCGGCCTTGGGCGTTTTGTGATGCAATCGAAGCCCCTACCAGGCGAATGCAAAAATCACTCAGCTGTCTCCCATCTACAGTCCATGCCGGGGTTCAGTGAGACGCCGAGGGGACGGGCCGGAGTGCCGGCGCCCTTGAACTTGCAATGGAACGGCTCTGCAGGGTGAGGAACTTGAACAAAGAGGACTGACACTCCCCCTCTCTTGCTGATGTTACCCCACGAGGTCAGGGAAGGCTGCGTATGCGTCTGGTTATTAACTTTTGCCTCTGTAGGAGGAAGGAAGTGTGTATCATGGCACAGTTTAGTGAGAATGCTTATTGTGAAACATCATTATTTTGGAGGCTGTGAGGCAGTACATGAATCCCCCAGATTGTTTTTTTTTTTAAATGCGTCGTGGTGGGTGAGGCCTCACTTGCGGGTGACTGGGGAACAGTCATCGATACTCATGGCTTCACGCACTCGCAGCCCGCATAAGGCTTTCGTCTGGACATAAATAATGAAAATGTGCCTGGCAGATTCAATCTGAAGTCAGTGAGTGACCAAGGGCTGCTGGTGAACATAAAAAGATACTCTCCTAGGCTCTTGAGCAGTATTCCAGGTGATGACAAACTAAGCTTTTTCACTTTTTAAATTAGGAAGTAAAAGGAAGACTCTAGTGTAACGCGCACACAGCGTGGGCGCCGAAGGCTTGGGTCTCACGCTGCGCGGCCCCGGCCCGGCCCGCCCCCCCCTGCGTGGGGCGCACTGACGGCCCCCCGCCGGGGCTGCTTCCTGAGATGGCGTGTCGAGGGCTCGGGGGTCTCTGAGTGCAAAGTGCCGCCTGCACTCCAGGTCTCCTTACCGTCTTCGAGGTGACACGGTGGGTTAATTGCACTCGTTTTCCATCGACCAGAGTTCACGGCGTTACAAGACAGAGCGAATTGGGAATCCCAGCTTAGCCCTCCCCCTTGGAGCAGGGCGAAGCCATTCTTTCTTGAGATTTAACTTGGTGGCTGAGAAAAGCGTCTCAAGGTGACCGGGGCGTGGCGCTGAGGCGAGTGGAATGTAAGAGATGTGCATTTCACGCAGATGGTGGCTCCCTCCCCAGTCACATGCTCACGGTGGTCTGGCGTGTGCACACTTTAGGGTGACAGAGCTGACGGATGGCGAACTTGGGTATGTGGGCCTGTGGGAGGGGACTGTGTTCCTGGGTGCTGGGGCGGGCGGGCGGGCTTGGGCTCTGGAAGCTTTGGGCAATCTCCACCACTCGTGGGAGTGCAGGACACGCGATTTAACGTATTGACACAACACGAGAAGCGTTACTGGCACACGAGCACGGTGGGCAGGGCTTGTGGATTTCCGTGGCATTAGGATGTAAAATGCTTCCAGGGGAATGCAGAACGGGAATCAGGGTGCTGAGCTCCCCCGGGGGGAAGGTGCCTCCCAGGAGCGGGAGGTGGCGTTGAACCCATGGGGGGTCCTTCCTACGAGCCCCCACTTTAATGGGGAAAGAGGCCTCGTGCAGACCCCCTGCAGACCCCCTAGAAAGGGGCAGGCCCAGGCCTCTGCTCAGCGGGGAGTGAGTCGGGATCTCCGGACAGCGAGACCCGGGATTCTTAGCATCGTTCCGAGTCAGTGCAGCATTCAGGGACCTCACCGGCCTGAGTCTGCCTGCCTGCCTCTCTGTCCCCGCCCCCTCCCGTCCCTGCGTGGACACGCCCCCCTCTGCCTGGGCGCCCTGGACGCTGCCCAGGTGGCCCAGCTGAGTGGAGGCTTTATTGCTTATTTTTAAGTAACAACGTTATAATTCTAGATTTCTTAAAAGATTTTATTTATTTATTTTTAGAGAGGGAATGGAGGGAGAAAGATAGAGAGAGAGAGAGAGAGACATCAATGTGCGGTTGCTGGGGGTCATGGCCTGCAACCCAGGCATGTGCCCTGACTGGGAATCGAACCTGCGACACTTCGGTTCTCAGCCCGAGCTCAATCCATTGAGCTACGCCAGCCAGGGCTATGTTGTTTTAATAAGTAATACAAGTTATCCAGAAATGCAGATGAGCCATAAGCAAAAGCTAGAAGCAACTACTGATACTTTTATTCAGATCCTTCAAAACACAGCTTAAAACTCATGCGATGAAACGGCCTATATTTTCAATGTACTTTTTATCTTTCGTATATTGAGTATGTCTTCCTGTCTGTCCGTGCCCTTCTGTGACGTTGTTTCCAGTGGATGGAAACACGGTCTGGATGCATTCTCTGAAAGCAGCTCTCGTCTGCAGAAATGGACACATTTGCGCTGAGGTTACCCCTCCCGTGTGTTTGCCGCTCACGTGCTGGGTGCCCGTTCCCGTGGCTCTGAAGGCTGCCGACTCTCACGTCTCTCCCCCTCCCCCCTCCGCTCCCGCCTCCCCGGCTCTGCTCTGCCGTCCTGTCACTTTCTGTCTCTCTCTTTCACAGATGACCTCGTGTTGTGAGGGTGTGTGCAACGGAGGACGAGGTGGATACTCAGGGGTGTGTGTGGTCGGACACGTCTGAATATGGATATTTTCCCTATGCTCTCAGTGGCTTAAACACTGCACTATTCTTTTTTTTAATAAAGATTATTTATTTACTTGTTTTTAGAGAGAAGGGAAGGGAGGGAGAAAGAGATGGAGAGAAACATCAATGTGTGGTTGCCTGTTGCACACCCCGTACTGGGGACCCAGCCCACAACCCAGGCACGTGCCCTGACTGGGAATCGAACCGGCGAAGCTCTGGTTGGCAGACTGGCGCTCAACCCACTGAGCCACAGCAGCCAGGGCAAAAAGCTGTGGTATTCTTAGTCAAAGTCATGCTCGACCTCCCAAGAGCAATAGTCAACATTTTCTGGCCCCTTCATGGCATTTTGGGGTTTTTGTGGTCTCAAGCTAATTTTAAGGTAAAAAACACATAATTAAGAAAATTTCCAAAAGGAAATTGGGAAACCCCACGCATACATTTTTTCCAGGCCTGGGTGATGGAGTGGTGTTCAGTGGCAGACGGTTCTCTGCCGGACGGCGCGTGGACGTGAGCTTTCCTGTCGATCCAGCCCCTCACGCCCAGGGCGTGCCCACTGCGGTGGGGTGCGGCCAGGCCGGGGGGCCCGGTGGAGACTCTGGCTGCCACCGAGGGGGGACCCTGAGAGCGTTCCGACTGTTTCTCTGTTAGAAACAAGTGACCAAGGGGCACAGTCACAGTTTTGCAAGTTTGTCACCTTCTGGTCACCGGGGGCCTTGCTGGGACACTCTTCAGGAGGGGGTCTGAGCCCACTGGGCTTCCGGGGCTGTGTCGTCAACGTGCATGGTGGGTGGGAACGCAGCTGCTGGGGTTTGATATCCGTAAAAACTTAAACATGTAGTGTGACGGTTTCCTTCCTAATTTTAAAATCATGTCGCTTTCAACCAATTCAAACAACACAGGGGTCCCCAAGGGGAATGAAATAGAAAACACCTTCCTTCTTTGCTCCGCCCTGAATCCCCCAAAATCACAGGTGTGACCGGATGGGCGCACGCCCGGCCCGCTCCCCTCCGTGATCCTGGCCACACGAACATGTTTTCCTTTCAGTTTGAGTTTTTTACACATGAGTGTGAACATACTAAAATTATGACTCCGCAGCTTGCTTTTATCGTCTAAGGTAGCAATTTCGTCCGGCCGGTTTTCTAGGTCAGGGCGCGTGAATCTTATTTCTGAAAAGCAAAGCAGTTTATGTTCCATGAAAAATAGATGCTATGATGCGTTCGACCATTTCTTACTCGAAAACACTCAAATTATTACAGATTTCTTCCCACAACAAAAATACTGCTGCGAACGCCCTTCTGGGCACCGCGGCGGCCCGGAGGCACGGCCGGTTTTATTAGATGGAGACGCAGTGCGTGGCTGTTCACTGACATGGAAACCGGGGGGCGGGGGGGGGGAGTGGCTGTTAGACGGGGTGAGTCATTCTGCCTGTCCTGAAATCTCTCCTTTTCTTTTTTCTTTCTCTCTCCCTCTCTATCTCCCCTCCCTCCCTCCCTCCCTCCCTCCCTCCCTCCCTCCCTCCCTTCCTTCCTTCTGTCCTCATGTTCTTTGCATCTGTTCAACCTTTTTCTTTTGTATTTTTCATTTCCGGGGGGGGGGGTAGCTTCAAATCTGTGTTATAGTTACACGTAAAATGAGTTTCGAAACTAGGGAAATCTCGGTTCCTCTCAGATTCTGAGGAGAGAAGGAAGAACATGAACATATTTGTTTACTATGAGTTTTTAACGATCACCCTCTGCTACAAGACCGAGGAGACCGTATATGCCTATGAGACGTGACAAAGTGAATGGTCGTGACATTGCCCTTGAAGTGGGAATGACAAAACTGGGGACAAGTGGCTGCATGAGGGTCCTCGCCGGCGGCGGAGGAGCCGTGGGCGGCGGGAGGCCTCAGAGGGAGCTGGGGTCTGGCGTCGGGCGCCTGGCTCCCCGCGGACCCCGGAGCACGTGTGCTGTGTGATGCTGGACAACTTGGTTACATCCCCTTACTTTCCATCCCCCCCATGAGGGAGCAGAGGGCTATCCTGGAGACTCTGCTCAAGTTCGTTAAATGCATGTCACAGGGTGATGTTAATCTACTTATAATGGCTACTAAACAAACACGGAGCCCTGGCTGGCGTAGCGCAGTGGATTGAGCGTGGGCTGCGAACCAAAGTGTCGCAGGTTCAATTCCCAGCCAGGGCACATGCCTGGGTTGCAGGCCACGGCCCCCAGCAACCGCACGCTGATGTTTCTCTCTCTCTCTCTCTATCTCCCTCCCTTCTCTCTCTAAAAATAAATAAACAAAATCTTAAAAAAAACACGGGAAAAGGAACGATCAGAAAACTAATGTTTATTATTGCATGAACGGTAAGTAGAAGTTTAAGTTTATACGCCGATCCTCTTTTAAGTGTATGTACAGTCGAAACACGGACATTCCCTTGGGAAGGTTCTCTCGCGCCGTCCCTGCGCTTGTCCCAAACGAACACCGTGTACTTGACCGTTTCAGCCGCACGAAGGCCAGCCGTCATGGCCGCTTCGAATGGCACTTTCCGTCTCTTCCTCTGGGCGAGGTTCTCGGGCTTCTGTGAGCACGAATGAAGCGGTTTCTCGAGCACATGCATGCAAAGGGGTTTTGTGACAAAGCGGAGCGGAGCGGGTTATTTATTCCTGACGGGTTTTAACGGTCCACCCTCGCGGGCCATCTTCACCCCCCCCCACTCGTTTGTTCTCTGGGGACTGCGTCCGCTCTGCGAGCGTCCGGCGCCAGGTGTACGGCCGCGAGCAAAAGGAACGGGGGGAGGTCTGGCCTCGCGGGCAGGCAGTTCCGCGGGGAAAGATCGGAGTTAACCCACGTGACGTGAACGGATGTCGACTGAACAAAGTGTTGAAATGCACGAGAAGAATAAAAGGGGACAACTTGGCTGGATTCTAAACTTCTTTTATGGAGGAAAGACTGGGACGCTCTCAGGAAAGGCACCGAGACACCTGTTACCCCGCTGAAGCCCTCCAGGACGCCGGGGGCGGGGCGCTCCACGCGGACCACCCAGGACGCTGTAAAGGAGTCGCTGTGGGGTGAGCGCTCCCGTCCGGTGTAGCCGTGGGTTCCTTCGGGCGTCTGCTCTCTGTCTGACTGGTGCCCGCACCCAGTGTGAGCCTGCGAGTGGACGCTGTCTCCATCCGCCTCGGGGGCGTCAGGACGAGTGGACCGAGTAGAAAGTCTCACCAAGCCCAGCACTGCCGGTGGGTGGCCCCGTCGGCAGGTTCACTGGACTTCACGCGTGACCTGCCGTGACCCCCGTAGGCAGCGCTGTCCCGTTCTCCGGCCTCCTCCCCGAGCGAGCAGAAGGGCGGAGACGCCCTGGGGCCCCACCTGCACCCCTCCGCGGAGGCGCCTGCGCTGCGGCCGGAGCCGGTCCTCCCTCCTCCCCTCCAGCTCCCCCGACAGGGGAGCCCTGGTTTCCTGCACAGCGGCGCGGCGAACAGCTCCGTGGTTCCACGACGGGACCGAACCCCCAGAAACTGGTTCCACCCAGTGTGTTCGTTCGGAAAGCGGGCGAGGGGCGAAACGTACCAGACTCCCGGGCGACCTCAGCAGCAGAGACCGGCAGCCGGTTTGAGACTGGACACAGATGTGGCCCGCAGGCCGGGGCTGCCTGTCTTCCCAGGGTGTCCTTTTCCCAGCCGGACACTCCGCTCAGTTTACCTAATTACGGGCCCGAAGTTTGTTTCGTGAGCGATGCCACTTGGGGGCTTTGGAGGCTATCTCTAGACTAGCTAGTGAATTAACACTTTCTACGCTGAGGGCGAATGTCCTGGAAGAAGCAGAACTCGCCTTCTCAGAGCCGCCAGCCTCCACCAGAAAGTGCCGCGGAGCCCTTCCTCAGTGTTTCCGAGTCCCCTCGGGGCTACACACGTGTTTGTTGCATGACCACGGTGAAGCCTCCCCGGGCCGTGGTCGCTGGGTCACCATCACGCCACGTCCGAGAAGCTGGTGGTCGGCGACCGGCTTCCGGGGGGGCCCGAATCTGAGCCGGACCCCTGCCCGTGGCCCACCGGACTTGGCTCTTCCTGGCCCCTAAGAAGCGAGCACGGACTGAGTCCCCGATTCTCAGAACCGAGAGTCCTTGTCCCGGACGGCAAACGGGAAAGCCGACCTCACAGAGTCCAGGAAACTCGGACCCCCGCCCCCAGCGTGGTCACCGATGGGCACGTCATGTGGCAGTGTCCCCGGTTCCTCCAAGTTCAGGCGAGAGGAGGGGTGTTCCGAGGGCTGCCGTCGGCGGAGGGCCTGATGGTGGCTGCCGCCCCTCGCAGGCTGGGGGTCTCCTCCCGACGCAGAGACCGCTTTGTGCATGGTGGGCCCTCAGCCTCATCAAGAAACTTGTTTTCAGAATCCAGTGACTTTTTCTCAAAAGATGCACAGATTTGGGGATGTTCCTTGCTTTAGGGGATCAGAAACGTATCCAAAGTAATGAGAAGTGGACCGATATAACTAACAAAGCGAAGAATTGTGAGGTTTAATATTGATGTCCCAGAGAGGGCTTTCAGCCTAAACAACAAATTTCAGAGTGTCGGTTACTACAGATAATGAATGGTATTACGGCTCCTATCGTCACCTTCTGTAGCAGGAAGCTTCAGCGGCCCTGGCAGCTGAATAAAAAGCAGACACGACATCACAGATACCAGAGAAAACAAATACTCGCCTTCGCTGAGCTTTAAATGTTCGAAGGAGAGCTCATCTCACAACTCACGCTGTTCCCTCATCTCCGAGTCCCCGGTCCTGCCGGCAAAGTGCCACCTGCGCTCCGGGGCCTCAGGACGCAGGCCGGTGGGCGGGAGGGGTCTCGGCCCCGGCGGCGGGGTGGGTCTGAGCTAACCCTACAGACAAGCTCTTGTGCTGAGCAGCCTTGGGTGTGTGACATGCACTCGACAGCAACACCAGCTTGCGCTCGCCGTGAAAATTTGCACTTACAAACCCCGCCCAGGTGGGGTGTGCCGGTTCTGCAGGGTGTGAAACTCGTAACCTGGCCCTACCTGCCCCCGCCCGCCCCAACGGTGGTACCTGGGGGCCTGCCGTAGCCTCACTACATAGCTCAGAGTGACGCGCCAACTCAACTGATTGCAAGGGTGAAAATTTTAGTTCCTTCCCCCTCGATACTGTGTATCTGTAATTATTTGGAATACGTTACCACCTTGTCCGAAGTTTGCTCCTTCTCTTCTCCATCAGTCTTGTGGTCAGTGAGATACTTGGGTGTTTCATTTTTTTAACAAAAACATTTATTTTGGTGCTTGCTGAGCCGCCCGGTTTTGGCCGTTGGCTGCGCGACTTGAATCAGACGTGCTGGATGGAGAGCCCCAGTGAGTGTGTCTTCGTGATTCATTCAGGCCGTCAGCCTCGGGGGAAAGTGATGGTGCACACTTCGTAATTGTTGTAGATAAAAAGAGTGGGTTGCGACCCATTATGGAAGGAGAAGCGTCAGTGACTTTCCTGTCGCGGTGGACGGCCACCGTTTGGAAAACCAGCACCTGTGGTTGAAACGTCCTGTTTGTCTTCAGCCGTCGGGGCGCTCACACACGGTCCCCGATGGTGGCCCCCCAGAGCCGTCCTCAGGACCCTGCGGAGCTGGTGGAGGAGGTCTTGGAGAGGTGGACCTTTCCCACCGACTGGCTGGAGATCCCCCCTCCTTTCCAGCTGTGCAGCAGAGGTATAACGGGGAGTAGGCACTGGGTGACCCTCAAGCACACGCGGTGACCGGGGGTGTTTATTCGCTGCCACATGGTCACCGCAACGAGGTTCAACACATCCATCGCCTCTCACGTTCCATGAGAACTCCTGAGACCTGACCGCGTAAGGACTGTCGAGGGCGCCCCTGGCGGACCCCGAACTCCCCCGTCTCCCAGCCGGAAGTCGGCCTCCCGTGACCCCTGCTGACTCCCACGCTGCTCCTGGTTCCTACGAGTTTGCTCGTTTCCACTTGCCTCTCTCTGTGGTTTGTTTCACTGGGCATAACGCCCTCCAGTCTCACCCACGTTTTTCGGACGCCCAGATCCCCTCCTTTTCGGGGCTGAGCAGCCGCCCGGGGTGTGTGTGTGGTCCGTGCTCGTCCGTCACCCACAGCGGGCCCGGAGGGCGTTTCTGGGTCCCGGGTGCCGGGGTCAGTGCTGCGGGGAAGCGGGGGCGCAGGGAGAGGTCCGTGAGGGTCGTTGTCGAGGGTCAAGTTGGAGGGAGAATCCTCGGCACCGTCCGGAGTGACCAGTGGGAACCTCCGGTGAGGGAAACCCAAGCTGAGCACTTTCCACAAACCTCCCCAGTACTTCTTAGGAAAATTAAGTCTTGAGGACCATGTTCTCCTTAAAAACTGTATTTTTTCGTGCGAAGAAGCTGTGATCCCGTGACAACGTGTGATTTGCCCCCAATCTCAAAACCAGTTAACGGCGGAGCCTGAGTCAGAAATTGGATCTCTTCGTTGCTGAGACAATTTCTAGAGAGGGAAATGAACTGCACCTCTATTTCCTGTCCCACGTATTGGTGGAAAAATGCATTCCCTTATTGAAGAGCTGTTTTTTATGCGTGGGATACGGTGGCGTTCGCACACGTTTCCAATTCCCAGGTTGGTGCCCCAGCTCCTCGCACGGACTCCCTCCCGGCCGCGTCAGTGACTCGGCTGTGTGTGAGCGAGCTCTCCTCGGCGACCTCCGGTTGGGTGCGCCGGTCTCGGGGTGCCTTGTTCTGCTCTGCCCCTGCCTTCCCCCTCTGCACCCAGCAGGACACACCTCCGTACATAACAAGTGAGCCTGCCCGAGTCGTGGTGGCTTGTCGCGACCGCAGTGCGGTGGTTCGGTCCGGCTGCGAGCCCAGGGTGGCTGGCTGGGCAGCGCCGCTTTAGTCTGGCGGCCGAGGTCCGACGCAGCAAACCCTTCTAGCCCTTTCCTCTTCAGGACGCAGCCAGGCACGCGTGCAGGTGTCTGGGGCCGTGCTGGGACACGGGGCCTGTCCCTCATGGTCACCGTCAGCCGAAGTCGCGGGCGTCGCACTGGGACCTTTCCTTGCTGCGTGAACCCCCCTCCCCGACTGCTCTCCTCGGTGCTGCCCCGAGTCCCACGGAAGATGGGGCCCAGGGTCTCGGCACCGGTCCCCGGGGCGCGGCGATGGGCGGAGCTTCGCTGCAGGTCCCCGGGAGGTGCACTGTGTAAGGGAATCACCCCCGGTGTCCCAGCCCCTGAGGTTGTCGGAGGGGTTGGCGCAGAGTGCTAAGGAGCTGAGACGCCAGCATCCTGGAAGGTCCGTTCAAACTGTTGTCCACGCCACCGAGAACCCTGACTGGAGGTGACCGGGAAGTGCAGCAGAAGTCCGCAGGCCACCATCTTCGGGGACGTGGGGGCGGGAGCCCCAGGGGCTGCTCTAGGATGGTGGCCAGACCCAGGGAGGGAGCGGGGGGCATCGTGGCCGGAAGGAAGCTTTGGAGGCTGACGGGGCCTCATCCTGCGCCAGGCCGGGTGCCGAGGGGTGCGGGAGAGAACGCTCTCCCAGCTCAGACGGGGTCACAGGGAAAGCCGTGACCCTGGGGAAGAGCTGGGACTCGACAACAGCCGCACAATGCCGTGGACGCGAGGAGCACAGCCTGAAAGCCTGAGTTCCTCTGGTGGAGCCGTGGCGCCCACGGGGCTGAGCAAGCATGGAGGGGCGGCCCTGGGAGTCCAGGGAGGTGGGGGTGAGGTCGGGCTGAGCCCCACGGGGCCACGCGGGGAAAGGGACCCTGTGGCCCAGCTTCCAGCCGTCACCCACAGGGCAGACACGGGGGCACGGCGTCGTGAGCTCTGGTCGGCGAGGCCGGTGGCAGAAGAGGGACAGGGCGTGGCGGGCCAGGGGACCGTGGTGCTCGGGGCTGGGCTCTCTCTCTGCTCCGGCGCAGGCCGTGGGGAAGCTCTGGGGGGGGGGCGGGGGGGGACAGCCTCACGCAGACAGGGCACTGTGCGAATCTCCACCCGAAGCTGACCGTCGCCACCACCACGGGGAGGGGGGGCAGGATCGTGGTTTTCTCAGGTCACTCCGTGGTTTTCAGTAACTACTTGTAAGGACGGCAGACCCCATACGTGTGCATGTATGTGCATCAACTCACATCTTTAGACGGAGGTTAAGAGCATCGGCCTGGAAAGTGGGAGACGCGGTGAGGGCCCTGAGTGTCTAGTACTTTTCGGGAGCAGATCCTCATTTCCCCGTTTTGCCTCAGCTGCGGGTCTCACACCCCTGGGCTACGAAACCTGTGGGCACAGAGACAGTCGCCACTATTTTGTGTGATGGTGTCGGGCTCCGAGGCTGCGTGCAGGCAGCCTCACGTGTCCCGGAGCCCGGAGCTCGGTCCCTGAGCAGACGTCTCCGTCGGCTCCTCCGCTGCGTCCGAGTGAATAGCCTTGAGGAGGTTTGTGTCCATTTGGGAGCTACGTAGTGGTTTCCTCCCGATCCTGTTCCCCACGTCAACAGTGTTTTCTTCCCAGGCGTGCCTTCTCTCTCCGGGCTCCCCGTTCTGGGAGACACCGGGCTCCCCTGATTTCTCCCCCGGTCCTCGGGGCTGCTGGAGGCCTGCGCTGTGGGGTCAGGCTCCCGGTGCTGGAACCCAGTGGGTACTTTAAATGCGTGAGTTCGCCCTCAAGGGGTGTATGGGGTGGCCTTGGGGGAGAGCCGGGCACCCTGGTTTCCATGGCACAAAACAGGAACAAGGAGCGTAAAGATAGTATCGGCTAACGTGGTCGGAAATGTCGCGATGTGAATGACGTCTGAGTGGGGATGTTGCTCGCAGAGTGTCTTCGGGGTGACAGTGTGTGCGGCAGAAGCGGGTTTTGAGTGGGAACTGACTCGGGGAGTATACGGGCCACAGAGGGCTCTGCGGGCCCGGGGGGAGTCGGGCGGGGGTGAGGGTCAGCGAGGCGCTGGGAAAACTGACCGATGGTGGAAAGCACCTGGGTGGGACGCGAACAGCGGCCTGGTGACTCTGGTGTGCTTCACCGCCCGTTTCCCTTTACGGGCCGTTGCCACGATTCCCGCATGGACGCTGGGAGCGGGGAGGGCTCGCGCTGCGCCCGGGAGCGAGCCGTGAAACACCCTCATTCAACCATTTATTTTACCGCAGGGTGCCAGGAAAAATGTTTCTCTCCATTTCTTTTTGATATTTAAACTTGGCTGAATTTAAAAAAAATTAATTGGCTAGTTTGAGGCAAGTATAAATGCAAGCTAGACACTTAGCCTATTAGAGGGTATGTGTCCAGAGCAGAGACACATATCAGAGAAAGCTGCGTCTCCGACATGCCGCAGCTGGCAGTTTGTGTTAGAAGACCATCCGTCCTCCGCCCGGGGTGGGGGGAGGGCGGGGGGGTTCACGCTTCAGAGCCAGGCTGAGTGCGTTTGCTTCAGGGGCGGGCCGGCTGGGCAGCGTGTCCGGCTGTGCCAGCCGCTCGGCCCCTGGCACGGCCCCTCCCGCTCGGCCCTGTCTGCCCAAACCAAGCATGTCCGCTCCCATTTCAGCTTGACGGGGGCACAGGGGCAGGAGCCCTGGTTTGCTGAGCCTGCTCTAGAAACCATTAGGAGCGAGTGTGGGAGATGTTGAAGAAACCGCCGCAGCCCTGAGCCGCCGCTACACGCAGACGCGCGCTTACCGAACGTGGACTCAGCCACACGCCGGGCGCCACGCGGGGGCCAGGGGAGACTGCGGTCCAGACACCCCCAGCTCGGGGCTGAGTCCACGGGGAGCAGAGATTCTGGCCCTCCAGAGCGATCGCTGCTGGCAGAGCAGAGAGACACGTCAAGCCAGCCCACACGAAAGGCAGATGTAGCTTAACGATCACTATTCACACCCCACGGAAACACGAGCCCGGACACAACCATGGGCCCGAGCCCCACGATGCATGAAATGCGGGGTGAGCCCGGAGTGTGTATGTACTTCCTCCCACCGTGACCTCGGCTTTCCTCCAGAAAACCCCCCTAAGAATAAAAGTCCAGGAGTAAGCGCATCAGCCGGGGAGGTGGGAGGCCTGCGACTGGGCACTTCAAGCGGCCGGTGAGAGAGATGGAAGAAACACAACGAACGGAAACATATTCTACGCTCGTGGCTGCAAGAAGTAATACTGGTACAATGTATGAACTGCCCAAAGCAATCTGCAGGTTCAAGGCTATTTCTGTCCAACCGCAGAGGAATTTTCCCCACAGATGCAGAACAAACGACCCCACAGTTCTCGTGGAACTGCCAGAGACCCTGAACAGCCAACACAAGCTCGGGAAAGGAACACGCAGCCGGAGGCATCGCACTCCCCGATTTCAGACTGTGGGTGTGACTGGTGCGAGGCTGCCGTGACCCGAGCAGTGTGCTGCCGCACAGGAAGGGGCCCACAGGCCACTGGGGCAGGGCAGAGACACCGGAAGCAAATCCACACACGCACACGGCCGAGTGATTTCCCTCGCAGGAGACGGGGATACACGGTGGAGAAAGGGCCGGCTGTTCGGTGCGTCGCGCTGGGGAAGGACAGAGGAAGACAGACAGAGAAGCCCCGTGAGGTGGACAGCAGTGCCCTCCCTGGCTGTGCGCAAGGACGCGGGGGCGGGGGCACAGGCAGCTGCAGGACCTTCCCGGGCTGCACGGCTGGGGAACCTCGGAGCCGGGCCTCCGGCAGGTCCGGTGGAGCCCGCGGCCAGTTCACCCCAACCTCACCTCGGACCCTGCCCTGAGGCCCACGCCCCTTTGCTCTTTGGAATGTGGGCCGGCCTGTGAACACCAGTAGGGTTTGTGGGATCCTCACGGAGGCTAACACTTCTTGTCACTAGTGCGTCCGTGTCTACAAATCGTCTTCTAAATCTTCACAGCCCACCTTTATGGGTGGAGAAGACTCCAGGTACCACACCAATGCTTAGTGCCGGGATTCCAGACTCTCCCCTCCCCCCTTGGGCCCGGAGGAGCGATCTGACCCAGGACAACCAGGATGCGGAGAGCCCGGGCTGCCGGTCAGTTCAGGAGGGGGGGTGCCCACCGGGGCAGAGCGGGGCACTGGTTTGCCCGGGGGGGGGTGGTCCCCAGGTTGTGGAGCCCAGGGCAGCGGGCAGACTCCTGGGTGCAGGAAGTGCCTGAGAACCGCTGGGGAGTCGTGGGTCAGAGAACGGGGGGCGGGGTCACTTCGTGGGGAGGGAGGGGGGCGCTAGCAGTCAGCAGAGGAGCCTGGGGAGGAGCAGGGACGGTGGGGGATCGGCGAGGAATCATGCGGTTTTGTTCCTCTGCGACAGGGTGGGAGGGCGGCGTACAGATCGAGGAAGCAGAATGATTCTGAAGTGTATTCCAGAGGAAAACCTGATTGGAGGCTGGCCACGGGAGTCAGACAGGAGGGGAAAACTGAGTTGTCATCTCAGGTAAAGAAGCAGGTTTGAATGGAAGTAATACATTTTGTTGAATGTGACGCAACAGAGCCATTTTCAGGGGATCTGTTCTTTTGCCAGCCGACGTGGGGAGACGGGCGCCAGTCCCGGGGGGCGAGGGAGGAGCGAGGCTTGGGGTCTGCCCCGAGACCACCTTCAGTGACCCCCACCCCCCGCCACGTGCATACATGGTGTGCTTAAGGCCACTTTGGGGGGAAATAAGCCCATGGTTTGACACCAACAGAAAAGTAGGAGTCGGCAAACTCAGATCCGAGACGTCCTCCCTGGTGTGTGACTGGTGGCGTGCTGGCGAGCCTTGCCTCTTCAGAGGGGGACACGCGGCCGTCGGAGAGGGAGGACACCCGGGGTGGAGCAGAGGGGGGCCTCTCCAGAACCTGGGAAAACGTCACTTGGTCCCCGAGACCCCGGGGCCCAGGGAAGAGAGTGAGCAGACCTCGAGGGCAGGGTGCATGAGCTCCACCTCCGTGGACCAGCCAAGGAAGACGAGGAAGATGAGGACCGGGAGAGGCAACTGCACACGGTAACGCGTCGGCTTCTGGTTCCACTCCGGGGAGGAAACCGCCGAAGCGCCCGCCGGCGGGGCGGGTGGAAGGAGAGCGCGCCGGGGTCTGTCCGCACAGTGGCACCTCGCCCACCGTGGACCCCCGGGACAACACGGGTCGATCTGGAACTGTTGTGCTGGTGTGTGCCAGGCCACGGAGCATGTCCCGCAGGGCTGCAGGTATCTGAAACGCTGGACGGGAGCGGACTCCACGGGGAGAGTGGGCCAGACCGGCACAGGGTACGGGACGCCTTTGCCGCGCGGAGCCTGCATGGGGCAGCGCTGGTGGTGGTTCCGTGGGCGCACAGCTCCCACGCAAGCCGTTGGGTTGTTCCCTTAAACACATGCAGCCCCTGGACGCAGCTACGCCTCATCGAAGGTGTGAGACACAGAGTAACACAGACTAACCGCGCCCGCGTGAGACGCCAGGGGCTGAAGGAAGTGGCAGGAGGAAGGGAAGCCAGCCAGTGTGCCGGGCCACCGGGGCGCAGGTCTGAACGTGGAAATGGATCCAAAGTGCGGGGAAAGCGGCGGTTTTCCTCTCCTGTGAACACGGCCGTGACCCAGTTCCTCCTTATCTCCTGTGTACCGCGCCCGGGGAGCCGGGAGGTAGAACACGTCCCAGCCACTCGTCTCCGGTGATGTCAGTTCTCTGGGAAGCAGAATGCACGGTGGACGAGAGGGGCTCTAATTACCTATCGGAAGGATGCACTGCTCCAGGCCACGGGGCACCACAAATAAACGTGCTCGCCCGGAAAGCAGACCGCGCACACAGTCTGGTCCCGTCAGTTCTGCGGACTCGGGCCGGCACCCCGAGGGCGCTGCCCGCAACCTCCGGTCTCCTGGCCGCACCCACGTGTTCGGCAGCGGACATGAGTCACGCCGGACAGCTCCTCGAGGCTGGCGCGGGGGCGATGCACGGGCGCAGACCCGTGTCACCTCGAGATAAAACAGTAACTGACTTCCGGGAGATGTCTGCAACGGAACTAAAAACGGGCTTTCTCCAGACTGCCACAGGGCAGTTCTTCAGGAGGGTGTTTTATTTATTTTTTAATACGTGGAATTATTTTCAAACTCTCCCAATGGCCATCATTTCTATCTTCACTCTACATGCGGTGAGATGCCACTGTCAGCTGATTTTCATTCTCGGGCACCCAGTGACATTGAATTTATCACGGGCCATCGCCTGTCACGTGTGCCTGGGGGCGGGGCGGCGTCCCCCTCCAGGCCTCCCCTCCCCCCCAGGGGCACAGGTCTCCCTGTGCCAGCCTGTGTGTCCTGCGCACGGAAGGGCGTGGGCGTGAATGTTCACCGAGGAATATTTAGAAGACAGGAAGGTAAATCCTCATGCAAAATGCTTCTTCATGACCACCAATAGAAAAAATGCAATACAATTTTTTTAAAGATTTTATTTATTTATTTTTAGAGAGGGAAGGGAGGGAGAAAGAGAGAGAAAGAGAGAGAAACATGAATGTGCGGTTGCTGGGGGCCGTGGCCTGCAACCCAGGCACGTGCCCTGACTGGGAATCGAACCTGTGACACTTTGGTTCGCAGGCCGCACTCAATCCACTGAGCTACGCCAGCCAGGGCTGCAATAAAAAATTAAAAAAAAAATGAAAAACACAATAACACACTCCTCGCCTTTTCCCCGAGTTTATTGTGTTTCAGCTAACGCATGGAGATTAGTGGATGGATTTCTCCTGTTCTGTAAGGGGGCTCGATAGATGTGTCTCAAAACTCGGGCCCGCCCCTGGGGGGGAGGGTGAACGAGGTGGTGCGTGTGAAGCGACTGGGCCCCACTCAGCGAGGGTCAGACAAGCTTCCGTCCGGGAAGTGGGAAAGAAGGGTGTGGATGCCTCTCCGCCCCCCGGGTTCGTCTCCAGGGGCCTGGGGCCCTACTCGGGGCCTGAGGCTGTTCCCCTGTGCAGGGCGGACATGGCCCATGCGGGGTGAGGGTGGGGGGGACGTTTCCCTCGGTACCTTTGTTACAGGTTTGATTTCCATCCTCGGGACTGTATTACTTATTGTAACAGTTAAATACTCAATTTTCTGATGTTTTTGTTGCGCCTCCGGCGCCCTTTATGACCATCACGGCGTCTCTATTACAGTGCCTCCTCACTGGCCCAGGCCTCTCGGTCCACCTGCAGGGCACAGGGTCAGAGGCCGTGACCTCACTGAGCAGGCGGGAGCAGCCCTGTGTTTGTGGGACTGTGCCAGGGAGGAATGGGCCGAAAGCCCGGCTTTCGGTACAGCTTAAAAATAGCTGTGAAAAGTAAAAAAAAAATTCACTGGGGCCCAGAGGCCGGCATGGCCAACGTGTCAAAGGCACATCAGAGAGGAATCGGTTTGATGTTCCCCTGAAGGAAAGTCTTTTCCTTTAACTTTTAAAAGTTTTTTTTTTCAGTGATGGGAGGCAGTCAGCATCGTCCTGCATTAACTTCAGGCGGACCCATGGGGGCTGGACAGTCACGGACTCTGCGGAGTGTCCCTGCTGCTTCCAGGGCCCCCAGGGCACCAGCCGCCGCCCTGGAGCCCCCTCACCGCGGCCGGCGAGGAGTTGTGAGACGGAGCTTCTACTGTCCCCCGTGTCGGTCTCTCCCCGAGACACAGCCCTGCGGTGCGTCCCGGGCTCCCGTGGGTGGCAGTTATTAATCATCACGAAACCTAGCAATTAATCTAACAGGGTTGTTAGAGGGCTGTCCAGGGCTGACTTACCGTAGCAATAATTACTCTTAATTGCAGCTACCACTCGTCGAGGTCTGCGGGGCAGAGTGCGTCGGAGGGACAGCCGGTTTCGGCCCACGAGCGGCCCCGCACGCCGGGCCGGCCAGCCCGGCAGATTGCCGGGCTGATAATTACCCACTTAGAGAATTTTCCAGAAAGCACACAGCTGCTCAGAGGTCCCAGACTCAGGTCTCTTTAACGTCGAGGCCCTGCCCTTGACCACCAGACTGCTGTGTGGGGTCCACTCTGGGCGCGCATTTCGGGGGTGATTAGTGGTCGTGCTCTGCTTTGCACGAAACCGGAGTTTCAAAGGTGGCGGGAACAGGGTTCATAATTGGTGTCGTGTATGAGCAGCGCGAATCACCCAGTTAATCATCTCCAACGATGGCGTCGCCATAGAAACTGACGGTCCACATTGTGCTTTTTCTGTGGTGTTGCTGCCACCGGATGATAATAGGAACTAATACGATCAAATGCGTCGTTGGTGATCGGAATTAATTGCTTCGCAGCCGTGTTTTTTCTCCGCCTCCTCCAAAACGCGGTTGGACTCTTGGCGAGCACGCCAGACAGCGAGCACGGCAATGGCAGAGACGAAGTTTTCATTTTGGGCTGTCTTGTATTTCGCCGACATCCTTGTTTTCTTGCTATTTAAAAACTGCATCCTTTTTAGCAGAGTGTGTGTATGTAAATAAAAGTTGGACCCGCATAGTCCCAAAAGAAACTGGCAGTTGGATCTTAAAAGTTGCAATGTCCAAATGGGGTTTGTTTCAGAGTGGGAGTGAAGGGGAGAAAGCAATGGGACAGCTGTACTAGCATAATCAGTAAGACACATTTTAAAACATCCAGACAGGATGAAACTTTCTGTTTCCCATTCCTGTGTCATTCTGTGAAGGGCCACAAAGGTTCTCCTGTAATATCCATGAGTGGGTCACGGTTAGTGCAGAAATGGGGTTACTCCTTTCCTGTCTCAGTCTGTGAAGGGCCACAAAGGTTCTCCTGTAATATCAGTGAGTGGGTCTCGGTTAGTACAGAAATGGGGTTACTCCGAAACGTGCCCACTGAAGGGCCTCTCTCCGTGCTGTCGCACCACCGGTCCGCGTGCAAGCCGCACCACCGTGGGCTCCTCTGGGGAAGCATTCACCACGGGCGTGAGGTCTCGGCACCCGCCCCCCGCCGCCCCGGGCCGCCGCTGTGCGCCTCCGTGTGACCGTGTGTCTGTGACCGTCGTGTTAGACTTGCCAGGCCCTCCTGACACTGTTGCCAGCAGAAAGGAAAGTGCCGGACCTGTGTGTTGTGTGCTGGGCGTGCGGAAGTCGAGGGTGCCAAGTATTGTGGAGACGGCACCCCAGGAAAACGCAACGTGCCCTTTAAGTGGTGGGTGTGCAGTTTGTGGGCGTGGCTGGCTCACGGGGACCCAGGACCCTGCTGCTCTGCTCCCGGGGCTTATCGAGACTGCAGGGTAACACCGGCAGACGCAGGGGGAAGCTGCAACTCCTGGTTGTTCCGTTCAGAACTCGCTACAGCAACGCCTTTCTCTTGCTCCGCGTGTCGGGAGAGGCATCTCAAGGTCTCTGCTCCCTTCACCCGTCTGTAAAGCTCACGCCCAACTCCGACAACGGTTCAGAGCTTCTCTCCTAACAGGATGGGGCGGGGGAGGCTGCTCTTCCCACATCTGACATGCCTGCCGGAGGAAAAAAGCCCCTCTCACCTCCCGCACGGAGAAACCTCATGCTGCCCCCCGGGGCCGGGAAAATAAAAACACAAATCAAAACCTCCTAACAGAGCATCGTTTCTCATTTGCAGGGATCAGACAGTAGCAGGGGCCGCGCGGAATCAGAGGTAGGCGTCGCATTTCATCTGCCGGGCCTGCAGGTTTTTATGGAGTTCAAACGTTTTGAAAGGCCTGGCTTGACAAAACACCCTCGTTATGTTTCTGGAGGTGGCACCATTCATTACCCGTGTCCTGGATTCGCCGGCCGACTTTCCAGGTCAGGAGCGGCGGCGCCTTGCTCATCGCGTTTCGTTGGGTCGCGGGCTGTGGACCGCGGCGGGAGATGTTTTGTACGCACAGCCCCATTAGCAGTTCAAACCGTGGGGTTCAAGGGACACCCAATTATGTTCCATCTTCAAGCACCTTGAAAGGGCAGTTTCACGGGGAGATTTGCCGCCGCTCTGTGCTGGAACGGAGTTCAGGTGGGCGGCAAAAGACAGGGATTCAGAGTGAAAAGGGCATTTTGTCCTTCGCGCGTGCGGCTTTGCAGGCGAAGGGTGTTGGGTAGGACACAAGCCACACTTGACGGGCTGGGGATTTTACCTCGTGAGTGCGTCGCAGGTGCGTCGCCCGCCAGGTGAGACGGTGACTGTGCTCGCACTTAGGCGGTCACCGCGACGTCACAAGACCTGGCACGCGTGTGCCTTCACGGGAACCGATGGCCCAGCGCAGCGCCGAGGGGGGCGGGGCGGCGGGCTGTTTTTCTCCCCCGAGGACAGGGAGGGTCCGCGGGTCCTCGGTTGCCAACTCTAACGCCAGTGGGGAAACCAGCCGCGTGCCGGAGCCCCTGTTCAGACATCAAGGCTGTCGCTCTGCGCTGTTGGTCACACGCCACCAACCAGCGTGTGCGCACACAGCACAAGGGCACGCGCACACGCTGGTGCAAGAGCAAGAGCAAGGGCGGAGCGAGGCAGCGTGTGCCTGCAGCGTGGATGCGGGTGCTCTGCGTCCCGGTCAGCTCAGCTCTGCCTGGGCGAACCGTGCGAGGACCCGTGGGGTCGGGTGTGGGCAGAGGGTCCAGAGCCCCGGCTCCCCTGAGTGTCCCAGGCGTGTCTCCGAGTGCGCCAGGCTTGCAGACAGACAGACGCCCCTCCCGTTTGCCAATGACTGACAGACAGACGCCCCTCCCGTTGGCAAGGGGTCGTGACCGTTTACGGAAGCCCGTGACCCAGAGTTCCCGGCACCCCTCCCGACTGCCCGGCGGTGGGGTCACCGTGGGGCCATCCCCGCAGCCCAGGGCGGGGGCCCTGAGACCCGGAGGAGCTGCTGCGACGGCGCGGCTGGATGGGGGCACTCGGCCGGCCACGTCTCCCTCCCGCTGGGGGTCCCGTCGGACCACAGGGTTGGCGTGCAGTCGGGGAGCGGGCCCTCGCCCCGCGGAGCTGAACGCAGCAGCCAAGTCTCGGTGCGTCGTGGCGCCGCGTAGGGTTCTGGTGACGTCACTGCGGTGCGGAGGGTGAACCGTGGCGCCCGGGGAAGCTCTCTGTGCCAGGGCAGACGGACAGTCGGACAGACGGACAGAACCGCTGCCCGCGACCCCTGGTCCACACGATCCGTCCCTGCTCCTCACCCCCGCCACCCCTCCCTGGGCAAAGCCGGCACTCGCGCGCGCGCGGTGGCTCTCCGTCTGCCCACGCGTGTTGTTGCACCACCGCGCAGCGTCTGCGTGCACAGCGCTGCCCTGTCGACCGCGTCCTGCCGCTCGCCGGTGCACGGACGCGCGTTTGTGCGCGACGCCTGCACGGCTGTGTCGCCCTCTCGGGGGCCCGTCTGTCGCGTTTTACTTCCTCGGGGACGGACACTCACTTGGTTCTCGCCTCGCGCCCCATCGCGGGTACCGCGGCAGCCAGCTCCTGCCAGCGTCTTCCTGCAGGCCCGTGCACGCGGGGGCCTGCCTCACCTGCCCACCCGCCCCACCTGTCCACCCGCCCCACCTGTCCACCCGCCTCCCCTGTCCACCCACCCCACCTGTCCACCCGCCTCACCTGTCCACCCGCCCCCCCTGTCCACCCGCCCCACCTGTCCAGGGGCCCGGTGGGGGGGCGTGGTCTCACGGACTGAAGTGGGCAGGGGGCAGGCGAGCGGCCCTGCAGAGGGGCCCCGCCCGCCTGCACGAGGACCTGCGTGGCTCTTCCTTCCAGCCTCACCGTCCAGCAATCCCAGCGCGGGCGGTGGGTGTCGGCGGGCTGGTCAGCAGGAAACGGAACTGAGTGTGGGCGCTCGAAGGAGACAGGGGCTTAACACGGGTCACACTGCGCTTCCAAAAACAATCACGGATCGGGCGTGGAAGCCTGCCGGGGCTGGGCTCCCGCCAGCGGCACCGGGACGGTGTTGAAGGTCTGGAAACGGGAACCACAGCCCCTGCGGCCCCCCCCCGGGAATGGCTGAGCTGAAACGCCGTGTCCCCCCACCCCGGGGGGCGGCTGTGCAGGTGGGAAGGGGCAGGCCGAAGGAAGGTGGGGAGGAGTCTGGAAGAGACGACCGCGGCCTCTGCCACAGCGTTTTTCTGAAGTTCCACTTTCTAACGCGCGTGGAACTGGTCTGAGCATTTTCTCTCCCTCCGAGAACCCCGGGCTCCCGCTTCTGTGCAGCCCCTGGTCGTACCCTTCTCTCGGGCTTGGGGCTGGCCGCTGGGCCCTCCCCCGGCCGCCCCGAGCGAACCTTGCGCGCACGCACGCGCCTGCCTCTGTGCGGCGCGCACACGCCCCCGCTCGGCTGCCTGGTCCTCGCGCCCGTGTTTCCGGCAAGGCTTCCCAGCCGCGGGTGGGGCGGTGGGACCACAGGTGGGGAACGAAAGGGTAGCAGGCCATGAGGAGTGGCTGACCTTGACCTTCCCTCCCTTCCTGCTGCCCTGCGCTGACAAGGCCTGGCGCGGCTGTAGAAGCCCCCGGTTTAGCGGAGAAGACCTACCCCACCCTGCTGAACCCATCAGATTTCCCACGAGATAAAACTAAACTCCCATTTATTTAAGTCACTGCAGTTTGGGGTTTCTTCATTACCTCGGCTGCATCTTTATCCAAGTAGATAGCGCTCTCAGAGCTTGGCGATAACCCCGCAGTCATCAGAAAGCACTTCAAGTTACGGGGCCGCCCCGGGGGACTGCTGTGGCTAACACTCTATTGCTGATGCCTACATTTATATCAAGCAGCTACATGTGGCCAAATTTTTATTTTCTTAAGTAAGCAATACTATTTTTATATATTTGTATGGTCATGATTTTCAAACGTCCATTATATTGGACTCATCCAATAAGCTTGGCAGCTCTCCCTGTTTTTAAAAAGTTGCCCAGAAAACCACAAAATACACGCGTTCTGGATTCCATGTTGTCCTTCGGAAAGGCGTGTGGAGGTTCCGGCCGCAGTGCTTGTGAGGACAACCTCGTTGGAAACAGGGCCTCCTTTGATGAGGGTGTCGCCGGGGGGGTCCCTACCTCGGGGTGTGGCCGATGTCCTTGGGGAGGAGGAGGAGGAGACAGGCAGAAACCGGGGGAGGGAAGGGAGTCTGTGGGGGGACAGGGCGCACAAGGGGGAGGTGTCCTGTGACGACAGAGGCGGGGGCTGAAGTTGTGGAGCTACGTGCTGAAGAAAGCCAAGGACTGGGCGACCGCCAGCCGGGACTGGGACCCGGAGCCTGGCCTTGCCGACCTCTAGAGCCTGGACCCCGAACTCCCGGAGCTCCGAGGGGCCACCCTGTGCGGTGTGAGGCCAGCCAGGGTGCAGCGGCTCACACGGCAGCCCCAGCACCCAGTCCAGACCGAGGCACCGGGAAGTGGGTACTGCCGGGAGCCCTGGTCCATGTGTACCAGCGGGATCGGGTGCCCGACTCGTGGATGGAGCGGGAAGGGAAGGTGTTGGACCTCTGGGGTGTGACAGGTGGGGAGAGGGCTGCTGGAGCTGGCGGGCTGCAGGCATGACACCCTTCCCAGAAAGTGTAAAGGCACCACAACTGCCTGAGGTCACACCAGCCACGGCGCTAAGGCCACACGAGGTGGCGGAGTCTCTCAAGACCGACTGGCTATGGAGAGGTTCCCGAGCGCCCATCGGTGATGCTGCCCCCTTTTCGCCATCAGCTCCGTTGGCAGGGAAGGCCACTCGTGTCTGGGTTCCTGGGCTCTCGTTGGGACAGACGTCTCCGTGAGGAACTCCAGTCCCATCGACTCCGGGTTGTTCCCGTGTCCCAGCATGAGCTGGATCAGGAACGATGTTTGTTTTCTAACCGCTCCCGCAGGAGCGACAGCGGCAACCGCCGGGCCCCGGCAGCCTCCGAGAGAAGCCCGGCACTGGCTGAGCCCACTCAACGGCAATGTCGTTTCTCACCGCGAGAACTGGGGCTGGTCCCTCGGTGACAGCGCCTCACCGCCTGCCAGCAGTGCCCAGGTCACGTGGCCACGGGTCCTAAGGACAGAAACGTGTGGATGGATTTTCAGAAAAGCAGCTCAGAAGGGGAGGAACCAATGCAAAAAAAGGCGGAACTTTTCACAAAGGTTAACTCAAAACGAGTCAAAGACACAAATGTATAATAAAAAACCATAAGATCCTAGAAGATGACGTTGGAGAAAATGTAGGTGACCTTGAGTTTGGAGATGCCTTTTTACATACAACAACAAAAGCACGATCTGTGAGAATTCGTGAGCTGGACTTCCGTAGAATTAAAAACCACTGCTCTGCCAAAGACAGGATGAACAGGCAAGTCACAGACTGAGGAAAATGACAAAAGACATAGCCGACAACAGATTATCATCCAAACCATACAAAAGAACTCTTAAAACTCCAAGAGAAGAAACAAATAATCCGATTTAAAAGTGTGGCGAGACCTCGGCAGATGCGTCACTGAAGGGGACACACGGAGGGCCAGTAAACGTGAAAGACACCCCAGATCACGTGCCATCAGCGTGTGCGAGTCAGACGCCCACGAAACGCCACTGCACACGTATCGGAACAGCCAACCCCGCCGCGGTCCCATTCGCAAATACGGGCGAGACTGTGGAGTAAGAGAACCTCTCAGTCGCTGCCGGCGAGGGTGCAGGATGGCACGGCCACCGTGGCAGACCACTGGGGGGTTCTTACAGGGCTGAACATGTTCCTAGCATGTGCTCTGACGGTCGTGCTCCCCAGTGTTTACCCAAGGATGCCGGGATCCGTGTCCCCTGAAAGCCTGGACACGGATGGTTGTAGCAGCCTCGTTCATTACTGCCCAGACTTGGGGGCGACCAGGATAGCCTGTGGCCGGCGAGCGGGTCATTGAACCCCGGAACGTCTACACGATGGCACGTTTTCAGCACACACACGAAGTAAGCTATTAAGCCGTGAGAGACGTGGAGGGGACTGAAGTGCATGTTACTAATGGAAAGCAACCGGTCTGAGGCGGCCGCCTCTGTGTGATGGAGACAGCGGAATTACCAGCAGTTATCAGAGGCTAGGGGAGAGGGAGGCGTGAGTGGACAGATGCAGAGTATTAGAAACGCTGTGAGCCCCGGCTGGTGTGGCTCCGTGGGCTGAGCACCAGCCTGTGAAGCAAGGGGTCGCTGGTTCGATTCCCAGTCAGGACACGTGCCTGGGCTGCGGGCCAGGTCCCCAGTGGGGGGCACACAAGAGGCAGCCACACCTTGGTGTTTCCTTCCCTTTCTTTCTCCCTCCCTGCTCCTCTCTCTAGGAATGAATGAATAAAATCCTTAAACCAAAAAACGTTGGGAAGCTACTCTGTGTGACACTATAGCAGTGGGTACACGCCATTTTGCCTGATCTCACAGAGCGTGCACCCCCGTGGGCGGGCCCCGAGGTAAACTGTGCGCTTTGGATGATGAGGGGGCGTCCGCGCAGGTTCACCCACTGTGACCAGTGCGCGTCTGTCCGGGGGCGGGGGGGGGGAGTGTCCGGGCGCGGGGGCGTGTGGGAAGTCTCTGTGTCTTTCACTCACTCTGTCTCTGAACCCGAAACGGCTCTGCAAAACGAAGTCTGTTCAAAACAGGGCCGGAGGAAGGTGGGAGAGAGCGCAATGCCTTGGAAACCTGAAAACAAACAAACAAACCCGTGTTGCTTTGAGGGCCCTACGAGGTGCTGTTCGCCACGGCAGTCCCAGGAAACCGGCGAGCAGAAGATGGGTCGTCCCGGGGAGTCGGCCGTTCTCACCTGCAGATCCGCCTGCGATTGTTACTGCCTTTTAATCAGGACGGGGGAGCTGCTGGAATGGGAAACACGTCTTCGGCCAACATTCCAATTTATTTCATGTTCATGATTCTGTTCCAAGTTTCTCTCTCTCGCATGTTTTAATAAATTTGTCCCGTCGCCCCTTTTCATGACATATGTCTCAACAATGTCATTAGCATCGTGGTGACCTCTCTTGGTTTAGTAACCCCTCCTCGAGTTTATAGGCAGCAAGGAGAAACCGAGGGAAACACCTGAGACGCAGGTTGGAGAATGCGCTTCAGGTACACTTTCTTCCTCGCCGGTAACTGTGGGCACAGGGCTGCCCACCTGCAGTTTTCCCCCAGATTGACTTCCCTTTCAGTCCTCGTGGTCGAGGCGCGCGAGGGTTCTACTGGCACTCCCCTCCACGCTTTCCCGGCTTCTCCAGCCTCTGCCGACTCCTCGGCCCCGAAGTCCCTCTCGCACTTGAGGGTTTGTGTCCCAGGGGCATCCCATTTCCAAAGGGCCAACATCTGAATTTCGTTATCCACTGCCGTTTAAAACCGAGAAGCCCACAGCAGCAGACGCCTGTAGTTTCTGCAGAGCTGTGGGGGTCCAGTGCCCCCCTCCCTGCTGCGTGACCCTCCCCGGGGGGGCTGCTCGGGCATCCTCACGGCAGGGACACGGGCTCCCTGGGGAGGGGCCGCTGGAGTGGGGAACCGGCCCAGCCTTACGGGTGACACACGGGCCACCTCTGCTGCGTTCACTCGGACCAGCCCCGGGGCAGTGTGGGTGGAGCCTCCCAAGGGCCGGGCTGCAGAAGGGGTGGGGGCAGGAGGGGGAGGGAAGGGCCCCTGGAGACCAGCTACTGTGCCACGAAGGCCAACCCTTCACCAGCCCCACAGCGAGTGGCCTGTGTCACCAGGGTCTGCACAGAGGCTGCCGGCCCTCCCCGTCTCAGGGGTCCGCTGGGGCGGGCTGCCTGGGCCTCACCGCTGTATCCCACGCATTTCTGTGGTTGGAGCACGGAGGTGACAGATGCTTGGGATGCAAACCAAGGAATGACGCAGCTGTCTCTATCAGTGCGAGCCCTTCCCTGTGACACATCCCCACGACCCCGGGGTTCGGAGTTTAGGGCGCTGTCAGTGACGGCTGCCGAGGGCACGTGTGTGGGTTCAAACCGCAGCGCGGAGTGGACAGGCCGCGCTGGTCCGGAGCCGGGGGCAGAGCGCGGAGCCTGGGGCTCTCTCGGGTGTGTGTGTGCACCGCCGTCCTCTGGAGAGGTCGATGGTGCACACGAGACCGACCGCCTTCCTTCTCAAGGGCGAGGCGCCCGTGGCTGAAAGCCCTTCAGGGCTGCGACCTGACACAACCTCCCACCTCTTCTCTGAGGGACCGAGGTTCGGGACAAAAACATCTCACAGCTCCGAGAGCCGTCGGAGTTGTTCAAGAACGCGGCCGACGGGAGACGCCCGGCTCAGGGTGCTGGGCACCCAGCGCCACCCGCAGGGCGCGCGTCATGGGAGTGTGCTCCTGAAGCCCCGAGCAGTCTCACTGACCCGTGTCACCCCAGTACAGTGGGGAGAAGGAAGGAAAAATACGTTTTAATTTAGATGTCACAAACAAAATACAGTGCAGCCAAGAATTCTGAAGAGTCACGCCCAATGTCTGTCTCGCTGTAATGTGGAGGGGGGGGGCGTTGGGGATGGGTTCTGAGTCCTTATGGGGCGCCGCTGACATGGGACGACCTCACTGCGCGACACCCCGGCCAACCCACACGGGGACGAGGACTCAGATCCAAGGCCAATCAAACAAGGTCTCACAGCGGTTGTTAGTGCGCTGGGGACAGAGGAGCTGAAATACAGATGCACACATACGAAACATTTAGGCTGATCTTAGAGTGAAACTCAAGGGGCACCGTGCAGATGAGATTTTAAAAGTATTAATCGTTGTGTGAGGTGTTCGGAGCCTCCCTGCGGGAAGGGACACTGAGACGCGTCTGAAGATATTCCAAAGAGCAGAGAGGCTGCCACGAGGACGGTCTGAATTAGATGTCACCCAATGTGTGTGCGAGCGCGTGTGTTTCTTCCTAAAAATAATCATCATAAAGTTACAGGAGAAAGCTGGGTCTTCCTGCCGATGCAGGAGAGGACTGCAGGCCGGCTAGCCGAACGGCATGCAGGCGGAGGTTAGGAGCGCCAAGTTCTAACAGGAGAGGGACAACGAGGGTGGCCAGAGGCCCGGTGGCCAGGGGTCCTCCCTGTGCGGAGAGAGCCCGGAGCCGAGACAGCGAGTCCTTTGCTCTGAGGACGCACACAGAGTGGGGACCCGGGGTGAGGGGGTTCAACGCTGATTGACAGGTGAAGGTGGTGCCAGCCTCCCAGGGGCGCGTGACGGCCCAGACGCAGGTACCTGTAGGGGGTCTGCTGCCCGAATCCTCGCCTGGCTCCAGACTCCACTTGCTCACTTTGCGTGCGTGACGGGAGGCAGCCAGTTACCCAAAGCTGTTTGACGGGCTTTCCTTCGGATGCTGGGGACCCCTGCTCTTCCCCCTTCCAGGCCCTGGAACGAACACGCCGTCCCCAGGTTCCCTTCTCGTGGCCAGGGGAGACGACGCACACAGACTTTCAGGGGCTCCCCTCCCGCCCCCTGGACTGTCCCTGTTTCTCTGGCGTCGTTCAGAACGCCACGCGGCCTTGTGGAGCCAGGCTCAGGACTCCGTGGCAGGTGAGGCGCGGCCCCTTTGCTTCCAGCCGCCCGTGCGGAGTCCTTTGTCAGGCCGCGACGCTGAGGGCCCTGCCTTCCCTTCCCCTCTGGCCGCCACGTAACACGTATGTGCAGACAGACACAGCTTCAACGGACACGGGTTTCTTGTCAAGACAGCTGGGCTTCGCAGCTTCAGGTCAGGGAATCGCGAGACCCCAGCCCTCACTTCTGTTGGGGGGCCCTGCCCCTAATTTACCCGAATTCAATCACATCACCGGGGGCCCAAAACAGCCCGTGAGCCTACATGTGCTTCGATGGCCGACTGGCAGGCTGACGAGGAGAATCAGCCCGGAATCCGAATGGACTTCGGAGGCGCCAACATGCTGTTCTCCCAGACCCCGGACACGAAGCTCCGTCCGCAGGCGGGACCACGGGGGTGGCGCGGTGTGCGAGGGGCCGAGGGGAGAACAAACACGGGTGCATCTGCGTCCACTTCGCAGACACGGACCAGGCGTGGCGGCGATCCGTGGGCGCCCGCCCTGGGAAGGGAGAGCGGGCGTTCTCCACGCCCTCGGGGTTCTGCCGACACCGAGTGGGCCTGGAGAGAGAAATGGTGACCACACGAAGCGGCGAGTTACTGGGCGAACGTCTCTTTGTGGCACAGCTTGGGTGGAACGTCTCCCTGTGACGCCTGCGCGAGACGCCGCCCCGGTGCCCCGTGGGTTCCCACTCGCCACCGTCTGCGACAGCGCGCCCCCACCCCGCAGACTGAGCCGCATCCGAGCTATTATTAGGGCACCTTCTCCACGACGACGTCGTGTGAATGACGAACTGTAGGAACTTCAAGGTTTTAAAAATGATTTATAGGATCTAATCTTTCATGTACAATTGATTCTACTAATTTGCATGAGTGTTTCAGATCAGTTTGGGATAATTAGCCATTGTTGAGTGTTCCCCCCCCCATCAATTAAACTAATTGCTTTCTGCATAGGTGTGCCGCGGGTATCGATCCCCGCTCCTTTTCAGCTCACGTGCATAAGCAAATGACGCCTAATTGCCGGCTTGCCACATCATTACACAGTCATCATCAATTTCACAAAAATACACCCTACCAGACTAATGATTTCTTTGTGGCGTTTTGAAGGGCTTTTTAATTGTGATGCTTGAGACAATGTTATAATTTTAAAAATATATTAAACTCCGTGTTTAAACTGATAACATAATAAAGCTCCCGTCTGGAGAGCAGTTTATCTTCGAAGAGGAAGGGTTCCCTGACACCAGTTGAAAGGACCTCGTTATCGTTATTAATTGGAGTGCGTACGCCCAGGCGGGCCTGGAGCTGGGCTGATGCTAAATACTTTTAGCTGCATCCTTCCGGTTCCACACGTCCGCTTCCCTGCGGACAGCCCGTCTCGGAGGGGATCTGGAGAGGCGGGCAGTTGGAGGAGTCACCAAAGCGCAGGGGCGCGTGGGGAGTCCGGAGACCAAGCAGTTCCGCCTGTCCGGCACGCCACGCGGGGCCTTGGCGTCCTCGGGGGGTTTTCCTGGGCCTTATCCGCCACTCTTTCCAAGGTTAGAGCCTTTCAACGTTACAGAGAACAGGGAGACGATGCCACCTCGAGCTCCTCCCCACGGATTCCTGCACCGCAGGGCGGAAGGGTCCCAGGACAGCGCCGCCCGCCGAGGCTGCAGTCAGCGCCGCCAAAGCCCAGGGGCGGTGCGCTCTGTTGCAGCGGGGAGCGCTGCCTCCGTTCGGGAAGCCCAGACACCCCGAGAGTAACGGGGCTCCACCCCGCGCAGTGGGGCCTGACCCGTGGGCGCCCACCACGTGGGAAAAGGGCTCGCCTCATCGCGGCCCCGCTGAGCCAAGTAGGACCCCCAAGGCTGCCGCGCGCACCCACAGGAGAAGCGGAGGGCGCCCCTGCTGCTCCGTTGCTGCAGCTGCGCACTGTGGTCCGAGCGGCTGTGGGCGCGCAGGGCGCATCACTCACTGCGCAGACTCGGTGGGGTGGGGTGGGGTGGGGTGGGGTGGGGTGGGGTGGGGGTGGAAGGGGGCCTGGCAAAGGTCTCTTCACCCTTCGGTGTCTTGTCGACGCCCACATGGGACGACGTCTAAGCATTATTTTGTTTTAACTAAACGTGCGCGTTTTCTTTCATTGGATGGTGTTTTGTTTTGTTTTGTCTTTCGAGACAGCATCGTCGGTCCGCAAGGGCCTTGTGCTGATGGAATCGGTCGGACGGTAAAGGAGAAGCGCTGTGTGTTCCCACCTGCGTGCAATGGGGCTCACACGAGCAGAGCGGAGAGGCGGTTGCCAGGGGCTGGGGTGGGGGCGGGGGCGCATTAGACGTCCGTCTCGGGTGTGAGGCCCTGGTCGTGAGACACATACAGTCTGGGGGTCCCGCGTGCCACCTGGCGGCTGCAGTTAGAGCTGCTGCCCCCAGTGCTTGCAGGGCTTGGAGAGTGTGGCTCACAAGTGTTCTCACTCACACTCACACTCACACTCCGTAGTCATGTGCAGAAGGCGCGGAGACGTTAGTGAGCCCTACGGTGGTCACGGTTTTGCAGGATCTGCATGTAACCAGTCACCGCGTCGTATGCTTTGAACCCACGTGTGTTCTGTGGCAACACAGGCTCAACAAGTCTAGGCGAAATTATTTAAAGCAGTAAAAAGGAAGACCTATTTCCCTGTATTCACAGCGTGCCAGGAACCTTCCGGCCTCGGGGGCGTGTTGATGAGCAAAGCAGGTGTGGTTCCTCCCCCGGGGTCACAGGGGCGACGGGCATCCGTGAAGCAGGCACAGCTCACACTCGACAGCAGATCTTAAAGGCTGCCATCGCCTGAACGAAAAGAGTATGTGGCCATTCAAGGCGGTGGATGTCACCTAGATGTACGGTAATCGTTTTACAGTCAACTTTATACATGTGTGTATATGAAATCATTATGTTGTATGTACGCCTTGCACCGATACAATGTTATATGTCAGTGTTATCGCAATAAAATCTGGGAAAGTAGGTGGTGCTGTGCCCTCTGTGTCTTTGACTCGGTTTACAGAATCACAGGAAGTCAGAGTGGGAAGACCTGATGGGCACCATAGAGCTTCAATCACTGCCATCCCACATCCTCTTGAGTACCTCCAGTGACGGGAGACTCATCACCAACGGAGGCAGCACACGGCATTTCCAGAGAGCCTGAACCGTCCCATGCGTGTTAGACCCACTCACCCCCAGTTCTGCCGCGTTCAGAACCGCCAGTGACTCTAGTCTCTTCTCCCCACAAGTGCGAGTTTTACAGATGACACATCCCTTCATATTTCTTTTTTTTTGTGATTGATCAAGCGTTCTCAGATCTACATGTAGCTATATTCTGTGTGCATCTTATGGTCTTGTGGCATTTAAAGTTTGTGTAAAGGAAGGCAGCACTTACCGAAATCATGGAAACAAAATTCCAAAACAAGCAAAAATCTATCACTGTCCCCTTTGCAATTTTAAGAGGCATACACAAAGAGAAAAATAAATTGCCCTACATAAAAATAGCTGCATTAAGAATGCTAGTACAGAATAATATCTCATAGAAAGCCCTAAAATTGATGCTGTTGTTATTCCTTAAAATGTGTACTATAAGCTGAATAACTATTGCACTTGAGAACATATCTCGGGATTTTTAAGATCTTCCCCCAAAGGCAGCGTCACCCAACTATTGATTCATGATACTCTGTTAATGTCTGGAAGACGTCTTCTCCTCTGACGTTGCTGGCGAGTGATGAAGAAGGAACATTGGCGTTTAGACGTCTCTGGACCCTGGGAGGCGTTTGGGTCACTTGAAACCGCCGCTGTGATGACGCGATCGGACCCGGCGCCGACTGGGAGGGCCCCCAGGCAGCCCGACTGTGTCCGGGGTTTGCAACAACTCAAAGCCGAGGCACAGCCACAGGACAGGGAGCCCCACACCACATCTCCCTTCGAGGGCTCAGTCTGTCTCTGTGCCCAGTGTCGTTCGCTTCCTGGCTGATGGTTTTTGAACGCCACCGTGTAACCCTTAGAGCCACCAACACCTGCATTTCTTTTTTTTAAAGATTTTATTTATTTTTAGAGAGGGAAGGGAGGGAGAGAGAGAGAGAGAGAAACATCAATGTGCAGTTGCTGGGGGTCATGGCCTGCAGCCCAGGCATGTGTCTTGACTGGGAATCGAACCTGCGACACTTTGGTTCAAAGCCCGCACTCAATCCACTGAGCTACGCCAGCCAGGGCTTACTCCTGCATTTCTAACGGCTGGCCCGACCTCCCAAGTGCACGTGAACTGACACCGAGGGCAGGGCAGGTCCGGGCTGCCAGCACTCCACGCGCACACACACGTCCCCACGGATGTGACCTTCTGCACGACAGGAAGCACGTGCTCTGGTTTCACGGCTGCGGGGGGTCAGCGCTTCACAGAACGCAGGGCGAGGAGGTGGCTCAGAACGAGCTCACGGGTCGTGAACGGGAAGCTGGCAGAGGGCCGCCGCCCTCCCCCCCCGCCCCCCCGCTGCCCTCCTGTGACCTCGTGTAACGACTGGGGCTCAAAGCCGGCTGCAAAGGGCGGAAGCTGCGCTTTGAGCTCTGCGCTAAGGGTTTACAGGGGGTTAGGTTTGCAGGGAGCTCAGAAAGAAAGCCTGGGAGCGGAATGCGGAGTTCGGGAGAAATGCAGTGGGCGCTTCTCCGCTCGCTGGACTCGCCTGGTTTTGGGCGGTGCTGTCTACACACAGGCTCGTGTGGCCCGGGGGCAGGCCAGTAAGGGTGTGTGTGGCGGGGAGGCCACTCAGAAATGCCGGCACCTGGTCGTTGATGACGAACAGGGTGTTGCAAAGGCGGAGGGTGCTCACCCACCACTGGGGGTGCCAGCAGTGCCGTGCCCCGCCCCAGGAGGTCTGCAGAGTGCCTCCGCTCCACACTGAGAATCTCAGTCTCCCCCCACCACAGCACGCCCAGCACCTCCCCGTGGAACCGTCCTCGGGAGTCGGACTGCAGCAGGTGCGGTGGGCTGAGACTGGCGTGGGACGGGCCGCTGGTCCGATGGGGCTGGTGTCCTCAGGGGCAGTGGGACACGGAGCCAGAAACACACGGAGGCAAACCATGCAGAGATGCTCGGGAAGAACGTCCTGTGGTCGCATCAGGGCCGCTGGGAGCCGGGGAACTCCTGGGAGGGCAGTCCGCACTGGCGGCTGGAAAAGACAGGGGCTGTCCCCGTGGCCACTGGGGGAGCGCGGCCCTGGGGACACTTGGACTGTGGAGCCGTGTGTGTGTCAACAAGTCTCTTATTTCAAGCCACTCGCTTTGGGCTGTGATCCGAGTATTTGGTGAGTGCAAGGCTGAGTGTGCGGTCATTTGCACGGATCCACTTCCACGCTGCACTGCCTGCCGCAGGGCTAGGGTTAGGGTTAGGGTTAGCGTTAGGGCTAGGGTTAGGGTTAGGGTTAGGGTTAGGGTTAGTGAGTGCTCCTGCTTCCTTGTCCCCTCGGCCACCGGTGCCCCTGGGGCTTTGTCAGACTGGAGGGCCACCAGAAATCATGCTCACGGGTGCCTCTGTGCGGCAGTTTTAACACGTGTGTGCCCACATCTGTCGAGTGTGTGTGGAGGCTTGGACGTCTGCTCACAGAGTGGGGGGGTGGCCTCGGTTCGGAGACAGGGGCAGACAGCCCCTCAGTCCTGAGGTCCGTGTGCTCAGCCCGAGGCTGCCGCTTGTCCCAGAGTCGCACCAACAGTCGATGTCAGTCTGTTCCGCCTCTGCGTTGACACCCCACCGCTGTGCTGGGCGTACAGTGGTCCAGCGCTCTGCGATTGATCGCTCTACGATTGATCGCTCTACGATCGCTCTGACTCGGATCCTCCCGCACGCGGTCAGGTCTTGCAGGATTTAAACCCACGATTCTGGACGGCAGTATTTGCTTCTCCTTTCCTATGTGAACCTCACAACTGGGTGTGGGAGCATCACCCTTACGTCCCTTTTATCGGTGAAGAGCAGAGCACTTAGAATAGTCACGCAAGGTCACCCAGGTGTGAGCGGTACGTGTGCTGTGTGTGCTACGACCTGACACACGTCACATGAACGACCGTGTGTGGACACTGTGTAGCCCTCCAATAGAGCACGTGTTCACATGTCAACCCACTGCTCTACGTGTGTATGCACGTCCCTGGGGACAGAGCTGAGGTCTCAGGGCAGCATGGCTGGATCTCAGTTCTTTAAAGTCCCCCCTGCACACGGAGCTCTCCTGCCTGTTGACCTGCCCAGGCCCTCAGTCTGTGTCCGCAGCCATCGGCCAGTCCCTACCGGTCCCGCCCCAAGCAACGGGCCAGTCGGCCGCGAGTGCCCATCTGCCGGCACCCGGGGCCCGGCCACCTTTCTCCGGGAGACACGGCGCTCCCAGGGCCCCCCTCTCCCCCCGAAACTGAAGCTCAGGCACTGGGTCTTGCTTCCTTGTAAGAGATGTGCGTTTTGGAATATGAAATGATTGATTATGGTCCAGCAGGAAGATAATTGGAAGTGATGTATAACCAAATGGGAGCAAAAAACTCCCAAGTAAATGAGAGTGGCTGCATGAATACAGTGTGCCGAAAGCCGGGCATCGGGGAGTGTGTGTGTGGGGGGGTGGGGAGGATGAGGGGCTGTGGGATTCCGGAGCTCGTCCTGCTTGTGGGTCCACGGGGGCCAGGGAGCTCCAGACAGGAAGCCCAGCCCAGGGTGAGCGTCCCCAGGTGTCGGGGACGGTCATCACGCACAACCACTGGGCCCAGTACAGCCCTAGACCCCACCTGAGAGCACAGGCACGGGGTGCCCCCTCACATGAAACCCCAGTGGGGTCTCCCCAAACAGCAGTTTGGGGGCTGTTAAGGTTCCAGATGCGGTGTCAGCATTCATAGTGAGGTCGCGGTGCCTTTGGCAATTGGTGATAGTGCCCGTGTAGAGATTCCGGGCGACGTCCCGGTTCGGGTGGGTGGGGATCCATGAAGGGGGAAGGAGACGGTCCCACTGACCAGGGACACGAGGGGGAGCTCCCCCTCCCCCTCGTCTCCCAAATGCAGACCGCGAGAACTCATAAGAATCCCACCGGGTCCTGGCCCGTGTGGCTCGGTGGGCTGGGTGTCGTCCCACAAACTGAAAAGTCACAGGTTCGATTCCCAGTCGGGGCCCGTGCCTGGGTTGGGGGTCTGGCACTGGGTCAGGGCACCTACGAGAGGTTGCTGATAGATGTTTCTGTCTCGCATCGATATTTCTCTCCCTCCCCCTCTCTCTGTGATCAATGAGCAAGTCCTCCAGTGAGGATAAAGGTAAATCCTGTCGGTCTTTACCGCTTTGTTGAGGGATTACAGCTGATTTCCGTGCTGTAAGCGGGTGCGCATTGTAATTGCTAACCCGGGTCCACCTAAGACCCCGCCCCGCGTCCCGCCGAGGCCCCGCCTCCCGGACTAGGCGTCTTACATCAGCGTGTGTGCGCTGAAGGCTCCGGACTCCCACGGCACCACGGCTTCTGGTCCCGAAACGCAGGGCCCTGGGAGGTCTAATGCGATTCCACAAACAGAAACAGATTTCAGACCAGGGCCCGCATGGAGGAGATGACAAAAAGGAGTTTTTGCCAAAATTAGCCCAGATTTACGAGGCATCTCCCAGACCCCGCCCCCTGGGTCCACTGGGTCCCTGCACATGCAGCTCTGAAAACAGCTGGACATGCTAAATACAGCTGGCCGCCGGTGACCCCGCGCTGGACCGGCCCGCCCTGCTGAGTGGGGCTCCCCTCCGCTGCACCGCCAAGCCTCAGACCCCTGCCCTCCCCACGCCCCAGCCCACGTGTGACCCGGGCTCCACCTCCGTGCCTCCGTTCCCGGCCGCACGGACACATCAAAGAGACGCGGCCCCTGACCATGCCAGCTGTCTTCCAGACGCCCGGGCCCCCCTCGCAGCGCCAGCGGGACCCCACGTTGGGGTCTAGAAACAAGCCCAGCCGGGTCCTACCCTCCCCCCGGAGTGACAGGCTGTCCTGGAGCCCACCTGCCCACCTGCCAGCAGGTGTGAGTGGGAGGGGGTCCGCTGTGGGTCTGAGGGAGCTTGTTTTTCTTGCTTGAAAAGACAATGAGACCCGGCTTCTGGACCCCCCACATTTCCCGCGGTTCCTTCCCTCGAACGAAGACACCGTGCAGGGGCCGGGCCTGCCGTCCTGTGCCCGAGCGGGGACACGCTCTCGTTCTGGTGTAGCTGCGCAGTTCTCAGCGCCTGGTTTCCGGGGAAGCGGGAAAAACGAACGGGGCATGGACAGCCCAGGTGGTTTTCTACCCCTTGTCGCCAAATACGTCCGCTCCTGGCCGATAGTTCTGCCTTTCTCGGAGGGCGTCGGAAAGATTCGGAATGTGACGCACATGAAAGTCAAGGTAGCACCCAGCACAGAGTCGGGAGTAACTGCTGGCGGAGGGGGAGGGGTTTGGAAGAAGCCCAGGATTTTCCAGCTGAAATCCAGCCTTTCCATCTCATTGCTGAGAAAACAATACAGCCCAGGCCATAAATGACTGCTCAGGATAACGCCTCTGACACTTATTTCTCGTCACCGTTCACTGCGGGGAAAGGGGGTGTTTGTCAAGCACCTACAGGTTCGCACGTCCCCGGGTGAGGCCCTCGGGCAGCGGACCTCCGGGGCACCTGTTCCAGGGCCCGGGTGAGGCTCGCCCGGCGCATCTTAGAAAGAGCTCCGACTTCAGCTGTCGCCCCAGGAGAGCGGGTGGTCGGCTTAACCCCCAACGCCCTTTGCCCTTTGTGCCAGTTCAGTGTGCCCCAAGTTCACACAGTCAGAGGGGGGGCGCTGGGGGTCCTCACTCGGGGCGGAAACGACAGCCACCCCGTCACCCCGCCTGCAGGACCCTGACGTCAACACCGACGTGGGGCTCGCCCGCTGACGTCAGCAGGTCTCTGCTCCAGCGCGTTTCTGTTCTGGCCCCGCACCCAACTCAGCCCCTCCTAAAGGCAATGGGGCAGCGCGGGGTGGACCTTGCCCGACCACCCGCTCCCGAGCTCAGAGAGCCCACCCCTTCGCTGGACAGCCCCACCGTGTCCCCGAGGATGGGGGACGCAGGCCCCGAGCAGGAAGGTACTGTGCTGTCTCCGGCACAGACAGGGCGGAACGGGCGTGGATTCGCCAAGATAATCACCCGCCCCTTTCCCGAAACCAGGCCTCTGGCAAAAGGTGCAAAAGGGAACATCGTAATGTCGCCTTCCTACTCCTGTCAGTGTTGTTACCAGTTCTCTTTTATGATCTGGGGCGTTCTTACCTCGGCTGGACTGGGGTTACAGCATTGTTTCCTCCCTGCTCACACGGACTGGAAGCAAAGAAACACACAGTTGACGGAACAAAGGTGTTGCTCCGTCTTAGAAAACCGGGCAGACACGCGCCAGGCACACCTCTTGCACGCGGGGCTGCCTTCCTGAGGAGGGGGCATTTCCTCCCCCCCAGTCCCCCCTATCCCCCACTGGGGCCAGGCCCGCGGAGCTGGGCACACTCTCCACGGCCCCATCCGCCCTGTTTCCTTTACCCTGGGGATGGAAGGGGCTGTGCTTTCACTGTGCTTCGTGTTCGAGGTGGTCGTTGCCCTTGGTAATGTTGGGATTCCTCCGCCCTGCTCTCATTGTTTATCTTCTACCCGGAGCCACAATGCTGAAGCCGATACTATTTGGACAATTCATGGTCGCCGTAGCACTCGCCCTTTTAGCATGTAGCTGCAGACGTAGCCGTAGGGACCAGAAGGTGAGGATGAGTCACTGGCAGCGGAGGAAGGCCCCGTGATTAGAGGTAAAGCGCTGTCGGTGGGGGTCGTCATCCTGACGCCGCCTTCCCGTCTCTCCTCTCCCGGCCGCCCCCCCCACCGGGGGCCAGGGTGCTGTGGGTGCACGGTGCGTCCCTCCTGAAAACAGATTCAGACGGGCGCTTTGTGTGCACTAGGAGAAGCCAGGTGTCGGAGCCTCTTTCAGAACTGAGGAAAACTGATCCGAGATTTCTAATTACAGTGCTTCCCCTTCCGTTGCTGGGAAATGGCGTTCATAACAGCCAGGATCCCGCAGTGGCGTGGAGAGGGCCCGGGCCCGGGCCAGCGGCCGCGAGTTGTTTGCTTAGGCTGGTGGAAGGCTCCGCAGCGCGGGGCGAGCAAACCCTCGTTCTTAGCCACGCTGTCCCTCCCTCTGCTCTCTCCTTCCCGCTCCCCCATCAATCTTCCCGAGTTTGTTTCTCTCTTGTTCCACGCACGGATCTTGGCTCCAATAAAAAGAAAAACTTGAGAAGTTTTCTCATTCTGGGTACACTTTTTACTGCCCAAAGTGTAGCACAGAGAATTAAGTTTTCAAAAACCAAGCGATAAAAACGGGAGGGAAAGGCATCGGGGCCGGCGGAGCCACTCCGGAGGCAGACTCAACGAGCAGTGGGCGCTGGGGCTTCCTAACTCCAAATTTTCTCCTTTGGAGCACAGCCACATCCCTTTAAAAGCGCATTTATCTTGATCATTCTTCTATTTGTATCAATTCTCCGTGAAGATACTGATATATACTTTGGACAATGCACATTTCCTGTGCTATCTCTCCGAAATACAGATAAAACGCTCCTTCCAAAGACTTCACTCTCCCAGCGCACCAGACAGGGAATCTGAGCAGGAGAAAAACAAAGGCCCAGGAAAGGCCGTCGGCCGGCGATGGGGCCTGGGGGACCCGCTGGGATGGAGGTGCAGGCGTGCACTCGTTTTCCTCTGCTTCCGACAGCGGCCAGGCCCACGGGGAGAGGAAGGGCGATGGGAGCGGCCCCACAGCATCTCCCAACAGCCCACGGGGTGTGGAGAGCAGCAGCCCGGGCACCCGACACCTGTCCACACAGAACCACCGAGTCCCACGGCAGCCCGGTGACAGAGGGCTCGTTATGTTAGCTCACGCGTCTATGGGAACAGCCACCTCGATGCTCTGCCCTTGGTATTCCACGGCAGAGCCAGAGGAAGCCAGCCAGGTCCCCCCTTCCCCCCCCCGGTCTCCTGTTTAACCAGAGCCACCACGCACATTTACGAGGCAACCACATCGTGTCAAAGATGGCGTTGTCGTTGTCCTCTGACACTGTGAAACTCGTCCGTGACAGTCTCCGTCCGAATATTGAACGTGTCTGATGGCAACACAGACCTGTTTGCAACGTGGACCTCTTTAACCCCCTCAACGGAGACACTGAATACCGCGGAAAAGGAAGTAAATCATGATTGCACTGCAGAAGACGTCGGCTGCCGCTGAAAGGGATATCTAATGATGCAGGAAGGCTGTCGTTTTGTTTTGCTCCGCGAATATAAAAGCAAGGTGCGTGGTGCTGTGTTCCATGTGCCCTAGTTCTGCAGAGACGCACAGACACGTACAAGACCAGACCATGCGCAGACCCAACGGGGGCAGCGGCTGCTTTTTCACGGCGGCTTCCTGGTGTCTCGTATCGTGGGATTTCGGTTCTTTTGGTCTCCAAGAGTGGGACTGTTTTCTTCCGAAAATTCAGATTCCGTTGCCTTGATAACTTTCCTTTCTGAATACATCAGCTAGTGTGACCCACACAAACTCTCCTCTGGCCTCACGAGGCCGGGTCTGAGCCCCTTGTGCAGGGCCCTATCTCCGGTAACAGTGCCTTTCCCGTGGAGTGGGGCGGCGTCTGCTGAGCACCCACAGGGCTGAGAAGGAAAGCCCTGGGCCCGCTCAGAGGTGACTGCACACAGACACGCACGTGCGCGCACACACACAGACACACACACACACACGCACTTTTTATCAGAAGCCGAAGCTCTTCAGACTTACGTATGTCACCCAAGGGCCATCCCGTCACGGAATCTCGGCGGGCAGGAATCGTCAGCCCCCTCCTCGCTGACAGCCCCTCGTGACAGCCCACCCACCTGCCTCCCGCCCGGCCTGCGTGTTCCCAGCCGCAGAGAACTCACTTCCTGCGTGGGCCTCGCTCCACGGCTGGGCACGCTGCGAACGTGGACAGTGACTGCAGTGCTTAGACAAAGCGCAGACCCACGTAAGTTGAAAAGCAATCCCGCACCCCTCATTAGGCAGTGACATTAAGGATACTGTAAGTCATAAAGCCATTTTAAGGTGGCGAAACGAAACACACAGAACTCCCTGGTTTTCCACGCGAACCGCTCTCCTTACACCAGGAACCCACACGGCTGCTGCGTGTCACTAACACACCAACAAAAGAGAGATGAAAACAAGAAAACCTACCTTCATGATTGATTCAAAGTGTGTTACTTAAACTACATTAGATTGCTATTTTTATCTGATAAAATTTATGTCTTTGTTGAACATAGGTGGCAGTCATGCATCTATCACTAGATGTTTCTCAACATTTGTGTGATTTTCTCCATCCCTGGAATCTTCGTCCTTGTGTCTTGATCCTTTAAGGACTCGGCTTAAATGGATAAAGGCAGAGCTACGTTTTCATTCTGGAGACGACGTGGAAAATAGCCGCACTGCAGCGGGGCCGTGAACCCGCCGTGGTCAAGGGCCAGACTCGCTCGGCCCCCGGGCCCCGCGGTGCCTGCTGCGGCCGTCCCACGGACAACGGGGAGGGCGCGGCCCTGCCGATCAGCCTGACCTCGCCGACACCCGCAGCACAGCCCCCCTGGAAAATGCCCCCACCCGTGGACGCTCGCCGGGCAGCTGCGCTCTGGGCCGGCGGGGCTGCCTGGGCTTCCACGGTCAGCGGTCAGCATAGGCCACAGCTGGCGTACTGACTCGTCCTTGTCGGCACTTCTTGGTCGGCGCCAGCGGACTGAAACGCAGCACGTACCGACGTCAGCAAATGAAGGGGAAGCACTGGACAGTGTCAGCCTCCGCTCACGATTAAAGGTTGTTCTCAGCAAATTAGAACGGCGTTCTCAGTCTACGGCTGGCCTCATCTGCCCTCACACCCTTAGCAGACAAACGCCGAAGGCCCCCATCAGCGAGCATGATCCGGACCCTGCGTTCTGACCCCTCCTCCACCCCAGCGCCTCCCAGTCCAGCGGGCGCAGGAGGTCAGAAAGCCAAGTGCGTGGCCGGGAGTGTGACACGCAGACACACACGGTCCCCAGTGAGAGGTTGGATGATTACCCGTGTGCGAAATCTCAAGGACGCTACAGAGAACGTTCTCGGGGCTCATCGGAGAGGTTAGCAGGTTTACAGAATACAACATTGACATGGAAACATTAATCTTCTTATACACCAGCAAAGAGACATTGAAAACCAAAAATGTAAATGGTGGCATTTACCCCAGGCCCTCAAACATGGAATGTTTCAATGTCCATATAACAAGTTACATGTAGGATCTGTCTACAGATAAAACCACAAACTGCTGGTGACGAAACAAGGAAAACCAAAATAATCTGTGTCTGTGGAGCCGCATGTCAGCCCAGCTTCACGCTAGGAGCCTGAGATGCGTCGCAAGTCCGTGGCCTTGACGTGGCCAAGCCCCTCCTCAGAGCACGCGGTGGGCAAACCTGCCTTTTAAAAGAGGAAACGGCCCCAGTGTCCCCGGTTCATCGAGGTGCTGTGTCCGACTCTGAGCCAAGCTGGCTGGAGCGAAAGGGTCGTTCCCATGAACACTTTCCGCTTTAAAGAAATGTCTGCGCCTGCCTGTTAGGCCTGCAAGGACAAGTGGGTTGAACGTTATTGAAGATCAGGACGGCTTTGAAAGATGCCTCATTCGGTTTACCTGCAGCGCGTCTCTGGGAAATACCTGACATGCGACTTCACGTTGTCAAGCACCTGTCGGGCCCTGTACAAACTGTGCCAGGTGCCCTCCTCGGCTGGCGGACAGGCTGCCATCGGCCATTCAAATCATCGTCCCGTGAAGAGAGTCTTTTAACTGAGTCATGTCTGCGCCTCGCTTCCCTCCCTCGGTTGTGCTCCCGTGACGGTCGACCGCCAGCCGATTGTCACTAGAGATGGGCACACCTTTCCGTACTCGCACGCTGGCCCCGCCCCCAGGCGACTCCCGTCCCTTCAGAGACCTGCAGACCTGGTTACCTGAGCATCTTGAACGTGCATCAGCGTAAGGTGGGTGAAGCCCCTCTGGTTTCCCACGAATAAGGAGGAAGTCTGTTTTCACAAGAAGTGTGGCCCTTTGGGGACTCTTTATTGATATGATGATCTTCGTTTTCCAAAAGAGAGCTCGTCTGCATGGCTGAGGGGGGGATTCTCCCGTGTAGGAGAACTCCGGCCCCAAATGTGTTTCTGTACACGTATCACAGGTTGCATGCCTTGGCTGGACCCTAAGGCTGTTAGTCCGAGGGACTCAGCTTCCCCAGCTCTGGTCCATTGCCTTCGCTGGCGTCGGGAACACCAGTCTGCTGTCTCCAGATGCCGAACTCGGTCACGAGCCCTCGGGGAGCAGGGGGTGTGGTCTGAGACACCAGGCTTCTGCGAGCATCCGGCCCCTGAGACGCGCCAGGCTCTGCTCTTTCTCCGTGAACCCCCAGCCCACACAGTGTGGCTGCAGCTGGTAGGACTCCATCTCTATCTGCCCTGACGGTAGGAACCTGGAGTATGAAATACTGACTTTACCCTAGGAAGAAAATTAGGGAACGATAAATAAGATGTGCAGTCATACATTATTGAGTCCTCTGTTTTAATTTCTAATTGTCATTCCTTTCTGTCTAGGACGTGCATCATATTAAGTGATGTCCAGTTAACTCGAGGCAGACTCTCTGGGGGCTCAAAGTGAGAGGGGCTCCTTCAGCATTTGCAGCAAACACTTCCGCCCAGTTTGGGTCGCCGAGCCCTTTCTGAGTGTCCACTCTGGGCCAGGCAGGAGGCTGCCACTCGACGCAGAAAACCGACAGCCCTCCTGCCCTGAAGGAGTGTATCGTTCCAGAGCCAGGACGTGCCCGGTGTGATCATTAACATGCTGGCAGGCGGGTCATGTTCTACATTCGCTCAGAGAGTTGAACGCCCAAGAGCATCAAAGGTGAAAACGTCGGCTCTAATTGGAGAGATTCACAGAGATTCCTGGGAGGGCGTGACCCGAGATGGTCCGCCGAGGATGCGCTGGAGCTCGGTGGGCGCGGGTGCAGGGTGGAGGGGCCACCAGAGGGGGCTGTCCTGTTCAAAACGGAGGGCGGACGGGGGGCAATGGGGTGGGGGTGCCGGGGGGGGGAGGTGAACCACGACAGCCAGGCTTTGGCACCTGGCGGAGGTTCCTGATCTCCTAAATCAACAAAATCCTCAACGACAGGTTCTAGAAAGAACCGGGATGTGATATTTTCAGGGAAAAAAACCCCACATACTCATAGACATGTATCTTTATACACACATACATGTAAATATGCATACATACGCAAATAGGCGTATACATATAGTGTGCTATTAATTTAAATGAGAAACTACTTGGGATATAGCTGGAGATCTATTCTTCAAATTATCGGTTCTAATATAAATATGAAACAATATCCATGGCAAACGTCGCCTTGAACGAAACACTTGGAGCAGTCAGGTAAATACATTGTGGAATAATTGCGTGATGTCGGGGTTCCAGGCTATTAGAGAATAATGTCGCTCCATTTATTAGTGTGTGGTGTACTAATAGGCTGGAAACTCGGCTCATAGATTCTTAAGAAAGTAGCTGAAGGCCTGGAAAGAGAATTTATGCAAATTAGAGTAAGGTGAAAAATATGCTACCCGTTGTTTCTATGTCACACGGAATGATTTTTTTTTACGAGAACAAGCGTTATTTTTAGTTCTCTCCTGCTCTGGCACTTTCCGCCACCGAGGGGGGGCCTTTGGTTTGGCGCTGGCGTCTGGCCCCATCGGGACAGGCGGTTCTCTCAGCATCTGTGGGGCGGACTTCACGTCTTCCCTAGAACCGTCGGCTGAAAGAGGGGTTCCCGGGGACCTCTCCGTCTCCCCCAGGGACCACCGACTGTGTGCCTCAGTGGTCTGTTGGCCGTGGGCTTGGTCTGTGGGTCGCACACGCAGGGGACGGCTGTGAGCGCTGCCTGCGAATCCTGTGTGGTTGATGCGCTTCTAGTGTTCTTTGTGTTGAGCAGTAATCGTACTGTTTTTCATGTGTTACAGACGTTCGTGAAGCCTTTTGCGTCTTTCCAGGTGGTGTTCCCCTGCAGACTGGACCCTGTGTCCGCCGTGCCTCTTCAGGCAGATGCCCCGAAGTGAAGGACATGAGGAGGAGGGGCGGCCGCTGTGCTTTCCCTTGTGAGGGAAGACTTGGGTCCATTTCTAGAAAATGCACGAGGATCGGCCGAATGACTCACAAGCACTTACTATGCAGCCAGCGATTCAGCGTTTGTTTTTACAGAGTTGTTCAGTGCGCGTGGGCAGACGCTGCCGAGACCTGCGTGAGTGTGTGTACGGTGTCACGCACGTCTCTTGGGCCAGAAGACTTCCAGCCTAATAGGTGAGTGCCACTCGCTCACTGAAAAACAACTCACTGCGCACACGCCGCCCCGGACGGGGCGCTGTCACCCTGTTCTGTGCAGCCGAGTGGACATGGTGGCGGGAGAACGGGTCGGCCTTGGAAGGCCGGGGGATCTAAGAAGGGAAACGATGTCTGAGCTGGTGCTTGAAGATGGGGAGAGCTGCCCTGGCTGGCGTAGCTCAGTGGATGGAGCATGGGCTGCGAACCAAAGTGTCGCAGGTTCGATTCCCAGTCAGGGCACATGCCTGGGTTGCAGGCCACGGCCCCCAGCAACCGCACATTGATGTTTCTCTCTCTCTCTCTCTCTCTCTCTCAAAATAAATAAATAAAATCTTAAAAAAAAAGACGGGGAGAGCTGTCCCCAGATAGGGCTGGGAACCAAACATGATGGGGTGAGAAAAGGGAATACACAAAATTAGCAGCCTGCCGTACAAATGCGTATCCTACCTGCTCTGGGCAGAATCGTGTCCGCCCCAAAGGTGTTGCACCCCCACTCCAGGTACCTGCGACTGGGAGGCCTTGGTTAGGTGATGGAGTCTTTGCAGGGACACCTGAGCTGCAAGCTAAGGTGGGGTCGGACTGGAGTGGGCCGGTGTGGCCGGTGTCGTGTAAGAAAATGAGGGCAGACACAGAGACACATGTGCACACACAGAGAACATACGTGCACACACAGAGAACATACGTGCACACACAGAGAACACCCTGTGAAGACAGACTGGGGGAAGGTGGGCGTGTGGTTAAGCAGCCAGAGCCACATGGTGCCGGTGTGCACCAGGGGGCATCCCGGGGGGCCAGCAGCTGGCAGGAGACAGGAGAGAGGCCGGGGCCGGATTCCCACTTGCCGCCCCCAGAGGGAGCAGCCCTGCGGGCCCCTGGATCCGGACGTCTAGTCTCCAGGCTCCGAGAGCACCCGCTGCTGTGGGCTTAAGCGCCCCATCCGGGGACGTTTTCGAAGGCGGCCTTGGGAGACCAGGGCGCCCTGGTGAGGAAACCACGTGTGCGGCTGTCAAAAGAGAGGGCGCCCGTGGCTGAGGACACCTGCAGGGAGCCGAGGAGGGGAGAGACACACTCGACGACCCTGGGCGGCCATCGTGGGAGTGAGCCGAGAAGCGGGGGGGCTCTCCGCCTGCGGGGACACAGACGGGCTTCGGTTCTGTTCCCCTCCGGGTGGTCACACTCTCCTGCTTGTTGACTGGACAGAGCCTGGACGGCAGGGAAGACGACAGAGTTGCAGGGTGCCGGCCGTCCCTGTGCGGGGAGCAGCGGTGACGTCTGTTTGGCGGCTGAGGGGTAACGAGGGCTCCCGCTGCCCGTCCTTGAACCTGCAACGCCCTCCGCAGACGGACGTGCTCCTTGGGACCCAGCCTGGAGACGGCCTTTCCTCCTTCACCATGAAGGGCTCCGCGGACCTCTCCAGAGGGTTCCCCTCTCTCTCTGGCAGTTAAAGCCCCCTTAAAACGACGGCCCGAGCAGGAAATACCTTGGTAAGGGCGTGGACAGTGTCTTTGACGGGCGGGCTCCACAGCTCGAGGGAGTTCAACCCCCTGTAGGGAACCCTCAGGCGAACAGGATGTCCACGGAGACGGAACCCCTGGAACTTGGGCTCTCTGGTCCCAGCTGGGGATCGGCCCTGGAATTGTATGTCATTCGTTCTTGAGCTGATCGGCACTCACACTGCATCAGTACGCACATTGATCAGTACGCACATTGCATCAGCCAAGGGATTCTTGGGGAGGGCAAGCTCAGTCGTTTCAATACTAGGCAAACGTGAATGACGGTTAATTTTAAATAGCTCGCTGAAGAAACCGTATCTGATTGGAGGTCACAGAGGGAACACACACCCTTTCTTCTGCAGCGGTGTGGTTTAGTCACTCTCCCTGTGACGCGTGTGTAATAATACGAGAATCAATGGCTGGCATTTCGTCTGCTGTGAGGTGCTCGAATGAGACTCAGCATTGCATTCCAACAGGCCGTAGGGTTTGGTGTCCATGGGCTAATTTAATAAGCACCTTGTTTGTGGGCCTCGGGACCCACATACGAGCGTAAAATGCTGATGTTCACAGGTGCCTCCCTGTCCTTCCTCTCGTGCGTTCTGGTGGCAGCGTCTGTCTTCTCATCATCAACCTTGTGATCCCCCTTCTGCCCACGATGACAGCTCCTGCACCTGGCACTCCTGTCCCCGCAAAGAAGCTTCCAGAGAGCCTTTGGTCTTGTGGCCAATGTCAGCTTAATTGAATCCCCGAGAACCAGCGGGTGTGATTTAGAAGGCGACTCAGCTCCGCGCCTTTAGACAGGTGTCGTGAAATGTCCCTCTGAAGGGTAATCTCTGGGATGGGGGAGGCGTCGTTAGCTACCAGAGCGCGGGGAGGTTCAACAGAAGCCGCACTCGCTCTACTCTGACAGCATCCAAGCCCCATAGAGGTCAAAGCCAAGGCCCGCGCAGCACCGTGCCCTGCTCCGACACTCACAGGGAGACTTTCTCGGAGGGCCGCCATGTGTGCTTTGTGACCTTGATGAGCGTGAGTGTGTCAACCGCCTGCTTCTGTGGGCGCAGTGCTGTGGAATTTCCAGGTGGAACCCCACGTGGCTGAAGGGAAGCAAAATCTCTCGTGCGCCCGAGTGTTTTCCACTAGGGTCTGGGGGCAATTAGTGCAATTCTTACCTTTGTTTTTTGACTAGGCAAAATCGGTAATTGCCAGGAATCAGCGGAATATTCAGGAGAGCGGTCAAACAGTAATTAATAGAAGCTCAGCGCAGGGTGTAACAACAGGAGCGTGACACGCCATGGTTTCTGCAGAGAGACAGACGCAGAGAACAGAGGCAGACGACGACTGATTGAGTCCAGGTCTACGGCCTGTCTTCCTTTAATGTAACACGAAAGAGAATGATCAGTCAAGAGTGAAAGAAACTTTTATTTCAGAATCCAAATGTTGTTAGGATCGACTGTAATAAGAATGTTCAGCCGCGGGGCTGTCTGTGGTATATTAAAATGAAGAAAACATTTCCCAGTTTACCAATAGGTCAGGTCTCTCGCTCCCGGCCGTCATAACCAACACCCGGGAAGAGGGAGAAGAGAAATCAGGAAGGAGGAACCTTGACCTTGTGGGTTCACAGTCCATAAGATTTCTGGTGGTGGTGGCAGTTTTCTTCTGTGCTGCCTGGGGGCTGAATCTGCAGAAGGAAAATGTAACATAGACTCTTGAAATCTTGTCGGGACAAGAATTTGCTAACCATTCATTTATTTTGTTCTTTAGGTACCACATACACGTGAAATCATAAGGTATTTATTTGTCTCTCCCTGCCTGACCGATTTAACTTAGCCTACCACCTTTATGACTGTTCGTAAAACAGGGAGTGATTAGAATTCAACACGTAGATTAGACAGAGGAACCAGATGGAGGCATAAACTTTATTTTTGACCAGATGGTACTTTTCCTAGGTGATCATGATAAGGAGCTAAAGCTGCAAACGTGAAGAATTATTGGTGAGGGAGGTAGACATCTCGGTTCCCGAGCACCTTGCGAGTTGTGGGGGGGGACCTCCATGTGCACTCCGTGTCCAAAGTCACAAACGTTCAGCGTCACCTGGAGCCGCCCTCCCTCCAGTGCCCGGAGCGTGTTGGCAGGCGTGGAGGTGCTCGGAGGTGCTCGGGTGGCTGGGACTGGAGGCGCTGAGACGCCACGGGGCGCGTGCCCAGGGCCCAGCTTCACAGACACGTCCCACCCACGCGATCCCAGCTCTGCCCTCTGCGGGCTCGTATTTCACCGGCTGCTTTAACTGCACGATTTATTACTGACCTCGGGCAGAGCGCATTTGCCGGGGCGGAACAAACCTGCATTCTGTCTCCGTGGACCACTCATCACGGAGCTCTTACTCCCGGAGAACTCCAGTTCTGGGGAGATCGCATCGATGGACTTTCGCGGAGGTGCACATATTTCAGTCCTGCCTGTCTCTGATTCGCTCGGCAGAAAACTGTAATTCTTCTGGATTTTTCTAACGATCCTCTGCAACTTTACTGCTCGCTAGTGGATGATTCTTCATCACCTTCAGTGCCTTGTTATTCTGCTTTCCCGCACTGAGGTTAGCTACTCCTGTCTATCAGGTAGGGAACCAAAAAGAAAAAAAAAGATGACTACATCACTGAGCTAACGGTGCATCTGCTGACCGCCGGTGGCCGTGACTTTCACCGCACCCCGCTCCCTCCGACAGAACCCTGGTCGCTGCAAATGAAACTTCTCACCCGAGTCGCCAAGAGACTGGACTCGGTTCTGTGTGGAGACACAGACAAAAGGAATGACATCACCTAGATCAGCCCGCAGGTGTATAAAACTACCCCAGCCTCGTCCAGTCAGGTGGCATCTTTTATTTTTTTGGCTGAAAGGGGCTTTGTTTGCTGCCCAGAGAAGTGCCTCTGGGGCCGAGAAAGGCGAGTGGGTCTACTTGTCCGGGCTCACGGGTCTGAAGGGAAGACTTCCTTCCCAAGAAAGGGGACAGTGTCGGGGCGCAGAGATGGACAACGGTGCTGCGGCTGCAGTCAGAGCTGGCCGCCCCCGGCCTCCAACGCCTGTCCTGTCCACCATGCTGGCTGAGGTCTGGACACCTTGTGGGAGGGTCTGTCGCTCCAGCGCACCCCAGTCCAGCTGCAGGAAAGACAGGAGCCAACAGAGGACATGCACGTGTCCGAACTCCAGCACCAGACCTGAGTAACGTGGCCAGTCCCCAGCAGTCGTTGCTGTCTCCGGGACACTGTGTGAGAGTCACACCTGGTGTTCTCCACAGTCTGTCTGTTCTGGACGTGCTTTACACTCACGGGGCCACCGCAGGGAAAGCCACGTATGTGTGTGTGTGACCTTGTATGAGTTGATCTGTGCATACATTTGCAGGTACACCCTGGATGGGCCCCGCCCCATCATTGATGAACTCAGCCTCGTCCTCAGGCCAGAACACGTTCGGGTGTCTGTTGCCGTGTCTGGGACCCACACGCACCTTTGGGTGCCATCCGTCTTCGTTGTTTCCAAAGAGAGAAAATCTGTAGGGTTTTTTAACATTCAAAATCAGTCAAAGTCTCGGAACCACTGAGGTATGATCAATTTCTAAATAAATTTGAGAATTAACCGAGATGTCAATGAAAAAGCGTTAGCATGTGTAAATCAATGTCATGATTTAATATAATTATTTCACAACTTAGCGGTTTTTCGATAGGGAACATTATAAAAGAATGGTAAATCTATAATAAAATGTGTGCTTGTTTCCTGATTTCTGCTTCTTTTCTGAGAATATGTAATTAATATTTTATGAATTATCTAGGTTAGCCATAGATCATCTTTTAATGGAAAAGATGATCTTTACTCTTCGTATTAGCTGATTTGGAAACAAGAGCAACACAGCACTCGATCCCCTGGTTCGTGACACTTTCTGCACTCGAATATTTATCGGTGTCACGGTCAGATTCTGCACCAGCTTTATAACCTTGTTTTCCTATCCTCGTTGAAAACATTTAATGTGACAAATGGTTTCTTTATCTAATCATCTTCTGTTTTATGCCTTTAAATTCCATTTCTTTCACTGTGCCAAGCAAATGACATATTTACGTTCATCCCTTCCAAAGACGGGCGCAAATAGGGCAGGTTTTCGAGAACGGCCCTCTGGGAGTGCTGGCCGGCGCAGTCGTGACGGGCACCCCGCCCTTCCTTGTCATGGGACCCCGGGCGTCTCGGGAGATGGGACTACGTGTCGGGTTTTTGAGGTCACGACAGCCTGCGGAACATTCTTTTGTGGCTCCCAGTACTGGACCTGAAACACAGCCTGGGGTGAACGTTGGATGGATGGATGGATCATTTCAAGTCTCAAAACTCAGTTTCCCAAGTCTCAGCATCCGGCTCTCCTCGGGTCTGCTGGTTTTCACACGCGCAGTCCTTCTCGGTTCCCTGTTCCCATTCAGGAGTGAGCAACTGGACGGACCGGCTTTGGAAGCTAGCGTGGGTCCCCTCTGTACCACTGGGCGCGGCCCCCCGCCCCGAGGACGGGCCTGGCTGGTGGTGGTGTTCTTGGACGTCTGAGCCGGGGTGGGCTGACCCTTGCCCCCCTCCCCACACCCACTGATTGTGTGGCTTTCTGGGGGACCCAGCCTCGACCCAGAAGATCGCTCTGCTCCTTCTGTGCGGACGTGTTGTTGTTCTGCCTGAGCCGGAGAGGAAACGCGTCTGCTCACTCACAGCTCGGGGTGCCGATCCATCGCACGTGGGCGCCTCCTCGAAGCCGGTGCCCCTCTGTGACGCGAGATGCTCTCCCACGGGGCTGGGGAGGATGCCAGGCAAGGTCAGGGGGCTCGTGCACGCGGCACCAGCCCCTGAGCCAACAGCCCCTGGGCCTGGAAGCTCATTCTTGCTGAAAACGGTCTTCCTGAAACGGGAACCAGGGGGAAGCCTGCATACGCCCCAGGCTGATTTCCTCGGTAAAATAAAAACGAGGGGCCGGCGCTCTGTGAGGGGCATCTGGTCGCCCAGGGCCAGGTTTCCATCCACCCGGCGTTTTGGGTCGTGCGTTCTTACCCACTCGGGAGCCACCTGTTTCCCCAGGACCGCAGCCGCCCTTGGGGGAGCGGGCGTCCGCACTGCCTGGGCCTCTCCCGCGGCATCCGGAACCCGGCCGAGCCTCGGTAAGTCCTCGTCGAGGGGAGTTGCGTCTGGAAGCACCAGACACTCCTGCCTCCTCTCCACGTGGGGTGATGCAGGGCCGCCCCGAACCCGCGAGTGCTGGGTGCAAAGTTAGGTGCCGCTGGCTCGCCCTCCTGTTTACTGTCTGCCTTTTCTTTCTTCCTTTTTTTTTTTCAGTAGAGCTTTTTGGCCAGTAGCTATTTTTATAAAGGGTTTCATTCCCAGCCCCCGTGGGATTCAACTTTTAAGTCTGGCTTCAGGATGTATGTGAGAGCGGTGTAACTCAGGAGGACCGTTCTGCAGGCGAAAGGGGGCCGGCTACCGGGGCGGGGGGCTGTCCCGACACTGGCCCAGCTGAGCTGCCCCCCCAGTTCCACCAAATAGCTTCGTTAACGCACGCTGTGCTTACCTCTCCGGTCCCGGGCTCTCGGTGGCTTGCTTCCAAGTCGCGGGTGAAGGAGAGCGGTATGTTGCGCGAGAGTGGGCTCCCAGAACGAGCCCGCTATGAGGGCACGCTGGGAGCAATGTAAGTACGACAGGCTGGAAAAGCCAGATCGTTTCCTGAATTTGTTGTCGGGTGCATGTTTGTTTCAAAAATATGCGCAGGACAACAATAGCGCGTGCTAGCTTGTGCGAGACGTAACCCGGCCAGATTTCTTACCGCACAGAAGTGGGACAGCACCCACTGGGCCGCACAGCCCTTGGGGGGAAGGAGACTGATGCATGGCAGCTGACGTGCTGGCTCCATCACCCGGTGGCAGTCGTATCAATAGTATGTGCATAGAGTTGTGGGTCAAGGTCAAACAGCAATGTCTATGTGGGGCGCCTTTGAAGCCACACGGTGTGTGTGCCCAGCGGGGATTGGGGGGAGGCAGGGACTCACAGGCTGAGGCTCAGAAGGGCGGGGTGCCTCTTGGATGCCGAGCCTCTGTGCTGTCTGCGGTGTCTGCACTTACTCGGTCTGTGCGCCCTGCAGCCTTTCCCTCGGTCTCGGCGCACCTCCAGGGGCACAGCCCCTGCCTGCTGGCCTCCTGTCCCCACCACCACTTCCCACCGTCTCGGCCGCATCTCTGTTCCTGAGACCGGAGCTCTGTTTCGGCATTGCCTCTGTTCGCCGGGGCTCAGACAGAGCCAGGGGGTCCTTGGGCTATTTCGGGTTCATCCCTTGCTGCTTGTCTCCTAAGCCAACAAGCGCGAGCTCATTGAAAAAGCTCAAGGTAGACAGAGAACAAAATGAGATCATAGCTAAAAATAGCAGCCCCTGATAAGTTGGCTGATTTGATTCAGAGAGTGGAGTGTGGATCAGGTCTTGTTTCCCCCACTTTACGGAAGAGTGCAGTCAGTGTGAGCGGAGCACACCGGCAGAGCCGGCGTCAGACCCAGGCGCGCAAACTCGTGCTTCCGGGGGTGCGTTTGACCCCGTCCCCCCGGACACCCGGGACCACCGACTCCTGACGTCAGCCCCTCGGGAGTCCGCATGCCAACCCGGCAATATAATGTCACGTGACATAAGGTTACATGCTGAGCATACTGTGGTAGAAGCCAGACTGCCCGGTTTTTGGGGTGAAGCACCTTGATTGTAAACACGGACAATCGGGGTTCAGAGTCCTGGAGGGTTTTCAGCACGATCGCAGGGCTTGTGAGTGGCCGTCAGCATTCCTGGCCGGCCCGGGGCCACTGGACTCTACGTTCGCTTTCTTAGTCTGAACAACACGCACTCCTGCACGTCAGGGAGGGTGCGCGTGGTTTGACAAGGTAAGTAAACGTGGGGGATGGACCTCACTTACACTCAGGCGGACCCATGGGTAGGTCCGTGACACCTGGCTGGAGGTGGGGACACACCCCTGCAGCCGGAGGGAGGGGTGCTGGTCACAGTCCCACAGGGAGCGGAGTTTGGGTTGGCAATGAGACATTTCAGCCAAAGGAAAGGCACGAGTCGGACGTCCTGGGTGGGAACCCAGGCCGGTGAGGGGAGACTTCGAGTCCGTGGGAATTAGAGGTGGACGTGGAGGAGGGACGGGAAGCACTTCGGCCCCGGCTGAGGCCCCAGGAAAGTGGGACTCAGGCCGGCAGTCAGAACGGGGCCCCGGTCCGCTCGCCCGTCCGGGACCCGGGGCTGTGCTCGCCCGTCGGTCCTTCCGGAAGTTCCCCGCTGGCTCCCAGGGCAACTTGAATACCGGGGCGTCGGTGCTGGGACTCGCCCCGCCCCGTCAGAGCGCCTCCGTGCCCCCCTCCTCTCCGACGATGCCCCCCCCTTTCCTCCCGACACTCTCTCCACTCCCTCCCGGCTTTGCCGCCCGCTCCCCGCTCAGAGCACGGTCCCGAAAACACGAGAAGAGCATTTCTCACGAACGAACTTCCCCTCTGGAGAGGGAAGGGAGACTTCGGACAGACTCCATCTTTCAGAGAAACTGCGTCGCCCCAAGTACATTTCCTCCCTTCCGGGAGGAAAACGCAAATGTGTTTGTCAAATGAACTCGGCTGCTGAGACCCCTTTCCCGCACACCAGCTGCATGCCCCCTTCCAGAGACGAGGACGGCACGCACGTACTTTTTCAAACATGGGGTGCTCACGGGCCTCATTGCCTCCTGCTCTTTAGTTGTGTTCTTACAAAATGGAAATTTCTGGAATGGAACCCCCGCGAAGGTAGGCGCCTCCCCGACCCATGCGCTGCTGCAGGTCCCCGGGGCCAACAACAGGCCCTGGACGCGAAGCCCGCTGACCGGCTGGCCCTTCCAGCTCAGCCGGCATCGCTGCGGTTTCCGCTCCGGGGCCGAGGTCCGAATCTGAGGACGTTATCGAGTGTTCGGACAAAAGATGCTTGAAATAATTCAATTAGGCAATGGCCCCGGTCTCTCCGAGATTAAATACCCAGAGAGCTGTAATTGTATGCACACAGAGGCCCTTTCAGATAACAACAGCGCATTAACGTGTGTTTGGATTATGAGGCCGGTGATCCTGAAAGGCAGTTAAACGGGGAAGCAAAGCGTGGAGTCTGCTGGCTGCTCCGGTCTTTCACTGCTGTCGGCACACCCGCCACCAGGCAGCCGTCAGGGCTTTGGGACGAGACGGGATGGCCAGCCACCTGTGCAGATCACAATACGTCATTTCAAACTGAATTTCTTCCCGGAAAGCTTTCTTATGAGTATCTCCTTCGTCGTCACATCTCATTAGCGGTGGGTGACAATGTCGGGTGTGACGGAGGGAGTATCTCTAGCGCAGAGTTTACGAGGGGGACCGGACCCCAAAGAAAGGATGTACGCCACACGGTGATGGGGCGGGCTGGCAACTCTGCGCTGCGTCCGCCAGGGCTGGGTCAGAGCCGCCCACTGGAAGATCAGCCAGAACTGGTGTCATTGCTCGCACACTCTGGAGATGAGTCGTTTCTGCTGAGCTAAACTTTTTAGGTGAAATTGATGCTTAATCAAATTAATTAAACAAGTAATGTGATAGTCCTAAATGAGGGCATGCTTAGGGTTAACACAGCAGAGGGTTTTAAAATAAAATAACAGAAGCCCTGGCTGGCGTAGCTCAGTGGATTGAGCACGGGCTGCGAACCAAAGCGTTGCAGGTTTGATTCCCAGTCAGGGCACATGCCTGGGTTGCAGGCCACGGCCCCCAGCAACCGCACATTGATGTTTCTCTCTCTCTCTATCTCCCTCCCTTCCCTCTCTAAAAATAAATAAATAAAATCTTTTACAAAATAAATAAAATAATAGCAATGGTAACCAGAGCCCCTTCCTCCCCAGAAGTCAAATCTTCCATTTCTGGTTTTCGGAGCTGCCTCCACAAAAGGATGCACACACCGGACATATTTTGTTCCTACCCGATGTCTGCAAGTGGCTTTCCGGTGTCCCCTCCCTCCCTCTTTCCTCCTCCCACCCCCCCCTCCCCCCGCACTCAGTCACCTGTCCACAGGCTTTCCCCTCTGGAGTCCCGAGGGGCTGCCTGGCGCTCTTGCCTCAGCAGCGGGCACCATCCCCTTCTCTCTCAATCCCCCTGGGAGTTTCCTTTTATTTTTAGTGATCTGGAGTTTCAAAACAGTATGTTCATGTTCTTTTTAATTCCCTTCGCTCCATACTCTGTGTTCAAATCAGGAAGCTCATGCCTTTGTCCGTCTCTGCAAAACTATCTTCTACTATTTTTTGAATCATTTCCTTTCATTCACATCTTTTTTTTCTCTCTGCAAAACTGAAGTGTCTGAGTTTGTCTGCCTTTTTTTGCACCTTTGCTTTCTGCATAGTTTATCATAATTATTCAGCTATTCAAATTTAGGAGTCTTATTATTTTTTTAAAGATATTTTTATTGGATTAGGCCTAACTGTACTTTTTTTTAAAGATTTTATTTATTTATTTTTAGAGAGGGAAGGGAGAGAGAGAGAGAGAGAGAGAGAGAAACATCAATGTGTGGTTGCTGGGGGTCATGGCCTGCAACCCAGGCATGTGCCCTGACTGGGAATCGAACCTGCGACACTAGGAGTCGTATTATTAACGTTGGTGATTAGGTTCTCATTCTCCGAAAGACCTGTCTTGGTTTTAAATTGTTGGAGCACACGATTCTTTTTTTAATGGTTCTAATAGGTGTTTGAATCTTTCTATGCCGAGCACAACTTCTAAAATTATTGTTTCTCTGTATTGGGTCCGTTTCTTCCGGAACAAGCGAGTCTAGTGAGTTTTCCCGTCTTCACTCTTTGAAGGTGCTGCTTGCCGTGGCCTCCGGCTGTCACCTTGTTCTTCAAAGGACGGGGATGCTGTTTGATTGACGTGGTCATTCCCACCTTTGAGCAGGGAAGGGGGGAGGGTCGACACTCCCACCTGGGCCCCACCCTTCTTCGTGAGCACCCGCAAACCCATAACCCACGAGGCCCACTTTGGAGCGGCGTGACTTGGCCCCTTCCGCCGACGGGCACCAATGCACCGCCCACCCGTCTTCCTCAAAACCACCTTGACCAGCCGGGAGCTGCAATGTCACAGTGCAGGTGTTGGGCGCTGACCACGCCCAGCTCCTGACCCTGCTACAGTGACCCTTTGGCCTTCACAGCAAGCGCAGGAAGTCCGCACCGTTACCATTCTCCTGTTGCGCAATCGGAACGGGCAGGGCCAGCGATCGTCCACCACGGCGACTCCGTTTCAGGGGAGGGGCCCGGGTCGCAGAACCACAAGGGCCAGCCCACTCCAGGAGGACAGGTCCGGCTCATCCAGGTGGCATCTGTAATGACAGAACCCGCTCCTCCTGCCGGATACGGTGGCTTCAGGCAGTGCCTCTTCTCTAAACCGGCTACAACAATGTGAAGATGAAAGGAAATTTAGTGACGTCCTTGTCCTTTGTTTCGCAATGAGCCGGCCGGTGCCCCAGGGACACGCATGGTGTCTAGGGCTGTGCGGTGGAAAACCGGGAGAAACCGGAATGCTCCCCTCTGTGCCACTAGGGCCTGCAGAACTCCGCCCTCACTCAACCCAACCGAAGGGAAATGGAAATGCTTCTCCCCGAGCAGAAAGGGAGAAGCAGAGCACGGAAATATGGAAATATGTTCTGTCCTCCTCCCTTTGCTCGAGAATCGGGGCTGGAACACGGCCCGGCTCCCGGCACCGCTGCGAGCACGAGGCTCTGGGCCTCGCAGACCAGCCCAAAGGCTTTCCCTGTGTGCACGCTCCAGTCCACGCCCCCGACGGCCCTGTAGTTACCTGCTCGTCCTGTGGTCCAGCATGGCCTGTACTCTGACCACGGGAAAGCGCTGTACTCGGGAGGGAGAAAAGACAGAACAATCAAACGTGATTTTATTCACACTGGCTGCAGCCGCTGGTGCTCTGCTTCGTCACTTGTCCGAAGTCCTTTTAGAGGCGGACAGGCTGTAGCTCCTAAGTGAAGTAAAGATCACACACACACACACACACACACACACACACACACAGATCTGAGAGTGTCCGTGTGGCAATTTGCTGTTGACCGCCATACCTAGCTATTACTGTCCTAAAGGTGTTTTTCCTACTGCTGTCAATCTGAGTCGCTGCCGTGACTGAGTGCCTGATACAGGCGGAGCGCTCCATGAAATGCCTGTGCATTGTGCCTGATCTAATCCCTTCAGCGGTGCCCCAAACCGATGTTTTATCCTCCACATTTGCAGCTTGCGATCCCACCCCTGGAGTCGGTGACGTGTGCCTTCCGACCGAGGCGCCTTTCTCCGGAGAGTCCGTGGTTAACGGCATCATCCAGCCGTCGGGCCTGAGAGCCCGCGGAGCTGGGGCCCGGGGATTCGGCAGAAAACACCCCGTCTGTGCGTCCGCGCTGGGACCAGGACAGCGAGTTCCTTGCTCTTTCATCTGACAAACACGCCTCACTCCCCCCTCGCGTGGTTTCCCACACAATGCCGCCCCTGTGGCCACGTAGCCAGGGGTGTATTTAGTTCTCTCATAAGCCCCGAGGGCGTTTGGAAGTCTTAGAGGGGCCGTAAGCTTGTTAAAGCGCCCTTTTTCCTTAAATTGGAAGGAAAAAGAGCGGCCCTCTTTTGGAACATGGTGTTGGAGGCCGTGTTCATTCAGGCTCTGTAACGTTTTTTTTAGAGTCCTGCTTTGTGAGGGCAGTGACAGCCTGAAAACCGGTTTCAGATGAAAATGGCTGTCCTCCGGAACTGCGAGGAAGATCGGGGAGGCTTACACCGCAGTCCGCTGCCCTGATTTATTCCGAGCTCCGACACAGCCCGGCCCGGACTTGTTGCAAAGTGGCTGCTTGGCGGTGTTATCATTCCTCGCAGGCTCCTGGATTTGCTCCTCGGGTGCTCTGGGGTTTGAGTTTCATTTAAATGGTGCAAAGACATGTGTTCATACATCATTTCAACTTCAGGAGGAAGACTTGGGAAAAGCAACTTTCATTACCCCTCGAAGACAGCCAGCCAGCTAAATTGGATCTAGTCTGTTCATCTAGGTCTCAGGGAATCGACATGCATTTTTAAGGCAAAAACGTAGACTTCACCGTGTACTGGGAGGCGTACGCTGTCAGTTACCTGTGTGTGTCTCGGTGGGCTGCATCTGCATTGTGAACAAGGAGCGATGCTCTGCAAACACAAGATAAATGTGACTGCAAAGTGAACTTGAACTTTCTCAAAAAACTGTAGATGACCTGAGCTCAGAACTCACTGGCCTCTTTGGAGATAGAACTCCCTTTGGAACTGCAGGTAGAAGCTGTGGGATTTCTCTAAGGCAACGTAAACCAAAGGAGGGTTTGGCTGGGGAGGAGGGCACCTTTCTACACCAGCACCAACTGCTCGGTGAATACTTAAACCGACACACAGTCTTGACACCCGTGTGAGAAACCCTCGGGTGCCTGTGGAGCTGTGTGGCTGATTTAACATGAGCTCCGAAATGAGGCCCCCTGCAAGTCCGTACGCTCCCCGGTGCGAGGCGGCATGGCGGACCACGCAACTCCCAACCGCATTTTCATTCTTGGGTGTCCTAACTCCTGGCCCTCGGCTCCCTATTTGCATAGAAGTCTGTGTCTTGTAATCAATCAGCATGTGGTATATTCTGTGATGGCCACGTAATTAGCATCCCCCCCCCCGAGTTATTTCCAACCCCCTGCAAAGGCCACGGGCATCGATCACGTTGAACACACGACACACGACTCAGGGAGGCCTGTAGGGCACACGGAGAGATCATTCTTCACGCTGGCTCCGGGGTGTGTGTTTCTGTTTCGGAAGAGGGAACCGTGATTCCCTGTGATTTGTTGGAGTATTCACTTATTTGTCAAAGCTCTTTGAAATTAGAAAGGTGTCTGGCTATTCACTAAGTCTCACTTGATGAGTTTTTTTTTCCTGGCGGGAAAGTCCTGTAGATTTGGAATCCATGGCATTACCCTTAATCTATTCTTTTGTCTGTATATAGAATTAAATGTCACCTGCGGGTTTGGCCCATATTTCTCGTATTTTAGAGCAACATTTTCTCGAGTTCCTCGGGTCCCTGCAGATAAGCTGCTTTCTAAGGGATGCACATGGACTCCTCCGAAATCAGGCATGTCACTGGGGTGCATCTGAAACACCTAATGCTTCTGCAAAGAGTGGCTTGGCTGAGACTTGAAGACCCATAAAATATTGACTGATTATAACTCGCCTTATTTAAGACGTACCCTTGTACCCTGCGTTGCTGAAGGTATTTCCGCAGACAGTTCAATAAGGGAAATGAGGATTTGTATCTGCTTCTGAGCGCCGCCATGGATCATCCAAACTGCACTTGGTTTGGGTCATATTTTGCAAAGAAATTATTAATGCTGGCTTAACCGAATAAAATATGTCATTTGTTTCTGAAATAGCAAAAAGAAACCCTGGAGGAATGATGAGTCGCTGGGAAGATAATTGGAAGGAGGAGAATATCTTAATTTATCAAATTAAGAAATTTATTTCCAGACTTTCAATCTCAATTTCTACACACTGGCTGACTATGGGATGGCGGATCCACACTTCACATTTGAAATGATGTCTTTCAGGAGGATGTGGTTTTAGACGACTCTTGTCTTATGACTAAAGGAAGAACAAAAATAATGTGCATTTAGAGTGACCACAATTAAGCCCCGAAAATCCGTCAGGAACATCCTCGGTGCGACACCATTCATTCTAGCCGGCAGGTGCGAACACAGCCGAGACCAGATCTGGGGGGGCGACGTTCTGAAGACGTCCCCCCAAGATGCTCATCCTCTGCTTCGCTCAACACTCGCCGATGGGGCGCTGCAGAGAGATTTCGCAGGTGGGTGTAAGATGAGTGGCCAACTATCTAAATCGAAGGAGATGATCAACAACTGAACCTAAGAAAACAAGCAAAACCAAAATGAACTAAGCAAACAACTAGAACAGAAACAGATTCACAGACGTGGAGATCACACGGAGGGTTCTCGGTGGTGAGGAGGAGTGAGGAGAGAGGGGGCAAAGGTACAGGGAATAAGAAACATCGATGGCAGGTACAAAGTAGGGGGAGGGTAAGAATAGTATAGGAGGAAGTGGAGAAGCCAAAGAACTTACGTGCACGACCCGTGGACATGAACTAAGGGGAGAATGCTGGAGGGAGGGGGGTGCAGGGTGGAGAGGGGTAAAAGGGAGGAAAAAATGGGACAACTGTAATAGCACAATCAATAAAGTGTATTTAAAAATTGAAAACTGAATTTAAGGAGATTGTTGTAGATGGTTTTGAGGAGCCTGACACCGTCCCTCAAGCCCTCACAGAGGGAGGACCTCGGCGGAAGTGACGTCTCGGAGAGACGCAAGGACCCGCCCCGGCTGGCTGTGGGGGGCCCGGGGCCCAGGCCTGTGTCCTCTGGGGGCCGAGAGTGGCCCCCGTCACACAGCCAGCCGGGAAACGGGGGCTCCTTCCGGGGGCCGTAGGGCTGGGATGGAGCCGGCCCAGCCCCGCCGTGTCTGGACTGGGGGCCCACTGAACTGTAAGACAGCACCTTCCTGCGGCTTCCAGCTGCTCGCCTCGGGGGGATTGCTGCGATGGTCACGGGAAAGGGCTGCCTACCTGTGCCTGCACCTGAGACGCTCGGGCACAGCTCAGGGCCCTGACCTCTGCGGGGAAGGAGCTCCTTCCCACCTTGTGGGCACGGCCCCGGCTTCCCGGCGACGCGGCAGACGGGAGGCTCGCCTGTGGAGCAGGTGAATTCTTCAAGAAGATTCCAAGTGAGTATCTCTACGCCCCTGTTCAGATCAAGTCTGTTCAGTAGTTCCCACAGATATACTGCAGCCAGAGCGGCCTTCTCAGAGCCCACAGCTCACCCATTGTCCTGTCTCCCTGTCGTCCCCCTCGCTGAAACCCATGCAATGCCCCCTTGTGTCTCAGGGAAATAGGGAACTTTGTCGTGGAAGTTGCTGCTGCTTTGGCTTTTACCTGCCCCTGTGGGCTGGCACTCACTCCTCTGTGGCCCCTCCACCCGGCGGCCTCCTTTGAACCGGCACCTTCGCCTGCTTGATGTCTGGAAGCCCCGAACGTGGTGGACGGGTGGGCTCTGGAGCTGTGCGGTCCTCCGTTCCGGCCCTGGCCTTGCCCCTCCCCAGCTCTGCGACCTCGGGCAGCACGCTTAACTTCTCTGGGCCTCCACTTCCGCATCGGTATCGCAAGGAGAATAACGGTCCCATGGTGCTAGTCGTCCGGGGCTGGCGTCCCACAACGCCGCAGACGGGCTGGCTGAACACACCGACACGATCACACGATCACATTGGAGGCCGCGCTTTGCCGTACGGATGGGGCGGGGAGAGGACGCAGTGGAGTCCGTGGCACCCGCTTCAGAGGGTTGTCACTCACAGGGGGTGCAGGTTTGTGTCACCCCCACTGCATGCCCACTGCCCGTTTCAGGGACACGTCGAAGGGCATCGACGTGCATCAGTAAGCGTCTACGTGACGTTCTCACCTCAGACGGGAGCAGCGGGCGCGGGGTCACCTGGACGCTTTGCCTCTCGCATGGCCGGGGGGCCAGGCAGCTGTGACCACAGACGTACACCCCCCGGGGCACTCCTCCCCCAGGCAGCGTCCATGAGGCACCTGCTGAATTTCGGGAACCAAGGGTGACGTGGCTGCCTCTCAGTTCCGTCACTGATGGTGTGTTGGATCGGATGCAGCAGTGAACCCAGTAAATGCGGCCAAATGGCCAGTCACCGACAGAGGACGCGCTGGACTCTGTCGGCCAGTAGAGGTGGGCGGGCCGAGCTGGGACGGGCCACACCTCCCGCCAGGAGGGCGACTGGCTGCGTTCTGGCACCATTTTATTGGCTGTTCATCCCAAACCCAGCAAACTCGAGAGTCAGAAGAGAAATGCGTGTAAAGCTCTTTGCACAGTGCCTGGCGATGCGTGGTTCCTCCCCTGCCCCCCAAGTTATGGTCTAGTAAATGGGAAGGAAATGTCAGAATATTGGGTTTCAGCTCTGCTGGGAAAAGGGGTGTTGAGAAGCAAGAAGCACTCAGTTGCTATCACCCAGGGTGGCTGCTCTCAGGCATGGAGGATGAAGGAAGCAAGGGCTATGGACCCCTTTTCCGGGGGCCCGGGGGGTCTGCAGAGAGGTCAGTGAGTTGGGTCCCTAGGGTGCAGAGGTGAAAGCAAAGCTCGCCGGCAGCCGGGATCCTGGGCACAGAGACTTGCTCCATTTTCTTCGAAACCCCCTTGTCCTGCCCTGGCTGGCGTAGCTCAGTGGGTTGAGCGCGGGCTGCAAACCAAAGCATCGCAGGTTCGATTCCCAGTCAAGGCACATGCCTGGGATGCAGGTCACGGCCTCCAGCAACCGCACATTGATGTTTCTCTCTCTCTCTCTCCCTCCCTTCCCTCTCTAAAAATAAATAAATAAAATCTTTAAAAACAAAAACAAAAACAAAAACAAAACCCCCTTGTCCTTGGCCACGCACCACAGGTCTCTCTTCTCAGCTGAAGACCAGGCCTCGTCCTTTGTCTCTGTGGCAAGTGAGCCAATTAGTGTCATGTTTACGTTGTTTCGCTCTCATGTCCAGCGAAAAGGACAATTAGAAGTGTCCCCGGCTGTGACACGGAGGACAGAAGCTGACCGTGTCCTTCTCGGCTCCCTTCCTTCCGAGTGGACGGCCCAGGTACTGTAAAACTGGCTCCTTGTCAGAGCACGAAACCCGGTACGTGCTGCTTCGTGTGTTTAATTGCATCAATTAATTGTCAGCCAGATTTCACAACCCAAACCAAAACCGGCTACAAAAGAAATAATCGTTTTAAAAGCTGGAAGTCGCCGACTCTGTCTGAAGCCAACGCGGAGAAGTGTAACCTGGAGAATGAGTGATCTCACAGCGATGCCGTTCTGCCACAAACCCGAGATACTCGGGAGCGGCGGGCTATAACTTTCCCACAGCATTGTGTGCTGCCAAATGCCAGCGCTTTAAAAACCTGCAGATATTAAAAGCAGAATTGCGCCCCAGCAGCAATACCTCACCCGTGTCCTGCAATTTCTATTTTAAATAAAACAACTTGTAGAGGTCCTGGCGGTCAATGGGCACTCGGAGATAATGTATTCCGCGGCTCCGACAGGTGGGGGGGGGGGAATTGCAGGCATGCCGTATTTATGAAGAGAGGGTCTTCCAGGAGTGCCGACGGCCGTGAGCGTTTTCTGGAGGGCTGTGCAAATACTAAACAGCCTCTCCAATCATGCTTCTGTTTTCTCTTCAGTATTGAATGTTTACATTCTTAAAGCATCCTCTGATCGATAGCCCTTATTGACTTTGCTTTCTCCTTTCTCAGCGATTCTGTCCTCGCGTTGTTCTAGGCGCTCCTTCACACGGCGCTTTATTTATTCATTCCGTGGTAATGCGGGGCGGCGGCTGCCTCGTTGTCATCAACAGCCGCAGTTAGCAGCAGGCCCCGGGGCTCAGCGCCAGGCAGGGAGGACGCAGACAGGACCACAGGTTCTGGAGGCCCTCGAGACCTGCACGGCTGACCTCGGGCGGCGCCGCCCCGGGCTCCGGCGGGGGTGTTTGCCGGGGGCTCCTTTTCCCGCGTCCGCCTGTGCTCACAGCAAGGTCGAGGCCGTCCGCGCACGGCCCTCTTCGCGTGCCCGTTCTCCCCAGACCCCCGGGCAGCCCCGACGTCCACGGGCCTGGAGCTGTGGCCGGACTCTGGACCACGTGTGTGAGGACTCAGGGGTGGGGAGGTTTTAAACATGCCGGGAACGCGGAGCAGCCTGGCTCCACCCCGAGTCTCTCCCGGAGCCTCTCTTCACACCGGTCTCCGCCCACGGAATCTCATTGCCAGCGTCGCAAACACCGCCGTCCATCCACGCCCCGTCCAGCCGGGAACCCGGGCGGCGTCCTTGGCGTCCACCCGTCCGCCCTCTCTCGCTGCGCAGCAGCTCACCGGAGATTTCTGTGGACGCCGCCCCTGAGTGTCCCGCCTGAGCGCCCACGGCCACCCTCGCCCCTGCTGTCCCCAGAGGTCAGGACGCGTGTTTGCGGTCGTGAGGGGGACTCTGTCTTGTTCTTCGACAGCCACTTCTGAGTCCCTGACCAGGGTCCCCTCCACACAGCGTTTATCTATGTAAACATGTCATCGCGGCCTCCGGTCCATCCTGCACTCGAGCACTTCGGTGGGTCCGGGTCCCCGGTGATGGAACCCTGTCGTTCCAGCTGCTTTTCCCGCCTTGGGCTCCCAGCACGCTCTAACTCAACCTCGGCGCCCCCGCGACGGGCCTGGCTTCTCCGTAAGGACCACGTCCCTCCTCTTACGGGGCCTCGGCACCTGCCGTCCCTCCCGTCCGGCCACACTCTCAGGACACACGCGCGTGCACACAGAACCGTTTCCCCACCGAGTCGAGTCCTCCTCGCTCAGGTGCGTGTAAGGCTCCGGTCCCGAGGTGTCTTCCGGGGAAGCGCTTCCCGGCCTCTCCGGCACGGCCAGTGTCGCTCCGCGGAACTCCGCGCCAGAGTTCAGTTACAGTCCCCGTCTCTGTCCGGGCCGGAGTTCCCACGAAGCCCGGCCCCGCGCCTGTGTCTGCGCAGTACCTGATCCGCGGCTTCTGGCTCCCTGTCTGACCTGTAACGTGTGCTCGGCAAGTGCTCAGGGGGCAGGCGGGCACCTGTCCTCAGGTGTGTTCTCAGCACCCCTGGGAGAAGAAGGGCGGCTCCTTCCCACGCGGTGTCTCCCCAGCTGTTTCAGGGACCAGCGTCGGGGTCCTCCCTCCGCCTGGCGCCTGCTTCCCTCAGGACCCACGACCTCCGTTGATTCACTCAGCCTTTGTGATCATTGTTCCAGCGGCCCCTGCGCACCCCGCTCCCCCCCCCCACCCCGGACACGCCATCATGGTCAAGTTCAGATACAGACAACCCTGGTGTGAGGTGCCCAGAAATGGACCAGCGCTCCAGGGGACGGACCCCTTTTCTGATTTTTTTTTCTTTACACACGTCACTGAAGCTCCCTGGGTGTCCCATTAGGCAGTGGAAGGTTAGCCAGTGAAATAGCCTCCACGGAACCGCGGTGGTTGTAAGGCTCACCGCCCACCCCGTCTTCCTGGACAAGTTGTTCCATCTCCCGACATGATCCCCGGTCTGTGTCGGTGTCGGTGTTTGCCGTAGCAAGTCTGTCTCACCTGTTGTGCGCATGGTCGGCTGCCCTGACCTGGGAACCAGGGGCCCCATCACGGAGGGCGGGAATGTGGAGAGCTTTCATGCTGATCTCCTCGTTTTCCAGACGAGGATGAGGAGCTCGGGGAACCGGTCGTGGGTGGGCCTCCAGCCCGGGACAGATGGCGGGGGGGCTGAGCCCCGGGAGAGGCCGGAGGGCGGGGCTGAGCCCCGGGAGAGATGGGAGTGGGGGCTGAGCCCCGGGAGAGATGGGAGGGGGGGCTGAGCCCTGGGAGAGATGGGAGGGGTGCTGAGCCCCGGGAGAGATGGGAGGGGGGTGCTGAGCCCCGGGAGAGATGGGAGGGGGGTGCTGAGCCCCGGGAGAGATGGGAGGGGGGTGCTGAGCCCCGGGAGAGATGGGGGGGGCTGAGCCCCGGGAGAGATGGGAGGGGGGTGCTGAGCCCCGGGAGAGATGGGGGGGGGCTGAGCCCCGGGAGAGGCCGGAGGGCGGGGCTGAGCCCCGGGAGAGATGGGGGGGGGGCTGAGCCCCGGGAGAGATGGGAGGGGCGCTGAAACGCAGCCCCCTGGTTCCTGGGAAGAATTCCCGAAAAAATAGACCAGAGATGACGAATGCTCAGAATACACACAGGGAGGGCTTTTTTATCTACTTATTTTATTTTTCACAAAATGTTGTGCCTGTTTGATGCCCACTGCCCATGGCTATGTCTCAGTGTATCTGAGTTGGGATCTGGCTATCAGCGGGAAGAAAAAAGTTCCCAAAGTGATTCTTTTAATCTTACCACTTACGGGGCCACTGTCCTAAACAAGGAGTATCTCATGAAGCTGCTGACAGAGTCGTTAAAATGATGATGATGATGATGATGATGATGATGATAACATACCAGAAAGGGAAGTGATTCGATAGTTATATAAAAGTGAACCCATTTCCAAATGCTAACACGTTTAAATATGCAGCCATACATGAAAACACCGAGGAAAACCGCACTTTTCCTTAAAACCGGGATTCCTGCTCCCGATTCCAGTTTTGTGTCACTGTTTCATCAAGAGGAGCCGGACCTCCCCTTTCTGTCTCTGGGAGAGCCTGCCCCGGGCCAGCCACTCGGTCCTTCGTGGGTGGCGCACCTGCTCCCCCCAGCTCAGCCCCACACCCGCCCGGCCCCGGGGCGCGAGCTCCGACCCCGGCAGGGGTGGCAGGGGTGGCGCTGCTGCCTGCTGCCCCCCGGGGCTCACAGGGCCGCAGCGTCACTAGGGGACGAGCCGGGGAAGGACGAGGGGGTGGTGAGGAGGGGGAGGGGAGGGAAAAGGAAAGGGAAAAGGCAGCAAGGACGAGAGGCAAAGACCACGATTCTAGGAGAAACGGGGACTGTTTCCCGAGAACCGAGCGGAGTTTTGGCAAGTTTAGGGGAAGGAGTGTTGCACGCTCGAACAGGAGAAGTGTCCCCGAGGCAGCGCAGGACGAGAGAGCAGAGCAAGTCACGCCTCCCTCGGGCAGATGTGGCCGGAGCCACCGGGCCAGCAGACCTGCCCCGAGCGGGGGGGGGGGTGGCGTGTGACGGAGAACGGTCTGGGTGACGACGGGCGGGAACAGAGCAGCAGCTCTGTCTGGGCGAGCCTGTTCCCAGTGGGGTTTCCGTCCGTCCGCGGCTGGAGGAGGCCGTCCGGGCCTCTGTCGCTGGAGACGGGGTCCGATCCCGCAGACCAGGCAGGCTGAGACCCCAGCAGGACGGAAGGCCGAGTGGAGACAGGAAGGGCCGGCGGGGCGTGCAGGGGGACACTCTGACGCGAAGAGGTCACGGAGCCGAGCGGCGGCCATGGGGGCGGCCGAGACGGGGCTGCCCCGAGGCCGGTGCAGAGAGGCGGCCGACCGGGTCCCGGGCGACCGACGGATCAGCGACTCCGGGCGAGTGGCGTGAGAAAATGATTCATACTGTCAACAAAAGAAGCGAAAGAAGGTTAATAAGCAGAATCATGATCGGGCATGGACTATTAATAACTATGCAAATACGTGGACCAGGTGAAACCGAGAGAGACACCACGGAGGAAAGCCACCGTGTCACGAAATGAATGACGGCAGACGGGGCAGGAAGGGGGCGGGCGGCACGCCCCTCTGGGAAAGGGGCCGGAACCGGCGTTCTGCGACCTCCTTACCACGGTCTGCGGCCTCCTTCCGCCGCGCTAAGCGGCCCGTCTAGGCAGCCCCGCGGATTGCTACTGTTCGTTGGTGCTCCGGCTGAATTTTTACTTAAAATGTGCTCGGCCATCCCCGCCACCAGGCAGAGCAGGAGTCTTTGGTGACACGTCTCATCGACAAGAAATGCGTCCGCAGCGACGGGACAGGCCGGCCCGGGAGACCCGGGGTGGAAGAACGCACCACCGTCTGCGGCTCCCTGCGGCGCCCCGCGCGCGCTGACAGTGCGACGTGGGCTCTGGCGGCGCCAGACGGTGCGGGATCCCCCACGTGGTGGAGAAGCCCAGCTGGGACCGGACGCACCACGTTCCCAACGGCTCCCTCCGCGCGAGGAAGTCGGTTGCAGGGGCTGGTGACTCTGAGCTAGAATTCTTGCTCGCCCGTTCTGTCAACAAACGCCCGTGGGACGGCCTCGGCGGGTCGGAACCTCGTCTGGACGGTCGGAGTGGAGGACGTGAGCCTCGGGGCTCTGGGGTTCACGTGTTAGACGCAAAGACCGGCACTGACAAGCGCAGAAGGAAGGAAGGAAGACACTGATGCTGACGGGCTCCCGCGGTCAACACGGCGCCCGGACAGAGGCTGCCGGTGGGGGGGGGGGGGCTGGCCCTCTCGAGAGGGGAGTCGGCAGGTGTGGGCAGAGCTGGGGGTCCTGCAGCGACACCTACGCAGAGTCTTGAGGCAGGAAACTGCATTCGGGGGCCGGAAACGGGGACAGGGAGGCTGGTTGGGGAGGTCAGCCGAGGTCGGACCAGAAACTGCTCCCTGGGGATCCGGATTTGATTCCGGGGAGACGGGCAAGCACGGGCACCCGTCAGCCAGGGCCGGGATACAAGCTGCTTCCTGCCCTGAAGACGGCGGGGGAGGGGCCGGCTGCCGGGTCGCAGGTGTGGGAGCCAGGAGGCCGGTGAGGGAGGACACACTCGCCGTGCGCAGGGTGAAGACGGACGTGAGCGAGGAGGGACAGGGGCCGCGGAGCTGGAGGAGGTGGGCCGGGCGCGGCGTGGGGGTGCGGTGGGTAGGGCCTGCTTGTGGGCGGGGCGGGCGTGCTGGTGACAGCTGTCCCGTCGGAAGGGCCATCCAGCCAGTCTCTGCAGATCTTGGTGACTCTGCTCCGGCCTGCTCCTTCACTCCTTGCTGCCCGAGGTTTCCGAGCCGAGGTTAGGAGGCGATTTCTGGGACGCTGTCGAGGTTTTCCTGGCTCAGAGCATGTGTACGTTGGAGCCCCGTTGCTCCAGAAGGGGCGTCCGTCGGACGATCTGTAGACACGACCTTCGAACAGAGGCTACCCCTTGAGCAGCCTGGACCGATGGGAGAGACATGGGTGTCGGATGACACTCCTCCTGTGACCCACAAGGCTGAGCCCAGGGCTCCCCAGGAAGCCTGGAGAGGCCCCCCTCCCCACGCACAGCCCCCCCACAACCGCCCACCCCAGACCTACGTGCACCTTCCCGCACCGTCCTCACCCCAGCACCCTCCGGGCGAATGCCAGCCCCAGCGTGCACCCCAATGCGAGAGGAGAAGGCAGTGGGGACCCGCGGACTCTGGCCGAGTCCCCAGACGGGACCTCGGGGTGCGTGTGGCAGTGGAAGGGCGCGCCCGTCACCCTCACCGGGGCCCCTGTCGAGGGGAGATCTACGGGCGAGCTCACTGTCTCCAGCCCGAGGAGAGAGTTACGAGCGCAGTGCCAGCGCCTGAAGTGGACATAAATTTGGGGCTGGCCGCGCCGCGGAGCTTGGAGCTGGGTCCGTATTTCAAAGGCCCCGGGAGGCCACCCATCTTCCTGACGGGCGGGTGGCCGGGCAGCCGGCGCCGCAGACGGGGCGCGGAGGTGATTTCTGGTGGGTGCTCCTCCGTGGCGCCCCCGGCTCACGGTCGGAGGGTTGGTTTCCCCCCGGGAGGAAGAGCACAGATCACCTTCCATTTCTCCTCGGCCTCGGGCCTGCTGCTAAAATACCCTGTTATGCACACGGTATCATCATCTGGGAAAGGACTTCCAGAAGGAAGCTACCCACCGTTTACTTTCATGGTTGATCAAGGCCGCCAGTTCCTGGTGACCGTCCCAACCCCCACCCCAGCCCCCCTGCAGAGGGAGCCCCAGGGACCAGGGGCCGGAGGAGCAAGGCGGCGGCGAGACCCCACCTCCAGAGAGTGACCACCCGGCAGGGGCAGGGCGGCAGCAAACACGCAAACGCACGTGCGATCGGCCGATACAACGGAACAGGCGTCCTGACCGAGGAGGGGAGTTTGGTCGATGATGAGTGGAAGTGAGTTGTTAGCTCATGATCTGGGGAGCCGTGGGGCCCGCGGTCCGTCGAGGGACGGGTTTACGGAGAGCCGGGTGGCGGGTTTGGCGTCCAGGCAGCACGTCCCCACGGTGGCCGTCGGCTCGCAGCTGTGGGCCCCCGTGCTCCCGGACTCTCCCAAATGTGCCGTCTCTGTCAGTCCCGAGAGCGGGAGAGAGGGAGGGAGACGGGGAAAAAGGGGGTGTGGACAGAAAGGGGCCGTGCACTGACCCTGACAAGCTGGGGTCGGGGGGGCCTGCCTGGCGGCCCCACAAACCCAGGGACAGGAAGTAACCACACGGGTGGTCTGAACACACCCCTACCTGGGGGGCTCGGGGAGCAGTCACGCGCTGGGCAGGCGTCCTCCTTGACCGAGGTCAACCTTCAGCGTAACCGAGTAGCTGAGACTGTCCCTTGGTTTTCAGTGCACCGTGACCGCGATTTCCAGCCGGCGCGCCGCAGGGGCCTGCGGAACACGCAGCCCTGACCGCTGAGTCCGGGGCGCTGACCTCTTCCCCTCAGGGCGGCAGACAAAACACGCCAGCAGCTGACGCAATAGGAGTTGTCCAGTGTGAACGAATCAAAATTACATCCACTTTTTTTGCCAGATCGGCAAAAAATATATTTTTTGGTGTGCCGCAGAGTTTTAGTAATTGTTTGCGTGTGCATGAGATGAAAAAGGCTGCAACTCGCTGTACTGTGACAAGCCTCTGAAATGCCAGGGTGACCCCTGTCCCAGACCCCTCGGGGCACAGCCCCCCCCCATTGTCCCCCCACACCACATCCACGGGCCGTGAACGTTCACCGTCGGCCGCCCGGTGCCGCCGACGTGAGGGCAGCGTGGGTCTGTCCGTCCCACTTTCCATCCAGCCTCGGGGACCCCGCACTCGGCTCTCCCCGCCCCTCCCTCCCCACGCACTTGCTCTCCCCTCCCCTCCCCCCCACTCTGCTCTCCCCGCCCCCTTCCCCCACCACCAGTGAATCTCAGTAACCCCACGACACCTCCTCCTCTGAGTCAAATGGATAAAATTAGCTGCAAAATGGTCATTCTCTGGAGCCTTTTCTCAGTCTGTTAAGATTTTGTGTCCTGGCAATTGTTATCAATTTGGCTCATATACACTTGCAGAAATTCCCTGCAGGGTTGGACGTTTCTTATGTCCATAGAAGGAAGAAGGGAAGAGAGGGAGGGAGGGGGAAAGGTAAGGAAGGACAAACGGAAGGAAGGAAGGGAGGAAGGAAGGAGGGAAGGAAGGAAGGAGGGGAGGGAGGAAGGAGAGAGGGAGGGAGGGAGGGTAGGAAAGGAGGAGGGAGGGAAGGAGAGGAGGGAAGGAGAGAAGGAAGGAGGAAGGCGGTGAGAAAGGCAGGAAGGAGGGAAGGGGGCTGGGCTTGAGGATCCGTGGGGGCAGGAGGGGTGAGGGCTGGTCTTCTCCCCCAGGAGCCCATCGTCTGGCAGTCCCGGGGCACGGGGGCCCTAGGAGGCGATGTCGAAAGCGCCGAGTGTGGAGGTGGGCGACAGCCCCTGGCACAGAAGACAGAAGGTCTCCTCTGCACTGAGAAGTGGAGGCCGACAGCACAGCACAGAGCCCCCCGCTGGGAGAACGGGGCTGGGAGGGGGTGGCGCCCGCGCTCGCACACAGCTGAGCCGTGGGCCCTGCGGGGGGCTCGGCCGGTTGCAGCGTCATCCTGTGCACCAGAATAAAGGGTTATGGGTTCGACCCCCGGTCAGGGGACATACCTAGATTGTGGGTTCGATCCCCAGTTGCGATCCGTGCTGGGGCCAACAGATGGACGTTTCCCTCCCTCCCTCCCTCCCTCCGTCCCTTCCTCCCTCCCCAAAATCAATAAATGTATCCTCGGGTAAGGACTGAAAAACACAAATCTGACGTGTGGGCAAGTTCAAGGCCGGACGGGACTTTTGGGACCCATGAACAAGCAAAGCTACGGGGCGACGTGTGTTTGGGGCACAGGATTCGATCACAGAACCCCTTCCCGAGGAAGTGAGCAAGAAACTTGACTGAAAAAGAAACCCGTCTCCCCCCAGTGGCGGGGGGGGGGGGCCTTGAACACGCAGAAAAGAAGTTCAACGTTTATCCTGTAGGAGGCGGTCGTGACACGTGGGCAGCAGAGTGGCCGGTTGCGGGCAGCTCTCTCGATGAGTGCCTCGGCAGCAGCTTCTGCGGTGGGGAGACCCGAGCCAGGAAATGGGGGTGCCAGGTGGGGGGCCTGGAGGGGTGTCTGCAGAGCATCAGGAGCAAGGGAGGGGGTACAGGTAGGGGTGGGGAGCGAAACTGGGAAAGGAGTTGTGTGGCATCAGCACAGGAAAAGCTTGCCCACGGCCGAGCCTGCAGAAGGAGCCGGGCGTCATCCCTCTGTGCAGCTTCCACTCCCGCTGCGCCCCGAGAAGTCACACAGGACGCCCGGAAACGGAGACTGCGCGGCCGCATGACGGCTCCTCTGCGTCCCTGGCCGCCGGCACTGGGGCTCCTCCCTCCTCACCCGGGCTGTGTCCTCGGAGGCCTTCCCGCAGCACCCCCGGGCCCTCTCCACCTCTCCGCGTCTCTGTGGAGTCGTGGGAAGGAGCGGGACCGCACTCGTGCGGGTTTAGGGAGGAAACAAACCGAATCCACGTCCACAACGCGGTTGAGAATGTCAGAGGTGTTCTTTCAAGAAAAACACCTGCTCCTAAAGTGCTCCTAACGGCCAAGCCCGGGCGGCCGAAATCTCCGGGCGCCCTGCAGAGACCGTGCGAGACCAGCTGGAGGGGGGGACGGTCCTGACGCGGGAGCTTGCCCATCGGCGACGGGGAGAAATCCAGAACGTGACCTGCAGCGTCCTTGCGGCATACGTGACAGCCCACTGCGGCGCCCCCGTCTCTGCCGACCCCGCCGACGGAAAGCACTTCCCGATTCAGCATTTTGTTTGATCCCTTACGACACAGTGATTGATCGCAGCAATTTCTTTCCCATAAACGGAATCCTCCCGACAAGCCGGCTGGAGGTACTCGGGGCCGGGAACACGCCGCAGACCCAAAACTAATATTTTGCTTGCGGTGTTTAAAAGCAGTGCCAATAGGGCTTGGACTACTTGTAAAAGCCAACGTCTTCCAGCGCCCGATGTAACCAGGGGCTGCGGCCTGGGCGCTGCCCCCGCGTGCTTCTCCTGCGGTCAGGCATCTGTCTGTGCCCGGGCGCCTGGCGCCCAGCAGGAGGTGGAGGAGGGTGGGCAGGCAGCATCCTTCATCACCAGGGGAGCCATGATCGGGGGAACGCCGGCCAGTCCCCAGCCCTCTCCCCTCCCCGTGCAGAAAGCTCCATCCGGGAGGAAGAGCGGCGGAGGACGTGGAGGACGGCATTTCCTGGGATCCGGAACACTCTCTCCCCCTGACTCTGCCGCCGGAGCCGCCGGAGTCACGACATGGGAGCCGGGTCCCTCTCTGCAGAGAGGGACCCTGGAGGGACCCCGCCCGCTGGGCGACAGGATCCTGGGGGCCCCCCATCCGTCACTGCTCTCACTGCCTGAGAGCCAACCGTCGCTGCATGGAGATCGATTGATCGATGGGCTGGTCTCATTGCACCGTGCACCGTGTCCGGAGCGATTTTTAGTTCGTTAACTGTGGTTTAATACGGCACCAAAGGGAGAGGTGATGGGGAGACCCCACAAAAGGAAACGCATCGCCGTGTGAAGGGTGGTTTAATGAGGCTGGCTGCGGAAGACCCACAAAATCCCCCCCGCAAAGACCCACCACGGCGCGGTGCCTGGGAAGCGTGGAAATACACGCGGCTTAGCGGACGTAGGCCCTGAGTGGGGTGCGAGCCCTGTGAGCGGGACCGCGTGCCTCTTGCGCTTGTCCCACTTGCGGCTGCGTTTCCCCTCAGATTCCCACGGCCGCGATGCTGCGCACGCCCGGGCGTGCGTCCGTGGAGACCTGCTGCGGGGTAACGAAGGCGGGGGCCCCCTCTCCCCACTCAGGGCGGGCCCTGCCCGGCTCGCCGGCCCTGGCGCACCGCGGGGAGAGGAGGGAGCGGAGAGTGGGGATGGGGGGTGAAGTGTGGGCATCCAAGGCAGCCGGCATCCCCTTGACGTTTCAAGACGGCAGACGGGTGTGGTTCGATCCGTGGCACATTGTTTCCGCCGGCAACGCTTCAAAATGGGGGTCAGCTCAGGCGGAGACTGTGGGACGGCGCGGCAGGGGGTTGGTTCTCCCCGAGGCCCGGGAACACCCGAGGGAGAATTTCCCGAGGCTCAGCTTTTGGTCCCTCCCGGTGAAATAGTGAGCTGTTTCGAAAAAGAGACTTTTCTGTAAATAAAAAGAAAAAAGGAAACGCAAACCCTTGTTCCGTTCATTGCACAGGTGTTTCTTTAAGGTAGGCTGGGGCAGTGCATAACAATCGGAGAGACCTTGGAGGCTTGGGCAAGCCGTGGGGGTCTGTGGGGGCGTTTTCTCCTTGAACTTGACCCCTTCCCGCTCAGCCCGCTGCGAGTAAAGGGTGTTAATGTCGTCTCCAAACTACATGTTATTGCTTCAGAGGTTGAGAAGACTGGTCATCTTCTCCTTGTACATCTGCGAAGGCAGGAGACAGCTGGAGAATTTAACACTCGATGACATTTGGCTCTAATGTGACTTTTGTGTGTCTTTCTCTGATATGAGGGGTTACTTCAAAATTGAAGATTAGGAGTCCCACAGACAGAGAGAGCGGGGGGTGGGGTGGCGGGCATTCCCCCTCCCTCTCTCGGGGGGGCGCCAGCTCCCTGTGACGAGCCAGACAGAGGCGTCTCCTTAACTGCGCTCTCTTTCCTTTTGGAAACATTTTTAAAAAATCAAAATGTAAATATTTCCCCCAAAACGTTGTTGAATGAGATTTCTAATGACTCAACTGATCTCTCGACTTTCCCGCCGTCCTCTCGGCGTCCTCGGGCCTGGCCCGCCCTGTCCCGTCATCTCTGTGTCTGGGGAGAGGGGCCCACGGCCCCCTTAAGGCCCCTGGGACACGTCCGGACGCACCTGTGCCCCCGACACCTGCCTCTCGTTTCCCCTGGGACGTCGCGTCCTCGGGTCGCCGAGTTCCCAGGTGCGTCTCTCACCTCTCGCCTCCGGTGACTCGGGTCGGCCTCTGGACGTGCTCGGCCCCCTTCTCCCCAAAACGACAGCCCTGCCCTCCCCTGCTCCCCCTTTCTCCGTCCCCCCTCTTCCTCTCTCCTCTCTTTCCCTCTGTGCTCCCTTGCGCTGTCCTGCCCCCCCTCCCCTCCCTTCTCTCCACTTCTTTGCCAGAGTCCTGAGCGCCCAGACCTGCGGCTGAGGCTTCCTTACCTCCCAGCGTGGGAGGAGATGCTGGCTGGCTGGGGGGATGCGGGCAGGGACGCCTCTCCTGGGTCCGTCTTCTCTGCGGCGTCTCGGACACGTGGCCTGAAGTCTCGGGCCCTGGGGTCCCCGCCGTGTCTTTCCAGTGCCTGGCGCGGTTTCCATGAAGTAACGCGTGGTGGTGGGTGCACCCGGCGCAGCGTTCGGCCGAGGGCAGACTCGGAGCGCGTGATAACCGACTCGTGTTTTCTCCAGGGTCCCCCCTCCCCTGCGTCCGAGGCAGGTTCGCAGGGAGCCTGGGCTGGAGGGGAGGGGGAGGGGCCCGAGGAGGGAGCACACAGCGACAGTGACGATTGCGTCTGCGTGTGGGTCCCCCATGGCTGGGCCCCCAGGCCCGGGGGACATCAGGCCTCCGTGGTGCTTCTCTAAGAGGGGGGCTGCTGGGGAGACACGCGAGAGGGGGACACGGTGACCAGGCAGAACTAAACCACTGGAGGGGTGCGGAACGAACAAGGTCTCTGCAGCGCGACTGTGGCGGTCTGGAAGGAGGGTCACTGGGTGCTGACGCGACTCGGGGGCCGGGCCTCCTGCCCGTCCTCCTGAGTCCAGATGGGCGGTGACTTGCGCTGACCAGCCCAGCGCCGCGGGAGCGACCCTGTGGGGCCTCCCCCTCCCCGAAGGTGGGGGTCCGGCAGCCCCCTCCTCGGTAGCCCACCCTCGCTGGGAGGAAGCCTCAGCCAGTGGCCTGCAAAGCCAAGTGCAGACCCAGACGGGGCTGGCCTCCCGCTCCTGCTGCCGGCCCCATGAGAGAAAAGGGGCGTCTGGGGTGCTCCGGGCTCAGGGGACAGGGCGCGGCGCAGAGGGGCTGTCCCCGGGGCGGGGGGGAGGGGGGGAGCCGGCACCGATGGTCGGGAATCGAGCCGCGAGTCCGCGGGGCCGACGTCGTCCCTGAGGTCGGGGGTGGGTGTTTGTGCCGAGTAAGAGACGCAGTTGGGTGCCTCTGCTCAGCTTGCCAGTCCAAGTGCAACTTGGAGAATGAGGCAACTGGACCACCCTCCCCGCCAGACCCTGACCACCCCGGTTTCTGCGCCTGCGAGTCTTCTTACCGATGGGTGTTTCCTCCGCGGCTCTGCTCCTCTCTCGCTGGTGTTCCTGCTCTGAGTCGGGACGGCCCGGCACACGGACCAGAGGGCACGGTGCTCAGAAAACCCTGGTTCCTCTGGGAGGCACCGGGACAGCCCCGCCTGACCCCAGCCAGCCCCCGCCCCGCCCCCCTCCTCCCTCCAGAACCACAGACAAGGAAGTCGGTTGTGGGTCCTAAAGGTGCTTTTTTGGAGGCGCGTCTCAGCATGGTTAGCCTGTGTGGCCGACCCTCAAAACCCGACCATTAATAATCTCCACGCTTCTTCGAAAGACGGAAAGCTCACGGCGGGGGCCTCACGTCCCTTTTCCTCTGTCGGTTAGCTTTACTGGGAAGTCAGAACCGAGTGCCATGAGTAGTGAAAGCGAAACTCTGCCTGAAAACATGTTCGCGAACATCGCGATTTCGGGCTGTAAGTATTGTTAAGCCAAAGTTTTAGGACAGTGCAGGAAAAAAGAGGACGGAAGGGAGTTCATTTTCTTTAAAAAATGTGTCTGGAAACGAACTTGACGAGAAGCAAACACATGCAGAACCTGCGGCTCTGTGGCCGGCCATGGTTTCGCGAATGTCCTGTCTCTCTGTGGACGCCACTTGGCCTACGGTGAACCCTGACAGGCTGGCTGCTTCTCCTTTCCCACTCGAGTCACCTAATTTAAAATCAGGCAAACTCCGGAGGAAGAAGGTCATGTTCCTGACCTCAGGGTGAACTGAGCCCAGCACTGCCACGCCACCTCCCACCAGTCAAATTCACCACTTGGGTGTGAACTCGGACCACAGCCCTGGTCAGCGTTTACGTGTGACGGCTGAGGTCTTCCGGAAGGCTCTGCTGGTGGGCCGGTGCGGGGGGCCGGGAGAGCCTCTTCCCCCAGCTGAGCATCTCCAGTGCCTTCCGCCCCCAACAGCCCGGACCTCGCCGGGGGGTGTTCCGGGCCCTTCCAGAACACCCCACCCCGGAAAGCAGAAGGCCCGCGCGCAGGGCCAGATGGTCTGGGACGGTCTGGGAACTTGGGCCGCAGCGTGGCGAACGTGGCGGGCGCGTGCAGGGGCCCGAGCTGGTGTGGCTGAGTGCTCACTGCACTTTCGCTCCGGCACAGCCGCCGCCACCGTCGAAAGCCGACACCGGGCACTCGGATGGAACGACTCCTCCCCGGAGATTAAGAATTTCATATTAACTTTTTGTCTGCAGGTGAATCAATTAACTGCTCGGTGCACCCTGGGCTTTCTTGTGCGGAAGGTGGCCAATCCGTTACCCACTTCGGCAGAGCTGAGCTCTTCCACGAGGGAGGGCCCCCAGCCCGGGCAGCGGCGTGCACCCCGTAGTCAGGGCCGCAGACACGGGGGCCGAGGGAGACCTCGGTGAGCTCCTCCCCCGCCCCGGGCCCCAAGGCAGGCAACTGGTTTGCTCGGGTCCCCGAGCAGCTTACCTGGGACTGGAGTCCCGGGCTCCGTGCCAACGAAGGACTCGACAAGGGAGGAATCCCATGACTTACAGGTTAATGAACAGCGCTGTGCGCATGAGTTTACCGCCGCAAAGCCCCAGATATTGAGAGAACGCGGAATGGCTTGGAGCTGATTAAATGCAGGGAGCAATCAAAAACCTGGCTCAGCGCAGAATTGAATCATTTCGAGGGGGACACCTCATCTCTCAGCTCTCAGGTGCCCCGCTCCCCTCGGCCCCCCCCACAGGTCACTCTCTGCGCTCAGTGCGCTGCGTCTTCCTTGTCCCCCGCCCGGATTTACCTACTGGAGTGCTGGCCCCCGTGTCTCAGGACCTGACCTTGTTCGGGAACAGTCTCACGCAGGTGAACGGCTCACAGGGAGGGCACGAGGGCGGAGCCTGGCCCGGCGTGGCCGCTGCCCTCACAGGAAGGGGACTTCGGACACGGACAGGCGTAGAAGGAAGGTGACGCGAAGAGACAGAGAGGGGGGGGGACTGTGTCCAGGCCGAGGACCAGGAGCCTGGAGCGGATCCTGCCTCACTCCCAGGAGGAACCGACCCCGCCCACAGCTGGGACCTTGACCTTCCGCCCTCCAGAGCCGTGAGAAAATAGATTCCTGCTGTGTGAGCCGCCCAGGCCGTGGCGATCTGTTAAGGTGGTGCCTGAAAACCAGCGTGCCTGCCGTGTGTGCTGAATTGTCCCCGTGCCGACGACCCCAGGGCCAGGCTGGCTCGCCCCGGACACGCTCAGGCCCGCCGCTGCCGGGGCGCCCCAGGCCCGCGGCGAGGGCTGGCGCTGGGCTAGCTCTCGGCGAACGGGGCTCCTGCACCTCCGCCGACTCGGCGGACCCCCGCGGCCGCAGTGGCTTCCCCGGCGTCCACGTCACCACTCTGACGTGGCAGACGGCTCACACAGTGGCTCTGCCATCCAAAGAGCCGTAAAGGAGCCAGGATCCCCGGCAAACGCATTTCACCCACTGGGACGCGGGGTTTGCCCCCCGGGACTGCACGTGGCGACTGTAAACGGTGCCACTGCGGACACAGGCGTGAGTAAGTTCTTTTGGGTTGCTGTTTCAGGGTCCTTAGGGCGTATTCCCAGCAGTGGAATCACCGGGTCAAAAGGCAGATCCACTTTTAGTTTGTTTGAGGAAATTCCGTGCTGTTCTCCACAGTGACCGCACCAGCCTGCACCCCCACCAGCAGTGCACGAGGGTCCCCTTTTCCCCACAACCTCGCCAGCACCTGTTGTTCGTTGGTTTGTTAACGGTGGCCATTCTGACCGGTGTGAGGTGCTGTCTCACTGTGGTTTTCATTTGCGTCTCTCCGACGGCCGCGATGCTGAGCATCCTCTCAGGTGTCTGTGGGCCCTCCGTGTGTCCTCCTTGGAGAAGCGTCTGTTCAGGCCCTCTGCCTACTTTTTTAACTGGACTGTTTGTCCTCCTGGTGCTGAGTCCTGTGAGTTCTCCATATACTTTGGAGACCAAAGCCTTGCCCGACGTGTCCCTGGCGAATACATCCCCCCACACAGTGGGTCCTCTTTTCATTTTGATGGTGGTTTCTTTAGCTGTGCAGAAGCTTTTTAGTTTGATGGAGTCCTATTTCTTTTCTTTTTTTCCCTTTATTCCCCTTGCCCTAGGAGATATATCGGCAAAAATACAGCTACACGGGCTCTCGGAAATTTTCCTGCCTGCGTTTTCTGCTAGGTCTTTTATAGCCCCACAACTTACATTTAAGTCTTTTGTCCATTTGGAGTTTGTTCTGGTGCGTGGTGCACGTTGGCGGTCTGGTCCCATTTTTTTGCATGTACCGGTCCAGCGCTCCCAACATCATTTATTGAAGAGGCTATTTTTACTCCGTCGTATGCTTGTGCCTCCTTGTCAAATATTAATTGGCCGTGCAGACAGGGGTTTATTTCTGGGCCCTCTCTTCGGTTTCATTGATCCCTGTGTCTGTTCTTGTGCCAGTGCCAGGCAGTTATTTTTTTTATTGCAGTGGCCTTGTGGTGCAGTTTGATATCAGATATTGTGATCCTGCCAACTTTATTCGTCTTTCTCAAGTTTTCTGAGGCTACTTGGTGTCTTTGTGGTTTCATAGGAACTTCTGGAATATTTGTTGTCGGTCAGTGAAACACGCCATTGGTGTTTTCATAGGGACTGCTTTGGGTCTGCCGTTCCTGGGATTAAAGCACGGTGACGGCGTGACATTGGCGAGCAGCTCGTTAGCACTGAGGTGGCCGTCATTTTTCATGTGTAACCACGTCAAACCCACACCATGCACACCTGAAACTCACACCGTGCCACAGGTCCATCATGTCTCAGCAAAGGTGCAGAAATTAAAGTAACATGAAAAACCCAGTTCCTCTCGGGCAGGTCTGAAGCTGCCCCTCACCCAGCATGTGAATCTCGAGGGCCCTCTTGGACCAAAATAATCTCCATCGGCAGCACCACAAAACAGACTCCTCAAGCTGATCGCCCCGCTTAGCAGAGCAAAACAGAGCACTCCTCAGTGACAACACAGCTGAGGACAACGGATTCGGTTTTCAAAGAAAAAGATGCCCAAGTTTGACTTTGACTCTGTTTTCTGATGAACCACTTAAAACAGCGGGTTTTCGTGAGGCCTCACAGAGTTCTTTGTGAGGGGACCCTCGGATTCAGACCCACAGTCACCAGTTTAGGTAAGCGACCGGTTCCCAGGCGTGGCCCACACCACTATGAGTATCTGATCGACACTCATAGTAATGCACGAGTGACCATTGTGTTGTGTCACACATTACTTCGTTGCACGTAAAAAGCGCAATAGTCCTTGAGTGTGGGCCGTGTGACGGCCTCGGGGCCAGCTGCCTCGCACAGCAGCCAGCCCTCGGCAGAGGGAGGTGCTCAAGTTTAAGGGTTTCCCCGACGGCAATTTCATGGAAAAACGTTGTCCAGAGTGTGGGCAGGGTCAGGGGAGCCAGCAGAGGGCGCTGCGGCGCCCCAGGTCTAGCCAAACTGAGCACCTGTGGCCACGCCTGGCCGAAGGGGAGGTTCCTGGGAGGCCAGGTGGAGTGGGAGGGGTAGCTGGCAGACGCCTTGGCCGCCGCGTGGCTCTGTCACCCCCCAGGGGGGCGGCCTGGCGGGGGCTCCTGCCCACGCCCTGTGGGTGCGGCCACAGCCCCCGACACCTCTGCAGAGCTGACGCCCAGGCAGAGCCGGAGGGGGATGGGCCCAGTGCGCAGGGGAGCCCCCGGAATATTTCATGTGCCCCACGTGGTCTAACCACCCCAGGCCCCGTGGCATCATTCACCGACGTAGAAGACGCTCTGTGGAGCTGGAAACAAAACGGGCTCATGTTTTCCTGAGTGATTAGGATGGGCAGCAAGAAAAATACCAGCCTTCGTCTGCGTCTAACAAAGGAGGGGCAAAGGGAAAACTGGTTTTGTTCTCCAAGAAAAAGAAATAGGAAGAAACGATAGGAGGCTGTCTAGGGATGCAGGTGTCTCGTGGCAAAGGTGTCTGGTTTGGGTTGGAGCCCAGGAGACGGGTGTGTGGGGGGAGCAGGGCGAGGGGCGCAAGGTGGGGGCGGGCTCGGGGACCAGTGGTGACAAGGGGGGGCCCTGTCTGTGGCCGAGCCCAACGAGGAAGAAGAGAGGGAGGCGGAGGCTGAGCAGGGCAGCCAGCCCCCGCGGAGCTCCGTGTGATTCAGTCAACACTTTAGCTTATTTCTCTTGCCACCCAAGTTGCCCCTGAAAAAGATACAGGAATTATTTTCCTTCCCACTGTTTCTGTGATTTTCTCCTCGCTGCACGGGTACAGAGGCAGGCTCTGCCGCGGCGGGGGTTCGTGCAGAGTGTGGCGGGGAGCTAGTGGTGCTGGCACGGGGCTGCCGCCGGAGGCTCTGTCTGTGCCGGGTCCCCGTCCCCAGGGCCCTGGAGGTCTACGGGGGAAGGGAGGGGAGGGCCCCAGCACGGCACCTGCATGGGGACCGAGGCTGAAGTTTAGTTTTCTCCAGACGTCTCTCTGATCGGATCCCCCTTGCTGACCTCAGCACGCTTGCTCTCCACGCATCTAGGTCCGTGTTTGCATGCGTGTTGTTTGGGTTTGTGTGTCTGAGTGAACTCTCTGTGCCCCCCCTCCCAAAGCCCCTAAACCTGGGCGGAGCCCGGGGCCCCGATGATGTCCATCAGCTTCTCACTTTACAGAAACACTGTCCGTCAGGGGAGTGTCGTGACACCTTCCCCGTAGAGCCGTTTTCCAGCGCGCACAGGCCTTGCCCCCCCGTTTTCACGGCCCAGCTGCCCTCTCCGGCGGACGGCAGGCTGACTCGGAACATCGGGATGGACAGATCTCCTGGCGGTTACTGGGCTGTGTTCTCTGGTCGGACTCCCCAAGGGCCTGGTGCTGGGTTTCCACAAGGCCGGGTCTGCGCGCACAGAGCGGCTTCATCACGTCATGTCAGTGCGGTCCCTTCTCCGAGCCCTCGGTTTCCTGCCGTCCGACACGCTCCTGAGTGTCACGCACGTGTGTGGACGGTCCAGTTACAGCCACGCCCGCACCCACCCGCAGTGCTGCTGGGCCTTATCCTGTCACCCCACACGGAGGCCTGTGTGTGGTGCGAGACCGTGCGAGAGAAGCAGCCCCATGCACCGTCCCCGAGGGCAGGGGCGTGGGAGCGCCCCCCCCCCCCCACCAAACCCGCAGGGCCTGACGCACGCTCGGGCCTAGGTGAAATTGGGAGACGCGGCTTACGGAGACAGCCAGGTACCAGACTCAACTCCCGTGCACAGGCACTCCGGGCGAAGCGCAGTCCCGGCCATGGAGAAGGTCAGGTTCATGGCCTGAATCACTTGAGGAGTGTCTTAGTTAAAATCTCTTCGCTTCAAGTGAGAGAGGCCGTTCGAAGTTGGTTAAGCTGGCAAAAAAGAACAGAGGGACTCAAAGACAGGCCAGAGAGAGAGGTCTTCTTCACTTTCGACTTTATTATCGCTTTCCCCCCCAGAACTCCGCTGCCTTCTGTGACGACGCCACCTCACGCACGACGTCTGATCCTGGTCCCATCGGGCCCCCCTGTGGTCCCACCCTGAGCCCGATCCACTCCGCTGCGGCCAGGGTCCAAATCCCGTGGTAAACGCAGGGCAGCCAGGGGGAGGTAGCGGTTCCCCCCAAAAAAGATGGACAGGCTGGTGAACCCCAAAGCGGTTCTGCAGGACACAGGATGCCCACCTGGACCGGACTCAGGACAGCCCCCTCGTTCCTCTTCTTCTCCTGCCCCTGACTATAAAGAAGCCGATTGTTGCCCTGGCTGGCGTAGCTCAGTGGATTGAGCGTGGGCTGCGAACCAAAGCGTCGCAGGTTCGATTCCCAGTCAAGGCACATGCCTGGGTTGCAGGCCACGGCCCCCAGCAACCGCACATTGATGTTTTTTTCTCTCTCTCTATCTCCCTCCCTTCCCTCTCTAAAAAGACATAAATAAAATCTTTAAAAAAAAGAAGCCGAATGTTTATCCCAACCCAAGGCCGTTACCCTCTTGAGCTACCAACACGGTGACGTTCTCTGAACCACAGCTTGACTTCGGCTGGCGAGACCCATCGCAGCCGCGCGGCCCCGCGGGCGGGGGAGGGGAGCCCTGACCGCTCTGCTCTGAGCACAGGGGGCCCAGCTGCGCGACCATTCAGACGCCAGCCGCTCTGGCCGGACCCTGAGCGCACAAGCCGAGCGTGCCCTTCCGGCGGGTTTAACCACGCGGTGAGCATGTTCGAGGGTGAGAGTTTGGGGAGAATGTTCCTTCTCCTGCGAGAAGGCGGGGCGGACCTGGGGGGCGGACCTGGGGGGGCGGCCGGGCTGTATTTGCGCCGCACGGCGTGTCCCCGGGCTGTCCTCTCTGCTCAGCCGGGGACGTTCTAACTTCCGCTCGGGCAAAGCCGTCACACCTGGGACAGGCGCCCCGCTAGGCGCCCCACGCCCTCGTGTAGCGGATGGAGGAAGCAGCGACAAAATAGAGGTCAGAGGAGCCAGAAGCTCCACTCAGGACACAGCGAGAAGAACCTGCCTCTTCGGGAGCATGCTGTGCAGTGCTGCTCTGCGTCCCTCAAAATAGCATCTAAATAATAAAGCCATCATATCCAGTTAATAGCTGTGCCCGTAGGGGGCTCCAACATGAAGCCACTGAAGGGGAAATGTCCTGTGACAAGCGTCCCTTGGTTTACGAGGACTCGGGGTGAAGCAATTTCCTCTTGCTTTATGGATTTACACTGTTTAGTCCAGGCGATATCAGATCCGCCTGCGTGATACTCGTAGCCAGGAAACGGGCTCCGTGTGCGGGGAGGGGGCGCCGGTGTCCTCCCCCCCAGACGCACGTATCTGGTTGTGTATCTGTGCACTTGAGCAGACAACCCAGTACATCTATTCATCCTCCCCGCCGGGGTCTCCCCCCGAGCTGCACCCGCAGGCGTGCGTCCTCGTACAGCGAGGGAGACCGTTCGTCAGGCGTGCCGCCGCCACGGCGGGCTTTATCTCCCGGTTATCTGAAGATAAGGGGGCGGGATTGTTGTCAGATGCAGCAGACAGCTCTGGCCGTGCCGCCACAGCCGTTGTGAGGAGGCCGAACGCGCCGCCGGCCCCAGCTCCCTGCAGGTTCTGCGTCGCTGCCTGGAGCAGCAGACGTGGTTCTCTGTTAATCGTGAAATAAACTGTGTGCCGTCAGCCCGGGAGTTCTTCCCTGCCACTGGCGGGGAATTTGTTCCTGTGCTCGTGAGTCTAAACAGAAAAGCAGAACACATCATGTGGGGGATATCTGTGAGCAAATAGATGCCCAGAGGGATGGATGGACGGACGCGAGGCTGGATGGATGCATGCATGCACGCACAGATGCGTGAGTGGACGGGTGGAGGCACGGATGGATGCGTGTTGCATGGGAGGGTGGGCAGATGGATGGGTGGACAGATGGGAGAATGGATGGGTGTATGCATGGACACGTAGGTGAGTGGATAGATGGATGGATGCATGCACGCATGGATGGATGGATGGATGGATGGATGGATGGACGGACGGACGGATGGATGGATGGAAGCACAAATGGATGTCTGCCTGGATGGATGGGCTAGAACATTCTGGAGACTCCACTGTGCCGGGTTTGTATCGACGCCTGACTTCTAAGCAACCCCCAGTCTCGCCCCTGCGTATCTCTCTGACCACCCCTTGTAACCTCCCTCCTCGCCCACGGGGACCAGTTTCCCGGGGCGTGCCTGCGTCAGGGCCGCCGCACGGCCCACCCCACTTGCCGGGCGGGCTTTTCTCCGTGACCGGCGCCCGCCCTGCCCCCTGCCGCCTCTCCAGACGCCCTCTGACGGATCAGGCCGTTAGACACGGCCCCCTCCCCTCTCCGCGTGAAGCAGCTCCTCACGGCTCTCCACCGTGGCTCCTTCCTGGTCCCCTTCGTGTGGATTCTTCTTCTCTTTCCTTCCTGGTTTTCCTTGTGGCGTGTGCCTTCACTCACATTTCTCCTGCGAGCACAGTCCCGGCTGCGTGAGGACTCCCTAGCTGGCTCAGGGCTCTGTCTTCTGCATGAGTATCTGATTCCCTGTTGACTGACCGACTAACATTAATGAATCTCACAACTTTCAATAAGTTTATTTTCTACACTTTCATGTATATGAGCCCATAATACCTTTGTGATCATGTTAATTACACACTGCCTTCAAAAATTAAATTTCTTTTTGAAAAAGTGGTTGCGTTGCCCTCTTCCCCTTCCAGCTTTGGAAATACATCAAGGTATGAAAAATAAAATGGTGCCGTTTCCTTCGATCTTTTTGAAATGAATGGAGATATAAACACGCATGTGCGCACACACGCACACACACACCTGTGCTTCAGGGATTAATGAGCTCAGACCAAGGAGAGGCACACAGTCTTGCAAACAGGCAATTTCTTTTGCAGCTACACTATACTCTGTGATGGTCTCCAGTTGTGGGACGCTCCCAGGCAAACAGGGCTGGTGTCACCCAGGGCAGAGGTTTTCCCGGGGGCGGCCTGGCGTTCTCGGGGGCACTGTGGAACTGGGTGGGCTCCCTGGGTTACTGTCACACCGATGGCATTTGGTATTGCTCGCTGGTACCAGCCCCAATGCACGGAAAGGCCTTACACTATGAAGATGGCTTTCTGTGTCTCGCACAAGTACCCAACACCCGTTCACACTTGCACGTAATTCCGTGTTCCTTAAACATGAAATGCTTGCATTCACACCTTCCCCCGGGACTCCAGCCTCGCGTGCAAGGGGCTGCAGCCCTCTCTCTCTGTCTGAAAGGGCGTGCAGTTCGGCCCTGAGGTGCCTTTCCCAACCTCAAAAGGCCCCGGGACGGAGGAGCATGAGGTGACACTGTTTGGGACTGTCACCCTCTCCAGCCACACAGCTCTCTGAATTCTAGAAGTGGGTCACAAATAAAAAAAATCCAACTTGGGCAAAGACAGATTTTTTTAAATTTAAAAGTACCATTGCCGTGCAGGGGGAGTGCGAGAGAGGGACCACCGGGACACAGGGCCGGCCAGGGCTCCGGGGGCAGGCAGGGGGCAGGCAGGGGGCAGTGCGGTGCCGCTGTGACGGGCAGGAGGCTCAACGCTGGAAGGAGCTGGGGGTGGGGACGCCCGGAGGGAGGGTGGCGGGCAGGGCAGCTGGGCAGGGAGGGCTGTTCCTTGAGGTCCGTGGCCTCTGAGGGGTCCCACCTGCGCCAACGTTTGCTTGAACCCCACCGTGAGCTGAGGCCGGGGAGCAGGCAGAGGGGCGGGAGAAGCTTCCGTAATGTTTGGTCCGGTCCAGTCGGCGAGTATTTCGTGCAGATGGGTCCAATGACGTGAACTCGGTGCAATGTCCTTTCCCCAGAATTTCATAAGGGTGGTTTTCCATCTGGGGGAATCCCACCACTAACGGTCACACCAGCTGTGCAACACAAACAACACAACTGCTTGTGTCAGCCCGCATCTGTGGGTGCGGCATTTGTGGTGATCACCGGGGAGCACGTGCAACCAGGTGGCTGTTGTGTTTCCTCAACGATTTCCTCTGCTTCTCTATTGTATCAATTTGGAGGATTATATAACTTCTCCGTTTCTCTTGATTCTGTGGGGAGATAGGCAATAATGTCTGTGCATTTAATTTCAGGATAATAAAGGCGGTCTTCTGAAATATTTGCTCTCCAGGGGGCTGAAGTTCCTTGGGAATTGGAAGCACGATTTTACTAGCAGATTGTTATGTACAGATAACAACTCCGAAGTCGTTAGAGGCTAAGAAGCGTGCCCAAGCTGCTGCGAACACTGGCACAGTTTTGCACGTACATACTCTCACATTGTTGAACATTTCTGGCGCGGCAGGCGGGGGTCGGGAACACAGGCACACAAAACAGAGTCCGTCCTGTCTAATAGGAGGAAAAAGTGCCCACACGTGTATAATAAAGACCAAATAAAAAGCGATGGGCTTAGCAAGCAAACATTTCTAGAAACGGTTATTTTTGGTCAGCACGCTAATAAAAACTTGGCTTTTCCGGGAGGCTCCCGCTTATTTGGGGTACGCAGGAAAGTGAACAATTCTCTGAGGTTCTATTTCTAGGTCAGCAAAACGGGGAGGAAAGTTGGTTCCTAACAGATGAGAGACTTCATCAGAGTAAGTGATGGGTTGCCAGGTTTCCCAAGGTTCGCAGGCTAATAAATTTCCTGGGGATCTGATTAAATCTTGACTCAGATGCAGCAGGACTCCATGGGGCTCGAGATCCCGCATTTTTATCAAAATCTCTAGTATCAATAATTGCTCCTGATACAGACCCCCTTGAGTGGCGAGCGGGGGAGTCCCCTGGCGAATCAGAAGGAAGCTCCCGGCTGGCAGGAACCGCCCCTCCCCTTCCCCTGCCCCCCTCCCCCTCCATGAAGGGAGAAGCACTGGCTCTGTTTCCTTTGGCTCTTTATAGTTTTAAATCACTGCCCTCTCTCCTGTTTCTGGGTTTGGGAAGACAGGCAGTGATAAGATATAGATTGTTCGGGATGATAGGAGTCAGTACTCCACGGAAAGAAAATGTCGAATGCGCTTCTCTCTTCCTCCCGCACCCCACACGTCCTGTTCGCAGTGTCCCTGTGCCCGGTCCAGCGGCCCCATGGCACCTCCTGCACACAGCTGGTGGCAGAGGGGAGGGGTGCTACCGTCGTTTTATTCTATCTAGAGGAGTGCCCCCACTTCTCGGATACACGCATCTCCCTGCATGGGAAACAGCCTCACCTTCCTAACTCCCTTTGCAAAGCCAATGTGGCATCCCTCCGCCATGAGCTTCAAAGAGCGCTGTCTTTGTTTCCAGCGAGAAGGAATGATACAAAGAGGCACAGAGCCGGTCTGTCCCTCCGCCCGAGACCCCGCAGGTGCTCCTGGGATGGGTCCTGTAAGAACGATAGTTTTTAGCGAAGTCCCCGTCTGAGGCATCTTGTATTTTCCCGTTTCACCAACAGGTGACACTAGTGATTTCTGGAATCTTTGTATGTGTTCTTCAATAGCGTTTCAAGGAAAATCTTCCAGGCCGCAGTTTTCGGAATAAAAGCCCGAGCTACAGACACTGTTAACTCTGAAACGCTGGCCCACGGAAAGCATTGTTTTGGGAGTCGCATGGCTGTTGGGTTGCTGCTGTTTTTCCTGCCGGCTCGCAGCCGAGGACCGGGCACCTCAGTTCTTGCCCGCCCCCCAGTCGAGGCCGGCGGCTCTGACACGAGGGCAGGGCTCGGGTACTGCCAGGCGAGGGACGCACAGCGGCGTGTTCCGTGTTGCAGAGATTGGGTGTCTGCCTCTTCATCTGCAAAACGAGACCCTCTGAACAGGCTCTCCGGCGCCCCACCCCGGGCCCTCCGCACCCACGCCAACCCGAGCACATTCCGTGCCTCCCTTTCCGTGGTTCCTACAGCCTCACAGGGGCCAGTTATAGTCATGACCGTGAACTGGGGACTAAACCCCCCACCCCCGTACCCATGGACATGACCCGGTGTGCGGGGTCACACTGACGGAAAAGCCCCCGGTCTGTGCTGTGCACTAGGACGAGGACACCGTGGACCGAACAGTTGTGAGCAGGGCGCGCTCGCCACAGGGAGAGTTCTGGAAAACCCCGTGTACGCTTGGCCGACAAAGAAGACAGTCCGCTTTAGCTATTTAAGGACTTTACAGAGAGGGCGGGCTGCGAACCAAAGCATCGCAAGTTCCATTCCCAGTCAGGGCACGTGCCTGGGTTGCAGGCCACGGCCCCCAGCAACCGCACATTGATGTTTCTCTCTCTCTCTCTCTTTCTCCCTCCCTTCCCTCTCTAAAAATAAAACAAGTAAAAATCTTTTTAAAAAAGGGAACTCTACAGAGACCTGGTTCTCTTTGAGATTCCTGGGTAGGTGATGTGTTTGATTAGTAAAAGCATACACTGTGCATGATTATCAATACCTGAAAATTTTGTCAAGTCTTCTCACCATTGATGACAAAGCAAAGGAACAGGGAGTAAGGGTAGTTGTTATTTAATTACTGAAAAATTGAGGGAAAGCAAGTGGCTCCCGAGAAGCCTGCCCTTTGGCAATAAAAAGGTTTCTGTTCTTATTATTTTATGCTTTTAATCAAAATGTCTGCAGTTTTCCTCTTAGCAGCAAGCTAAATTCCTTGCTAATGCTTTCGTCAATTTGAAATAATAGTAAATCATAAAGTAATGATGATGGGAACTCACAGCACTGTGGGTTTTCACCGTCTCTCAGGAATAGTAGCCACAGAGGATACTTTGAGAGACAGGCTAAAGATTGCCATCTCGGTTTTTTTAAAAACTACTTAAGAGCGGTGGCTGTTTTGAGTGATCTCATGCTTTGGGGCAGAATTTCATTCAGTAGTTAGTGTGGGTGGCTAAATATAGTGTGATGCTTTTGCACATTTTTGAAAAAAAATATTTTTTCTTGAAATTGCCAGGACAATGTATATGTACAAAATATGTAGATTAGAAGCCCTGGCTGGCATAGCTCAGTGGATTGAGTGCGGGCTGGGAACCAAAGTGTCCCAGGTTCGATTCCCAGCCAGGGTACATGCCTGGGTTGCAGGCCATAACCCCCAGCAACCACACATTGATGTTTCTCTCTCTCTCTGTCTATCTCCCTCCCTTCCCTCTCTAAAAGTAAATAAATAAAATCTTTAAAAAAATGTAGATTAGAGAAATGACAATGGAAGATGCCTCAACCACATTATCGCAGGAAAATATGAATTTTCTTAATTGTGTAGATTTTAGTTGTGCTCCCATAAGAAAAGTGTGTGTGTGTGCATACATACGTACACACACACATTCATTACATTCATATACATACATACATGCATGAGGTCCATGTAAATTATGAAGTATTAATAAAATAAGCACTACCATTTTACTTGACAAAAACTATATATTAAAGTCTTGGGTAAAATTTAAAAGATTTATTGGTAAAGACTCTTTAGGTTATCTACCACCTTAAATAATTGCCTTTACTATTTTTATTATCAAAATTATATTTTCCCCTTTTATTTAAGAGTAGACGTTCTCACCATACACACAAAAGTTATATATATGATTTTTATATAGAAATAAAATATTTTTAACTGTTGCTTCTCAGTCAGTACATGGAATTATTTTTCAAATATCAAAATATGACCTGCATTCAATATTATTTTAAAATTTTCTTATCATCAGTATTAATTCCCTAGATTTTTATTTTTATGTATTTTCTAATTCTTGTACCATAGATGTTAACTTAAAAAAATTTTACTAGGTGTTTTTATTCCAGTGCCATGCTGTTTTGATTACTGTGGCCTTACAATATAGTTTGATATCAGGTAGTGTGGTTCCTCCAACTTTGTTCTTCTTTCTCAGTATCACTGTTGCTATGTGGGGCCTTTGATGGTTCTGTACGCATTTTTGAAATATTTGTTCTAGTTCTGCAGCATATATCATTGGAATCTTGATAGGAATGTCATTGAATCTATAGATTGCTTTGGATAGTATGGACATTTTAATGACGTTAATTCTTCTTATCCATGAACATGGTATGTGCTTCCACTGATTTGTATCTTCTTCAATTCTTTCTTCAGTGCCTTATAATTTTCCAAGTACAGGTCTTTTAGATCCCCAGTTAGATTTACTCCTAGGTATTTTATTCTTTTTGAAGCAATCATAAATGATTTTTAAAAATTTCCTGTTCTGTTAGTTCGTTATTGGCATATAAAAATGGAACTGCTTTCTGGATATTCATTTTACACCCTACTGCTTTGCCGAATTCATTTATCAGTCCTGGTAGTTTCTTGGGGTAATCTTTCAGATTCCGTATGTACAGTATCACGTCACCTGCAAATAAGACAGTTTTACTTCTTCCTTCCCAATTTGGGTGCCTCTTATTTCTTCTTGTCCGATTGCTGTGTGCCTAGGACTTCCAGTGCCGTGTTGAATGAACGGTGAGAGCAGACATCCCTGTCTGGTTCCCGATCTTAGGGGGACGCCTGTAGGCTTTGCCCTTCAGTGTGATGCTGGCAGTGGGTTTGTCGTATGTGCCCTTTCTTATGTTTAGGTATGTTCCCTCTAGCCCCACTTTGCTGAGAGTTTTTATCGCAGATGGGTGCTGGATTTTATCAAAAGCTTTGTCTGCATCTGTTGATATGACCCAGTGGCTTTTATTCTTCTTTTTGTCTATGTGGAGAGTCACATTTGTTGATTTGTGAATGCTGTACTGACCTTGCACTCCTGGGATGAACCCCACTTGACCATGGTGTATGATCTGTCTGATGCGCTGCGGTATTTGGTCTGCTAATATTTTGCTGAGGATTTTAGCATCTATGTGCATCAGGGATATTGGCCTATACTTTTCCTTTCTTTTTTTGTAATGTCTTTATCTGGTTTTGCAATTAGGATAATGCTGGCCTTGTAAAATGAGTTTGGGAGCCTTCCCTCCTGTTGAGTTCTTTACACACAGATCAGTAGAACAGAAGAGAGAGCCCAGAAATTAGCCAACACCTTTATAGTCAATTAATATTCAACCGAGGAAGCAGGCATATACAATGGGCTAGAGATAGCTGACTCAATGAATGGTGCTGGGAAAACTGGACAGACATGCGCAGACAAAGGAAGCTAGCCCACCTTCTTGCACGGCACGCATACTAACCCCACGCGCTGCCTAAACTCCGCCCCGCCCCGTCAGCCTGGCTGGACGCCCCGCTGGGCCCAGAAGACCGCTCTGAAGTGCGGCCGTGAGATCACGCGCAGGCCGAGAACCCGGCCACCATCGCACACACCCTGCGTGCTTCCCTCCGCTCCCTCCTCAGTGTCGGTGCAGCCGGGGGCCCACGTCCCGAAAGCGGTTCTTCATATGTGTTCTCAAGTGTGTTACATGATGGGGGGGCTGGTTACGTAGCAGCTACGGTATGAGCGGAAGTGGGAGTCTAACCCGAACATACCTTTTTAGAGAAGAAAGCGAACAACTCCAGCTAGAGCAAGCGTGGAGGGAGGAGGAGAGAAACCCCCAGGAGTGTGCAGAGGCCAGCGGCGTTCCGTGTGGATCTCGGTGGCAGGGGCACCACAGGGAGGGACACGAGTGACCAGCAGGCGTGGCCCCGAGGCCCATCTTCAACACACACAGCTCAAGTCACTGCCTCTGGAGTGAATGGAACCTGCATCGGGGCCACGCCTCCGCCTCATCCAGGTTGCATGCAAGTGTGTCCTTCCGGGTGCCGGCAGCATGCAAGTGTGTCATTCCGGGTGCCGGCCTGCAAGTGTGTCATTCCGGGTGCCGGCCTGCAAGTGTGTCATTCCGGGTGCCGGCCTGCAAGTGTGTCATTCCGGGTGCCGGCCGTGTTGATAATGAACAGTAACAATGTCTCATTTGAACAGGCGCGGCTCCTTGTGCTCCACTGAAAGATGGAGTGTTTCGTTACCTCCCCCCTCAGCAGCAGCAGCAGCAGCAGCAGCAGCAGCAGCGCCATTACTCCCTCATCAGAGGGACGTTTTATGCGTGTTCCTACAGGGGGATGATCGAAACTCCGCGGACACATTTTCCTGAGCGATGCAGCGCAGGTCCGTGTAGCACGAGAGACTCGCGCAGCCCGCCGAGGGAGCACGTGCGCGCAGACACAGCGCGGGGCGGCTCCTCGGCCCCGGAACCAGCCCGGCATTCCCTTCGCTGGACGTTTACGGGCCCACGAAGCTCTGGCCTCAGGCCCACGTTGTTCGGACGTGGGCTTTAAGGCAACGGTGTCCAAGTGAGTCGCCGTTTCCTTTCTGCGACCGATGAGTCATCCTTCATGAGTCACCACGGTTTTTCAGAGCTTACCCTCAAGGTCTCGCTCAGAAGCCCGCGGACCTGTTTGCCCCGCCGACCTGTTGAGCGCAGACTGGCGTTTCTTCGTGTCCCCAGCTCACCCGTGGTTGAAACCATCCTCTCCGAAGTGCGGGAGGACCCTCAGCTGGCCTGGCCATTGAAAAAAACTCCCACGCTATCGGCAGATAATGAGATTCCATTTCAGATCTCTCGGTGAATAATTCATCGCTGGACTCCGCTACCCGGAGAGCCACTTCACTCGGAAGGGTAACAAAGGAGGAAGGAGGCGTTCTCACCCCCCCCCACCCGCCCCGGGGGTCTGGGGCGGGGGCTGGGCAGGGCTGGCCTCCGCGGTCTGCAGGCCCCCCCACACACACACCCCGGGGACGCAGCGCAGAGACTTCCCACCGCTTCTGCGGGAGGCGGAGAGGGGGCAGTGGGGGAACAGCTGTTTTATCTTGTCGGAGCCTCGGGGGGGCTCCCGGCCTCCAGGACCATACCTGAGCGATATTCGCAAGGAATTGGTACATAATGAAAATTCACCCCGTGGTGCCAGCCGGAAACGAAAGTATCATGTCAGTGCTGTTCCCTTCAGATGGTCCTCAGATAAAGATTCTGGGCTTTTAACTCCATTTAATGAAAAAAACCCGGGTAATCAGTCTTGGAGGGTAATGGAACTTTTATCTCGCTGTGCGAGTAAATTATGGAGACAGCTATACACTCAGGAGATGACCTACATAGTATATTCAAAAGGCAAGATTTAAAATAGCGTTCAACCTTGAACCAAATTTTGTACCTTTTCTGAAAAACGAGGGGGACGGACCCGGCAAAGCGCTGAACGCAAACATGTCAGAAGAAGACGAACTTCTCGCTCCCCAGGCGCTCCCGGATCCGGAGCTCCTTTTTTTCCAGACGGTGATTCCGAAACGGCTCGCAATGTCTTAGTCTACACCTCTGGCGGAGGCGAGACCTCTGCAGCGAGCAAAGCGATGGTTCTGTCCTCGGCGCCGACAGGTCCGGTCTAGGTGACCTTGGGTGGCTTGCCGGAGTGGTGTGAGCCTCAGCTGTCTGCGTGTGCAGCAGGACCGGCCCTCGCCTGCCAGAGGTAATGCGATGCATCGGGGAGATAATGAGTCGGGGATGGTGTCCTCAGGCCTGACACATTCCCAGTGTCCGAAAGGCGCTGTTAGTGGTAGAGATGAGACTCATTCCAGATGTGTGGGCTGAAGCACGTCACGAACCCTCTGTGTCCCCGGCGGCCCAGCGTTAAGGGGAGGGCATGCCGCTTCCTGATAACGTTACCCTCAGAAACGAGGGAGGCGATGCCCGTGAGATGCTGGGGGCGGTGACTGTCACTCTGTGAGCATTCCCGGAGTGGCGGCATTTGCAACGCGCAGTGGGAGTGGCTGGGAGGGTTTTGGCAGACACCTCGCGGGGTCTGAAGGCCAGCTTCCCACAGACTCTCTCTGCACCTCGGTTTCTCCTTCTCTGAAATGGGTGTTTTGACCACAGCACCTTCCACGCACGGTGCTCGGGAGGGTGCAATGGGCAGTAGGTGGAAGGAGCCTCTCACTCGCCTGTCACATAGTAGGTGCACAACGAATGGTTGGCTCTGCTGTGTGTGTGTGTGTGCGCCTTTCAAAGAAACGGAGGAAACAACAAGGATTCCCGTGAAAGCATATGCATCCTTAGTACCAAAACGTAGCGAGGGCTACCGTGTTGTATCTTTCTAACAAAACAAAATGTTGCAATACCCTTTCCATTCTGACTGAAACACAAACGGGTTTTCTTTTTTCTCCGCAGTCCCACTGCAGCCAGTTGTAAGGTGCAACAATGTTACGCCTCAGTAACGAACTCGCCCTCCTGGAATCAGATTCCCTCAGCTTTCTCCTTCCGCTCCGGAGCGTGTTCCATCCTGGCTAAGTCTCTTTACCAGTCATTTTAAAAATTAATCGCAGCTGGCGTTCCACAGCATATTACTTTCAGCCGCACAACACAGGGGTCAGATGTCTGTGTGACCTTCAAAGTGACCCCTCCGATACATCCAGCGCCCGCCTGGCATCGCGCAGAGCTGGGCGGTGTTCTCGGCCGTGTTCCCTGGCTACGCTTCACACCCCACGACCACTGAGTGACTGGGGAGTTGCACCTGATTCCTCCACCTTTTCACCCAGCCCCCCACTACCACCCCTTCCCCCCGGCAACCACCAGTCTGTTCTCTGAATCTATGACTTTGTTTCTATTTTGTTGGTTTATGTTGTGCTATAGCTTCCACGTGTGAGTGAGCTCATACGGCATTTGTCTTTCTCTGACTAATGTCGCTCAGCCCGCTGCCCTCCAGGCCCGTCCATGGGGAGGTACCATTCTTTTCTCTTCTTTTTTTTTGGCTGGGTGATATTCCAGTGTGCACGCGTGTGCGTGTGTGTATGACATCTTCTGTATTCATTCCTCTTTTGATTGGAGCATTTAACCCATGTACTTAGTTATTGCCATTCTATTAACCGTTTTCTGATGTTTTTGTGGTTCTCAGCTCCTTTCATGTGGGTGACTTTCTCTAGTGTCGTGTTTCAGGTTCTCCCTATTTCTGCGTGTCCCTTGTGGGTTTTTGACAACTTGTGGTCACCACATGCTTCAGACACACCAGCTGTGCTCCCGGCGGTCTGGTCCCGGTAGATGGCCACTCGGGGTAAATGGCCACTCAGGGCAGATGGCCACTCGGGGCAGGTGGCCGCTCAGGCTCAAACACGCTCTGCGGTCACTGCCGTTTTCACTCGCCCTCCACGCCCACGTTTCTGCCGTTGCTTTCAGCCTCTCGTGTGTGTGTGTCTGCCCTACTGTGCGCCCCTGGCTTACCGCTGTACTTACTCACGATCTTCCTCCTTCGGCCGCTCAGCCTCGGGGCTCGCTTCAGCGCCGGTGGATCCACTGCTTTTATTAGGTGGCCGCCTCTGCAATGTTTTTATTTATATTTTTTACTTCTCCTCCCTCTTCTTCTTAAAGAAGTCCTCTTAACATGTCCCGTAATAACGGTTTGGTGGTGAGGAACTCAGCTTTTTCCTGTCCGGGAGCCCGGCTGACCTCCCCCACCTTCCTGCGGCGCTCTCTGCGGTCCCCTCCCCAGGAAAACGCTGAAACCACGAGACCCGGCCCCCGGGCCTGTTGGAGTGGGGGGGGAAGCGTGGGGACAAGGCGAGCACACAGTCCGCCACCCACGGTCTGCCGCGGAGTCAACGCCATGCCACTCACACAGGAACCCCAGGACTGCGTTCTCCCCCACGGGCCCGGGTGGGAGTGGAAGGGGCAGGTCATACACTCCATCCCCAGGTGCCTGCGCCCACCCCGAGCTGAGCGGCTGAGCTGAGCTCCTGCCTCCGCCCGGGGCAACTAGCGACGGGCCCAGGTGGACACAGACACGCACAGACACACACATACTCAGACACACAGACACACATAGACACACATACCCGTACTCACAGTCCACACACATAACCGCACACACGGGCACATATATACACATTGCACGATCACAGGCATGCACAAACACACATATTCACACTCAGATGCACATAGATCCACATATACATACCCACAGACCCTCACATACACACATATACACACACATACATTGAGACACACACACCCGCACACAGACACACAAAGAGGCACCCCTCCCCCCTCTTTCCATTGCTCACTTCTCGTCGTGGGTCCCTTTTAGCACACTGTGCTCACGTTTGGGTTAACTTGCCATTGCCTTACCACACGCAAGTGTCAGGGCCCAGGAGCCAACGTCCCCGAGTGTGACAAGGGTGTCGTTCCCGTGTCTGTCACTGTGTCCTTGCCGCTCCCACGTGCGTGGCTTTCTCAACACAGACTAGACCACGCCGCCGTAGTACTTCACGCAGGGAGCACTTTCTGATGGCAGAGAGGTTCTTAAAATGGTAAATCTGTACACATCACATCGCTGGAAGGAAGTTCATTCTGAACAACTTGGCCCTAGGAGTGAAAATGCCCACTCCTTTAAGTCACTCGGGAGGTAGGGGCAGATCGCTTAACTGTCGAAGGTGCACTGTGGCAAGTGGTCAGGGAACCGTTACGCGGTACAAGCCCATTGATGCGTCTCCAAGAGGCAGTCCGCTCCTTCTCGGCCCCGCCGACCTGCTGGTCCACCCCGCCGAGGTGACGGCGGGGCCCCGTGTGTGTCAGGAAACACCATCGCCACGCAATTTTAGGCAGAGTCGCCCTCGAAGTCGGGAGGAACGGACACAGCTTGGTTCATCTTGCAGTGTTTGCTTTTGGAAAACCTGAGTGACCCGAGAGCAGGCCAGGTGGGCATCTCAGGCATCTCTGAAACCCGGAATCCCCCGGGATCTCTGCTCCCCTCCCGAAGATCGAGGGGGTCTTTGATTCGGGCGGCGCTGTAACGCTCTGTTCCTGCACGAGAGGCGGTGATCCCGCACGCCGTCATTTGTCTGTTTACTTTTATTGTTGTTCAGTTATGACTGTCCCCACTCCCCCCTCATTGCCCTGCCCCGCCCCGCCCTGCCCCTGCCCCCAGAGTCGACCCCACCGTGTTCCCAAGTCCGTGGGTGCTTCCGGTTCCTTGGCTGCACCCCTCCCTTTCTTTCCCCCACAATCCTCCTGCCTCCGCCCCTCCGGTCCCTGTCTGTTTGCTCCTTATTTCCACGTCTCTGGTTCTATTTCACCCATTTGTTGGAACGCATCCTTGTGAAGAGTGAAAGTATCTTCCACCAGTGTCCGAATTTCCTCTGGCAATTGCGCAACACTTCCAGTGACCAAGATACATAAATACTGCTCTTTAAGTTAGCATACAATGTTATGTTGAACAATGTAACGGTCATTTTTGCTTTGCCGGGAATCTCACGTTACTGCAAAACGCTGGCGAACACCAAGATTCAGAATCTGAGCGTCCGACGGCGTTCCAAACTATTCAGCCAGGAAAGCTGTTTGTCAATTAACACCGTTTGTGTGAACATTTTAAGAAAAGGATGCCTGCATACATGCTACATCTGGACCTCTGTGTGTCAGAAAGATAACGCAGGCCGGGTTCCCCTTCTCAGTCTCCGTACTCTGAGGTTCTTAGACGTGTCCGCCCAACGAACTGATTTCCAAGTTCATTTCACGCTGTGAGCCCACTGGCGGCACGAACTCTGGTGACAGGACGGAGAGCTGCTCTGGGTGCGTCGGGCGGGACCTGGCTGCCACCAGGCTTCTCCTGGTGTCCCCTCAGCTACATTCTATCAAGGACCTCGTCAGGCACAGCTGGGACACTAGCCATGTGTTTAACACCAGCGTGAAGAAGGATGGAAAATACTCCAGAGGTGTGAAATGGACTGAATTATCTGAATCACACGGAGAAGTGAAGGCGAGACCGAGAGGAGACATCGGTTCGGGCCCCAGCCTCCCCAGGAAGAAACACACCTGAGTGACTTCTGTCCGTGGGTCACGCTGCTTCCTGTCTGCCCAGCAGCCATGTCACTTGCTGGCCATGCCCACTGTGACAGGAGCCCATCTGGGAGGCGTCCCAGGCCATACCTGCCCGTTAGGAGGATTGAACACAATTTGAGGACAGAAACTGCATGCCCATCTCCTCTGACCAGAAAGTGCCTCTGGTCTACAAAACAAAACAGCAACAGACAGAAAACGGGCTCAGCAGCACAGTGGGACAGGGCATCACCTTCGGGCGACACACGGGTGTGGCAGGAGTGGGTTTGCAGACGTGAGTACGGGGACGTGTGCAAGCAGGCAACAGGAATGCAGAAACGACGGAGCCAGCAGCCTGAGCACCTCCGAGATTGTTCTGCAGAGCGCGGTGCCGGGATGCCCTTCTTCGAAGTAAGTAGATCTGGTGTGGTCGTCGTAACCGACACGCCTTCGTCCGTGTGAGCGACTGCTACCTCCTCCTGCCAGCCCAGTGTCTCCCAGCGCACTCCGCAGAACGTGAGTGCGCGTGCGTCTCCCGAAAAGTCAGCTCCGCGCTCGGAGACGCGCACAGGCGTGCACGGCCAATGCGGAGCGCTAGCGACGGCCTCTCCGAGTTTCTGATGTGCTGACCGTCAGTGCAGAGCTCTCACTGGCATTTTTCAGGCTGATTTGCCGTAGAGCCCGTGAAAATATGTTTGATGCGGAATCCCATAGGATGCTGGTGTGCAGAGTGTGTTTATCAAAGTGCAAAAGAAAGAACAAAACTGGAAGTCATATGTCCGGTGATTTTAACTCAAACACTCCTGTACCATGTGTGCTTCATGTTTGGCAAGTAAGTTCTCAGAGCCTCAGTTTCTCCATCCATAAAATGGCATGGGCAACACCAGGGCTGTCCATGTGAGAGTCATGTAAGTGTCAAAAGTGTTATCGAGCCCTGGCTGGCGTAGCTCAGTGGATTGAGCGCGGGCTGCGAACCAAAGTGTCGCAGGTTTGATTCCCAGTCAGGGCACATGCCTGGGTTGCAGGCCACAGCCCCCAGCAACCGCACATTGATGTTTCTCTCTCTCTCTCTTTCTCCCTCCCTTCCCTCTCTAAAAATAAGCAAATAAAATCTTAAAAAAAAGTGTTATTGATATAAAATTGTATGCACAATATTAAGCGCTATTTGAAATAATATTTATTGTGCCGTAAGTTTGCAGTCATGTCCTCCCCGATAGGTTTGAGTAGAGGCACAAGTAACATAGCTTCCACTAACCTCTTCAGAATAAAAGCAGTAATGCTTGTAACCATTTATGTCTCAGATGACGAACCACAGTGTTAAGTCAAGAGACTTGCAATTAGGATGGGCATTTTCCAATTATTTCTAGTAGCAGAGATTTTGGATGTTAATCACTTTTATTGTAAGCCTGTTTCTCCTATGCAGAAGCTAATTAAAAATTACCACAATCTGTATATTTGTAAACATAACAAAAAGATGACTGAGTAGGTATATTAAATGCACTTGAGCCATTTTTTTCTTCCCTGTGAGGAGTTACTGTAATAAAACAATCAAATTCACATTTCAAAGAAAAAAATATAGTCTTTCCATAAACACGCACACTTTATTATTTAATATTTAACCTAAAGGAATATATTTAACCCATTGATTCTTTTAAAAATAATTGGTTGTTTAATATATTTTCCTCAGGGAACAAAATCATTTTTCAAACAAATAATAATTTGATTTTCATCCAATTTTCCCTGCCCATGTCCACAAAATACTTTTGCTGAGGTGAGATACAGGAAGTACCCATAATTTATAGTTCCACTATATATATAATAAAGATTTCATCTATTTTCAGAGAGAGGGATGGGGAGGGAGAAAGAGAGGGAGAGGAACCTCGATGTGTGAGAGAGAAATGCTGATTGGTTGCCTCCCACACGCCCCCAGCTGGGGACCGGCTGGCAACCCGGGCTCGTGCCCTGACTGGTAGCCGGACCAGCCACCTTGTGCTTTGCAGGAAGACGCACAACCAGCTGAGCCCCACTGGCCAGGGCCACCAGACAAAAGTAGTCACTCAGTAGGAAATGGAGGTTTCTATGCCAAAAGAGTATGGAATTGATAAAAACAGCAAAAGTAGGTCCAGGTTTCCCTATATTCCAGGTCTGGTAGATTCAAAGTGGAAAGTGAATTCCATGAGGGACAGGAATCGGTCTGTGTGCTCTGTCCACTGCTGCCCCCCCGCACCCGGAGGGGTGCCTAGCGTATAATCAATGCTCCACAGGTGTTTCTGTTCACCCAGGATCCGGCGCTGACAGTGCCCCGGTGCCCAGCAGATGCCAGTACAAATCCTCTCTGGAGGAAGATCACGCCACCCAAGGTCTCAAGCTGCTTCTGCAAACACTGTTACCAAAACACGTCCCGCGTGTCCAGCACAGAATGAAGCATCCAGGCAGAGGAAAAAACTGGTAATGTAAACAACAGAGAAGAAACACATGTACAGGCACCTCTGGGGCTGGAAACTAGAAGGAAGTAACAGAAGGCTATAGGAGCAGGTGGCAAATTCCCAGAAGTGGAACTGCTGGGTCATGGGGCAGTTATGATTGTTAATTTTCTGAAGAAATCCTTCTTGTTTCCCACAGTGGCTGCCCCAGTCTGCACTCCCACCCACAGGGCACGAGGGTCCCCTTTCTCCACATCCTCACCAGCACGTGTTTGTGGATTTATTGATGATGGCCATTCTGACAGGTATGAGGTAATACCTCATGGTGGTTTTAATTTGCATCTCTCTGATGATCAGTGACATTGAGCATCTTGTCGTATGTCCGTTGGCCATTGTATGTCCTCTTGGGAGAAGTGTCTGTTCAGGTCCTTTTCCAATTTTTTAATTGGGTTGTTTGGGGTTTTTGGTATTGAGTTTTAGAAATTCTTTATAAATTTTGGATAATAACCCCTTATCAGATATATCATTAACGAGTATGTTCTCCCATCCCATGGGCTGTCTTTTTATTTTTTATTTTTGATGGTTTCCTTCGCTGTGCAAAAACTTTGCAGTTTGGTGAAGTCCCATGTGTTTTTGTTTCCTTGTTTGTCCCCCTTGCTTGAGAAGATGCATCAGAAACAATATTGCTGTGAGCAATGTCTGTGATTCTACTGCCTATGTTTTCCTGGGGCCTTCATGGTTTCGAGTCTAACATGTAAGTCTTTGATCCATTTTGAATTTGTTATTGGGTATGGTGTAAGCAGCCTATTTTCATTTTTCTGCACTTATCTGTCCAATTTTTCCAATGCTATTTATTGAATGGACTGTCTTTATCCCATTGTGTGTTTTTGCCTCTTTTGTCAAATATTAATTGTGAATGTAAAGGCATGGATTTATGTCTGGGCTCTCCGTTCTGTTCCACTGATCTGTGTGTCTGTTTTTATGGCAGTACCATGCTGTTTTGATTACTATGGCCTTGTAGTGTAGTTGGATATTAGGTAGTGTGATTCCTCCCAATTTTTCCTCTTTCTCAAGATCACTGTTGCACTAATATAAAAGAATATAATCACCCCTATGTTCATTGCCGCATTATTTACAATCACCAAGATTTGGAAGCAGCCCAGTGTCCATCAGTAGATGAGTAGATAAAAAAATTACGGTACATTAACACAAAGGAATGCTACTCGACTGTAAAAAAAGACAAAAAAATTTACCCTTTGCAACAACATGCATGGACCTGGAGAACATCATGATAAGTAAAGTCAGCTGGGCAGAGAAACACAAATACCATGTGGTTTCACTCATGTGCGGAGTCTAATGAACAAGCTGAACTCATAATTGTAATAGAGACAGACTCATCGATGGAGAGCAGGCTGACAGATCTTGTTGGGAGGGAGTTGGGGAATCAAACAAAAAGGAAAAAGGAATCATGGACATGGGTAACAGTGTGAGATATATATATATATATAAATTTTTATTTCTTTATTTTGTTCTATATATATAAGAAGAGGTGGCAGATGGTGACATTGTTTTTCTATTTCCTTTTCCCTCTGGTGATCACCACAAGGCTGAACAGAAAATAGAATGTTTGGGAGGTTATGAAGGAAAAGCTCTCAAAAGAGATCATAATTGAGCTAATCCTACAAGCTAGATGAACGCTACATAGGCAACATAAAACATTTAATGTTTTGTCATATGTGGCGCTAAAGAGGTAGAATACTAATAATATAAATAATTGAAGTTTTATGGTGTTAATTATATGAAGAAAATGTTCTGAATTTAAATTCTCTTAAATGTTAATGGTTGAGAAAATGACGTAACGAAGAAATCACACTGACTAAATGAACTGATAAAATTTGAAATCTAATTTTAATACAGTTTCTCTTCTATTTGTAAGATTTTCATATTTAGCTGCAACTGAGCCCCAAGGAGTCCAGTGTGGTTTCAACCTGAGAGGTTTCACGAGTCTCAGGCAGACACAAGTTAGGACCTTCGTTTATTGCACGTAAAAATAATAGTGATTGTTAATGTAACCACTTGTTCAGGTTTTCTCTTCTCAGTAAAAATTTTTAGAAATAGAAGATTTTAGCATCCAATCTGTAAGAAAATAACAAAAATGGCTGAATACATCAATACAAAAATACAAACCAATAGTCACGGGGTTTTGTTTAGAATCATTCAACAGCCTTAGGAAAATGTAAGGATCATTTGGTTTAAAATAAATGAATGGTCATCTGGCTCATCCTTCTCACTTTGGATGGTCCATCCCTCCATCATTCGGTGACACTTGGTGACATTTTCAGACCGTGCGTGCACAGCGGCGAGAGGCCGGTCATGGGAAAGAACGGAGGTCGGAGGTCGGAGGAAAAGACTTCGGGTGAACCCGAGGGCACGCCCTTCCCGGCCGGCTGAGCCCTGTCTGTCCCTGGGCACACGCACATGGCCTCTGACTCTGGAGCCCAGGGGCACGTCACTCAGCTTCGCTGACCTCACTGTCTGCGCCCCGAGCAGGGGGCCTACCCGCCGTCGTCGTGGGGTGCTGTGGGACTGCAGCTACGAGCCCGCAGGGGGTGTGTGGGGATGTCGCAGCCAGACACGCCGGCCTTCGGACCCCGGCTGGGGGCTCCCCGGTCAGCACGGCACCCGCCCGGTCCCCGGCCTTTCCTGAGCTTTCTCGGCATCCAGTCTTTTACCGTTGTCCTTGTAAAGGCCGGGTGGGAGGAGGCGCTGGGTGATGTCTCGGAGGCACGGCTGGCTCTGCCTCCCAGGGGAGCACTTCCTGCCGGTAAACTCACGCTTCTCAGGCCCGCCCAGCGCGCGGCATTTTTGTTTTAAAAAATGGGCAGCGACAGGGGCACGATTACCCCAGTGGTCTGAGGACCTGTCCTCGGACCCGCAGGCCCCCCCGACCCCCACACTGACTCCTTTCCTGAGGCGGACTTGGTTAGCGTGGTCCCTCTACATGTTTCCACATTCCCCCAGACACGATTCCGAGGTCACCCCAGGGGGTTTGGTGACACAGTTTTGGTTCTTTCGGGGGGCTGCTCCTGGGGGAAGCAAGGGGCACCCGTCAGGGTGCGGGGAGCCTCTGCCTCCAATTACGTCTGCCCTGCGGGCACTCTCCTGAAGCCGCTTCCCTCGCCGAGTCCCGGTGATTATTTCCCGAGGCGCTTCTGGCTGTCCCAGAGGCCTCCTGAGAGCGAGGCTTCTGACAGAGCCACCACTTAAGTGACACGGGGCATCGCGGGGATCTCGCATTGTGTCGGCGTTCCCGCTCCTGACTTTTCTGCGCACTTTTAATTGCGTGCTCTGCAGGCTTCCCGTTGGGAGAGAAGCAGGGTTCATTAGCAGATTTTTCCCCTTTCCTGTACCTGAGGTTATTATTGGAAAAAGAGGTTTCCTTACGGAAAGAAAGTGCCAATTGTGTCTGGTTCGTTTTTAACATTGTGTTAGATTCGGTCCTGGCCGCCCTTCACGCCGCCGCCCTGCCCCTCGACGGGCAGCTTTGTTTGCAGGGAGACTCGCGGGGGATGGGGCGTGGGTGTCGATCCCACTTCGTCTCCTCTCCCTGTGTGTCTACACGAGAGAAGAAATATTGCCGAGGAAGAGGCCGTTCAGAGGGATATAAGTTCCAGAGATGCCATGATTCTGAAAACACTCCCCAATTCAATCTTTCCGCCAAATCAATCCAGAGATTAATCATATTGCAACACATTCAGCACAGCCGATGTGTCTCTTGGGTAAGACAGAAGGACTATGTATCTGATTGGTGTATCAGTAAGAATCTGATTAGATGTGAGACTACCTGGATGATAGAGCATCTGCTCTCTCTTAAGGCTGTTTTGGGGGTCTGGCCTGCTAAGGTTCCGCACAGAACACGTATGTGTGACCAAACATTGCCCCCGGGAAGCACGCCTCTGTCTGACTCGGACCCCACAGTAAAGCGTGGGTGCATGTGCGTCTGCAGGCGTGGCTTTGTGTCATTGTGGGTCGTCTGATTCCAAACACACTGACTGACACCTGGCCGTCTTCACTTCGCACAAGTCAATTTTGGACAATTGAACAAGTTCAAATCCATTGAAAAGACCATCGGGACATTATTAATTAAAGCATGGATTTGGGAGCTTTAAACGCTGACATACTATGAAAATGTCACTTTCTTTTAGCCCTAAGTAAAGGAAAAATTGCTGCCAGTTAAGGAACAAAGTGGACTGTTAACATTACTAATGCATCTGTGACCGTCAGCCCGGCTTTTCTCACCGAGTCTCCTTGGGGTCAACGTGAGCTGGACTGGGGTCGCAGGGAGAACTTGAGGAAGCGCCCCCCGCCATGCCAGCAACACCACTTTGCGATTGGAAATCAGGAAACCTCGAGTCTCCCAACGAAACCCTCGCTCCCTAGACACACACCCACCCACACGCACAGGCACTCATGAAAATCTCTAAGATTTCGGAGCACAGACAGGTGTCGTCCGTTAGCTTCTGTTTTTAAATAATGTACTAACCCAGCCATCCTGTTAGAGTCTTAACCTTGAGCACGTTGTGCGCTTGAATTCCAAGTTTCATCAGTCGGGTAGGACCGCCGAGTCGGTTAGCTCATGTTTCCTGTAGATCCCCGGCACACCCTCACCACACGCACTCGGAGACCCGCCGGGACCCCAGCGTCCCTGGTGAGCACGATGCCAGTGGGACCCAGCAAAACCGGGGCGGCTCCTGCACTCCGGCCACCAGCCTGGGGAGCCTCAGGTGGGTGCCAACTCGACCTGCACTTCCATCTCATACCAGTGAGACGGAATACCTGTGTTAAGGTCCTGTGACAGTTGAGTGAGGTCACGTGGCATAAAGACTCCCTAATAAGTCCGACGCGCAGGTGTCAGTGTCGCGGCATAGACCGTCACGTACAGGGTGCCACCACGGCCGAGGCCGGGTTACAGTTGCAAGTACGCGAAACACAGAGCTTGTCCTTGCGTTGTGAGGTGCTCATCACTGTCTCATCTCCCGCACAAACCGCAGTAAACCGACTGTGCCCCCACGAGACTTCCCCCCCCCCGACACTGCAAACGGGGTGACTCGTGGTGGACGGACCCAGAATCCCTCCTGTTAGGGAAGGATTGGACGTGACCACAGGTTTTTCTGTCCTCTCGTTCTCACCGTGGAGATTGCAGGGAGCAACGGCAACCGTCTTGGAGAAACATCGCCCGCGGCGGATGTGACCTGAAATGTGTGTCCCAGCCCACGGACGGGTGTCCCGGGGAGACCCCGAGGCAGGTGCGGCTTCCCCACGACCCCCTGCTAGCTGCCGACGCCGCTCCTCGTGGCCCCTTTGCCTGTGGCCGCCGTGACGCCCGGTGGCAGTTGGCAGAACCGTCTGCCATTTAAGACACGTCCCTGGCGTCAGAGTCCCGCCTGAGACACCTCGTCACGGCCAGAAGATTCAGGGCGGTGCAGAGGCGGCCGGTTTCCCGTGTGCGGCTCCCACCAGGTGCGTCACGCCGCATTGTAAAATACCCCGCGTCGCCCCGACGGATGGCACTGGGCAACGGCACCCTCTCGGCCGGGGGTAGATCTGACCGACGCCGACCGTGACTGACCACCCGTCTGCAGCGTGGGATTCAGGGGCGCTCGGCGGAGAGATCTTTCTCTTTAGTAAAATCAATACCAGCTAAGCTGCCCGCTGAATGATATCGCCTGAAACATCATGAACACCGTGACCAAGAGATTCAGCCGCAGCCTCTTCTATCAGGACGGCTGACGACCCTTCCCTCGGCTCGAAGCCGGTCTGGGCGGAGCAGCATGCGTTGACGTGGGGGTCTTGGGCGCCGACGCCGGGGGGAGGGGATCGTACTCTCTCGGGCACACACGGCTGTCCCCCGCCGGCTGCGGGGGACGCACAGAGGAAGAGCAGCGTCCTCATCCCTCCCAGAAGCCTCAAACGTGAGACCCAGCCCTGCCCTCGGCAGGCTCGCCGCGCCCACCCCAGTGCGGGGATGCAGAGGTCTCCGATTTCCACGCACAGCACGGCGCTGACGTTACTCGGGGTTTTATTCTGTGTCTTGGTTTCGGTTGGTCAAGACACTGGCATTGGTCACTTGCCACACGCCAGTCATGGTGCAAAATCTGGGGGATGAAACATCGTCCACGGCATTGGGCAGCTTGCGTGCCAGCAGCGACCAAGCCCCAAAGCCCCACGTGGTCCCTGTTTAACGCGGCCACTGAGCTCAGTGTCCTGAGGTGACAGTCCCGTCAGACTGAACCGATTGTCTGGAGGACCAGCCCGCGGTGATGCGGGCTGCTTGCTCAGGCCCTCGGTGCCTTGTAAAGTGAAACTCCTGGTAATAGGATTGGGTTTGGTGCAGGCTGTTTTTATTGTTTCCAAAAAATTACCCTTCATTAGTAAACCATACCAGACTTATCAAGTTTCTGTGCTTAAGGGTGACTTTAATTCCTTGATATTCCAATAATTATTACACACTGATCAGAATTTCTGAATGTGATTACATGGAACTTTGGTGAAAAATATAGGAATATATTAATAACTATAAATGATGGATTATGGTTTGTATGGTAGACAGGATATAGCAAGACACGAGGTCCACAATGGAACTGCATTATCATTGAACACAGTGATTTAGATATTTTATTTTTTATCTGTAATACAGCTGACAGTCAACATTGTATCGGTTTCAGGTGTGCAGCGCAGTGGTTAGACACTTAGGCATTTCACGGAGCGGTCCCCCGGAGAAGTCTGGAGCCCGCCTGGCACCGCACACCGTTAGAAGAATATCACTCCCTGTGCTGTGCACCCGTGGGTTTTTAACGTCCCTTTGAACTGTAAAATGTTAAGGTTCTTTGTACCTCTCTCTGGGTTTCCTCTCCAGATCCCCCCGTTAAAAATTCCAGCTCACAGTTCTTCGATCTCTATGTGGTCTCAAGTTTCCTACATGATTTCATATGTGTGTGTGTGTGTGTGTGTGTGTGTGTGTGAAACAGCATAGCAGAGAGAGCCCTCAAACGGAACCAAAAAGACATAATTCAGCACCAGAGCCCGTGTGACAATGAAGTAATGAGTCACACGTTACAAGCCACCATAGCCAAATAATTAATCGCTCCCGTAAAAAGCCCCATGGAACCCCGGACGGCAATCTCGAATGGGGCTCCCTGCACGAAGCCGTCGCCATGCTGTCCTAGAACTCTCACTATTCAAATTAAACTTGAAGTATTTTGTACCAGGCTGAAACAACTGCAATTAACAAAAAAATGCGGGCAGAGGACGACTAGTGCTCCCGATGCTGACTTATGGAGGCTGAACAGCTCGGCAGTGCCCGAGTGTCGGTCTCAGCTGCGCGGGGCAGTGCCCGAGGGCGACGCCGTGTCCTGGGAGAGCGTGGGCACTCATTCCCCTGCCCTTTCTCCCTCACTGTCACATTGGAGAGTCACCGGTCGTCCGCAGCTGCGCCTCACGGACTCATCTGTCCAAATGAGCGAACCCGCAAGAGCTGTTTAACTCGGGGGCACTTGCACTGTTGGTGATAAGTGCCTGTTCATAACCCCCTTACCTGAGACTACAACAGGAATTCACACGCCCGTAAAACCCTCCCTGGAAAACGGGGTATTTTCTCTCTGACTCCGCGTCTCCGCGTCTCCGGGTCACCACATCGCAGTCCTCCTGGCTGCATCGGAACGCGGTCCTTAGACACGCAGACCGGGCCGCGGTCTGCTGCAGACTGGGGACCACGGAGACGGCGCAGGAGGAGCCGCGGGCACCTCCACGCCGTGGGCTGGGGAGAGGGGTCTGCAAACGCAGACGGGACTCTGCGTCTCTCTCAGAACCCAACCACCCCCCACCCCAGAGCAGTGACAGGTGTTGGCACAGGTGACGCTGGGCCTGTAGCTCGGGGAAATAAGGGCCACAGACGCGGAAGCAGCGGTGCGCTTGCTTTGGGGTCCCCTTCCCATTGCCGAGGTCGGCGGCTCGCGCAGAGCTGCTCGCGGAGGCTGGGTGGCCGGGATGCATGAGACTCCTGATTGATCAAACGATCTTCCTGGGATTAAATTGCCAAAGGAGAATAATGTAACATCAAGACCGAGAGCGATTTCTTGTGTTGATGTGTTTTTGGTGTTTCTCTGGAATGCGGGGATCCCCGGAGAAGTGCAGGAGTTCCTCCCGGGATACTAGAACGAGCGTAACAAGGTATCCGCCAGAAGACACGAGGCTCGGAGATGAAACAGCTCCGTGAGTCTGTTCATTGCAAAGCGGCCCCGGGAGACGGTCTCGCCGGCACACTGTCCTCGTTTCAGATGAAGGGACTCAAGAGCCCGAGGGCCTCGGGGGCAACTCGGGGAAGGGCGAGGAGCGCGGGGCCCAGCGCCCCGCAGGCCCGAGGTTTCCAGCCGGGGCGGCGGCGGCAACCACGAGGTCGGAGCGAAGTGTCCTGGACCCGTTGGGGTCTTCGCTGCCCGTCGTCGTCACGCTCTCGGCCCAGGACGGCGCGTGTGATGGACACGAGGGAGCAGCCGCGATCCTGACGTCCTCACGTGTCACTCCGTTGTCTGCAAAACCTTTGAATGCCACGTGCCTGGAGGTTAGGGCAGGCGCAGTCCGGGCAGACTCCTGCTTCTCCGCCCGCTCCCGCCCCAAGGCCTGCGTCTGGGCCCCTTCCGCGGGGCGTCTCGGGACTGGGGGAGACGCGACCACTCAGTCCCTGCGCCCCTCCCCCCGGAGCTTCACAGGAGGCGGGAAGCACGGATTTTAAACTCCCGGCCCTGACACAGGGCAGCGCGCACCTGGGCGGGCATTGCGTCGGGACGCGCGGAGACCCAGCCCAGGTGGACGCCGGACTTGCGCTGGGAGGAGTAAGGTTTAAGCCACGTTCTGAAGGACAGGCATTTATTACCGTATTTGCCATGTACTGATGCACACTTTTTTCACCCAAATTTTGGAGGGGGAAAAAAAAGGATGCACATTGTACACAGGTATAATGATTACATACCATGGGTATAATAATGGGTATGATAACCCCGTGTATCATGAGCACAAAATCGTGGGTGCCCGTTCTACACGGCGAAATACGGTAACTAGAGACCCGAGGGAGTGGCTGAGGACATTAAAATATTAACGTGCCCAAGAGCCACTCGCATGTGCTACAGTAAGCAGAGTACCAGCACTTGACCTACTTTATTTACTAAACACTTGAACTTCTTAAAGCCCATCGACATTAGTCCTTTAACATAATTGTTTTCAAAGCTTAAGGGGAATTGTTGCCACTTCCGCATGTGGATGGTTTCAGAAAGTGCTTCCCGTCGAAACGAAAATCTGTTCAATTACAGCGTAAGTCACTTTTGACAAGAAAATGCATTACATAACCGCACAAAAAGAATGGTGTCCCCTTAAGTGACAGTGTGAATTTTCTTAACAATAGAAGCTGCTTTTGAAACGTTTGAATTTTAATTAAAAAAATTATATACCAAAAGATAAGTAATAAAGATCGTCAGAAGCCATGAAAAATACCTTTTTGTACTCACTCACAGCTCATGTGACGAGATAGATTTCATAACAGAATCTTTTAAGAGACAACACAGATTCTGTCACAAAAGGGATGGCGGTGCTGGCGACAATGACGATGACGCAGGGGCGGCAGAGTTCACGCACCTGTGTGCCCAGGAGAGCACCGGTCACCTTCCGGCATCTCCAAAGACGGGCACAGTTCTCAGCACACACGGTCATGCGTTCACCCTGGGTCTTCTCTGACATTGCACCTGGCGACGCCGCGCTGGCTGTCAGGAAAGTGACAAGTGAGCGCGCCGCCCGCTAAGGACAGAAAATGTGGGTCATCTTCGAAACTGAAATGGAAGTTATCCAGGTGTGTATATTTTTATCTTTTTCCCCTTACTTTTGACTAGATTTTTTGTTCAATTCTGCCCGCACCCAAGTCCGTATTTTGCATTCGCTTTGACTGTTCCATTTTTTAAAAATACGCTTCAGTGTTTCAGGCTGAAGGGAGCTCCCTGGGGGGAGACTCGCGCGTGTGGGGGTGGGGGGCAGGATGGCGCCCGGCGGGACCCCCGCTGGGTGGGGAGCAGCCAGGGTGGGCGGACCACCTATCCGTTACTACCACATTTTCACAAAACTTTCGGGAAAGCGGGAAAGGTCGGAAGTTAATGGTTCCTCGCCGAGGGATACCCCGTCCTTGTCATTTTGAATAATGTTTTCTTGAAGGGACACCCCTGTTCCAAGACTGTGAATTCACAGAAAAAGTGCAGCTGACATTTTGGTGCTGAATCTTGTTTTTAATTACTGAATATCAAGGGAGGTGTGAGAAACAGAGCACATTTCCATTTTCTTCCCAGCTTATAAACTAAAAAAAAAAAAGTTTAAATTATTTACAGAGGGGAAAAAAGTCACATTGGTGCAAAAGCCAGCTGCAAATAAATTGTGTTCCCTCGTCGCAGTTTAAAATAACTCCGCTTCTGAGACGACTACCTATATTTCCAAGTCTCGTTAGAGACCGCCTGGTGTTCAGCACCCGGCGAGCGTCTTCCAGGAGATTTACTGTCCACGCGCCCGCAAGGAAATGAGACATAACTCCCACGAACCTGGGATGGTGATCAGGACCTTCGATAATTCTCCCCGTGCCTGACCTCCTCACGGTCACTCCCTTGTTCACAAGCCCTGATACGAAGTCGGTGATTCGGTGTCACGGACGGCTGGCTAGGCCCACTGCCTGGGATGGGTCTGTCCACCAGACACTTCGTCAATACTTTGACCTTGAAAAACTCCCCGCCCGCCCGCCAGCTGTGTGAGAGAGTCACTCCCTGAGTGTCTGAGCGCACTGGAGGTTTCTGTTTTCCTCGGTCCCCTCCAAGACCGACTGGAGACAAGACACTCGGAACCCATTTCAAACGTGTCGGTGGCGCTGACCGCAAGGCAACACAATGCTTGACGACACGGCAGATGACCTGGTCAGGCTCCCCGACCTCAGTGCGGGCACTGCCCCTCCGGACACAGCCTTCGCTGCATACAGACTCTCTCCTCAAGTCAGGACACAAAGTAACGTCTGCCCCGTGCCGGCAACGCTTACTGGGGGTGTTTGCACTCCCAGGTGGAGTCAGCGGTCCAGTGATTTCATACTGAAGGGGAGCACCCCCGTGATATTCCCAAGAGTCCTGTCACTGTGGGTGGGATTCCTAGCTCTTGTCGGTGCTGCTGTTTGCACATAAGATGCTGGTGGCCAACCCGCCCACACACCGTTCTTCCACGTAACCGAGTGTTTAGAGCAAGAAGTCCGGCACATTTTGAAAGGCTCGTGTTCCTTTCGGCGGTGCCGACCACTGGCTCCTGAATTTTAGAAGATGTGTTTCTGAGAAGCAGTGAGGGGGTTATGAGACCATTTCGGGCACAGCACATACCCACCCATGGTCCTAAGTGGGGGGGGTTGGGGGAGCAGCCAAGGAGCCCCTCTGCGTGCCAACAGCGCGTTCCTCACAAAGCGCTTCGCCCCACAGCCTCGTGGGAGGGGTGCTGAAGGAAAATGTCCACCTCGTTTTTCATCCTCCCAGACAAAGCTCTGAAGACTGGGACTTATTTTTAGCCTCACTCCCTCCTGCCCTTGGGAAACAGGGCGCCGTGTCGGAGGGCCCAGCCGTGAGCTGGGGGTGGGCAGGCAGAGCCCTGGCGGGACTGGATGAAGCACATGTCGGGGTGAGCGGCTCACAGCGACTCAGCTTCCAGAACGCAGCTCACGGGAAATGGGGCCCAGGCCCTGCAGCCGGAGTGCTTCCAGCCACACGAAACTTACATCCAACCCCGAAGAACTGAGAAAGGAGACATGAGCGGACTCGTAGTCCAGGAGGGCAAAGGGGACGTTCGTAGAACTGAGTCGAGAATCGAAAGACTGCTGGACGCACACAGAAGCCAGGGGTCACCCGCTCCAGGGTCCTCTTGGCCCCCCCATCTCCGTCTCATCGTGTGCGCTGGCGCCAGTAACAACCGCACAACTACACATTAGCAGCTCCCATGGAAAAGCACGCGGTCTCTCTAAATTTTCACAGATTAATACCAAGGAGGGACCCTGATCCGTCCGGCCTTTGGGCCAACCGCCATTTGTTTGGGACATAGGTCCTGTGGCTCCCCCCCCACCCTCAGGGGGCGCCTGTCCACGGTGGGGTTCAGCATGGAAAAGCTAGCTGGGCAGACAGGGAGCAGGTAACACCGTCCAAAGCAGCCAGCCCCCTGCTGAGCCGCCTCTGTGACATCACTGTAGGCCTCTGTCCCGAAGCAGAGGGCCAGCCCCGGGGACGGTGAAGAGCTCGCCAGATGGGGGGAGACAGGAGGTGGGGCCCCACCCGCCCTGCTTCTGAGCGATGCAGGAAAAGCCGCGTTGCGTCACCACACTCCATCTTCTTCCCTCCTCGGTTAACACCCAGCTCCTCGCCCTCTCGAGTTCCAGGTCTACGGCTAGAAACGAGCTCCTGAGACACTCATTCTGCTGTGGCAGAGCCCGGATACAGTCAGGTCGAGCTGCATTTTGCCTCCGTGACAGTCCAGCTCAGAGATTAAGACCGTATTCTGCTATCACCTGACCCTGAATTTAAGTCGCGGCGTTTGAGCAATCAACACCGTCTCTCTCTGTCTCTGTCCCCTCGTCTGTGCAGTCAGGGTGGTAACTGTACCACCTGGAGAGGCGGTTCAAAGGGTTCAACTGGAAAAAGTATGCAGAGTGTTTGGCAACGAGCCTAATGCAACAGGCACTGAGAAAATGCACGCATTGCCCTCAGCTACGACTGTTTTCATTTTGTGGTTAATTTGCAAGATCAGATGTCAGTGCTGCTCTGAAGGGCCACGCGGACTGGAGGATCTCTGTTTAACTGAAGACCTTTTTGTCTCATCCCCTTCCCGCCTCACCGTGGTTCTCTGCTGCTCAGTACCTGGGCCACCCGGCCCTCCCCGGCGGGGTAGAGATGGTCCCTGCTCTTCTACAGGTCCAGGCCCAGAGACCAACTGTCGTCATTCTCGTTGTGGTCTGAATACTTTACAATCCAGTCATATCACAACATAAGAACGCTTTTAAATTGTTTTCATTTTTATTGTATTTTTATCCATCACCATTCCCCCCCCGCCATATGATTTTACCTCCACACACACCCCCCCAAACAATCACCACACCGTCATTCACGTCTTGTCTTTTCCCTTTTGTGCTTCATGGCCTCACCCCCAGCCCCCTCCCCGCCCAGAGCTAAACTGTCTACAGTGGTGGCAAAACACCCGGAGGCCGGGGACGCGGGGGTGCGGGGCAGACGGCCGTGGCAGACAGCTCCCTGCCCTCACTGGCTCACCGGGCAGGGCAGTGGCCCAAGGAATCTGATCCCCTTTGTTCATGATGAAAACTGCTTTTCATAATGAGTTTTCTTGTACATGCTGTTGTCTGGGAGAAGGCAAGAAAGGGTGAGACAAGAATTGCTATTTTAAATGATACCTTCGGGATGCCTAGATATCCATCTATTGTGTTATAAACTGTCAAAGCAGTCCAGCACGAAGTGGACCGCATTTGTGTGTGGGGGGGGGACTTCTCACCGAAGACGCCCAATAGACCGCCTTCGTCGCTGCTGGTTTTTGTTTCCTGTCTTGAGTTTATAGACTTTTATGACTGGTGGTATCTACATTAACTTTAACACAGGGCTTTAACTCGGGAATGCTTTGTTGTGTTATTCTTACAAACTCAGAAGTTCGATGAGGCCAAGATTGAAATCATCACTTCTGTCTGTTTCACCGGAGGAACTGGCCGCACTCTCCGGCGAGCAGATGGGAGGCAGAGTTCTCGCTGAAAGAAAACCCTGCAATGTACGTGTTCTATTTTTCTAATCTTGCTGATGATTCTTTAGACAAATTATCAATGTTAAGGTTGCTCGTAAATGTATCTACAGATCAATGGAATTAAGTTGAAGTAATTCTTAAAATAAAAATTCCAAGCCCTGGCTGGCGTGGCTCAGTGGATTGAGCACGGGCTGCGAAGCAAAGCATTACAGGTTCGATTCCCAGTCAGGGCACATGCCTGGGTTGCAGGCCACGGCCCCCAGCAACCGCACATTGATGTTTCTCTCTTTCTCTCTTTCTCCCTCCCTTCCCTCTCTAAAAATAAATTTTAAAAATCTTTAAAATAAAAATTCCAGCCCTGGTTGGTGTAGTTCAGTGGACTGAGTGCTGACCTGCGAACCAAAGAGTTACCAGTTCGATTCCCAGTCAGGGCACATGCCTGGGTTGGGGGCCCAGGTCCCTAGTAGGGGGCGCATGAGAGGCAACCACACATTGATGTTTCTCTCCCTCTCTTTCTCCTTCCCTTGCTCTCTCTCTAAAAATAAACAAAATCCTTACAGAAAATAAAAATTCCACGACGATTCTCCCTGAGTTCAGTGACCCGAGTTAGAAGTGTGTGTGATAACAGACATGGAGACACACGCCTGGCACAACTCTCCGCTGTGTTTCCCTTCGTCCATCATCCTTCCAGTCTCCATCACAACAGCCTCCGAGGTGCTGCTAACAAATTAATTCTTGCAAAAGCACATAGAGCCTCCAGGTGCACGGGCCAGTAGCCAGGGGCCACGGCGTGATGGACCAGGAATGCCACCTCCCTGCTGGAATACCAGATGATCCGTGTGCAGGGGGCGCGTGGAGGCAAGAGAGGGGCACACTTGTCCCCGCGGCGGGGTGTTCCACTCTGGCAGGCAGGCTCTCCAGGAGAGAGGGAGCTCACACGGGCTCCCCACGCCACGGATCCAGGACCGGGACGCCGCGGAGCCGGGAGTCCCGTCGTAAACGCGAGTTCCCGCGCAGAAGTAGCCTTTCGGAGCCACAGCCTCTGAGGAGCGGCATCTCGGGCGCTTGATCCACAGAGGGAAGCAATTAAATTTAATAGACGCAATCCTCATTTTGAGGACGCCCTCGGTTGGAAGTAGCAGGGAGCGTAATTAGGGCTAATGGGAACCGTGACTCCAGGAGGAAGATTGCTGGCGAGCGGGGGCGGACCCAGGCTGCCCAGCGCCATGCGCTCGGGCAGCCGCGGCGACGGACTGCGGTTGTTTCCGGAGACTCGACCCGAGCAAGGCTTGGGGGCTGGGATTTGTTTGCTCGCTCGGCTTGAGGTACATCTGTGATTGGAGCCGAGGGCACAGGAACCGCGGTGCCCAGGGGAGCGTCAGGCTCCTGCGTCGCCGACACGCAGTAAAGGGGGGAGCGAAGTAGTTCACGGGGCGTGGCTAGCCCAGAGCACCTTCTGGAACGCACAGATGTTTGGACGGGAAAACGTGAGCCCGAACTGTCCAATAGTCGCCTGTGCTCCCCCCCACGCCCCGTCTTACGCAACTTGTTTACGCACCTGTTTGCTGGGGAGGAAAGTGCCGTGACCGACGGGCAGGTCGTGGTGTGGCAGCTGCCCTGGGTCGGTTCACTGGGTGTGCGCGGGAGCGGCTCTTGTTTCTGTCCTTGTTCCTGCCCGTGGAGGGTGCGCTGTGGACCCCACGCCGTGCTGCTTGGCATGCAGACGAGTGGGGGGAACAATCAAACCAACAAGATCTGTTTCTCACCATCGAAGAGCCGGCGGAATATTGGGAGAGATGGACACGCGGAGATAACCGTGGCCGCGGGGGTTTGATGCCAGAATGGGCGTCCACAGAAGGCGCTGCGGGAGATGAAGCGGGAGACGTGAACACATCTTAGTCGAGCAGACGGGGGGGGGTGGGGGGGGGGTTCCGCAGATGCGCTCGTCCGTGGTTCCAGGGTCTGACGGGCAGCAAAGCCCGAGGGTGGAGTTGGATGCGGAGCCAGCGGAACGGGTGAGGCTCTGGGGGAGGGTCAGACACCCCGCGGAGGGTCCGGGGCTCGGCTGGTGTGGGGTGAACAGGCGAGGGCGGGGGGGAGGGGTGGGGGGGCTGCGGTGGGTGGTTCAGCGGACGGAGTGTCCAGGGAGGCCGGACAGGGGGAAGCCGTCCAGGGTGCATGCACGAGTTTGACCTCGCCCTCCGGAAGGGGTCTCCTTTCCCTTCTCGGTTTTTCCCTTTAATTGGGGACGTAATCCCTGGGGCCCAGGAGGTGCGCTCTGTCTCTGTTCTCTCGGAACGGCGAGATCCTTCCTCTTTGTGCCCACCGAGTCCCGTCCCGTGGGCTGAAGGGCTGTGGACGGGAAGCAGCCGGCCCCCGGCCCTGCTCCTCTGCGGGTCATGATTCGGAATCGATGGTGCTGGGAGAGTGTGAGCTGTCACTGACGCCTTTAAGGGGCTTGTCCTCAGGAGCCGGGGCGGGTGGACGAGGCTGTACATTGTGAGGGGAGGAGGCTTGACCTGGGTGCTGAACACGAAATACAATGCACAGGTGACACGGAACTGGACACCTGGAACTTATGTCATTCATTCACCAACGTCACCCCAATACATTACATAAAATATTTTAAAAAACCCTTGGCCATCCAGTGGCGTTCCTGGAGCGCTTTCGTGTCAGACACAACCAGAAGTGTCCGGGCCGTGCAGACTGGTCCTCTGCGCGGCACAGGCGGCGGCCCCCGTGTTGGGGGTGCCAGCGAGGTGCAGGGAGCTGCTGTCCCCCAGGGAAGCTGGCAGCGGCCTGTGTGGTTCCAGAGGTCTCCTGGGAGGAAGTGGAGGGGACCGTCCCAGAGGGACCATCCCCGAGGCCGTCTCCAGCTCAGGCTCTGACACCGTCTGGCTGTACGCCTCCCCACCACTCTGTCCCTCTGAGTTTCATGCATCAGCTCTGCAAACACCATTCGGGCCGTTATCACTGGGTTTCGGACACCCGGGAAGGAGAGGACGACAGAGCCCTCAGCATCACTCGGCTCCTGTGTGGTGGGCGAAAGCCAGGCTGCCCGGCGAGCGGCCTCAGGAGCTGCACCGACCTGTCAGCAGGGCAGCCGGCCCGCTCGCCGGGACAGCCGGGCCTCGCCAGGACAGAGGCCCGTGGGCCCTGAAAACCAGGCACAGAACTTGACCCGGAGGGATGGACCGCATGCCCGGGGACCAGGGGAGGAGCGATTTTCAACGGGGAATTGCGTTGCCACGGAGAGAGAACACAAGGGATTCTCGACAGCCACCAGGCAATGTGTGTCCCCGAGCACCCGCGGCTCCTCCGGTGGTGATTTCTACGGACACCGCACGTCGTAGAGATTCGGGGCGCAGACAGACCGTGACCCGGCATCTCACAAGTCTTCAGGTAGACTTGACTTTCACGCAACCCTGCCTTGTGGGAGCAGCGTCTCATAAGTGAAGGAAGATGGCCTGCATCGCAGCGGGAAATCAAAGAGTTAGTGAAAACATAATTTTTTTCAACAGCAGAGGCCGCGATCGGAGTGGAAGTAGTTCTATCACTACGCACCCGGCACGCTCTCTCCCTCTAGGACAGAGTGAGGGTCCACCAGAGCTCATGGGCCAGCGTCCCCCGGAGCCGAGACAGAACCCGAGAGGCAGGTGTTCGAGGGTTCGTCAGCTCAGAACCTGCAGCCCGAACCCCACTGCTTTCGCCCCTGATGCTGGTCACTGCAGCAGCGACGTCAGTACCCCCCCACCCCACCCCCCGTTAAAGAGAAAGGCCCCGTTCCCCAGACTCACCCGGAGAGCTTTGCGGCAACTGTCTTCGGTGCGCGTCCCTTTAAGACACATGGCTTTTAATTAGACCCTGGGTTGAAAGCAATCAGGATAAGTGCGGGGTGGGGGGGGGGAAGCATTAATCAGACCCCAGCGACACTGCTTCATCTTCACAAAATCCGATGATTTCTACCCAGAACCGCAGCAGAAGCAGTTGGCAACTGATTAAAACAATTCTTAAAGCAAATTATAGCACTGTCAGAAAACAAGAAATAAGAATGTCACAACACGAGGACATTTCTATGCAAAGTGCCTCGCGAGTGCCTCTGACAGACGATTTCTGTCGGCTTGTTTATTAGTTTCATTAATTTGGTCCACATCAATCAGAAAAAAGGACTTCCTACTTCGGATTTGCTATTTCAAGTACAAATACTCAAATGAATAATATTCCCAAAGATAATCAAAGTAGCCATGGAGGGAAGTTTTATGCTTTAATTTCACCCAAGCTTACTCAGCACTATAAAATCTAGGTACAGGTTTATCGCTGCAGAGATCCCAAAATAACTGCATTTTTTTTTGGCAGTAACGTTACATCTGTAAAATTTCAGCTGCTGATACATAAATGCCACGAGACACGGGTCTTACTTATTGCTTTCCCGTCGGAGTCGAGCACAGCGATGTGTTACTTGGAACATATTTGAGGTGCATTTTTAAACAGTGAACCTGTGATCTGCATAGATCTGACCCACATGTCCTTAAATAGATCACTTTGACTTCCGTTTCAGCGATATTTGCACTTTGCTTTTTAGAAGATTGCAGCCCTTCCTTCCCTTTTACAGCTGCGGAGACAGTCAGAGGTGCGCAGTGCAGAAAGCTGGAAGCACAGGTTCCTAGTGAAATAAGGTTCTCCACGGGGATCCCGGGTTCTTACTAGATTTCTCGCCCCGTATCGAAATCCAAGTCCCGGGGTCTGGGATCCCGCCGTGTCGGGTCGGCGGACGGGGCAGGTTCTGCCCGGGGTGAGGACGCGTGGCGGAGGGGTGGGGGGAGGATTGGAGCCGTGTTTGCGGCAGCGACACAAACATGTTCCGTGAGGTCCCCGGAAGGGAGCCGCGGGCGAGCAGGCAGGCAGCGGTGTCCACGGAGACACTCTGAGCTGCCTGTAGGACGGTACCACCCGGCGCTCACGACTGTTAGGGAACCGGGTCTTTCTAGAAAGAGAGGAAGAACTTGAACCTGGAGCTTTACAGTTACGCCCGCGATGTCGGCAAGTGTAGTGCTGTGTTAAGGCAGAGTCCCCGAGTGAGAACGCCTCATAGGAGAAGGTTTAGGACACAGGGTGACGACGATGACGGGAGATAGAGGGTGGACTGGTAGGGAGGTGACTGATGGAGAGGTGCAGGTGGACAGACAGACAGATGGAGACAGACACAGACAGACGGGGGACAGGTAACTTTTTGGCCCAGGGAAAAATGTTTCAGAAGGCGTTTGGCTTCGATGGAGGAGCTCAGATGATGTCACCTGTGTTTATCCACTTACACATGCACACACACATGCACACGCACACGCACACACACACACTACTGTCTCCCTTGGGCCGACTTCTGCCCCTACAGCTCACTCGCTCTCGGTCGTTGACTCCTGAATCCCCGGCGCACACCTGCCTGTCTTAGCGAGCATTCGTGCTGGAAGAGAGATGGCCTCTGTTTTAAACACAACGTGGCCGCAGAGTCGAGACGCCTTCTCTAACTCCCTTGCTCCCCGTGCCCGTGGCCCGTGAGGACACATGGAGCCGGCCGGCACCGTGGGTTTGGCTCTGGGTCCGGCTCTGGGTCCAGGGGCGCAGGCCAGTCCCTCCGAAGCCACAGGGCGGGGACGCACGGGGACGCGGTCCTGCCAGGACACGGCGGGGCCGGTCCGTCGGAACGGTGCGTGACTGTGCTGCAAACACAGCCATGGTGCTCGGGGGCTGGGAGACACGGGAAAGGAGAACAGGGGGGCCGGTTGCGTGGTGTCACAGCACACCTGGTGTACACGATCGTCCTTACCATCCCTCACCTCCCTGCTGCGCACCTCGCACGGCCTGCAGGGGGCGCTGAGCTCACGACGGTTCCCCGCAGACGGCAGGAGGAGCCAGGGCCTAGGGGGAGATTCCTCCAGACCCGGCCAGGCGCCCGTGGATCGGGCCAGCTCCCCGCCGCCGCATGTTCGGAGCGGCCTGGCGCCAAGAGTCTCAGCATCCTGGCCCCGTGTCGCCAGCGCTCCGCCGGGCGGCTGCCTCTCCACACACCCGGCGGCGCGATGAATCCGTCATCTTAAAACTAAATGCCTTCAGTGAGTCCCAGGCTTGAGTGGTTCCCCTTCCTGCCAAGTCGGTAATTTCCTCGCTTTCTGTCAATCGCTCCGCGATTCCTCCCTGGAAGCCTCCCCACACTGTCTCCAGGAGACATCCCTTTGGTTGCCGTTCATGTAAACTTGGACCAGACAGTGGGTGCGGGCCCTGAGTGTGCTTACAGCTGGGAGCGGCCTCCCTCCCCCGCTCTGTCTCCTGGGCCCCCACCCCCCCACCGTGTGCAGGCGAACGCCGCTCAGTGTCCTGCACGGTGACCTGCGCCCCCAAACGCATCCTTGCGTCAGCCAACAGTGAGTTCTGGGCAGGGCCACAGCCTGAGCACTTCGCAGTATCTCTCCTACAACATTTTATGTTGGGTTAAAAGAAAAAAAGTATTTTTAAGGGATGATAAGACGGCACAATAACATGCAACATAGATGCATGGGCAGGCGTCTTTGTCGAATACATGCTTTCAACAACTTTTGCTATTGTCAGCAACGATACAAGGAATGACATTGTATGTGCGAGGTTTGTCCAGAAGGTACCCGGGCATGTCCTATGAAACATAGAGACCTTTATTGAAGAAGATACCAGATACAAGAAACATTGTGCATAGAACAATGACACCTCAGTCCCCTGCAAAGTAGGCACCTTGGGACCTCACAGTTCTCCCAGCCGCCATCAGCTGCCCCATCATATTTTCCTGATTCTCATCAATGTTCTTAAACCTCTTCCCTCTCACAGGTGACCTTAGTTTTGGGAAAAGCCAGAAGTCACAGGGCACCAAATCTGGGGTGTGGTGGGGTTGAGTCACCTGGGTGATTTAATGTTTCAACAAAAAAAACTCTGCACAAGACGTGATGTGTGAGCGGGCACATTGTTGCAATGAAGCTGCCAGTCACCAGCTGCCCACAGCAGCGGCCTCTGAATCATCCAAATAACTCCCGTGGAGGAGTGTTCAAGCTTAATGCAGTTTGATGCAGATTCATTGCTCAACTCCTCAGTCATTTTGAATGCAATGGCCACACAGCATGCATGCTCACTCCGTGGCATCTACCGCCCCCACTGACTGGTACAGTGAAGTCATCATTGTTCATGCGTGTGCACTCCAGCCCACCCTCCTTCACTGCCAGGTTCCATGGATGTCACGCAAACCGTCTTGTCGTACTGACAGTGGCTGGACTCCCCAGACAGCCCCCACGTATCGTGCATCTGCTCCTCACTGAGACGGAAGCAGTCTTTATAGTCTTTCTGTGTGGGGGAATCAGAGTCCTGACTATAAATTCTAAACATGTGTTACCCAAGCATGTAATTTGCTTTTGACTTTTTCTTAGTCACACAGAACTTATTTTTATGTGGTTGCATGTATTAATTTTCCTTTCAAGGATGTTGGGTTTGGTGGGATTAGGAAGGTCTGAACCAAAACAGAACTTTCAGGAAAACCCCATCGTGAAGCTCCAGTTCGCCCGTGAGAACCTTCTAGAATCCTCCGCCGCCGCCTCACCGGGCTCTCGGCCCGGCTCCCAGCGCTCCCTGGGCGCGTTCCGTGCAGTGGCGACGAGCCCCAGGCACCGGCCTTCTCAGGTCTCCCCGTGGACGTGTCCTCTGCAGGCAGGAAGCCCCTTCCGCTGCGTGCGTGTTAGCTGACGTCTTCACAGGACCGCTTTTAGGTGGAAACTGAGGCCTGACTCCAAACCTATTTTCTAGGAGGACTGGCAGAGATGTCTTTTTTAAAAAATAATATTCATTTATTTTTAGAGTAGGAGAAAGACAGGAAGAGAAACATCAGTGTGTCGTCCCCTCTCACACGCCCCCTACTGGGGACCTGCCCCGCAACCCAGGCATGTGCCCTGACGGGGAATCAAACCGGCGACTCTTTGGTTTGCAGGCTGGCACTCAATCCACTGAGCCACACCAGCCAGGGCAGGAAAGATGTCTTTTAAATGATCAGATAAACACAGTGGCCTACTTTCATATGGACAAAATGGGTGGAGAGTTTAGAAAGACAAGAGGGATTCCTCAACCACAGAAAAGCTCTGCTCCAGCAGAACCGAGCACAGTCCTGAGTCCTGGTTCCGTACGCTGGAGCTGTCAGGCCCGGGGCCAGCTTCCCTGTCACTTAGTTTGCGAGACAGTCCCCAGCCGTGTGACGGGGTTAACAGGACACACCCCGCTGAGTTACCGTGAGGAACCCAGGAGGGGACGGAGGTGGCTGCTCTCTCTTTTAAATTGAGATGACGCCCCAACATGCCTCATCACATGGAGGGGAACTGCTTCAGAACACGGAACCCACGCGTCTCCGCACAGGACATCCTCGGCGTCAGATTCGTGCTGAGCCCGGGTTTCAGGGGTCCACGCAGCTCTCACGCAGAGGGGGGAGCCGTTCCGGACCGTGAACTGAGGGGTGCAGCCGCAGCCCCGGGAGACAGGGGAATGGGAAACAACCCCGACTAGACGCTGGGATTTTTGTGAGCCCCAGGAAGACACAGCGACCGAACACAGCACGCGTGGGCGAAGTGCGGGAGACCAGAGGAGGGGCTAGCCTTCTGCTCGCTCTGTTGTTTGAGTTCGACGCGCTTTGGCAGAATTTTGGCCTCGTTCCTCCTGTCCCCAAACAAACACACCTGCCAGGCGTCTCCAGGGGAACAGCAGACACGTTTCGCTTTCTGTAATCAAGGGGGCCGGCTAAACATGGAGATCTGACCAAAAACTAATCGTCTGCGTGCACGGAGAATCAATCTGTGGCCCAGCTAATTGTCGCTGCATCTCTCACGTGTGTGACAACGTGCAGGCTCCTCACCTCAGGGGCAGCTCCGTGCACCCGCCCGCCACCTCCCCTCCGGGGGACGGCCCCGGGCAGGACCTTTTCCCGAGCTCCTGCCTGAACACCCTTCCGTCAGGACGGCCCCCCGGGCCCCCGGGCTCACACAAACGACACCGAACCCAACGCAGACGCTTCGGGCCGCTGGACATAATCAGTCACTGAAAACCAGTCGGCCCCTCGCCTGGGAGACGGCAGTTTGAACGGGCCAGCGGGCGTCTGGGCGTTGGGAGGGCGGCGGGGGCGGACGGGTGGGGGGGGAGCGTTTCCTCCGTTCAGAGAGGAGGGTGGCCACACACAATCAGTGGCGTGCAACACAAGCAGAGAGAGAGTGAAACGCAGTTCCTGTGCGTCAGTGTGTAACGCACTCATGGGGAGGGTCACGGGTTAGGTGCTTTACACCCACCGTTTGTGTGTGTGTGCATGTGTGTGTGTGGTTGTGTGTGTGTGTGTATGCAAGTGTGTGGTCGAGTGTCTCCGTGTGTGGTTGCGTGTGCACGCCTGTGGCTGCGTGTGCGTCGGCTCTGTTCTTCTGCAGTCCACGTTTCTGACTCGCGCGCCCAGCAGCATTCGTTGGGAACAGCCAGGAGCCGTGTTCCGGGCTCAGAGGCTGCGTTCGCTCCTGCCCTCGCTACCTGAGCCGCTCTGCTGCCGCACCCGGGGCTGGAGAGTGAGGGCGAGGTTCTGACCCTCGAGGCGAACCTCTCCGCCGTGGAAATGGTCCAAGGGCTCGTCCTGTTGCCAGGGCCGGTCTGTCCCTGTCTCCTGCCCAGTGCCCACAGGTAACGTGTCTCCTCCGAGTCCACGGGGTGGGACGCAGCTCAGTCCTGGACAGAGCGCTCGGTGCGCACCGTGCGGAAACACCGGGAGCAGAACAATGCCCCCCTTTACCGACTCAGCGCCGGCCCTGCCACGGTCAGCCCGCTGACCCTCACCCCAGGGGACACCCGGCAAGGGCTGGGCCTTTCTGAGGTCACACCTGGCACCTAACGGTGGAGACCAGGGCCCCCCAGCATGCACGGGGTGCAGGGCTGAGAGATCCGGGCCAGCACTTGGGTGGAGCGCGAGCTCACGGGACAATCTGCCCGAGCTGCTGGAACACACACGTGACCACGGGGAAGCACCGGCGAGTGTGCTGGGAGCACACGGCCCGAGGCGTTGTCGGGCAGAACCCCGGCGACAGAGGGCTGCCCCTGCCGCCCTTACTCCCAACGCTGCCCCGACCAACGGCTTCTCCCGTGGGGAGGAGAGCCGGCACCCCCCGAGGAAACAGAGCCGCCCACTGGCTGTGGGCACGGCAGCCGCTGGCTGGGTGCACGCCGGAACCCCCCAGCCCCCGAGGGAGGGAGGCCTTTGGGCGATGCCTCTCCCCTTGTGGCGTGAAGGCTGTGGTCACGCCTCTGCAGGCGCCCCTCTCGGTAAGCACGTGCGATAGGTGGGAACGGGGACCCGAACAGAAGGTTCACCTGGGCCAGGTTTTGGTTCGGAGTGAGGATGCGCAGCTTTATTATTTATTTATTTATTTATTTATTCATTCATTCATTCATTCATTCATTCATTCATTCATTTATTTTTAGAGAGGGAAGGGAGGAAGAAAGAGAGAGAGAAACATCAATGTGCGGTTGCTGGGGGCCGTGGCCTGCAACCCAGGCATGTGCCCTGACTGGGAATCGAACCTGCGATGCTTTGGTTCGCAGCCCGTGCTCAATCCACTGAGCTACGCCAGCCAGGGGGATGCACGACTTTATGAAAGAGGACGCAGGGCGCAGCCTTTGCAAATGGAACTGGGGCTCCGTTTCCGCCTTGGGAGACGCAGACGCGTTCGCTGGAAAGTTTTAAAGACATTAATATCAGTTCATCGATTGGCCGCGTTAGTGAACCAATCTGCACGTGTTCTGACGAACAGACTGCTCTCTCCCTGCGAGGAGGCCCCGTCGCCGGAGCGCAGGGGCTGCAGCGTAACCGCTGCCTGCCAACTGGGACCCGGGGACGATGGGCCTTCGGCCTCTCCAGCCCTGGTGCCAGTGGGAGATCCTGACGAGGGGAAGGGTCCTTGCTTTCCTGGTGGTCTCCCCTCTACGGGCGCTGACCCGGCGGAGCGGGCTTCCCCACGACCCCGACGGGGCACCGTGTCGGGGGTGTCGCACCTGGGGCAGAAACCAAAAGCAAGGTACAAGGGCGCCGTGAAATACGAATGCGGCACCAGGCCTCAGTGCTTATTCTCAACATTTCTGCAAAATTCTCCGGTCACTGGTGTACTCTCCCACCTGTTCCATCATCGTGTGGGCGTCCGGTAGGGACCAGGGGCTGAGCCTGTGAGTGACCCTGGAGCCCCAGACGGAGGCTGCGGGGGTGGGGGGGGTGCACAGGGGCCAGGGCCTCCCTTCCTTCCCGGGGTTTGCGGCCAGGGACGAGAGGCGTCCCCTCAGTCAGCTCAGCGGGGAGGTGGGGCGGGCGGGGTACGAGACCACTCAGGAGTGGTGACCACAACCAGGGTCCCAGGATGCAGCAAGATGACACAGGGCGCCACCCTTTGAAGACCCCCAGAACAAAGGCAGGGCCCAGGGCCGGACGGCTTCCCTCGGATGTCCCTGGAGACCTGAAGTCCACTTCCCGAGGCGCTGCTTTCCACGTGTTCATCCTTCTTAAATGTGTTTGTTTACAGACGTACGGGGGAAGCTCTCCTTTGTCACGGAGCCCGGAAGACACACAGAAACTCTTCTCTAAATCACTAAGACTCTGTCAAGGATGTAATGGGCAGAATGAAACTGCGGACTCAGGTCTAGGTTCAAATGGTAAGTTCGTGGTCCACTTACCACGTGGTAAGCGCCGGTCCATGCTGAGTCTTGGTTCTAGCCATTTAAATGTGTACAGTAATGTCTACCTTTAGGTTCTGGTTTGGGTCACTTAAAATCATGTATCTATAATTTCTAGCATATAACAGGAATACACAAAATAGTGGTTTATTTATTTTCAATTTTATTTTTCATTCACAGTCCCCCTGCGACACTCCTTTGTGCTGGTTTCAGGTGGGCAGCAGAGTGGCCAGACAACGGCATCACTGACAGGGAGGTCCCCGGCACCTGCAGCACCCACCCGGCCCATGGAGTCACCACGACATCACCGACGGTGTTCCCTGGGCTGGACTTGACCCCCGAGGCCGTCCTGTCACCCCGGTGAGCACCTCCTCACCCCTCCTGCTCCCCGTCAGCGGAGGAGCGGTGGGTGGGGCTGGGGGAAAGGGACATAGTGCTTTGATTTTTCACTTAAGTATGAGAAACTGGCCCTGGCTGGCGTAGCTCAGTGGACTGAGCGCGGGCTGTGAACCAAAGCGTCGCAGGTTCGATTCCCAGTCAGGGCACATGCCTGGGTTGCAGGCCACGGCCCCCAGCAACCACACATGGATGTTTCTCTCTCTCTTTCTCCTTCCCTTCCCTCTCTAGAAATAAATAAATAAAAATCTTTAAAAAAGTATGAGAAACTGGTCCTCACGCTTGGAAAACCAGTTCTCAGAGGCAGTTTACTTTTTAAAGACACGCGATAAACGTACAAACAGGGAGGACACGATCTCTGGAAAAGCTCTGTAAGATGACATCACTGGGGGGAGGAAGGGGAGTTTAAAAGGCAGCTCGGTGGGTCGGCCTGACGAGGCCGACGGGAACGTTCACTGTTAGAGACTGGAAACAGAGTGCGTTACCGCACAGCCGCTAACCCTCCAGGGATGAAAGCCGGTGGTGAGCCGGGGCCGGGCGGTGCGTCCGGGCCTTCCGCGGCGTGGAGAAGAGCCGCTTCCCACTGCGGCTCCCAGCGCTGACGGGCGGCCCACGCGGTGTCTGCCCACGCCTGGGGCCCGGAACCTGGCCGGGGGGTGGGGTGGCTCATGCGACAAGGGCCTGTGCACATGGGCTGAGGAAAGAATTGGAGCTGGGGAGGGTGTCCTGGATCACGGGTGCAGGGTGGCAGGGCGCCCAGAGCCGGTGGATGAGGTGCGGCCGTGGGTGCAGCCGTGGGAAGGGGGGCGGAGAGAGGCGAGGACCCAGAGCCCAGGGGACCGGGAGCTGGAGAAGGCAGGGGAGGGATTCTCCCTCAAGGCTCTGCGAGCAAGGCCGTCTTGCCAGCACCTTGGCTTTGGACTCCTGACCTCCAGGACAAGACGGTAATGAGCCCACACTGGTTTAAACCAGTGATTTTCAACCTTTGTCCTCTCATGGCACATACAAACTAGTTACCAAAATTCTATTTTTTGTTGATTTTGATTCATTCACAATACACAGCTATTGTTGTGTTGGCAACTGTCATTTCTTTACTTGACAATCTAAGGGAAAAGAGGTCAGTGCCCCTGACTAACTGAAAATGGAGCTGCCTTTTGACCCGGCAATTCCACTGCTGGGATTCTACCCTATGAGTCCTGGAACATGAGTTCAAAAGAACCCGTGCACCCCGATGTTCACAGCAGCACAGTTCACAACAGCCAGGTGCTGGGAGCAGCCTAGGTGCCCACCGGTGAGTGAGTGGATAAAACCCTGTGGTGCATTTACACTGTGGAGCACTACTCAGCAGAGAGAAGCAGCTCCTGCCCTTCACAACAGCCTGGGTGGACCTGGAGAGCATTGTGCTGAGTGAAGTGAGCCAGGCTGTGGAAGACAAATGCCACATGATCTCACCTGTAAGTGGAACTTAATCAACAAAACAAGCAAGCAAAACATAATCAGAGACATTGACATTCAGAACAAACTGACAGTGACCAGAGGGGACTGGGCGGGGGGTAATGGGAGACAGAAGGGGGAGGGTCGTCAAGGAACATGAATACAGGACCCGCGGACAAAGCCAAAGGGACGTAGGATTGCGAGTGGGGGGTGGCAGGTAGGGGTGGGTGGGGCGGGCGAGAGTGATGGTGGAAAAACGGAGACCACTGTCCTTGAACAACAATAAAAAAGAAAATACTAAAATAAAAAAGACAAAGAAAAAAGTAGTCGGGTATTGCATGTTTTAAAAGATCCTTGCGGCACAGCGGCTGAAAATCCCTGCCTTGAACGAGTGAGCCTGTGGCGATCTGTTGCAGTAGCGGTCAGAGAACGGTTACAGAGCCTCCCACACCCAGGTTCTGAGAAAACCGCGCTGAGGAAAAGGCTGCAAATGACGGATACAATAATTGAATTCAATAGTCAAAGTAGGTTGAAAGCCAGAATGTGTTATACATTTCTATTTTTCATCGCAAAAGTAATGCACTTAGTTTTTTTATACATACAGAAATACTATATAATTTTCGAAACTGCATTGGATACATTTTACAGCAGCGTGAAATGAGGCTAGAGTAATGTGTATACAAATACTCCCCGACATTTGTAATATAATCTGGAAACATCATAAAGATACTTCAGCCCTCTGTCAGAGGCTTATCTGTCATTTTGTTTATGGGTAGAGTCTTCCTGGTCAATGTTCAGCTCATCTGGAAGTTAACTCTTTGTTCCGTGGGTTACTCTGCAGCTGCGCGCTGCTGTGACTGCCTTTGCGGCGATCAGAGAGCTTCAGGGACCTTCCACCTGTTTCTCAGGCCAGAGTCCCGTCGGTTTCCCCGGTGCGGCTGCACAGCTCTTCTAAGTGTAACTTTGTTTTAAGCTGGTTGCCAGGATCTCAGTGTGTATGATGAGACAAAGAAAACCCGTCAGAGCTTCCCACGACCACGACGCACGGCGTGCTGTCGCAGTGGCTGAGAGGGCTCCATCCTGCGGCCTGGGATCGCACCCGTGGGGGACAGGACACCTCCGAAGGGCACAACGAGGGCAGAGGGGTCTGAGAAGAGCTGGACGTCGACCAGAAAACCCCCATCTTACCCCGAGCCCAGGGCCCCGGTTGCCTCGGGGAAGCAACCAGCGGGTGCCGGCCTCGGGGAAGTCCGGGTGCGGCCCGCCTGCTGCGGCAGAATCCCAAGGCATTTTTAATTCCCTGGCCAGGGCCACCGCAATCAAACACGATTTTATTCTTTTCAGTCGCGCACCAGATGGAGGAAAATGTAAACAGCTGCCCAAATGGTGATGGAGCCTTTTCTTCCTCGCTCTTGCATGGTATCGCGCCCGAGATCTACTGTTTCAGCAAACTGTAGCCTCTGAAGCTGCATCATCAAAACGCCCCCTCTCCCTCGCTTTCATTCCGGGCCCTCATCCGCGGCCGGCGCTCGGGGGTGGCCCCGCAAAGACCCCGCCGCCGCGAGGGGTGTGCGTGGTCACTACCCTGATTGCTCGCGTCGGCCCCGAGTGGCATCACGCTGTCGGCAGTAATTAGCCGCCAGCAGCGGTCCCGTAAACACGGGGTGACCGTGGGCGTGGAGGGGCCCGCGGCTGCGAAGGGACGGATGTGGACCCGGTGGTGTGGCCCCCGAGCTGCGGCTCTCGGTGAGGCTGCGAGTCCGGGGAAGCCACCTCCTGTGGCAGAAGACACGCAGGGGCGTGTACAAGGTTCCTTTTCATGTTCCTGCTTTTAGCGTTCGATGGCAGTTGACCCTCAGGATCATGTTAGTCCCGGGGGCACAGCGTGGTGGTTGGATGCGTAGATAACTCCCAGGTGGTCCCCCCGGTCCGTCTAGCACCCACCTGGCACCGTCCACTGTTATTACAACACTGTGGATTGTAATTCCTGCGCCTCGCACCCCAAGACGATCTGTAACTGCCAATCTGTCCCCGACCCCTTCTCCTCCCCTCTCCCCAGCCCTCAGCCCTCTCTCTGGGGGGCCTACCGGCCTCTTCTCTGTGCCTGTGTGCTTCTCTCGGTGTTGTTTGGCCTTTTTGCTTTGTTTTGAAGCTTCCACATATACATGAAATGGGGATTGGGAAGTTTTAATACAATCAGTGAGAGATGCATTTTTTCTCGAAAGCTAATGAGCCAATTATATCCGCTTAAGAAACAATGCAGTGACATCGCATCACAAATACACTTAACTTACGCAAATGAATTTAACACACAGATTTTGCCCCGGTTTCCTTACTCAGAGTGAGCGGGCAGCGGAAGCCGTCACCCCAGAGCCAGCCAAGGCCGTGGACGGAGCCTGTGCCGAGTGCGCGTGACGGCGGACTCCGGGTCCCCGGCCCCCGACAAGAACTGCATGCGTTGCCCACGTGCCCTTCCCGTCAGTGGCCGCACATCGCCGCTGGAGCGGCCGGAGGAGAGTGGAGAAGCGCACAGAGCCGTCGGCCCCCTCGGGGCTGCAGAGCCGACTCGCGGGGGCAGGGCGCACCAGTCCCCCCCGCCCCGCTCCGCCCCCCCAGTGGGGTTCAGACGCTCCCCGGGGGTCGTGTGGATGCTGTGCAGCTGCCGCTGTCCCCTCGTCTCTGGAACTAGACGCCTCAGAAATGTGACTTCACTGTCCGTTCAGTCACCGACCAGCCCAGGTGCACCGAGCGCCGCTGGTGCGCGGGCCACCGAGGAGGCCTCAGGGAGCCAGCGCTGACCTTCCAGGGGCCCCGGGGGTGCAGACCGAGAAGCAAGGAGCATGTGATTGAGATCAGAATGGTCAACGCGCCAGCGAAGCGCCGTGAGTGGACACACGACTTAGGATTTCTGCCTTAAGTTCAGGGGAATGACCACAGAGGCCGTTCGTGTTTGCCGAGTTACGACGGCGTTCGGGTGATGCCAGCTAGGGAATTCAATGGGAAAAGTTACATACTCACCAGCCTATTTTAAGGAAGAGCAAAGGTTTATTTCTGCATGTGTAGGCATGTTACTCTGTTTTTCTTGTAGGAGCTGGGTTTTCAGAGTGATTCTGGGGGCCAGATAAGGGGTTAACACTTGAGGCTGCGAAACAAGCCAAGTCTAAGTGGGGAAACTCGATGCGAGTTCAAAGGACCTGTTTTCAGGAGAATCTCTGGAAAATACTCCCGGCGACATCTGGTTTCTTTCCCACCTACGTTTGTTCGCCGACTTTTCTCAGGTTTTCTTGTTAAGGGCTTTTTCTTGCTCGGGTGATGCCACCATCCCGAGTCACCTCCGTGGGGCTAGGACGTGTCTTCTGAGGTCGTCATGGAGACCTGGGCACGGCCGTGCGTGGTGGGCGCCGCTGTTGTCCCCCGGATCACTGTCCAGGCCAGAGACAGGCGCCCCTGCTCGGGCGATGGGGGCTGCCTGGCGGCTGGGGCCACCAAGGAGCCAGGTAGAGCCAGTGACGTGGGGCCACACGCACTCCGGAGGTTTCCGCCCCCCGAGACCGGCTGCGGCTGGCTCCCAGCCCCTCGGCTGCCCCACCCTGCCCGCCTCCTGCCTTCTACGGAGCCCCGCGGGGTTGGTGCTTCCGTGAGCCTCCGAGAGCCCCGCCCCGACAGGCGTCCACTCCAGCTGGTGCCGACGGGAGGGACGTCGGGGGTTTGTGTCGGTTCTGTGATGCCCGGGCCATCGGCCATCGGTTTGCCAGGCTGCCCCCCACGACAGCGTTCGGAAAGAAAACCGTTTTCACGACCACTCGTCATCGCACTCACGAGCACTGCGATGCAAACCCACTGTCTGTGTTTTCAGGGTTTTCTCCAGATGAGAAAGCCAGTTTCAGCAGGAACCAGCGTATCTGCTACCAGATTCGGTTAAGTTGTAATAACAGCAGTCCCCCGAAAAAGGAAAAAAGAAAAAAGGTGGACGTTCGCAGCCACGCTGTTTGAGCCCAGAGCTTGTCAGAGAGAGGAAGTCGTGAAGTCCACGCTGGGAATAAAGTGGGGGGGCTGACGGGCTGCACAGCTTCCGCACAGACACGGAGGACAGCCGGAGCCGGCCCGGTCCCGCGACGCCCCGCAATTAGCAAGCGATTATTCATCTGAAACCGCCCACAAAAACGCAGCCCCCTCAAGTGCCTTCCCCCTTTTCTCTCCAAACGCGTCCAATTATCTCCCATCAGTCCTGCAGCCAGCGGTCTTGTTAGTGAGCTTGCAGTTTCATTTCAGAAACTCCGGATAGGTTTCTCCCTTTCTTTCTCCTCCTGTGAGATTTCACGGTGCGGCCGGCTCAGCGCCCGGCAGCGCAGGGAGCAGCCCGGACGAGGGTGAGTCGGACCTGGGCCCAGGGTGGTTCGACGGCACAGGTTCCAGGTCTGGGCGGGTCCCCAGGGGACGGGCACACACAGGTGTGAGCAGTGAGCAGGCCTCAGCCCGGACTCGGTGCCCAGCAGACACCTGGGGCGGAGGGTAGAGCCGGGTCTCCGCAGAGTGGCCTCTCGGGGACGCGGTGCGCTGGGGACAGACGCCTTGGCAGAGCAGAGCGACACAGCTGCAGTGGCGCCGGCACGAGGATTCACGAGCTTGTTGTGGGAAAGATTTAGCAGGAGCTCCCGGGGGCGAAACCAGCAGACAAACGAACACTCATCTTTACGTGTCTGTTTACCCGCCGAAGTCCATACCCCAGCGCGCAGCGGGCGAGGGCTCCTCGCGTGCAGGAGTGAGCGAGGGAGGGAGACGTTCCAGGTCATCACGGCGGCGCGTTTATCAGCGCTGCAGGCGGGTGGGGCGAGGTTGCGGGTGGGGGGCACTCCAGCCCCGGCCCCCCCGCCCCACCCACTCTCGCTGCTGTGCGTGCTCTGAATCCGCACGGTCTCCCCTGGGATTCGGGCCCCTGGTCCCTGCTGCCCCCAGGGTGGGCCCTCTTCTTCTCCCCCTTCACCCCCACGGACTCGGACGCCTCCCGCGGGCCTGGGCCCAGACATTTCATTCCTCGGGGAGTTTGCCCGGAGCGCCAGGGTTCTCAACCAGTGTGCCTATTTCCCGCCAGTCCTTCTCATGCGGTTTTACAACGTTTCACTTGAAAAGAGACTGATTTGAAAACTTTAGCTTTTATCTCTAATGAAGTAGTATTATGACTGATGAAGTAAACACGGAATAATTGTTTAATGAATTTTAATAGTATCAACTACTAATTTAGATAAGCACCTGAAGTGATTTTTATTTTTCCTTTAAATGTATGTAAGTTACGTTAAATTTCTGCAAACGACTGCGCTCACTTAACCTGTATAAAAAAGAATAATATTGGCTGCGCGGATGAATCAGATTGCACAGCCCTTTTCTAGCTCGGGCTGTTTCTGCCAGATACGCAAGGTGTTAACTGTGTGAGGCATTTGAGGTTTATTTTGGTTTTGCTGTACAATGATGTGGACATTTGTAGTTGCCTCTCTGTTTCTGCTAGTTTTAGGTTTGAGCAAAAATACTTTGGATGAATTAAGTGGGAGACACAATGAATGGGACAGAATTTTCCGGAACACACATACTAATGCTCATGGAAGCTCTGGCCTCCGGGAAGTGACATTGCAGGTCCTGCCACCTGCCCGCGGCCCAGACCTGCTGGAAGGTTCCTCAGAAACCGGACACGATGACATGAGACCCTTCAACCCACTCTCAGCATCTCGGGGAAGCATCTGGCACCTACTGTGCACCCCGTGAGGCTGGGCGGGGTCACGTGGCTCGTTCTTCCCGGGTAAGTGAGCAGGACTGACCTGACCACCGCGTCCCCTCTGTCCTTGCTCACACACACTGGACGCACCGTCCCCAGCTTTCGGCGTCCTCGCTCCGGTACGAACGGAGGCCCGGGAGGCGGCGGGGCGACAGATGGAAGTGGCCGAGTCTCTGGACTTTTTGTTGGAAGGAAGCCACGAGCCGTCCCAGCTGCCCCGGGCTGGGGTCACGCCACACCCTGGAAACCCTGGGTTCATGTGTGGCCACAGGCTCGTGCCCCCTCGCCTGACTACAGGGTGGCAGAGTGTAACGCATTCATTGGCTTGGGATGCTGCACAGAAACACCGCAGACCAGACAGGCGGGCAAGAACGACAGAAGTGTGTTTTCTCTCAGTTTTGCAGGGAAGAGGCCAAGGTCACGGTGCCGGTGTGGCTGGGTGTGGGGGAAGGCTCTCTTCCTGGCTCCCAGACACCTGTGTTCTTGCTGTGTCCTCACCTGTGCGTGCATGTGTGTGCGTGTGTGTGAGAGGGAGAGAGAGAGAGGGAGAGAGAGAGAGAGAGAGAGAGAAGCGGGAAGAGACCTTCCTCTTCTTACCGAAACACAGTCCTTTGCAGCTGAGGCCGCCCCCATGACCGCATCCCACGGGAATTGCGCCCCAGGTGCTTTCACCCCCAGGTAGTTCCCCGCGGGGTTGGGGCTTCCGTGGGGGAGCGGGGGCGGGGGCGGGGCGAGCACTTCGGTCCCCGCAGTGTTTGCTGGAGCTGGGAATCCAGTGCTGTTCCTGGAACCATGAAACCGGACGAATGCTCCCGGAGAGGAGGCGGGGCTCCTCGACCAAGTCCAGTGCTGGGCGAAACGCTAAAGCGAAAATTACTACAACTGAAAATATCAGAACTGCAATTAAAGATATACACAAACACAGTGAGTGGAATGACTTGGGAGTTTGTTTTTTTTTTTAAATTTACCTGTAGAAAAAAAAGAGCAGAATGAAGGGAGGGGAAGAAGTGACCCAGGAGGAAATAAAATAAAATCCCCCAGCTCAGCGGAAATGCACATTTAGAGGTTTTTGTGAAAATCTAAACGGACAAGTTTCATTTGTAAAACTGAGATGCCTAAATGTACCATCATGAGTTCTCACAACGCGAGAGAAAGTACTAAAAATTCCAGAAAAAATAGTCCCCGGGAACGGAGGCTCTGGCCGGCGTGAGACGCCGCAGCGGTGACACAGTTCCCGGCAGACCAACGCCCTGCAGCCCGCGGGAGGACTCTCCTGGCTGCCAGCCCCGTGCCCGTCAGGAGCCCAGTGTCCAGAGTGTTTCTCGGGCAAGAGGGCTCACAGAGCACATGCGGGTGGGGGCCGGCGCCGTGGGGGCGAAAGCAAGGAGAGGAGGGTTTGATGCGAGAAAGAGCAGAAGTAACTTCCAGGTTGAACGAGAAAGAACTGCAGGACGGTGACCAGGGAGGGAAATTCTGAGAGCGTCTAAGCTGAATGTCTTTGAAACGGAATCGAACGGAGTCCATCGCAGGGAAGGAGGGACAAGAAGCTAGAAAATGATAGTTGCCCGGCACCGCGGCACCTGGATCAGCGGCCGCTCCAGGACACGGGACTAGGTGATACAACGGCCTCTCCCTTGTCTAGTGAAGTCAGAAGGCTCAGGAAAGTGAGACAGGTAACACGCATTGGTCGTGTGGTCGGGGAAACCCAGTCCCCCCCACCACGCCCCCTCGGGCGAGCGGAGGCAACGAGAAGACCTTGCTGGGGATGCTGGTCTCTCTGGGGGTGGCCGTGCCCCGGAAACCAGGGTTCACTGGGCCACGTGGGATGGCTCCGGGCTTCCTGGCGCCACGTCCGAGAGGCGCTGCCGCTCGGCTGCACTGCGCTGCGGAAGGCAGGTGCGGTGCCGATCCTGCACGGGCGGCAGCCGGAGTGTGCCCACCGCACTCCAGGACGGCGCGTGAGCGGCCCCGCGGCTGCCGGCCCCGGAGTCCCTGGCTGTGACGTGCTGAGGTCGGCGGAGGACACGCTGACTTCTCCTGTCCGAAACACACTCGCGAGGAGGGTCACGCGGCCGCAGACCGAGGTCAGAGGGCGCCGTGGAAACACCACTCTGTTTGTCAGATCCCGGCTTCCAGATGTCGGTTTGACCCGGGGCCCGGTGGCCGAAAGCGGATGACGGGGAACCACCTGGTGACGGCGGCATTTGAGCCCTGAAGTCCTGCATCTGTTCCCCTCCCAGGGACGGCACTTCCTGAGCCACCGCGTGAGGGGCGGAAGCACCGAGAGTTTCTGGGGGTGCTGGGGTGGGCGCAGACGCCGGCGCAGAGCAAGCCTTGGGGCTCTGGGCAGGATGCAGGGCTTTCGAAAGCCAAGTTTAAAACAGAAGAGAAGAGAGGCTGGCCCCAGTCTGTGTAATATAAATCATTATCGATATCGACATATGCGTATACAGACGGACCCATATGTAGATGTATAGATACAGATACACACACATATGTACACAAACACACACCAATTATGGGACTGTGTTCACCATCTCTGAGGATAACATTCAGTAAACACACGCCACAGCCAGGCAGCCGAACCTGCAAACTGGTTTCCTGCTCTGCAGCGGGAAAGTCCACCGGGAGCCCCCCTAAATGTCCGTCCTCACCCCTGTCCAAACACGAAACTGACAGACACACGACACCCCCAGCGGAGCTGCGGGGGTCAGCGCCCGCACCCGCAGCTGGAGGGCGGGGGTGGGTGGTCCCAGCGCACCTGCCCGTGTCGGCCTGTCTGGCCCCGGCAAGGAGGACACGCCCAGCCATGTCACACCTGGGTCGGAGTGCCCACACCTGTGGATCGTGTGTGTTTGCCCTCGGGAGCCCCGGGCGTGCTGCTTATGTACAAAAATAAAATAAAATAAAATAAGATCCCATTTCCTCAGTAAGCACTGCCTGCCCGGCGCAACAGTCTGCTCACCCGGTGGCCCCAGGACGGGCGTGGGGAAGGCGGGGTCGCCGCATGTGCCACCGGCCGGTGGCCGAGCATCCAGACCTCAGAGGTGGCCCTGAGACCCCTTCACGGGCCGAGGAAACAGGGCGCAATCACGACCATCACGCACGGCAAAGCTGCCCACCTCCAGGGTTAAAGGGATTCGGAAAGCAGAGGAGCTGCCTGCGAGGAATAGATTTGTTTTCCCTGGAGCCTGAGCGACGTGCCCTGAGATTTGGGAAGATTCCCGAGGGCCCGCAGTGGTGAGCGGGGCTCCCCAAACAGTGGCAGTCCCGGGGAGCCCCGGTCCCGGGGAGCCACGGCGCTCGTCAGCACTCAGCTCGGGGAGCGGCAGGTGGCCGGCAGCGGGGAGGACAGCTCTGCCGTGTCCCTCTGCAGTGGAAGCCGGAGCCATGTGTCCCGGAACACCAGGCGCCGTGTAACAGTGCCACAGCTGCTTCGGCAGGGACGGGCTGTGGGGACGTGAACGGGGTTATCGCAGCAGTTCCCTGAAACGTGCGTTCCTTGCCACGTGGCAGAGAGGGGACACACGCATTTCAGCGACAGGTGTCCCTCAGAAAGGCGCTGTGTCTCATGGCCGAAGGTGGTTGTTTTTTGTCCAGAGAGAAGTCAGTTTTTAACTATCTGTACAGTTGCACACGTGTGGTATACAGTGGAAAAAATACCAGATTTTTGCATTGGGGAAAAGACGAAGAAAATCATTGCTACCAGCCGTCTGTGTGCTTTTTCCGGAGGGAGAGGAAGTGTGGCACCGGACTTTGCTGTCCGCAGTGAGCACATTTCTACCCAGATCTTTGAGGGGGAAATAAGGGTGCGTGTAAGACACACCCTTACACGGGGTCGTGGGAATAATGATTACGTACTACGGGGTACAACAAGCCCGAGTTTAATGCACAAAAACCGTGGGCGCACAGTGCGCACGGCAAAATGCGTTTCCCGCGGCGGCCCCTGAGTCCCTGCCCCTCCCCCACCAGGAGGGACAGGGAAGGGGAGGCGGGTGACAGAGACGTCCTGGGACCGCGTGGCCCTTCCCTTCTTCTCAAAGCACCGTGGAGGGTCGGGCTGAAGATTTCGCGCCAGGCCATTTCCGTGAAAAGTAAACCGTTCTTCAGATAATGCAGAGCGAAACTGCGAGGTCTGTGTCGTGGTCGTGAAGACACCGTCTCCGGGAGAAACCCCCCCACTCTGTCATCTCTGCGAGAACCCCCCCCCCCCCCCCGCCCCGCTCTGTCGTCAGCGGCGGAAGCACCGCCGAGGTCGGAGCCGCTGAGCTTCCTGCTGCCCCACGCGGCGCCGTGGGTGTGGCGGGGGCCCTGGCAGGGGCTCGGGAGGCAGGCATCGCGGGGAAGGGGACCTGTGTCCAACCCCTCTGGCCCCTTCCAGTGTGCGGGGCTTGTCACTGTGTTTGATTTTCCCAAACCCCAGGGGCCCGCGGAGCGGAGCAGAGGGGCCAGGACCCGCCTGCCAGCCTTGCTGCGCGGATCCAGGGGGTCTGAGGGTGTGTGCCCAGCCCTCAGAGGCTCTCGGGAAATCACAGAGAATTTTTACACTTTAGGAATACCAGGGGAATTGCGTACGGTGGGCAGGGGAAAACACTTCATAAATGTGCATTTTTCAAACCATGGGCTGTTTAGGAACGGTTGTGCATTACCATCAAAGTACCGGAACAAAACTCCCAAAGAAACAAACGCCTTAACACCAGCATCACAGTGCCGCCTGGGTGGGCACTTCCTGCCTGTTTAAAACCGTTGCTTCCGTGCGATGCAGTGTTACGTGATAATCTTTCTTTTCGTTCTCTCAGAGGAAAACCTGTCACGAGCGGTTTCTTCAGTGTAAGGTGACTGTGTACAAATAACAGGTAATTGTCCTGCTTCTTCCTGCAAGCGGCGGAGCAGATCGAGGTGTTTGATCCAGCGCGTATGTACGTGGCGGGCACGGGGGTTGTTCCGACTTCGGCGAGGGGGTGCGCGTTTGCTGGGGGTCTCGCTGCCAACCTTTGCGTGGGTTTCTGCCTTCACTCCTTTGGCGGGGAATGTGGGTGCGGTTTCTTGGTAACGATACTTGAAGAGACGGCTAAAGTGTTTTTCAGAGTCATGCCGGCACTTGGCTAGCCAGGCTAAGAGGTCTTCATTTTAACCTTTCTAACCTGGTCGTGGTCTGGCCGGCACCGCCCTGGTGAACGGCGACACTGAGCACCGTCTCTGTGCTGAAAGGTCGTTCGGGTGTCTTTGGTGAAGTGTCCGCTCACGTCTTTCGTTGACTTTTTATTTGTTGTTGCCGAGTTGTGAAAACGCCTTCATCCTCTGCTTTGACGACCAACCGTGCTCTCACTCTGACGAACCTCCGTAGTTCCAGTGTTTCCTTGGTTGGGCGTCCCTGTGTGCGAACACCCTCAAAGAACCTTGCGGGCCTCAGCGTCTCCTCTGTGTTCTTCCCCAGGTTTTGAGTTTTCCCTTTGTGTCTGAGATTCACCTCCCACTCAGTCTCTGTGGACGACGCGATGCAAGGGTCAAGGTTAATTGAGTCCCAAAGAATCTCCATCTGGTCGAGCACGGTGCTTCAAATACGGTGCTTTCACCGTTGAGTTACCCCGACGCCGTTGTCCCCACCGATCGGCCGTACACGCGCATGGCTGCTGTCGGCTCTTGGCTGCGCTCCCCTGACCTGTGCTCCCAACACCAAACCCACGTGACCACTGCAGGTCAGCGGTAAATGATCCAGCGGGAGCGAAATTCCCCCAAATTCACTCTTTATCATTTAAAAACATATTTGAAGTTTTCGGTGACAGCTGCCGTACAATATTCCATCAGGTTCAGGGGCATGCACAGCCCAGTGACCGCCCGGGGAACTAGCACAGAGACACCGCACAGAGTGTGACGTCACGGCATGACTGGCTGTGCTGCCTGGGCTGCAGGTCACGTCCCGTGGCTGTGCCGTAGCCACCAGTCTGTGCTCCTCAACCCCTTCACCCGTCCACGCAAACCCCTTCCCGCCTGGCACCCGTCGAAATATCCTCTGTTTCTCTTCTGCCTGTTCACCGGCCTTGTCTTTCAGATCCCACATTTACGTGAAACCACGTGGCGCCGTCTTTCTCCGTCTGACTTATTCCACTCAGCACAGTGTCGTCTGCGCTGACGCAGGCAGCAGGGTCTCGTGTACTCCTGCGGCCGTGCCGTATTCCGTGGTGACAGGCGCCACCTCTCCCTTTCCCGCCGTCCACGGACGGGCGCCCGGACTGCTTCCACGGCATGGCTGCCGCAAACACCGCCGCGGTGAGCATCAGGGTGACAGAGACGTGCTTACTGCCATTCTGTGACGCGTGTTTCTGATATTTTATTTTTCTTTCGCTTTGAAGAAGACCCCTCAGCATGTCTTGTATCACTACTGTGGTGACGATGAGCCCTTTAGCTTCTTCTTGTCCGGGAAGATCTCTATCTGATTCTAAATGACAGCGCGGCCAGGTAGAGCAATCTTCGTGGTAGGTCTTTGCATTTCACCGCTTTGAATATTTTGTGCCAATCTCTTCTGTCCTGCAAAGCTTCTTTGAGAAACCAGCTGACTGTCTTATGGGCACTCCTTTGTAGGTAACTGACAGCTTTGTCTGGCTCTTTTAAGAGTCTCCTTTCTCTTTAACCTCTGGCGTTTTCCCTACGATGTGTCTCGGGGTGGGCCTCTTTGGGTTCATCTTGTTTGGGAGTCTCTGCGCTTCCCGGGCTTGTGTGTCTGTTTCCTTCACCAGGTGAGGGAAGTGCTCAGTCATTGTTTTGTCAAGGAGGTTCTTAATTTCTTGCTCCCACTTTCCTCCGTCTGGCTTCCCCGTGATGTGAATGTTGGTGTGCTTGCAGTGGCCCCAGAGGCTCCTTACGCTGTCCTCATCGTGTCAGACTCTTTATTCTTCTTGCTCATCTGACTGCACGTGTTCTGCTTCCTTGTCTTCCGAACTGCTGGTTCGATTCTCTGCTTCCTCTATCCCACTGTTGACTCCCTTTAATGTATTCTTCACTTCTGACCGGTTCTGTTTGCTGTTGTTGCTTTCTATCTTCATTTTTACGTTTCCTATCTCTTTTTTTTTATATTCTCACAGAGATAATTCAGTACCCTTATGACCAGTGCTTTGAACTCTGCATCTGATAGATGACTTGTCTCCACTTTAATTCTCTTTTTTAAAAAAATTTTAATTCTGTTCTTCCATCTAAAACATGTTTCCTTGTTTCCTCTTTCCAGCCGCCTCCTTGTGTTTCTTTGTCTCAGGAAGAGCCGCTACATCTCCCACTCTGCTCGAGTGGCCTGAGGTGGTGAGTGTCTTGTAGGGTCCCATAGCGCCAGTTCCCTGACCACCTGGGCTGGGCGCTTCAGGTGCATCACTGTGTGGGCCATGTGCACACTTATGTTGTAGGTAAGCAAGCCTTGATGTCTGTCAGAGGAAGAGACTTGCCCCCAGGCTGACAGGCCGTGGGGACTGGAAGTGACCGTAGCAGAGGACCTGCTGTGCAGGGCTGGCCCTGTGAAGCAGGACTCACTGCATCGAGTCTCTGGTACCCGCTGACTTTGCCCCACGAGTATGTGGATTATAGAGGTGGCTGGGTGTTACCTCGGTGTGGTGTGGTCTGTGGGTGCACTGGTTCTGGGGCCTCCCAGAAGGTGCAGGGCCAAGGTCATCTGCCACCTGTGCCCACCCATGACCACCACCTGGTCCGAGCTACAAAGCAGTAATGAGATAGCTACTACTTGTGCTGGGCATGGAGGTGCCCAGGGGAGGCCAAGCTGCTAAACAACTTTGGCTGCCACTAGCGCTGGGCCTGGGGCCACCCAGCAAGGAGTACAAGGCGTGCTGGGGCCAGGTGATGCTTGTCTGTGGTCTGTGGGCCTTTCGGAGATTTGAAGAAAGTCTGAAGCAATAGCCAAGACAGGGTATCCATCTGGAAAAGCCACTGGAATCCACTTGGGTGGGGCTGCAGGTTGGGTGGGGCAGGGTCTCAGGGGATCACCAGAGAAGGGTGAACGGTGGGGGCCAGGTTGGTGGGGACTCAGACACGGAGCCCTCCAGCTGGCTCTGGGGGGGCGGGGGGGCTCAGCAGAGGAACAATGGCCTCGGCCACCCTCCTGTCTGGGAGCACACCGCCCCTCCAGCTCTCGCCCTGATGCCAGACAATGCAGTTCCCCTCTGTCTGTCCCCGGTGCCTTGCGAGCTGCCGTCCCCATGCGGGAGCGCAGGGGGCGTGAGTCCAGGGGAGTCCGTGTGCAGGGCCTTCAAGCGGACCTCCTGGGACTCCGGAGGCCTGGTCTCCCTCAGCCCCACTCCTCGCCGGTTCTCGAGGCCACGTTTTACGGGGCCTTCTCTTCCTGGCACCAAAACCCTGAGCTGGGGCACCTGGTGTGGGGCTGGGACCCCTTGCTCCTCAGAGGGACTCCCCCCTGATTTTCATCTGCCGTGCCTGGGTGTGGGGCCAGCCCGTTCCGCATCTCTGCCCCCCACCCCCAGTCTCCACGTGGCTTTGTTTTTAGTTCCGTAGTTGTAGGACCCCCGTTCAGCCAGATAGCACGGCTGTTCTGTCGTTCGGTCGTAATTTTGATGGGGTTGTGGGGGGAGGTGAGTCCTGCGTTCGCCTACTCCACCATCTTGACTGGAACTTTCTTGTCTTATCTTTTCGATCTTGCTTTTCTTGGTTACTTTTTATTTCCATATACATTGCAGCAACCCTTGACAAAGGCCATAAGAAAACCCGCTGAGACAACTGATTGGAATTCACACCTACAGACCTATCTGGAGAGAAATGACCTCCTAGAAGTACTGGGTTTTCTCGTCCACACACATGTGTGTTTTCTCATTTATTCAGGTCTTGCTTGATTTCTCTGTGCAGTTCTTTGTAGATTTGGTGTCACGGGCCTACTTTGGAACCTTGGTGCACCCCCGGGACTGAAGATTAAGAAAATGAGAGGAGGCTAGCCAAAAGATCTGAGAAGGAGAGGCGGGCGGGATGGAAGGCAATGGTGGAGCCGAGTGAGGACAGTGCTTGGAGGAGGAGTCATTAACTCCGAGAAGCGCTCCGATACAGCAGCTCCGACGAGGACCCAGGGTGCCGCCGCGCTGGGATGCTCCGTGGGTAATTCAGCGCTAACGGTGAAAGGAGAGACTTCCACGGCGTACGTGGAGACAAAGACCAATCAAAGGGAATTCAAGATAGAATGAGGAAGGATGAATTGGGCGCAGTGAGTGCAGTCAACCCTTTCAAGGGGCTTTGCTACAGAAAGCGGCGGGAGGCAGAGCGGTAGCCGGAGGAAGGTGTGATGGCGGCGGCCCTGTCCCTTTCCGAGGTGGGCGGAGCAGCCGCCAGTGTCTGCGCTGCGAGGAGCAGAAGACCCCGCGGTCCCGGCCTGGCGGACGTGAGGCTCCACGGCCTCTCGAGGGTGCGGGAGGGCAGTGGCTGGGCTCGGGGAGGGCTCGGCCTGCGGGAGGAGCGTGCCTCACCGGAGGGGGCTGTGCCTATGCGGGGGGGTGGGGGGCTGTGGGAGAGGCTCAGGTGTGGTGTGAGGGTGCAGGTGTGCGAGGGGGCAAGTGTGTTGTAATGGGGCGCGCTGGGTGGAGCTCCTGAGGTTCTCTTCTGAGTCTCACCCCTCCGCGGTGAGGCGGGCAGCAGAGCCCTCAGCTGTCCTTGACGTGGGCGGGAGGGTCGGAGATGGGGATACAGTGGGTGCTCTATTTTTATTGTTTTAAAGATTTTATTTATTTTTAGAGAGAGGGGAAGGAAGGGAGAGAAACATCAAAGTGTGGATGCCTCACATGCACGCCCCCTACTGGGGACTCGGCGTGCAACCCAGACATGTGCCCTGACCGGGAATCGAACCGGCGACCCTTTGGTTTGCAGTCTGGTGCTCAATCCCCTGAGCCACACCAGCCAGGGCTAACGTGGGTGCTTTAAATGGAATAAATTCCGTTTTGTGCAAAACCCCCATTGCACTGTGGTTACTTTTCTCATACCTACTCAGGAAAATTCATCGTGTTGCTGTTTCCATGAATCAAGTATATCTTGACTTCGAAAGAGGGAGATATACTTTCCGTTAAAAATCTAGAGGTTCAGGGAAGACGAACGCCATTCCTGTACATTACTCCGTCTGGTTTCCCTCCCCGTGAATTGGAGGAGAGGCAGCGTCAACCCATCTTGCGGTCACGAGTGTCAGGAAGTTTCCGCTCCTCTCCACGTTCCATCCTCGCGGGACAGCAGTCGGACCGGAGGGAGACACGAGGCACGTGACTGACACAGTTGCAGAAGTAACCCCCGCCCCCCGGGGTCCCAGAACGGGCTCACAAAGAGTAGCCAGAGAAAGCGTCTGGCCGGCCGGATGAAGCAAACCGAGTCCTAAAAGGCCACCTTGGACTTGTCCAAGTTTGCTTCCTGGACTGCGTGTTCCCAGTGCCCTTCGCTGTGACCGGCTGCGTGTGACCTCTTTTTGTGGCAACACGGGAACACACATCCAAGCGACTCTCGGGCTCTGTGTCCGAGCCACGTCTGCATGTGTGGCTGTCCGTGTGCAGCCGGCCCGCCGTTCCTATTTCTGAGCTTTTGTGGGACAAGCAGCTGGTCCCTTCAACGCCGGTGACAAGAGCACGCACACGGAAAAGTTCACAAGGCTGGGCGTTTACCACGCACCGCATCTGCGGGCTGCAGCAGCGCTGGTCTGCACACGCACACACACACACACACACACACACTTGCTCTGGGCCCCCTTGGAGACCGGAGCGCGTCCCCTGGGCCAGCTGCACGCTTGGTGACCTGCCAGGCTCCCCCTCCGGTCATGCACTGGCCGGTCACGCGTGCACACACTGTAAAATAGGATGGAGAGGCTGGAGAGGCAGTGCCCGCGGTTGCGGCTCCCTCGCCCCGCACCCGCGCCCGCAGCCGGGGGCTGAGGCATGCTTCAGAAAGCTGATGTTTCAATCCCGTCCACATCAGCGCCGACCCTTGACAGGCGGCATCTGAGCTCTCAAATGAGCGGGCGGTGAAACCAGGGGAAGGAGGAGATGACTGCCCTTCCTGCTGGCAACCGAACAAGTAGTTAGCCTGACCCAGTTTCCAGGGAGAGGGGTTTTCTGACGCCCCCGCAGAGGGGGCCGTCTCCTGGCAGGGACGCGGGAGGTGGCCCGGCTGCCTGGCGCGCGGGGATGGCCGCGGCTCTGGGCGCCGCCCGACGCGCCGCCGAAGGGTGGTGAAACCGGGCTGGCGGGGGAGAAGCCTGCTTTTGCATATTCCGCGCGGCGGCGGCGGCCTGGCGCAGGTGCCCGCGGAGCGGCGGGTCCGGGCTCCGGCAGGAAGGCAGCCGCCGCAGAGGAGCGCGATCCCCGCTTAGGCGCGGAGCGGAGGCGCGCAGGGCCGGCGGCGAGGGCTGGCGCCCCGCTGGGACGGAGTCCCATTATCTGCGGGCTGCACGGGCGTCCGCGCGGCAGCCCGGCTCCTTCCGCCTGCAGCAGGCTCCGTTCCGCGCGCCGCGCCGGGAGCTGGGGACGCTTCTGCAGGGCGACCGGCGGCCTCCGGAGACGCTGCCCCCGCAGATCGGTGAGTGCAAACCCTGCCGTTTGCTGCACGACCACGACCGAGCGTTGCCCGGCCGGCGGCTGCAGCCCCTGCCGGCCGGGGTCTTTGTGTGATTAGCATAGCAGGTAAAGGTGGGGCCGAGCGAAGGCGCTGCGTTCCCCGCTGGGCGCCTCCGCAGCCCCGGCATCATCCGCCGCATTCCTTCCTCGCGGGAGGGGGCCTGGCCTCTGCGCTCCGGGAGGTGGGGATCCGACCCGGGAAGGCGGACAACAGGTACGTCTGTCAGGGCTTCCCCGGGCTCTGCTGCAGGGGAACGAAGGAACGAACGAATGTTCGAGCCGGGGTGACATTGGTGATTCTGTAGTTCCAGACGGCTCCGTGCCCTGTCCGTGACAGCCGCGGCGGCGGGGCAGGTGCGAGGGCTGGCTTTTGTCTGTCTGTCTGTCTGTCTGTCTGTCTGTTTGCCCCCGTCGGAGAGTGCAGGGGTGGGGTTCGCAGGGTCCAAAGGATGACGTAGAGGAGCGGTGACCAAAAGTTCCCCGGGGGGAGAGTTTTGCTGAGGGCCACAGAGGTCGCTGTGGGCTCCCCAGATTCCACGGGGCACGTTGGTCCTCCCTCATCTTCCGAATAAGAGCGTCTGGAGTTTCCGTGGACAATGGTAGTGCTCGTGGGTGCTGAGGTACCTGCAGTGCTTTATGAAAAGTTTCAGAACGCGATGGCTTGGAAACTGCACTTTTAAGAGCTCCGAGATGAGCCAAGTGCACTCCATTATGCTAATCGGGTGCTGATAAGACTGGGGGTTCGGGGCCTCGGTGTGCACAGGTCTCGCTTCTCCAGCTGCAAACGTCTTATGTTTCCATAACCAGCCTCCTGACTCTGCTCTTTGAGAAACGTTCGCAGGACGACCGAGGTAGAGATTAGTTAGAGAGACAGGCAGGCAGGCAGGGCAGGGGCATCACACAGACTGGATTTGGAAGACGGGGCGTTCGTGATTTTATCCACGGAGGCAATCCTTTGAAAGGAAGGGAACTCTTCCTTCAAGCAGTTTTTATTTACTTGATGGGTTTATCGTCTTTTTAAAAACGACTGTGCTTGTTCAAGGTTTCACCAGCTTCCATGCGTTGTGTTCTGTGAGGAAGGAGCTACCCAAGCCCTCTGCACGCCCCCGGCCCTCTGCCCCCACACGCGTGTGAGAACCTACATGGATTCCCCAAAGCAACGTCCCCACACGAAATGCTGGAAAGGATCAGGAGCACCGGGCTGTTTCATTTTTGGTGCTTCAGTGGCTTTTACGGGGAGTCAGGGCGTGCAGTCCAAAGATCTCAAATACGTAACCCTGCACATTTTATAGAAGGCTCTTTCTATGAGGTTATATAAATGCATAACTTATCACCGCTTAGCAGAGAAGTCCATCACGTATCAACCGCCACGCTGAATTCCCCCGTGCGAACATCTCTGCTGAAGTGGCAGCGTAGTTTCAGAATTCTCCGTGCAACCTAGTGACAGATTCCTCTTGTCATTTAGAAAATTAGTGCGTATTTGGTCTAAGCTCAGACCGAAAAAGTCAATTATCTCGTGAAGAGAATGTGAAGTATATTAAGTTGTTTGCATATTGGGGTGGGGGGGGTGTTGTTGACAACTAGAAATAGCAGTATAAAAGCAAATTTGTACCTTTTTAATTCTCCAAGTAGAAATAGGAGGGTTATAAAATATTTGCTTACTTATTCACCCATGTATCACACTGATGAGAGGTGCGGTAGTGGAAGGTAGACACACAGAGAATAACTCAAACTAGACATAAAAGTTCAGAAGAGAAATCACATCACTCGTAAATAACGACCATGAACTTTGGAGACTGTCACTGGAGACATCCTATGTGCAATTTCAAATAAGAAAATGTGTGTGTTGTGTGAAGGGGATGGAGATTTTTAGTGAGAATGGTTTCTGACCATATGTCTTTCTAGTTCTTTTTTTTTAAATAAGAAGTATTTAGCCCTGGCTGGCGTAACTCAGTGGATTGAGTGCGGGCTGCAAACCAAGGCATCGCAGGTTCGATTCCCAGTCAGGGCACATGCCTGGGTTGCAGGCCATAACCCCCAGCAACCGCACATTGATGTTTCTCTCTCTCTCTCTTTCTCCCTCCCTTCCCTCTCTAAAAATAAATAAATAAAATCTTAAAAAAAAGAAGTATTTAGATAATGTAACCAATGATAGGTAAATAAATGCTCTTTTGAAAGACCAAAAACTCATCCTTACTCTTAAAAAAAAAGGATTAAATTTTAGATTTGCATTAAGCAGAAGAAAGGATCTGACGTAGAACTAAGGCAATCGCTACATTTAAGGTCTTTGTTTCTTTCCAAAGACGATATTGCTTTTAGAAAATAACTCTGGAGTCAGGAGCAACCATAACAACATTAGCAGTGAGAAGTCGGTTTTCAGACGCCTGTTTGAATATGAAACAATCTCTTCCGAGTCCTCGCAGCGGTGGCTAAACAAGTCGGCACACGGGATCTGTGGTCCTGCCCCTCCCACACACTGCCCGAATTTCATTGTCCGCTTCACGTGATTGAGACTCACAGTCTTTGCCTTCTGGCTTAGTTCCCCGAGTGCTGGCTTTGGCTTTCTTTACGTGTGAAGGGACTCACTCCTTCCTAAGCAGGCTTTGACTGCTCGATTCGCCATCCCTACAGTCCTTATTTTAAGGTATTTCCTGGGCTGTCGAATTCCACTAAGAATCCCGTCACCAGAGAGGGAGTCGCGGATGCTGGGAGTTCCGTGTGCTTGCAAAGGACATCCTTCCTTTCGCCTTGCACACGTCAGGCAAGCGATCGTTCTGGAGCCGCACTTGTTTTCCCCTCCAGAAACGTGTGCGCATCTGCAAGCACAGCTGGGGGCCCTCCCCGTTCCGGGTGTTGCTGCACGGGGGGGTGAGGGGGGGTGTCCAGGCCCGCCTGGAGTTGCCGTCCTGGCGTAGAGCTCGCTTCTCCTCTGGTGGGCGCCCACGTGGTTCCTCGTGTCGTGTTCGCCAGACCGTGTCACAGAGTGAGTGGGTGGGTCTTCGCCGGCTCTTCCTGCACACAGTGCACCCGTGGCCTCTTTTATCTCACAAATGTGCCGTTACATTATATACGCACATTTTTGTAGGGGGCGCTATGTTGCTTTTCTTCTTTTCTTTTAGCATCGCCAATTATGGGCGTGTTGGATCTCCTTCGTCTGTCTTCCCATCTAGCATAGTATCCAGGTTCATTTTTAAAAAGATTTTATTTATTTTATTTTTAGAGAGGGAAGGGAGGGAGACAGAGAGAAACATCCATGTGCAGTTGCTGGGGGCCATAGCCTGCAACCCAGGCACGTGCCCTGACTGGGAATCGAACCTGCGACGCTTTGATTCGCAGCCCACGCTCAATCCACTGAGCTATGCCAGCCAGGGCTGCATTCATTTTTAAATTCATACTTTCCGTTTCATTCTGGTGGGTTTCAGGAAGGTGTCCCCCCACATCCCGAACAGTGGCTCCCAGTCACGGAGGTTATAATATTGCCACTTCTCTGTAGCTTTCATGTTTTAATTCTTTCTTTTCCTTTTTCCTCAATATTTGATTTCAGCTACCAACTTTCCTTTTACAGTATGCACAGGAAGGTGGTGTTTGAAAGATGTTAAATCCATGTGAAGAGCAACCGTCTAGCACGTTCCTTAAGCTGTGGCTGACTCTTCTTGAGATTTGTTCCTTCAACTGCATTTTTCTTTGTTTCCCCCCCCCCTTTCATTTTCTTTTTCTTTAAAAATAAGCCTGAGGGGTGGGCAGCCGGAGCACGGGTGAAGGTTGAGGGCATTGACTGAAACCCGCTGGTATTTGTCAGAACCCAGAGGGTGAGCCTCCCCAGGAGTGAACCTCAGCACCAACTGGATCTGGACAAACAGTGAGGTGCCTGTGCGGGTCCGTCGTTGCAGCCGGTGGCGGAACCACGTGCCGCAGCGTTGGGGAAGCTGCACGTGGGTGGGCGGGGTGGGGGGAGGGGCTAGAAGGTTGTAGGGTAATCTCTACCCTCCTGAATGACAGGAGGAAGAGGAGGAACTCGTCTGCACCCCTGGCTCTCCGCCCAAACGGCAGTCCGAGTCTCCAGCTCTGAGCGGGCGTCCCGGGCTCCGCCCACTCACGCTGTTCCCCGAAGACTGGGCCACGCTTCCTTTCTCTCTGTCGTTTCTGCAGAGCCAGAGAGGGATGGAAACCTCTTCCTTTAGTGAGCTTTCAGTAAAACTAGTTCAGTGTGACAGAATTTTCTATGGGGGAGTTTCACCGGAAAATTAAATGTGGCTCATTACTCCTGCGGACGGGGCCACCGGTGGTCAGACCTGGCGCTGACCATGGGTACCCCGGTTATGGTTAAATACCGGTTGCGGAGACGGGGCGCCGCGGCACGCCCCGATCCGAGAGAGCAGAGTCACTGGACGTGGGTTCGGTCTCCGATTGGTCTCCAACGATGAAGTCTCTGGCCCGACTCCGGTACAGTAAATCCTCAGGTACTTTACAGTGGGATCGCGTCCCGGGAGCGTAAATCAGACTCAGCCGTCTCACACGCTTTAAGGCAGTCGCGTGGGAATGAAGCTCATGCATAATAGGTGTCTTGTTAAATAACGAGTGAAATGGCGGAGGTGCGGAGACTGTTTCGGGAGGAAATAAAAGACTTGTGCATCGTGTGAGGTACAAGCCCACGCGGAACTGGAAGAGCCTGTTCCACTCTCAGAGTGCGAATGAGGTGAGGGACCAGGTGAGGGATCAGGTGAGGGACCCAGGTGGGGGACCCAGGTGAGGGACCAGGTGAGGGGCCAGGTGAGAGACTCAGGTGAGGGACCCAGGTGGGGGACCCAGGTGAGGGACCAGGTGAGGGGCCAGGTGAGAGACTCAGGTGAGGGACCCAGGTGGGGGACCCATGTGAGAGACCAGGTGAGGGATCAGGTGAGGGACCCAAGTGAGGGACCCAGGTGGGGGACCCAGGTGAAGGACCCAGGTGAAGGACTCAGGTGAGGGGCCCAGGTGAAGGACCCAGGTGAAGGACTCAGGTGAGGGGCCCAGGTGGGGGATCAGGTGAGGGACCAGGTGAGGGACCAGGTGAGGGACCCAGGTGAGGGACCCAGGTGAGGGGCCCAGGTGAGGGACCCAGGTGGGGGACCCAGGTGAGCGGGCAGGCCAGGGCAGATCTGCTCTGACTTCTGAAGCAAGCAACTCGGCCTCTCGCTGCCTCAGTTTGCCCACGCGAAATGGAGATGAAAATAGTACTGACTTCCCTGTCTCGGCCAAAGGGTTCAGTAGGTTCATGTGTGAAAATACCTGGGAAGAAAGCCTTGAAATGAATAACCACTCTTTGTGTTAGTTGTTTAATTATTTTTATATTAGTGTTCCTGCTTGTAATCCGTACTAGGTTTGTCTGTGAACCTTGGGAGTAACTGGGGAAAACTAACAGAAAACGATGAAAAGAGGGAAAAGATACAATCTTCAGCGCATTGATGACATTGAGTGTCTGGTAGGGAGTTGCACCTGGAGGTGTGAGCCGTGGTGAGACGTGACTTCGGCGGGGCTGGTCCGGGGTCCCGGCAGCTGAAACCCCAAGCGGTGTCTCCGCACCGCTGGGCCACCATCACACCCGCCCAGGAAAGGGGCCTCGTTTAACTCGGTGATTATAAAGGCAGCGCACAGAAAACGAGACAAAATAAACCGCAGTTCCTTCCAACAAAGAAACAGACCCCAGAGCATGTCTGCAATCCCTTCCTGGTGCCCAGTTTCTCCTCTCTCTTCTCTGAATTAGCGTCTGAAAGCCCCTGCAAACCACAGTGGGGTTGGAAGGAGGGGAGAGATACTGCAGCAGGAGATGGCTGTGTCCCCACTCAGCCCCTCTGCCCGGGGACACTGTCATCGTTTATTTTATTGTGTCTCCTCTTTCCTGCCTTTATCGGGTTCGTCAAGCATGCTTTGTTCACTCTTTTCCAGCTTTCATAGGCTTACAACTTATATGCTCTCTTTTCACACTTTAGGGAACGGGAGTATTTTACACCAAAATATTACTTTGTATTTTCACATAGAGCTGAAGATGGTCCACCTCTCCCCGTCACAAATGGGACAGTGGCGTGTCACGGAGAGTTCTCCGAGACCCTTCTCCCAGCGCCCATGTCCCCGCTGCTGAAACCGCACTGCGTGTTTAGCCGCCCCCGGGAGTTGGGTGGGTGTGGCTGGGGTCCTAGCTAGTGTTCCTGAGTTCTCTGTGTGGCCTTTTTTTTTTCGTGCTGCGTATATGCATGTCCTGGATTTATTCCCTGTGCAGGAAAAGCGATGCAAAGGTCATTCTAGAAACAGTATTGAACTCTCTTAAACTGTGTCTACACTTATCTATTGGACTTGCACTCTGAAATGACAGCGTAGCCAGGCGCAGATCTCCAGGGTGGGTGACGTTTCTCTCTCAGCCGTTCTGCGTGCCCCGCTCCTGGTCTGGGGTGTGCCTTCGTTGGTGAGCTGACCGCTCGCAGCCCCGCGGTCGTGTCTGTGAAGACAGACTGGACTTTGCACCCTGGCGGAGAGTCAGCGCTCCTCTTTGCACCGGTGCCTTCGGGTTCACTGCGACGCACGCCGGGGTGTGTTTGTTTGAAATGCACCCCATGGGATCCTCTACAAACTCCCAAATCCAGCTTTCTGCAGCTCTGGAAGACGCTCAGGTAGCGGATGTTGAGTCCCGCCTCCTTCCACCTCTGCACCTTCTCTGCGGGAAGCTCGTGGACGGTCTGAGTCTTCTTCTTCTGCTCTCCTCGACTTGCTGCGAATGGTTTCCTGCATCTGCCTTTTTTGAGTTGCATTCTGTGTGATGTCCTCTGATCCATGATTCGTATATTTATTTGTTTCAGGGAATATATTCTAGTTTTTGTTGTTTCTTTAAAAAATTCTCTCCCTACTCTGCTCGTGCCTGTTGCCTTGTCTTTTGTCCTTTGGCTCAGCAGAAACTCGAAGTAAGCCTATTTTGCAGCTGAATGTTGACGGTTCCTCTCTCTGTACACTTTAGGGGTGGATTGCTTCGTTACTTGAGCCCACTGGGTTTCCCTTCCAGGGGGTCCTCTCCCGGGTCTCTGTGAGTCCCCTCGGAGCAAGCTCACCCCCCGCCGACCTCATGTTCCAGGAGACACCGGCCTCTGCTGCGTGGTAGCTTCCTCCCTGTGGTGGCTCCCTCCTGTCGCCGCTGGAGCGGCTCAGTTATTCCTCACTTTGGACTGGTTTCTGTGTTCATTTTTGGCCTAAATTTAGCTGACCATGCAGACAGAATGCATCTACGCCCTACGACCCAGCTGGGCTCACACCTGATGTTCCCGCGGCCTTTCAGGGGACTCTGGTCCCCCGTTTCATGCGGGTTCCGTGGGTCACTCCCGCTTAACCCCCTCCTCACCGGTGAACTCACATCTCCTCTGCGTGTTGGGCTGGGGGGGTTTAGCGGTCTCGGGCACCGCCCCGGTTCTTCCTGCTCTGAAGGGCTCCCCTGCACCCATCTGCCGCTCCCACCCGGCGGAGGAAGCCTTGTGGCCTGCCGCAGACTCCCGCGTTGCCTGGGGGGTCTCCAACGCCGTGGCGTCTCTTCAGGGGTCACCAAGCTTTCTGGTTGCTGGCACTTTTGTCCTGGTTCTGCTGTGACTGCGTCTCATTCTTTCAGTGCGTTTTCTATGGAATCGATGGGGTGGAGATGGAGACTCATTCCCAGATCTTGAACCCAGAGTTGAGATGTCTAACACCAGATTTTTTTTTACAGAAATTAAAGATGGTCACTTTCCTTAATTTTAAGTAATTCACTAGGTCCTCACATTAGCCAGTAAGCGATGGTGAAAGCCAGTCGCGCCTGTCTGGTCACTGGCTCCCCAAGTGCTGATACAACTCGCCAGAGCACCTGCTGTTGTCTGCAGGGCAGTTCACCGTGAAACAACGTAACCGTCTGGAATTCAGTTCAACAGCTGGCTGGGGACTCAGTAGTCCCCATTCTTGGGGGGGCTGGGGCACATGAATTCCTTAAGTTTAATGCCGTGCAAATTCTTAAAACATAGAGGCAGTTACTGAAGATTTCGTTCACGCCACAGTCCCTGATGACACAGGGAGGCCGACAGCTGACCACCCACTTTCCCTGGAATCTCTGCAGATTAAAGAAAGAACATTGGGTGGAATTTATAAAAGCTTTTCTTAAAGTCTCCTTTTAAGGCAGGAAGGAGAAACAAACAAACAAAAAATACCATATAGTTTTTCACGGTTTCTAGTCATCTGACACTCTCATGTGTGTGTTTCATTTTCCGCACTTTTGTCTGCGTGTGACTTGAAGCAGAGTGTATCGGGGCTGTCTCCCCTTTGTGGGCACGTGGGCGCCGTCTCCGCCAATACCAGCAGCAGGCAGGCCTGTTGGATGGACCCGAGCTCGTGGCAACAGACCCTGATTTGTCAGCGAAGAGCAAGAAACGAGACGGGCCAGGAGTCCGACACGCTGCTGATCTCCCACCAGCGGACCTAAGGAGAAATGAAAGGAAGGCCTGAACGTTTCGTTGGGATGAAAAGGGTACAGTTGCTCCCAGGCCGATGCAACGTGTCTCTTCCCATGTGTAACATGGAGATGTTTTCGAGGTGTTGCCTGTGGTCAGCGAATTCTTTCCACCCTTCACTGTGACACTGTGGTGCTGGCAGGCAGGCTGACTCTGACGTCCCTGCAGACAAAGCAGCCCGAGGCTGGGAATTCAAGAGTTCTCCTAAAATCATGTGGTGGTCAGAACATACGGGTTGTGCAGAGGTTCCGACGGCGTTTCGGGTTGTTTCTTCCTGTGAAGCGTGTCTTGTACGTGACTTGCAGAGGCGAGGGGTCCCTGCCTGCTCATCCCCTTCGGGGCCTCCGCCCCCAGCCGGTGTGGGAGAGCCGGCTTCTCGCCGCTCTGGTCCCTCCTGGGGCCGGAGTCTACCTGGAAAGGGGGGATTCACAAAGGACGGCGCCCCCTGTAACAGCCACGCTCACATGATTGTCGGATCACACACCCCAGCCGCTTCACCTGAATGTGATTTGTTTTTGTCAAGGACGCGTTGCCCGTGAGCTCACTCCGTTGGTGGAATCTGCTCAGAATGTGCCAACTACACCAAATTCTTAAAGAACTGCCATAAATCACTCGATATAGCAGGTGCACAAAATTAAAAAGCCAAACAGAATAGTATTTATTTTCATCCTTTTTAAGTTTTTTTAAAGTTTATTTATTTTTAGAGAGAGGGAAGGAAGGAGAAAGAGAGGGAGAGAAACATCAGTGTGTGGTTGCCTCTCACACACGCCCCCTACTGGGGTCCCGGCCCACAACCCAGGTTTGTGCCCGGACTGGGAATCGAACCTGTGACCCTTTCATTTGCAGACCAGCACTCAATCCACTGAGCCACACCAGCCGGGGCTATTTTCATCCTTTTTTTTTCTGATCATTCAAGTTAGACACATCTATTATACAAAACTTAGAAAGATCAGGAAAATATGCATTTCTGATTATCCTGTCGCTTACTCTGTGGCATCCTAGCAGTGTGTGTGTGTGTGTGTGTGTGTGTGTGTGTGTGTGTAAAATACAACTTCAGGGCGAATCTGCAAGTTGTGCTTTATAACCTGTTTTGTTAACACATTGTGAGCATTTCCAGCTACCATAAATATTCTCCTAGAACTGAAAGATATTCCACCACAAGGGTGAGCCATAAATTTGCTCAAACCCATAAACTACCACCAGCTATTTAGCAAACATTTCACCCATTTGCTGCCTGTGAAAAACGCGGTGGTGTATCTGCCCTTGCCCCTGAGCCCTGTGCACGTCTCCCTGATTATTTCTCAAAAATAAACTCCTAGTGTTACAATGTCAGGGTCAGAAGGTGCATACTGTGCTAAAGAGGCCGGTGCGTCTGCAAGTTGCCCCTCCGGAAGGCAGCCCCCTGCACAGCCCGGTCGGGGGACCCCGGCCGCCCGCGCACGAGTGACTGTGGTGTGATTTGTTGCAAATGCTCTCCCACTGAATCAGCAAAACACACACACACACAAAGTCTATTTCAAAAGAGCTCTACATCACCTTCCCCCCCATAAATGCGAGTGTTTGGGACGCCCGTATCTGCTCCTTTGGTGAAGTCCGCCCACACCCTGTGTCCGCCTTCCCACTGGGACTCCAGGGGCTGTTGCGTGTTTGTGTCTGAGGCTCGAGGAGTTCATCGCCCGTCAAGGAAATGAGCCGTAGTTTCTGCATGTCCGAAACGTTTTCCCAGGTTTGTGACACACCTATCTGACTGCACGTAAGCGTGAAACCGGTGACACGCGTGACACCTCTCCGAGCCTCCGTGTCCTCCCTCCCGCTCAGAGGACGACGCGAAACCTGAGTGAGTCAGTGTCTCCAAACACCTGCTCAGCTCTCGGTGACACGCAGTCATTGTCCTGGTGGTGCTGCTCAGTCGGCATCTGACCCCGACAGTCTGCCGGGGCCCCGGGGAGCCCAGACGGGGCCGTGGGAGGTTCCCGAGGCCCGGGGGCTACTTTTGTTTAAACCCTGACGCCGTCTCCGGCGTGTGATGGGCGCTCAATACATGCCGGCCTCACGGGTGTCGATTCTACGTGTCCCGGAGCGGCATACATTTACATGCATCTGTGCTCCCTGCACATGTGCTGTTAGAGCGTCATCAGGGTCTGCTGGCGTGGAAAACAGCCCGTATTAAGATAATTCATGTCAAACTGAGATTTACGTGTCTGCCCTTGGCAGCCGCGGCCATCACGCCCCGATGAGGCAAGCAGGACTTATTTATGGCATCACGGCCAAGGGTGTCTGACCTGTCTTCGGGGATTTATACTGCGGGCTCCTCGGATACTCGGTGGAATGGGACCACCGGGAGGCGCTGGTGTAGGGGGCAGGGTCAGGTCTGTGGGTAAAGCCTGTCACCGTAAACATCTCCGGACATCAGGGGACAACTCAGGCATCACAGGCAGGGCGTGTCTGAGGTGTGTGGGAATGTCCTCTCGGGACAGCGAGCTCCAGGACGGGAGAGGCACGTCTGGGTTCTCCCGGGGCTCGGGATGGCTGACTCTCGAGTTCAACGGCATTGAACTCGGTGGCCCCTCTGACCCCAGGGGAGGCTGTTTTTGTCTCGGAGGAAAACAGTGAGGTGAGGTGTTTGTTTTTGCCAGGAATGCATTTTTTCAGGAATGCGTTTCCACTGGATTCAGACCTGACTGCTGTGCTCACACCTTGGCGTGTTTGACGGTCCGGACAGGAGCCACGGGACAAACACGTTCGGCTTCTGGTTTAGCGTCTTGACGTCGCGGAAGCAGGTGACGCTGCAGCAGCCAGCAGCCCCTGCGTCCTTGTTTTTCTCCAGGCGAGAGCCCTGGCTGGTCTCTCTCAATGGCTCCATCCAGGAAATGTCAGTGTAGCCGCACATAGAGACGGCAGAGACGCAAACGAGAAGTCACGCACCCTCACGCGAGTTCCTGAGAACTCTCTACACCCGGTCTTCGTGTCCCGGCTCCTGCAGGCCTGGCCGACGTGACAGTGTGCGGGTCCAAGGGGTACACCGCGATGATCTGATGTCCGTGCATATTGCACAGGGATCACCCCAAGGAGGTGGGCTCCCAGGTCGGAGGGCGGGGCGGCTGAGACGGGGCTGGCAGGAGGAGAGCCAGAGAAGACCAGGTGCTGGTCCAGCCAGGTGGCCCGGAGGGCCGGGTGCGGGGGGCCGAGCGGAGGGGACACTGCGTCCCGGCCAACAGGGCTCGCAGCTGTGCCAAGGCTTTGAACTTTCTTCCTGAGAAAAACGGTAGGGCGGCCGCAGATGACGGAGAATGAGGGAACCCGGCCAGGCGCAGGTAACAAAGTGTCCATCCCGGCGTCCACGCGAGCCACTTCCCCTCCCGTCGCTCAGGTCTGAGCCCCGGGCAGGTGTGGACTCCGGATTCCAGGGGGGGGGGCTTCGGCACGGGGGCAGCCGCCTGTCTGGGGTGCCTTCTCCTCTGACAGCCGTTTCACGGGTTCTGAGATTGTGTTGTCTGTGCCACCTGGTAACTTTTCCACATAAAAGCCAATGGAAACATTTGAAAAGGAAGTAAAAAAAAATGGTTTACTCATTTTTAAAGTCCAGGGACAAAGTGCAGAGCTTAGAAAGTATGTAAAAGAGCCATCTAGAAAAATGAAAGCACAAAGATTATGTCCTTCTTAAACTTTCTCCCTCAATCTTTCTGTTTGGGGAGAACCACAGTTCTAACACTTTGTTCCAACGCCAAACTTCATAGAAACACACAGACCCCCAGGACTGTCACAGTGGGAGCTGACCCCCCCGGGGGTCCCGGCGGCCCCTCCTGCCCTGGGGGGACAGGCCGCTGCTCCCCTCAAGAAGCAGTCTCCAAATCCTTCCCTGCGACTCTGCTCTGGACTCAGGACCTGTTTGGGGCAAAAGTGGAGGTGAAACTCTGCCAAGCCTGAGTCCTTAAGAGGCCAGGAGCCTCTTAAGCCTGGACCGTCTGCTTCCATCGTCTTGGGACCCAGCACCCCAAGGCATGAAGTCCTGGTGTCCGCTGGCCAGACGGGACCCCAGGGTCCCAGGCAGGTGAGACGTGACCCCGGTGAGCAGCGGCTAGGACCGCGGTGAGGGCTCCACAGGCGAGACTCTGGGCCGCCGCCTGAAGCAGGTTCCCCGGGACTGTCCCGTCCAGCCGTGCTGGGTGTGGCCCCTGCTGCCCTTCACGGATCTGCTGGACCGTCCAGTGAATTTTGTCACAGAATTGTGACAACAACGAACTGTGTTCACCCCTGCTTTTTGAGGTGCTTGTCATGGAGCATTGCATAAATGAAGCAATAACAATTCCTTGTTTGATTTTTATGAAGAAAATGAAATGCTCTGCAGGGTCTTCGTGGTTTCCGTCTTGCACATCACAGACCCCGATCTCCTGCGTCCCCACTTAAAGCACGCCAGGGCTCACACGGCACGGGCCCGTCTCCAGAAGCTGTGCGTGGTTCACCTTGGATTTTCGAGTCTTTAAAGTTCTGAACTATAAAATCAGAGCAGGAAAATGAGAGAAACGAGGCAGGAAATCTCCATTAGAGTTGTTTTAACCTCCGTGTGTCTTCTGTGTGCAGAGCTGGTTAGAGCCTGAACGGAGACCAGAACACGCGGCTGCCCGCCACCCTGACCGGTGCGGCGCAGTGGGCTGGGCGCCGTCCCTGCAAACCGAAGGGCCACCGATCTGACTCTTGGTTTCGGCACACATCCGGGGTGCAGGCCGGGCCCCCACTGGGGTGTGCCGGAGGCAACCGACCGCTATTTCTCTGACACATCAATGTTTCTCTTCTTCTGTCTCTCCTTTCCCTTCCCCTCTCTCTGAATAAATAAATAAAATTTTTAAAAATGTGCTAATTTTGACCTTTGGGGGGGAAAAAAGAAGGAAGCAGGTTTGCAGTTAGACACCCATGTCGTTAGAGTCAAGAATATGGATGGCTCCTTTTCCGTCTTGAAAACCGTCATAAATTTCTCACCTGACGTTTTAAAGCGCTGTGGGCTCGGGGGCTGTTTCTAGACCAGGTTATAAACAGTGCTGGTTGGGAGTCCCCCCAACGGGTGCGGCAGGTTTTTACGGGCGCCTGGCTGGCCAGAACCGTCCAGAGGTGAAAATGCAAACGGAGAGATGTGGTTTGAGGCACAACTTCCTTGTCGCCACGCAGGTTTTGTTCTGTCGTGCGGTCACTCTGCTTTGCTGACCTGCATCCTTCGGGCCACGGGGGATGAGAACAGGGAAACCACGACAGTGAGTCTCTCTCTGGTGTGACGACACTGGCACCTGAGGCCACCAGCGCAGCGGGCAGTCACTTTTCACAGGGCCGCCGGAGAAATGACGTCAACCACGTTCCGTGGTTTAAAGTGACAGTGGTGGTGCGCACATTTTCCGGAAAGGTCCATTGTTCATCTGAGCACTCCACGTTACATTGGTTCAGTTCTCCGTACGGCTGGGGCAGGGCAGCATGTTCATTCACAGCGGTTCCAAGAACGTGCATTTGCAGCTGCCGCTCATGTCCGCGTCAGAAACGCGCCCGGGCGGTCTGCGTGGCGCGAGTGCGCGCACCGAACAACCTCCCTGCTTACAACAAAGCTGCTCTTCACATCCGCCATTAGTCGTATTTCAGACTCCGAAAGACCCAAGTGCCGTGGCCCCGAATTTCAGCTGTCTCAGGGGACAGAGGCAGGGGCAGCTGTGACACTGTGTTGCGTGTGGGGTTTTGCAGGTGATGGGCTTTCCTGCGTCATGGGGTTTCGGGTTTTCTGCCAGGTGCCGATGTGGGTAATCGGGGTGGTTTCAGAGGCGCGTGGCCCCCAGAGACAGGGACACCCTCTGAAGGGCCGGGGTCCCGCCGCCGGGCGCGTGGTGGGGAGTGCGCCTGGGGACGATGAGCCCAGAGGTAACTGAAGCCGGGACCCGGGTCCCGGGGGCGAAATCGAATCACGCGCAGGCACCCAGGGGTGTGAGAACCCACCCCCGTCTGCAGGGTTGAGACTTGGAGTCCTCAGCCGTGGGGGAACCAGAAGTGTAATCGAGGCCCAGGGTGTCCAGGTGAGTCTGATGCAGAAAGTTAGCCTGCGGCAGGGTCAGCACCCGGAACCTGTGCGTCTTGTCCTCGAGTTTCTGCCCCCGCCAGATGTTTGTACTCCCCCGAGGCCGAGGCGGTGAGACCCCCGAGAGGATAATGCCTCCTGCCAGGAGGGGGAGGGGTTAGCGTGGAACCCAGGGGGCCTGATGGGAACCGAACCTCCGGGCGAGGTTCGGTGTTCTGCGCTAGCGGGACCGCTCCGTGCGCTGCTGTGGCGTGCGGGGTCTGTGGCCCCGCCCCACGCAGGCTCCCCGGTGAAACGCGTGTCAGAGCTTCTACGTTTGCGATTCAGTAACTGACTTTACACAAAACAGGCTAGGAAAATTCACCAATTAAAAACACACTTTTAAAAATCTTAAAAGAAGTTTTAAGATGGACCGTTTTACCAGGCTCCTGTGCGAGATGTAAATCCTGGGAAGGGTTTTCCCTGAGGTCGAAGGGTCAGGCCTTCAGATAAGAGCGCAGAATATCCCAGTGTTACGGATGCCGTTTAAATATTTCAGGAAATGATCATAAGCTGGCTTGTCAGCGGGTCTGATCGTTCCGGTGGATTCGGTCTGCTGGACTTGTAATAACTGAATGTTCATCACAGTGAGAGTGAAGGAGGGTTTACTTTTCCTTTTTAAAAGATTATGAAAGAATAATGACCATCTGTATGAGGCTTCACATTTTGAGAGGAAACGGCGTTTGTATTTGAAACCCTGATGAACTGGGTGTTGGTTCAGGAGGCCCCGTGGGTGGGCGGGGAGACCCGCAGGCCCCTGGAGACAGAGGCTGAGGCGCCTGGGTGTCCATCTGCGGAGACCGGAGGTCCGCTTCCTGTCACGCTCACAGCGGTTGAAGTCAAATGGTGTAATGTTTGGACAGCCTATACTCTCTGATGGTTAATCTGCTTGTTTAAAACCCAGGAACCCAAAAGAAAATAAGAATTTCAGTGTGTTTAAAAAACGTCAAAATAATGTAAATAGGCTATTACCTGGCCTGGCGGTTCTCCTCCCAGTCTGAAAGGAAAGCGGATGTTTGGGGTGTGGTTTTAACTCCGAACAGAGCCAGCAGCTCCGCACGGTTGATTTATTCAGACAGAACTGCTTTTCGGTTTAGGGTATGTGAGCGTTCGCTCTTACTGAGATCCTGGCTGTAAAACACAATCAGGTCTTCTCAGCAATAGACGAGCCGTAGGGAAACACAAGAAAAATTACTGAAGGAACCACACGAAGCAGGCAGACCATCGGGGGAAAGTAGGTGTTTCTGAAATTATTGTCAAAACACAAAAATGGCCCCTCGATTTAGGGTCCTGGAACCTGGGAGAAGCCAGGGCGCCCCTTCCTCAGAGGGCGGGCCCTGCTGGTCCCGCGGCCTGCGGACGCCCCTGAGACCGTCCCTCTCCCAGCGGGCCAGCTGCAGAGAGACAGACTCCTGTTGTAGAGGGACCCCACGGGGAAAGGGACGCACCTTCTAACGACGAGTCCATTAACACTTCCATTCAATGTTCAGCTCCGTTTCGTCCACCCTAAACCGGTGCTCCAGGGAGGCGGCCGTGTGCTGGCCGTGTCGCCGGAACTTCGGTGGAGGAGAGGCCGTGCAGGGAGTGACAGGCAGGGTGGGTCCCGGCCCCGGCCTGGCCGTCACCCCAGCTCCCACCTCTGCCTCGCCCCTCATCGTGAGCTGGTCGGACGTGCCCAGTCCCCACCAGAGCCGCCTTCCCTGGCGGTCGGTCAGAGGGGCAGAAGGGAGGCGTTCAGGCTGGGCAGGGGGTGGGGGTCAGGCACCTGGGGACTTGAAGCCTGGCCGGCTGCCCCTGACTGGGGGTCGAACCCAGCCTCTCCAGGCTCAGCTTTGCCTCCTGAAAGGCCAGGAGGTGAGAAAAACCCAATCTCTTACGGGGGCTTAGAGAATGAATCGATGTTAACGAACCTAACAGGGTAGCACAGCGCCTCTGGAGGGCAGGGTGGGCAGAAGTAGGCCCGTACGGAAAATAGTACAATAACTAACAACCGACAACACCAGAATGAGGTCTGTGTTTTGTGTGCTCGCAGCCGTGAGCCGACTCTTGCCCGCCTGCGGTAGTTACTCGGTGAGCGTCCAGCACCATTACAGAGCGTTACCGAGGTCACCGCGAACAAGGACACGTTGTGGCCCCTGAGGACGGGGGTGACCCAGACGGCTCCGGGCGGGTCCCCACTGCACGTACAGGACACATACTCCGCTCGAACTAGAGTGATGACGAGGAGAGCGGCATGCACTCTGTGTAGTCGCGGGCGCCCTCCTCGCTCCTGGCACAGACCAGCCCTCGGCGTCCTCGTGGGGACCCTGAGAGGTCAGCCACAGCGTTCTGCGTGTTCCCCCCGCCCCGTAAAGCGCGGCCCGGGGAGGGCGATCTCGCCAACTGCCACTTCTCGGTGGAGCCCGAGTTCTGAGCAGGGCGGCCCTTGCCCCAAACCAACATTTCCCACCACCGTCTCCATTCCCAAACTGGACGCCGAGGCCTCTGGCACCCAGTGACCCCGGGGGCGTCGCCAGTGGTGGTGACGCATTCCAGCAAGCCCGGGGCGGGTGCCCATCAGCTCCCGTAGGAAATACTGCCTCTGGGGGCTGCTTGCACGCCCAGGGCGCCCCTTTCCTGCCCGGGGCCTGCCTTGGCGGACACCCTGTGAGGAACCCCCCACCCCCCGTGGGGACATGGCCTGGAGGCCGAGCTCCATCAGACCCTTACACACCGATGGTTTCCCCGGGGCTCGGAAGTTCTCCCGGAGCTCACAGCCCAGCAGGGAGCGTGGACGCAGGCTCACGGGAGCCCGCGGGGCCGAGGGTCCCCAGCACGGATGCCCAGGCAGGTCCCGCAGCGCCGGTGGGCACTGAGGCGGCACTGCGCACTGGCAGGAGGTTTACTGGGCGGGACAGCAGCCCGGGAGGAGGAGCGTGGGAGGGAGCAGGATGCACAGCCTTCGTAGAGTCCCGGGGACAGCCGTGACGAGGTGCTCACTAACCGCACCGTCGCCTTCTGGACACGTGGTGGGTCCCGGCAGGACATCGGGCTCTGGGGGAAAGGTGAAGGTCAGAGTCTGTCCTCGGGCCGCGACGTCCCTGGGGTTCCCCACAGGGAGCCCGTATTCAGGCGCGTGGCAGGAGCAGAGAAGGGAAGGAAAGGCCGGGGAAGGAATACATTGCGTTTAACTTCTAAAGAGGCTGGAGACTTGGGACACAGTAACTGCAGGGCCTAATTACTTTGGAATAACTAGTAGCCAAATGCATTCACAAATATTGACATTATTCAAATCAGCTTCGTTTTATGGGAAAGGACGCTGGATTTTTGTCCCCCCCTGCTGAATAAATGAGAGGCATGTGCACATTTTCCCAGAGTCATGACTTATTCAGTTTACGGTCTAATTATTGGCTGAGAAGATAAGTAAATAAATTAGCCTGTGAAGAATGGGGGCCTGGGAGTAATTAATGCAGGAAAATGCATCGCTTGATATGGGGCCGGCGTGCACATTCCAGAACAAGGGCTTGGTTTCTGGGAAAAAAAACATATAACAACATCAAACAATCTTAAGGATGAAGTGAAGAGATAATTAAATGATTTCCAGGAGGACGTGTTCAGATCCGGTGGTGAACGCAGTGACTCCAGCCCAGTGAGGCTCTGGCTGGGACTCTGCCGCCTGTCCTGGGGGGTGGGCCCTCGTGGCTGGGACTCCGGAGTAACCCTGCCCCTGGGTCCCCCGGAGGACACTCCCACACTCACCGGGGACCCCCGCCCCCACCGCCGACTGTCTCGGGCACACGGCAGTTCCTGAGTCCCTTATACACGACGACGGCGTCCTGAGGCTGAAGCGCAGGGGCCCTCAGCCCCCAGTGGCTGGGTGGCCGAGGGAACCGTCTCCCTAAGGCTCCTTCCCATGCTGGGCGCGTCCTCACGGGCAGCTGCCCCCGCTCCGTTCCTTCCTTCGTTCCGCAGAGACGTGAGTGCTCACGGCTGCCACGTGTCACAGAGGCAATAGTGGAGGAGCCAGCAGCATGCCCCCCCCAGCAGCACCCAGCGCCCCCTCCCTGTTCTGTGTGACACCCGAGCGCCCACCACTGCCCCCACAGGTCTGCAGGGCAGCAGGGTGACAGCCACGCAGAGGAGGGGCCGGTGAACGGACGGGCCTTTCAGTGGTGTGGGCCCGCTCCCCCGCGCGCACCAGTCATCCGCTGACACGCCGTGTTCAAGTCAGCGCACCGGGAATGACACGGCAAGACGCCATGACTGACCGGTCGCGTGGGTGGCAGCGGCGGGAGGGGTGCGGCTCTGGGCGACCCCCAGGGCGACGGGTCCCATTCGCAAGATGGTGACGCCGACCCCCGAGGGGCGTGGAGAAACGTCCTTTCATCCCGAGGACAGTTGCCCCTTGAGGAGAACCCTTCTTCTGAATGCACACTTTTTTGCCCAGATTTTTGAGGGAAAAGCAAGGATGCGCCTCATGCATGGGTATGATGATTACGTACCGTGGGTATGTATAGTAGAGGGTACAACGGTCCCGTGTACAATGTGCACAAAATGTGGGTGTGCATTATACACGGCAAAATACGGCACGCATTGTTAAAATGCATAATATTTAAATATTTATGTATTTAAATATTTATTTGATAGAGGCTTGAACGATGGAAAGTGGGAAGGTTTGGCCAGAAACCGGGTGTTGGCTGCGCCTACGGGCCCCGGATCCCAGGGGCTGGGACTCAGGGTGACGTCCCGCTGTTAGCAGAGCCGGAGGTGACTCCCGGGGAAGTGGCCTGCCCGCGGTGTCACGGGTCACTGGTCTGGGGGTCCCCACACCCTTTTCCCATCCGCATGCTCATCTGCTACTCTCGGGTCTCCCGAGGGGACGGCAGGGGACAGGCGGCCCGCACGGGGGCGGGTGGCTGAGAGGATGAGGATTCGCTCCTCGCCCACCCAGTGCCCTCACGTCGCATCCCTGGCTCCAGGGCCACCGCCCGGACCGGCGTGCCATCCTGTCTCCCGACGCCATGACTTGATGGAGGTGACTTCGGCAGTGCCAGCGGCAGCTGGGAGTGGCGTCCAGCATTCGCGGCGCTAGTGTGTCCTGCCGGACAGATGACCCGTGCTCACGGGGCGGCCGCTGCCTGGCGCCTCCGTGGAAAACACCGCCCCCTCTCCTCTCCTGTCTCTTTTCCGCACAAATGTCGTCTCTGATCCACGAAAGCACGAGTGGGCAGGGCGAGCGGCTAGCTTTGTCTGGGATCACCCGCAAGGGGTCCCACGTGCGGACCCCTGTCACCTCTCCCCACCCACCTGGGGAGACGCTGGAAAAGCAGCCCGGGATGGGGGGTGGCAGACACGCAGAAGTGGCTGTCACAGCTCGGTCAGATTCCCTCCGCCGGCCGCCGGGACGGGAATTCTAAAGCCACCCTCCGAGGAGGGTGGTCACTGGAGTCCTTTCTGAGTGGGCAGGCGTGGGTCCGACCGGACCCCTGCCGCGCTTACCCGTGGTGGGCAGAGTGGGGCCTGCAGACGGGAGCGGGTGGGCCCACTGGAGGAAGAGGACGGGTGGCGTCAGAGTGTGTGGGCGTGTGCTTGTGTGTCTGCGCGTGGGCACCTCCGTGTGTGGGCCGGCATCTGTGTGTGCATGTGTGTCTGTGTGTGTGTGCATGTGTCTGACTAGAAATTATTCAAGCCAAACACGATTCCCGTTAGCCAAGCTCAGCCCCACTTAAAACCTCCAACTTAAAACCCCCCGAGGTCACAACGTTATTTTATTCATATCCAGATGTGTGTATTGTTTCTCAGAAGTTCCGAGAAATGGCTAAACTGAGTTGTCTCGGTACCAGCTTCTGAGACGCCTTGAGAAGCAGTGTCCCTGCTCGCCCTCGGAGCGCTGCGTCGGGCGGAGCGGCCCGCTGACCCCCCTCAGACCGGTCACTGCGGGTGCAGGGCGCGGCTCACTCTTGGGGGTTCACCCCGTGCCCCCGTGCTGACTTTCGGCGATCAGCGCCAGCAGCTTAGCGTGGAGGGTTCTCAGGGTTTCTCTGTGTAGAGCCAGAATACATCATCTGCAACCAGATTTCTTCCTTCTCAGTGTTGATTTTATTTACGCATTTACTTACGTACTTACTTATCGCCAGGTTGCCCCGCTAGGCCCCCCAGTGCGACGCCGGGGGGCGACGGTGGGAAGGGGGCCCACGTCTCCGGTGAGGCCCTGGGGGGGGGGGGAGGAGTCGGGTCGGTCACCGCTGAGGCTGAGCGTGAAGCTGGCTGCAGGGTCCCCCTCAACGCGCTGTCCCACTTGGAGGGAGCTCCTCCCCGGCTCTGCTCTGGTGAGCCTGTCCGTCCCGCGGGGCGCCGATTTGCCAGGATCCCCGATTTGCCAGGATCCCCTGCTGTGGCTCAGTTCGGAGGACCGTGGGTTGTTGTTGTTTTTCATTTATTCCCGTCATTCCCACGGTGGAGTATTCCGCTGACGGGTTTGCCGTAGATCGAGCCGTCCCTGCATTTCTAGGGGAATCTCACTCGGTCACCAAGGGTAAGCCTTGTAATGCGCCACTGGCCCAGCGGTGACGTTGCCCCCTGGACAGACGCTTGTCTGGGTATTGTCCATCGTCTCACCCCAGGGGGGCGGTGGCACCTGGTGTGCGGAGGCCGGATGCTGCCGGATGGCCCGTGACGGACAGGACAGCCCCCTGGCCCCCAGCCGCCCCCCACCCGGCCGCTGGGCTGGGCCACGCTCTCTCTCCCACTCTCTCTCCCAGCCCCCTGGCGGCGCCTCCCCCTTCTGCCCCCTCCTGCCCCCTCCTGCCCCCTCCTGCCCCCCCTCCTGCCACCCTCGGGCCACCGAGCCTCCCTCGGCATCCTCTGCTAGCCGAGCTGCCCCTGGTGTTCGCTGTGCACCCCGTCCTGCCCTCCGGTGCGGACACCCTCGCGGGGGGGACCCTCCGCACCCCCAGCACCGTCGCTTGGGGGCCCCTCCCCCCTTCCTCCGTTCCCAGCCACCTCCTCCAGGAAGGCTCTCTGACTCCGCTCAGACTGGGGGGGGGGCATTTCCGCCCTGCTCCCCCTCCCACCACCGCACACGCCCCAGCCCGTGTCAGAGTAGCCACACGTGCGTTTCCATGAGGTCTTGGAGGATAACACGCAAGCCTCCCTATTTGCTCGTCGTTATATGTTAAAAACTTGCGGCTTTGCCATTTATTATACATGCACACGTATACTCACATATACATGTATGTACACACACATATATATCACAAGAATACATGAGTGACTGCACCTAATTCCCTTTTCTTTATAACATCCAGTAAACTTAGTTAAGAAATGCAAGCTAATGTTTTGTGGGTGTTCACGTCAGGTATGTGTGTGAAACAGAAATAGTAAATTAAAATATTACTTCAGTTATCCAAGTCTCTGCTACTCTGCCTCACCCATCGCCGATTATTAATGTATCTGATTTCTAAGAATCATCCAATAATTGATCCAGTGTCTATGCAGAGTCTGAGAGAGAGACCCCGAGGTTTGGAGCACTGGTTTTCGGGTTGGTTCTAGAGTAAATCATCACGGTCCGAGGCCAGACTTGAAAGTGGGGTCTGGGGCCGAGGAAAAGGGTTCCCTTCGGCCTTCTGCGTCCACGGGCTCGGAGCCTGGTTTCCGCGGGACTTGTGCTCTCCCGGGCCCGGTCCCGTCTCCGGAGAAGGAAACGGGGTTCCTCACACACAGGCAAGTGCCAGAGGCCATGGGGGCACGCCGCGGGTGGTGCCGGGCCACGGTGAGAACGGCGCTGGCCAGCCGCCAGCTTGTGGAATCACAGAGGGACCCGTCCTTCCTCGCTGCCCTTTACAAACACGAGGAAACGAGTCACAGAGTCCGCAAGGCGCCCCCAGCGGCAGGGGGCTTCCTGGGCTCGAGGTGGAGCCCGGTGTCCGTACGAGTTGGCGGTGCTGTGAGCTCCTGTGCGCCGGAGCCCGGTATCCCACTTGACCTGGCGCAGCACCCATGGCGGCTGGCCGGCCGGTTCTCTGCCGAGCCCCGGTGGTGCGCCGAGACAGTGCCGTCCCGGGAGGAGATGTGGAGACAGACAGAGGTCACCGCTGTGCCATCTCAGTGGGCCGCATGCGCTCTGGCCACTGAGGACGGAAGACTTCAGTCCCCCTGCTTTCGTACTCCCCAGCGCTTCCCAGTTCTGACACCTGCTGTTACTGTCAGCTACACTGCAGGCGCCCTCGGAACGGTGGGCCTTCTCCGGGCCCGACTGTCTGTGGAACCACGCACGGCCTGTTCCTCCGAGGGTTTTCTTCGCCCCCCTCTGTGTGTCTAGGTGCTTCCATCGAGCATTGTTTGGGGACGTTTCGGGCCTCGCTTGCTTTCTTTGCCTGCGGGCTTTCTGACTGCAGGGGAGGCCGAAGCAGCACTTGCTGTCAGAAGAAGAAGCGTCTACACGGGCGTGTTAAGTGCAGATGCCGGTGGAGACAGGTCGGACCCCAGGCTCCTCCCCACGGCTGTCCGATCAGGCAGTGAGCCGGGCGTCCAGACAGGTGGCCGACCCTCCCGAGTGTGGCTACAGCTCAGTGGCGACCCCTCCTCGCCTCGGTCCACCCGCCCTGCCCCGTGTTCCGCAGCTGCTCCTCCCTGCGACACCGCCTGTGGTCTCTGTCACCAGCCCCTGGGAGCACGAGCTGCAGGAGGGTGGGGGGGACCACGTGGGCCTTGCTCAAGTTCCTGTCGCAGACACAGGAGCCCTTAGTAGGTCATCAACCAGCATGGGTTCAGTGGGCCTCTTTTGGCTGCAGACATACCTGCTGCCTCGGGCCGGGGAGACGAGAAAGGCTTCCCCCGCGATCGCGTCCCCTTTGCGCTGAGGCGTCCTTCCCGGTCTTGTCCAGCTGCGTCCTCTTCCCAGCACCAAGAGGGACAGTCCCCCAGAGAGGCAGCGCCTTCCTGTCGGCCCAAGTCCTCTCGCCCCCCCCCCCCCGACAGGCCGATCGGTCGGTCATCGCATCGCTGGTGCCTTACCCGCCCCGAATCGTGTCCACCTGACCGCATCCAGACTGCAGGTGTGTCGCTGAGGGTTTGGGTACAGCACATGTGAGGCACAGGTGTGTGCTGTACACAGTGCATGCATGCATGAGGTACAGGTGTGTGCTGTACACAGTACATGCACATGTGAGGCACAGGTGTGTGCTGTACACAATGCATGCACATGTGAGGCACAGGTGTGTGCTATGCACAGTACATGCACATGTGAGGCACAGGTGTGTGCTGTACACAATGCATGCATGCACGAGGCACAGGTGTGTGCTATGCACATTGCATGCACATGTGAGGCACAGGTGTGTGCTATGCACATTGCATGCACATGTGAGGCACAGGTGTGTGCTGTACACAATCCACACATGTGTGAGGCACAGGCGTGTGCTGTATACAGTACATGCACATGTGAGGCACAGGTGTGTGCTATACACAATCCACACACGTGTGAGGCACAGACATGTGCTGTACATAATGCATGCACATGCGAGGCACAGGTGTGTGCTGTACACAGTGCATGCACATGTGAGGCACAGGTGTGTGCTATGCACAGTCCATGCACATGTGAGGCACAGGTGTGTGCTGTACACAGTGCATGCATGCATGAGGTACAGGTGTGTGCTATGCACATTGCATGCACATGTGAGGCACAGGTGTGTGCTATACACAATCCACACACGTGTGAGGCACAGGCGTGTGCTGTATACAGTACATGCGCATGAGGCACAGGTGTGTGCTATACACAATCCACACATGTGTGAGGCACAGGTGTGTGCTGTATACAGTACATGCACATGTGAGGCACAGGTGTGTGCTATGCACAGTCCATGCACATGTGAGGCACAGGTGTGTGCTATACACAATCCACACATGTGTGAGGCACAGGCGTGTGCTGTATACAGTACATGCACATGTGAGGCACAGGTGTGTGCTGTACACAATGCATGCACACGTGAGGCACAGGCGTGTGCTATGCACAGTGCACACACATGTGAGGCACAGCTGTGTGCTGCACACAGCTCATAGACAGGCATGATTGGGGGTTGTGTGACCACACGTGCAGCTACACACACCAGACCTTCTAAGTTATACACGCATAGAACTTCATGCATAGAACTATGCAATTATATCTGTATCTACAATATAGATTATACACATGTATATGCTTTTCATATATTTTATATGTACTCCGCATACTTTATATATCCTTACAAAAGCATTTATGTATTTATTTTCAGGTCATATATAAAAGTTTAAAGTGCCCATTTTCCTCTCCTAAGGGATATGGAAACACAGCTGCTTAAAAGACTTCCTCGCCCAGGTGGTAATGAGATACAACTCCCACTGACAGGAAAACTCATTCTGTGGCCTGTCGCAGCTTTATATAAATGTTCCGATTGCAGACCGGCAGTATTATCACAGCGCAAGAAGAAATGTTTCCTAAGATTGTTGCCCCTGTATTATAAGCCAAATCCGTTTTCAATTACATACCTTCTTGGAGTTCTAAACTTGAGGGGTCGGGTTTGCGGGCGCCGCTGTCTGCTGTCAGAGACGCAGCACGCACACAGGCCTGTCTGAGGGACTGCGTTGAATCCCCCCGCGGTCGTGACATTCAGGCCGGGCCGGGGCTCGGTGACGCTAACCGGTCGCCAACTCCGCAGGCACAACCAGGGGACGCCTGTCAATCAATGAACCGGCTTCATGTCCTGTAAACAGAAATCGGAGACTGATCGAATTTTTCTCCTTGCAATCTGCTACTTTGATATCAAGTCCTCCCTGCATTGACTATGTTCTGCTGATTGAACCAGTCCCCCTGGGAAAAGGCCACCTAACACACAACTCGAGGGTCTCTCCTGTTCTTCCAGGACCTTCCAGGGCCTGCCCCGGGCCCCGGGCCCGCAGCAGGGGTGGAAGGGTGTTCTCCACATGGGGAACGTCGGTATCTGGTACAGCCGTTGAGTTGTGCGTGGGTGTGCAAGTGCCCGGAGCAGAAACCACTCGAGCAAAGAGTGAGCGACATGGGCAAAGGTGTGCCTTTAAAACCCTTTAAAATCAAGGGGGCGGCCGGGCAGGGCCGGAGGGCCAGAGGCCGGTCGCAGGGAGTGGGATGGCCGTCCACAGGAAGTGTCCTGAGCACAGGGTGTCCCGGCCAGGAGTGCATGCCCGGCCTCCCCGTAGCCACCTCCAGCCCGTGCCTGGCCTGGCTTTCTCTGCTGGTGAGAGCACCTGCAGACCTCAGCCCTTCCTGAGCCCGGGCTCCTCTGGGACTGCTCCCTCTCTCTCTCTGTCATGTGAGGATACAGTGTTTCAGCCCACGGCCTCCCACGTTACACCGGCGAGGTAAACCTGATTTTCACATTTTGTCACGTACTGCTCAGTGTATCACACGGATTCCAACAGGACGGGACCTCTAGGGACCAGGGTGTCCTGTGAGGCCACCCCGTGGCCCCCCTTAACCCAGGGACAGCGGGAGGATGCCCCCTCCTCGTCTGGGGAGTTTCCGTGACGTGTTCTCCGGGGGACCCGCAGGCCACTGTGACCCCTGCCTCCCACGCCGTTGTCTGTCAGACAAAGAACTGGCGCCCAACAAGCCGAGTGCGTTCCTGGGGTCTCACGGGACACCGGAGGCAGCCGCTGCGCCCCGACTCAGGTGTGCGGGCGCACGCCGGTCCTTCCTTCGGGGGCCTCCGGGGACGGGAGCGTGGGGTGCGGAAGGAAGACGTCAGCTGTCGGGGTCAGGGAGACCAAGTCACCGGCCACTCCCGAATTCGGTTTCCTTCCGAATGTCGTCCACAGGCTCCGGCAGACACAGTCGTGACCACCGAGCTCCGCAAGTGTGGCGCCTGCCGGCTCTGAAAGCTCTTGGTCAAACAAACAAATGACACCGTCGGAACTCCCAATTTTCCTTGTAGCAGCCCAAACACAGTCAGACGGTTCTCCGAAAGAAATCGGACTTTGTGTACTCGGAGCGCTCTGAGAGCCCCCGAGCTCCGTGGAGCTAGTCTGGAAAGGAAGTCTTTCACGTTTCCGACCTCACCTGCCACCTCCTCCAGGGTGGGGACGCCGGGGCCCGGCCTGCGTCCCTCCGTGAGGCTGCCTCTCCAGCGGGTGTGTAAATGGACGCCGTGAAAGCGTGCGGCTCCTGTCCGGGGAAGGAGGTGCGAGCACTGACGTGGCCGGCGCCACTCTCGGGAGCCACTCCGGGGAGGCGGGTCTGTCTGAAAGGAAGTCTCAGGGTATCGTCGACCCCGAGAGATGAGCAGCACGCACTGACAGAGCCGCGGCTTCGGAGACCACGCGCAGAGTAGGGGCGCGGACCTCGGCTCCCGCCCCTGAACCCACGTGCACGCCGCAGGCGCCAGCCACGGGGCCCCCCGCTGTGGGCCTGGGAGGGTCCCGACGACAGGACCCAGGCCGCCCCCGTTCCCCGGGCCACGCAGGGGTTCGTGCTGTGGGCCGACTGGAGGGTCCCAGTGAACGGGGGGCCAGAACCGGGCTGTCTGCCCGTGAACCGGCGCAGCTGGGCAAGGGCCGGGCTGGTCTGGGGCCCCGGGCCTTCCCACCTCGGGGGCCTGTAGCAGGTCACCGACTTTGTGAGCCGTCCCTGTCCGTGTCTGTGAGCTGTGAATAACACTGATTCACACGTATTTATTTATTATTTCTGTAAATACGTGGAGGTGCAGGGATTCTGACGTCCACACTGCTGTGTGAGTGAGTGCACAGTGTCTGTCGCGAGTCCAGCAAGTTCGGGGCACGTCACGCTTTCCCTGTGACAACTGCCGGGGGCGTGTGCACGCCTGCGTGAGTGCCAGGGGCACCCCAATGGGTGCAGACACCACTTCCTGTGTATTTAGCAGCCGTCACGGGTCTGATTCAAAGCCCCAGGTCATGCCTCGGAAAACGATGCACATCAGGCAACGTTCATTTGTGTGAAAATGAATTCTTTTTTTTTTTACCTTTCCTCATTTTTGATGTTAGGTGATAAATCCCTGTGCATACGCTCCCGGGTACCTGTGCACACGTGTAGGCAGACACGCATTTGCTGAGTGTGGAGTTGAAAAGCTGGTTTGCAAGGCCGGCCTCAATTTTTAGTGTGACTCATCCAGGGGAAAAAAAAAAAAGTCCTGTCTCGTCCGTCTTCCCTTTACTTAATGAAAAAGCCAATTGCAAAACAAGAAGATTGATTAGCAGCAATAATCTTGGTATTCCAGTAATAAAAATCCCCGCCGCCGAAGCCCAGCCGTTAGGGAAGGCGCAGACCACGTTTCAAGGCTCACGTGTGGCCGTGGGTCCAACGGGCAGCCGGGGTTTAGTGGCGGTCACGGAAGCCGTCCACGCGCTCGGCCAGCCTCCCCGCCCCACCCCCACCGGCCCCATGCCAGGATTCACCGCCCCGGCGGCTAATTCCAGCACAATGGAACCCCAGCGACCTCCGCGTGCTTCCGGCTGAGGAAACAGGCCTCCGTCCGTGGGGCGCAAACCAGGGCCGCCTGCGGGGCATTGCCCCCAGGAGCAGCCCGCGGTCAGCGGCACACGGACAGGTGGTGACCCACCGGGGCCCCCCTTCCGCTGGAAACCTGAGCGCTGTTCGGTGCCTGGAGACATGAGGCCCCTGCTCACAGGCCGGCCCTTCTCCCCCTGAGCGACCCCCTGCCCCTCCGGTGTTTCTTGGCGTCTCCCGCCTAAACGTCTCAAGTTCCAGTCCTTGACCGAGGACAGGAAACACGCGTGAGACGATGCACAGGTGTGTCACAGGGGAGCCGCCGCTGCCGGCACGCACACCCGGTCTCCACGCTGGTCTCCAGCGGCCGCCGCCAACGGCCCGCGGCTCTGAGTCGTGGGGGCGGGGGGGTCCTGTCCCAGTGCAGACGGAGTCACTCCTCTCCTTTGTCTGCAGAGTCTTTGCAGATGAACAACAGAGCCGGAATCACAGAATGTGAAGAACAGCAAAGGGACTGAGGAGACTTTGTTCTCACCTGGGAGCGCACCCATCCCTGTGGGAGGCGGCCCCAGGGGGTGGTCCCCAGGGCTCATTTCTGCGAAGACCCACTCTGCGCTCTCCTACGTGATGTCCGTCCCTGTCACTTAGCCGGAGTTGCTGTCTTGGTGTCCGACCTTCAAAGGGCAGGTCCCCGGGGCAGAGGGGACACTAGTGGATGTGTCCCAGAAATTCAGCCCCTGGGCTCAGAAGCGGGCAGTCCCTAGGCACACACAGTCTGGTGGTCCCGTGTCCTGCCCAGGTCTGCCCTGGGCTGCAGAGCGCAGCCGGGATGCGGGGATGCTGGTGGGAGCGGGCCTGCAGAGGGGCGATCGGTCCTCACGGCGCAACGGGGCTGCCGAGGGCCGGTTCTCCCCGGGCTGATGGGAGGGGCAGCGCTCCTCCCTGGGGGAGGCAGATCGGCCCCAGAAGACAGGGAAGCTAACACACCCTTTATTTTGGCTTGAACTGGGAGCAAATAAAGTGTTCGCTGTTCACTGAACTCCGGAGAGGTTAACAGGCGGGAATGAATGGGGGCCGAGTGGCTGTGTGGCGAGCGAGGCCTCGGGGTTCGGTGCACCGGGGCCTCCTGGGACGGGGCTGCTGGAGCCGGCCGTTCATCACAGCCCGGGGGGCGACGGGGAATTTCAGTGAACGCCGTGTCAAGGTTCTGCAATCTTCCCAGAGCCAGTAAACACGCCCTGGGCCCCGCTCTCCCCGATGACAAGTCATTGCTATTCCTCTCATAACGGGTATCTTGGAAGGAGTCACGGAGCACACGGGGCACCCGCAGGATGAGAGGTTCTCGGGGAGAGCGAAGCCGTCCGTCACTGGCATTCCCGAGAAAAGGGACGTCAGGTGTTTGAACGGCAGGTCCCTGGTGGACCACAGAGGCGTCGCCGTGGTGGCCGGGGCGCCGGGGAGCTGATCTCCGACGGCCTGAAGGGACGCGGTTTGCACAGGAGAGATGCGTCTGCTCAGCTCTGCGCGTTTAGTTTATTCGCCCGCGAGCACGCCCTGCAAAACTTGGGCGTCCCGGGAATAGGCCAGCAGATTAGACCAGCAGCTTCTCAACCAGACGGTGGGCTTCCCTTTCTTTCACCCTAAAATCTCTGGGTCCCATCTTGCAACACGATCAATGCGTGTTTAAACTCCTATTTCCTAAAAGTCTGTGTGCAGCCGACAAGCGCCGGAGGAGTCGTGCCAGGCGCCACATCACACCTGGGACGGCAGGTACCAAACAGAGCCCTCAGAACAATTTTGCGCTTCATCCCGAGTGGCCCCGGGGATTTAGTTAGCCCGTGGGGACCCGGAGGCAGAGTCCAAAGTTGTTGCCCATTCCTGGGTGGACACTGCTTCTGGGAGGCCAGGATGGGTGGTCCCAGGATGCAGAGACTACAGAGCTGGGGTGGGGGGGGGGGGCTGGGGACATGGGTCCTGCCGGGCGTCACTCAGGTACACACAGCACCCCGTGCTCGAGGAAGTTCTCACTGCGGACTGGGTGGGCAAGTCACCGGAGGCGGCTCCTCCAGGGTCAGCCTCCTGGCCAATTTCATCCCCTTGTTGCAAGGAGACTGTGCTGCATTCTATCAGGACAGACAGAACAGCCGCTCCGGGAGTTATTCTCCTGTCTGCATGATCCTAACACCCTGAGACACATTCACGTGGCTCGCAAGCAGCCCCCGATCACCCACTCACTCAGTGAATCAGTGCAACGTCCGTGTGCAAGGGCACACTCCTGAAACACAGACCTCGCACCGCCCACCCTGAAAACGCAGACACGCCCCGAGCATCTGCCCGCCCTCCCCCTCAGCCTGGACTCCCAGACCAGAAGGGTTGCTGCCCACTCAGACTCTGTCGCTGACGAGGGGACGCCGTGGCCTGTGCCTGGTCCCGTCCGCCCGGGGGCCACTCTGCAGAAGGAACTGCCCCTTGCCTCCAGGGCAGGTTCCCCTTTCCCAGGGCCCCCCCCAACCCCACACACCATTCACAGCGCACAACGCTGCTGCCTAGATGCGGAGACAGAGCGGGGTCCCAGTGCTGTCCCAAGTCACCCAGGTTCAGAGGGCGCAAAACATCACACAGTGTTCCGCGGCTGTGGTTGAACGCTGTACCCTGGGCGGCTCTGGGAAAGCCGGTTACTCTGCAAGCCTCACTCTTTTCGTGGTGATTTAAAAAGTCGGAATGAGGTATTTCGTTGCAGGAAGCTCCTTCCCCACAGCAGGTCAGTGGACGGAGTGGGGCGCTGCGGAGGGGGTGCTTGCTCACACCCAGGGGAGTTGCAGGTGCAGCGGGCAGGTGGGCAGGTCGCGGGAGGAGGGCGGCAGGGAGCAGGGAAATCAGTGGGGACACCGGGGCACCCTTGCTCTCTGCCCTGGGGGGTCACACCGGCCCCCAGCTGGAGGCACGCACTTGGAGAGAGTAACACCCTGGAAGAACAGGCCTGGCCGGTGCCTTTGCGACTTCAAAAAGCCGGAGAACAGGCACTATGGGCACTTCGGGGACGGAGGAGAAAGGCGCCCCCATTCCCGGGTGGTCTTTCTTCTCTCTCCCCTTTGTACTCTTGTTATCTCCAAGGCCCCAGCCGCTCGCCAGCAGAGCAGGTTCCGGAGGTTTGCAGCCGCGGTGTTGGCAGGTGACCTCTGGCCGGGTGGGGTCGGGACTGCCTCTGGAGCGCGCCCCCAGGGCAGGTGGGTGGAAGAGAGGGCAGACGGCCCAGCTGTCCAGGGCCGGCCGGGAACCTTAGCCGAAGGGGACGGGGACCCGGGCACGGCGGGCTGCAGGCTCCCGCTCAGCAGGGGCTCACGGGCCGTAGTTCCCTCCGACTCACGGCAGCAGGCGGCAGCCATGGACACTCTTGCGAGGCTCCTGTTCTGGGAGATCGGACAGTGCCCCGCCCTGTGCAGCAGAAATCCACAGGCCGCCGTCCCATGTGCGGGGTCAGAAATCCCCTGACGGGCCCCAGAGCGGTGACTCGCCCGCCAGTTGTCCGGACAGCTGTGCTCCAGGGGGACACCGTCCTCAGGGAATCCCGTAGGTCTGCCCAGGCCGGCCCAGCTCAGAGAGCGCTTCCAACGTCCCCCGGAGGTGACCCCAGGAAAGTCTGGGGAGGTCAGCAGGACAGGCGACCCTGCCCCTCCGTCTGCGGCGGGTCTGAGAAACTCACCTCTGCCCCAACAACGAGGGTGACTCGTCACCTGTGCGTACGGGGGTCGACGTCTCGATTCCTGCAAACTGTGGTCCCCCACCCCCTGCACGCTCCTCCTCCGGGTCACGTGGGCACTCAGCGCGTGTCCCGGAGATGTGCTTGCCAGCCTTCTGCAGCTGGGAAATCGGCCCCTGGGGGCCGAGGGGATGCCTCCATGGCGTGTCCCGTGTCGCAGGCCCAGAGGGGCGGTCACAGGGAGGGCCGCTGACCGGGGCTCTGCCCTAGAGCCCAGGCCTCGCGGCAGGTCCTGAACGTGACTGCGAGGACCACTCATGTCCCCCACCCGAGAGAGGAGAGACCACCGGCCTACACGGTTCCCCCTCGCTTCCTCCCATCCGAGAGTCTGGTTTCTCAGCAGTTACAAAACCCAGGTAGGTCCCCACGCGGGTCTGCTTCTGCCAGACGCCACCGCCCCGAGGCGCAGGCGTGACAGAGACGCCGTCCTGGCGACCGCAGCTGGGGGCGCTGATAAAAAAATAAATGATGTGGAAACGACTCTCACTGTCTCTGTAACACACATATCGGCCTTGCCTTCCTGCTGTTAACGAGTAACGCGTACCCGCGCCTCCTCGGAGACGTCCGGCTCCGTCCGCGGTCCCCCCCACCCCAGTCACTGCGCTGCATCACGCCCTCCTCCCCAGCGCGCGCGGCCCTGGCCGCCGTCCCCGCGAGCGCCGGCATCCCGTTCCGGGAACAAAGCGCGTGCCTGCGGGATTTATCTTGCTCCTTGCGCCCAACGTGGTGGCTGTGGGGTTGCCTAGCCTAAGCCAGATTTTTCCAGACCGTAAATACTTCATTTTCTAATTTACGACGGGTTTGGTCCCGTAGTAAATAACTCCGTGCCTGCGGAGTTTGGAGCTCGGTGGTAAAAGCCATTAAGCACCCCCTCCTCGGTCTGGCCCTGGGCTTTTGTCGCACTGATGTAAAACAGCGGGGCTCCCCGAAGAAAGGGGACTTGGGACTGTAAACTTCTCTGCTATAATTAACTAACGGGTCCGTTAAAAATAACAGCCCGCTAGCGCCCAGCGTATTTGTTCTGACGGCGAGCACACCGATTCTGCGCCTCCGCTGCGGAATTCTTCGTGTCGAAGCCGCGCCCCTCTGCGTGGGGGGCGACACGGGCCACCAGGGATGCACTCGCCAGGCGAGCAGGACACTCGCGAGAGCAGCTGGCCGACATTCCACGCCCCGCCCCCGGCCCACCCCATCCCCCTGTGTGTAGACCCACCACCCGGCCATTCCCTGCAGTTTGTTCTTCCCACGTGCGCAGGGAGGAAACCGCTCCAGCCGGCAAGCGGGGTATGGGGATCCCCTGTCGTGGGTCCCGTGGGTACGCCGACAGAGGCGAGGGAGCCTCGGGGTGAGAGAACTGGGCGGGAACCGCTCCCCACACTGCCCTGGTCCCCAGGTGCCAGGTCCGGTCACCCGGGCATTCTCTCTGGTTGCGTGGTGGGTGGGGGCCGCCAGCGAGGAGCCCTTGGGAGCCCGCGCCCATCCGCCCTGCCCTTTTATTCCTGCACCGGCCCACGTTCCCGGTGCCCAGAGAACTGGAAAGCTCTGGAGGGAAGAAAAGGAACAGCGACGTCCTCTGGCTTCTGGCCCCTCCCACTGCGTCGCCCGGGGCTGCAACATTGATGCACAACCCGCCCTCCCAGGTCCCCGCTCCCTGGGGTGGAGCCGAGGCGGGGCCTCCCTGGTTGTCCCTGGTTGGCTGGCAGCCGAGCCTCCTCTGCAAACTGACGAATGGTTGAGGACCCCGGGGTAGAGGGGGCGTGGCCTCCCTTTCTAAAGAAAGGGCTGCTCTGCCCCCAGGAACCTGCTGGTGCTGCTGGGCTGGAGGGTGAGTGTGGGCACAGCTCCGGGTCACGGGGACCGTTTCTGGATCCTCCCGCCGGCCTCCTGGGGCCGGGTGCTCGCCCGGGACACCAGGTGCGGGGAGGCCACCCTGAGGCAGGACGCTCTCGGGCTGGGGGGACGTCACAATGCGAGACCCACTTCTCCTGCCAAGTTGGCGGCGTTCTTGCTGAGACTGTAGACGCGGTTAGAGGAACGCGGTCCCACCGACCTTCGCCGGCGCACTTGCAGCCACGTGCAGGGCGCCTGGGACCAGGGCCTGCGGGGGAACGGCCAGATGCTGCACATCTGGGAGGGTCGGGAGGTCACGGCCTCCAGGTTTGGGGCCACGTTGTTCCTGTCACCACTGTTCACCTCGGCCACTGTAGCACCATGGCAGCCGATGACCATCCATGAACGCGGCGTCGGATCAGGTCCCAGTGACCCTCCATCTTCAAAACAGACAGAGCCCCGAAGCGCTGGGTCGTTGGCCGTCCCCGGCGTGGCCTTCAGGGGACAGCAAAGGGACGTGAACCAGGACGGACTCCTCAGCGGGCAGCAGCCCTGTCGTGACCCAGCACCTGTGGCTCAGCAGAAACACTCACTCACAGTCACACTGAGCTGAAGACAACGGACTAAAGAACGTCCCAGTCACACGGGACGTGTCTTAACCACCAAGTGCACTTTGCCACCCAACTGACAAAGCTATTTCACGTTTCAGAGACCTTTTAAAAGAACTAGTTTGGAACCGCCAGAAAGGGACTGGGGAGCAATCCAGATTCTTTTGTTGAAGTGTTGGAAAGTGGTACTTCTGCACTAAAGGATTCCTTGAGAGGGGAAGGAAACATGCATGGACTAGAGGGGACAAAGTTCGTCCAGTAATAATGGAAAAATGAACATGGCCCTTGAACTTGGAAACCAAGATGGTAGCCCAGACACCCGCCTCTCCAGGTCTCAGCGCACAGCAAACCTCTCCAGACACAAAGCGCTGCAGACGCCTCCTTGTTGGAGCTCCCGTGGGGGGGGGGGTGGGCTTCCGGAAAACCTGCTGAGCTCTGTTCACCCACCGGCCTCCCTCCCCTCGCCTCGGAGCCACCTTTACGATGATGCAGGGGCCCAGAAATGGTTCCTGCGGCTGCCTTGTGCGGCGGAGCCCAGCTGAGGGTCTTCCCACGGAACCTCGCCGCCCCATCTTGCTGGGAGGGCGTAGCCAGCCTCTTCTGCTCTGGGTGGCTCTCACCGTGCCAGAGAACTCCGCTTCCTCGGGCAATTCTAACTTCTAAGGAACGGAACTTTCACAAATGGCGGCTGATGCATAAACATGAGCCATGGAGGCTCTCGTCCCCGAGTTTCTGCAGATGAGGTGTCTCCCGGGCTTTGCCCTCATTACGGGGCGTTGATAAGCAATCAGGCGCCAAAGGGCAATATTTGCCAGGAAATTATACACCGGGGCGAATCAAACAGTCTTAGAATATTAGAGCTGGGAGGAATGTAAAGGTCGTCTCTAGGTCAAACCCTCCCATTCTCCCGGGAGAAAACTGTCCGTCAGTGCAATTGTCAATGAATCACCCCACACTGCTCAGGTGGGTGAGGGGAAGAGACCGTGGAGGAGGCCGTCGGGGCCTCTGGGTAGGCGAACCGCCTCTTCTTCGTAAACTGGATTGTCCGGCTGCCAGATGCCAAGCGCACACACACCTACTGAGTGACCGTAGGCTGTGCGTTACACACCGCACCGGATGTTGTGAGCAAGCGTTACATCCGACTGGGTCTTCGAGGTTCCGTGTGGCGGAACGTTGGATACGTGCATTCCTCGAGGGGTCGGCACCCCGTCAGTGCGTCTGGGGTCTTGAAGGAAAATGTCACAGAAGTTCAGGATGAGGGCTGAGTGGACGAGTCATTCGTTTCTGGCTGAGGGACAAAAACACACTACACAAACTGGATTCGGCAGATGTTTTGTCTCGTGGGCTCACCTCTGGGAATTCCGGGGATTTATTTAAGGTTTGGGGGGGTCAGCACCTCATGATATCGGGGATGATTAGAGGCTCTGGACGGTGGGTCGCCCCCGGGAGCGGGGAAGGACACGACACCGGGTTGTGGAAGCAGAACTTGCTCCTTGGGGATGCCGGGGCGGGGGGAGGGGTCTGCGGGGTGCCCCCAGGGACGTGGGACAGATGCCCTGGGGGTACACGAAGCAGATTATCTATGGCAACGGGGGCGGGTGGGGGCAGCCGGGTTTCGTGGGCTTCTGGGAGACTGCAGAGATTTTGAACAATTCCGCCGGCTCTGGAGGAAGAGGCCCCTCCTGGCTGGTGAGCCTCTGGAGGCCTCTGGAAGTGGGGTTCCTGCGCGCTGCAACCCTGGGGGGCTGGGTCCGATGAGGGAGGTAGCAGGGGGTGGGGCCTGAGCAACCTGCCTGCCTTCAGGAGCTGGCAGTGTTCAGCCATGTCTTCAAAACTGGGTCAGGACGGCACTTGGGGAATAATGAATATCCGTCCGCTAAGTTGACCATCCACGTCATTTGCCTTGTAAACTAGGACTCTGTGGGTGGGGCTGCGGGGAGGGTACTAACTGGGCCGCAGCATTTGGGTCAGTAGAATCTGTCCAGGGAAGTCGGAGGCCTGGGCGGGCTACCAGGACGCAGGCTCCACCGGAGGTGCGGGCACTGAGGGGGTTGTGGGCGGGTCTGAGCAGCCCTGTGGGGGTCCCACACGGTTGAGTGCAGGGTGCACAGACCGCAGATCTGTGAGTCTACACCCGCGTAGCTGCCGAGTGCTCAGGTGGGAAACTCATCATCAGTGACCTTGAGTGCCCCTCCAAGCGCTTCAGGTGTTTCTGCAACGGAGAGTCAGCAAAGGCTTTAGAATACGGGCAAGACCTCTGTTGCAGGAGGTCGTTTCGGCTGTAATATGCACGGGAGTAGAAGGGACGAGAGATCAGAGGCGGGAGGAGTGTCCAGAGAGCCACTTGTCTCCGTCTTTGGTGTCACTGAGCTAGTCAAGACCATCATCACCTCTTAATTTTCCTGTATGACCCCAGTTTCCACACACCTCACAGACAGTGCTTTTTTTCTTCAATGCGTTACCGTATTTACCGCGTATAACTACTCACCAACGTGTGTGTGTGTGTGTGTGTGTGTGTGTGTGGTTTTGCCGGTTTCCGCTCTTCAGTGTCTGCCAGACCTGAAGGGTAGGAGTGGACGGCTCCAGGTTCCCCTCTGCCACCTGCGGGCCGAGTGCCTTGCAGAGAGTGGATGTAAATGCACACACGTACCCACGTGTGTGATATCTGTGGAAACACTGTAACGGAGTGCCTGCATGTGGATGGGGTTCCACCTCAATGGGGGAGCCGGCGTCTCCGGACTCAGACGCAGGGGGGAGGCGAGGAGAGAAGGGGCAGAGCTGGTGGGAGGACCGTGACAGCTCAACACGGCGCCGACCTGGGTGCTGTTTCCTTTGCCTTTGATTTCTATTCCTTGTTTACATTTGAAAGCATTAAACTCGATATCAAAGCATTTAAATTTGGTAGGGTGATTGTTTTTGACTTCAGTTGAAGTAACTAGTGCCAGAAAGGAAGGAAAGGTTTTTAAAATTTAAAAATGCTGTATATCAAGAAATGATCAAAGTATCGTTACTTACTAGCACTACAGTTAAAACCCACACACTTCCCAAAAGTATTCCAAGTTGCAAGGAAATATTTCCACTGAATTAAAAGTTTACACAGGGTTGTATCATTGGAAATATAATAATTTTTATCAAATGTGACCTGTTGTGACTTTATTCTGAATGTATTCTGTACTTTTTTTGAGGTTATGAGCCTCTTATTAGATTTCTCTTTGGGAGTAAAGGCCAAAGAAACACTTGACCTGATATTCGTTTATCATTGGAAAGTATAAATGTCAAAATAAATTAGAGAAAACTATGATGTAATCCCACAGGAAAAGTTTGTCCATCCTTAAAAGATAGCACTTCCAGAAACCGATTTCCTACAGGAAATTTGTAACTGCATTAATTGTACTTCTAGTAAAATTAGGAAAAATAATGTTTCCTAATGAGTACATTATATATCTATAATATATTATATAACATTATAATATAATAAAGTATATAATATATTAGGAAAAGTAATGCTTCCTAATGAACATATTCTCAACAATATTGATAAAATCACTATTGGTGTTGTTTTCTTTTACGTGGATAAAAATATTGAAAAATCCATGAAATGTACAAATTCACTGTTAATATAAGAGAGGAATATTTTATCTCATTCCTAATGGCGTAAAAGCAAAAATCAAAGCCAACAACAGAATTGCATGAGTTGGTTTAATATGTTTTTAATTTTCTTTAACGTTTCTAGAACAACTGGACTTCAGATTACACTAATGAAAGTTTTCATCCTCGTGGAATGCATTCCACGTCATGTTCTTCCCATTCCTTAACTGCTACCGCAGATGGGAGGGCAAAAGAAATGCACACCCGAGGTGTGAACTGAAATTACGAAGCTTTGCAAAATACACGCGTGTGTAAAACACAGAACTCCGTCCGCCCTGTCTTGGATAATGGCATGCTAATGTTCAATGCACGTGCGGCACTTCATGCGCACTTGAAATCCCTCCTGGTCGCGTGTTGTGGGTTCACGGAGGTTCTGTTCTTTCAGGCTCTCGAGAGGCCCGCGGGACGGCAGACTTTCTTCCTGCCTGCTTTATGGGAGGAACTGTGACTGCCGCGAGTGAAAATGAGGTTGCTATGGAAACTGGCAATTCTGCTGCCACTCATCAAGGCTGGTGCAGGTAAAGCGTTCTATTATTACAAAGTTTGATTGATAATCTATCGGTGACTTATTTGTTCTACAGGGGACGCAGTTTTCAAATGCATAATACGTTATTGGCAGGACTAAGTGATAAAATTATGGCTAATGTAGGGAGTTTAATCTTTTAAAAACGTATCAAGTGCTATTTTTAAACAGAACTCAGATTATTTTAATTATAAATTGTCAACTTGGAAGGTTTTACAGAAAAGAATGTGACTAAGTGACTTTGTCATTAACAAACATCGAAGAATGGTTCCTTTCCATTTCCTTTACAGTAAATTCTTTAACAATCACAGTGGAAATATATGTTTTCCCTCAAATTTAGAAATTGCTGTGGTAAAAGACCCGTATTGACAAAGAAGAGAAAGTGACATAGAATGTTAAATCGGGGCCAGATCAACTTTTGCGTTTTTCTTTCCATTTCCATGACACATGGTTTCGTTCGAGCCAAACACACGAATGTCTGCGTGTCGGTTAGCTCTGGCTTCCTAGCAGACTGCCCCCAACCTGCGCGGAGGAAAATGACACGTGACCATGCACCTGGTGGGCACGTCTGTACGTCGACAATTTAGAATGGCTTCGACGGGGCTGTTCTTCTGGTTTTGTTGGGTGCCCTACACCTATGTACGGTCTGCCCCTGGTCACCAGCTGGTTCAGGACATTCTCTGCTGAGGGGTCAGGGCTGCCCAGCCGGCCCCAGCGCCTCTCACCCTCTGGGAGTCCGAGCCCCTCCCCGCGGGGCCTGCGTGGGGCTCCAGCAGAAAGAAATCGGGCGTGTGCCCAGTTTCTGGGTGTCAAGGCTTGTCATCGACACAGTCTCCTTTCTCGTGCGTTCTTTTCACCAGCGCCAGCCGCTTAGCCAGTCCACATTCAAGGGCACGGACTTGTGTCCCGTCTCTTGATGGAAGCTGCCACGTGACCCTGTGAAGGGGTGTGGGGGTCGTAAAGGGATAACAACGCTATCTTTGCAAAGAACCAGCGCCGTCTGTTAGGATCACACTGCCCTATTTCCAGCTGGCAAGCTCACTGGGGTGAGAGGTCACAGGGGTGAACAAAAACTAGGTCACCTGACTGTCCGAGCAGCCCCTCCCCCATCACACCACGTGGCTTCCCGCCAGCTGTGCCGCGGGCGCTGTGGAAGTTCTGTGTGTCCATCACGGAGCAGGAAGGTATTGGGAGAAACACAGGAACAGACAGTGACACACCCGCCAGAAACACCGTAATTGTAAGAGCCACGCACTTCATAGCAGTTCCCAGAAATGGAAAGAAACCAACCATTAGAAGCAGAAAACCACATAAATAAAGGTATTTTTACCCCTGCGAATCCCGTGGCGAGAAGTGCCACAAGCATATTTATTCAAGTCATTCTGCCCCTTGCAACTCTAACAAGGCTCAAGGTAAAATGATAATGACCTTTTTTTTTTGGTAATAGATAGAAAAAGACAGAATCATCAAATTGCCCCCAAATTATCCACGTGGGAATAAGATTTCTATTTCTACGTCCAGGTTTCGGCATCTTATAAAATTTTCACATTAACATTTAGCCCTTTAAATGTGTATATTGAATCAGCATAGTATCTCTGAAAGACCTTTTGTGTTAAATTAAAATAAATTACTGTTCTCGGAACACGCATCGGGTCTGAGAAATTCTCCAGTTCTTCTGCTAATTTTTATTTATTTAAATTGGATGTGATTCAACGTGTCCTGTTGCTTTATTCTAAAGGGGGAAATAAACGTACATCTTTGGTGCACAATTTCCTTGTGAAAGAGCAGGTTGGATCTTTCTTTAAGAAGCCACAGCTATTTAAATAAGGTCGTCTTAGCCCGCGGTGGCCCCAGAGGGAAGGACACAGCTCACATGGGGACTCCGTGGCTCTCTCCCTGTTTGCAGGTTCTGTGTTAGTTTGTAAAATCATTAATTACACTGTCAACTGATAAAGTGTTATTTCTGCGCATGTGTACATCTTCTCTGATTTCCTGAAACGTACTTCTTACTCATTCTGAAAGGCTAGCACTTCCGCAATGGGCTTTTCCCTCCTAGTCCACTACTACCATCTTCAGAATGCTGACGTGCCCGGCGTCCCCTCACCGCATCAGCCTACAGCTCCGCCCCTGCCCTCGCCCCCCCCCCCCCGTCTTGGTTTTAGAGGAGCCCCCGCCTGGTCCAGCGCCTTCCCGGCAGGCGCTGGCTGGAACCTCTGCCGGGAACCGTAATCCACCCAGGCGTGCGGCAGGAGGCTGGAATATTTCTGAACGTATGAGTGTTTAAATAAAAGTTCAAGTATTTTATTTTAGAGTCTTTAAATATTATAAGAACACTAAAGCCCATTTAATTAAGAAACATCATCATTAATAAGGTACTTGCTAAGTATTGCATCCACGTGTGTGGTAGGATAAAAAATTGCTTCCAAGAATATCTGGGTCCTAAAGCCTGGCACCTGTGAATTTTACCCTAAAGAGCAAATGGATTTGATGAATGTGATGAAGGTAACAACCTTGAGCTGGGGTAGGGGGGTCTTTTGGAATTTCTGGCTGGGCAGTCCCTGGAGGGAGGCAGGCGGGGGTGGGGGGGCATGGGACCAGCGCAGGGAGGGGCATGAGGCTTCAATGCAGCCCGTCCTGCTGAGAGGGGGGGCCTGGGCAGGCAGTGGGGGGTCCAGGCTCCGGAAGACGGAAAACGTGAGGGAGAGGTGCTCCCCCTCCAGCTGGGGGGCAGTCGGCCAGGAGCTGGGTGTCCTCCCGGGGAATCCCGTTTTGGATCTCCGACGAAGGCCCCCGGACACAGTCCAAACGCGGGGCCTTTCTTCAGACCGGATCTCTGAGATCTTTGAGGAAGATCTCAGTTCTTTCTCAAAAGAACTGTGAGAAAAGAAGTGTGTGTTGTTTCCAGCCACCAAGTCACGGGGATTATCACAGAAGCCCCAGGAAGTGGACACGGTATTGCTTCCGCTGGGTTGACTCCAAGTCCAGGACGGCAGAGCGTGTCCTCCCGGGGCTCGGTGGGAGTTCAGGAAACATTCGTTGGAAGGAGGGAGGGAGAGAGGGAGGGAGGGAGGAAGGAAAGAAGGAAGGAAGGAAGGAAGGAAGGAAAAGAAAGAGGAAGGAAGGAAAGAGAGAGAGAGGAAGGAAGAAAGGAAAGGAAAGAAAGGGAAGGAAGGGAGGGAGGAAAAGAGGAAGGAAGGAAGGAAGGAAAGAGAGGAAGGAAGAAAGGAAAGGAAAGAAAGAAAGGGAAGGAAGGAAGGGAGGGAGGGAGGGAGGAAGGAAGGAAGGGAGGGAGGGAGGGAGGGAGGGAGAGAGGAAGGAAGGAAGGAAGGAAGGAAGGAAGGAAAAGAAAGAGGAAGGAAGGAAAGGGAGAGAGAGGAAGGAAGAAAGGAAAGGAAAGAAAGAAAGGGGAGGAAGGAAGGAAGGAAGGAAGGAAGGAAGGAGGGAGGGAGGGAGGGAGGGAGGGAGGGAGGAAGGGAGGGAGGGAGGGAGGGAGGAAACAAAAATGAATGCATGAATGCTTCAATGTCAGTGGTCTTATGTGGATCATCGTCAACTAGAATAAAACCAGTCGTGTGACTTCTCCCGAGGAAGAGCCGCTCCCGTCTGTCCCCGCACCCACCCTTGTCCTTGTGTTAGGAAGTGACTGTCCCAGGACTTGAGAGCTGGGACTGTGGTACCGTTTAGAAGCCTCGGACGGCCCCGTTCGCCTGTCAGGCCCACCCCGTCAGGACAGGGGTGCCCTCGGCTTCCGCCCCTGCTACTTCCCCACCACCCGGCAGAGGCGCTGCAAATAGTTAGCAAACAAATGGAAGCCAGTGGCCTCAACCAGCTCAGCAGGTGCGTCCGGGCACCTCAGACGCGCCAGGCTCCAAGCTGGGCGTCGGTTGGCCTTCGACCCCCAAGCGGCTCTGTCCCTGCCCTTGACCCCCTGCAGCCTGAATCTGGAGACCAGCGAGTCAGCAGCTGCCGCAGAGAAACGCAAGGTGCTGCCCAAGGGACCCAGGAGGGAGCAGGGGACGCCTGCTCTTTTGTCCACCGCCCAGTCCCTTTCTGCTCCCTGGTGAGGACAGTTGATTGGTGGGAGAAGCCACCGTTTCCCATCAGTCTTTGCGGTTCTCGTGAGTGGACAACCTCCCCGATCAGCCAGCTGAAACGGGCCACCCCCCAACCACACCGGCTGCTTCCCAGTATGGTTTATCTGGGCAAAGCCCGGGGGGGGGGGGCGGCTGAAGTCTGGTGAGGACGGAAGGAAGGCGGCACCCAGCGCCGGCGTGGGGAGGGCCGGCCTGAAGAAAGGCCCCGAGTTTGGACTGCCCCGGGGACTTCGAGTGACACAAGCCAGCCAGGTGTCCTGTCCCCGCTGGAGGCTGGCTTCCGTTGAGGCGCTGCCCGCTGTGTCTGACAGAGAACACTTGCTTTGGGTGCAAGTTACTGGAGGTGCCGAGGTCAGAGGTCAGGTCAGCCACAGAACCTGGGGCCAGTGCCTGCTCGCGGCCGGAAGGGAAGAAGACACAGAGCGAACAGGAGCGACAGAGGGCACGGTCTCTCCCGGAAGGAAGAGAGGGCCCCGGGAGAGTTCACGTGCACTCCGGAAGCTGGCCTCGGCCCCAAGGCTCTGAACCGTCTCTGCGTCTTCGGGTGGAGAAGAGCATTTCCGTTCATAGAATAGTGTCAGGACCACACTGACAAGCGATGGAAACGTACAGCTCCAAATCTGATTTTCTCCCTTTGGACCACGCACGGGAAGATGTCACGAAGGAATACTTTTATTTTGAGTCAGCGCGACCGAAAGCGGCTGCGGCAGATTTGCTCTGGGCGTGAAACAGGAGCTGGGGGCGTGCGGGGCCCAATGTTTGGGCTCCGGGAGGTCCCCGGAGGGAGAACCCGACACGTGTTGCTGGTGCGGCGGGCTCTGAGTGTCCCAGAGCAGCAACCGGCTCCGAATAGACCCGATGGTGTTCTTTCTGCAGGTTTCCGACTTTCTGTGTGACCCTGGGAAACACACAGGCAGATTTCAAAATTCAAGCTCCAAGCTTTGCATCGGAGTTTTTTAAAATGTTAAGGAAGCACTTGGTTAATGCCGTAAGCGTGATAATCAGCTAACTCACACGCTCTGCCTGCGTGTTGTGCCATGGGCTGCACACGCGGCGAGTCGCCCGGCTCAGAGAGAGCACAGCCTCACGCCCAGGGCCCCGCGGAAGGACAGCGCCATGAAGGTGCAGGGCTGGGATCGGGGGCTCGGACTTAGGAAGAGAATGAATGAGCATCACTAGTTGTAAGGAATTCCACCTTTATGACTTGCAGTATTCGTATCATCTTAAGGATTCCTGCCTAATACATTCTCTTTTACTTCGTTATTTTAACAAAATCATATTGCTTAACTGGTCGGTTTTTCTATTTTTTTTAAGATGTTATTTATTTATTTTTAGAGAGGGGGAAGGGAGGGAGAAAGAGAGAGAGAGAAACATGAATGTGTGGTTGCCTCTCACGTGGCCCCAACTGGGACGTGGCCTGCAACCCAGGCATGTGCCCTGACTGGGAATCGAACCTGCGACACTTTGGTTCACAGCCCACGCTCAATCCACTGAGCTACGCCAGCCAGGGCTAAATGGGAGGCTTTTTAAACAACACTCTTGGTCCATAAGTATAAGTGGATTACGAGCGTAATTGTCTGCAGTGGGCTGAGCTCTTGGGTACAAACCCTGTGAAACCACGGCCTGCCCACTCAGGTGGTCGGTTCAGCTGAGACTCGCCTTCGACTCCTTGGAGGAGGTGAACGTGGACCCGGTCAAGTTCTCGGCAGAACGGGATTGAGGCCTCCTTGGGCACCGTGTGTGACGTACCGTCAGGGCTTAACCAGACGCTTCTCCCCCGGAATCAGCTACCCTCAGCACTACGCTGAGGCTGGAAATCGTTAGACGTCTCCCTTGTGCCACCTGCGTGTCACATCCGCCCTTTCCAGAACTTCTGCCCGGTCCTCGGTTCTCAAACCCTGAGTGAAATAGTTCTGGGGGGCGGCCCCTGCCAATGGAGAAAACACCCCGCTGGTCCGCACTCTGACGCAGCGTGTGGTTCTGAGAACAGAGGAGCCAGAAAGCGAATTGGGGGCGGACTCTGACCCCTGCCTGGTGGCCGTCCGGGGGCTGCTGTTCCCGGTCACTTCTGTGTCCCCCTGTGCCACACGTTGCCGCGTACTGAATCGAGGGCCAGAGGAAACGAGCTGCCCGAGAGAGAGAGAGAGAGAGAGAGAGAGAGAGAGAGAGAGAAGACCACGAGAACGGGCCGGGGTTTCTGGAGAGCAGATGATGCCGCAGACAGCAAAGCCGCGCCCCCGGCGGCGGCGGCGGCGGTGGCAATCAAGCTCCTCTGCTCAAGGACCCGGGAGCGGTCAGGGGCGGCCCCGGGGGACCGGGAGTGATGAATGTGGAATCCACCGCGGCCCAGGCGCTCCCTCCGGCCTCCCGCAGATTGATGGTTAGCATAATGGCGGCTTTAGGAAGGGCGCGCCAGGCTGTATTTCCAAGTCAAGTGACATCTTCGCCATCTCTAATAGAGATGGCCCAATTTAGAAATGCTGAAAACGCCGTTTTTAATGTGGTACCTCCTGATGACGGTGGCTGTGTGATTACCACGTCTCCCTGCAAGGTAATTGATTTCGGAGCCCGAATGAAACCGAGTCCTGGGACTGATGGAGACACAGAGGAACACCTTCTGTCGCGGCAGCGCGGGCAGGGGGCGGGCTGTGTGGGGCGAGATGCCCTGTGAGCTCGCGGGCCCTTCGGGGAGGGGAGGCGGGAGCAGGGTGGTCGGCCTGAATCTCTGAGGGAGGGGCCAGGCTTTCTACGGAGGGGGTAACGCCTGGTCGCGTTTTCGTTCTGAGGCACTCGAAATGGCTATGCCCCCCAGTGGAAGTGCCACGGGGGGACTGATGAGAGTGTTTCTTCTCCTGTGTCAGCCTGTCCTGAGTTTTCAAGTCAAGCTCCGCACTGTGATTAGCAGGACACTGGGCAAGGGGGCTTCTGACAGTGTCTCCCACCTCTGCTTAGGACACGGGGGCCAGCTTCCTTCCGATGCTCCGGGAAATGTCACAGGGGCCCCGCTCAGGGCCCGTCTGCATGCTGTGTGGGCGCCTCCAACAGACTTCTGCAGAACTTTCCATGGCTGGCTCCTCCCATGGCGCCCTCAGATCAGCCACCAGCATAGAGCGGCCTCCTCTCAGACCCTGTTGGGGCGGCACCACCCGGTCCCCTGCATGGCCCCGTCCGTCACCCCCTCAGGCTCACGACCGTCTTCAGTGCGTGCGGCCCTGGCGGAAATGAGCTCGTGGGCACCTTCGTGCATGCCGCGTCCCTTTTCTGTCTGCGTCCAGGGGATGTAGGTCCCGTGTAGCCGTGGTAGTTCCAGCGACACGTGTGCTGTGTGGCTCGTGCTCAGGGGGCGGCTGGCATGCAGGGAGTGCGCCGTGGACGTGTTCAAATCAGGGACTGGCCTTTCGAAGTCAGCCCCCCAGGCTTCCTGCGGGGCGGGGGGCGGGGTGGATCCAGTACCCCAAATACTTTTGGGTGGTTGTTGGATATTATTAGGACCCGTTTTTTTTAAGATTTTATTTATTTATTTTAGAGAGGGAAGGGAGGGAGAAAGGGAAAGAGAGAGAAACATTAATGTGCGGTTGCTGGGGGCCATGGCCTGCAACCCAGGCATGTACCCTGACTGGGAATCGAACCTGCGACGCTTTGGTTCACAGCCCACACTCAATCCACTGAGCTACGCCAGCCAGGGCAGGACCCGTTTTTAAGCATAAGCGTGTTCATCACGGCAGAGCATCAGGTCCCAGATGGGTCCACTTTCCACTTTAAAAAACGTGTGATACATACTGAACGCACAAAGCTGCTCCCAGGTTTTGAAGCTCAATGACACTCTTCGCTCCGGCGCCCTCGGCATGAGCATGCGTCATTTCGGCGTCGCTGGTGCCAGGAGTCCAGTTCCACACACAGCCAGGGCCAGTTTAGGGTTCTTAGGGAGCAGGGCCCCGCTGATGCTGTGTGAGACGTGATCGAAACCTTTGCAATGTGGGCCGTATTTTATCTCAAGACACATTCGCTCATTCCTTTCCAGTTTCATGGTATCAGTCCACTCAGCCCCCCAATCCCTTTTCCCCAAGACTTTTCTAGAAGCTTCCTGACTGCTGTCCTGCCTTCCAGGCACCGGTTGTCCGCTGTCCAAGAGGCAGTGCCGACTCGGGCTCCCACGCACTCAGACCCTGGTGGAGACGGCTGACTCTGCCACTGCTCTGGTTCTGCGAGACCGTTACAGACCCTGTTTCCCGGGAGGGTCCACGGTCTCATCAAACACCCAAGTTCCTTTTCCCTCCACAAACATTGAACGTTCTCCAGTGCATTCCGTTCCACCTGGCGCGTGAGCCATGCGGGGTCCTTCCCGCGGGCTGTCCTGCTCGTGAGACTTCCGCCCGGTGTGCCTGGCCCCCAAACCTCCCTCCCTCCATGGCAGTGTCTGCCCCTGCGTGGGCCCACCCCCCCCAGCCAATTCAACTCCACTCTGCACAACCCTCCAGCATAAAACAATCCCCTTTCTCCTCCCCTCCATTCCATGAAGAGGAATGCTATCACGTCCACCGCTTCCCTCGAAAGGGGTCATTTTTCTCAAATATAGACTCACTCGGGGAACTCTGTGGTATTCCTTCTTGCCGAAAATACATGTATAATCATGGAGCGCTCGGTTCTAAAGGGAAAATAAAGACAGACCTTTAATGTTTGATTTGTTCCACCCCACACCTAGTGCCTTGCAGTTTACAAAGTGCTGCTTTATATACAGCGTTTCATCAGCGTTTGCAAGTGGGCAGAGGGAAGCTTATTATTTCTCTCCCGTAGCCGGAGAAGCTGAAACGCAGAGGTGGGAGGGTTATGAAGGACCACGCAACCAGACAGCGGCAGAGGCGAGGTCGAGGATCGAATGCTCCCACGGAAACTTGTTTCGCTGTTTATCCAGGACGTTGGCACAGCTAAACCTCGGTGCCCGCGGCGTTGGCTTTTGAAGGTCGGCCCAGGCTCGGCCTGGAGGCTGGCTTCTGCTCAGGGCGTGATATGGTTTAAGGAATTGGTCTCCGGCATTTCATCACCAGCGACCAGCAGTGCCAGCTGTAAGCATACAAACCCCCCATATTTATGTGTGTTATATGCATTATAAAGCACATGCACAAACACACACACATTAGCCCAAATACACAGGCATAGAATTTCCACGCTCCTCCCTCCTCCCCACGACCAGCTCAGCCTGTCTACTGGCGACCAGCAAAGGCCTCGCTGGAGCGTGTGCGTCTGAAAGATAAGGCACCGCGTCCTCCGCGCGGGGGCCGAGGAGGGGGCGGCGAGCTCTCGGCCTGCGCAGCGGCCCTCCCCTCGCCGGAGTGACAGGGGACGCCGCGCAGGCAGGCAGGCAGGCAGCCGCGCTCGTGACATCCTGATGAAAGCGCGTGCAGGACAATCGGGAAAACACAGATGTAACGTGCCTCCGCTCATTAAAACAGCACGCAAACCGCAGAACGCATTTGCAATTCCACAGCCATCGTCTGAGATTGCAGGGAGATGTATGGGTTGGCGGGGGCTGTGTAGCTGTATAACCAACACCCCCCCCAAATTAGTGCTCTAAAACCCTTCCTCATTTTTCACGGCTCCGCCGGTTGTCTGGGTACGTTCTCCGCCGCTTTCCCTTCGTGTCTCCCGCGTGGCTTCACGGAGTCGGAATCAAAGAGACCGGAGGCTGGAACCGGAGAGACGCCCCACCCCCCTGAGCTCCAAAGTCGGGACGAGGGGCCGCATTGTGTTCAAAATACCTCCTAATTACATGGGTTTCTTGCAGTTACATTGTCATTGATTCCCTTTCTTTCACATTTTTTTAAAAAAAGGAACACCTTAGTGTATTTCAAACTGGTGTGAGCTGACACACCGACTAAGGCGTATGGAAATCACGTAGTTCTCAGACTTCCCTTTCCAGTGCAGCCCTGTGGGGACCCACGGCCCGCACCAGAGCCCCTCCCCGGCGACACAGACCAGAGCCCCTCCCCCTGCAACGCGGACCAGAGCCCCTCCCCCCGCGACGCAGACCAGAGCCCCTCCCCTGTCAACACAGACCACAGCCCCTCCCCCATGACGCAGACCAGAGCCCCTCCCCCATGATGCAGACCAGAGCCCCTCCCCCATGACGCAGACCAGAGCCCCTCCCCCATGATGCAGACCAGAGCCCCTCCCCACGAGACGCAGACCAGAGCCCCTCCCCACGAGACGCAGATTTGATCGTGTTCAGTGTCGTCATTGGACTGAGTCGAAGTGTCAGTCCCATGACGTCTCACACATCGAAGCCACCCAGTGAAGCCAGCACTCAATTCCAGGTGCAGACCACGCCCTCCATGCAGGGAGACCCTCCAATCACAGCTGAGACACAAAAGAGAAACCAACTGACTGCCAATCAGATATCAGATAGGTTCGTTTCACATTCCGTATGCAAATTATATGGAATCCAGAACTCCCTGCCAATCCCATAGGTTCGTTTCACACTTCGTATGCAAATTACGTGGAAGACAGACCTCGTCTGTGTCATACGCATCTATAATGGGGGTAATAGCGGCGACTGTTCCGTCTATGATTACGTGTATGTAAACACGCATCTAATCTTGCGGCGGGCCCTTCTCCCATCTGCCTCCTTCCATTCGGCGTCAGATGGTGAGATCCGCCCGGGTCGTTCGTAATGGGAGTCGTGGGTGTGATATGACGGCGGGACTCCCACCTGTGAATCTTCCGCGTCGTGTCTCCCCATCCTGCTCTTGACGGGCCTTGGGGTTCCTCTTTTCCATTTTTAAATTGATCTTCTTCCCCTCGAGTGGGGTGTCATGGACCAGCAAAACGGCGTGTATTTAAGGGACACCACACGGTGACTCACTACGCGCGTGCATCCTGAGACGACTCCCCTGTCGAGCCCGGACACCCGTGGGCCCGTCTCGCCGGGGCACAGCCTCCCGGTTAGGAGAGGAGCGCATCCAGCGGGGCCGAGGGACAGCCCGGGCAGGGGCTGCCGTTGCCACGCGGCACAGCAGTTTGGAAATCCGCTGAGAAGCTGGGTCTGCGGACTCTCACCGCGCACGCGGACGCGCACAGGGAGACACAGCGGGGGTCTGCTGCCACCCCCCAGGGGGCGCTACTCCGCGGTCACCGAGTTTGGGCCCCACAGGGACAAGGGGACACACAAAACCTCCGTCCATCTGAGCTGTGCCAGGCCCCGCGGAGCCGGTGGTTCCGGCCCGAAACCCCCACCCCTCCCACCGGCCCCACCTGCACTTGGAAATCACCGCACCAGGTCAGCACAGGTGCGGGGGGACCTGGCCCGTAGCCCCTCTGGACAGCTCGGCGTTAGTTTCTGGAATTTTATAAGCAGGTGGTCAAGCACAGCCATCGTTCAAAATTAAATGATGGGACTTAAACTGAAAACGGTTGTGTTTAAAAGGCAACACACAGTCCAACCCCATGGCCTCCCAGTGACTCCCATGCTACTGTTGTTTGGGGTCTCGGGCGGTTTAGATTCTGGTACCCGCGTGGCGGAAACCCTGGACCCCGGAGAACCACCGCAGCTCTCCCCGAATCCTCACCCAGCCACGTCCTGCTGCCGCCGGCTGGGGACCAGGCCCAGGAGCAGCCCCACCACCACTCTCGTGTGCGGGGTCGTCTGAGGCTGCTCCTGCGGGGCTGGGGCGGAGGGTGGGCCGCGTCTCAGCCTGCAGAGCTCATGGAGTAGCCTGCCCGTCGTCAAAACGGCCGACCAGTTCACGCACCGAGTCACTCGGACACTCGCACACTCCGACACTCGGTCAAGGTGAGCGCACAGCCCGAAACCCGGGCTTAGCGGCCGACGCGGCCGGGAGGGGAACCGCCGCCTGCCACCGCTCTGTCCTGGACCGACTCCACGGCCCACTGCCAGCGGCAAGCTCGGGGATCCTCAGGGAGCTCCGAGCCAGGAATCCCGAGCACCGGCCAACTCGGCCTAGCCGAAGCTCCGTTCCCCCGTTTCCCGTCTCTGTGCGGTGCTGGATCCCGGGGCTGACCGAAGAGGAAGCCGGGACTCACCCCGAGAAGGTGGCATGGGCCCCCGGAAGCCCCGTGGGGGCGTCCGTGGTGAGACAGACGTGGGCAAGTTAAGCAGCTGCCCAATGGCACACGGCCGGTAGGCGGCGGCAGACTTGGGGCGCGAACCCAGACGGACCCCCAGCCCAAACCCAAGGAGGCCCCGCGGTCTCACGCCGCCTTTAGCGAGTTTCCGAGGGGACTACTTTTTTACCGTCTGCCTCCTGAGATCCGGAGCCCGCCGCAGCCTCGTAAAACCTCAGTCACCCCCACCAACCGTCCATCCCGCGTCTCCTGCCGCTCCGTCCTCTCCCCCGTGTCCAGGTCCGCGGGTGGGAACGGGACAGTGACATGGACGGCGGAGGGGCACCGGTCAGGTGACCCACGGGGCCGAGGGGGAATGCGGGGGAGGCCAGGGAGCTGGGAGACCCACTGGGGCGACTTCAGGAGAAGGGGGCAGCTGCTGGCTGAGGGAGTCGGCTCCGACGTTGGGAAGAACGTCAGACTCGGAACTGGACAGGCAGGCTCCCGTGCGCGCTGAGGCCGTGGGCCAACACTGATGGAGGGCGCGCGACTGCAGAGGCTCGGGAGACGCCGGTAGCCCCGCTGCCTCCTCGGCCATCGGCCTTGCCCAAACTGAGCCCCTCCAAGTGGGGTCCCTGTCTCAGCGAAGGACAGGTAACAATGCCTCTCTGACCAGTGAGGGTTAAGTTCCCCAAGATACACTGAGTGTCCTGTGAATCGGAAACAATCGTCCAAACGTCTGGCACGATAACCCTGCTCTGGTTGATTGCTCTCGTCCACTTGTCAGGATTATTCCTGCCACGCTTCCCTCCATGGCTCTGGAATGTCCTTGGCCTCGGTTTCTTACTTGACCACAAGGGCGTAGCATGCCCCAGCTGTTTACAGCTTCCTGGGAATCCAGACAGCGTTTCTCGGCACAGGCTGACCGCCCCTGCCCAGCCGGCGGCCTTTGTCCCTTTGACCTTGGCGTCCAGAGGCTTTCGGACATGCTAATTCTCTTCAATTGTAATAGCTCTCAGAAGCGGTCCTCCTTTCTCTGGCGCAGAGGATCATTGAAGGGGACCCGCCTTTCTCAGAGCTGCCCACGCCACACGGGGGCGGGGCCCCGGGCGCCTCCCTCCAGGTGGGGGCCCGGTCAGGGGGAACTCGGGTATCGTGGTCACACACACACCCGATGTCATGCAGGCTGCTCCGTGCAGTTGTTCCAGCTCCCCGAGTCTCCGAGATTCCGTCTTGCTTTAGGGAGCAAGTGGAGCCACCAAAGGCTTACAAGGAGAAACGCGGCTTATACTTCTTCACGTGTTTTCAAGGTGTTCTGGTCATGCAGATACACGTGTATACTTCCACAGATACAGTTGTACACTTGTGATCATGCAGACATGTGCGTACACGTCTGGTCATGCAGACACATGTGTGCATGGCTGATCATGCAGACACACATGTACCATTGTGCCCATGCAGACACATGAGTACACTTCCAGTCATGCAGACACACACATGCACGTCTGGTCATGCAGACGCACACATGCACTTCTGGTCATGCAGGCACACGCATGCACTTCCGGTCATGCAGGCGCACGCATGCACTTCCGGCCATGCAGGCGCACACATGCACTTCCGGCCATGCAGGCGCACACATGCACTTCCGGTCATGCAGGCACACACATGTGCACACTTCTGGGCCATGTCACACTGGGACACAGTGGTGTTTATGCTTCTAAGCCCCTGCGTGCCCCTGTGCCGCAGGGGTTACGAGCTTGCAGTTCTGAGCTTGTGAGGTGACTCCTTTCCAGCTGTGTGCGTTCTCCCGGGGGCTTGCCCACGGGGTCCCCGTCCTTGTGACTTGTTGGTTTCATGTTGATGACTCATGGCTGAAACATTGACATTTGAGAGTGTTTTGTTCTCTCAGTTGAAGGTATTCTTTATAAAGAACTCAAACGGTAATAACATTTACAAAGGCCGACTCCACAGACGACGCAGTGTCTCTCTTCTCCACACACTTCCACCCGAGCACCCCCTCTGCCCACCTCTGCCATCACCCCCACAACCCCACCAGCATCGCTCCTGTCACCATAGCAACGCCCCAGAAGATCTTTTCCTTCTGTTTCAAAGCTTTAGACTTTCAAGACACTGAATGCATACTGAATGATCTCCAGATATTTTTATATTCATCCATTATCCTACTACCTCCTTAAGTATTTGCAGCTACTCTTCTGAAAGCCTGGAGGAGAAGAAGAGTCTACTCATTGTTCTAACCGGTGTCCCAGGGAGACAAGTCAGCCAGGCTGGTGCTCCTGCACCGGGATGTTCAGTCAGTCATCATGTCCCCGGGGTAGGGTGGGACCAGGTGAGGGCACCCCTGCTCCCCAGCCCTCCGGGGAGGGGACTTTGCCCTGACCTTGTTCCCGGGGACCTGGAGAAGGACGTCGTGGGGGACAGGAAGGGCTGACTCCCGAAGTCACCACGGAACTAGACTCGGCAGCTCATTGCACGCCAGGCTCGGGTTTGCCCCAACTCTGCGTCCCATCGCCATCCCGGGAAAGAGGGGAAATGCGCACTTGGGGGGAGGAGCCTCTCAGTTTAAAGCACAGCGAGCTCTCGTTGAACTCCCCTTGCCGTTTCGCCTGGCTGTTTTGCTTTTAACCTCAAAAATGTAACTCGTGTATGAACCGTGCGTGCCTTGATACCCCACATTTCACGAGGAAACAAGAGCAGAACAGTGATGAAACGTGTGCATGCCTGCGGCATGAACCTGCCCAGCAGTTCCAGCCCCAAGAGCGCGATCCAATCGGAACGCTCGCCGGGCACCCATGGCCCCTTTTTTCTTCCCTGCGCGGTGGCGTTGCGTGGACAGTTCCGTTTCTTTCTTTAAAAGTGACCCTGGAGCCAGCGGTTGGTTCCGTGGGTCCCCAAGGGCACAGCCGAAGGTCGGCTCCAGACGCATCCATGTTGATTGCACAACATGTGTCATCTCAGATAATTACTTTATTTGGATTATATTGGTGAGTTAGCTGACTGAGCAACACTAGTGTCATGGTCACGGGCACGGTCTCTTTTTCTCCTTCCGCGTGTGATCTGAAGCTGAGACGTTTGAAAAGGCCAAGGGGAGGTTCTCTGTGTGGAGGCGCAGCCCCGGAAAGGCCGAGGTCGGTGCTGCTCGCCCTGCCCTGAAATCCCTGGGCCTCGGAGAGGCGGGCCCCTTCTGGCGTCCAGACCAGCACGAAACCAGGGAGGCAGTGGTGCGAGGAGCAGAGGAAACGGAGAAACTGTGAATCGAAGACACCATGTGACCAATCCTTCCATTACAAAGCAATTGCCCTTCCTCAGGCAGAGAGATGCCGTGGCTTCCTGTGTAGTCCTGGCCCGTTGGTAATTGTAAGTGTATGAAAAAACCATGAGAAAAAGTAACAGAAGGAGGGGGCTGGCCCGGGCTGCTGCGGCAGGCTCTGGTGTCTCCTTTGTGGCCCTGTGTCTCCTTCCGTGTCAGGGAGGCGCCTCCTGGGTCCTCTCATGGGGACCCGGGCTACGCCGGTCATACAGCCACGTGCGAGTGTTTTTGGTGCTCTGAGTTACCTATGTTCTAGGCATCTCAGGGTCCAGAAGTTACTCTGAGCCGTAGCCGGAGGGCGTCAGAATTGAACCACAGAGCTGGCCGAGGTGACTAAAGGTCACCCATCCTTTGAAAGGAAATTGGTGGGTCCAAGTTCACGCCGGAAAGCGTCCCCAACCTTCAGACCTTCACCGGGAGGCACACCCAGGTCTGCAGGGCATCGCAAGTTCCGGTGACTCTCCCAGAGTGAGCGAGGAGAGGCAGTGACACATTTTATTCTGACTATTTTAAGAACGTCCACAAAGACTTTTAATTTAAAATAACCAAAATATTGAGTCTTCTGGGTTGACCAGCAAAGGAACATCCGAAGGAGAGTCCGTTGGCTTCTCGGCTCCCACGTGGGTGTTTCTCTTGCTCTCCCAGTTTCCGTGCGCCAGTCCCCTTTCGTCTCCTTCTGGCGGCACGAAAACCTAACTGGTGCCTCTTGAGTCCTTAAATGCAGTGTTCCGAGCGGAGAAGACCACCTGAGCGTGTCTGCACCGGGCGCGTGGCTCAGGCCAACCGGCGTCTGTGTCCTCGGTGACTCTGAAGGCACCTAGTCCTCAGGTGGTGTTGTTACAAAAGGGGGATATTGATGCACGTCACCTGCCCTGGACAGTGTGACTTCTGTCCCTTCCCCTGCTGATGCACAAAGATAGAATAAATGCTGGCGTCTCTAAAGGCCCATTTGGTGCTGCCCGAGGGGAACAAAAACGTCGAGGAGGGAAGTTCATTAGGGAAATCGAGGGGGAGAGGAAGGCCCGCGAGTCTTCCTCAGTGCCCCAATGGGAGGATTTTCACCTGTTTCTCTGCACAGACTGGCTTGCAGGGGCCGTGGCTAGTGCTGGGTTGTCCAGTGGTATTTGTTCGGGGTGTGGTGAGGCCTTATAGCGTCCCTGTCCCTTAGGAAGTGCCATGGTACCCTGGCTGGTGTAGCTCAGTGGATTGAGCACCAACTTTGAACCAAAGTGTCGCAGGTTCGATTCCCAGTCAGGGCACATGCCTGGGTTGCAGGCCATGACCCCCAGCAACCGCACATTGATGTTTCTCTCTCTCTCTATCTCCCTCCCTTCTCTCTCTAAAAGTAAATAAAAAATAAAAAATAAAAAAAAAAGAAAGTGCCATGGTAGTGGCCCCTGCGCTGGTTGGGGGGATGGCAAGGTGATCCGTGGATGGCTTTCTCGGGGGGCAGTCACGCCGACTTGGCGGACTGCCCGTGTGACACTCCTCGGTCTCAAGCCTCCCCTGAAACCACGACGCCATCGCCGGCATGGACTCCCCAGCGGGCCCAAGGCCCCTGGCAAACAGACACCCTTATCGGGTAGGACCCTCCTGGGGTTGAGCAATTACCTCCGACAGCAGAGGGTCAGCACCTCCTCGGGCCAGTGTAACTCAGGGCTGACGAAGCGCCGAGACCACTTCCCACGCCCGTCAGAGGAAACACACGCAGGAAGCGCAAGGGGTGCCTCTGTCGTGGTCCTGCCGCGTCCCTCCTGCCGGGTGGGCCCTTAGACACACTGTCCGCTTCTCGCTCTCTTTGCTCGCCTCGCCGGGGCTCTGCAGAACCCCCGGTGCTGCCGGCGCTGCCGGTGCTGCCGGCAGGCGTTTAGGCCATTCACGGCCACACGAACCTGACTAGACTCATGGCTGCTGGGTAGACCGTCTCCGCCCAGTTCTGCTTTCTCGGCTTACTTACGCCTGCAGGGCCCTGGCGTCCCGGACCCTGCCAGGCACACGTCTCTGGATGCCCGGGGCTACTCCACGGTGGCTGGTCTTCTTCATCACACACGGGCCTGACTCTTCTCACACCTAGAGCGATCTTGTTTCCACGTTGCTGGGGACCCATTGCCGCCACGTCCTGTATTCTGCACAAGGACCCACCAGCTACCTGAGCAGTGGAGGGAGATTATTTCGCATGAGGCAGCGTTAAAGGTTTGCGCCAAACTCGGCAGCCAATGCCTTTGTTCTGCCCAGGAACGTGCTCACTGGCGGCGTAGCACGGCGAGGCGCCATGAAAGGTCAGGTGCTCGCGGCCCTGTATCACGGCTGTCGACACCGAGCTGCAGATGAATGTGCTCGTGGTTACGGAAGCAGCGCCCTTGACCTTGGCGGCTTCGGGAAGAATGTGTTTCGGAGACGCGCACTGCTCAACCGCGTCGGGCATTCGCTCGGGCCCACCAGGCCCCCGGAGAGCGCATGGATCTTCCTCCTCCCCCCGCCCCACCCACCGGTGCAGGGGTCACACAGACGTGCTCCAGGAAGGCAGGGTGGGGACCCTGGGTGCGTAGAGGCAGCAGCACATGCGCTGAGCATGCTCTGAGGAGCGTGGTGGCTCTGCGCTGGGGGCCTGGGTTGCCCTGGAACCTCGGCTGCTCCGCTCAGGGGGCCGGTGCTGAGGCTACCTGCTGCTCTCTGGCTCCGGGAGGAGGGGGCTCTGTTCCTGCTGTGCTCTGCTGGTGCTTGCGGGGTCTCTCCATGAGACCGGCGGGCGTGAAAAGGACTCAGGGACCCTTCGGGGCTGGATGCAGGAAGGGCCGTGAGGAGGACGAGCCGACTTTACACTGCCGAGCCCTCGGCGCTGGAGCCCGGGCGGCTCTCGGGAAACAGCCGTGTAGAAAACACGCAGTGGAACAAAAAGACTACATACACCCTTTGTACTCGTGGGAGAGTTTGGTGATAGGTTCTTACAGGGGATTCATTACTGATAGCATCCTAATCCAATTTGCATTGTCCATTATTTTTTCATTAAACGTGGACAGAGGGGCATCACATTCACTGTTGTAGGTCCTGGGGACCCAGAGGTAAACAGAAACAGCCAAAAATAAAGAGCGTCCATGCACCGCCCTGCCCAGCCCAGCACAGCTCCCACGTGCCTGTCAAGGCCCAGTGGCGGAGCGGGAAGCAACCTGTCGGACACCGATGACATCAGGGCACATGTGAGGCCATTAACGTCATCATTCACCTTCGCCATTTCTGCGTCCGTCAGAGTCTCTGCAACTCAACGGGCGCTAAAGCATTTTCTCTGAGACGAGAGGTTCTTGAAGACTCACCTGTCCGCCACCTGCATCTGCCCTGGAGAATTTCCCCGCTGGTGGTTCTGAGTTATGGGCATAATGGCAATGAGTCACGTCAGTGCCACTGGCCAGCGACACACCCGGCCGCACCCCCCACTAGAGGTCCGGGCCTCTGATTCACCCCTGTCCAGGCATCGGGGGGCTGAGGCAGCACCTGGCTCACTGGACCACTGTCTCCTGCCCTCTTCCGTGTCCGGGCTGTCGTAGGGGTAGAGGTGCCAGTGGCCCCCAGCACAGCCCTGGAACCTCGCTGATCTGCGCCTGCGATTTGCTAGGGGTGCCGGCAGTGGACATGTTTATGTCCAAGTCGGTTACAGTCCCTGGGTATTGGAAAGCACCTTGAATTTAAAAAGCAGCATCTATAACACCTTGTGATGTAAGCCAAGCCCAGGCACACACAGATTCACATGTGTGATCATATGTGCACGTGCGTGCCTGCACATGAGTGCGTACCTATGTACATGCGCACAAAATAAAATAGAAACAGGTCCATGGGCACGGAGGACAGACTGACAGCTGTCAGAGGGGAGGGGAGGGCTGGGTGCGGCAGGAGAAGGGGTCCCACAGAATAAACGGCAGAGACACCAGGACAGCGGGGGAGGACCAGAGAGAAAGGGGTGGGGGAGGGGGAGGGGCGTGAAGGGAGGTCGGGGTGGTGGAAGGAGACGGGACTCGGGGGGTGAACACACAGCACAGCCCACAGACGACGTGTCACGGGTTGGCGCACCTGAAACCTGTGCAACTTGATTAACCAAGGTCACCCTGATAAATCCAATGAAAATTTCATTATAAAGCTAACTCCTGGCCCCGGAGTGAACTCTCCGCTATTTTTGTGTTGCTGTGCATGTTATGGTCAGCAAAAGCCCTTGGCACTTGCGAATTGCGGGCGCTTGGGAAGGTTTACAAGACGGTGCTCTTCCCTCGCCCGGCCTCCAAGAGAAACCGGCGGGAGACGGTGACTCGAGCACCGCCACGGCCGTGCCCGCCGAGCTCGAGCCGGTCTCTGCGCCTGGCCTTGGGGTCCGCATGGAGGATTCAGGTGCGTGGCTGCGTTTTTGCAGAAGAAGCTCTAGACAGGGTTGCGGCTTCCCCTCTTCGTCTTGAACAACAGCAGCAGGCGTTGTAAATGCGGCCCTCTGAGGGGCTGCCTCCAGCTGGCGGTGACGCGCTCAGTCCCTCGGCCGTGGGACTCTGGCTGGCAGGCCACCGGGGACGCCCCGGGGCAGCGGACACCTGTCTCTGAGCCCCCGCCCCGGCGGCTCCTTCCTCAGCGCCCTTCCCTGTCTCTCCCCCCCTTACCCCCCCTGCTCCCTTGGCTGCCGGGGCCATGGCCTCCCCAGAGAGGCCGCCCGGTCTCGCCGTCTGCCCGTGGGGGACACGCCGGGGCCTGCATGATGCCCGCAGACGTGCGTGCAGACTTGAGTAAGAGGACGAGCGCCGCTGGTCCATGGAGCTGTTAGCAAACTGTCAAAACCGTCCTCACCACCATCTCCCAGCTCCCCGCTGGGGTGATACTCGCTCTGAACAGGGTCCCCCGACTTCACAAGAGTCAATTGGACGAAAATGAACACCGTGTATCAGAAAGCCCCAAGCACGGACTCTCTCGGGCCCACCCACCCTCCTGTCTCTAGAAATCTGTGCCGAGGAGATGATCGCAAATATAGGAGGGCCATTCATATCACATTATTTGTAACAGGAAGCTGAACTGTGAGACAAGGAAAACACTTTCCTAGAGACATGTTAGTCACATGACCGATTATGAAATTTTAAAAATGTATAGTCCTATTACAAATAAAATTTAATAAGTACCAGCTAATAAGTAGGGGGAATGTTTGTAATAGTTGTAACTATTGAATAACAGTAAAAATTAAAAATTAAAAATAGATAGAATTTTGGAATTACAACCACCAATATCCTGCTAGCAGTTACTGCGCAGTGGCAGAATCGGGTGTTTTTTCTCTTTACATTTCTGAGTCTGGCAAATACTCCATAATAAGCATCTACTGTGTTTATAATGGCATAAAATAATAACCTTAAACTTGGCCGAATGCCGGCTGAGTGAAGGAAGCTTCTGTCTGTGTGTCCTCGCCGGTGGGGTGGGTCTCAGGTGGGCTGACCTCTCTACCAGGTGGGGGGGGGCACGGAAACAGGTGGCAAGGCCGGGGGCGCAGCCAGGAGGGAGAACCTCGGGAGGAAGGTGGGGAAGGGGGAGAGCCACTCACTGGCCCCGTAAATGTCCCCAATGTCCACGCAGCAGCAGCACCTCGCACGGCGTGGACACCGCTTATGTCCAAGTCCTGAGTGAGTACCCCGGGAGCCCACACTCGGGCCCGGCTGGAGCCTGCAGGCACGAACGGTGGACACCGGGCGGTCCTCCTGCCGGGACCAGCCGGCTTCCCTGCTCGTATCAGGAGAAAGAACTGTTGCTGATTATGTGTCGGAAATAAGTCGAACTCCCCTGTGTCGTCTCTGCCGACTGCTGGTCCTTTAACCTCTGTCTGGGGCGGCAGACAGCACCTCGAGGTGCCTCGGGGCCGCGACTTCCTTTCCCGGGGACAGACGTGCGTCCAGTCCAGTGTGAACGTGCTGTCCGGGGCGTCTGGACGGCTGGGGCAGGAGAGAAACCGAGAGGCCGGGAGCTCGTCCACGCTGGGGGCTGTCTCCTGACCTGAGCCGTCATCCACCATCCACCATCCACCATCCATCATCCATCATCGGGGCCAGGGCAGGCACGCATGCGAGGGACTCGACCCAGCGCACGTGGTCATCCGTGAGAAACTTCCAACGTGGGAAATATCAACCTGCTTCTGGGTGAATACACCTTAAACCAGCGTGAGAAAAGGAGCGGCGAAAATGGTTTCCGTTGGCAGAGAGACAGAGGCAAAACCCAAACACAGACGCCCCTGCCCGCCCGGTCTGGGAGGAGAGGGCCGGGAGGAGCCGGGCGAGGAGGACGGAGCAGACCAGCCCCGCGGCAGCCCGGACCCCCAGGCGGGCAGCCCGGACCCTGAGGGGGGCAGCCCGGACCCTGAGGGGGGCAGCCCGGACCCCCAGGCGGGCGGCCGGGAACGAGGTTACCACGTGTCCACACAGCCGTGAGCCCATGAAACTTCATCAGGCCGTTTCCACCAAGGTCACATCTTCTCCGACAAGTTTGGTGGCCTTTCTGCCCGGCACAGAGGGCAGGAGGACACGTGACCGGGAGGGGAGAGAGGCTTCAACCCGGGACGCCCTCCGTGGCAGAGAGGTGCAGTGACAGCCTCCCCAGGGAGGCCACTCGGGGCGCTTGTCGCCCTGAACCCTCTGACGTCATCTGGACGCTCGTGCGGGCAGTGGGCGTGGAGCAGGAGGGAAGGGGCAGCGTGCTCGTGCTTCCCCCTGCACCCCAGCGGCGCACCCAATCAGGGACGCCTGTGCCTGCTCCCACCCAATCAGGGACGCCCGGGGTCCGACCTGCACCTGCTGGCCACAGGGCTCCAGAGGGCTGGCCTGTCCGAGTTCCTGTCCCCCAGACGCTCTCCTGGGGCTTGCTGCTGGTGCGTGGTGGACTCGGCGCCTCCCAGACAGAGGCGGCCTGGCCGCAGGCGGCGACCCCAGGGCTGCCGCCCTCTCGATGTGGGCCGAAGGTTTCCTGGGGTTTTCTGACGTCTTCGCTCGGGGACAGGTCAGCAGAGGGCTCTTGGGGGCTTGTGTGCCAGATGGCACACAGATTCTTCTCAGACGTCAGTGTCGAGGTGCTCTGCCCTGGGGAAGGAATGGGGCCGGAGACCCTGAACCCCACAAGAGGGAATGTGGGTTGGCCCCACCGTCGGCCCCCCAGCACCGGCCCACACGCAGGCCCGTCCCTCTGGCCCTGGAACTATAACCGGTCTGAACGGAAGCACACACACCGACAGCTGCTCCGGACCCCGCTGCTCTCCCCGCCCGCCTCTCCCCCTCCGCCGCCTGGCTCCTGCACAGAGGGCTCTGGATCCCATGCCACAGCTCCCGTGTGCGCCCCCATTTCCCTCGCAGCCTGGCCTTCCCGCCTTGCTCCAGCTGGACCTGGATAGCGACACCTCTGCTGCAGAAGAGAGAAGAGACGCCCTCGCCACCAGCAGGAGTGCTTTGTCGTCCCTGTGCTCATGGTCCCTCTCCAACACGCGGCACTCGGAATGTTCTCGGCCACCCATGGGAGGGCTGTGCCCACGGGGATGCTGACCACCGCCTGACGCCTGCAGCCCGTGACCACGCCAGACCCCAGGGCAGAGGGGCGGAGTTCAGGTTGCCGGTCGGCCGGTTTTAGTAGGAAGGTCACCCTGGATTTTCTGCACGGGCCCAACATGGTCACCGGGGTCCTTAAAAGGGGACTCGAGAGGCAGAAGAAGAGAACAAGGCAGTGCAGGGACAGTCAGAGAACTTGGACATGAGGAGGGCTCAATGCCCTCTCTCCAGCTTTGGAGATGGAGGGGGGCCCACCCACCCATGAACACAGCGGCCTGGACAGGCCGGGAGAGAGAGGCGAGGGTGGGAAGAGTCAGTCTGCCTACTCGGGCCTCGGGAAGGGGACGGGGCCCAGCAAGGCCCACGTTGGAGTTCCAGCCTGCAGGAGAGCAATTCAGACAGCTGTGTAGTGTCACGCCACAAACTCGGAGGCAATTTGTTACAGTAGCGATAGGAAACCAAGACGGCGGTCCTGGTGAAATGCCCCCCACCCCTCACGCCAGCCGTCTGCCACACAGTTGGCTGTTTCCTCTCTCTTGCCAACTCCACGGATGTGGGGCATCCCTGGTCTTCATCTTCGGCTTTCCTGTCACTCAAGGCCACGCTGGGGCCGCAGCAGACACAGCCACGCCGCCCAGCGCTGCCTCCCCAGCTGCCTCCTCCTCCGCCTGCCTCTGCGTCAGAGAGGCCCCTAGTCAGTCAGGTTTCGCCTGCTGTGATGACACTGGGGAAAACGGCAAAATCGTGCATCTCAGACAAATGTGAGCGAGCCACACCAAAGACGTCACTCTCTGTGGCACTGCAGTCAGTTCATTGCTCCCGGGGCCCCAGCGCCGCCAGCTGCGTGACGTCGAGCACGTCACCACAGTTCTTGAAACCCCAGTCCATTCGCCCCGAAGATCGGAACGTCCAATCCACCCGCCAGTGTTCGTGTAGGGTTCAAGTAAGCTCATTCCCGTGCAAGCTGAACTTCAGCTCTGGAACTCCCTCCATGCCAAGATCACTCTCATTGGATTCTGAGCTTCTCGCGTGCAATGCACTCGCCAAGTTCTGCAAGGGCAGGGGTTTCAGCATGTAATCACAGGTGATCAAATGTGGTCGCGTTGATTCACGCTGGACTTGACCAGCGTGGGCCGGCAACATCCAGCAGTGAGGACGGAGATTTGTATTTCACTTCTGCTTTAAACTGAGAAAACACACGGAGTGGGGCATGTGTGGCAATGAGCACCCCTCGTCGTGATTCGCCGTGGGGTCTGTGTGCCACTTCCGCTATGCCACAGACGTCCCAGCCGGGCTCATGCTCCACCTGCCCCGCGCTGGGTCACCACAGACATCCAGGCTGAGGCCCCGCCGGTCTCCGACGTCCCACCGTATCTGCAACGTTAGTTCCTTCTTCTAGGCAGCTTTACACAAATAACCGGATGGCAGCATCACGTTCCCAGCAGCTTCTCAACGGTGAACTGTCTTCTCGAAGGTTTATGGCGCAGACGAGAAGTCAGGCGAGGCCATTGCCCGCTGGCTGGTGACGCCGCCGCTCCGGATCTGAGACGTTCGTCTGAATGGGGAGTCGCTAACTAGTCAGGTTGCAAAATGAACGCCACGTCAAGTATGGCTGGAATCTAAGCATTGCTTGAAGTTCCAGCTGATCTGGACTCATACCTTGTTCAGCTTTATCCATATGTGATTGACATACGACATCGTGTACATCGAAGGCGCACATGGTGTTGATTTCATACGTGTGTAAACTGCATATCACCACGTAAGGTTACTTAACATTTGCCCCACATTGCATATTTGCCTTTTGTTACCCGACTTCCCCACTTAGCGTACCGCCCGCGAGGCCCGTCCACGTGGTGAGAGATGTCAGGGCCTCCTTCTTTCTTGGGGCCTCAGGCTTAATGGTATTATAGGTAGGTAGATGGACAGGCAGGTAGATGACAGGTGAGTAGGCACCTAGGTAGGTAGGTAGGTAGAGATACAGATGCCACATTTTCCTCGTCCACTTGCCCATCCGCAGACACGTGGGCTGCTCCCACGTCTCGGCCACCATGAACGACGCTGCAGTGAGCAGGGGAACCTCCACCTTTGAAATAATTCCAAATGCATCTTTATACATGATCATCGAACAACTGCCAAACTGAAATTCTCTTTCCATTCGAGTTGAAAGGCCAAGGATGTCAGACCCCAGTCTGTCCCCCAGCCCCCCCTCCGAGCCCCTCCGCGTGCCCGTGTCTGTTCCGGGTGGCGAGGCCCGTGCCCGCCAGGGACCCACCAGCGTGCCGTCTGCAAACCTGCATTCATGTATGTGTGTTATGTGTGCATTGTCTACAGCTGCAGACTCACCCCTCCTCTCTTTCCTTCTGCTTGAGAAGCAGTAAATCCCTGGGCAGCCCAGACTGCTCTCTTTCCCTTCTATCCTCCTCCTCAGTTCAATCAGCTGGTGAGTCACCTTTTTCTCACCCCCAGCCTCACCCTGGCCGCCTTCCTGCAGGGTGCAGCTCGCCAACTGGGCTGCTGCTACAGCCCACGCCTCTAGCTTCTAAACTCTTTTTTAAAAGAGGTTTTTTAAAAAATATATTTATTTATTTATTTATTTCCAGAGAGGGAAGGGAGGGAGAAAGAGAGAGAGAGAGAGAAACATCCATGTGCAGTTGCTGGGGGCCATGGCCTACAACCCAGACATGTGCCCTGACTGGGAATCGAACCTGCGATGCTTTAGTTTGCAGCCCGCGCTCAATCCACTGAGCTACACCAGCCAGGGCTTAAAACTCTTTTTACAACTGAAGCCTTTTCCTGCTCCCTCTCTAACAGAGATTACTGGTTTTCCCCTCTTTCCTCCCCTTAAACATACGAAGCCTGGCCCGTCCTCCCCGTCTGAGCCCATCACCAGGGAGCGCCGGCGGAGGCGTGGCTGCCTCTCAGAGCCCCGCAGTGGGGCGTGAGCCTCTGGTCTGCCGCCGCTGATTCTCCCGGACACGCGGCACCTCCCTGGGATTGCTTTTCCTCCCCTGCAAATCAGGTGGAGATCTCCCTGAGATTTTTTTCTTTTTAATTTTGTAACTTGCTTGGAGGACAACGGGAAATTGGTGGGAGAGAGATTAATTCTCTTCACAGAAGCTGAGTGGCAGGGGAGACAGCATTGCGTGGAGTCTGGCAGAGGGTGGGCCGGGACGGAGGGCGCCGTGGAGACAGGGGCAGGGGCCCAGCCCTGGGAGAGACGGGGAGCCGGGGCTGCACAGTGGGAGGCGGGGGAGGGGGGAGACCCAACCCAGGCAGCATCTGCTCAGGAACGGCACCCACGGCACAACCGTGAGCAAACTCGGAACTTCTCTACGCTTGTGGCGGGGACGGAGACGTTCCTCACACCTGCCCTTGTGCAGAAAACCAGGAATCTCGGTGCTTTCTGACACCGTGGGCAAAGCAACAAGATTCTGCTATTGTTAAATACATTCGGCACAGTATGGGAACAATCTAACCGTTCACCGACAGAGACCAGACCATGAATCGCCGAGCTAGACTTTTCGCTGGCAGGAATCAAGCTTTAACACTTTGGTAACAACAGATATCTAGGCATAACTGAGATACCAAAACCAAGCTATTGTGTCTTTCAAAATGAAACCGTTTGTCAGAAAATGCCCAGTTCTATTAGTCTTAAACCCATCAATTAAATGAGATTGGAAGTGTGTGTCTCACAAAAGGTATCACAGGGATTGAATCTCTTAATTGGTGCTTGTAAAGCCCTTTAAAAACCACAAACGGCTCTCCCAAACGCAAGACATCATTAAGTCTAGTTGCACCCCGGTGTCGAGTGTAGGAGTGGAGGCAGAGGAGAGTAATACATCAGCGTCAGCCACCTGCCGTCCCGTGCGTGCCCCGAGCTAGGCTGGTGCTGGAACTTCATCCGGGTCTTCTCTTTGCGGGGAGGAGCAAGAGTGGGGATTGCAAATCTCTGGAGAGGAGCAAGGACGAACAGCAAAGCCATCCACACCATCCGGAATTAGACGACCACTTCATCACATTCGCTCCAGTCTCTTTCCTGAATCGAAACATCCATGGTGTGTACTCGAACAGATGCGTGTTCATGTTAGACATTCAAACCATGAAAAGCTATGCCAAGAAAATGTTTAAAACCTCACTCAAATTTAATAACTGTAATAGTAAAAATTATTAATATTGGGTAACATGGCAGTCCTCTTTCTACACCTGTAAATGCAGAGAAGGTAGATTAACACGGAGATAGATAAACGCCTAGAAAGAGAAAAGCACTTTCATTACAATGAGGTCGTGCTGTAGGTCCTACTTTTAACATTTCAATTAAACTGTGTTTTAGTTTAAAGCAAGTGAAAATGAAGAGATTTTGAACTTCTAATAAATGATTTGAGAAAAAATATTTTTAAAAGATTTCCCTGAGGGTAAAGGGCACACTGATCGACACTCAGAAGTCAGAATGCACACGCTTTAAAAATGACTTGTGTACGTACGCCCTGGCTGGTATGGCTCAGTGGATTGAGTGCAGCCTGCAAAGCAAAGGGTTGCTGGTTCGATTCCCAGTCAGGGCACATGCCTGACTTGTGGGCCAGGTCCCCAGTACGGGGTGTGCAAGAGGAAACCACACATTGATGTTTCTCTCCCTCTCTTCCCTTCTCTCTAAAGATAAATAAATAAAATTTTAAAAAAATGACTTGTATGTGTATATATATACATACATATATAAACACACACATACACACACACACACGGCTTATGCGTTTGACTTTTCTCCGTGTAAGAAGATAACATTAGCACTCACACTGCTAACTATATTCCCTCGCCCACGCGTCGTTGTTAAATCTGTACTGGTATTTTCTCATCATCCGAGTTTCTAACATACACCTTCCGTCCCACCCCTAACCCTCACGTGGTGCGGGAGTGTCAGCTGTGTGTTTAACTGCTGTCACGGCGCAGTCTCCAGACCGTGCGACCTTAGCGGATGGGCCTCCTGGTGAAGTCCTCTCTCCGCAAGAGCCATCTGTGTCCATCCCGAGAGAGGTTTCTTTTCCTTGTTCGAGTTACAGGGTGCTGCATGTTGTTACATTTGAGGGATTTCGAGGTGGGCGATAACCGTCTTGCCACCTTTTACTCGGAATATCGGGGCTGTTCTTGGTGTCTTCTGGGATAGGGGCTGCTGTTACCACATCAGAGACGAACCTGCTGGTTCCTCAGCCTTTTAAGATGATTCGCTGGGTCAGGCTGGTCTTCTTGCCACGTTTTCAGCTTTGAGGGCCAGCCAGTCGGCGGGCACGGGCCTTGGCCCTGGGTGTGTCTCTCGGTGCCTGGAACAGCTGCGTCCCGTCCATTTATGGGGAATGCTCCCGATGGCACCATCCGACGAGGTGTGATTCTGCTTGTCGGCGATGCCAAGGACACGGTTAAGTTGGGCCATTGTATCTGTCCTTTTTTATTCATTGCTTTTCTTCGATCGCTTCATTATCTGTGTTTTCTCAATTGCATTCATTACAATCACCTCAAATTATCCTTTTATGTCAGTAATTGAATTTTCAGTAGTTGTCTGTTTTGTTTCTGGCCCATTTTAATTGACTTATTAGTTCTTTAAAGGTGCAGTTTTGATTGCAATTTGTATCCTGAAGTTTGTAACTTCCTAAGGTATCTGATTGTATTGGATTTTTTTTTTCATCTTAATACTGTTGTTATTTTTTCTTCTTTTGCCACCTTTTTCATTTTATTTTTTTATTTTTCATTACATTATTTTTTAAAAAATTTGTGTTCTTATTCTGTAGCTTGAGCGAGGTAGAGACATCTCCTAGGATTCCTTGAGTGGTTGTTCTTCGGGAGGGGTATTTGCTTGCCCTGGCCTGGCCCGTCTCTCGGGCCCGCTGCCGTGGAGCAGTTGCGTGGCTCCCGCTCCGAGTCCTCCCTCCTGCTCCTGCGTGCGTCAGGCACTGCGTGTGGACAAGTCCCTTACTCCCTCGTACGGAGGGGCGACCCTGACCTCCCTCCCGCAGAGCCAGGACCCTCTGAGCCCCAGCGTGGGGGCTGGACGGATAGTGACGACCCACATTGTGTAGCCTGAGGGGACGGCAGGGCTGACAGGAGCTCAGCCTTTTGTGCAGCCCCTGGGTGCCTGTCTCTACATTCAGGTTTTATTTTTGGAGAAAACGGCGCGCCAGGGTGAAATGCAGATCGTGAGGGATGTGGAACGCCATCTGCTTCAGTAAACCACCCCGCACAGGGTCAGCGGTCAGGGGAGTGGGGGGTGGGGACCTCCCAGGCCCGGCCTGAGGAGGTGAGGACGGAGGGCCAGCCCAGCGGCGGGGTCAGGTGCGGCGGCAAACCTGGGCGCAGGTGTGCGGGCCTGTGTGGGGTGAAAGGGCCTCCACCCGGGGAGTGGGCAGCGGCTGTACGTGCCGGTGGGTTACCTGCAGGGGAAGGAGCAAAGGTGTGACCCGTTGAAGACAATGGGGACCCAGGGCTCCGGTCGGAAAGGGGGGTTAGGAATGCGGACACAGGAGAAGTAGAAGGAACCGGCCGTAGGCCACACTGGGTGGACAGAGGTGCCACACTGGGTGGACAGAAGTGTGCCCAGATAAATGTCGGTGCGTGCCTGCGTGCACACGCACACGGAGCCTGGGAGCAAGAGCGCCTCCGTGCGATGAGCACACTCGGCACCCCCGCCGTGGCACCTACACCCCACTCTCTGACACGGGAGGGAAACGAGGGCTCTCGGGCTGGGGCAGGGGAAATACCAGGTGATTCCAGGACCTGCCTGGCACCACGAAGTGAGCGGGCGTGCGAAGAAGACAGGCACCGGTCAGACAGGCACCGGTCAGACCAGGAAGGAGCCGGCCGGAGGGGCCCCTGCGGGCCAGGCCAGGGGCCACGGGGCCATGGGAAGACCCAGGGACGGGCTGTCACGTGTTTAATGAAGGAAGGCTGCATGCGGATAGAAGGGCCCCCGCTGATGGAGACGCGTGAGTGAGCGTGTAAACGTTCCACGGCCGGAGCTGTTCTCGAACCCCTCCCCGCAGCCTCCCTGCCCGCCGCAAAGGGACCAGGAGGCGCTGGACAGCGGGGATCCGACAGGCGCCCCTCCGTCCCTGACCGGAGGGGGACATCTCAGTGCCCCGGAGACCGGCTGCACCAGGGAGTGCTGGGGGGCTGGGCGGGCGGGATGGACGGAGCGCTGCATGACCGCTGCCCCCTGCAGGGCAAGGGGAGGCTTGTCCATGCGGTAATTTAAAAAGAAGCTTCGCTGTCTTCACTGGAGGTTTTACAAGTCTTTGTAGACCCCATGACCGCACCCTCGGCACCCGGCCGGGCCCAGGCCCCCCCGCCCCGCTGCCCTGGGTGCAATGATGCTGCCCAGAATCACCGCCTCGTGACCTGAGTAACCCTCCCGGGGGTCACAGCCGGGGTCGGGGAATGGCTGGGGAGTGACTCCACGTTGAGGGAGCCGGAACAGACAGACCGTTACATGAAATCTGTGGTTCTCACGCGGATCCTCTGGCCGTGAAGGTTTTGTTAGGAAAATGGTGAAACGGGACTTGAACGAGAGAGGGGCCAGCCCCGAATCGTTGTTCATTTCCGGACGTCGACGGTTTTCCTGCGGTCACGCACAAGAATCCCCTCGTGGGAAACACAAGCTGATTTAGTTCGGATCACGGGCGTCCGCTTGCAACATGGCTCTGCATGGTTCAAAAGTTTTCCCTGTGCCCTTCTTGCAGGGTCTTCTGTAGGCGTGAGATCATTCCGAAGTCAGAGCGTTAGTGAAAGGTGTCGCCGCGCGGCGGGGCCTCGGGCTGAGCGGCCGCGCGCTCTCACCGGGGCTCTCGGTCTCTCCACAGGTGGCGGCCCTTCCAGCAGCCCCTCCTTCACCCAGGAGCCTCAGGACATCACCTTCCCTCTGCATCGGCCACAGTCTGAAGTCACCCTGAGCTGTGCCGCCAGTGGCGACCCCCCTCCGCATTACAGGTGAGGGCCCGGCCCTGGGCACCGCCCTGGGTTTCTTTCTTTGCCTTCGAGGGAGACCATACCCCCCAAAAAAGTGCTCCAGGGGCCTGAATTTGCGGGGTGCAGCTCAGTGGATGTCGACTGAGGTGTGCTGGTCTGTGCCCACCTGTCCAACGGTGGTGCGGGCATTCATTCCCAAAGAGCCCCCCACGCTCCAGGCAGCAGCCACCTCACCCCCTCCCCCGGCAGACACCCGGAGGGCTCTGTCTGTCGGTGAGACTTTCTTGGACCAGTTATCCTTGACCTGGGTGCCGGGCAGTGCCATGGTGAGGTCAGAACAGAAAGGAAGAAGGGAGTAAAGGAAGGAAGGGGAGGGAGGAAGGAAAGGAGGAGGGAGGGAGGGAGGGAGGGAGGCACAGAGGGAGACAGTAATGGAGAGATTAAGGGGAAAGCGAGAGGAAAGGAAAAGATCTGGTTCCCAAATTTGAAAGACTGAAGCACCACCGAGGTCTGTGCTCCTCCCCCCAAGGCGGGGCTGCTGCCTCCCCCGCCCACGCGCACGGTGAGGACGGAAGTGTGGAAATGCCCCCGTGAGAGCGATGAATCGGAGGGACGCTTTATTGCATCTGACAAATTTCTGCGGCTCCACTGAGAGGTCCCATCACCCCAGAAACACTGACGACAGCTGTGTCACCTCAAGGCAGAGCAATAATTTTGTTCTGGGCAAGACTAGAAATGGCCGCATTTGTTTCTCCCGTACAACCTGTGGCATCACGGGGAGGGCGGTTGCAGCAAAGGCAGAATTAGTTAGATCCACGGGGTGGATGGAATTCACAATTTTAAAAACACATGCATGCATATGTCACACGTATGTGAATAATAATGATATTTCGTTGGCAAGACTTGCATGTGCAAAGGGAATCTAGGAAAAGGCCAAACAAATATTGATATAACTATATTACAACTGGGTTTTAAAAGCATTTTTTAAAAATCTTAATTTTTATCAGGGAAGTTGAATCAACACACACACAAAGTAACAATTTCAGCCCGTTTTGGCACAATAAGCTGTTTTTGTCTATTTTTTTATGTTGCATTAAAAATACCTGAGCTATATTTATAACTGCTTTGATCTTGAAATTGTCTGGATTAATTGGCTAAGTTACTTACTGCACAAACTACAGACAAATTCCCCCTTGCGTCTTGTCGAGCTAACTTCAGCAGCTGTTTTTTTTTAACAACAGAATCGTTGAGAGGCTGCGTGTCCTCACGTCCGCCCCACCCTCTGGCCAAGGCCCCAGCCCAGGGAGCGGCTGCTGGGGGGGAACCGCTCACTTCACAGACGGCTTGTTTGTCTTTCCTGAAGAATGAGCTGTCTTGGTTGATTTAACGTGTGGCGACACATGCAAAAATCGGACGAGCACATTGGTCATATCACCTGATACCTAATGTTGTAATTTTATCTCTTGACAGCTAATTTGACTGCCCACAAGGGGTGGTCGAGTTTGCCAAAGGAGGGAAAGAACTTGTGAATCCCCGTAAGATAAGGAACATCTGCTGGGTATAAGAGCAATCAGTCCGCCCATCAGTCAGCTAACTTCTGTGAAAATATCTATGGGTTTACAACAGGCAGAAAAAAGAATGTAAAACAGCGGTTCTCCGGATAATTCACTGATTAGCTTTATCTATGAAGAAATACACGGCGTGAGACCACCAATTCCTGCGTTGTTAAAATGGCTTTTGTTTCTTAGATGTTTGTAAATTAGGAGGCTGGTGACAGATAGTTCGATTCCCAGCCCGTAATCTGGGTTAGCCGGTCCCTCACACTACAGCGTAAGATGCCCTTAGGCCAGAGGCTCTGGAAAGAGGAGGAAAGGACCGAGTTTTTAATGCGTAAATGTCAGTCTCAGAGCCGGTTTCCTGGATAACAAAGCCAAGGGCAGCGGTAGCTCAGATCTCATGCACATTAGCAACAAACTGTGAAGTTCAGTTTTAATGTGACCCTTTCCAACTTAAATTTCATAACAAAATCTCACGTCGAACCACAGTGACCTGAGATCGTGTGTGCGTGAGCGTGCACGTGTGGGAGACAGAGGGGAATCTCTGCGGCTCGGAGGCCGTCGGTGTCTGAGGGGATCTGGACGTGGTGTGAAGGGGTCCAGCCATGGCAGGAGGGGCTGGGACTCTCCGGCTCAGCAAGGCCGTCCCAGGTGCGACCTTGGGGTGACCATTGCTGGCTCCCCCATCAGCCTCCTGATCCCCAAAGGGAGGGGGTGCCTTTGATTTTCAGATGTGTTTTCTGTGTTTGAGTCAATTGCCTTTAGCAAATGAAACCTCCTGGGAGAAAATGAGCCATTTTTAGAGCAGAACTTTGGAAACGGTTTCAAAGCAGCTGGTCTCCAGTCACTTCCGGTGGCGTGAAAGCACCTTTGCAAACAGGACTGCATTCCGGGGAGACAGGGCAATGTCGGGCAAGCTTGGACAAAAGCGTCCCCCTGGAAAAGATGGCTCTGTGTTTTCAAAACCAAGAGCCTTGAGGTCCCACCAGGAGCTCTGCCAGGGGAAGGGGCGGCTGCCCAGAGGTGGTGCGTGGGCAGGGCGGCCCCTACCTGCACAGCCCTGGGTCGTCAGGTTGCAGTGAGCTGTGTTCCAGCTCCGAGTGTGTGTTTTATTGGAAAAGTCAAGCATCCTATCAGTGATTTCCTCGCTGGCTATATCTGCTGTCAGAAAATAACGGTCTTTGACTGTCACAGAGGATGCCTGCCAGGTCTGACCTTGATCCGGCCACCGCAGGAGGGCCCTCTCTCCGGTTCAGCCCGCCGCTCGCTCTCACTGGCGCACTGGGTCTTCAAACCCCATGAGCTAGAACAGGAGGCGCACTACCGTGCTAATTTTAGAACTGATGGATGTGACTCCCCCGGAAACTGGAGGACTGTCACAAGGGTAGCTAGATCCAAGACCCCTTCCATGGGGCAGGGGTGTCACATGCAGGGCATGCCACCGCCCCCCGAGAGACTGTTAGAAATCTACATCTTGGTGTCCTCTCAGGGGTGTAGGGATGCACCCAGGAATAGGCACTTCGAACAAGCGCTCCGTGTAGCTGGAGAGCAAGGCCCAGCTTTGAAACACACGCACACACGCACACACCCCCCACACACTCACTCACACTCACACACTTGCCTTTTCCAGGGGCAGCAGACGGCCTTGGCCCCTCGTCACCCCGTTCCTGACTGAGGGCTCAGCTTCTCAACAGGGAAGGGTGCTCCCAGCCAAAGGTCACGATTTTAATTAAAATCTGTTATGTTTCCTGGCCTTAGTATGATATTAATTAGATGCTTAAAATAATTATCTGAAGCCTATTTCCTCGTCAGCACCATGAGAAAACTCTCCTCGGCGTTCGGTCCGACCGGTGACGTGTGCCCGACGCCCGCTGGAGTTCGTGACCACGGCTTCTCCGCCGACCGGAGCCCGTTAGCCGGGACCCAGCCCACCCCGGCGCCGCGCCCCTGCCCTGTGTGTGCAGTCTAATCGTCGTCCTGCTGCAGTGATTAGAAGGATTACGGGGAGGCCGCGGAAAAATTCATTTGCTGCCGCCAAGCCAAGCACTTTGAATTTGTGTTGAAAAACAATTACTGGGCTTAATTAGGAGCATGTAATGATGACAGCAGTTATTCCAGTGATTGATTTCAAAATTAAAGCGACCTGGCAAAGTGAGTGCCGCGTCTCCTCTGCTTTGAAATGAAAGGGGACGTGAGGTCCACAGACTGTGCCCCGGACGGCAGTGCGACCGCGGTGACAGCGAGACTGGGGTGACAGGGAGACCGGGGGCAGGGGCGAGACAGGCCTGAGGATAACACTCTTCCCGATGTGCTTCTGCCAGCACCGAGAGCAAGAAACTGCACACATTTCTCTAGGGAAAAAAAAAATATTAGCAGGAAGCGCAGGAAAGTGAAGCGTGGTATTTTTTTTATTGTTGTCTTCCAACTTCCTTTCATTAAAAAGAAGTTGACAGGCACAAGAATTGGGTAAATAATTCACACATGACGAGTTGGCCCTAACCCTCTCATGGGTTTGCTATTTGGCCAACCACTTCCCATCTTCCTTAGGGTCTGCCCGGGAAAGCGACCCAATAGTGAGTTAGCGACCCCAGTCCCTCCTTCTTTTCTTCTGGGGTAGACGTTTGCCAGACCCTCTCCCTGAGATGTTTCAAGGTGCTCCTAGAAAAGCCAGAGACCTTTGGAAGAATTCAGTAAAATGTCATTCCTTTCTAACAACTTGCCACCGACCACCAAAACACTTTTAGTCCGATCTCAGTGCGACTGGAGCACCCTAGAAAAGCAGGGAAGGACCCTACCGGCTCGTGGGGTGGGAACTGGCTCTCTTCCACGGGAAGACGCCGTCCACTTGTTTGACTAGATGACTGATGGTCTTAGTTCAGTATTTCTAAGTGCCTAATTCCTCCAGTGGTTTATAGGAACGCACTAGGAGTGCGTCTCATTGAATATGCAATGCCCATACTTCAGAAGCTCTGGATATGTTGATGAAAGTTGGGAAGGGTGAAGAAGGGGTGAAAGTTAGAAATAATTAGTGGATTTCCACTCATCTTCAAACGACCAAACGGGATTTCTAAAGCCCCTCACAGCCCTTTCAAATAACCCACTGTGAGGCCTGCCTCCCACTGAGCTCATGGGCCAGAGGGCTGCTCACTAATAATTAAGCCCAGAGACGTCTCTGCCTTAGTGAAAATCTCTCAAGTCTGGAGTTAAAGTGTCGTGTTAGTCCGGTGTTTCTTAAGCACCGTGGACACGTCTTCTGTGAGCTCAGTTTCCCCAGGGAGGGACTAACAGGGACAGCGGTGTGCCCCGGACGGCGGGCCGCCATCGGCCGCACACCGGCTCTGGAGGGTCCCCGGCTCCCTCCCCGTGCCGTCGGTCACACGCTCGCCCCGGCTCCTCTCCCTAAATCACTTTGACGTTCCATTTCGCAGTGTCAGCCGTGGGTGTGTGAAGAGTTGCTCGAGAAATAGGAAGGCCAGTGCTGCTGGCGGATTGTCTAAGTTTCATTTCTCCTGTCAAGGGTGCTGTTGCCTCTCTGTACACTTTTGGGGGAACATTTGTCATTCCTGAAGACTCGATCTTTCCCATGCCCTGGCTGTCGATACTGCTGAGCCGGGAAGCCGGTTTCCTTCGGTGGAACTAGTGGGATTGTCTGCCCATGCAACCACGCTGGTTTTTTTATCGGTCCCTGGAATTACAAATGCGTGTCCTGTATGACAAATAAATAGTGGCCGACCCTTTATATTAGAAGCATAATTTGCTTTTTTTCTTCCCTCGAAGGTGGAGGCACAATGGCAGAGACCTCGGCTTTTCCGGGAGCTCTCACTACAGGTTGGACGGAGGCAGCCTGGTGATCGGCAGCCCGCGCCCGGACCGAGACGGCGGCGCCTACCAGTGCCTGGCCGCCAACCCGCTGGGCACGGCGCTGAGTCAGAAGGCGGAGCTCCAGTTTGCATGTGAGTTTGGGGGGAAAGCCTGCGATGCCCGTGATTCTGAAAATGGAGCATTTTGACTCTATTCATTTTAGGAGAAAAACCAGCTTTGCCGCTCTTCCGTTCTTTGACAGCACACAGGACTGCGCGGAGGCAAATGTTTTCACAGCGTGCGTCCTGTGAACCCAGACTCCCGGGTTACACGCAATCTGTCCCCACAAAGGAAGACAATAGCAGTGTTACCCTGGCTTATGGACTATATTTAGAAACACCTCTGAAGTCCCATGTGGAAACATTGAGAAAAGGGCATCGGCTCTGTGACGGTTTCCCCTTCCCCTTCTGCGCGGGTGCCAGCGAGCCGCCCCCGGTGGGAGAAGCCGAGGGCAGGGGTGACTCTGGGGGGGGCCGTCCGCCTCCCGGGGGACGTGACTGGGGGCGCACGGTGCGGTGCGGTGTCCGCCAGAGGCAGGCTGTGCATTAACTGAGCAGTGTCCAGCTGCGCCCCATAAATGTCAGCCCAGTAATTACCTCGGTGACATTTGGGGACATTCGCAGATGAACAATAGACACAGTGTCTCTTACATCCTTCACACGCGGAGGTGGCTGGGGACTGAGATGCGCTCTGTGGAGTCCAGGGAACGCTGCGCTGGGGAGGGATTCTCTCTGCCCAGGCGGTGAAGGGGAGGGCGGCCGCCGCGCCCTCCGCGCCTCCACCTCCGGCCGCCCCCAGAAGGACTCACAGGGCCCAGGGTGAGCGTTCAAGGAAAGGGCCGTGGTCTGTTACTTCAAAGAGTAATTGCTTTGAGACTTTATTAGTGAAATGCGTGTCCAGAGCCCACCCTGTGGGACTGCTTCAGCCGCCAGAGATGGCTGCCTGGATGGTTGGGGCCCACTGAGCACCCACGGGGTCCCATCGAGGCCTCACGTTCCAAAGACCCCTTGTCCACGCACGGCTCCCTTCACGCTGACCATGTGGGGGCTGGCCCTGTTTCTGAATATATGTGTATATATACATGTGTGTGTATAGGTGTGTGCATCTGGTCATGCACACACGCTGTATGTTGTATGTAAATGCATATGCACGTGGTCACACACACACGCACACACGTGCTCGGCACAGTGTGTCTGACGGGGCCCACACTGCCTACACCCGCAGGACAGAGGAAAACAGAGCAAAGCGTGCAGAGCCCCACGCACCCTGCGCAGGGGCGGGCGGGCAGTCAGGCTGAGACTTAGGGACGGGCGGCGACCATGCTCCTCTCCGGCAGTTCCGCCGGGATCACCACCTGGAAGATGACAGGGAGCGACTGGCTGATGGGAAATGCACCTCACAGGAGTGGGCAATTGCTGCACAGACTTTGATGCTCCCCAAATGTGTGTGTCTCCCGCTGGGACAGAAAACGACCTTGGAGGGGCCCGAGACTGGAATCAGAGCCCGCAAGGAGGCGTCTGCCTCTCTGGCCAAGGGAGCCCCACACAAACCCCGTTTCTCTGGGGCTCGGGTTCCTTCCGTTCCGGACAACAGCTGTGTTCTGCTGCCGGAAACCGTGGCGCCGCGTCTCGGGGCGCCTGCCCCTCCTCCTTTCCTTTGTCCCCATTTTCAACAAAACGTAGTCTTACATTGACTGCGTTGTCATTTTTAAACTTCTTTTCTGACTTAAAAATACATGTGACTAGAAGTTCCGCTAAGTTAAAATATATGTTGCTTCTCTACAAAAGAGGAAAGGTTTAAATCAGGGAGAAAGTGTCCGCTTTCATTTGGGTGAATGGGAGAAATCAATTCTCCTGTCTTTGTTCACTCTCCTGTCTCTTCATAAAATCCTCCTTGTTTGGCTGAAAGGTGTGTGATTGTTGATTCCCTAAAAGCATTTCTATTACTATCCATGCAGAAGGAAGCCTACATCCATTAGCTAATCTTCCTTCTGCAAACTTCAAGGCTTCTGGAACTTAAAAAGCCGGAACCCGGGCCCACCAGGTCCTGCCTCGTCCACGCAGTGGCCGCGCCGTGGCCGGGCCTGAGTGTGCCCTGCTGGGGCCGCGGAGAGCCTTCTGGCTTGGGCGCGATGGCCCCTGGTGACGTGACTCTACCTTAAACACAACGCACACTGTGTAACCGTGCATAAATCCTCTCTCTTCCTTTCCTGCGTCTCATGAGTGCCTTTGTGTCTGCACTCGAGTGGGGTTCACCCTGAGTCAGAGGCCTTCTGTAACCAAGGGGAGCGCAGGCCCAGCTCTGCCGCCCCAGAGAGCTGAGGGCAGGTCGAAAGCCGGTGTCTGACGCCCACATCCTCGGCAGCGACAGTCCTGAGAGACACACAGCGGAAACAAATGTTCAGCCGCAGGCGAATGCGTCGACCAGAACGTGGTCTCCGCCTCCAGCAGAATGGTGTTTCCCTTCAGACAGGAATAAAACTGTGGCGCCTGCTGCCACGCGGAAGGAACCTGAACACAGCCCGCCAAGTGGGACCGGCCAGGCACGGGAGGACGAACACTGAGTGACTCACTCACGTGAGGGACCCGGGAGGCAAACTCACTCACAGGGACGGGACAGGACGGTGGCCGCCAGGGGGTGGGCCTGGGGGGTCGGGGGTCCGTGTTAAAAAATGGGGACAGAGTTCGAGTCTGGGAAGATGAGCAAGTTCTGGAGGCGACGGCGGCGGCGGCCGCTCGATGGTGCGGGCGTGCCCGATGCCGCTGCACTGTGTACTAAAAGGGGTCAGAACGGCCAGTGTTATGTGTGTTCACCGCAGTTCTCAAAAGAAGTCGCGCGACGAGAACTCTGCAGACTGAAAATGGTCCTGCCCGTTGGGTCCGTCCCTCCGTCTTGGTTCTGCAAACAGGAGACTGAGCCTTCTGTGCCGGGCCCTGGTTCTCGGTGCGGAAAAGGCGGGGCCCCGATGTGTCTCTGGCCGGACGGAGAGCTCCTAATGCACACGGCTCCTGCCTTGGCCTCCGTGTGCAGCGCCCGCGGCCACCACCGCAAATCCCCAGCCGTGTCTTTTGGTGGGGGAGGAGGAATGGTGACGGTAAAACGTGCAGATTTTTGATCGGACAGACCCGAGTTTGAGGGCATGCTCAGTCACACGGGAGTGTGAGGGTCGGCCCCCTCTGACATTGAGCCTCTGTCTTGAAATCTGTACCCTGAGCCTTGTGGCAGCATTCACAGGACAATGGCATGGGTCACCTGAGGTCACGTGTCACCGAGGTCACAGGTCACCTGAGGTCATGGGGGAAGCCCCCCCCCATTGCAGGTACTAGGAACGTGAAAGCCCTAGTTTGGCCAGACATCTGCAGAGTTCAAACTGTTCCCGTTTTCGCACAGAGAAACCTTCCGGTTCCCACTCTAACACTTTCTCCCCACTGGGTCGTGGTGCTCTTGTTGTCACGACTTTTCAGCCCTTTGACAGATGACCTTTCTTGACCTGGGTTACAGCCGCTGGGACAGCAGCTCCCGTTCCCATTTCACGGTCGAGGGGCCCGTGGGCCCCCGGGGCCGGGTCCCCCATGAAGGACGCCGGCGGAGGACCGGCCGCAACCTGAGCGTGAAGGTCGGACGCGGAGGCTCTCGGGCCGCAGCGCGCCGCCCTTTCCGACCCGGCCCGCGCCCGGCCTCGGGCCTTCTCTCCGCTTGTAACCGGGTCTGGGCGCAGCGTTGCCGGCCAGTGAGCCGGAGCCGCCCGACAGTCAGCCTGGTGGAGGGCCCGAGGGGGGCAGCTGGGTGCGCCCTGCCCCCACCCCCTTGAACAGGCAGCATGCCCAGCAGGCCCTGCCCCCACCCCCGGGTCGGGCTGCAGTGGACAGCAGCCGGGAAGCCCTCTTCCTGGCCCCGATCCTCTCCTGCGCCCCCCACCCCCTGCGGGACGGAAACCTGGGGCCTGGAGGCCCCGCTCCTGTGCGTTTCCAGGGACCAGAGCAGAGCTGCAAGTCAGTGAAGAGCCGCGCCGCCCCCCCCGCCACCGCTGGCCGTCAACCGAGCAAGGTCACTGTGCCCTTGGGCGCGAATGGCCCAACGGCCCTTCAGAGCCTCACCCATCCAGGGACGGACGCTGCGGGTCTCGGCTCCAGGCGGCTGACGCCTTTGGTCTGTCCGTGTGTCCCGAAGTTCAGCCGCTCCGACGCAGCCCTGGCGTGAGCTTCCGACACAGCCTGTGACAGCCTGTGACGCAGTCTGCTGCCTGGAGCCTCCCTGCCACGGGTCCCGGGGACGAGACCTCTGGGTCAGCCACCTCTTGTCACCAGATACACCCCCGGGGCCCCTGCTTAGGCCACCAGACCCGCACGACCCCTTCGCCCGAGGGCTTAAGCGCCGTTCGGGGAACGATTCAAACACGACAGGCCCTCCCGCTCTTCCCTGGCGTGCCGGCCCCCCAAACCGGTGGCTCTCGGTGTGAATTCTCCTCCTCGCCCCACAGGACCGCAGCCCAAAGGCAGACTCGGCTCGTCTCTGCCACCCACAGCCCCCCTTAGTGCCCAGGCTCCTGCGGGGCGCAGGGTGCGGGGACACGGCCTCCGTGAACGCCTCCGCCCCGGGCCAGGGGGCGGGGTGCCTGCCCCTGCTGGGTGAACGCCACCCTCGAGAAGGGAAAAGGTGGGCGGCCTGAAAGAAACCTGGGCTTCACTGGGCTGCATTTTGGGGCTCTTTTTTTTTTTTCTTGAGACTCTTATCACGTAGACTCTAGGGCCGAACAGATAAACATGTGGGGTAAAAGTCGCTCACGGCAGGACTCCCGGGCCCTGTGCTTTCACCACTCAGTCGCGGACACCGCTTCCCCCACGCGTGTGCTCCGGTTCTGCGCGGGGAAGGCAGAGAGAGGTTCCCGTTTGCTCGCCCGCCGGCCCGGCAGAGGGCGCCCTGCCGGTGCACCGAGCCCTGCAGAGGAAATGTCGGGTCGATGCGTTCGGGGATGTGGAGTTGCGGACAAGCTCCCTTTGCAAAACGCCACCTCCCTTTCCCTCCGGCGTGTCTGTCTGCGGCATTAACGGCGTCGCTAACAGTGTCGCACGGCGGCACACGTGTCGTCGGGGGACCCCACGCCGCAGCCCCCGCACCTGGAAGAGCAGGTGGAAGGGTTGTCGCCCCGCGTCGCGGGGCTGGTTCGGTCGGCGCGAGGTCGGCGCGTAGCAACCTCTCACTCCGAACACCTGGACGTTTCCAGTCGTCGTGATTCTTTCGCCCGAGGGACGGATGGGTTTACACCCGCGATGGTTTTCAACCTTGTTCTGCACGTTCAAATTGCTTCGAAACTGTGTTGTACAGACAGAGAACTAACTTCGGGGCGGAAGTCACCCACCCTGCAACCGACACAGGATTTACATAGTAAATACGCTAAATTGTTGATAGAGGAAGCAAACCAGAATCCACGTGAATCAAAAACCGTATCCCCAGACAGCCCAAAGTTCTCCAGATGAAACTTGTAATACAGGGTTTTTGACCCATTAGACAGGGTTTCTAACCTGTCCGCACGCTTGGAGGTGACGCGCACTTTTATTTCCGTCCCTTGCTCGCTGGGAGAAAAGAAGAATCCTCATATTTAAAAATAAAATTTAAAAGCCCCATGGGCTCTGATCACTCCAGAATGTATTAACATTTTCTTCAATGTATAAGAAATGCAAACACAGTTACATATGATCCCGATGATATGGTGATCAAGTGAATTTTTCTCTGAAAAAAGAAATTAAGACCCAGGAGAAGGAGTTTAAAAATAACACTTAAAAATGCATTTGGAACATGGAAAGTCTCTGATAATTGTGCAGTGTGTGTGAAGTGAGTAATGCACATCTAATTATAAATGAAAATGTCAGATGGCTTTTAACCTTTTTTTTTTTCGTACATCAGAAGTTAAAGTAGGCAGAGGAGTATTTTTTCTTAAATTCCTTAAGTCAAAGAAAGTTGAAAATTAGTATCGTTCTTTTTCATTCTCATTTTGGAAACAGCACTAAATAATGTTGCCACGAATTTAATATTTGAATTCGTCCTAATGCAGTAATAATGTCACCACCCACTGGTACCACACCGAGGAGAAAGCTTTGTCTTTGCTCTTAGAACTAATTCGCGTCCCGAACAAATGGACTCCGAGCCGCCCCGCGGTTGAATTATCGCGAGCCACTATTACATTTACTTTTGAAACCAACAGGGAAGTAGATTATCCGGCGTTTTATCTTCATTTTCCCCTCATCGTCACTGCTGGACGCCTAGTGATGTGTCTCGTCAGAAACGACACTCCTGCAAAGCCCCGGCCTCCCCCGCCCCCGCCTCTGATTCCGTCCGGCAGGACCACCCCTTCCTGGTCTGCTCGGTGAAGCCGCACGCCCAGGCCGCAGGGCGGGTGGGGGTGGGAGAGGGAGCTGTCGGCAGGCGCGGTGCCGGTCCCGTCCGCACTGAGCGTCCCGGACGCGTCAAACCGAGAGAGGCACCCGAAGCTGGTCCGTGCTCTGTGCCGTTCGGCCCGTGGTTCTGAGGAGGCGCGAGCCAGGCCCTCAGAGACTCTGCCGTTGACGTTCACGCACTGAGTCGGGAAACGCAGCGAAATCCTGTTTGCGCTGAAGAATCAGACGGCGCCTTTCCTGAGGCTCCTGAGCAGTAGGTGCTCATTATTCCCTACACAGCACATGAGAATCAAGGACTTGAACGCACGGAGACACGAGAAGGTTCGGGCGGCACCGGGGTCTGCGGTGTTGCGCTGTCCTGACCGAGTGCCAAACCCTCGGAGCACAGCCCAAGTCACGTCACCGACGCTCCCGGACGCGTCACCGAGCCAGGTGCAGAGACGGGATACCGCCACCACCCAGAAGGCGCCCCCCTGGGGTCCCTCCGGGTCCCTGCTCGCAGCCCCTGCCCGCCCGCTCTCTGGACGTACAACTTATAACTAAACATTGCCTTATAGACTCGCGTGTGGACAATACAACTCGCGTCCCTTCGAGTCTGGCCTCGTCTAGCAGTGTTGGCGGGGCCCGCCCACGTGGTTGTGGGCGGTTTTAGCTCCTTCACGCCCGCTGCAGCCGCAGGTTCCTGCGCGAAGATGCCGCAGCCGTGACCGCAGTGCGGGTGTGCGGAGAGGCAGCGGCGAGCGGCCGCACACTCCTCTGTCTCTTGCACCGTCCAGCGCACACGTCGCTGTCGTGGGGACCCTGGAGAGAACTACTTGCTGTCTGGGAATGCGTAGCCACAACTTTGGAAGACAGCACTGGCTGTCACCCACGGTGACTTTATCAATGTGTTCTTCCCCCAGCGATGTTTTCCTGGGCAGCACGGCTATCGCCGGCCTTACTTACAGTGCAGCACTGGGGGGGCTCTCTACTGGCACCCCGCTTCGGTTTGATTCATGCTTCCTGGTGTCCGGTGAAACGGGGCACCTCTGTGGGTGCGTGCGGGCTCCTTGCAGACCCCTCCCCACGTCAGAGAGACCAGCTGCAGTCACGTTTCCCAGCGGGGACGCAGGTGCTGGCCTTTATTCCCACACTCTAACGTGGCCATGCTCATCTCCATCCCCACGGCCAAATACTGCGGTGATTAAGCACCTACTATGTGCCGGACACATGTGGAAGCTGGGGACAAGGTAGGCCATTTCTACCTGTGTGCATCTGCTCAATGTAACTAGAGGCACTTTCGAAAACAAACAAGACCGACAAACAGGGTGAATGCCATCGGAGTAAAGGACAAGGGGAAGTGTGCCTGAGCAGTAGGTTCTCCAGCCAGGGGTCTGTGCAGCCGGCCAGACACACGGCCTGGGAGCCTCCTCTCTGCTCAGACGGCCGGAGATGCAAGTGAGGAGCCGCCAGGGTCTGCCCCTGGGGCTTCACCGGCCAATTGCAGGGCGACGGCCCCCCTTCCTGCGAATCCTGCACCGGAGAGATCCGCTCCATGCATATTAATGAGTCGTTCTGCATAAATCAGTTCTATTTTTATGAATGGAGATTATATAACCCTCATTTAATTCTCCCACAAATCCCATCCTGAAGAGCTACCAGAGTTCTTGTTGCGAGGGTTTTCTCCCTCGAGCACGAAGGGTTTACTTTAGTCATTCCAGCCATTCTGAGCCAAAGCAATCAAATGTGAACGGCGGGGCCTGGGGCCTGCGCCCTGCGCCTCTGCCAGCTGCCTCTCGGCCTCCCGGAGTGGAGGGCTCCCTGCTTCTGCCTGTGCGCTGTGCCCGGGGCTCGCGCAGGGAGCCGTCCTGGCGATTTCACGGGAGAGGGTGCCGAGCGTGGCCGAGTGGGCATTGGGATGTGTGACGTCCCCTCGGGCTGCCCAGGGACTGATGGGGGGCTAGGGTTAGCCGCCTGTGCCGCCATCTCGACCGGAAAGCCGTGACCTTGTTTCTAGTTGACTTTCTTTGGCTGATATGTATGAAAACGTATTTGAGATTGTAACTGTGTCAATGGTGACCGGCCCGGCAGTCTGTTCGGCCACTCGGCTATTGAATGAAGGACACAGGGGTGAGGGGAGCAGTGCCGGAGCAGGAGGGCGGGCGTGCTGCCGTGGAAATCCTGGACGGCACTGAGTGACATTTGCTGCTGATGGGTGTGGGTTTGGTGCGAGAGGGTGTGCCCAAAGGTGGCCACACAGAAAGCTGGCGTGTGGACTACTTCCCGTGAAGAAGACGGCCTGAAGAATGCATTGGAGGAAGGAGCTCAGAGCTGAATTCCCAAGACGATGGGTCGTCGGATCCGAGGGTCCCGCTGCAGAAGGACGACGCAGGCTGACCCCGCGCGGGCTTGCGGACGCTCTGCCCGTCCAGTGTCACCGACGCCCCGGGAGCCGGAAGCCACCAGGAGTGACATTTCCCAAAGACACGGCGGGCCCAGAAATAAATCCAAGATAATTCCAATTATCAGGCATCCAGGAAGATGGATAGACGTGCTCATGATTTTAAATGGCTACATAGCACCTGATTATATGGCTTTACGGTGTTATTTTACATAATTGGCAGTTAATGGGCTTTGCTAGACACCACTGGACAGCGATGTAATAAGTACCTATTACATATTCCTTTACTCGTTCAACCGATTACGGCCCTAGAGTAGGTGATAGGAAGCTGAGCTGCTGGGGAAAATGGGTTTTAGATTCAAAGGTGAAGGTGTCTGACTCACAGCCCTTGAAACGTGGTTACACCCAATTACCCGCGCGGGGGCGGGCAGCATGGTTTTCTCGGCCCCTCCCAGTAGTACCCATCGCTTGACCTTCCCTTTAGCCTCCGAGGAGTGACTTGTTGTCTCAACCTGGAGTCCCCGGATGAGTAATAAAACTGAACTTTTTCTTATGCTTGATGGAAACTGGGAATTCTTCTGACAATTTTCTGAACACGGTCTTTGCCTAGTTTTGCACTGAGACGTTCAGGTTTTTCTTATTTGTTTCCAGGAATTATTTATTCTAAGTATATTAATATATGTCTATGATAAATTACATAAAATATTTCCATTTTTATTTTAACTTTGTTTGTGGTATCTTTCTAATACAGAATTGTTAGCATGTAAAACTGGGGTTTTTTTTGTAATTCAGTTTCCCTCTCATTTTCTTTACAATTTTTGTTTTGGGGCACAGATATAAGCATTTCCTCAAGTCCAACATCATAAAACTGACTGTAGTCTTGTGACGTCACTGATCGCACTTGGTCTTTGATCCACCTTGAACCTATTTTTGTAACGAGCCGCAGGTAAAGACCCAGCTTCTTCCCCATCTCCATCCTGGGGACCTTCCTCACTTTCATTTATTCAGTGGCCGGCAATGACGGAGCCCTATTTCCAACGAAAATCCAAGTCCCCCTTCGCTGTGGAGGTGGCGCAGGGACAGGGGAGGGGCTGAGTGTCGGTTCCCGGGGGCCAGGCCTGGCCCGCCCCACCCCCAGCCGGGGGGGGGCAGCCCCAGCTGCAGCTGCTCTGCGGAGCCCCGGCTGGACCACGAGGCCGCCTTCCTCCTCCAGAGAAAGCCCCTTACCGACGGAAGACACACTTCTCCCAAGGGCAGCCCTGCCCCGAGCTTCCTCATCTCTGGTGCTTTCCGTCCCCGGGGAGTAGGTCGCGTGCGGACGGGGGTCTCCGAGGGAGCCGCCTCTGAGTGCATTCGGTCCCTCTCCTTCAACCCCGGCCGGTGTGGCTAGGGTTAGCTGCCTGTGCCGCCATCTTGACCGGAAAGCCATAACCTTGTTTCTAGTTGACTTTCTTCGGCTGATACATCAACTATCAGACGTTTGACAATGCATTCGAGATGGTAACTGTGTCAACGGTGACCTGCCCGGGAGTCTGTTCGTCCCCCGTCCCCACCTGCCATCTGCTCTTCCTCATCAGCCTCGTCACAGACCACCCCCCCCCCGCCCGCTGTGCTGGAAGAGCAGTATGCGGGACTGTGAACAGTGAGGCACGCCCTGGCCCCAGGGCTGCTGGGTCCTGATTGATGAGGGTTAATACTGTGAAAGGAGCGGGGTGGGGGGAGAGACTGTTATCCCCAGACTTTTACCTGTGGCGTGGACAAGTCCCTTTTATCGCCCGACTTCCTTGGCAGCGCAAGGCTGGGATCCCTATGCGTCGTCGGAGGCCCCTGCAGGCGCCCAGGGGGTGTTGGGCTGGCGCGGCCCGTCCTTGGAGGGCAGGAGGGAAGAGGGCCAAGGTGCTGGAGGACGTGTCAACGCTTGGCAATAAAGCAAGGATTTCTCTGAGCAGAAAGTAATGAAATCAGCAAGTTTATTTCCCTGTCACCGGTGCAGCGCAGATAAATCTCGCGCGGTGGCCCGGCCGGGCGGAGCACAGCGTATGTGGCAGGGACTGGAACGATCCTCGTAAACACCTCTAATGAAAGGGTGTCCGTGGAAGCAGCTCAGCTCTTCAGATAGAAGGAGTTTCAGGCCCTGGCTGGCGTAGCTCAGTGGATTGAGCGCAGGCTGCGAACCAAAGCATCGCAGGTTCGATTCCCAGTCAGGGCACATGCCTGGGTTGCAGGCCACGGCCCCCAGCAACCGCACATGGATGTTTCTCTCTCTCTCTCTCTATCTCCCTCCCTTTCCTCTCTAAAAATAAATAAATAAATAAAATCTTAAAAAAAAAAAAGAAGGAGGAGTTTCATTTGTGACCGGAGACGGGAGCTGTTAAAACTCCACGTTCCCAACGTTTCCCCTTGGCTATTCTTCTCGTGCCCCCGGCTGCCCGCCCAGGATGTACAGCTCCGGTTCGCCCCGACGCCGGGTCCGCCTGCCCTCACACCTCGACAGGAGGGGATTCTGTTCCGTTCCCAGATCCCCCGTTTGGCGGCACCAGGCCCCCGGCCGGCCGGCTCGACAGAGGCGTCTGTCTGAAGGCGAGCTGCTGACGGCGGACCGGCCAGCCAGACTGGCCGGTCCAGGGCTACGTAGCAAGAGCTTGACTTGCGGGCCAAGGCCTCTGCCGTCCTGGACGGAAGGTGACCGTCCATGCACTGATGGGCGGGGCTCTGTTGTGCGAGCACCGTCGGGCCACCCCGCCCCCGGCTTCCGCCCCTCACCCGGCCTGACGGCAGGGACTGTGACATCGGGACCCTGGGGACAGTCCACGTCTGGCCGTCACAAGCGGCATTGCTCCTACCACCGTCAGACCGACGAGTTCTCCGAAACTCAAGCGCAGTCTCACGTGCGTGTGGTAACGCGCCAGCCAGAATCCCCTGTCTGTGTCCTTGCCCCGCCTGGGAACGCTCGCCCCGAAGGCCAGCGCGCTGGGCTCGCGGAAGAGGCCGCACGACCCTCTCCGCCTACGGCTCTGCCTCTTCCTTCTGGACCCGTGAGAAAAGGGCTGTCAGAGAATCCGCGGCGCCCAGGACACCGGGAAACAAACCACTCGTTTATGAATTTTTATAACGATCCTCTCACACCGATGAAAGGCAGAGGTGTTGACTGGGAATGTAAGTGGGTTTGACACCAGGAACTCTAAAAATACCTTCTTACTTCCCGCGTGGGAGTTAGATGCGCTCCAAGCCGGTGTCCGGTATCCGGGCGGCGCTGCGGCCTCAGCCACGGGGTGCGACAGCAGCGTGGGGCGGCCTCGGCCCGAGTCGTGCCACCTTACGGAGCTCTGCTGGGGAGCACCCCGCTTCACAGGTGCCAGCACCACATCCACGGCACCTCGGGGTGACGATGGGTGACGGACCAGGTCTGAGCGGGGATCTGTTCGTGTGACGCCTCATCCAGGCTGGGAAGAGGAATCGCAACATCAAGAACTGCAGCTCCTTCCCAACCCCCCCGAGATGTAGGAAACAGGGACTCGGACCAGTTGGCGCCTCCTCTCCGGGGTGAGACCTGAGGGAGGGACCGGAACCAGAAGAACCTTCCTCGAGTGTCCTGAGATTCTTCGAGAGCGCTGTGATTTAAAGTTGCCTGTTTACGTATCTGGGCATTCTGGGAGACTAACACGGAACTAGAGAATTATTCTCGGCATCTTTGCCATTTCTCCTCTGCCGACCAGGGCAGCAGCACACGCGGCCCACCGCTCCGCACAGGACCTGCGTCCTGAGTGGGCCGGGCTCCTCCGCCCTCGTGTCCCCCACTCCGCTCCAATGCTGCGCCTTCTTCAGAAAGACGCGCAAAGGGGAAGCGGCAGTCCACGGTGGGAGGCCAGAAGGAGGGGGACAGAACTCTTAGAGCCTAAAATGCCATTTCAGGCCCTTAAAGCCACCGGTCACTGAGACGCACTGGGGGCGCACAGGATGGGAATGGGCTCTGCCCCTGGTCCAGGGCCGCCCCCGGGCTGCGTGTCTGGGGCGAGACTCTGGGTAGGAGCCTGGAGTCGCCTCTGCTGGGGCCGCAGTGCCGGCCACTGGATTCCGTGCCCCTGCTCACGAGCGGCGGGAGCCGGGGTGCAGCCGTCAGCTTCTGAGCGAGGCGATCGGAGCTGAAGGCAGGCGACTTCTTTGCCCAGGGAAGTGGGAGCGGTTTGGTGGCCCGGCTCCTGACAGAGAGGACCGACAGGGAGGATGTGGGGGGGGGGCGGTCTGAAAGCGGGAACGGCAGGGGAAGGGCTGGAGGTCTCCTGAGACCCCCGTTTCTCACCCTGGATGCTCAGGTGTTCGGGCAGCATCTCCCGGAACCCCGGGATTGACAGGCGGCAGGGGCGCAGAGTGCAGTGACAGGTGCCCCTCATCAGTGTGCCGGGGGGGGGGTTGGGGACGGGGATGGGGTGGGGTATCTCCGTATGTAGGCCACACAGGAGACACGAAGCCAGGATGAACCGAGGAACAGCCCTGGAGGGGGAAACGAGGGCCCAGAGGAGTGAGGGTGTCAGGCACAGAGCTGCTCCCGAACCCTGAGAACACAGTGCCCCCTGCCCAGCCCAGCCCAGCCCGGGGGCTTGCACAACTCGGGAAAAGCACTGGATTTTCAGACTTTTGTTCGTTTGTCGGCAACGCTGAGTGACCGTGTGTGCGGAGTGTACACGGTGTGCATGGCCAGGCGGCCCGGCGGCACCTGGAGGGCAGAGAGTGGGGGGCTGGGGTGGGGGCTGCAGACCCTGACGCCCCCCCCGTCCTGTCTTGCTGTGGGGAAGCTGTGGTCCTTGGCCAGTTTCGGGGGGTCCTTCATGAACCTCAGTCTCCTCCTTTGTTGAGTGGATGTGAGGGGGACACCGTGTTCCTCGGCCATCCTCGGCGGTCAGAGACCCTTCCCTGAGTGTCTGGCAGGGTGGTTGTTCTTGGTATGTTAAGGAGAAGGGAGGGAGGGAGGGAGGGAGGGAAGGAAGGAGGGAAGGAAGGAAGGAGGGAAGGAAGGAGGGAGGGAAGGAAGGAAGGAAGGACAGAAGGAAGGAGGGAAGGAAGGGAGGAAGGAGGGAAGGAAGGAAGGAGGGAAGGAAGGAAGGAGGGAAGGAGGGAAGGAAGGAAGGAAGGAGGGAAGGAGGGAAGGAAGGAAAAGTTTAAACATTGAAATGCAATAGTTCATACACAAAAGCAGAGAAAGGCCCAGCTAACCCTATGGTTCGGGTCTTGAACAGCCCGCCTGCCCTGGGCCCCCCCGGGAAGCACGCGCACCGCCCTGCTGAGTGCCCCCTGCCCTCAGCCTCTCCACCGGCCCCCCCGCACCCCCCACTGGCTCAGACCCGGCCTGGCCCTTCCCTCCAGGCTCACGGGGGTCGCAGGCCTGGGCCCCCTTGGGCATCAGGCTGGCACCTCCCAGCACCTCCTCCGGTTGCGGTCCCCAGGCCTCGGCAGCCAGGTCTCCGTTTTCTCGCTCTGCTGACGCGCAGATTCATCCCTGAGCGTGGCCGCTGCCACAGTGTCTCCTCCCCGCAGTCTGACACTGTCCGCCGCGGCGGCATCGCTGGACTTGGTGTTAAGTACCTCTCGGCGCCCCCCCCGCTGCTCCTTGGCTGCTCCGGGAGCGGGGGGGCGAGCACAGGGCCTTGGGACTCTTCGGAGCGCGTTTTACGGGCCGCGGCGAGGCCCTTCCTGCTGCTCTTTGGGGCAGTGCCTGGTCCGCGGCCACGTTGCTGCTGCCGCCTCTGCCAAACGCTTCCTCCAGAACCGGCGATAAAACCGCGGGGCTCCGTAAGCCCTGGCCGGCCGTCCAGATGGATTAACGAGAGCGGCCCCTGGCAGTCGGGGCCTCAGCAGCAGCTGGCGCAGCAGGACTGGCTCTGTGCACGGGGGCAGCCGGGGCAGGTCACCTCTGCGCCTTACGGGACTTTCCCCAACACCACAGGACGGGAGCCCGTCTGGGGGTGGGGCGACCTCTCACTGGGCGGTGCTCTCCTGCTGGACGGTGGGTCGGACAAACGTGGGAGGCAGTGCTTCTCGGTGACCTCTCTGCTTCTAGAACCGACCGACTGTGGGGTCCTCTGAGGTTTCCAGAGCAAAGGCCGTTTCATCGGAGGGGTGCACTTAGGGCCCCTCACGCAGCCAGCGACCCTCGCCTCCAGATGACCCGAACCTCCTCGTGTTTCCAGCCGGCAGGAGGGAACTCGGAAACCAGGTTGGGCCCTCAAAACAGACCTCGCTCAAGGCAGGTTCTCGGGGGACGGGGCCGCACTGAAACATGGCGCCGTGATGCTTCGTCTCTGTTCCGTGGGCGGTTGGTTAAACGGCGCTGGCATCGGGAGTATTGATTAAAAACCTGTGACCGAGAACCATTTCGGATGACTGTTCTGACGGCTCACGGGACTTGGGTGACTTCTCCGCGAGGCTGGTCTCCTCCCTCCCGTGTCCGCTGACTCACACCCGGCTGTGGCCACAAAAGGCAGGAAGAGATGTCGGCGCGAGCGGCGGCGAATGCAACACGTCGGCCTGTCGCTGGTGTCCTCAGAGGCCCGACGCCCGCTCCCCACCGGGTACAGGGAGCCTGGTGGACCTGCCGGAGCGTGGAGCATGGTGGGGGGACGTCCAGGGACCCCACCCAGAGCTCGTGACGGTCACAGAATCACTCAGCAGCCTGTTTGTTCCTCCTTTGTGGCGGTTTCCGGTTCTGTGACCATCAAAAAGTAGCGTCAATTCAGCGGGGCCCTTCAGTTGTGACAGCAGAAAAGCAAACGTCAAAATCCCCCGCTGTTGCTGCTGCTGGAAACAGAAGCGAGTGCAGCACGCAGGTGCTTTGCTGTCACCCCAGTTCCTCGCCCGATGCCCACTGAGGGGCAGTCTACGGGGCGGCGCGCCCACCGCACGAGGGACCCCCGGCCCAGACGGCGGCAGTGCCGTCACAGGAAGGCTCCTGCAGCTGTGCTGCGGCCGGGGAGGAAAGGGGGCGCGTTTGGTTAAACATCCTGCGTCAGGAGCACCCCGGGCAGGCCAGGCCCCGAGTCAGAAAACCAGCCGCGGAGCCGGTGGAGAGCAGGGGGCAGGGGCGGGGAGGGGAGGCTGGGCTCCGCTGCAGGATGCGAGCTGGAAGGTGGCCTGCGTGTTGGGGTTCTGAGGTGCCTGGGTCGGAACTGGGGCGTCGGGGTCCCTGAGCTCCTCCGCTTCTCACGGACAGCAAGCGAAGCGCTCGCGGAGATCACTGACGTGGGGGGTGAGATTCGAAGAGGCCGGCGGCGTGGACCTTCCAGCGGAACCGCTAGCCTGTGACACGCGTTAGTGGGGCTGCAGCGTGCTAGCTGACTAACGTGCACTCGTGGATTTGCGCGTGCGAGCTCGGCGGCGGCGGCGAGAGAGAAGGCGACCGAGTGCCCAGTGCCTTGGTTTGTCCCAGTCGTCGTCCTGGCCGCGCCTCGGGCCCTCCCGCTGCCGCTCGCTGGTTCGGGACACGTGAGATTACTCGGTCCCCGTAAGGGCTCCGCTAAGCAGGCGTGCGTCTCGGGTCTTCCGTCTCCCCAGCCGATCCACCTGGCAGTCTCCCTTCGGTTCCACTGAGAAGTTTGAAACTCCCGCCAGAAGACGTTGTCGTCTAACCGGCGCCCGGCCCCGCAGCCCGCCCTGCACCCGCACAGCCCTCTCTTGCCCTCACTCCTCCTTCCTTCCGTCCTCCCAAAGGCAGCCCGCCACGGGAGCGTGGACCCCCCGCCCCTTGGGGATCCACAGGGTCGTCACCCTCCTCTGTGCCCCGGATCACCGTCTCTTTGGCCACGTGGTCGCCGTGTCCCCCTCAGCCCCAGCAACCCCTGTGCTCCTCCAGCATCTCACCTCCGTTCACAGCCACACCCCCACCCGGGGCCTCTGTGACTCTGTCCTCAGGCCCCTTCCGCGCGTCCTCGGAAACCCACGGCAAGGGTGCACGGGGCCTTCACGTCACCTAGACCAACGCGTTTCTGCCCACCTCTTACTCCGTGTCTTAGAGGCTGCTTTCTGCCGCTTTCCTTTCTTTCTCTTCCTTCTCTCCTCCCTTCCTTCTTTTCTTCTCTCCTCCTTTCCTTCCTTCCCTCCTTCTTCCCTTCCTTCCCTCCTTCCTTCCTTCTTCCCTTCCTCCCTTCCTTCCCTCCTTCCTTCCTTCTTCCCTTCCTCCCTTCCTTCCTTCTTCCCTTCCTCCCTTCCTTCCCTCCTTCCTTCCTTCTTCCCTTCCTCCCTTCCTTCCCTTCCTTCCTTTCCTCCTTCCTTCCTTCCCTCCTCCCTTCCTTCCTTCCCTCCTTTCTTTCTTCTTTCCTTTCTCCCTTCCTCCCTCCCTTCCTCTCTTCCTTCCTTCCTTCCTCCCTCTCTTCCTTCCTTCTTCCCTTCCTCCCTCCCTCCCTTCCTTCCTTCCTTCCTTCCTTCCTTCCTTCCTCCCTTCCTTCTTTCCTTCCTCCCTCCCTTCCTTCCTTCCTTCCTTCCTCCCTTCCTTCTTTCCTTTCTCCCTCCCCTCCTTCCTTCCTTCCCTCCTTTCTTCCTCCCTCCTGTCCTGTCTCCATAGTCCTCTACCCTCTATTTATAAACACTGGGCACTGTCAGTGATTGGTCCTAGATCACTTCCACAGAACCGCTCACGCCAGAAGTTCACGCATCACCCTGTGGGCTGACACCCATCCCCACGGCTTCCAGCACTGCCCATAAGCTAATAAACGCCATTCTTTTCCGTCTGGACCTGTCTGTCCTCCAAGTTCAGGGCCCACGGGTGCCACAGCCCCGGTGCCCGGGCACTCGGACGGCTCGAGGGCGGTGCACGCTGAAGAGATCTGGAACGGACTCCTCTGACCCTCACCGATGATATGTTTCTGTGACATCACAGCCAAGTGATTTAAAACAAGCAAACCTAAAAAAGCTCTTAACTGATCATCTTTATAGTGTTTTAAACGAGAGACGTGTGAGTAAAGAATGAATAATTTTCACTCTCACGGCCCCCACTCATCCCACTGACACAATCAAGGTGAAAGTCATCATCCAATAACTCTCTCTACACCAATTTAAAAAAATGCTCATATTTAGGTTTTTACTTTATTTTTTCCAGAATGGGACAACATCAGAGCAACATTTAGCGCTTTTTTTCCACAGTACGACTCACTTTCCAAGGAGTCCCACGGCCGCCCTTTGATTCAATACAATCCGCGCTCCCTAGTCACAGGCAGCATCCCACGCCAGGGCCGTTCAGCATGTCCTGGTTACCGGTCCCTGACACGGTGGGCTGGGGCCGGGGCTGGTGTTCCAGTGCAGCCGTGGCTGTGCCCCAGGCCGCTGCTGGCGGCCCCCAGCCGAGGGGCCCTGGGCCGCCAGTGAGATCTCTCAGGTCCTCTGCAGTCCAGGTGGTCCCGGGTTGGGTGGGGACTTCCTCCCACTCGGGATCGGCCAGCATCACTGACGCTGACCGCAGGCAGCGGCAGAGATGTCCGGGAAATGGGTCCTCTGGTCAGAAAGGCACATCCGGTCCGCAAGTCTATTTCCGTGGGGGAGAGCGGGGAAGAGGCCCGGGCAACAACACACACACACCAGTGTGTGAGTTGTGTTTGTGTGCGTGTGCGTGTGCGTGCGTGTGAGCTGCTCTTCCTCCTCCCCTGTTAGAGCGTGAGCACAGAGAGGGCGGGTGTGTGCCCGCTTCATCGCTAATACGTGGCCAGCCCGTAACACCCTCCCTGTCAGGGTTCACTACACATGCGTTAAACGACTGAGTGAAAGAAAAAAGGGGCCCTGGCTGGCGTAGCTCAGTGGATTGAGCGCGGGCTGCGAACCAAAGTGTCGCAGGTTCGATTCCCAGCCAGGGAACATGCCTGGGTTGCAGGCCATGACCCCCAGCAACCGCACATTGATGTTTCTCTCTCTCTCTCTCTCTCTCTCTCCCTTCCCTCTCTAAAAAAATAAATAAATAAAAATCTTTTAAAAAAAAAGAAAAGAAAAAAAAGAAAAAAGGGGATTCTCCAGGTGAAAAAATAAAAGTTCAGAGAAGCCCATCACTTTGGCTGTTCCTGGAGGCTGGGTGGCCCTCTCTCAGGAAGGCGGGCAGAGGGACCCCCCTCAGACGGGTGGGCGGGCAGGGTCGCTAGCCAGCTCTCTTCCGACACGGACACCGAACCCCCGGGAGTGTGTGATGTTGTCGGGAGTGGCCTCGCTGCGGGGAGCCCGCAGAGCTGCTCTGGGGGGGGCGGGGAGAAGACCCCAAGGCGGATCAGCAGACACACTTTCCTCCTCCCGGGTTCAGACACAGAACCGCCCCCTCCCTCGCTCCCTCCCTCCCGCGCTGCGGGCTCACTCCCACAGCCCCCCCCCCCCCACAGCGGGCGAGACAGGCGCTCACCCGACCGGCTCACGCAGGGCCCGCGAGCCCGGGCGTATTCTAGATCAGCCCTTCCCAGGCGGGGAGAGGGCGCACCGGGGGTCGAAAGGAAAGTGTCCCGGTGGCTGCAGGCTGCAGGGAGAGCGAAAGCACGCAGGCGGCGAGTGATTTAACGCACGCCTCCCCCTACAGACCGAGTCCCATCAGCCCCTGAGTCTCCCGGCCCGCCAAGGGTGGGCGTCTGTGACTGTTAATACAGTGTACGAGTTTCCTTTAAAATGTTGGTTTTTCTTTAAATTTTTGCACAATAACTAACCCCAAACCTGCTCTTCTTTGTTTCCCAAGATATCGAAGACTTCGAAACCAGAGCGCGAAGCGCGGTGTCCGTCCGGGAAGGCCAGGGCGTGGTGCTGCTCTGCGGCCCGCCGCCCCACTCCGGAGGTACGGCAGGCGGGCGGGCGGGCGGGCGGGGGGTCGCGCGGGGACGTGCTTCCATCCATCGGCCTTGAGCCCATGGCAGCCCTTCGTCAAATCGGAGGGACCTTGAGAGCCTTTCAAGTTCATCCAACAGCACCCGAACAGTTCCAATCCAAATCTTTTCTTTTAAAAAATTATTTAAGCAGCCCTGGCCAGTGTGGCTCAGTGGATTGAGCAAAGTCTGCAAACCAAGGGGCTGCTGGTTCGATTCCCAGTCAGGGCAGAGGCCTGGGTTGTGGGCCAGGTCCCCAGTGGGGTCCATGTGAGAGGCAAGCACACATGGATGCTTCTCTTCCTCTCTCCTTCCTTTCCTCTCTCTCTAAAAGTAAATGAATAAAATATTTTTTAAAATATAAACAATTATTCAAGCAGCCACTCCACCAGCCTGTCCTTGGGAGGAGGCCGCGTGACCCGCAGCTGCAGCGTGAGCACGCACAGGGGTGTCCCTCTGCGACCTGGTGCCCGTCGCCCTGCAGTCCGGGGACGACTCACTCAGCCTCCTCAGGCTCAGTCTCCTCCTCGGTGGAGCAGACACACCCACTGCCACACCCAGGTGGCAGGGCCCTCGGAAGTGGTAGACGAGCCACTGAGCGCAGACTGATGGGTGGGGCGAGCGGTGCTTCAGTCCAGCAGCGGCGGCTGGGACTGTTCCGGTTTTCTCACTGGGCTCCGCGGCGCGGCCAGCTCCACCCTCCCGTCAGCGACGCCGCATGAGCCACCGTGGGCAGCGGAGAGCCTCCCCATCCGTGGGCAGCAAAGGCCGGGCGGCGCCAAATCAGAATGGCTTCCGGCGATGGAGAACTCAAGCTGCGAATGCCAGTCTCGACTTTGGAAGTGTTTCCAGGGATTCCTGATTCTTTGTCCCTCGGGTTGTACTTTGTCAAATCCCTCCAATCTGGTAAACTTGGTAGAGCGTCCTGCAGCAGTGAGCCCGGAGGAGGCAGTGCAGACACATCCCGGAGTCGCCCGCTCTGGGACAACCCCGCATCCCGCCGTGTGCACTGCGTGCCGGTCAGGGCGACACTGACAGCAAGGACGCACACAGCGCGGATCCGAGTGCATCCTGTGCATCGGCCTCTTCAAGCCCTCGCAGCTGCGTGAGGGAGGGGCGATGAGGGTTCTCGTCGCTAAGTGGGGTCGGGGGTCGGGGGGTGCTCAGGACCCGTGCCCAGGTCGCGGGGCCGGTCGGCCGAGGGGGCTGAGCGCCCACCCACCAGGCCCTCCAGCTCCCCGCCCGCAGCAGGCCCTGCCCCTCGCGGCCTCTGTGGGAGCCGGTTTCCTTTTCCCCGTGATGTTAATCCAAGTCGTATTTAAGACTCCTTAAAAACCTGAAAAGGTCTTTCCATCCTTTTCATGTTCCCCCAAGCATCGTGAAAGGCAGATAGGAAAAGAAAAGGAAATGAACTAGAACCCCACGGTGGTTTGATCCGACATCATCACAGAGCAGCGGGGGCATTCTGCCCACCCAGCATGTCGCAGGCCACCCGCAACGTTTCCCGCACCACCGTCTGGGGCGGACCAATAGCGTCCCGGAGCTCGCGGAACCAGGACAGCACTCGTCTGTCAACCGCAGCGGACTTGTCTCCGGGGTCGTGACCTCAGGTGGCAGGGCCTCCTCCAAACAGGGAGATGAGAGATGCAAACATTTGCAAACGATGGTCATATTTTAAAGAGGCCGCCAGGCAGGACACCCTTTCCTGTCCCACCTGGTCACCTGCCAGCGTTCGAGAGTACGGTGACCTTCCGAAGCCAGCAAGGCCCTCATCACGGGGGGCGGGGGGCGGGGAGGGACGGGGGGCGGAGTCTCTGCATCGGGCGGGGAGGTCAAGTCCCAGAGATGCGCCAGCAGCCACACGCGAAGGCTTCCTAACCGAGGAACCAGCCCCTGCTCCGAGCAGGCGATGCCGGGCTGGCCCGAGGCCACGTTCTCCCACGTCGTCCGTGAAGTCCTAGCCAGGTCTGAACGCACCTGTCAGCGCCGACTCCACGCAGGTGTCGCAGGAGGTTCCCCACCGAGGGCTCCAGGACACGCACGGCTCTCTCGTCGCTGCCAGCCTGGCGTCTGGGGCACATGCTTCCATTCTCCACGGCCCTCCCAGGTCGAAACGGGGGCGGGGGACACGGGCAGGTGCCTTTGGCGCAGTGATGCAGACAGGCGTCCGTTAGTTAGAGGGGGAACGTATCAGTGACACTAACGGCTGCCGAGTTGCCCGGAACCAGCCGTCTGAAGGCATTCCATTTAGTCCCTCGTTCGCACTAGTCCAGTAAGTAAAAATGATAATTTTTATTTTTTATTTTTTTAAAGACAAGTTTGTTTGTTAAAGCAAAGTTTTCTTTTTTAAATATTTTATTTATTTAGTTTTAGAGAGGGAAGGGAGGGAGAAAGAGAGAGAGAGAAACATCAATGTGCAGTTGCTGGGGGTCGTGGCCTGCAACCCAGGCATGTGCCCTGGCTGGGAATTGAACCTGTGACACTGGTTCGCAGCCCGTGCTGAACCCACTGAGGTACGCCAGGCAGGAGAATGATCATTTTTAAATGAGGAAGCCGAGATTCCGACAAACGGAGTGAACGGTTTTTCCGTCAGCCAATGAAGGCGAGATTCCCACGCAGGGCTTATGGACGTCAAGAAACACCGGTGGGCGGGGGACTCGCTGGCGGTCTCCCCCGTGAACCCCCGGGGTCCGCTCTCAGACCTCCGGATCGGCCAAGAGCTGCAGGGTGTCTTACGTGGCTCCTTTAAAAGAGTTCCTGTTCTTCTCCCTGCCTCGCCTTCCTGTGAGGGCGAGTTGGGCCAAGAGGGACTTCGAGGAAGAAGACAGACGTGTTGGCTGGGTGGCCTGCAAACTGCGCAGCCGGGCTAAGGGGGCCAGCTCCAGAGACACAGAGATCTTTTCCGTCTTCGTGGTTTGTCTTCCGTGGCGGGTTTCCGATGGATGGAGGGGTGGGTAGGTAGGTAGGTAGGTAGAGAGATGGAGTTTCCCATTGCTGTGGACAGAAGACCCCACGCAGCGCCCACCCCACCTGTCAGAACGCGGTCCCGTGGTCTGCAGCCCGGGGCTCCGTGCGCCTGCGCTCTGCGCTCAGGGTCTCACGGGAACGAAGCCGGGTGGTGACGGCAGGACACTCGTTTCCGGAAGGTCTGAGGAAGAGCCGTCTGCTGAGCTCCCCCGACTGTTGGCTGAATCTGGTCCCTTGCGGTTGCAGGACGAAAGTCCCCACCGCCTTGCTGGCCGGAGGTGAAGGGCCACCGGCATCTTCTCTCAAGCGCTGCCTGCATTTTTGCCACACGTCCCTGTCCATGCTCAAAGCCAGCAACAGGGACTCCTCGACGATGCCACCTCCCTCTGATGGCAGGTCTCCATGGCCAGGAGGAGCCCCATCCCGTGTGGGGCTCACGGACTGGATCAGGTCACTTTCCTCGAAAGTCAGCCGTGATGCTGAACGGAACTGAACCGAACCCTCTCGTCACGGGTGTGACATCTGACCCCACTCGCAAGCCAGTGGGGGCAGGGGTCAAGGGGGTCATTTGAGAACGCTGAGCCCCTGCGTGTCTGGAGGTCAAGGCGGCCCTGTCTGAGCAGCCCAGCATCTACTCCGTGGCCCGGGTTGGGCTGGCGCGATCTGAGTAACTGCCGAGTCGTGCAGGCCAGCCGAGCGCCCGTGGGGCCAGGTCTCCCGGGGAACAGGCGCACCTGCCCAGAGGGGAGACTCGCTTTCTGAAAACCAGTGCACTGCTCGGGCACCACCACGATGATGCCCCCACTCCGCCCCGTGGACGCCCCGAGTCCCAGAGCCGGTTCTCCGGGCCCCCAGCTGCCCCCCACCCCGCACTGCCGGCTCCCACCCCGCCCCAGGAGGAGCGTGTGCTCACGCCCAGCCCGCCCCGCAGCACTCCTGCCCGGCAGCCTGCCACCGCCCGCACGGCCTTGGTCCACCCCACGGCACCGCTGCCCGTGTCGGGCGGACGCGCCCTGGTGGGGGCGCTGCCCTGCACAGCATGGCCGTGCGGCAGGGTGAGTGAAACAGGGCCAAGGACACTGCCGAACATCGCCGGCAGACAGCCGCCCCCCCCGCCCCGCGCCGGAAACCGCCGTGGGACCCCATCCCTTACCTCCCCCGGAGGGGTCTCCCCGAGGGGATGGCCTGGCCCTCCACCACCCGCCCCTCCACCACCCGCCCTCATCCTGAGCATCCGGGGTTCCTAGGCAGTCGCCCCAAAGCGGGCTGTGTTTTCTCTCCTCCTGCGGGGGGCCGGCCGGAATGAGGCGGCGAGAGGAACCCGGGCCAGGAGGCCGTAACTCAGGAGGGACCCATAAAACCCAGGTGGCCCAGCAGTAATTGTGGGACAAATAGGGACTCAAATCGGGGCGGTCGTAAAGGTGCCGGCGGTTCTGCGGCTTAGCGCCGCTATTAACGGCTCCGGCCAGGAAAGGAATCATTTTCCTTGGATTAAGTGTTTGCCAGCTGAGCCGGCAGAACCGCGATTTACGGCCGAAAGCCCGTCACATCCAACCCGGAGCGCCGTGCACGGTTTGCAGTAAAGCACACTCCTTCTGGAACGTTCCAAAGGGGGGTTTTCCACTAAATCTGAGCGCCACACTTCAAAGCCTCCCCTGGTGCGTTTTCTCCTTCCAGAGCCCCGCCGCCGGTTTTGATCCCCGCTCCTCAGAGCCAGCAGCAGCCACGGGGTCGAGCCCGTCCTTTGCGGCCCCCTTCACACGGGGTGCTTGCCCGCCAATAAAAGCCGCGGCTCGTGTAATGGCCCTAATTGCACGTATCCTTGGTGTTTGCCTTTTACGTATCGCAGTGCAAGAGACAGGGCTGCGAGAGATGTCAAAACACAACCGTGCTCCAGGGAAATGGGATCCACCGCATGCTTGAGAGAGCCGCAGACAGAGGCCTTGGCGGCTTCCCGCGGGGCTGCCGCTCGGGGGCTGACGCGATTGCGGAGGCCGTTGTCACGCGGCTGCAGAGGCGCTTGAGGAAGCACCCGTGGCCACTGGGGTGTAATGACACTGCTGCCTCGTCACCGGCGCGGGCACCACGGCCGTTAATACCAGGGAGATGATGGCGTGCGCGGCGGCCGAAATATTTTTAAAAAGCAATGGTTTCCGGTAAAGTGGTTCATGAATTATACATTTAATTAAGGAAAGCCAAATGGGAAGGATTTTAAACTTCCAATTTGCAGGAGGTTTTTTTTTTTTTTCCCTTCCCCCATTAAAAATATATATACACTGAGCTGGCAGGGGCTGGTGACGAAACCAAATAGATTAGGTTCCCACTGCAGGCTGGCTGTGCAAAAGGGGGGGTGTGTGCAGAGGCGGCCATGGAGAGAGGGAGCCACGGGGCCCCTTCAGCCACCCCAGAAGGCTGCCCCAGGGCCTCTGCACCCCGGTCACTGGTGGCACCGTTGTGTCCCCTCTGCAAACTCCCCCGGAAGACGAGGAGGCTGGGCTGAAACCTCTATCCGCCTCCCGCCCCACACAGTCCGCAGCCTGTGACCGGGGGCGCCCCCCTCCCCAGGCGGCCGCTGCCGGAGGCAGGTGTTCCCGGGGTGGGCACCGCGTCATCGAACACGGGCACCGCGCCAGGAGCCCCAGTGTGCTGTGGACCTCAGCACCTGTCAGGGTGGAGCCCCAGACCCCAGAGCCAGCACTCGCCGGGGAACTGGTTGGCAACGGCAGCCTGGCTTCTCCCACCCACAGGAGGAGCCCCGGGGTGGGGGGGGTGGAGCCCAGAAGCAGCGGCGCCAGCAGCCCTGCCGGCCACCCTGACGCCCGCGCGCTCGCTGTGACACTCGGCTCCGCCGGAGAGGCCGCTGTGGACAGCGTCCCCTGCTCGAGGTTTCACGAACGGGCTGCATTCCCTGCTGGTGTTCAGTGTACACGCGTCGGGGAGAACGAGACACGGTTCAGCGCACTCAGCTAGGGAGCGTGGCCTGCTCAGCCAGGAAGCCACCGCCTCCCACGGCCCAGGGCGCCCCGGGGTTGCCCCGCCACGTTCTCGCCACAGCGGCCAGTGGCTCCAACAGCCCCCGGGGCCGCGGTGGACGGCGCCGGCCTGAGCACAGCGCCAGCCCGCCGGGAACGAACCGGGCCAGCCGGGTCAGGCCAGGCACGGAGAGTGGACCTGCGGCGCCAGGGGTCCGGACACCGGCCCTGTTTCTGGGCCCGAGGAAGACGAGACTGGACCTCCCCGAGAGCGGGGTCCATGGGGACGAGACGCTGGACGCCTGGGCTGCCTTCTCTTCTCACCCAAACAACCCCCCATCAGACCTGTCCTCCCTCCCGGACCCCTTAATGCTTTTCCCACGGCCCACACGGACACCTCTCCCACACGGACACCTCTCCCACAGGCAACAGGACGATCGTCCGGGTTGCGGGCAGGGCTGGGCACTCGCGGAGCTGGGGGGAGGGGGGCGTGAAGGGAGGCTGGGGGCCAGGAAGGGGAGCGGTGGCGAGCCCCGGCCAGCCCGGAGGAAGAGGGCCGGCTGCACGGAAGGACAGGATGGCAGCCTGAGGGGGCAGCCGCGGACTCCTCGTCTGAAGGGTCCTGGGCCCCCCACATCCGCCCACCCCCCTCAGCCGTCGGCAGATGACCAGCCCCGCACCCTCCCGCTCCAACCGTGCGTTAGCAGCGGCTGCACAGGACGCGTGGTTGGGGTGGTGACACAGGCGTGAAATGACAAAGCTCTGGGTTTTTTTTTTCATTCTTTACATAATCTTCCCTATTTCTGGACCACACTCTTGAAGCAGCTTCTCGATGTTCCGGGATGGGAGGGCACGGAAACCGGTGGAAGACGTCAGCGGCTGGGGCGAGCGGGAATTTGCCCCGGGAGAGAGGGAGGCTCCTGCCGCTGGTCCCGGGATGACAGGGGAAAGAAGAACAAAGACTGGGGGGCCCCGCGGGGCTCCCTGTGATTTCTGTCCAGGGAAAGGGGTGACCTTGGCCCTCGGAGAGCCGGCGCTGCGCTCTCTCCCGGACAGCTCCTGAACAAAGACCCCGAAGCTGAGGCGCCAGGCAGGGAGTAGTCTCAAGACGGGGTTCGCCCCGCAGAAGGTTCGGAAGGTGCAGAGTCACTGGCTCCGGGGGACCCGCACTCTGTCTTCCCCCCTCCCCGTCGTGGGGACCAGCCTGCGACCCGGACGGCTCTCTGGTTTCAGACAAACGCCCTCCGAACCTCGTGTTGGTGGAGACAGAGCCAGAGGCTGGGAAATGAGGCGGTCAAGGGCATCAGTAGGGACCCTCGGGTGCAGGAGGCCACGGGAAACGCTGAAGGACCCGGGAGGACCTTGCAGAGGGAACCGGAGGTGCAGAGAGTGGGCGCCGGACGAGGAGGTCAGGGCACGTATTCAAGTACGGGAAGGGGGCTGAGTGTGCGCCTTCCTGGGATGCAGCTCAGACTCTCAGGGCGAGGGAAGGAAGTCTGGGGCAGGGCCGGCCGGTCCCAGAAACAGACCCCCCTCCCGTCCGTCCCAGAGGCAGACCCTGCCCCTCTGCAGCAATGCCAGCCCGTCCCGTCCTCTGCCGGGTCCCCGCGGATGGCGGGGAGCACATGACCTCGTCCAGCGGCTGGCGCCACCGCCCAAAGTTCCTGCGGCTCCCGGCAGAGGCAGACAGCACTCTGCCCCCCCACCCCCGGGCCGGCCACAGCCCCTCCCTCCGCCTCCTGGGGGTCTCGGGCCGGATGGCCGCACCATTTCCCACCCGCACGGGGGTCTGCTTAAACGCGAGAGAATGCCACATCCCACCGGGACAGCGGACACAGACCAGGCCCACGGGGGCACGGCAGCGTTCTGACGGGGGCTACGGGGGGCACAGGGCGTGCACGTGGGGACGCCCCCCCCCAGGAGCCTAACGCTTCTCCCTCCCATTGTCCAGCCCTGTCCTATGCCTGGGCCATCAACGACAGCCCTCTGCACGTGCAGGAGGACGGCCGGCGGTTTGTCTCCCAGGAGACGGGCAACCTGTACATCGCCAAGGTGGAGCCGTCCGACGTGGGCAACTACACCTGCGCCGTGACGAACGCGCAGGCGCAGAGGAGTGTGCGGGGCCCGCCCACGCCGCTGGTGCAGCGCCCGGACGGTAAGACCGCGGGGGTCTCCGGAACGCCTGGTCCAAGGCGGGATGCCGGGGGAGGTCTGGGCACTTTCTGCCTCCTTCGGGGTCAAAGTGGCCGCCTCTCGCAGGAGCCGAGGGGCACGTCAGAAATGTGATGAAACTCGGGACTTTTCAAAAATACACCCAAAATGTCTGTACCTGACCCACGATGCGGTCCAGGGGGCGTGACCCTGGGTGTGCTGCGCCTCCTGTGCTCTGGCTCGGGGGCAGCCACCGTGGCTGTGCTCGGGAGAACGTGGGGACTGTTTTGGAACCCACGCTGCGTGTTTGGAAGGCAGGTGTGTGCGTGCGTTCATGGGTGGCTACTGCCAGACATATTAATTCAATTAATATCTTCTTAATGAACACTCGATACGGCTTTTCTTTAATGCCTTTCTTTTCCAGGTTGGTCTTTTTTTTTCTTTTTTTTTTTTGCTCACCTTTTGTTTACCCGGCTGGCAGAGCAGGGAAATATTCCCATCCCAGGGAGGCAGAGCGAGCCGCCCTGGATTATGGGCGTCGCAAAGGGGGATGGAACCCGAGACTCACACCCCTGTAGCCCGGGAAACGCCGGCCGGCCGGCCTCTCTGGAGCCGTGTGGCCTAATCCAGTCGTCGCGGGGATAAGACTTAGAGGGTAGAACACGCAAGGAAGTCATCCAAGCAGAGGAATCCCCCAGCTGATTCTTTAATTAAACGTTCACCGTGGGGAGCGCACTGGCGGAGAGGCTGCTGGTGCGGTTTATGGTCAGATCCTGGGCTCGAAACATACGAATGCCTCACCTCGTTCCCCTCCTCTCCGGGGGGCCCGGAGAAACCGAGAACACCACGCTAACGATGGCCGCCGCCGTGACACAACGCGCCGCGTGCAGGGAGCTCTTGGGGCAGAGCGTTGGTGTCGCAGTCACTCCCCACCACCCAAAAGGGCTGCGTGGTCTGGATTCAGAGCTCGGTGACCACTGCCCTCTTCGGGGAGACCTCTCGCCGTGCCCGGGGTGGGGGGTGGGGGGGCTCATGAGGCAAGAACACGCCCAGAAATTCCACTCTGTTTCCCCACTTCTCTCCATTTGCTCTCGGCGTCTGCTTCTCCCCCTCTGGGCTCCTCCACTCCTGCACCCTCTCGGCCCCAGCACACCGGTGGTGACGGGGGCCAGAGGCATTGCATGCAGTGGAAGTACTTGCTCAGGAGATGTCAGAGGCCAGGACGACGGGAAATGTCAGACCCGCCCATTTAGTTGAGTAACATCGTACTTCCCACCCCTCTCCCACGGCCTTCCTGAACGGGTGGAAGGACCAAGGCCTTAAACATGAGGTGTTTCTGTTTGTGTACATTTGGTCACTTCTGCCTTTTGTGCTGTTGTGCTGGCCACCAGTAACCACTTATTTTAGGAACACGTTACTCCAGTGCTCGCTACATGAGTGAAAAGATGATCAGGTTTTTGGAGAACCATTGGTGGAATTAGTCAGGCGAACGGGGCAGACCTGGGGACACAGCACCGTCTGTCCCGGCTCATCTAGCAGGTGGCGTGTTTACGACGATCAGACCGCAGTCCCCCGCTCGGCTTGGCCCGTGTCCACGGCTCCTCGGTGGGCACGTAAAAACTACAACAGCAAGCGTGTGTTTTTAATATAAGTGTACGGCACACTCATTTGGCAGTAAAGCCTGAATGCAACGACATAAGCACATTTATGGCTCTGTCGACCCCAATGGGCATGGTAACTTCATAGGTTTTGTTGCGGAAAGACTGATGTTTTGGAGGAAGTGGAAGGAGCTGTTGCAGACTCCTGACACTGTTCACCGGAAATGCCTTTAGTCCTGAACCTGCCTGCCCCCCCACCCCCTCAGGTCCATGCAGGGTCCCGGGGCCGCACGTCTCTGAAGGGAAACTCTCGAGTTAACTCAGAAGCACTCTAGACACCGGGTGCACTCAGCTCTTGATCGGCGACAAGAGTTCCTCTGTGGCGCTGATGCAGAGACCAGGGACACGGGGACGCCCCTTCTCCGACCCTTGGCTGTGTCCCAGGCGTCGGTCGGGGACGAGGGGCGCGATGGGTCCCTCAAACAGCACCGAGGCCCTTTCTGTCTCCTGGTCACTCACTAAAGCGCAGAGGAGCATCGTTCACCGAAGGACCAGATGCTCCGAGGGTGGTTCCTGACGCGCCTGCTGCGCAGAAAACCCCAGAAATGCTGCTCTCTTGGTGTCTAACAGGTGCGATGGGGGAGTACGAGCCCAAGATCGAAGTGCGCTTCCCCGACACGGTGCTCGCCGCCAAGGACTCGACTGTGAAACTGGAATGCTTCGCCCTTGGAAAGTAAGGCTGTCTTGTTTTGTTTTGTTTCCCGGTGTTTTAATTTGGAAAAGAAAAAAAAAAACGTTTTGTTATTCACACATTGCTCTAAGGTGCATCACCAAGTAGATCTCAAATGCTGGGGGAACGCGAAAGCTTCTGATTGGAGCTCAGGCAACAGGCCTGATGCTCTGCAAGTGGTCGGGGCTGCGGTTCTCCCCGCAGTTGCTGGCGCTCACTCTGGGTGGGCGCGTTTAGGCAGCACGCTGCGGGAGGGAGGGTGGGCTCGTTCGTGTGAGACGTGGGCTAGTCGCTGCCCCTGACACCCCTCGCTGCCCCCGTGCCTCCCACACACACACCCCACCCGCCCAAGGGTGCCCTTGCCGAAGTAACCAGCAATAACTATAAGTCAAAACCTTGCATTGCAGCTTCCAAGATAAGACCGAGTGAGGGCCACTGGCCACGGGGACGGTCAGAGTGCAGTCAGAGCTGCCTCGCGAGGCGGCGTTCCGTGAGCCGGGTTTGGGGCGCTGATAAGGCCGCCTCGGTCTGCTTTTCCGCACACCATAGTCAGACGTCTCTTTACTTTCGGGGGGTGCAAACTACACTCCGACGCCCACGGGCACCGGTACCCCAAGAACAAAGAGGTGGGCAGGCTGGACCCGCCGTTTCTGACAGTGGGTGCCCACAGGAGCCTGGGCGCAGGGTCCGAGGAGAGGCGGCCGGTCTGGGCGAGGTCTGGCGCCCCTCTCTCGCGGCCCCACCCCGGCCAGCCCCCAGGCGGGAGTGAGTCTGCATGTGCCAGGGTGGCCTAGCAGTCAGGCGGTAGCTGTCGGCCGAGTCACCTGGGGCCCCAGTGCCGGCCCCCTCGCTCGCTCTCAGTGCAGCCAGCGCCCATGCCGGGGGGGGGGGTGGCGGCCAGACAGGAAAGCGCCCCCTTGGACAGCAGCAGGCCGGCACCCACCTCCCAGCCGTGGGCCGGCGGCCGAACGGGCCGGCGGCCGAGCCACGGAGCAGCAGGGCCAGCCCCAAGGTCGCGGGGCCCACAGACGAGGGGGCGCTCAGTCCCCCGGTACAGTCTGAACTGCTCCGTGTCGGGTTTCTGAACTTTCTTTACTTCTGCACAGCCCAAACCTGCGGACGTGTGGGAAGAGTGATTAATACCCAGACAACCACGCTGACCACGTTTCAGTCCAGCCTGCTGTGAAACTGCGGGGGGGGGGGGCAGGGGAGAGGACGAGGGTGCAGTCAGGACACTCCGACCCCCGCCCCCACCCGTGGAACTCAGTGTCCCGCTGCGCTCCGGGGCCGGTCACGGGCCGTGAGACGCCACTGGACGTCCCCGGGAGACGTGGGCTGACCGCCCAGACAGGACACGCGAGGCCTCAGGCCGTACGAGGGAGGTCGCTGAGGCAGATTCTCACGGAGAACTCAGAAACACGCAAAACCGCCCCTTCTCGCTGGTTAACCTCGCGGTGACAGAAACCAGCGACGCGTTCCACACTGAGAACCAGTAAAACCGTACACAGTAAGATGTGTCGTCCCAAGAACCCATGGGGACACCTAAACTTGACCAGATTAGGGTTTGCGACATTTGGCCCAGGGAAATTTGAGTTAGAAAAATGATGATTGGAAAGCTCTCAAAACGATAAATCTGAAGTGTATGTAAAAAAAAATGATACATTAAATGGCACACTGTTAGGACTGTACATAATAAACCCCGCTTGACCTCCCACGGCCCAGACTTCGGGGGGGGGGCAGCGACTCCCTCTCCCCGGGGGCCTCGCAGCCGTGCTGACCTCAGACTGCACACTCAGCTGTTCTCGTTGGTTCGACGGGGCAGCCCCTCAGCTGGCTGAGCTGCACACTCTTCGCTCCGGGAGCCGCCCCGAGACGCTCAGGTGTCCGTGTGTGCAGACGCCGCCGGACAGACCGACAGACCGGCAGACTGGGTCCCCTTTGGGGAGAAGCCAGGCCCATGCGCTGGCTGAAGAGCCCCAACCCGGCCCCCTCTGTCCTTCTCCCCTGCCCCGCCAAGCAGACGACCCCCCTCCTTCCTTCCTCCCCCCTTAATCCAGGGCCTGGCCGTCAGCGCTCCCGGGTGTGACTAAAGCCCGCGGCCGCCCCGAACGCTCCCGAGTACTTACCTCAGGGTGCCCCCACGGAGGGCTGTGTTTACGTACACGTGGCTCTCGTGGCTACTTTCTCTGATTTGTGGAGGAAGAGAAACCCGGCCTGGCTTTCAGAGTCCAGCGATAAGTCCGAAGTCTGGCCAGGGCGTTTCCAGGGGTTCCGGAACTTTCAGAGGACGGAGCCGAGGTCCGAGGTCTGCGTTGCTTCCCACACGCGTGGGTGACGCCGTAGGCTGCCCCATGGGAAGGCCATGCAGGGACCGCGCGGGGGCGAGGGGTGTTCAAGTCCGACAGGTGCGTTCAGGTGCTTGTCTTAGCTGAGATTCCTCATGCCGCGTCGAGAGGAGGAGGCGAGAGGAGAGATCCTTGTCTTATTCCTTGTTTAGTGTGATTCCATTCCCTCTCGCACCATCGGGGATGATGTCAGCCCTTTGTTTTTTGTGAGCATTCTTCAGCCAGTCCAGGAAGCGCCCCTCTCTTCCCAGTTTGCTTTGAGCTTTTACTGGGATGGGTGTCGAGTTTTTCCAAGTGTTATTTCTACACCAGTGGATGTGGTCATGTAATTGTTGTCGCTGAGGAGTGGATCGCTTACATTAATTTGCAAATATTGAGCCAGTCTTGCACACTTGGAATGAGGGCCATTTGATTGTGGTGTATACATCTTTTCACACACTGATGTATCTAAGTTGTGAATGTTTGTCGAGGATTTTTCCATCTATGTTAATGAGCAATATTGGTCCGTCACTTTTCTTTTTTTGAAACGTATTTCTCTTATTTTGGTATTAGGGAAACCTGGCCTCATAAAAGAAATTAGAAATGGCTCTCTCTGCTTCTGTTTTCTGGAAGAGGTTATAGATAATTATTATTTCTTTCTCATGTGTTTGGAGAATTCATCAGTGACTCTAACGGGGTCTGTGCTTTCTGTTTTGGGAAATTATTAATTATTTATTACATTTCTTTAGTAGTGTTAGGTCTATTCAGATGATTCATTCCCCCGTGAGAATTTTGGTAATTTGTACTTCTCAAGAAAGTGGTTAAAATTTCATCTAAGTCATCTTTTTAATGTCCAGGGGTCAGTAGTAAGGAAGCATTTTTTATTTCTGGTAGTTGTTGTGCCTTTTTTTTTTTCACAGTTAGCGCGGCCTAGAGAAAAGTCAACTTCATTGATCTTTTCGAAGAATCAGCACTGGGTTTTTGTTGATTTTCTCTGTTGGTTTCCTGTTTTCAATGACACACGCTTCCTCCTCAACCACATCGTCCCCACGTGAGCGCGGAACACGCACCCAGTGAGACAGAGGGACTCGGGTGGACGCCGGCGGCAGACCACCGCAGGGGCCGGGGCGGGGGGTGAGCACAAACATGCAGGGCCAGGGAGGAGGCAGGTGGAAATCGGGGAAATGCACAGAGTTTTCCGTGGATCTTCACCGCAAAGCAAAACACAACGCACACAAAAAACACAAAACAAAACACTCCGTGAGTTTTATCTGTTTTTTATTCTTGCAAACGTGTTGAGAAAATTATAAAAATACAGACAAACCAAAAGAAGAAAATAAAATTAGCTTTCTACTGAATGCCTCCCCCAGAGCATAACTACTCTTAGTCTTTTGATGCATGTATTCCTAAATTCTTAATTTTATTTCTGATGCGATTGTTATAATACAGTGCATATTCTCTTGTAAAATGCTTTTCTAAAATCTTTAAGGTACATACTACCACCAGCATGTCCGCAGGTCGTGAACAGACTCCGCCCCTCCTTGGGATCGACAGGGGGGCATTCGGGCTGTATTTCGGCCAGACTTCTAGTTTCCATTTTTTTGTTTCCATGAACGATGATGTAATTAATGTCCTTGTGGCTACATTTTGCCCACCTCCACGTGAACTTCTCAACGTATTTTGGGAAAAGTAGAATTACTGGGGGAAGGGAACTAACGTAACAGCCTAAGCCTTCTGGAGAATGTTGCCAGTTCTCCTGCAGAACAGCCCTGGAGGGTCCCCCTTCAAAACTGGGGACCCCGCCCTCCAGGGACCCCTTTTGATCTCTCGGATACACTGTGAATCCAACGTCAAGCATTGGCTTTCATTTTTTTTTCAAAAGTACAGCCTGGAATTTGACAATGCTTTTCTAAAATTAAACTAAGTAAGGCTGCAAGATGCGCCTGAGGAGAACACAGACTCTCTGGAGCCAGCCCACTGGCCTCTTTGGGCCCGGCCTGCCGCCACCCTTCTCCCGACACCTGCCTTCCTACCTGTCGCGTGGCCGCGGTGGCAGAAGAGAAAGACTTCGTATGCAAGTCGGAACTGAGCCAAAGGAAATGAAGTCACTTGCTTCCTTTCCTCCAGCTGACCTTGGAACCCCCCTCTGGAACCTGCATTAGAATTTGGGGGCACCTCAATATGTTAAAAAAAAAGAAAAGGAAAAAGAAACCCTCGATGATTTCACCGCCTGGCCCGTGGGAGAAAGGAGCTCAATCTCTGTCCACGGGTTGAACACACGAGCTCATTAGGTGGAAACTACATGTCTGAGCGCACGGCACAGACCCGGTTCCACTCTGTAGCCGCCCAGTTCCCGCAGGAGGCGCAGAGGGGGGAGCCCCGAGCCCAGCCTCTACGGTATGAGAAGACAGACCGCGCTTCAAGTCCGTATACTTTTTTATTTCTCTGTGATACTGGGCAGGTGCCCCCCCAGCTCTCCCAGCCCCAGAACGTGCCCCCTGTAGTCCTGCGTCTCACAGCGTCACGTGGCCCCAACGGGGCGCGGAGCACCCAGCCCGGCACGCTCCGTGCTCCGTGACCTGTTGGGCGTGTTCACCATGCGGTGACGGAACACGACACACCGCGGCCGGTGCCCCCTGCATTTCGGTGTCCGCGCGCGGTTATGGCTGCGAGCTGAGCCCTGTCGATCCGAAGGTGTGCCCCCCTGCGGAACCTCACCTGCCCCGGCCAACCACCGTTTCCTCTGCTGCAGAGGGGCACGGCACTGCTGAGGCTGGAGAGGCGTTTGTTTATGGTTGGGGCCGTGTACACGGTGGCAATGAAGTCTCAGGTGGGGCTGTCCAGTCTGCTTCGGGGGAGACCGGCCGAGGAGGCGAGCAGGCGGAAGTGGGTGGGCTTTTGCTGAGCACTTATTTTGTGCCCCACAACCACACACATTCGTCAGTGGTGGTAGTGGTAGTAGTAGCAGTGGTAGTGGTGGTAGTAGTGCCAGTTCTACAGCTGAGGAAACCCAGGCAGCTCAGGGAGCCGAGGCCAGGTCACTGGGCCGCAGTGCGTCGGGGCTGGGCCGAGAGCCAGGCTCTGGGCCGGGTCCCATGGGCCGGGACCCACGGGTGCGCCTCCTTGACACGCGCAGACGCTTCCCGTTCGGGGAAATGCGTCTGGGGCTGCCAGCGCTTGGCTCCGTATCCGCGCTGGGCGTGGTGGTGTTCCCCCAACACGACACTCCTCGTGGAAGTGAACTGGATTCCTCCGTCTGTGCCACATACAGTGCCTCAAAGAGGAAGAAAGAAAGACTAGGGACAAGCTGCTAACGAACCGCTTGACTCCGGCTCCCACGCAGCCCCGCCGGGCCCGGGGACAGAGGATGGCACGTGAGTCGGCGCTGCCCTGACCACCGTGGCGCAGAGCAGCAGGAAACGGCGATGGGATGGATTCTCAGGGGCTCTCTGGACAACGGTCGGGCCTTCCTGTCCCCGCTGGGTCACCGTGGCGATCCGCGGCTTAGCGAGCCGCAGCTCCGGTTCCAGCTGCGCGTTCTCCCCGACACTTCCTCCCCCGACCCCCCTTTTCCACGCCGGCTGCCGCCCCTGGTTGCAGGGGAGGGAGGCCGAGGCTCGGAGGCCCCTGCCTCACAGTGTGCCTGTGTCCTTGCATCCCTGCCTGCGAGCGCCCTCGTCACCACAAGCCGGTCGCGGTGGCTTTTCTGGGGCTGCCCGCGGGGTCTGACCCAGCAGGCAGACGCCTTCCGACCGGGGCCTCCCCAAGGTGGGCCAGTGGTGCGGGCCCTGCCCGGCCCCAGGGTCTAGACGGCACTGAGACCGACCCTCCGGCCAGGAACGCCGCCCTCTCTCCGGAGCGGGGAGGCTGCGTCTCTGCAGAGCCGGGAACCCGCCCGCCGCACCCCCTCACACAGCCCCCCATCCCCGGGTCTCTGTGCGGACCCTTCGGGCCGGGCCAAGGGAAGCGGCCGGCAGAGCAGGCCGGCGTCCTCACGACGGCTCTCGGCCGGTTTCCTCACTCGACTTCACTCTCCCCGATTAAAAACGGGCACCGATAGGATTTTCGGGAACGGAGTTCAAGCGCAGAATAATCCCGATATGAGCATCTCAGAAGACAGTTTCTGGGTAAAAGCTTGGTACGGGCTGGATTTCAGCTGCGGATAATGAGGCTTCACAAATCCGAGCGAGAAATAGACGCTTTCTCCAATGCCGCTGGTGATGAAAATTCTATTTATGGGCTCAAAGTCTGGGATTGAAACACAGTTCCTCCTGGTGTGTGCAGGGCTTTAATTTAACTTCCAATTAAGGGTGAGCTGGGCCAGATGGCTAAAGAGTGCATCTCTGTCTTCGCCACAATTAACCGGGCGCTCACTCGGGACACGGCAAGGACGGGGCATGGAGCCCACGTCCTTGTTCAGGGCGACGCTGGGGGAGGCGGGGGACCAGCGGGCTGGGGTGGAGAGGAAGGACGGGAGAGAGAAAGAGAGAAAGAAAGGAGGGAGGGAGGGAGGGAGGGAGGGAGGAAGGAAGGAAGGAAGGAAGGGAGGGAGGAAGGGAGGGAGGAAGGGCTCTGTGTCCGCTCTGTGGCCGCATTCCCCAGCCGCCGGCAGCCCACCGGGCAGCCCTGGTCCGGAGCAAAGGGCGCAGAGCCGGCCAGGCTGTGGCTGCGCGGCCTGGGACCCCGGGGCCCGTGAGGGCCCCACCTGGGGTCAGGAGCCCGCAGTGAGCGACTCCTGGCTCCGGACTGCATTCTTCCTCGACGTTTGGGTCAAGGAGGGTTTCTATCCACATCCTGTTTGTGGAGGTTTTTCTTTTAAAAAAGAGGAGTGGGGAGGGCTTGTCGCTGGCTGGGGCACGGACCCCGATGGTGGATTTCGGCCGTCAGAGTGGCGTGCCTCCTCACCGTGACATTCGGCGGGACTGAGCTCTGATGCCCCCCCCCAGAAGCCCCCCGAGACCCCCGTGCCCGGCAGGTTCCTTCCTGGGCTTCGGAAAGGAGGAGACCTGAGAGTCTTCACGGGAAGCGCCCGCACCAGGGAGCTGTCCCCAGGGAGGGTGCACATGCCCCCTGGCCCCAGGCGGGCCGGCTCCGGCGACGCGAGAAGCAGGCGGTCGCACCGGGCAGTGACGCGGCAACCCTGAGCGAGGTCCCAGCCTTCCAGCAGGACCTGGGGACTCTGACCAGACCGCCTGATTCCTGGCCCGATCCCGTGTTCCCACCAGAAATCGTTAGTGTGAAGCAGAGCCACAAAGCGCCCTCGGTGAGACTTGTCCATTGAAGAGAGAAGTCACCGTCTGAGCGATTCTTCTTCGACAGCGGGCTGCGCCGGGAGTCCTCAACCACCTGGAACGCGGCATCCAGACCGACGCACCGCCTCCCTGAGCCCCGCAGTTCCACCACACAGAGTGGGAGAGGGGCCGCCGAGCGCCGGAACCCAGGCGCCGGAACCCACCCGTCGAGGCCTTCCGGGCCCGAAGGGCAGGGCTGTGACCCCCACGGGCTTGCGTTTCCCCGGGGGAATCACGGACCCACTGCGGTGCTCGGAGAAAGCCACCCGGCACAGGCCGAACTCGCTCGGAGAGCGTGAAGGAGCACACACCGCTCTCCCTCCCTGGGCGGCGTCGGCCTCTGCGTCAAGGACCTCTCTCCACACAGAGACCGCCGCCCGGGAGCCCCCGCGCACCCCACGGTCGGAGCCGGATCCCCCGAGGGAGCCGGTTCCCGCTGGGCGTCAGGCTGCCTGATGCGCAGCCCCGGTCCCCGCGGTTGGCCGGCCCCAGCAGCCGCAGGCACAGTGGGGCCTCTCAGGGCAGGGCCTGAAGCCGGAGGTGCAGGGAGCCCAGACCAAAGGAGGGCCAGCCCCAGCAGCTGGGGGTGACTGTCACCAGGGGTGCCGGGGCTGAGCCTCGAGGAGGGGAGTGCGGGGGGGTCTGCAGGCTTGGGGACCCTGGGGGGGGGCAGGGGACGCTGACATTCTCGCCCACACAGCTGCCACGGGGCGGGGGGGGAGCCACCAGGAGCAGACAGGCCACGTCCTCCCTGAGCGGCAGGGAGTGTCCAGAGAGGTTGGCGTAGCTTCCCTGGGTTCTTTTTATTGCGGGAGTGGGGGGCTCTGACTAGTCAGTATGGGTGCGACTTGTTCTTTTTGCTCCCCCTTCAGTGAGCGGGTCCTGAAACTGGAGACTCACCTCCCGTAGAACCGCAAAGGGCAGCGCTGTCGGAGGGGCCTTGCAGGGGCCGTGGGGTCTGGGAGGCACAGAGGCCAGACATAGAGCTGGGCTCAGCTGGGTCAGGCACTGGGGGAGCCGATGGGACTGTTCGGACACGGGTCCCCCACCAGGCACGCCGCCCGGCTCAACTGCCGGCTTAGGAAGCAGTGGCTGTCCCTTGGGACGTCCTGCGGTCACATCACTAACTGTCGGACGCTCCCGGTGCTGGCTCAGAGGCTTGTCAGACAGTTGCGTTGAAAGGCGACCACGGTCTGCACCATCACAATGAGGAACAACTCCACAGGCGTGGGGAACGCCCTCCACCGAAGTTCGTTTCTGTCCGAATGCCCGCGGCCTGGAGCTTCCCCGCTCGGGGACTCTGCGTATCTCTGCCGCGCAGACACGCTGCCGCGTGAGACGGGAGGTCGCACACTCAGACGTGCGTCGGAGCCTCCGCTTTTCCCCTCGTCGATAAATCTTCTTAGAACTTTTCATGACACGGTAGCACGTGCTCACTGTAGGGCACTGACGGAAAACCGAGGCGCACAGAAAGTGGGGAGCAGAAGACACGAGAGCCCTCCCCCCGCCCCAAAGTCACGACATTTTGCGGGGTCACAGGTGCAGGACTCGTGTTTTCAGGGACCGGGTGGCCCTGCACACGCCGCAGAACCCCTCAGATGCGGCGATGGCCCTTCCGTGCAAACGCATCTTCCTCTGGAGTGAGCCCTGTCCCCGCTGGTTCAGTTGGCCCAAAGGGCACGGCCGGGGACCGGTGATCTGAGGTCAGCTGGCGGCAGGCCCGTGCCCTTGTACGGACTCCTCAGCCCCACTCGGTGGAAGCGGCAAGGCTTTTCAAAAGGACAGACACTGAGTCTATCATAACGAGGATTCTGTTCTGTGTTGAAGTTCAGGTTGTGTTTGCAGCCGTCTGCTAAGGTCTGAGACCGACAGATGAGACCAAATGCCGATGGAGGGCCGTGCTTGCCGAGGAAGAGGTGTGGGCACCCGTGCGTACGGTGGTCCACGCTGACGGCACCTTTGATTCGCCCGCGAGGGCGCTGTTGCTGGGCAGCACACCGCTCCTCGGGCGGTACCCGCCTCCGTGTTTCCTGGGGAGCCGCTCCGGGGTCGCCCCTGCAGGCGTCCGTGGCGGCTTTACGGCGAGGACGCCGCCGCAGGTTCCGCCAGCCCCCTGGCCCGCGGGCGGCGTCTCTCCCTCCTCGCTCCCGTCGACCGGAAGAAGCTGCTGCTTCTCCAAATCTGCGAAGCTGGGGATTTGGCTTCGGGAACGTGATTCCGTCCTTATGATTAGTGTACAATGTATTCAGACACGCATATTCAGCTCGCCTGACAGTCGCTCAGGGCAGGAGGAGCGACTGGCCAGCAGGAGAGGAAGGAGGCCAAGGCAAACGGGTTGGGGGCTGATTTGACAAACGACTCATTTGTTAGGAAATGCCGTGTGGTTGTCATTTTATCCATGGCCTGCACCGTGACGTTCCCTTACATCGTGCCCGTGCAAGTGAGGACCGCCACTCCACAGATTCCTAGCGCCGTTCTCTGTTGTCAGACATTAGCTTTACACACTAACATGAATTCATGCGGACTAAAGATATCAGACAGATGATATTTAGCCAAATTCCTATAAATAAAGGAAGTCTTGGCAAACCCTTTCTAACGGGAGACAGGGTGTGGTATATATAACGTTATCTCTTACGTTGTTCTTGTTTTCCTTTGATCTGAATAGGGTCACGGGTGTGCTTTCCGGGGTCTCAGAGCCCCAGTTCACAGGGGCCCATGATACTACTGCCCCGCTCCCCGTAATCTCACCGCCCCCCCCGCCTGCAGCAGCGCAGAGGGAGCCTGCCTGCCCCGCCCTGTCACGTCCTCCAGAATTTCCTGGACACCCGTGTCGAAATCGATACACTGTTGCGACTCTGTCCGCAGCTTCAATGCTTGTCCCCATGGTTGAAACGTACAAAGAACAAATACAGTTGTTTCCTATTGCTTGTTTGTTGCCTGTCACTCCAGCAGCGTGTCAGCTGCGTGAGGGCACCGGACGGGTCTGGTTCGGGCACCGGACGAGTCCGGTCCGGTCACCGGCTCCTCCCCTGGCCCCTGCACGTGGCGGGCCCTCCGTGAGTGTGACGGAGTGCTAGGTGACCGCGTGGGGAATGGCCGGGTGCTGTGTGACTGGAACCCGGCCTCCATGCGATCGATTAATTGGATTTTTTCCTTGGGAGTTGTTTTTAAGGACACTCTGCTGTTGCCTGCTGTCGCGAGGCTGAGCCGGACTGTGTTCTAATGCGGTGTACCTGTTCAGCCCAGTCCCCGACATTAGTTGGAGGAGGTTGGACGGAAGCCCGTTGCCAGGGAAAGTCAAGTACAGCAAATCCCAGGCTACCCTTGAAATCCCGAACTTTCAACAGGAAGATGAAGGCGTCTACGAGTGCACCGCGGGCAACCTGCGTGGAAGGAACCGGGCGAAGGGCCGGCTGGTGTTCTATGGTGAGCTGCCGCGGGCGCAGGGCGCGGGCGGGGTACCGGGGGCGCCCCCGCAGCGACCCGTGCAGGCTGTGGGTGCGCTGTGGGAGCCTCCTGCTGGGGTAGGGTGCGGGACACGACGGTCAGCGGGTGGCGATGGCCCTTTTTAAGTCGCGGCTCTAATCCCGGCGAGGTCTGGGTGTGCTGCGGCTGATCAGAGTGGCCTGAAGACAGCCGTGGGGTCGTGGGGAGGCGGTGGGCATTCTGGACCCACTGACTTCCCGTCAGACACCAGCCGCAGCCTAGGACGGTCTTAATCACACACGGGAGCTCTAGGGGGAACTTAGGAAACTGGGAGGAAGGGCCAGCGATGGCAGGGGTCACTTTCAGCGTCCGCTCCCCCTTCCCAGGGTTTGCCCGCTCACAGGTCGGACACCGGAAGAGGGGGGTCACTGCTTCACTCACAGCACACGCCTGCCCCCGTGCCCTCGCCCTCCCGGGGACCCCAGAGAGGAGGGAGGGGCACTCGGGGTCTGGAAGCCGTCTCTCCGCCTTCTCTCGTCCAGGGAAGAGCTCAGCGCTCGCATGAAACTCACTTCTTTTTTTTTTTAATCAAATAGACCAGAAGATACACCCAGAATTATCCCAATGCTTGGTGCTGTTCAAAATAGTGTTGACTTCTTCGTGGAATTTAATGTAGCTATACTGGAGAACTTTTAAAGCCTGTATTTACACGTGGCCCAAAGTACTTCTCTCTATGTCATGCTGGTGTGTGACATGTTAATAATCAATAGTAAAGTAATTGGTGAAAAATTGTATCTTTCGATAACTAGCAAATCTGAGGCAATGCCATTCCCCATAGGAATGCCCCAGTGTCCTCTGGGAAGGACGCGGCCCTGGGCCATGCTCCTTCCCTTTTCCTTCGAGATTTTCACTTCTAACCTGGGACGAAAATGAGTGTTTTATATATAAAACGTGATTCCCGTCTGATTATTTCTCTGGAGCTGTGCCAATGTGAATACACACACACACACACACACACACAATTCGAATATATATATATACACACACACTATCTATATACATATATGTATGTATGTATGTATGTGTGTGTGTGTGTATATATTCTTCTCAGTAGCTCCTGCTTCTTAACGGAAAGTCTTTGGAATTTAGCATCTCTTGTAAATAAAATAATGGTGTAACTTGGAGTTCTCAAGTGGCACCAAGATGTTTAGGTTTGGCTAGCTTTTCATAGATACCTCATTTTTCTAATAAACAGACAAAGATATAGCCAAGAGATCGAGCAGGAGACGGAGGTATCCGTAAACTGGAAATCAGTAGTAAAGTGCCTGCTCCCACGCGGACGCCTCAACCATGAGCTTAGGAAGCGGCGTCTGAGACCCCCGCCCCCGTCACCCCCACGACAGTGAGATGCGGAATAAGGTTCTGCGCTGTGATCGGCGAGAAACCCTGGGCGGATCGGGCCGGATCTCGCAGTCGGCACAGCGGGTCAGGCCCCAGACGAGAGCTCAGAGTGAGCTTCTGCAGCAAGGCCCGTCCCCCGGCCCCAGGTCTGCCGCCGCGGGGCACCCGCAGCCCCTGCCCGAGGGGTCTTCCCGCCACCAAATCGGCGCCAGAAAGCCGACCCGCACCCCACCTGGTACCGTGAGTGACGGCAGGGGGAAGGGCACTTTAGCATCGATCGCCCCTGTTGCGTCCACCACGTAGAACTTTCTAGAAAGCAAGGGTCTGGAAAACATATGCCCGGCACCAAGGGGTGCTGGAGCTGGATGCCGCTCTGCCGGTTCTCACTCCCCCTCTCAGGCTTTGAGAAATGGGGGCCGTCCCCTCACGAAAGGGCAGCGCCGTGCGTACTGGGTCCCTGCATCTGCGTCAGGCCACTGAGCTTCATCACGTCTGGTAAAGGCACACCGCCGTTCCGTTATTGCGGATCAGGTCTAATCAATGCTCTTCGCCCGCGAAGGGTTCAGACCCGGTACGCGGTTTCTCATTTGACCTGCATGCTGGTGTTTAGGCCGGAACGGTCATCTGGCCTCGCTCTGCACTCGGACCTTCCCCCTCCGTCCCTGGCTGTCACAGGCGTGCAGCGGCGCGACGACAAAGGACAGCCTCTGTCCAGTGGGCAGGCCGGCTGACCGATATCTGCTCCGGGGTTCCAGCCGCCCCAGGTCGAGGCCCCCACGTTTCTGGGGCTTCTCGGCCCGCCAGCCTTTCCCTGTGGTCGCCGCCGCAGTCCCGGGCGTGGGGCAGGGTGCCTGGAGTAATGTTAGTGTGTCCGCCTCTCTCTCGAACAGCCCCTCCGGAGTGGGAGCGCAAGATCCAGAACGCTCGCGTGTCTGTCTACGACAGCCTGCGCTGGGAGTGCAGAGCCCGCGGGAGGCCGCGGCCCTGGTACAGGTGGTGGAAGAACGGGGAACCCCTGCGCCCACAGGTGAGCGGGGGTGTGGACGGCTGCACCTCGCCGACGGTGGGAGGGACGTTTTCTCAGGGACAGGGACAGCCGGCCGTCACGAGGTGTTTGCCAGGGGCCCGGGGACGCAGCAGCCTCTGCAGACACACTGACTCACGGAACCCCCAGACCAGCTCAGAGGAGCTGCTCACCCCACCCCCCGCCCCCATTCTTCCATCGAGAAAACGGACGGTCGAGAAGACAGGTGACTTGCTGGGGCCCGTACCGTCAGTGAGGGATTCACATCCAGGCGTCACCACCATCATCGACCGCACCATCGGTGTCACCGTAACTGTCAATGGAAACGTCTCCCAGGAGACAGGCCGTGCGCCAGGGCCCCCCATGCCTGACTTCAGTGTGTCCCCGGGACAACCGTACAAGAGAGAAGGGATTATTGGGGTTTTTTCATTTGTTTGTTTGTTTTGTTTTTTTATTTCTCACTTTTTTTTTTATTTAACTGACCACATTTTGCCCATGTTAATTGGGTTTGGGTACTATGCCTTTAAAGACAGCAACAACAAGAATATCACATCCATGCAAAACAAAACACAGTCCTCACCAATTAAAATAGTATTCAACAAATTTTCATTATAAAACAAACAACATTTTAAACCCTCAGAATATAGTCTGGAAATGAAAACATGCATTAAAGAGAATTTATTATAAAGGGTCCCAGATACTGAAGAACTGAAAAGGCAAAAAGAGCAACTACGGCATGACAGAAGGAGCAAATGAAGGCAGCAGCTACCAGCCCCCTGTGACTGGGGGACCGGGAAAGGATTGTTGTTTACGTATGTAAATGAAGCAAACTGGTGTAGGGAAGGTTAGTCCCCTGTCCGAGGCCACGCGGGAGCCGGTACAGGCTAGAATCGGCACGCTACGCTCAGTCTGTTTCTGGGACCCAGCACCCGGCTTCCGTGCAAGCGAACGGTGGTCTCTGGCCGCCCAGGAGAGTGGAGAGCCCGGCACCGCTCCACACGCTGCGGTCTGGGCACACAGGAGACGAGACCGGGCCGTTCCGTCCCATCAGACTGTCCAAGCAGTGGTGTGAATCCCCGTCTTACTTTGCCCAGGAAGCCGGAGACACACATCGGGTGTTTTTAAGAAACGGGGTGCAGCGGGGGGCTCTGTGACGGTGGAACTCCCCTGCATGCCCTGCACACGGCGCACCCACCGGGGCCACAGCCTGTCCTTTCCCTGCAGAAGGCAGGCGACAGGGGCCCTGGAACACTCAGTTGTAAGTTGCATCTGCAGCAGCAAACGCTCTCACACCGTGCACTGGAAATGGGAGTGCTCCGCCCCACACGGGGCTCTGTGGCCGGTTTCGGCGGTTGGAGCACGCTTTATGGTTGGCTGCCGACAAGAAAAGCCAGCTCCTCCTGCTTGTGACTCAGTTAGAGAATTGTCCGGTGGTCGCACTCCAGGCTTTCTGAGAGCTTCTGACGGGAAGGCAAGGAGACGCTCTAATTACGGCATCGGTTCCCAACGTGACGGCCGGCCGTGCTTTCCGGAACAACTGGGCGGGGGGGGGGGGTGGTGGCCCACTCCACCTTGTTTCCGTCCCGCACAGCAGAAACCGAACCTGCGTTTTACGCAGACAATGTCGGTTTTCAAAGAAATGCGATCACCCAAAGTGGACTGGTTACTAAACTTGCACTGAGCGTGTTTCCGTGGTTTTGACCTCGGAGAGCGGCTCGGGGTCCCCCCGTGGGTGCAGCCCATCTCCACAGGCACCGGCTCTCACCGCGCCCCACAGACACACGGGCGTCTCACGGTGTTTCTGCCGGAGAGGGCGCCCGCGTTCTCGTCCCCGCCCCTTGACATGCCTTCCCTTCCGACCAGGAAAGAATTCAAATAGAAAACGGGACACTCACCATCACGACGCTGAATGTGTCAGATTCCGGCATCTACCAGTGTGCGGCCGAAAACAAATACCGGATAATTTATGCAAACGCAGAATTGAGAGTATTAGGTAAGTCACTCATTTATAACCAAAAGATTCAACGTGACATTTTCACAAGCTGTGATTAAACATAATCTGAACCCAATTTTCCTGTAAATTAGAAGTTGCCTTCCCTTGAAATAATGGGGAAATGTCTCAATTAGCGTTTCAGAAACGCAGGGGATTGTTACTCCCGGCGGGAAGCCCGTCAGGGCTGCGGGAGGGGCCTGTCGCTAGATGCCACCAAACGGGAAGCGGCTCCTCCAGGGCCGATGGCAGCCGAGGTTTGAATGCCGCTCGGAAATGCCCGCCCCTCAGGGACGCTTGCAACCCCCAAGAGGAAGCTAAGGACGGGGGACCTCCCTTTCCAGGGACTCCCCCAACAGGGGTTCGCTTGAGCTCTCAGCGAGGAGTTTGGGGAGACAGCTGAGCAGGGGCACGGCACCTTGATGCTGTGGTTCCTTCACGGTCCCCACGTGCCCGTGGCCTCGTGGTTCCAGGAAGGCTGCCGAAGCTCCTGACATCAAGTCCCCACTCGAGGCAGGAGAGGGGACAGGCAGCAGCACTGACCCTGCCGACCCCTCTGTTGGGAGAGCGACATTCCCCGAGTCCTGCCCGCACTCTCCTCCTGCGCCCCGAGCAGAAGCCTGCCAGTGCCCAGGGCGAGGGTCTGGGGGAGGCTGCACCGGAGGCACCCTGCTTCCGTACCACGGTGGATGATTCATTCATTCATTCATTCGTTCGTTCATTCCACAAACGTTCATTGGGTATTTACACAAGGCCAGAGACTCCCTGCCCTCAGGGCTGCTTGGACGGAGTCAAGGATGGGGCCGCGATGATGACGGAACCGTCACTCTGCCGGTTCTGTAATGAAGGGCCGTGCGTCCAGGTGAAAGCCACGAGCTGCTAGGGGAGTGCCTGCCTTGGCTCAGCCTCAGAGAGAGAGCTGGGGGCGGGGAGCCGTGGGGACCGGCTCCTTGGAGCCAGAGACGAGGCCTTCCTTCCGGAGTGGAAGGCGCAGAGAGGCCGGACGTGCAGAGGGCCGCGGCCAGAGCCCGGCCCGGAGGGAACCGAGGCAGCGAGGGGAGTCTCACCCGACCTTGACACCATGGAACAGGCTGTTGTTCCGTTCTGTTCGCAGCAGCACCCCCTCGGGGGGCTGCACCATCGGCTCCGACGTGGGAGCATCGGGTTCCCCGAGAACGTGGCTGACACGCCCCGTGGGCTGTGTGTGCCGCCCACCGCAGTGTCCTCGCCGTTCCTACGCGTTCTCACAGGGCTTCGTGTTCAGTGTGGAGACAGTGGCACCGGGAGCCTGAGCAAGAGCACACCTTGTTTAATGCAACCCTCGGGCTCTCACGTTCTTTTTGTTTTTCCACCTGGGCCCCCAAGGGGAGCCGGGAAACAGGCCCGTGCTGTGGAGAGCGCTGAGACAGAGCCGTCGGAGACGGACTCCGCCCTGGTCTCCTCCACCTGCAGCTGTCCTGGGGGCGGGAAGAGCCATCGGAGGGGCGGGAGGGAGGGTCGGACAGACAGGCAGCGTCCTGTGGGTTCCCAGGAGACGGCGTCCTTTCATGCGCCTGCTCTTCTCACCGCCTCTCCCCGTAGAACATGTCCTGTGCCCCAGCCCCCAGGCACCGTTATCCACCCCACGGAGGGAGCTCTGCTCCTCTAGAGAACTGTGGTGTCCCCGGGAAAAAGGTCGCCTTGGAAAACACTGTGATGCTGTGGGCCGGGACCGCGCAGGTGCCATCGGGCCCCTCGGCACGGTGAACGAAACCTACACTGAGCGCCGGCCCTTTAAGCGAGGTCAGAGGGAAAGGCGGCGGGGGCAGGGAAGCTGGAAACGCACAGAGGCTGGCCCCCGGGGCCTTTGGAAGCTTCGGGTGGCTGGACTGGCCGTGTGTGGGGTGTGCACACATGGGCCCCCAGCCCCTTGAACTTGCAGAGGCTTGGCTGCACTCGGGCTGATGATGTCTCGTCCTCCTGAACTGGTGTTGTGCATAGTTCATTCATTCAGTGGCGACACAGTGGACAAACTACTTCGCATGTTTCAGATTCCCCCTCACCCTGCAGGGAGGCCGTTTGCATGTTGGTAGTTAACGCCTGGCCTGGAGAAACGCTGACGCGGCGATAATGTGTTTCACGGTGATACAATGTTTCCGATCCGTTTGCGAGGCGTCTCCCCGGCTTAGACAGATGGACGGAGGGACGGAGGGGTGGAGAAAAGACAGGCAGCTGCGGGCGTGGGTGCCAGACACAGACGCAGAAACGCAAAGCGATCCGCTGGAATCGGGGCAAAGGTCTCCTTCATCGGGGTTGAAACCCCCCTCCGGCCTCGGGGGGAACCACCGTCACCCCGTTACGGGAAAGGCTTTCCAGAGCGTGCCTTTCTCTCACTCGCTCTCTCCCTCCCCCGCGTGCCCTGGGGGCTGCGGCGATCAGCACCAGGACATGGGTAAGTTGCAGCCCCCCCCGAGCAGGTCCTCTGTGCCGGGCGCCACGCCGTAGCCCCTCACGGGTGTGCTCTCCCCGAGCCACCCCCCCGCCCCCGCCAGGTCCCCGAGCGCTCGCGTACCTGCGGTCACCTGCACTGGGCAGGAGGAAGCAGAGACGCCAGAACCTGGGTCGGTACCTGGCCCCCGGAGCCCAGGGCCCAGTGACGTGAGGAAGGGTTCTGGGTGCAAACAACCTGAGTCCCTCAGGTGCGCCCCCTTGCAGCCCGCGTGACCACGGGTCAGGTACGGGAGAGAGTTAACACTCCTTTTAAACATTTTCTTCTCAGCTTCAGCTCCCGATTTCTCCAAAAACCCCGTCAAGAGGAGTTCGGTCGTGCACGTCGGTGGAGACGTGGCCATCGAGTGCCGGCCCCAGGCGTTCCCCAGGGCCACCGTCTCCTGGAGGAGGGGGGCGCAGAGCCTGCGGCAGAGCGGAAGGTACCGGAACCCCTGTTTGTCAGCCCTCGTACCTGGAGCGCAGTGTCTTCCGCGTGTTCACGGTGGGTGAGCTCTTCCCGGGCCCCACCCGCCGTGACAGCCCCACGGCCGCGTATCTGGACGTAGAGAGACTGCTCATGTGATAAGTAACACGGAAGGGCCCTAGAGAGCTCAGACCTGCGGGCACGGTCTGGCTGGGACTCACTCAGGGCCCGGGCTGGTGAGAGGCACATTTCTGAAACTCCTGGAAGACTGTCCCACCTGTAGCGTGAAGATGTTTCCCAGAGCGGCCGAGAGGTGCCGCGGGCAGAGAGGTGCCCGCAGGGAAGGGAGGGCCTGTCTCCCGTAGAAGCTGCGGCGGGGCCCCTGTCCCCAGGCGGGAGCAGCACTGGTGTGTCTCTGTCGCCTCGCACACCCCACCTGTGTCCTGCGGACCCCCGCGCGCCGGGGCCGCCTCGCCCGCAGCCGCAGCTCTGCTCTAGGGCCGCGGGCAGCTGCCGTGTGACCAGGCGCGCGGAGGGCCCCTTCGGAGAGCGGGCCGTGGCGCTCAGGTGCGACAGTGGCTCCGTGAGCAGGTCCTGGGGTTTCCTCAGCGTCCCCCGGGTCGTGGGTCCGTCTGCAGACCGGGCCGGGTCAGGTGGAAGGAGGGACCGTGGCCGTGGGATGGAAACGGCAGCCCACCCGTCTGTGGGCGGTGGAAGAGGGGCCTCCGCTCCTGCCGAGACAGCGGCCCAGACCCTGCGACTCCTCTCTCTGTGGGAGAGCAGACCAGGGTGGCTGGGGGGCTGCGCCGGCTCCAGGAACAGCCTGGAACCCAGGATGGTGGGGGGTGACTCTCCCGAGACCCCAAACACCACCAGTGGGCGGGGCAGGGCCACTGCTGCCACCGTCTCTCATCCTGGGAGCCTGCTGCTGCTGCTGCGGTCACAGGAGAGGAAAGGGGCGGGGCGAAGCCGGTGAACAGGGTGCGTGCGGACTGCAGGGAGCATGTGCCCTGGCCACGTCCTCCGCTGCCGGCCTCGCAGACCCTCCCCCCTCCCTGTGGGGGCGCGGGGCACCAGAGAAAGCCCTTGGGGGCGGCTCTCCCCCTTCCTCCTGCCCGTCTCCCGCGGCCCTGGACGGGGCCCCAGCCCAGGGACTCTGTGGAGTGTGTCTGTGTGGCCTGGTGCCTGGGCGCGGAACCCCAACTCCGCCAGCACCTGCGGAAGGGGAATGTGTCTGAGGAAGGGTGGGCGGGCAGGGCGAGGCGTCCGCAGCCTCAGTGACATTCTCCTCCGAGGAGCCGCCCCAAGGCTCGGACCGGCTGCTGCCAAAGGCTGGTGGAGGGAGTGGGAGGGCAGCCCGTGACCGAGGAGGTCAGCCGTCCATCCCGGGCAGACGCCTGGGGCTCCGCCTGCAACGCCCCGGGCTTCCGATGCAGCTCGGTCTGGAGGCCTCCTCCAGCTTCCCTGGCTCTCGAGCCCCGCTGGGGAACAGGGGGACTCGAGAGACCCCGAGCGAGCTCCAGGCGCCGGTCCGCCCTCTGGGCAGGGACCGCGGACCGGCTCTGCCCCGTCCCCAAAGCCACCGCAAACCCCCCCTGCGGAGCAGGGCGGCTCTCACCCTCCAGGACCTCCAAAGGCCACAGGTAAGCCATGCGGGAGAGAGGGAAGGAGGCGGGTGTGGATAAAGGGAGGGAAACCAAAGAAACTTTTAAAGGGTGCAAAGCAAACTCTTGTAGAGTCTTCCAGATTTCTGTTTTACTCCGTTTTGCTCCCCACAGAACGCATTCGGGGCGGTTTCAGCCCTGAACCGTCGCTAACGATCATGGCCGACTTGGCATCGTCTCACCGACCGTGACGAAGGGGAGGGTCCCCGAGGCCTCGGGTCGCAGAGCCCCTCGCTCCCATCGCTGCAGGGTCTCGCCGCAGGGTCTCGCCGCAGGGCCTCGCCGCAGGGTCTCGCCGCAGGGCCTCGCTGCAGGGCCTCGCCGCAGGGCCTCGCCGCAGGGCCTCGCTGCAGGGTCTCGCTGCAGGGCCTCGCTGCAGGCTCCACCACCACCACCACCACGGGAGGCGCGGGAGGAACGTGTCTCCCGGACGCGTGCCCCGAGGACCTGAACACAGTCGAGCCCCAGCGGAACATAGGGATGGCGGACACACTCCTCTGCCGGGGACAGGGACCCTCGGCGGCCACTGGCCAGCGCCGTGTGACCCTGCGCCTGCTGCTTCGGTCCCGTCCTTGCGAGCTGGCCGGTTCCTCCGAGTGACCGAGGCCCAGCAGCTTCCTGCCAGGGGCGGCCCCCACGCCGCCATCCGTGTTGGCCCGGCCGGGTCCGTGTGGTCTCCCGCATTCCCAAGGACGCCGCGGGCAAAGCCGAGAGCCGTGGCCCAGAAGGAGGGGCGGGAGGGGGAGGAAGGCTCTTTAGCTCTTGACCTTGGAATTACCTGTGCGGGGAAATGTACATTTTCACTTTCGGCTGTAAAACTCCTAATAAAACTTCTCCACGGCCCCGTCTCGCTTGAGATTTCATTGTCACCCACTCTTACTCCCAGTAAAGTGTAACGGCCGGGAGGCTGTTGGAGGGTCTCTGAAGAACCTTGTTCAAAGGAACAAGCTCCCTGGACTGCCTGCGTATAAAAGTGGCCGCTATATGGACAGATAGACGGACAGTGTGGACAGTGTCCTCCGCCCTCATGGGAGCTGTGACAGCGCCGTCACCCAGCCGCAGGGCGAGGAAGCTGGGCCGTGGGGCCGGGTCCCCGTCCCCGTGCCCTGACCTTCTCCGCGGCACAGACGGCAGAGAACCCGCTGGGCTCCGCGCCCTGTGCGGGCTGTGGCCACAGGCTCCGACCTCGTTTGGGATGAAGCACGTTTCTCGCCAGCCCGGGAGCCACGGCTGAGGCCTGACCGAGCCCAGAGTGCCGTCCGGCTGCGTCTGATCTCACAGCTCGCTCGCAGAGATGACAAGGTTCCTGCCACTGAAAACGGGGGCAGATGCTCGCGCGGGAGCCCCCCTGTTCTCTCAGAGGCACCACCCTTAGGACCTGCACCCGGGGCAGGGAGAAGCGGAGCCCACTCCTCTGGAGAACCTGGGCGTCCGAGGAGGAGCCCGGCGCAGGGAACAGGCACACGGGCCCCGGCCCCAGTGCTGTGGCTGCTGCGTGACCTGACGGCGGGCGAAGCCGCTGGCTGCCCTTTCCCTGGAGGTCGCTGTCCCCGGGTTTGTTTGAGATGACACAGCGTGAAGCGGCCTCAGGGAGCGCCGAACGCTACACGCACGCAGTGACGCCAGAGGAGGAGTTACGGATTTGGAACAACGCAGACGCCGACCCGGCCGGGCGCACCTGCAGGTCCTGTCCCGGTGACAGTTTCCCGTCTTGTGCTGGGTGTGCCCAGGGACCGAGGGAGTGAGCCAAACGGGGTGACCGCGGAGAGACGTCAGGACGGCTCCTGTCAGCCCTGGCTGGCGGGGCTCAGTGGGTGGAGCACAGGCCTGCGAACCAAAGGGTCACCGGTTCGATTCCCACTCAGGGCACAGGCCTGGGTTGCGGGCCAGGTCCCCAGTAGGGGGCCCTTGAAAGACAACCACACACTGATGTTTCTCTCCCTCTTTCTCCATCCCTTCCCTTCTCTAGAAAAATAAATAAATACAATAAAATAAACAGCTCTGGTGACCTGGTTGGGCAGGGTCAGAGGCTACGCAGAGCCGGGGCAGCCAGACCCCGGGCCCCTGAGGGCAGGCGTGCGAGCCCCTGGCTCTGGCGCACCGCTGCGGGCCCAGCGCCCAGCACGGCCCGGGAGCACAGCCGATGAGCCACGGGTATTTCCCGCGTCGCTAAGTCACGGACCTTGGAGTTTGCTTTGTGTGGTGTGTGCCCGCCTGCCTTGGGATGTTCTGAAGTTACACCCCAAATGCCTCTTCTAAACAACAGGCCCATGTTGCCTTCGCTCAGTCATCCATCCTGTCACTGCTCATGAGCGCCTACTGTATGCAAACTACAATACCGGGGGTGAAGGTCGAGGGTAAATGTCCAGCCAGCCAGCGATGCAACACACGGTATCCTTCCCTAGGCGAGTGTTTTCTGTAAAGTCAGTGGTGTCGGAAGATCAAGTTCAGGTCCCGGCTCTGCTCCTCCCCCTGTGGACAGCGTCCAGCACGTCCTCTGCCTTCGCTGGTCCTCGGCTGAGTCCCCTGAGTGACGGCGAGAACGGTGCTTGTCTCTCCGAGACGGCGGATGAGACTCAAACCACAGGGCGGCGTGGGAGACGGGGTGAGCTGTGTCCACCAGCTGCCACTGGGCAGGTTTGCTGCCGTGGCCGCACCTGGATGTGACTCCCAGGACACGTCCTCACCTGGCCGGCCCGCTGGTGGGGACCCCAGCCCCGGTCACCGCCGTCGGAACCCACAGAAGCTCACGTCTGCGAGGCGCTCGGGGCTGGCCAGGCCGTGGGTCCCGAGTCTGCGCTGTTTGGTCAGTCACTCAGCAAGCGCGCCGGCGGGAGCCCGGGGCTCAGAGCTGTCTCCTCCCGCCCGCCCGCGGCCGCCCGCTCCGTGTGCGGGGAGCACCTGGCGCGTCTCACGGGAACGCCCGCGAGCTGGGCAGACAGCGCGGATGTGCCCTGGCAGGCGGCCTCGGACGGGCGGGCACCGGAGCCCGGAACAGCAGCAGCCGAGAGGTGGAGGGGGTGCGTGCCCGCTGTCGGGAGAATAGCCGTTGAATTCATAAGTACTCCACCACACTTCTCCCTAATATTCCTAAAAACACTGCCAGATTTCTCCCTAATTTCCCCAAATAAAATAAAACCCAGCTATCTGTCGGGCCAATGGTAATGAATGAAGAATAGAACCGTTCTGAGCACTTCCTGTGTGCCAGGCGGTATACCAGATGCTTTAAATATTTCCAAAAATTTAAGCACATTTTTTTCCCACGTTTGGACGCAGTTTCGAGAAACAGAGCTGGCGCAGAGCACGCGGTTGGTTACGTGTGCGCGGCGTTCACCCAGGGTCTCAGCGAGCTGCGTGCAAAGACACGTGGAGATCCCCTGAGAACCCCCCAGGGGAGCCCAGAGACGCCACCCCCGGCCCACGGTCTCGGGAAGTGAGCCTGTCTGGGACCTGGGCCAGGGGCCTGCTGGGCACGGCCCCTCCCACTGGGCGGGGCCCTCAGCGGGGACTGTTGCCAACAGCCCCTTTGCTGTCACGGGGTTCCCTTCGAGTCGTCTTCTGACAATGGTTCTGACAATGGTCACACCCTGGGTGGCCCTGGGCCTTGGCGAAATGCAGCTACTTTGTGGGGACATGTGACCCCGTTCGGTGGCGGGGAGCCTCATGGGGGCCTCACCGGGACTTTTGCCCTCAAGACCAAAAGGTGGCGGGCCCTCCCCCACCGACCCCAGGCACCCCAGCCCCGCCGAGGCCGTTCTCAGACCCAGTTGTCCCGGTGGGTGAGGGCCCGGGGTGGGGGGGGTCAAGAGAGGTCCGGGGAGAGTGGAGGGAAAGTAGAGACGAGGGGGAGGGGTGGACGGTGGGGAGGAGGGGAGGAACAGGCGTGCCCTGTGCCCAGAGAGCTCACAGCCGCAGACCGGCCCCTCGGCCTTCCCCTCCTGGGCAGGGAGGGGCCTGGGGGGCCCATGGGAAGCCCTGGGCATGGGCAGACAGAAAGGGAACGGGATGACATGAGTCCGCCTTCACCCGCCCCCGGACAGAGCCACAGAGCGGTGCCTCAGCTCCAGAGCCCTCTGCCCGGCAGGAAGGCACCTGCCCCCCACCCCGGCCTCCCCAGGCCCCGTCTGTCTGTGCGGCTCCTTCCCGCCCGGCCCCTCCCCATGCATCCCCACGGCCCCCTTCCCAAACCACCAGGGAGCCTTTCCTGTGCCCCTGCCCACGCCCCCGCCCCAGTGCTCCATCTTCATAAAAGCTGCACCCCCTCCCCCTCCCCACGCAGCCCCGGCCAGAACCGTGGCCACAGGCAGGCGGGCCGCTCTGTCCCATCCCCCCCACCCCCAGCCCCCAGTGCTGCTTCCTAACAACAAGCAAACAACCCTAATTTTACTTTGTATCACCACCCCCTTACTGCAGTGGTGCTTAGTACATCAGGCAGCGAGATCGCGGATAGGCCAATGAACCATACGTCCCGCGGTTACGGGAGAGGGACAGCCTGCGCGATGCCGGCTCGCTACCGTCTCCATGTGCGCGGCCGCTGCGGGATAAAATGTCGCACCGCTCGCTCGCTGGCACCAGGCCCCTGGGAGCCGTGTTGAGGTGAGGCTGCCGAGGGGGTGCACGGAGGGAGGGTGCCGGGAGCCATCTGCCGCCCCCGCCTCCATCCGTCCGCCCCACGAAGATGCCCCAGACCAGCTCCCACGTGCGCCCCTCCGTCTGGCCCTCGCGGTGCCCGCCTGTCTGTCCTCCGGCCGGCCTCCCTCCCTCTCGGGGCTGCAGCAGGGCCCTGCAGCTCGGCCGCCAGGCGGCTGAGCCTCCTGTCTGCCTGCCTGCTCCGAGGGCCCCACTCAGGAAAGTGGGGTTCCCCACCCACCCCTCCGCCGCTGCTGCCTCGGGTTACACCGCTGTCCTTGTAGCTCCCCCCTCGCAAGGCCGAATGCTGGGCGACACCACCCCGCGGCTCTTGGCCGCGGACGGACGTGGCCGAGCAGAAGTTCTGCAGACGCAGAGCGTCCAGTCTGCTCTGGTCACACGCCTGGCCACGGAGAGTGCAGGAGCTGCCCGGTGGCAGAGTCACCCAGAGTCCGCAGACGGTCGGGAGGTCTCAGATGCCGCCCCACGGAAGGGGCTGGTGGAGAAGCAGCGCCCAGGGCCAGAGCCGGCCCGGGCCTGCGGGGTGGACTCGGGGGGGGGGGTCTGCACTTTTATTTTTTTTTAAGATTTTATTTATTTATTTTTAGAGAGGGAAGGGAGGGAAGGAGAGAGAGAGAGAGAGAGAAACATCCATGTGCGGTTGCTGGGGGCTGTGGCCTGCAACCCAGGCATGTACCCTGACTGGGAATCGAACCTGCGGCACTTTGGTTCGCAGCCCGCGCTCAATCCACTGAGCTACGCCAGCCAGGGCTGCACTTTTATTTTTATTTTTGTGATTATACTTAGCTGATGATGCTGTTACAGTTGTCCTGATTTTCCCCCCATTGCCCCCCTCCACCCAGCAGCCCCCACTCCCTCAGGCCATCCCCCCACCACTGTCCATGTCCACGGGTCGTGCGTGTGAGTTCTTTGGCTGCTCCGTTTCCTGTGCCGTACGTTATGTCCCCACGGCTATTCCGGGACCACCTGTTTGTACCTCGTCGCCCCCTCACCTCCTCGCCCGTTCTCCCCTTCCCCCTCCTCCCTCCCCCCTGGCAGCCTTCTGGTAACTAATTTCCTCTCTCTTGCTTTTAAGAGTCTGTCTTTACCCTTAACTTTGGGCATTTTAATTGCGATGTGTCTTGGAGCGGGCCTCCTTGCATCCATCATAACTGGGACTCTCTGTGCTTCCCGGACCTGCGTGTCTATTTCCTTCACCAAATCAGGGAAGGCTGTCCGGCAGTTTTTAGACAGATTTCCAATTTCTTGCTCTTCCTCTTCCCCTCCCGGCATCTTCTCCTCCTTCTTGTTCTGCTTGGTTGGTTTTTGCTTCCTTGTGTTCCAAATCATTGATTTAATTCTCAGCTTCATCCACTCCACTCTTCTTTATTCTTTGTTCTTTATTTCCATTAGTGTAGCCTTCATGTCTGACTGGGTCTTTTTTACGCTGCTGAGGTCCTGGCTGAGTTCCTTGAGCAGCCTTATAACCAGTGTCTCGAACTCTGCATCTGATAGATAGCTTATCTCTATTTTGTTTAGTTCTGTTTTTGGAGTTTTGATCTGTTCTTTCACTTGGGCCGTGTTTCTTTGTCTCCTCACTTTGGCAGCCTGACTGTTTCTGTGTATTAGTCAGAGCTGCTTTGACTCTGTGCCTTGGTGTGTGGCCTAATGCAGTAGGTGTCCTGTAGGGTCCAGTGGCACAGCCTCCCCTGTCACCCAAGCTGGTATACTTGAGGTGCACCCTTCCTGTGGGCTAAGTGCACCCTCTTCTTGTAGGTGAGCCTTGGTTGCTGTTGGCAGGTCAGTGGGAGGGATTGACCCAGGCCAGTCTGCTGCAAGGACTGGCTCTGACCATGACCCCCTCCCTCCACCCTCCATGAAGGATCAGCTGTGCGGGGGCAGGGTGGTGGTGCTCTGATGTGGTCTGTGGCTGTCCACTCGTGCACCGGCCCTGGGGTTTCCAGGTGGTTCAGGGCAAGGTCAGCTCCCACCACCCGTGTTTTGCCTGGGCCCCCCCTCCGCCTCAGCTGAAAACAATCCAAGATGGCTGCTGCTTGTGCGGGGCTTGGAGATCCCCAGGTGAAGCCACTTTAACTCTAACCTGGACGCCTCTGGGGCTCACGGAAGCCAGCTGTTGCTTGTGTGATGGGATTTAGGAGCCATCTCCCATGGCAAGCAGCACAGTGTTAGCCAGGTTGATGGAGTCTCAGATGTGGCACCAGCCTGCTTGCTGGCTCTGTGGGGGGAGGGCTCAGCAAAGGGACAATGGCCTCTGCTCGCCCCAGTGCCAGACACTGCAGTCTCTCCCTGTGCACCCCTGGTGCCCCTCAAACTGCCGCCCCAGGGCTGGGGCCCAGAGGGAGTGGGTGTGAGTGGGAGAGTCCGTGTGTGGGTTCCCCAAGAGGACCTGCTTGGGGTTCCAGTGGCCTCCTCCACCCACTCAGTCCCCACTGGTTTTTGCAGCCAGAAGCTGTGGGGATGTATCTTCCTGGCACTGGAACCCTGGGCCGGGGACCCCAGTATGGGGCTCGAACTCCTCACTCCCCAGACATCCCTCCCCGATCTGTATCCACATGGGTGTGGGGCCAGCCTGTTCCACACCCGTGCCCCTCCTACCCGTCTGGGTGGATGTGGTTTCTTCAGTTCTGTAGCTGTCAGACTCCCATTGAACTCAATTTCTGACATTCCTGAGTGACGGTTGTCCTGTATTTTAGTTGCAGTTTTGATGCGATTGTGCAGAGAGACGAGCCATGTCTGCCCACACCGCCACCTTGACCGGAAGCCCATGCGTTTTTACCAGCTCCCTCTGTCGGCCCCTGAGGGAAGCTGAGGTGGACCACTGGTGTGGGGCAACCATACTCCTTAAAGAACAGAAACTGGTCGATCGCTTTTTCTTCCAGAACTTTGCTCCCTGCACTAAAACGCTCAGCCCTTCCTCTTATCTCACTGCCGAGGAGACGCAAGTCCGTGGTCCAGCAACTTTGTGAAAATATGCATACAGTTCACCTTCGAGGGGTGCCCCATCACTGTTGTGCTTTTCGGTAATTTCTTTTCTTTTTTTTTAAGGAAGGGACTTCTGGGATTGACTCATCAACATTTTTTTAAGATTTTATTTTTTATTTTTAGAGAGTGAAGGGAGGGAGAGAGAGAGAGAGAGAAACATCAATGTGCGGTTGCTGGGGGCCGTGGCCTGCAACCCAGGCATGTGCCCTGACTGGGAATCGAACCTGCGACACTTTGGTTCGCAGCCCGCGCTCAATCCACTGAGCTACTGCCAGCCAGGGCTGCTTTTTGGTAATTTCTGAGTGGCATTTATATCTTCCACAGTTTGCATAAACATTCAACAGCAATAACTTTATAGGCAGAAAAGGTCAGTTATTAGAGCAGTTAATGCAGATGACCTTTGATCCCTGGTTTGGTTCTGGGCGAAGGAGCGCCGGCCTGGTCTGCTGAGAGTGAAACGCTCCGCACTTGGGGAACAGCTGCCTGACGCCAGCGTGTTCGCACAGATGCTGGGCGGGGGGGGCGTGTGGACACCACACAGGAGTAACCAGATGGGAGTGGGATTGCTGTCGTGGCAGACGGCACGGCCCAGGTGCTCGAGTGGAACCCAGGCCCCCGTTGCATGGAAGCCGGTCCGCAAACACCCCCTGACGGAGGGGGGCGCCCTGCTAAAGCAGTGTCTTCACTCCCTGGCCGCTGCTTCCCCGTTTCTGGATGTTTTTTTATGTTTGTTTGTTTTTGTTATTCTTGTCTTTCCCCACAGTGGAACTTTTTCATTTCCCCGATGAAATGTATACAAGCACCCGTTTCATAAGTCAGTTTACATTGAAGCAATCTGCCCCGTGTCCTGGGGCCCAGCCCCCCTGGGCTCCAGCCCCGCTCTGTCCCTGCCCCCCAAACAGCCCGCGGTGCCCCCCGACACTCCCCGGGGTGTCCCGAGAGTGCAGTTGGAGCATTGCTGATTGGGAGTGACACGTCGGACCCTCCGGTGCCACCTGCCAAACGGCTCGTTTATTCCTGCGTGCATGCAAATGAGCTCGGTGGCCCGTGGGGGAGGCGGAGGGTCAGCAGCCCAGGGCAGCGGGGCGGGTGTCCCCGCAGACGGAAGACAGCGGGGACAGTCACTCACTCCGCCCATGGGAGTCCAGGCGGGCCTCCGCAGGCCAGGCCAGAGGCCCTGACCCGACCCCCAGGGCTTCTCCCCCGAAGAGGAGGGCGGGGTCAGGCGCGTCAGGCGGCGGCGGCTGCCTCCGGGGTGGGGTCCCCGATCGCCGCCCGTCAAAGCTCAAGCCGATCAGCCCCCGGGACTCCCGGGTCCGTTTCCCCCAAGACTCCTCCCAAAGCAGACCCAGTGTGTGTCAACAGGTGGCCCCTGGACGGCTCGGGGATGCTCGGGTGAACTCAGCCACGCGCAGTTCGGTTCTCTCTGAGACTCGGTGAGCCAGCTCCGCCAGAAGTCTGTCCTCCCCACGCTCAGCTCTGAGAGGCATCGCGTGATAATGATGACAATAATAGTATCCGTCTGCAGAGTGCCTGTCATGGGCAGTGGGAAGTGATATATCACCTCCCTTAGTTTTCACAAGATACCTACCCACCTATGAGGGGAGTGTTATTTATTCATATACTTTTAAACTTTTTTAGATTGATTTTTAGAGAGGGGGAGGGATGGAGAAAGAGGAAGAGAAACATCAGTGTGTGGTTGCCTCTCGTATGCCCCCTACTGGGGGACCTGGCCTGCACCCCAGGCAGGTGCCTGACTGGGAATCAAACTGGCGACCTTTGGTTTGTAGGCCCATGCTCAATCCACTGAGCCACACCAGCCAGGGCTCTTTATTTATATTTTAATAAAGGATATAAAAGCCTCCAATTGCAGGAAGCTCTGACTCCAAAGTTGTATGTAATCTTTTTTTTACATAACTTTTTTAATCCTCGTCCAAGGATGTGTTTATTGATTGTGAAGAGAGGAGAAGGGCGGGGGGGGGGGGAGAGAGAGGGAGACATTGATATAAGAGAGAAACATCAATTGGTTGCTTCCTGTATGCGCCCTGACTGGGAATCGTACCTACAGCCTAGGTATGTGCCCTGACCAGGAACCGAACATGCAGCCCCCTAGCGTGTGGGATGACCTTCCAACCAGCTGAGCCACGCAGCCAGGGCACCTGGTGTCACCGTCAACAACGCACTGTTGCCTTTGACACAGGCTAGCCTGCGTCTGTGGCGCTAAAGGCAGACCGTCAGATTACATTCTCTTTTGTCCCTTGCTTTTTCAGGCAGGCTAGTATGCAGTCAAACCACTTTTATAACAACAATAAAAAATAAAAATAGAGTGTCGCAGGTTCGATTCCCAGGCAGGGCACATGCCTGGGTTGCAGGCCACGGCCCCCAGCAACCGCACATGGATGTTTCTCTCTCTCTCTCTTTCTCCCTCCCTTCCCTCTCTGGAAATAAATAAAAATAAGATCTTTAAAAAATAAATTAAATTAAATGCTTCCTCTTTAAAAACAATTAAAATTAACATACATTTAAAAGGCAGACAATGAGTGCTACATGTCGTCAAACTCCTGCCAGGGGCACTCAGTTCCCGTCAATAAAGTGGACTCAGCCCTCTCCGCGCCGCCGCCCTGGTGACCACGTCCAAGTGACCGATGGGGCCTCGAGCATCACTCGCAGCCTCAGTCCCGGTGACACGGGGATCGGCAGACCTGATGACTCCACCTGGCGTGGCGCCGCGCACTCTGACTACAGGGAAAGCGCTGGGGTGGGCAGGCAGGGAGTCCCGTCCCCGGCGGCCCCGCCTGGGCAGCGGCTGGCAGCCGAGGTTCAGACCCAGAGCGGTGCAGGGACTCGGGGCCGGACCCCACCTGGAGTCTGCATCCCAGCGGCCTCCCTCACGCTCAAGTCCACGGGCAGGGCCTAGGCCCAAGCGCTTCCGAGACACGCACGTTCTGAAGTCGCCGAATTGTAGAACTTGGGGAAAAGGGTGTCATCATTTGTAATACTCGTCACGGCCCAACTGTTTCCTCTGATGCCGAGGGGACAGACACCGGGGCCTCGGGGACGAACTCCGAGCGCAAGGACACCTGGCCATGCAGGTGTCTCGCTGCCGCCCCCCAGGACGCAGCTGCCCGGACCCTCTGGAGCGCAGCAGCGCAGAGAGGCTCTCGGCGCCTTCCAACTGCCGGGCTCTGGGTTCTGTTTGCACGCCGCCCCTCCCACCGCCTCTTCAGTGGGTTCTCCCCCGTGGTTTGGGGGGCATGCTTCTGCATTTTTTAATTAAGATTTTATTTGCTTATTTTTAGAGAGGGAAGGGAGGGAGGGAGAAAGAGAGAGAGAAACATCAATGTGCAGTTGCTGCGGGCCGTGGCCTGCAGCCCAGGCATGTGCCCTGACTGGGAATCGAACCTGCGATGCTTCGGTTCACAGCCCGCGCTCAGTCCACTGAGCTACGCCAGCCAGGACTTCTGCACTTTTTAATGCTAAGTCCTGTGCTCACAACTCTCGTGTCCGTGGCCGACGTCACCCTTCCCTAGCCTTTGACTTGCTTGAGCTGCAAGGCATGTTAGCACCCAGATCTCCATCCATTCCCCCGCGCGTTTGCTGGGGCGCCCGGAAACACCGCAGCAAACGGGGGGGCTGTGTCTTTCTCCGCCCCACGTCTCCACACCAGCCCCGGGTGCCTGCACTGGGTTCACTCCCCCAAGCCTCCCGCCCGATGCTGGTGCCTGCCCAGGACATCACGTTTCCTTAGGTTTTACGGCAACCGGCCTCGCGGCACCCTGGCAGGCCATCGGAGTCAAGTCCGCTCCTGGCAGCAAGTAACCGCATTCCTCAGCACAGCTCTCGTCTGCCGAGTCCTGCTCCGGGTCGTAACTCAGCCACCCGGAGCCTGCCTGCCTGCCTGCCCGCACCGTCTGGCGGCCCCCTGGAGGGGGGGGCGCCCCGCCGCTGTGTGAGTTCAGCAAGGAGGCCTGTCCAGATGCATCCTGGGCTCTGCGTCTCTGGCGCCCGGCTTCTGTTTGGGGGCGCAGGGCAGTTGTGTGAGAAGCTTAACTCTGAGATGTGTGGCTGTTTATGGCTGTCGTTACGCGCCGTACATAAAACACGGCTGCAGAACCCTGGCTGGTATGGCTCTGTGGACTGAGCGCCAGCCTGCGAACCAAAGGGCTGTGGGTTTGATTCCCAGTCACGGCACATGTCTGGGTTTCAGGCCAGGCCCTCCCCGTAGGGGAGAGGCAACCACACATTGATGTCTCTCTCCCTCTCTTTCTCCCTCCTGTCCCCTCTCTCTAAAGATAAATAAATAAAATCTTTTAAAAAATACAACTGCGGACACCAGGGATTAAAAAAAATTAGACACTGGCAGCAGTAATATTCTTATTTCCATGTAAACGGTAGCATGCCAGAGTCAATTTCTCCTCCCCATGTAACAGCTTTACAGAAGCCGCCACCAGTTAAAAACGCTCTCAGTTAACTGTGAAATGACCTGAACCCCCGCGGATTGCTGGGCTGGTGGGAAGCACACCAGCTAGTTGATGGGTTTGAAAGGCTTGTTCGTCCACGGCACTGAGAGTGTTGACAAAGGACACGTCACAGCTCCGTGCAGCCTGTGGGTCTCGACCCCTGGAAGACTGGGGTTCGGACAAGATGTGGCAAAATTCAGCTGACCCGTGCTAACGATCTGTGAGGCCACTTCGCGTAGGTTTCCATCTCGGTTTAATTTTCCTACCTCACCCACGCCCACCAGGCAGATACATGTAAACGCCGCCTGGTGAGCCGGAGACCAAAGAAACACTGTTACTTGTCCGGACCCAGGACAGAGGCTAAGAAAACACTGGGGATAGTGTTGCCCTATTTTCTCTGCCGCTGTATTTTCTTTGAATCGATTACATAGTTAGGAACCCACCGGCAGGGTCCCCATTAACATAATCATTAAAACCATTTTATTACACAGCCTGTACCACACCTTTAGTTTCACGATTGGAAGTTTACGAAAGAATAGTCACACGCAAGTGTCGCCCTCGCAAAGCCTGGTCTGAATGTAGCTCTCCCCCCCTCCTCCTCCTCCCCCTCCTCCTCCTCCCCCTCCCCCTCCTCCTCCTCCCCCTCCCCCTCCTCCTCCTCCCCCTCCTCCTCATCCGCGCCCACACGGCACCACGTGACTGGCGGAGCGCCCAGCACGGAGCCGTGCGCTCCAGTCCGCCCACAGGGTCCGCGCCTGCCGCTGGCCCCCTTTCCCAGCGCAGGGGCTCCTGGACCCAGCCTCTCCCAGCTCCGTCACTGAATTTACGGGCAGCGACAGCGTTCGTAAGCATGCGCCCGCCCGGGCCCAGGACCCAGAGCGGAAAAGCCCGGGCTGTCGGGGCAGACGTCAGGAGGAAGTGGTGAGTGCGGGGGGGCGGGGGCTCCTGGGGAAGCCGCGGAGACTGACCGCAGCTCCCACACCGGGGGCGCGCGCTGCCCTCCAGACGTGTGCCCGGCGTCTCTAACACGCTCCTTGGTCCAGAGCCAACACCCTGCGTTGTCCCTGCGGTCCCTGCCCACGGTTTCCACCGTGTCCAAGTGAGGCGGAGACCCAGCGAAGGACCCCAAGTGGCACGGCCGGCAGGGGCAGCCACAGACCCACAGCGGACGCAAACGCCGGAGAGCCACCGGGGTCCCCGAACCCCATCGCTCCCCCTGAGACTCGCAGGCGGCCTCTTGGGATGGTGGAGACTCCTTGAGAAAGGAAATCACGACGGAGGCGTCGGAGCGGGGCAATGGAGCGAGGACCGTCTTTCCAAGAAGCGGCGCCGGGTCGAGCGGACACCCCCCTGCCAGCAACATAAACAAACACGAGGGTCTGCACCCGGGCCCTACGCTCCTCCCAGACAGCAACGCAGAGTGCATGACGGCCCCGGAGTCAGACACACAACCACGGAACTCGGGGAAGGTGACAGGAGGCGCCCGAGACGGCCCGGGCTGGTGACAGGGTTTTGGCTACGACCCCGGAGAAGGCGGGTCCACGAAAGCGAACCGCGGCCAGGTCGACTGCGCTACAACGAACAAACACCCTCTGCTCTGCGGGCGACGGAAAGGAAGTTAAACCACAGACGGGGGAACATATCTGCGAAAGGCACCGGCGAAGGCATCGAATCTACATAGAAGAAGACCTCTTCACCCTCCGTGAAAAGGAAAGAAACTCCCCTGGAAAGCGAGCCGGAGACCTGAGCAGACTCCTCACCAGAGGAGACGCACAGAAGCCGGGAACAGGGCCCCGCGTCAGACGTGATCGGGGAGCGCGAGCTGAAACAGCACCGAGGGACAGCTCCGCACACCCGCGGGCACGGCCCAGACCCACCACAGTGACCTCGCCCGGTGCAGGCGACGGCGGGGGAGGGGGCGGCGGGAGGCCCGCGCGCTGCTGGTGGGAGCGGGCGGGGGTGGCGGGGGTGGCCACTCAGGGAGGCAGTGCGGCGGTTTCTTACAGAACTCAGCACACGCTGACTCCACGAGCCACCAGCCACGCTCCTGGGCGTGTACGCACACGAGCTGAAACACACATCTCCACCGGAACCTGCACTCGGGTGTGTACAGCCGCTTTGTCCATAACTGCCCCAAACCTGGAAGCAGCAGAGACGGCCTCCAGTCGGTGACGGACACACACGAGCAAGCGGGGGTCCATCCAGACAAAGGATGCTGTGCAGCGGGAGTCAGGGCCGGGCCGCGATGCCGGGAAGAGCCGCAGGAGAACCTTAAACACAAACCGCACAGCAAACGAGGCCGACCGGAAAGGCTGCGCGCTGTGGGACCGCCACGCGGTCCCATCCTAGAAAAGGCGACGCCGCGGAGACAGTGGCAGTGTCCCGGTTGCCCAGGAGGGAGGGAAGGGGGGAGGGGGGGCAGGTGGAGCACAGGGCATGTCTGGGACCCGGAGAACACCGAATGGTGCGGGAGGGAATGGCGGACGCAGGTTACTACACACTTTTCCACACTCACAGAATGTGCCACAGCCAAGGAGGGCCCCAGGGGCCACCCTGGACCTCGGGGGGGGGGGAGGCTCTGCGGTGTGGGGGCAGGTTCACCGGGGCAGCCGACGGGCCGTGGGTGGGGGTGCTGGTAACTCGGGGTGATGCGTGTACGTGTGGGGAGACGCATGAGCATCTCCGCACCTTTCTCTCAACTTTTCTGTGAATCGAAGTTTTTTTTTAAACTCTTAAAAGAAAACTGAAAACACAAGGCAGCATAAGGACTCAGCTAGTGATTTGGGAGAGAAAGCGCTGACTCAGGACCAGAGCCTGCATCGTGGCTGCGCGTAGGTTACCACCAGACCTCCCCGAACATGAATGTGTCACAGTGATGTGGGGAATAACCAGTCTGTACACTTGGGGGGCACTGGGCTGCACTGACCGGGAGGCAGGTGGTGAGGGGGGAGCTGCGTGTCCTCGCCGGGTGCCCTCGGGCACAGAGCCGAGAGTGAACGGGCAGAGGCGGCATCAGCGCAGGGTTGGGCTTCCCCCAGCTGACCACGGAGTCACTTCCACCACGAGGACCCCCAGCTGACCACGGAGTCACTTCCACCATGAGGACCCCCAGCTGGAAGCCTGGCACCCAGCCCCGGCGAGCCACGCAGACCGTCCCAGGCAGAAGCTACTTGGGGACAGGCTCTGAGGGAAGGAGAAAGGCATCGACCTGCCCAGCCACCCCTTTGCTGGCGGGGTCCCTCCATCCGGACCTGTGACAGACGCCAGCGCTAAGGGAGCCCGAGGGGACGCAGCAGGAGGGTGGATGCGACTCCGGGGCCCGGGTGCGAGTGCTCCCGGATTCGGGGGCCGAGACGCAGGCTTCCGCCCGGCCGGTCTGAGGAGGTTGTGCTCTGTGAATCGGGAACATTCGTTTCCTGAAAACAAAATGCACGTTCTTCCCTAAAAGGCAGATTGGAGAGGTGACTAGTGTAATAAAGAATTCCTCCCACAGTTTCTCTTGAATTTTCTGACACGTGTTTCCTGTGTTAGAACTGACGAAAACCTGTAGACAGACGCAGTTTGCTGGCAGCCACCTGCATCCGTCAGCACAGAGGCGGGGTGTTAGCTCCTGGGGGCCACGCGGTCCCCTCTCCTGAGACAACTGCTTGTTTTTACTCTCTCTCTCCCTCTGCCTATTTCTTGTTCGGTCTCTTTTTCTGGGCTATCTCCCTTGGGGTTTTTTCCTGCTCTGATTATCTTCGGAGGAATGACGACGGAGGTTTTTATTAATCCACTAATTAAGTCTCTAACTTGGCCCTGGCCAGGGGTGGGAGATGTTTCTGTGTCTGACCGTCTAAGCGCCATTAGAGCCGTTTACAGTTATTGACAGAGAGAGACGGAAAGAACCTTCCTTTTGATCTAAACGAGCAAGACGCCGTGTTTGCTGGCGTGTGGATCACGCCTGTCATTTGTTGTAGCTTGTTAAAAAAAAAGGAATTTTAAAAAGATAACCTACTAAATGACACCGAGATCGGCTTAGACATCACACATCAATGATGATGATCAATTGCTATAGTCATTAAATGCAATATCAATATTTGATCTGAAACGGGTCCCAGTGAGACATTTTACCTAAAGTCTAAACTGCAAAGAGTTAACACTTATATACACACTTTCTACGTTTTATCTAACTCATTTTAATCCAATTTATGTTGCATTTTCTAGAAATCAGTGAAATTAGACAGTCAATTAAAATTTCATGGTCTACAGTATTATCTTTAACAAAACTGGAAGCAATGCTCCAGTTAATAATCTGACTATAAAAATAGCAGTATTGCTCCAGTTTCGGCAATAAGAAATTATAATTGCCCAATGTCCTGATTTTTCACAGCCCAGGAAATTTAGCTCCTGCTAAGCGCCGACGTCCTCAGAGCTCGCGCCCGGCCGTGGCTGGTGTCCAGCCGAAAACCCAGAGCCTGCCTCACTTTCTAGCTCCGCGCTGGAATTTACTTGTGCCGGCCTACTTTCCCCACGTAGATAAATTACGTATTGGATGTCCACTCGGTGGGTTAGTCATTGCAACCAAACAGATGTGAGTGCTAATGTAATGTCTGTCATTTTGGGGAGGTTTACATGAGCTGGCTTCACCCAGCAAAGCAGCGGAACAAGACGTCACACTGGTCTCTGTGTAGCGCCCGAGCACGGCACAGAGGCAGGCCCGGGGTCCGGGGGGAAGAGCTCTGGGCTTCCTCCGCCGCGGAGTCGTCTGCCTCCCTGAGCTTCATCCGCTGCAGCAACCGCACCTGGAGCTTCATGCGCCGCCGCCGCAGCTCCTCCAGGACCAGGCTGGGCTCCAAGGTCAGGGGCGGGCGGCAGGGCGGCCACGTGGCTCCCCGCGCCTGCGCCTCACCGCCGCCGGCAGGGGGCGATCGCAGCGCGGTGCGCTCAGCCGCACCGCGGGGTCCGCCTTCAGCTCCTGGGTTAACGCGACTCGCGTGCACACGCGTGTGGCTCCGTTTTCGACACGTTCTGGCCTGTAGTGCCCCTGTGGAAGCTCCCCCGCCGCCCGACGCCGCCGGCTCCCCCTCCGGTTTCTCCTGCTGCGCTCAGAACGCAGCCCCGGGAACCGCGGGGCCCGGCCACCAGCGTTTCTGTTGTTCACGGGTGATGCTGCGTCTGCACGTGGACACGCCTTGATATTCTAATGGTTTTTTTAAGATTTTATTTATTTATTTTTAGAGAGGGAGGGAAGGGAGAAGGAGAGAGAGAGAGAGAGAGAGAAACATCAATGTGCGGTTGCTGGGGGCCGTGGCCTGCAACCCAGGCATGTGCCCTGACTGGGAATCAAACCTGGGACACTTTGGTTCGCAGCCCGCGCTCAATCCACTGAGCTACGCCAGCCAGGGCGATATTCTAATGTTTCATGGAGCATTTTAAATGCACGTGCCTTCCTGTGTGGTTGGATCATCTAGGTGGAATGCTGAGCTTTGGTAGTTTGGGGGGAACCTTCTGTTCAATAGCGTAAACAGTTGGAGTGCTCTGTGGAGTGCGTGTCTGAGGAGTGAGACTGGGGGGGGAGGGTCGGATGCTGAGCTGGGGGGTGATTACAGCGGGAGAACGGGGGAGGGGACGCACCCCGCGAGGCGGGTGTCAGCACAGCGACACCATAACTGAGACCGGCCTGAGACTGATCACCGTGATTAGTGAGAGCCCGGGCCGCCCGTGCCGTGCAGGCAGACGCAGGGTCGCGGGCCTCAGGCGCGCGGGGGGGGAGGACCAGGCGAGAATCAGAGATGCTAGCCTGAGGCGCAGAGGGAAGGGCGGCCCGACACTGATGGGCGCCCAGAGTAAGACTGAAATTTATCACTGGCGCTTACCTAATGCAGCTCTCGTGGCAACCCTAGCACCGCTCCCCAACTAAGAAGGAGAGCACGGGGGGTCCGAAAGGTGCAGTGCCAAGGGCCCAGGTGGGGACCTGGCTGGATTCCCACAGGGGTCTCGGGCACACACCTGGCGGGCCGCTCTGTTCAGCCGAAACTAGGACCCGACGCTGCCTCGCTTCCTGGCTTCTGTCCCTGAAGGTGGGGACATGCCTTCATCCTTGGGCAGGACCGGAAACCGGTTCGTCAAAACCCGATCCAGTGCCTGCAATCCAGGAGTCAGTCCGAGTACCGGGCACTTAAAAGAGCTTGTGTCACCCGCCCCTCGTCACTCCAGGACACAGACCACCTGGACGTCCCCGTCCCCAGGCTACAGAAGAGGAAGCCGGAGGCCTGGGCTGGCTGCTGAGGAGCCTGGCGGCTGATGCCCAGACGGGACACGTGGAGGTCAGGTTCAGCGACCGGCCGCTTGCCCCCAGCCCCGTGTCCTCGCCCGCTCTGCCGCCAGGAGCGCAGCTACAGGGCAGGGCGGATGGGAAGGAGAGGCATTCCCTGCTCCGGGAGGGACCTCGGGGCGTCCAGCCGAGAAGGGGGTGTAGGTGAAGCCCCTCCACGACCCCGTGCAAATTAGAGCTGAACCACAGGACGGCCAGCATGCAGAAACACCTGAAATCCGGCTGCACGGACGTCCTGCCGCTAAGGGCATGAAGAAGAAGCCAGGCGGAGCCTGGTAGGGGGCAGAGACACGGCACAGGCTGGCCCCACCCCGCTGCGTGGTGGACAAAAACCAGGAGGGACGTCTCCCCGAGAGCGAGGGGCTCCAGCGCCACGGCAGGCCCCTCATTCCAGGGTCCCTGCGCCAGGAAGAGAAGCCCCATAGCTCCTGGCTGCAAAGTCAGCGGGGAGTGTGGCTGAGGGAGACAGATTGCTACGGGAGACCCAGGCGTTCCCCTTGAGGGGCCTGCACAAGGGCCTGCTCAGGCTCCCTCACTGTGAGCCCCACATGGAGGCGGTGGCTCCACGGGCACCAGGGACACACAGGGAGAAACTGGATGGCCGGCCGGGCTTCGGGGCGAGAGCCGGAGGGGCGGCGTGCTCCCAGACAGCAGGGTGGCAGAGGCCATTGTTCCTTCGCTGAGCCCCTCCCCCACCAATAAAGCCTACAGGCTGGTCCCTGATGATTCCCGGAGACCCCACTCTGCCCAACGTGTGGCCCGCCCAAGCCACCTCCAGGGGCTTTTCCATGCACATGGCCCGTCTTCGATCCTGCTACAGACTGTGCTAACATCTCTCAGATGAGCAGCACCCGGCTCCAGCGTGCCCGGTGCCTCTCACAAAGTGGCCCGGGCCCAGCACAGGCAGCAGCCAGTCTCAGTGTGCAGCCTGGCCTCTCCTGGGCACCCCTGAGTCCAGCACAAGTAGCAGCCGTCTGCAGATCATCCTGTAGCTCACGCTGGGTGGCCTCGGGCAGGCACGGGTGGCAGCTGACCTTGGCCTGCACCTCCCGGAAGGCCCCAGAGCCAGTACGCCAGGTGGAAAGCTTCAGATCACGTCAAAGCACCACCCAGCCGCCTCCACAGGCAACGCACTCAGCAGCAGACTCACTGAAGTATCAGTAAGTCCCGCTCTGTGGTGTCAGCCCCTCCACGGTGGTCTCAGCAGTCCTTGCAGCTGATAAGCCTGGGGGTGAAACCCTTCCGTTAACTTGCCAACAACAATCGAGGCTCAACTACAAGAGAGGGGTGTACATGGCCCACACTGGGGTGGGGGCCCCCCTGAAGCACCCGGCTCAGGCGATCGGGAGGCCGTGTCCGTGGACCCTGCAGGAAAACCACTACGGAGGACCACTCCACCAAGCCTCAGCGATGTGGCCGCTCTGCCTAATGCATACAGGCAAACACAGGGAGGGGGCCAGGACGAGGAGAGGAAGAAATACGCCCCGAATGAAAGCACAGAACAAAACTCCAGAAAAGAATGAAACGAAAGGGAGACAGCAATCTACCAGATGCAGAGTTCAAAACACTAGTTATAAAAACGTCCAATGAACTTAGGGGAAGGGTAGGTGAACTTAGTAAGAATGTCAACAAAGAGGTAGGGATCATAAAAATGGAGATATGGAACAGGAAAAAGAGCCAGTCGGAAACGAGGAACACGTGAACTGAAGTGAGGAATGCAGGGAGTCAACAGTAACGTGGGCGGGGCCAAGAAGCGAGTCAGAGATCTGGAAGACAAGGAGGCAGAAATCACCCAATCAGAACGGCAAAAAGAAAGCCAATCCGAAGAAATGAGAACAGTGTCAGGAGTCTCTGCCACAACATCGAGCATCCCGATATTCTCGTCACGGGGGTGCTGGAAGGAGCAGAGAGAGAACAAGAAACTGGAAACCGATGAAGAAATAATGACGGGAAACTTCCCCAGCCTGGTGAAGGAAATAGACTACAAGTCCGGGACGCACGGAGAGCCCCAGAGAAGGCAAACACAGAGAGGCCCGCACCGAGACACATCATGTTGTAATTAAAGTGCAAAGGCTGAAAACAAAGCAAGTAAAAAGTAGCCAGAGAAAAGCAGTGAGTTACCTACAGGGGAGCTCCCACGAGACTGTCAGCTGATTTCTCAACAGAAACTTTGCAGGCCGGGAGGGATTGGCAAGAAATATTCCGAGTGACAAAGAGCAACGCCCCACAGCCGAGATGCTCTGTCTGGCAGAGAGAACATTTTCAATCAAAGGACAGACCAGGAGCATCCGAGACAAGTAAGAGCTAAAGGAGTTCCTAACCACCAAACCCGTGTTACAAGAAATGCCAAGGGTCTTTTTTTTGTGATGATGCAAAAAGATAAATAATGAACAACAAAGTGGCAATAAATACATACTTTATCAACACTTACTTTAAATGCAAATGGATTAATGCTCTATTCAAAAGGCTTAGGGCTACTGAATGAATAGCAAAGCAAGATCTTCATACTTGTTGCCTGAAACAGACTCACTTCAGGTCAAAATTATCCACACAAATCTCCGTTTTTACCACTAGAGTACTTCCCCTTGCTTTCAGATAGCCAACCTCTGTGGCTCTGTGCCAGGGAAGCTTATGTGAAATAGAGATATAATCTTCGACATATTGTGTTAGCATGTCCCTTTCCACCCTCCTGGTGCAATGAAAATGTCTTCTAAAATACTGAAGAAAGAATAGGAAAAAATCAGTCTTTATTATTATTTATGAATGTTAGCAAATTCATCAGTTTACATGTTCCAGTAGTTTTACACGTGAACTCTTACTCATCCGAAAATGTCAGTCGCTTTGTACAGTTTGATCTCAGGTGGGTTTTCAAAAAGTAATTTCTGCCAAACCAGGTGTGGTGTTGGCAGAACTGGGAATTCTCACGTTTCTTCAACATTTTTGTTTAATTACACTGCATAAAACTAGGGCTATGATTAGGTGGTTTGGTAACATCTACATTGTCTCAGATTAAGTTTTCTTACTATATTTTAGAATCTCTTATGAACAAAAAAGCATTAAATGATTAGTTGAAATATTCATACTTCGGATCATGTGATAAAATTTCCAGTTAGAGTTAAATATCTGGATCATATATCCTAGATCACTTGGGAGATTTACTGTTTCATAATCTATTTTTAAATAAAGTATAAGCCAGTTTGGTTACTAGTTTGGTTATTTTCATAACTCATGTAACTCTAACTTTTTTATTCTTATATACAGTTTTGCATATGGATCTTATGAAAACAAGATGGATTCTTACTTAGAAATAAAGATGATCTCTACAGATTAAATTTCGATTCATAATAAATCGATCAGCGCCTCCCAAAGTGTATTGTGCCTACCAGTCACTCAGCATGTTGCTAAAACGCAAAGGTTGAGTCACGGTTTGGGAAACAACCTCGTGTGACGGTCCTCAGGGTAACCGAGCACAGCCCAGCGGGAGCTTCTCCAGCGCCGCGGTTCCCATGCAGGGCTGGTCTGCTGCGAGCGAGGCCAGGTCACGGCTCGGGGGAGGAGGCAAGAGCTGGAGACAGTCGGACGGGACTGTCCACCTTCTCTGACATGTGTGAGCCGTTCGGTCTGGGACAGACCGTAACTCTGCTCAGCCGGCCTGCCTTCTCGGTCCTGTACGCGCTCCCGGGCGCTGGGTAACCGTCGATTACGATTTCAAAAGAAACGCCCGGTGCCCATAAAGGCAATTCCAATTCCATGTAAGCAGAGTCATGGAACAAATTCTAAGATCCAGAGAAGGGTGACACCCAACCGTCGTGAGCGTGAATCACTCCTTCCCAAAAGTTAAGGGGAAAATTACACGGCATACGCACAGCGGCATTACTGGCTGGCGCAGTAGTCCGATGGCCTTCGGGTAGCAGCAGATATATTTTCTGTTCATTCAAAATGTTTTATTAAGCCCTGGCTGGCGTAGCTCAGTGGATTGAGCTCGGGCTGCGAACCAAAGTGTCGCAGGTTCGATTCCCAGTCAGGGCACATGCCTGGGTTGCAGGCCACGGCCCCCAGCAACCGCACATGGATGTTTCTCTCTCTCTCTCTTTCTCTCTCCCTTGCCTCTCTAAAAATAAATAAATAAAATCTTTTTAAAAATAAGGTAATTTTAAAATAAATACATACATAAATAAAATGTTTTATTAGACAAAATGTCAAGGTTGTATGCTGCTGACCATTCCTAATCACCGCTCAGTTCTGGAGGTCCACCATGCACGCCACACTCCCCGCTCTGACCCCTTCTGATTAAGCCAGAGAGCGCGCGGCGGTCGGCCGGGTGCGGGCCGCACAGCACCACGGCCCTGCTGCTGTGCCGGTAACTGCACGATTCAGTCGTTAGTGTGAGTGGGGACCAAGAGACCAGACATCCCAGGGATTAAATAAGACATCAAACGCCTGCTGTTGGGAAGCCCTCCAAGGTCGTGACTTTAAAAACATCCGAGGATGCGCCCTGAGCCGCCCGAGCCCAGCACGGCCCCTTTCCCCACCCTGGGGACCCAGGGCAGCGCCCGTCCCCGGTGAGAAGCCCGGCGGCGACGGCGGCAGCCGCTTCCGTACAAACTGTGGGCGGCGGCGGGCGCTCTCTGTGTTTCGAGTCGGGTGATTAATCATACCAGCTGCACCGCACGTGACGCGTGTTCGAAACGGGGGCGTGCCCGCCTCGCGCCAGCTGCTGTCCTGTGCTGGGCAGTGGGTGCGGTGTGCGCAGTGACGGCCTCCCCGCCTCCCTCGCCTTCAGCGCGGTTGGTGTTCAGCACTAGCTCGCGTCACTCATGTCGGCGCCGTCCTCGGGAGCCACTCGTGCTCAGGGCTGTGGTTCGAAAGGTCGGGAGGTGAGGTTGTAAGACACAAAGCCGGGCACACGCTCTGTGTTGCATCTGTGTGTGTGCACATGCGTGTCCTCAGAAAAACGCTGGACGGGGGTTTTGTCCAGAAACCAGCCTCGGAGTTTCCTCTGTTACAACCGCATTCTGGTGTCTGCTTTCGACTGCTTCCGCGTTTCAGGGAAAACATAACACGGCTCGTTTTTTGAAAGAGCGGGACTTCTTAAATGGCTGCCCCTCCATTGGGAACTGGGTGCTTGCACAGGTTTTAGGGACGTTTAACGAGGTCTGATTCATGAAGCCGTCCTTCTTTCCGCTCCACTGGGCCATGCAATGGGGGGGTGGGAGCTGCGGCTACAGAACCGTGTGGGTGTCCGTCAAGGCTCTGGCACCGGCAGAGACGGCCGTGAGAGACCAGCACCTGTTGTTCGGGGGTGGGCGGGGACAAAAAGAGCAGGTGTGTCAAACCGCAGACTGTGCCACGTGAAAACTGGCTCCCGTGTCCCTAAGGCCACGCTCAGTGTCCCCCAGAGAGCTGGCTTTTCCAAACGCTCAGTGGCCGGCTGCATTGCTCCCAATCCGGCATCCCCCGGGTTTGAACGGGCCCTGATGCGAGCAAGGCCCACGCTCGGGCCACGGCACGGTGACCGTCAGTGCCGTGTCAGGACACGGGCACACGGGCCGCCCACGTGTTCTAACACGGGGACTGGGAGGTGGCTGGTGATGAAGAGCTCGGGGCCCACAATGGGATGCCGGCGCACCGACACCACCACACCCACGGTGTGGCCCCGCGTGAAAACGGACACGCGGTGGAGAAGACGTGGGTCTCCAGGGGCCTCACCTCCACCCACCCCGCGTCTCCCCTCCAGGGTGTCTCTCTCGGAGGACGGCAGCCTGGAGATACGCAACGTGACCAGGTCCGACGCGGGACCCTACACCTGCGTCGCGACCAACCAGTTCGGCTCGGCCAAGAACATGGGCAGCCTCGTCGTGAAAGGTACCCGGGCCCTCGGGGGGGGGGGGGGGGGCTGGGAGCCCGGGAGCTGCATGGGCGCCGCGCACCCTCCTCACGGGTCACACCCGCATCCCACTGCCCGTGGGCAACCCGTGAGCCGCGTCCCGTGTTCACGAACCGCATGTGCCCTCCCCCGGGGGCCTCCCACAGCCCGCATGGACACGCGTGAGCACTTTACAGGCAAAATACTATCGGTGGGTAATTACACAGAATTATAACCGGCACTTAAAGTATCGGAATCTTCACAAATGCCTCTGTGTGTGGGGGGGGGCGGGGGGGGGTTGCCGTGGACTCTTCGATAAAGTCGAGGGAGAATATTCCTGAGAAAGTCTGATTTCGCGTGACATTTCTGCCGGGCACGAGGCTGTTAGGGCCATAACCGGTTTGTGCATCCCTGCGGCCCCAGGTGTGGGACCAGCGCAATGCAGACTCTCTCGCTCACGCTTTAATAAGCAGCTCTTTCCAAAGAGGAGAAAACCAAAGCGTTTGTGTCCAGGCGGGTCCCTGCCGCAGTCCCGTCACGGTGAACAGGGGCCATACTGTGGGGGGGGGCAGGACCGAACACCCCGCTCTGCAGACCTTTGAGGGCACCAGCCCCCAGGCCCAGGGCCGGGGAGACACAGTCAGGGTGAGAAGCGTCTCCCCCCGCCGGGGCCACCCTGCCACACCGAGCCCCCGAACCAGCACGGTCACCGGAAGCCGAGTCACTCGGCTCCTTCCGCTGCCTCCCGGACGACAACAGCGACGGTCTTGATAAAGGAGTGTAAGCGGCTCACGAAGCCCAAGTGATTAGGTTCGGCCACCGGTGCTTGATCGTCATTCTTTATTAAAAACAAATGTCTTCGATACCAAGGGGTTAGCGGCTGCACTTCGACGGTCCTGCCCGCTGACCCGGGGAACCTGGACGCCCCCGTCCCGGCCCGAGGCTCTGCCAGCGCCATCTCCTCGTCACGCTGACGTAGGCTTGGTGCCCCGAGGAGCGTGCGTGCCCTGCGCCCAAGGACAGGCGTCTGTTCCTCCGGCCGGAGTCCGGGAGCGCCCTGTGCTGGCGGCGAGTGTGGCCACTTCCCGCGGGAGGGAACGGCGTGCGAGTTCAGTAAGGGAGAGAAAGGGAGGCTCTTCGCCCGACTCCAGATGCAGAAGGGGCGGAGGCTTCGTTCACGTTCCTCGTTCGCGCGGCACACGGTTCAAGCACGGCGAGGACCGCAGTCCCTGCCACCCGCCCGTCTTCCCTGGGGTGGAGACGTCGGGGTGGGGGTTCCAGTGTGAAACGGGGAGGGCGGAGGCCTCCACGGCAGAGGGGCAGACCCTCAAAGAGAGGATAAAACACGGTAGAACACGGGACGTGCGTGCGCTGGGCCCGTGGCTTTGGGGCTCCAACGCACTGTTGGGGGTCCTTTCACGCCAGAGGTCAAGAAGACGCCGGTTCCAGGGTAGACTGAGCTGGTGAGAAGTTCCTCCTCCTCGCACGGGCCTCGGGCCTCCGGCGTTGTGCTGCTGCCGGCGAGCGGTTCACGGGAGAGAGAGAGAGGACACGCGCCGGGCGGGAGGACCTCAGGGGCAGCGGCCGGGCAAGCCAGGTGTGCGGGTGGCCGTGCATCCTGCTGGCAGGCTTCCTCGCCCTTAGGATGGAGAAGTGCCAGTGTGTTTGGGATCTTCCAAAAACCACACCCAGGTCCGCGGGGACTCGGCTGCGTTTGCGACTGTTCAACCGCTTTCTTCGCTGTTAAGAGCGCGGTCATCTGGTTGGTTGTTAAAACGTGTGTGTGTATGTGTGTGTGCATGCGCTCATCTGTTGTGTCCGTCTGGGTGTCCTTACACAGTCAAATGCCGTTTTGTTTCTCAACCCGAAACCAGCCAACGGCGGCCTCCTGGTGACAGGGCGGTCGGTAAAGGGCAAAGGAGCGACTTCAGCGAAGCTGACAGAGCAATTCAGGGCCCCTCTCCTTGCATTCCTTCGTCAGCCTGGGTCCCGCGAGACGGCCGTTGTTCAACAGCTCCTGCAGAGATAACAGTCACGCCAGCGAGACGGTTCCAGCCTAGTCTGTAGCGGACCAGGCTCATCGGGGTGAGGGCCGTTCTGAAGTGGTCCGCCCCGCCTGCCTGAAGTTTCTGTTCCATTGACGCAGCGGGGGAAGCCCCTCCCCACGCAGGCGCCACGCACACGGGAGCGCCAGCCTCGCCGGGGCCGCGGGGCCATCCCGCATCTCGGGGGGACCTCGTCCGCGGGCGCCCACCGACCGGGAGGCTCGGGGGAGAACGCCGCTGGTTTTCCCGCTGGAGGACGGGGGTCGACGTGACTGTGTGGCCTCCGCCGACGGGTCTCTGAAAAGCGCACAGGAGGAGAAATTATTCGGTCCGGCATTGGGCGAATTATTAAAACGCAGAGGAACAGCAGGCTGTAAAAATGATCTTGTTTGCAGGCGACGTTTGTTTCTGCCCCCCCACCGGGGAGGTTTCGGAGGTTCAATTACAGGCCTCATCGCCCTGGCGTTGCTTCCCGCCGGAGCGTCGGGCCTCGGGAAAGCACGTCTGATGTGCGAGTCACGTGTACCGCTCGCTGTTCATCCCGCGGCTTGCGCTTGGCGGGAGTCTCTGTTCTGCCAGCTCCGGTCGGCCTCCCCGTGCTCCGGGCGGGACAGCCCACAGCCTCCCAGTCGGTGCTCGGAGCCCGGCTTCCTGCCCTGCACGTGCAGCTCCAGCTCCCCCTTCCCACTTGCATCGGAAATAAGCAGGTGATCACGGGACTCGGTGGGGTGGTTACACTGTCAGGCATAAAAGCGCCAAACCGTTATACGGCACCCCTAAAACGAGTATGACCAATGTGACATCACGGACCAACTCGACTGGGATTAGAAGCAGCCAGCTTCCACATGACACTGTGCAAGAGAAAGAAACAATAAGGGAACCGAGAGCAGCTCTGGTCCGTGTGGCCGAGGGACCGGGATTCCGTTTTCTAAAGAGCCGGGCGGCTCCGTAGGGTCCAGGGCTGCCGTAGGAGCGAGTGTGCCCTTCCTGCGGACAGGGCCCTCAGGCCCCAGTTTGGTGCTCAGTCTGCGGACCCTGAGAAGTGCAGGAGGGGGCACCGGGTCTTCCAGGCGGCGGGGAGGCCCGGCCGGGGGAGACGAGCAACCGGACGAATCACACACACTCAGCCCGGGCGCCTCCTCTGGCTCTAACCTTCTCCTCTCGCTTCCCCTTCACCAGCACCAGGGCAGGAGCAAACACCCTTCTCCTAGCAGGTCCTGCGGGAGCGAAAGGAGGCCCCTGACCCCATCTCCGCACGGCGACGGAGTTCCCCGCCCCTCAGAGTTCCACCGCGGCGCGGTCTGAGCAGACGCTGGCCCTGTCTCAGAAGAACGAGCGCGGAGCCGTCAGCAGCCCCCCCGCCCCATCGAGTGTCCCAGCTCAGGGAGGAGCGGGTGGCGTGTCGGGTTCACTCAGCGGGGTCCACAGCCCTGCAGGGGACAGGTCATTCGGGGTCCGAAGACCCGTGTGTCCATCGCAGGCTCCGCCTGCCCAGGGCAGTGCGAGTGTCGCCTCGTGGGGTCCTCGGACAGGCTCCTCCTCTCGGACCCCTGGAACTGGAGATAATCGCCTTCTCTCGCTGAAGTCTTCATTTGTTCCTTTTGCTCTGGGCCTCTCGGTCTTTTGTGCGGGAAGAGGTCCAGCCATCGTGACTGTAACGAGGACAGTTTGTGTGACACCAATGTGACCCTGGCAGCCCAGGGGGGCGGACTGGGACGCACACGCGTGAACAATGACGACTTCTCTGTACCGGTCAGCGGGGGCGGTGGACGCCGGTGAGTGAGCGTGTGCACCGTGTGGCCGTCACATTCAACATGACTGAGTGAGCAGAGCCACGGATCTGCATCTAATTTTGCCTTCAGCTTGAACGTTCCTCTGCAGAAACTATTCTGATGATTGAGAAGGATTTTGGGGGACGATGCAATGAGTGCAGAGCACATACGAGTGCGGCACAGACGCTTCAGAGATGGTCCAGAGTGTGCTGAGAGCGACCCACGCCCCGGAAGGCCCGCAGCAGGCAGGACACCGGGGATGCTGAACGTGCACGGGCTGCCATCAACAAAGATCGGTGACCGACGGGGCGAGAACTAGAAGCCCATCGGGGGATCCCAGAAACCGCCGTGTCTGAGATTTTGCCGCAGGATCTTGGCATGACACGTGCTGAGGCGACATCCGTTCCGTGGTTCTGCGCCCAGAGCGGAAGGGGCGCCACACGGCAGGTGCTCGTGACGCTGGGAGAACCGTGTGCCGTCCCCTGGCGCCTCCGTCGTCGGGGACTGAGGCGTGGTTGTCCTGCGTGCAATGTGTCCTGTGTCTTGTCTCTTCTTCCATAAGTGTCTCTGTTCTCCATCGCCCGAGGCCGGGTCCTTTCCGCATGGACCTCATGTGTGTTCCGAATCGCTGAAACGTGGGAGCGGAGGAAGGGTGGGCGAGCTGGAATGTAGGGACCGCAAGGACCCCGCGTGCTGACACTCAGTGACACTCAGGGCCTGGGGGGAGGGGCAGCCGGGTGCCGCGGGGAGACTCGCACCCGGGCGGAGGGGACAGGCAGCACCTGGCAGACGTCGGCCCGAAGAGGAAAGGGATGTTGAACGAGGACCAGCGGCCCTGATCTTCAGTCCAGCCTGTTGCTGGCTCGCCGGGAGGACCCGGCCCGAGTCTCCCTCCCCCCGATCCGCGTGTGTGTCTGTCTGCTCCTCCACGCCGGGTTTACTGCGGAGCCTCGGCTCCGACTCCCGCCTGGTGTTTGCTTTCCCGCGTTAGTCATTTTCTTGTTTGCGCTGTTGGCTTCGTTTCCTGTGAACTCGACATTAATTCACTCCTCAAATCGATCTCACTTGCGTCTGCTCAAGATCAGCCAGCCCTGCACGTGGCAGCCAGCGCCCGGGCGCCAGGCCACTCTTTCCGGGTCCAAACCCTTATTTTGCGAGGCTGCCTCTCCCAGTGCGCTTCCGAGAAAGAATCCAAGAGAGCCACAGTCTTCTGAGGTTTCTCCCATTTGAGAGCGTCTTTATTCTGGGCTTACCTCCGATGGGTGGTTTGGCCGGGGAGAGAGTTCCAGGCTGGGAATCATCAGTCTTTCGAGGCCGGAGCCGCCGCTCTGCTCTGAAAGCCGGAACCGGGTGGACTCCCGGTCCTCGTCTGGGGTCTCTCTGCTGCCCCCCCCCCACCCCCCGCAGAAGTCTGCCCTTCCTGGGGTCCCACGGGCTGAGGGGCCCGGGGCCATCCTGGGAACTCAGACTTCTTGGTGCTGAACCAGGTCCTGGATCATGTGACGGCTCCCTGCGTTTCCTGTTCTGAGGTGTGCGCTATTTCACGCGAGGTTCCCCAGGTCCAGTGATGTCTGTGTGTCTGTCTTAGGTAGGTATGCATAACATGCATGTATGTTCTGGGTGTGTGATTCACTCTATTTTCCATGTTTAGCTATATAGTTTCTAAACAGCGGTCTAGGTTACATCTAGGTAGGCAGGCAGGTGGGTGTTTGTTTCTCTTCCCAGGATACATTGTATAGCTTTTCTGCTTTACCTTCCAGGTGATAACTGTGTCTTCCAAACATGTGGTTTAATGTTTGTTTTTGCTGTTTTTTAAAACTTGAAGTGTCATCTTATTTTTTTTGCTGTCCCTTTAAATGATTTCTTACTCTTTTTCTCTCTCTGAAAATATTGCTCGTAAGTTTTCTTTTCTATTTTACTCTTCTTGCGGCTCTGTTGTCCTAAACTGCCCTCTTCTTCTTTGTTGAAGCCCCGTTTTTTTTTTCTTACAAGACGTACAGGATACTTTGTGAGTCTTCGTCCTTTGCCCATGTTTGCGGTGGGGCACCGATGCCTTATGAAAGCTCTGGCTGAGCGTGGGGGCCTGTCGACCCACCACACTTCACGCTGAGATGGTGGGGCCAGGGCATCTCCTTGGGGAATCCTTAAGGACACTGCATGTAGGTCCCGTCTCTTAGGCTCGCCAGATCCTTAGGACAATGTCCCCACCTCCGGCCCCTGGTCTTCCGCCTGGAGAGCAGAGGACCAGCAGCCACACCCTCAGTGTGGGACGAGGGGCGAGACCGGGGTCTCCACTTCTGCCCGCAGCACCGGCCCGCCCTGCTCCCGCGGCCTCAGTGGCCCCACCCCAGCTGCCCTCCGGTCTCCCACGGACGGACTGGCAGCCCAGGCCGCCCCCCCCCGCCCGGCCCACAGCGCATCATTATTAAACACGAGCGACACGGGGGAGACCTCTGCCCCGGCCAGTCGCAGCAGCTCCGTCCCAACCGCGTCACACCGGCCACCGGCCACCAGCCGGTGTTACCGTGTGTTTACAATGCACACAGCAACGGAAGCACGAAGGGCGTGCGAGAAAAACCGAGGGGGTGGCAGCACGAGGGGTGGTCCTCTGGTCCTCCGGGGAAGGGAGAAGCGGAGAAGCGGGAGCCCCCCTCCCCGGCGGGTTCCTCCTCCTGCGGGAACGGGCCGCCGTCTGAGCCGTGCGAGTCGGAAACGCAGGCAACCAACCGGCAGAAAGCGGGAACGTCCAAGGGGAAGGGCCGGCGGCCTCGCGGCGCCAGGGGGGCGAGGGAAGCGGCGCTCAGCCCGAGCGAAGAGGGACGAGGGCTGCCAATCAAGCAGCCGGGAGCCCAGCCCCCGGAGGACCGTGTCCCTGATGGGAACACCAGAGCAAAACCGGCCAGCGCTCGACACCCCTGGGAGCCACCCCACGCACACCGACTCCTGACCGGGTCCAGCCCTCTGCCCCGGCTTCCTTGAACAAAGGAAACTTACTTGGAAACCTGTAACAAAGTAAAAACGTTTCCTTCTGACCCGCAGGGGCTGGTGTTGGTCAAATGTTGCCAGAAACAGCCGGGGCCAGGAGCTGATGGCCAGACCGGGGACCATCCGGCAGTGGCAGCCGCCGGTGGCGGTCCGGAAGTTATCAGGCGAGGGCATTACAAACCAGTCGTGACGACTGTGGCAAACGCAGATGACAAGACGGAGCCCTGGAGGAGGGCAGTGCCGCCTGCTAGGAGCACCTGGGAGTTCCCGAGCTGAGGAGGGAGGGGGCAGCGGGGAGAACACGGTGGAGGGGTTCGGTGCGACGCTGGATCCGGCCGACGGGAGGGTCCCTGCGGGGCAGACGCGGGGACTGGACGTTCCCAGAGGGCGCCCCACAGAGAGAAGGGGGCCGTGACAGGCAGGCAAGACCCGAAGGGACGCTGGGACGTGCTGAGCCGGCCTAACACGTGTGACACTGGAGGTCCTCGTGGGCTGGAGACCCGAGACGGCAGGCGAGGCCTCGGCGATGCTTGAAGACAAATATTCGCCACAATTTTTTTTTAATGGAAAAGCACAGCAGGTGTTTTATTCGGGATAAACACAGAGGGAAGCTTCCATGAGCGCCTGGCAGGGAGCCCAAGGGGGAGAAGAGGCATCCTCCTGGAAAAGGTGCGTAGGCTCCACCTGGACAACCGCAGCCCGAACGTGGAGAGACGGGCAGACACACGGGGACCCGGAGGCCCGCAGAGCGGCCTTTGCAAAGGGCTGGACAATAACGCCAGTGCGGGTTCCCTTCCCAGCAGAGGTGCCCTCCCACGCGAGGGCAGACGGAGGTGCCTTAACACAGAGAACACCTGGGGCGGGGGGGGGTCGACCACTTCCACACGTGCGCTCGAGTGTGAACGGAGCTTCCACAGGCGGAGGGAGGGCAGTCCTAGGGTGAAGCGTGCAAACGGAAGAAGGAACCGAGAGGCAGCAAAGGGTTAGTGTGCTAGCAGGAAGGGCACTTTGAGGCCCAAGGACTTAGGAAGGGGAACCGATTTTAAAAGTACTGATTTCCTCGTCCTCACAAGTTCACTAGCAAGGAGAAAATATCAGGGAGTTTTGTCACCTGCTCGAAGTGCTATTTATACACCAGCTCCCTTTGTGTGGGTATCTTAGCAACGTTCCTGATAATGTCAGGGACGTGCGAAGGCAGAGCCGCATGTGTGAACCGAGGGAGGGGGGTCGGTGGCTTTCCTCGCGCGGCTCCCCTTCCTGCGAGAGGAGCACGAAACTTTGGAGACACCTGGGCAGTGATTACTCTGAAGAGTGATGCCGGCAGAATGCCACCGACAGGCGGAGCTTTTGGCCGAGCTGAGGGTGCCGAAGAAAGCAACAAAACAAACAAGAAGGACGGTTAGTGGGTGGTCAGGAGCCCAGGTCCACGCTGGACCGTCCCCCCCAGCAGGGCGCCTGCAGGGTGGGGTGGGACGGGGGGCGTGGCTGGCCACTAACGCAGGAACCAATCGCACTGGTGTTTGAAGAAGTCCCACGAAGCAATTCCGACACAAGTTGTAAAGTAATTAGTTCCCACGTCTCCTGCGGTGCCCGTCACCGTGGGTGTGTTCCGGAAACCTCGTGCACTATCAACAAGGTTAATCTGAGTAAAGCTACTCGTCGAAAGCAGCGTATACTTTATTAAACCTTCCCTCATACTTGTTAGGAACAGGATTGGACGGTCAAGTCATTTTCATAGGACTTTTATCCCATGGAAATGGACTGAAAATGGTGAGTGTTAAAGTTTTGTAGCTTTATGGACTCTCCATGGATGCTGTCATTTCCATCAGGGTAACCTTCTGGAAGCCGTCAGCCCTAGCCCACCCATAGCCACTCACTCCCCGCCCTCACGTCCTTTCTGTCCGTCTTTTGTTGTTATTCAAAGTTGCAAACACAGAAAAGCAGAGGAAACAGTGTGAGGAACTTGCATATACCCATCAGAAAGGGTAGATAGGCAATCACCCGCTCACGCCCAAATTCGTCTCATGTATACCCTCCCCTGCCTCCCCAAGCCCCCCCCAAACAGGTAGAGGCAGAGCCCAAGCATCACGTGGTTTCATCCGTAAATATTTCAGAACGGGGCTTTAAAAGGTGAGGGAATCTTTTTCAGATAACAAAACCAGTGTCCTTACTTTGAAAATTAACAAGCATTACTAAATGACATTGAGGTGACAGTCTCATAAACACACACATGTGTCTGCATGTGTCCACGTGCCATAAAACCAGCAACACACACACACATACATGCTCTCCTGTGTGTGTGCGTCATCTGCACCCACGAACGCCGTCTTTCCAAACACCGTGTCCCAGAATCGCTGACACTGCAAGATGGGTTAAAAACGTTCCATAATCTAGCAGACGTAGAAAACCAAAAGTTAAATAAATTCTAAGAGGCTCTTTAAATTCAGGAATTGGACTTTTCAACAAGATAAAACGGAGCGTCCACGCTCAACCACAGTCAAATGCCCAGGGAAGCGGCTATTGTGTCGCTCTGATGTGTCACTACCCCACAGCGTGTTACTGGACACCGCGTCCTCCTGGCACGAACGCCCAGAGGCTGTCTGACGGCCTCGTGCGCAGGGCGTGGCTCTTCCTTAAACGGGAGTTTCGGGGTCGGACAGCCAACCCCGAGGCCTTCTCTGCCCGAGCCCCGCCCCTGGCCCGGCCGCGTGGACCTGTTCTGCGGAGGGCAGCCGCAGGGCGGACATGCACGCCCCCCCGTCCCCTGGAGGAGCCACCCAGCCAGGGTTCCCGGGGGAGCCGGGATGTCACGACCGGAACACGCTCTCCAGAGAACCCAACGCACGCACGCACGCACGCCAGGGGTTGTTAACCAGGGGACTCGACCTCGTACAAGTAAATACCTGAGGAGTGTGCAGGGGACTAAAATCACACCAGATACAGTGATGAACCTGTCTGCCCCTCTAGGTTTCATTTTCCCAGAGGAAGAGGCTTAAGTAATTTCAGTTTCCCCGACGATTGTCTGTCCTCTGTAGCTGGCTGTCACTCGGGGCCCCCTGGTGTCACCCGCACCTGTGTAGCAGGAAGGGTTCTGCGTCATCCCGTCCTCGGCCCTGTGGTCCTCCAGGAGGGGCGCCCACGTGGTGCACGAACATCCCCCCACTCCCTGGGACGGAGCCCGATGGCCTTCAAGCACCTCTCTAATATTAGTTTCTGAAGAACTTGAAAGGGATGCTAAGGAGAGCTCACTAATGCACTAGAGCTGAGTCCTTGTTCCTCCCTTAAATAGCACCCACGCAGGTTCCTGCTGCCCAAGCCCCGCCCCTGTTCTGTGCAGGTGAGGCCTCCCTGTGTGTGCGCGGCTGGCTCGCTGCGGGGTCTGGGCTGGGACCGGCAGGGCTGGGCGAGCTGCCCTCGGACTCAGAGACAGCCCGCCACTGGGAGAACTGATGGGGCTCCGGAGGCCAGCGGGGGCACCTGGGAGCTGGCCTTGGGCACGGGCGGGGGCGGGACCCCAGCCCTTGCAGAGAAAGTGCTGACGCCGTGGCTGGTATTTCTGGAGGGAAGGTTTCTGGGATGACAGATGGATGAAGCTAACGTTGCAAAATCTGGATAAAAAGGGAAAACGTTTGGTGTGGCTCCTCCAGCTGGAATGGAAACCGTCCTCACGACGGTGCCACTCGTCAATGAGAACGTACACCCGTGAGTCTGTGCGAACCACCAAAGTTCCGATCTCCGGGACGGAGTGCGGGTCCTCGAGCCGTGGCCGCCGGCTGCTCGGAGCGGCAGCCCGCGTGGGGACTGGGGCGCGGCTGGGATTTCAGGGAGAAAAACAGTGGCGTGGCGTGTCTCCCCCGTATGGGATGCCGTCCTTTGCCATCCACAGACCTTTCTAGAAAATGTTTTCCCACGTGAAGCATGAATAAGAGCGTGTCTTTAGTGTTATTAAAAGTAACATGCTGAACCGACCGTGCGGACACACTTGAGACGGCGAGAGGAGTCTTCCCGTTGAATGCGGCAGGGCCCCGAGGCGCACGCACCCACGCCTGCCTCTCGCGCGGCCGCACACCCGCCGAGGGTGAGCGCCACAGCCCTCGCCGGCCTCGGACGTGCGCGCTCATGACCACGACGTCCTCTCTCCGCAGAGCGCACCGCCATCACCGTGCCGCCGCCCCCGACGGACGTCACCGTGGGCGAGAGCATCGTGCTGCCGTGCCAGGTGTCTCGCGACCCCTCGGTGGAGGTGGGCTTTGTCTGGTCCTTCAACGGGCACGCCATCGACCTCGGGGAGGGAGAGCCGCACTTCGAGCGGATCGGCGGGGTGAGTTGCCGCAGCATCCAAGGGCTCCACCAGTCCAGCCGAGTCCTTTACACCAGCCCACGCCCTTCCTAACCGTTCCCCCGTGTTCATCTGCCTGGGCAATCGCTGCCTGTTTGTGCGGCTGCATCTGTTTTTGTTTTACTTTGCTTTATGTCGTTCATGCAAATGCTTGCGTTCTAGGGACACCTATAAGAAAGGGGATCATAAAAGAGGTCAAACACGAGAAGTGGCAGTGATTCTAGTAGACACCCCTAACTTCACGGCTGCCTGGTGTTCGGCGTTTATCTGGCTGTGGCAACGCGTGACCCGTTGAGCATGTTTCCGTTTCCGCCCCTTTCCGCCCGCAGGACTCTGTCGGGGATTTGATGATCAGGAACATTCAGCTAAGTCACTCGGGGAGGTACCTGTGCACGGTGAGAACAGCTCTGGAAACCTTGTCTGCCGCCGCCGAAGTCATTGTCAGAGGTCAGCACGAGTGTGGACAGAGACAAGCATGCTGTCCGTCACGGCCAAAAACGTTAATGAGTTAAAGCAGGGCCTCGAGTGACCGCACCGTGATACAGACGTGAGACAGCCAGGAAAGGTTTTTTTTGTTTTGTTTTGTTTTTTTTTTAATTTTCCAAATTCCAAGCCCCCAGGGCCTGGGTGGGGTGGGCACGGATGTGGCAAGGCGTAGGTGTAGTCCAGTTCTGAGGAGCAGTCAGACCCAGCCAGCAGCGTGAGGCCCTGAGACCCCCACCCACCTGCTATCTGCACTGAGCCACTCTCTCAGAGCGGGGTCAAGGTCAGGTCCCTGCACTTCTCTGTGGCGGCTGCATGGACTGAGCTAGTTTCTCGAGGAGCGGAGGAGAGCCATTCTCAGCCGGAGATTAGCTCCTTATCGGATGATATTCAAGCGTTCCATGGCTGGCATTTTCTAATCTTCAGAGGAAGCATTTCCAAATTAATCTCTCACCATGTAAGCTGAATTAATAGGGCTTTATCTCGAGTAATGTGCCGAAATATATTATGTTCAGTATTTTATTTTGCAAGCGTAACAGAAAAAAAAAAGCCAAACACAGCTGTCTCGAATCCTCGAACTTAACGATTTCCCACACGGTCATCACTGCACGTGTTTTCCAGGCCCCCCCGGCCCCCCCCGGGACGTCAGAGTGGACCAGGTCTCCAGCACCACGTCCCGGCTCAGCTGGGGGCCGGGCGCGGACAACAACAGCCCCGTGCAGGTCTTCGCGGTGCAGGCTCGGACCCCCTTTTCCGTGGGGTGGCAGGCGGTTTCCACGGGTAAGGGGCTCCGGCGGTCGGGTCACTAAGTGAAACACATGGTGTGTTTGTTTGATTGATGGATGGATGGATGGACTGATTTTACCCAGTGTCCCCTTCTTTGCAGTTCCAGAAGTTCTCAGCGGCCAGACATTCAACGCGACCGTGGTCGGCCTGAGCCCGTGGGTGGAGTACGAGTTCCGGGTCGTTGCCGGGAACGGCATTGGGATCGGGGAGCCCAGCCGCCCGTCGGAGCTGCTAAGGACCAAAGCATCGGGTAAGACTCGGACCAAGCTGCAGGAGGCTCCGGGGGGTGCAGCCCCCAAAGAACACAAGCAGAAAGGGCAGCCCCGTTTCTGGCCCAAGCCAGAGACAGTCGCCCACGGCCTCACTGCTGCGTTCTCATTGGCACAAAGTCAGGTGCATTTCCTCCGAGTGAGTGCGCTCCGTGGGAGAGGACTGAGTCCAGCAGACGCGCACAGACTGGGTTTTTCCGGAGCCGTGCTCTCCTGTACTTTCCAGTCGAAACCGGGAGAGACTCTGTAGACGCAGATGAGCTTCTGCCTGTTCCGAGACATGTAGCCGAGAACCCGCAGAGACACTGCAGGCGTGGACAGCCAGGCATTTCCATCGGCCTCTCCGCACGGACCCTGACACGGTCCTGTTGCTCAAGAGCAGAGTCCCTCCCCCACACGCGCACGGCGGGCCCTCGCATCCCTGACCACGGGCACTGACGGGCAGACGACCAGTGAGCGCCGCCCTTCCTGGGTTCCTCCGTGGACCCCTGTTCCGCGCTCAGACCGCCACGCACAGGGTCCTGCGTGCCCCACCGCCCACACGCTGGGCATGGCCAGCCCAGCCCACCTCCCCATTGCGCCTCACCACTGAGGGTCACTGTGCCGTCGCTTTGTTGACAAGCTACTGCAGTCACAGGCACGGGACCTCAGGTGCCAGGGAGTCACCACTGAAACCACAGATCGGGGGGCACTTCTATCGCGAGAGGGGGGCCGGCCGCCGGGCGGCCCAGCTGAGAGCGGCGCTGAGAAGGGCGTCGTCCCGGAGGCGGAGAGCGCAGAGGAGACACGCGTGCTCGGTGCGGAGCTGGGGAGGGAGAGCGGGACGGGAACCGCTGTGTCGGGCCCAGCCGGAATCTGGAGCCCGGCCTCCTCCGGAGGTGGCCACAAGCACGCCCGCCCCACAGCCGTTGACCTTGACCGCGATGAGCAAGGGACCGGCTTCAGGAAGCGAGCAGCCGCAGGAGACCTGGGTGCAAACCCCAGCGAGGCGAGGGAAGGGCGCACGGCTCCCGTAGGTCTCCGCTTTGGTTCCGGGTTGTTTCCGACCGTCGGACGCGAATGAGCACGGCTTCGGGCAGGGCTGGCCGCACAGTGTCCACAGCAGAGTTTGTCCGAGTTAATCCCTCCGTCAACCACCGGCACGCACCTGCACAGCACAAGGAGGCACGGGGTCCTGGAGGGTCGCCCTCTAGGGGCTCCGGGTCTTGGGGAACCGCGTGGTTTTCTGTTCCGCATCATCAGAGGCAGGCCGCAGTACGGTTTCAGGGTACGGACGACGGCACAGTTGAAAATGGAACAATGGAAGGGGCTTTGTTACCCAGAATATCCAACGCTTTGTGAAGAGCAAATTAAAGCCTAATTTTAAAGGATCTCCGCATGCACGTACACAATCACACAGCCGCTGAGAAACGGTGTCACCGTGAGCTGTCGGCACGAACACCTGTGAGTGTGGGGTGCTCCCACCGGCTTGCGCCGCCCCGGCCAGAGGCTCTGAAAGACAGAGGAAGAGTGGAGGGGAGGCCGAGGGCGCCCTGGGAACGCACTCGGAGATCGAGGCAGATGCGTTAGGGTGCATTTACAGATGGAAACGGATAATGTCAGCCCCGGCTGGCGTGGCTCAGTGGATTGAGCGCGGGCTGCGACCCAAAGTGTCGCAGGTTCGATTCCCAGTCAGGGCACATGCCTGGGTTGAAGGCCACGGCCCCCAGCAACCACACATTGATGTTTCGTGCTCTCTCTCTTTCTCCTTCCCTTCCCTCTCTAAAAATAAGTAAATAAAATCTTTTTTAAAAATTTTAAAAATAAAAGAAAATGGATAATGTCTGACTGGGGCTGCTCTTCCAAAAAACCATCAGATTATTGCGGAATACCTATCACTAAGTTCACCATGGGAGTGCAATGGGAGCGAATAAATCCCTCGGATGTGTCTCTGTGGTCCCTGTGGTGGAAGAGAACTTTGAAACGAGCGATGGAAACTCACGGATTGCGTTTTCCCTCAGCAAAGGTACCCGTCACTCCACCCAGCCCCGGGTGGTGGTAACAGGCGAACTCACACAGGTAACTGCGTATCATTCAGCAGTCCAAACGCTCATCCCGCAGATTTACCCATCATCCCAGATCTAGGATAATCTTGTCACTATTTCAGGACAAAGAGGGTTTTTTAAACACTTCCATGGGTATAAAATAAAATCCCACTCCGATAATACACTAGAATAAATACTCACACACACAATTGTCATCAACTTCATGATTTCACTTCAAAGCATTTATTATTCATTACAGTGGTTCTCACAGGGGCATAGATGAAGGGCCTATAACTCACAAAAACAATCGGCATCTGGAATATTCTGCCCCAGAGTTCTGGGCTGAATCAGAGACCCCCTGCAATCACACTTTGGGAGCAAAGAGTTAGAGAAACGCCGTCTGTTCTGTACGGAGGGATCTGAGACTCAAGCACAAAACAGGAACTTATTTAATTATATACCACTCAAGAATTTATTTTTAAATGCTCAGACACCCTGATGACTACCAGAAATAAAAACTACTTTAGTTTGTTTATTGGAAGAAGGAAGATTTAATTAATATCTGGCTCGGGAACGTGTTTACGGCACAACTGTAGACTCAGGCGCTAGATCGCAGCACCGCCTGAAAGCCGCATCGTGCTGCCAATTAGTGGAGGGTGCACGAGAATGTCAGATGCACGGTGTCACCCCACTCCTAATTAACTTGGGAGCCGGGGCGCTCATGGGCCCCGCTCGACGGCGTCTGTCGAATAGTAACGTGGGCGTGGGGACGAACACTGTGCGTGCTCCTCCAGCATGCGGGCTCCCTCACGGAGCGTGTGCTCGGGGGGGGGCGGGGAGTGGGTGTGGAACCCACGAAAGGGGCCGCTCCCGGTGGGGACGCACTCTCTCCTAACCGCTACCCCTCATTCTCTCGGTTGCTTTCAGTGCCGGCCGTGGCCCCTGCCAACATCCACGGAGGCGGAGGAAGCCGGTCTGACCTCGTCGTGATGTGGGAGGTAATTTCCCATCCAACTGAGCTGTTTTGGGGGCAGGCGGGTTCACTGGCCGGGGAGGACAGCGCCAAGCAAATCGGGCGTGTGAGGAGAGCACATGGCACGGAAGGCGCCCGAGGAAGCCTTCTCCGGAGGAGGCGCCGGGCGCGTTTGTTATTCTGCCAGAATGCCAGCCCGTGACTCGCGGGGCACCAGCCTCTTCCCGGGGCAGGGAAAACAACCTCAGTGTGCACCGACGGGGGGGTTGGGTTCGGTTGGTGGCGTAGCCAGTGTCACTGGGCGGCCGGCACTGGGTTCGACTGTGGCCTCGGGCAGTGGACTTTGTGGATGAGTGGGATTCCACAGGGCGCGGGTGGAAAATAGGGGCGCCCCCTCGCTGCCCCCTGAACCCCGCCGGCCCGCGCCTCCGCACGTGCAGGTGAGAGCGCAGCAGAGGGAAGAGCTTTGGTGCCGCCCTCCTTGAGCTCTGACCTCTGACCTGCAGGCTCGTGCTGTGCTCAGGGGGACGTCCAGCCTGGCCGTGGCCGCTGTGGCTCAGTCGGGGGGAGCATCACCCTGCAGACAGCAAGTCTGGGGGTGCGGTTCCTGCTGGTTCCTGTTCCTGCTGGTTCCTGTTCAGTTCCTGCTGGGCGCGGTTCAATGCACCCAGGTTGCAGGTTCAATCCCCAGTCAGGAAGCATGCGAGAGGAAACCAACTGATGTTTCTTTCTCCTCTCTCTCTCGTTCTCTCTCTCTCTCTCTCAAAAAATGTCCTTGGCTGAGAATTGAAAAAAACAATCAGCCTGGCTTATTACTATAAACCTTCCACTTCCCACCAACCTCAAGTTCCTCGTCTCCGGGCGCCCAGGCCCCCCTCGGCCTGGGCGTCTGCGCCGTGGAGGGCGGGCACAGTCCCGCCCCGAGGTTTCTCGGACCTGCTCCTCGGCCTCTCCTTCCTCCCCCCCACCCCCGCCCGCCCGCAGCCACTGCGGGGAGCTGTGGGAGGCGGGCCCGGGAGACGGGGGACCGGAGGCGTGAGACTGTGGGCGCACTTGTCCTTGGGCTGGCCGCCGCCCCGGCTCCACCGGCCCCTCCCGCCCCGCCCGGTTCTCCTCGTTTTCGTCACCTCCGACCTCCGACTGAGTTCAGGCTCTTCTCCGCGTCGTCTGTGGCTTTCCTTTCCTCCTAGCTCCCGCGGCTTCGGGCCCCCGGTGCGGCGTGCGTTCTGCCGGTGGCCGCTCTCCGTTCCTCTGCCGCTGCCCCACCCCTGCAGCTCTCCTCCGAGTTCTGGAGGGACGGCAGCCCGGGCGGCTCTCTGGAGTACGGCCGGGGGCGGGGGTTCGGCATCACAGAGGGTCACAGGTCTGGACAGGGCGGCGCCTGTGGTTTGAAGGGCACCGCCAGGGAGTCGGATGCGGCCCCACCCCGGGGTCAGAGGTGCGGTGCGTGGGCGCCGGAGGGCAAGGGCGGCCCCCAAGGTGGACTCTGGGGCGTGGGAGGCCAGCATCAGGTCCTGCCCTGTGTGCCCAATTAGTCTGTGGACACTGTTTTTTTGGGGGGAGCACTTTCCTTTGGAGAAACTAAATACATGGTGTGGCTCTCTAAAGAAAACCTTCCGATAAACAGGGGGAAGATTTGTCTAGATTCAAGCACGAATTCTTCTCCATCTATTTTGTGTGATTGTCATGCCTCATATCTGCGGAGCTCTGGGGAACTGGTATCCATTTTGGGTTTGGAATTTTAATAAGTTTAGGTTTTCAATGAATCTTAAAGAACCCCGTCTCTGTGGGAATTAGCAAAGTTTTCTTTTTTGTCTTTTCTTTTTTAATGTCGGGGAAAAGTGCACACTGATGTTATCGCTAATGAAGATGCAGGTTTAAAAATGTGGGAGAGGCCCTTTCTACTAAGCAAATATCACTACACACTAACTCTATTCCCTGCATCTGACATGCACCTGTTGAATAGTTTTGTGAAAGAAAAGCATAGTTAATAAGTTATTTTGTACCGAGTTTAAAAATGCATATCAAAATGTGAATATACAATGTTTTAACCTATAAAATCTTTTTACTTTTTTTAAAAGATTTTATTTATTTATTTTTAGAGAGGGAAGGGAGGGAGAAAGAGAGAGAGAAACATCAATATGCGGTTGCTGGGGGCCGTGGCCTACAACCCAGGCATGTGCCCTGACTGGGAATCGAACCTGCGATGCTTTGGTTCGCAGCCCGCGCTCAATCCACTGAGCTATGCCTGCCAGGGCTTAACCTATAAAATTTTACAAATTTCTAATTTATTTCATACTTGTGAATACCCATGGAAAGAAATATAAACATATAAATAGATGCTTATATATTTATAAAATATATAGTATATATATTTTATAAAATATATTGTATCAAATATAAACCTATTTTACATTCCTATTTAAAACTTCTACTGATTTACGTGAGTGTCTGTAACCGGGACCAGCTCCCTGACCGGCACTCCAGAGGAAAGAACTGTTGTTTCCCCGAGACCCCCTGAGCCGGGCGGAGCAGCCGGCCCGCCCCCGGACAGGGCGCCCCGGCCAGCCAGTAGAGGGGACGCAGCTGTAGCCCCCCAGGGCCAGCACTCAGGGGCCGGTCCCTTCCCCGCAGCCCGTGCCGGAGGAGCTCCAGAGCGGAGGGGGGTTCGGCTACGTCGTCATGCTGCGGCCCGTGGGCGCGGCCGCCTGGACCACGCGCAGGGTGCCGGCAGCGGAGCCGTGCTCGTTCGTGTACAGAAACGAGAGCGTCAGCCCCCTCTCCCCCTTCGAGGTCAAGGTGGGCGTGTACAACAGCGAAGGGGACGGGGCGCTGAGCCCCTCGGCCGTCATCTACTCCGGGGAGGACGGTAAGTCGCCCCCGCTCCCGCCTGGGCCTCCTGGCGCTGGGGGCCCCGTTCGCACCCCCCTGCCGCGAACCTCTCCGTTGAAGATGGCCGTGTCTCTCCCCCGGATGGCAGAACCCCAGCTGGCCCCGGGGGGCACGTCGGCCCAGAGCTCCTCTGCTTCGGAAATGGAGGTGTCGTGGACGGCCATCGCCTGGAACAGGCACACCGGGCGGGTGCTGGGCTATGAGGTGAGCCCCCGGGGGTCGCCCACCCTCTGCACAGCTGGGGGCTCCTGCGTCCGGTCCCCTGTTCTGCACGGCCAGCCTGCTGCTGGGGACACAGCAGCCTGCGCCCCCGGCCGCAGGGCGGGGTGTCTCCCAGCAAGCCGAGGAACCGAGGCTGGCCTGGGACACGGGAAGAGGGATCATCTCACACCGCTATTCAAACTGCAGCCCTACTGGGCGTGGGAGTGGGGCGGGCGGGGAGGGACAGCGCATGCTCGCTGATCGCAGACCTGAGCAGAGTTTCTCGGGGAGCCTGCCCTGTGAGCCGGAGCGGGCTTGGAAGGGGTGTCGTTTTGGAGAAGGCCGTGAAGTGATGAGAGAAACCCTAGACTCTCCTAAATCCGTCATCTAGAAACAGAGCTTACCTGGAATGAGGAAACTCACGTCCTCTCGGCGGGCCTCATTTTCCCGAAGAGCCGAGAGTTACTACTCGGCGACAGAGTCCTTTACTTTGGAGTTAGAGTCAACGCGTAATCCCAAACCTCCTTAATTTCCCCTGCGCTGCTGTGGTTTTCCTTTTCACACGAACCCTCCGGTCCAAGCAGAGAGCCGTGCTGGCCTGACCGTGACCCTGCCCTTCCGATCCCAGAATGCCTCACCCCGTCAAACCCTGCGGACACCCCTAACTCACCCCCAGCCCCTGCTGCCTTTGGGACCCTCCCCTGACCACTGCCCCGGGCGGTCTCCCGGCCCCACCCCCCCACACTGTCAGAGTGCTGTGCTCGGTGCCAGCCCTCAAACCCGGCTCTGGCTTCCTCCCACACGGGCACTCTGACCTCCTACCCGGGTCCCAAGGGGCTGGAGGGCAGGGGCCGCGCCCCCTCTCTCTCTGTCGTGTTCGGGGTGCCTGAAACAGCGCCCGTGCCCAGGACCCCCTCCGCAGAAGCCGCGTGACTGATTAGCGCACCCCCGGTCAAAGAGCTCCGCAGCGGGGCGCCATGCCGGCCGCCTCTGACGGCTGGTGTGCCTCTGCTGGGCTTGGCCCGGCTTCTCGCAGGACATGCCCTCTGCTGAAGCCTGCGGCCTTCGGCCCATCACGAAACAGTTCCCACCGGCAACCTGAAAACCCCGGGTCCCTCCCGTCCCCCGTGACCTCTCGCCCTCGCACCTGCCCCCTCTGAAGGCGGGGCGGCCCTCGTTGTCTCTGCGGGGCCCGCTCCACCAGGGGACGCCCGCCGCGGCGGCGGCTGACGCCCGCTCTGTCCCCACGGCCAGGTGTCCTACTGGACAGACGACCCCCGGGAGCCCTCGGCCGGCCGGGTGCGCGTTGGTGGGAACGCCACGGCCAAGACCGTCACCGGGCTGCGGGCGAACACCGTCTACTTCGCCTCCGTCAGAGCCTACAACACGGGCGGCGTGGGGCCCTCCAGCCCCCCGGTCAACGCCACCACCAAAAAGTCCCGTGAGTACAGCTCCCATGCCACGCGCCGGCGTCCGCCGTGGCCGGGGACGCGGGCCTGTGCCAGCTCTCCCTCCCCCCCCGCCCCCCACCCAGGTCCACCGATTGCTTCCCGCAGTTGGTTGGTTTGCCTGTTCCGTGGGGGTAATTGTCGGAACTGTCTGGTGACAATTGGAATAGCCTGCTCTGATATTTTTGGCGTATACACTCCGAGCTGTCCTGAGCGTGGAGGTGATGTACAGAATTTACAGACACAGGCCGTGACACCCTGTCCCGGCTGGAGCCCACGGTGGGCCCCCGGCCGTGGGGAACGTGGGGCGTTCCCGTGACTGGTCAGTCTCCACGCCCGCAGCTCCGAGACGAGGGCGGAGAGGAGCTGCCCTCACAGGGCGTCAGTCGAGGGGGGAGGGACGGTGGGAGGAAAGGGTCCCGGACACACTCTCTCCAGTCGGAGCTTCCTGTCACCCGTGCTCCCTTTGTTCGTCATGTGAGTCCCAGCGTGCACTGCAGGGGGGTCCCCCGCGGCCGGGAAACCCGGGCCCTCCCTCTGGGGGGTCTCCCAGTCTCCTTCACCGGGGGACCCCGAGGTCCGAGAAGTGGCCCCCCTGCCCCTTTCGGCCTCCCTGCGCCAGCAGCCTGCCCGGGGGCAGGGCCCCGCACGGAGGGTGACGGCCGGTTGCTGCGGCCTCTGCCCCGCGGACGCGGACGGCCCGGGTTCGCACCAGCGTCCGGCAGAGCGGGCGAGGGCACACCGGGCACGCTCTGCTCGGACAGAAGCCCCTCTTCTTGGACACACGCTGTTTTCTGCTCTCACACGCCGGAGAGGAACTTGCTCTGCTCCTGTCAGCACAGGCTCGTTGGAGTCTGTGTCCTGACGGGCGACGGGCGAGAGTCTCGAACCCGCCGAGTCTGAGAGGGACCGGGGCGCGACACCACGGCCGCCGGCAACAGGAGGGGCTGCGCGCCTTTAACCGCGGCGTTCCCACTGCCTGTGGCCCTGCGACATGACAGGTGGCCGAAACAGTCTGAACACCAAGTGGCCTGGGGTTTCCTCGCCATGGCGGACAGTGGTCCTGTCCTCAGGGGACGCAGGGGTCCCCCACATGTGGCCCCACCCCCGGGCAGCAGCCAGAGCCCCGAGGTTGAACTGCGGGTGCTCGGCGGACCCCCGACCTGAACCAGAGCAAGACACTGCGCGTCCCTGCTCTCACTCCCCTGTGTGCGGGGAGGGGGGCGGGGGGACCCCTCGTCCTCACCGCCTGCCCCGCGGTCGGCGCGGCACCGGTGAGGCGCTGCCACAGGCGTGCCGTGGAAACCGCAGAGCACGGTGGAACTCGGGAGGAGACACACCGGCGGCGGACAAAGGCCTGGGGGGCAGCTCCGTTTCGGCAGAGGGCTGTGCGCGCTGAGGGTCCACAACCCACTCCCCTGCGTCCGCTAGCTTGACCTAGACGAGGTGGGGGACGGTCCGGACCGCTGGCCCCACAAAGAAGGATGGTGTCACAGTCACGTCCCGGAGGGGGCTTGCTCCTGTCGTCCCTCCGGGGGGCTAACCTCACGCGGCTGCTCCTCCCCGGCCCGTCGGACGGCCACACCGTGTCACCTGCGGGTCTGCCCCCAGTCCAGACCATCACTAACTCGGCCTGAGACTGTCACACGGGACCTGGAGTGGCCTCCCCCAGCCACCCAGGGGCCTAGTCCGACACTCAGCACCGGTGAAACCTGCTGGGGGGTCGGGGGTGCAGAGTTCAGCGAGGCCCGTGCTCTCGACAAATGCAACCAAACGCAACAGCGCAAATAACTGCAGTGCAGGGCGGCGGGTCCATAACGCAGCAGGGGCCCAGTGCCATGGGGGCAGGAGGCAGACCGCTGTGTCTGCCGTGTCCCGGCTGAGCTGTGACTGGGGGAGCAGCGGGGACGGCCCCGGGGGCGTGGGGTGGGCAAGGGGACGTGAAGCACAATGTCGCTCACACCGCCCTCCTCCAGGCACGCAGGCTAAGTAGCGGGTGAGTCAAAACCCCACGGAGAGCGTCTCCACTCCCACCCGCACTGCAGCACGTCGGATACTAGGCTCCTCCAGCCTCTCAGATGCCGGTCCGGTGCCAGACACATCTGCCCGGGCAGTAGTTCCGTCGTTGCCTCTGCTTTCCAGCCGAACTACTTTTAGTCTCTCCAGATTTTCAAATCTCGGAGATGATCACGTGGCCTGTGGTCTTTGAGAAGCAGCGCGGGGCATGGAGAAGCACTAGACTGGAAACCTCAGGGTAGGGGGGGGACTCGGGGTTCCCTCACCTTGCGGGAGCTGCCTGCTCCTGGAGGAGCCCTCCCCCCGCCTTGCACTCCAGCTCTCTTGCGCGTGAACCCTTCCGGGTGGCCCAGGCCCATCAACCCCGGGTTCCCTCCGCCTTCCTCCCAGACAGCATGAATTTCAGGGAACTCCAAGCCACAGCGTGGACTTGAGGGAGATCCCGTCCTCCCTCCGTGATGATGTTCCTTTTCCTGGGCCCCCAGCAGCTGAGCTTCTTCTTTTTTTTTTAAAGATTTTTAAAGATCTTATTTATTTATTTATTTTTAGACAGGGAAGGGAGGGGGAAGAGAGAGAGAGAGAGAGAGAGACATCCATGTGCGGTTACTGGGGGCCGTGGCCTGCAACCCAGGCATGTGCCCTGACTGGGAATCGAACCTGCAACACTTTGGTTCACAGCCTGCGCTCCATCCACTGAGCCACGCCAGCCAGGGCGCAGCTGAGCTTCTGTTGTGTGACGTTCATGCTTCTCGCTCCCCCGCCCCGGCCGACGTGGCCCAGGTGGACACAGGGCCAGGTGGAGTCCGTCACCAGCTTTGTCTTGGGAACTCTCTAGCCTGGCCTGTCTCCAGCCGGGGGGGCGGGGCATCCAGCCTCAGGTGTAGTGGGCGGTCCCGATCCCCACCTCGCACCCTGAGGACGGCAGTCAGGTGGCCCAGCGCAACGCAGGGAGCACACAGCAGACACCCCTGTGGGGAGCAGGCGAGACCCCGCTTGGCGTTCCGACACTTCCTGCGGTCTCCCCTGAGCCCACGCCACATTCCACCACAAGGTCTGGGAGATTCCCCTGGACCCTCCACGATGTGTTTCTCAGTTTTCCTTAAAACACCTTGACCTGAGGGTTGCCCACAGCCAGAGCCCTGAGTCAAGCCCGAAGGGTGGGTAAAAGGTGACAAAGAGTGAACGCTCTGGGTCCCCGCGTGCGAAGGGTCCGCAGCCTGAGGGTGTTTGGGGTGCACCCTGATGGACGGCCGGGGGGGGGCAGGGGCGAGGGGGCCCCCGTCGATCTGCCCCCGACAAAGAACAAACAAACGCCACGGCGACGACTAACACATGAAAACTGGACGCGCCGCCGTGAGCCATCAGCAATCCACACGTCTGACACGGACATCCCCAAGTGACCGGAGCGCGAGCGAATTCGCTCCCTCTAGTTTTAGAATTAATACGGCGTTTCTGGTGATGCCGGAAACACTGCGGCTTCCCCCCTGCCCACAACCCACGGCGCACCGCCGCTCCTTCCCGTGTGGGCGGGCCGCAGCGTCCCCGCGCGCTCGTTGATGCTCACCGTCTCGGTGTCGCACGCTCTCCCCGCAGCGCCCAGCCAGCCGCCCGCCAACATCGCCTGGAGGCTGCGGGACTCCAAGCTCTGCCTGAACTGGGAGCACGTGAGGACCACGGAGAACGAGTCCGAGGTGCTGGGCTACAAGGTGAGCGCCGGGTCCCCCGCGTCGGTCCCACCGGCCGGGCCGCTGCGGGGCCAGGGCGGTCTCGGCCAAACAGCACACCCGTGTCCCGCGTGTGGAGGTTTAGGGCTCTTTAAAAAAAAAAAAAAAACATGTCTCAGAAAGACTTGGCCTTGCTGTCACTAACTCCCTCGTTGAGGAGTTTCCTGCCCTGAGGCCGTCACGCGTCACGGAGGGGGGGGAGGACGAGAACGCCCTAGTTCGCAGGGATCCTTCTCCCAGCGGCGGTCCTGGCTGTCCGAGGGTGGCGGCTCACGGGGGGCCGGTGGTGCGAGGTGAGAGCGAGGTCAAAGAATGGTGTTCACACGGGCTTTCTAGAACGCAGGCTGCAGTGGGACGCGATCGCTCACCGACATAAAAGGAGTCGGACAGGAGCGCGCTCACACACCCAGCGTGAGGCCTGCCCGTCGGGGCCATCGGTGCCCACGGACATCCAGCCCAGCACTGGCCTGCGCCCGGGGATTTGTGACGCGCCCGCAGTCAGCGGTGACTTCCGGCAGCCCGCTGCGGCTGTAACCGCCTCGAGCTAGTTAATAAACGGAGACGACTCTGTTCTCCTTCCAGAAGCGCCGGCCCCAAAAGCAGGCGTTTCCCCAACACCGCACGCTCGAACCCGGGCCTGCGTGGCGCCTCTCCATCCCGGGGGCCGGCGTGTTGGCGGTGACGTGTCTCTCGCATGCCTGACGCGTGTCTGAAACCCAGAAGGGGATCACACGGTCCCTTCACGCGGTCCCCTCACGCGGTGCGGCCTGCCGTCTCCCGCAGATCCTGTACCGGCACAACCGGCAGAGCGAGACCCACGTGCTGGAGACCAACGACACGTCCGCCGAGCTGCGGGCGCCGCTGGAGGAGGACTACCTGGTGGAGATCCGGGCGGTCAGCGACGGCGGGGACGGCAGCAGCAGCCGGGAGATCAGGATCCCCAGGGTGTCCAGTAAGTGGCGGCGGGGTCCGGGCTCCGTGAGCGCTGCCGATTCTGGTCCAAATGCCGGGTGGAATCACAGAGGTCCCTGTTGCCATTTTCCACTGTGAGCGAGAGGTGATGAGTCAGTTTTTCTTTAAATAATCCCTGAAATGTGCAACATGTTTACATAACACGAACAGCTTTATGGCTCCTCATCTGAATCTTGCAAACGAGAAAAATGACTGTGTACCCTGGCGCGTGATTCCACCCGTGGGGCAGAAATCGCAGTTTTCCCACAGATTTGCACACGCAGGGAGCACAGACGTGAGGCTCGTGGGCGCGTGCCGGGCCCCACACCCGTGGCGGAGGCGTCACCGGTCGAACACGACACTCAGGCTGAGTGGAGTCGCAGACCCACTCATGTGACCCGCAGCCCGGGTCATTTTGGGCAGTTTCAGTTTTTCGTTTTTGCTTCTGGAGCAGATACCCCGGGACAGCGGGTCGGGGCGCCCCCTGAAAGGAAGCCCACTGCCCGTGGGACGGGCACGGTCCACCACGTTCTCAGGAGAGAAGTGACAGCAGGCACTCGGGTCGCGGAGAGTCAGCCCAGCGCGCCATCTCGTTCTCTCGCAGGACACACTGTTCTCTTTCTCCACGTCGCAGGTCTGAGTTCCGGAGGAGTTCCCGTGTCAGAACCGGGCGACCGTTTCCTGCCAGTGGCCGTCGTGATTTCTCACTGTTTTGCCCTTTGCCCACTCGTACGACGAATAAACCCACCACCCATCTCCTGAGGGTGCCGAGAGCGAATCCTCCTGTAAATAAGGCCCCCAGCCCCGGCACAGAAACATTCTTATTACAGACTTGTTTGGAAAGTAAAAAAAAAAAAGTATATTATTAAGATCTTGTAAATATCTATGGTACAGTAATAAAACAATTTTAAACACGTTTGCATTTTAAAGTTTGCACATGATTGCACAGTGAGAAGGTGCCAAATTAAGCTGTGGAGTTTTCACTGCGGTGGCTTTTAAGAGACTTCCAGGGAGGGTATAAATAACTCCCCTCGTTGACGATGATAAATACGAAATAGATTACAGTCATCACAGCCAAAGTGTGCATTTTTATATGCTATCAGCAATTTACTTCGGTATTAAAACCTGTCACCCTCCTTGGAAATAAAAGAAAATAATGTGCTTGTAGTGGGGTTGCTTTTGAAATGGAAGCAATTCCAAAGGTGATGTGCTTCTATCTGGGAATCGGTTTGGGGCACGGAATATTTGTACCTGATAATACATCCACACACTCGACCTCCTCAGGTCTTTTCTGGAGGTTCAGTATTAATAATGGCGGGGGACGTGCTTTACGGCAAAGAGAAAAAAAGGAAATAACATCTTCCTAAAATGATCTCACCACCCTGATGTGCAGTGAAGAACTCCTCATGGCGAAGTTCCATTTCTTCAGACAGTTCTGTATGCTGCTAAGGAAAATGTTGCATGAACACGTCTCAGGTAATTATTATACGCTGTTCGCAATGTATGTGGCCTTATTTTTCTACAATAAATAAATCTGGAAACAGCATCATTTCACCAGGTTTTCGACATGTTGGTCCGAATGTTTCTTTGCCAATCTTCTGTCCGCTGTAAAAATAATCCTTACGCTGTCCAAAGCTTCGGGAGGCTTTGTGGTGGACGCCTCGCTGGGGTGAACCTGTTTCAGGCCGGCATCCCGTTCTCGGGGTCGCTTGGCGTGCGGAGGGAAAGGTGGCGCGTGGGCCGGGGCCATCTGTGCGGCCACCGCTGCCTTTGCCGGCACCGGGAGGACAGGCCTGTGCTTGGGCTGCTCCGGCCCCCAGACCAGCCATCGTACCGTCCTGTCCTGGGAGTCAGCGGGGAGACAGGGTCGGTCACAGAGCGGCCACCTCGTTCTCACGGTGCAGCTTCTCCCTCATGTTGAGGAGATTCCAACTCTGCTCACGCAATCCTCGCAGCTGGGCTCTGTCACTTCCACTCGTAGAGAAGTTTAGAGCTGTTCGAGATTCCCGGCGTGGCCGGCTGGACGGCAGCTTGTCACGGTTGTGGGCTGGGCCTGGGCCGGGCAGCGAGGCGGACACGCAGCCCAGACCGGCCCTCGTCCCCGCACGCGGTGCCCGCTGGCCGGGCCTTGAAGGGGCCCCGTGAAGGGCGGCTGGGGCCTGGGGCACGCACCCACCCAGACAGCCGGCTGCTGCCCGGGCAGGGCGCCCGTGGGGATCGCAGGGCCCGTGAGGCGGCTGATGGCCTGATGCCGGCCCAGCCCGGAGACAGACAAGCCTCGTGCGCCCCCCCACCCAGCTGGAGGGGGGGTGGGTGTCCGACATCCGCGAGGTTTTTGTTCAGGTGACTTAGAGTCACAGCCACGCGCGTGTGTGCGTCCCAGACTGGGCCGGTTTTGGTCAGCGGCTGTCACGTTCACACGCGAGGTGTGCTTGGGCCCGTGCTTGCCCGCGTGTTGAAGGGCTGTGTGACTCCACACCTAACACACCCGTCGTGTCTTCGCCCGCCCGCACTGGACTCTGCCAAGTGGGGTCTGGCAGGACGGCGGCCTGCCAGCCCCTGTGCGCGGGGTCTCGTGGGCCCGCCTCTCCGCCGCGGCCGGGACACCGCACCCACCTGCCACCACCCGCTGCAGGGGGCCAGGGCGGCGGGCCGCGGCGCGCACGAGTGTGTCGCACGCCCGACGGAGCATCGCTGCTGGACACACGGAGCTGCTCTGGCCCACTGCCATGAGTGAACCCGGGGACCCCACCTCCTTGCGTGTCCGACGGACGATAAACCCAGCCCCCCGTGTTTATGTCAGAACCCTCAGCAGCCCCACGAAAACGAGCACCTCGCCCCGTCCCGGAGCCAGTGCCCTGAGGAGCGGAACCGGGCGGTTCCGAGCCTCCAGCGCGGGAGGATCTCCCGGGTAACGGACCGCCCCCGCCCGCAGGAAGGCTCCCTGGGGACCCTGTCACTGACCGAGTCTGTGGCTGTTCCCGGCTGCCGTACGCACGGGGTCCCTTCCCCACACTCTCTAGGGAAGGGGAGAACCAGCGGCCGCCCCGGCAGCGGCCAGAGAAGGAGAGGGGAACAGGGGTCAGGACGCCGGACAAGGGACAGGTGGCCCTTTCTCTGGAGCTCGGGGCCACCCCGGTGACTCCCTGCAGACTCAGCCCCACGCTCTCCTCTCCTCTCCTCCTGGTCACGCTGCAACCCCCCGGGTCTGCGGGCCCCCTCTGGGCAGCGGGAGGGGCGCCCGGGATGGCCGACAGCCAGGACAGACCGCGGGAGAGGGCCCGAGTGGACTGGACTCCAGGCGCAGTGACGTGACCATCACCTCCCGAACGTAATGGGAGGTTTTTGAGCCTGAACCCAGTCCCGGCCTGTGCTCCTTCGAGGGGCATCAGGTTCGGCGCACCCCCATGTGCCCGGGCCACCGCCTCACCTGCTGTGGAGCTGCGCACTTGACCCAACCCGGACTTTTCTAGAATGCTTTGCAGAACATGGGGGGGGGTAGCTCTAAGGAGCGGGCATGCAATGCCGCCATCCTGGGGCGCCCACGGGGCAGCTCCAGGCGGACCCTGGGCCCCGGGGCAGCCGCAGCGAGAACTGTCCCTCCGTCCGGTGGAGAGAAGGGCCTCGTTCCTATCCAGCGTTGACTTTATTCGGCCCCCAGTGGAGCAGAGGAGCGGACGGCCCGTGGGGGGGGCTGGGAGGGGCAACGGCCCGGGGCTGGTTCAAAGACCCCCCCGCCCAGAAGCGGCCCGGCAGACGCACGGGGACACCGCGGAACCGAACACCGGAGCCCCCCTCGGCCCGCAGGAGTCGACACAGAAAGCGACCGGCCTGGCGCTCCTTTCGAAGGTCACACGAGCTTGGTTTCTAACGCCGTCACCTCCGGGGTGAGTCGTGGACGCAGTCTCCTCAGTGCCCTCGTCCGCACGTAAGATGCGGGGACTCGGGGCACGTGGGGCGCTAGGTCCCCTAAAAGCCCCCCGCCCCACGCCCCTGCAGCGGGGGAGTCCCCCCGGGCACTGACCCAGCCCGGCGCCCACGGCCTCCGCACGGCCGTGCAGCTGGCCTTGGCGTGGCCGCCGCGTCCCGGCCCCGCGGAGCCCGCTCAGCGGGACTCGCTGTCACCGCACGACGGGCAGGTGGGGGTCTGCGTCACACACGCGCACGCAGGGCCCTGCAGGAGTCCGACCACCCACCCTCCTCTGGGGATCGCGCGTCCCCACCGCTGTGACAGAGGCCCCTGCTCCGTGGAGACACCGACTAACTCAGTGCGGGGGGAGGTGGGGGGATGGGGGGACCAGTCACAGGCAACGTTTGCACACGTGGGAGAGGGACTCTCTTCTGCTTCCCGTCGCGAACCGCCCCGCCCACTCTCCGCCGAGGCCGCGCTCAGCACGAACACCAGGTCACTTTCTGAGGCCGGTTTCAAACCATCCTGCCTCGGCCGGGGGTGGGCCCCTTCCTTTCCGTGAACCAGTTCAACGACTCCGGAAGAACGCTTCCTTCCCCCTCTGGTGCGTCTTGGAAGACACCGCTGCGTAAAGCACCTCCCGAGAGAGGCGGGGCTCTGAAAGTCACGGCCGTGCAGGGCTCACACCGTCGCCCCTCTCGTCCCGCATCCCCGACGCGGTGAGCGTGACGCTGCGTGTGTGGGGTGCAGCTGGCCGGGACCCGCCCGCGCCGAGTGGGCAGCAGCGGTGTCCGAGCTGGTGGACGTCACGTGGCCACCACGGGCCTGGGAAATCCCGCCTGCATCCTGATTAGGATTAGGATGACCGTGAGAAAAGAATATCAAAATCCAGAGCTTTGTATTACCTTGACATTTGGAGATTATTTGCTTTCTAGTTTTTCTCCTATTAAATTTGTTTTCTCTCATGAAATTATATGTAGTAGCTATTAGGATTTCTTTCATGTCTTCATAGCTAAATAATTTTCATTAAAAAGCCAGTGCGTTTGTCCCATTGTTTTGAATGTTCCTGGCCTTCCCGGCGTCTGGGCGGAGAAAACGATGCCTAGAAGACACGTTTTGCTTTCTGGAGCAGCGGAGGCAGCCAGCTGGTGGGACAACTCTTGTTTTCCTGAGTGTCCCCAGGAAAATAAGTGTTTTTGCTAAGCCTGACTAAAATAATAAGGCAGACTAACCTCCAGATGTTGGTGAAACAGTATCGTCTTGGGATAAAATTAAAGAAAGATGGAAAGCAGTCATTTGTGAGGAAACAGCAGAAAGGCTCAGTCATTCTCCTCTCTCCGGAAGCATCTGCCACGGCCCCGTGTGGTTCACCTGCCGCCCTGGGAGACACGCCTGCCGCCCCGGGTGCGATGGGGTGGGGGAGTCGCTCCGGGGAACCGGGAGCTGCGGGGGGGGGGGGGGGCAGCACCACGGGGGTGGACGAGGGCGCCGCCGCCCTGGGCGACGCGCGGTGCTGCCCCCAAGCCCCCCCCCAACCCAGGGCTAGCAAGAGCTGGGCGCGGAGTCCCCAGGCGCTGGAGACGGGTTTCTGGAACAGGGCGTGTGTCGCGTGGGGGCGACCCTCCAACAGTGATTAATCACTGTTTGCAAAGCACTTTGTCCGTGACAAGCATTTCGTAAGTTCGGTCACTTTCATTACGACGGTTTCCCCAGGAGTATACCGACTTCTGGCCAGGGGGCCGGGGAAAGCGTGTGGTCAGCGGTCAGGGCCGGGCACCAGGCCTGGGGGGACACAGTCCTTAGGTGGTTTACGTACGAGGCGCTAGTGTGGAGGTGCTGGAGTTCGAGGGGAACCCCTGATCGCCTGTGTGGGCTCACGGGGGTTTATTCGGACGTGGGGGGATCTGTTCCTCTTCACCGGGCAGGGGCAGGCGCAGTTCGCCGCCTGCGAAGTGAACGTCGTGGCAGCAGGCTTCCTCCCTTGCGTGACGTTTACTCACAGCAGCTCCCAAGGACGCTCCAGGGCTCCGCACAGTAGCCACGATGAGCGCAGGCCGCCGTCGTCACCCCGCACCGTGGCGGCCCCAAGGCCCCGCCCTTCGGGAAGAGCCGGCGACGCCCCGACGCGGGGTCTGGCATCGGAGCGTGACGCGGACTCGCAAGCCCACGAGGACGGAAAGAAAACCGTGCCCTCTCGTCGCCTGGGGCGGCGGCGGCCCTCAGCAAACAGCACTGCCCCCCCCACCCCCCCGCCGCCGGCCCTCTCCACGGCTGCATCGCGCCGGAGGGCGGGCATCCGGGCAGGGCTCATGCCCAGGCTTCCCCGGGCAGCGGGCGTTCTCCGCGGAGCGTCGTGGGAACGGCTCAAGGGCACGCACAGAGAGCCCGGCAGGCACACACGCCCGGAGGAGAGACGGGGAACTGAGCAGCAGGACTCAGGCGCCCGGACCCGTGTCTCGGCTGTCTGGCGGCTGCGTGGGGCGTGGAGGCCCATGGAGGCCCGTGGAGGCCCGTGGAGGCCCATGGAGCAGGGGCTGTTCCACCCGCCCTGCCCCTTCCGCAGACAGCGGCGGCACCAACGCGGGCCCAGCACGTGAGCGCGCTTGGGAGGGTGAGGCGAGCACCGCCTCCCGCACCCTCTGACCTGCAGCTTGCTCCTCCAGGAGAAAGAGCAAGGCCGCGGGCGCCGGGGAATGTGGCGGGTCACGGCGAGGGCAGAGCGCACCCCGCGGGGCCCAGAGGCCGCCACCTAATTATCCCTGGGAGAGGATAATGCGATTCCAAACCAGCGCCCTACATCCAGGGGGCTCGCGGGCTCTGGGGCACGGGGATGAGAGGCCCTTTTAAATTTTCATTGAATCTGAATCCATTACGAGGGCCTGGCTCTAAATTAGTCATGAGACTGTCTGTCCTCCAGCGACCTCCACCCGTGAGGAGGGAGCCTCCTCGTCTGGGGCCTCTCTCGCTGCGACTCGGGATTGAAAGACGGGGGAGGGACTCCCCGATTTCCCTTGCCTGTAATCTCCCCCAGATTGGATCTGTGGACACTTAAAGCCAGAAGGTCCTTCCCCAGAAGGGCCTTCCGGGGTGAGCGACACGTGGGCACCTCCCGAGGCGCTTTGCCGACCCGGTGAACCCCGGAAACCTCACGATGGAGAAACCCGCCCCCGGTCTCCTCCGGCAGCGCTGACGCTGCCTGATCACGGCAAACACTGCAGACGAGAAACCCGCAAAAACCCACAGAGTCACGTCCCACCCAAGGCCTGGGGGCCACGCCCCCGGGGGTAAGCCCAGGCCCCCGGGGCTCCGCCCTGCCCCATGTGTGTGGCCCCCGGAGGGGCACCCCTGTGCTGAGACCCTCTTTCCTCAGGGGATGGTCCAGTCCCGGGGGTCCCCTTGTCGTGGCTGGAGCACAGCGCAGACTGCTGGCGCGTGGGGCCACGGGCCGGGCTGCACACACGCGGGAGGGGCGGCGTCGGGAGGGTGCGGTGCTCCCAGCAAGTGCCTCCTGCTCGAGGTCCCAGACCCCACCTGTCCTGCCCGCCAGCCTCGGCGCCCGGGTCTCCACGGCAGAGGACTGTGTACCTACTTCCGGTGCAGCCGGGGCTCCCAGCCTCTCCCAGGGCAGAGTGGCAGCCCAGGCAGTGGCTCTGGGGGCCACGAGGCGCGACGTGGGCCCTGCCGCCGTCTTGCAGGCAGGGTCTGTCCACTCAGGCGAACCGCGGAAGAGAAAGATGATGACAGACCGGAACGCCGAGACCCAGCGCCTGAGCAGCCACGGGGGGCTGAGGTCGGCCAGGGCAACGCACGCCGGCTGTGCCGATGACCACGGACGCCACAACGCCCTCTGATCGCCAGTCGCGCATGGCCCGGTTCCCGTGCTAACAACAGGCACGCACGGTCCAGTCCGCCCTCCACAGCGAGCTGGGCCGAGCGAGGGTCTCTGAGGCCATGACTTCTCCCCTGGGAGACCGGGGGCTCGGGGTCGCGGCAGCAGGCCCGCAGGCAGACCCTGTCGAGTGGGGGCAGCGTACCTGACCCTGGAGAGGAGAGACTCGGAGTCGCCGGTGTGGCCGGGTGCTGGGCCTCGGCCCGAGTCCCGCGGTTTCCAGCGGAGCCCGCCCCAAAACCCACCTGGTCAGACCCCCGGGGCTGAAAACACGCGCACAGGAGTACGGGGTGGGGGGTGTGTAATTGGGGACCCTAGCTTGCTTCGCTTCACATGCTTCACGTCAGGTCCCGCGTGAGTCTCCGGAGCCGGGGAACCCACGCCCCACGGGGCCCTGCGGGCCTTTGCCACCGGAGTGACTCCAGCGGAGTCCGGGACTGTGGCAGCCACCAGGCCACAGGACGGAGTCACACCCAGCAGCAGGCCGCGGGGAGGGGGGGATCCTACTTCTGTGTCAGAGACCGGGCAGCACTGTGGAAGGTGGGCGACAGGGGCCAGACGGACAGCAGCGGCCCACCCGGAGGGAAGGCGGCGTGGACGCGGCCCAGCACCGTGGGCGGGCCGAGGCCTGGGCTGGTGAGGTCCGGCCTGCGGGTGGCTCTGGGGCTCTCTGCCCACGCTCTGATTCACTGGAGAACACGGGACGACCAGGGCCCCCACCCCACGCGGTGCGGTGCAGGTGCAGACCTGACCGGAGCCCCGGGGCCTCGCTCACAGAGAGGGAACGGCCATTGTTGTCACCAGTGCGGCCTTGTGTGGTGCTGCTCACGTACTGCGTTTCCCTGCGTGCCCCCTCGCCCCCACGGCAGGCGTGCCGTCCGCGTCCGCGGCTTTGAACACGGCAGCGCGCCGCCCGCCGCGGCCCTGCCGCCGGGATGTGCCTTCTGGTGGGGGCACGGGGGGCGTGGGCAGGGGGTTCCCTTCCCTGTGGGGTTCCCATGCATCCGCCTCTCCAGGGCGGGGTGTGCGTGCACTAGTGCTGTGCACGTGTGTGTGTGTGTGTGTGTGTGTGTGTGTGTGTGCGCGTGTCAGAGAGGCGTTCGTGCATGCGTGCCGCATCTCTCCCAGGGGAAGACCCAGCCGTCACGCCATGCACTTTGGGGTGCTCGTCCTCGTGGGGGGTGTGCTCATCTGGGTGCAGGAGTTCTGTCCCCGCTTGGCGACCCCGCGTGTCCCGGGGCGGGGGAGGGACAGCCGCTCCGGGGCTCGGGCCCCGCCCACAGCTGCAGGGCAGAGGAGAGCGGCTGGTCAGCGGGGAGCGGGCTGGCGGCCGCGGCCTCATCAGCACTGGCTTCGCCCTCCGGTGCAGCCACCGCAGGTGGCACTCCTCCCGCCCTGGTTTCCTGAAAGTGCCCGCGGCCGCGTGCACGGACGTTCCTTACCGTCCTGGGAGGATTGCGCGGGCACTAACGGAAGGGTTTCACGGTATCGATTTTCAGTAGGTCACTCGCTATAATCAGCTTAACCTCCTGTGCCCGGCGAACTTGTGACCCCAGGCAGAAACAGGTTCAAGAAAGGCCCCGGCCCGCCTGCCCGTCTGTGGCCACCGCCAGCCCTTTCTGGAAGGAGACTGAGTGCAAATCCTGAATAAATAAGTCGCCCTCAGACCTTGCCAGGTTTCCTCAGCCTCACAAGACGGGTCTCCTCCCCTTCGAGTGGCTTCTCATGGAAGGGGTGACGCCCTCGGAGACGGCCGGCCCCCTCTCCTGCGTCCGGTCCCGCTGGCACAGGCGTCCTGCGTCCCCATCGGGAAGAGCGGGCCTGCCCGCAGCAGGGTGGCCGTGAGGAGCAGCTGAGCCTGCCCAGAGCTGGGAGGGGGCGGGCATGGTCCCTGGGGGGCTGCGAGGACCGGCGCCCAAAGGTGGCCCGTGCCCGTGGGCAGGAGCGACACCTTGGTTTTCCCTCCTATTTGAGGCACTCGGCGAGAGCCAGTGTCCGTGAGAAAGACAGAGGATGGGAGGCGGGGGCGGGAGGCGAAGGGGCCGCGGCGGACGGGGCGGATGGTGGGAGGCCCAGGGCGGAACGCAGGGTGCGCATGGCTGAGCGTGTCCCCTCGAACCCAGGCCGAGTCCCCCCGAGACCCCAGGATGGGGACAAGGACTGTGCCGCTGCGTCACATTCGCAGGGACACACAGACGTCCCAACGTGGGACCGTCTCCGTCTTGGGGATGTGCACACGGACCCTCTGAGGAGGGGACCCTGGGCCTGGGTCGCGAAGGCCGGGGAAGAGTGTGACAGACGGAGGCGGTGCTGGCGGTGCGGGGCTGACCGGGGAGCTGGACGAGCACGTTGTAACTGGAGAGCCTCACACAGAGGGGGCTGGGGGGCAGAGGACGGGGGGGCCGGGGGGACTGCAGTTCCGTCTACAACACCCTCTGTACTGGGGAGGGCGGCGCCTCGGTTTCCGTAACGTTTTGCACTCGCAGCATGGCACCCGGCTCCCGCGACCCTGTGGATGGGGGTGAAACGGTGTCTGGTCAGGCGCCTCAGTCCACTGGGGCTGCCACTAAAAATAGTACCTTCGCCTGGGTGGTGAAGAGGCGGCAGAACTTTGTTCCTCGGTTCCGGAAGCTGGCAAGTCCAGGGTGATGGCCGCAGCGTGTGTGGTATCCGGGGGACCCCCTTCGTGGACGGCTGCACTTCTGCCGCAGCCCCCGTGGCAGAGGAACGGCAGGAGTGCCTTGGGGGGGCCTCTCTGCATCAGCCGCTCTGGGCCCAGCCTGGGGGTCCGCACCCCTGGCCTCCCTACCTCCCAGAGGCCTGCCTTCGGAGACATCGGCTGGGAGCTAGGCCTCACTGAGTGCATGGGGGGGGATGGGGCACAAAAGGGCCACCCCAACGGTGCTGCTATAAAACCACCGAATGGCAGAGCTGAGCTGGGAGCCAGGGCCCGTGAGCCTGCGCCCGATGCCCTGAGCAGACGCCGTTGCAGCAGCCGTTCAGTACCGGAAACGCAGGCACCGCCGTACTTCTGCAGACAGAAGGAAGGAAAGTCTACTTGCAGCTCTTCGGTGCCGAGAAAAAGGGTTTCTTGGGGCTCGAGATGGAGCCCCTTTACCAGCAAAGGGGTTAAAAGTGAGGAGGCTTCATTGCAGAAGCATCGCATAATGATGTTCACAGTCAAGAGATGAATAAATTATTCATCATCCTTCTCCGAGAGAAAATCAAAGAGCTGGTGATGAAATATTAGGCACTTCACCGCGGGAGACATTTGTATCTAATGCCTAATAATCTGCCGGACGGATCTGCAGCACCACACGCGGAAGCTCGGGTTCCTGATTACCCCGATGTCAAGACTGCTTGTTTCTGGAGGGTTCCTGCGTCCCCGTGTTGATTTTCGGATTTCCACGTCAACCCGCGGTTCTTCCCGAGCCACGTGAAATTGCCTGATAAGCAGTCGTTTTGTAAAGAGATTTAGTGAAGGGTTATTGAACCGACGTTAGATGTATCGCTCTTTATTGCTTTTCGCGTTCTCCGCCCACACGTTGCCTCCCACTGCCGTCCATGTAATGCTGATAGTGATAACAAGTAGCATTCGCTGAGTGCTTACTACGTATCGGTGTATCCTCTTGGGGTGAGAGCGTTGAGTCAAACACTGCCTGATGTGCTTTGTCACTCTGTCGCAGTTTTTACGTCTCTCTACCGAGACTGAATACCCGGGAAGACATGGCTGTTCAAAGCAGGAACACCTTGCACTGAACCGTAGAGACAGGAGTTCGAAACCCAGCTCTGCTGCTTGCCAGCTCCATGGCCTCAGAAAAATACAGACTGTAGACACGAGAACCTCTATTTTGCCAAAGATGAAATCCGCAGAATAGTCCCTGATGAGCGCATGAAGAAGCAGTGGGGACGCCTAAGGTCATAGGGCATGTTGGGGAGCTGTGTGTCTCGCATGTTTTAGGGGGCCCGTATTCTCAGCAGGGCCATATCGCCCAGTATCCCCCCCCACCCGAACACTCAGTGTCCACAACCCTGAAAACACCGGTGAGGGTTTCCTTCTCTGCCGAACTACCAGGGCGGGTGTTGCAGACCCAAGCAAACAGCGCACGTGACGTGGTCTGCCCGCGGTCAAGTACGGAACGAGCGTGGCTGCTGTCACAGTCCCTGGGGCTGAGCACCACGGGGAGAAGCTGTTTCCTACGCAACACTCCGTGGTCAGGAGAAAACTGGGTCACAGCAGGAGAGCTGGGGGCCGGAGAACAGCCCATAAAGGCGGTGTGAGCGCACAGCACCTTCTGGTTCGTATCCACCGAACACCCGCCGACGGAGCCCCGGCCACAGGAGGGATTTCCTGGGGCACGGGAAGGGCTGACGGACTCCTGGGTGACCCGGCCCCGGCGAGGGCTGCGCAGTTCAGCCGCGGAGACTGGGGGGCTTCCGGAGAGAAGAGGCGTCTGCCTGACCGGCAAGGCTCCAACACGGAGCTGTGGGGGGCAAAGTAAAGGCACCTGCCGGACCGACCTGCTGCCCCACCCCCCGGGCACCCGTCCCTCCAGCCCACGGGTCTCCTTACTCATCAGCTACACTCCACCTGACAGCCTTTCCGTCCCCGAAAGGGACTCGCTCCGTTTCCACAGAGTAGCCCCCGCCAAACCTTGCAGCCATCGCCTTGATCACGTCTCATATAATTCACGTCCGAGACAGGCGTAATGCTCCGTGGCTGGGCTGCACCTACGGCTCACCTGTCGCCGTAACTGCCATTTAACGAGGGGGGCGGGGAGGACCGGGCAGGCTCCAACCACGCGCCGCCCGCGGGAGGGGCGCCATGCGGCACCGCGAGGACCCCGCGCTGGCCGCCCCGAGGCCCTCGCTGGGCTGGACCCGGGCGCTTCCCCGGCACGGCACTCGGGGCCCCCGTTCAGCCAGGGTTTGTGTTCCTTCCCCGTGTTCGGTTCGCCAGCTTTTCTTGCTCCAATAACCCGAGTCCGACTTGTTCTGCATTTTACTCCAAATGAATCACGGGAGACCCTTCCGCGTCTCCGGCCGAGTTTCCTGCACAGGACGCCGAGGCCTGGGAGTCGGTGAGCCCGCGAGCCTCCGCCCCGCGTGGAGGTCAGAGCTGCTCCCCCCACGACCGGTGTCTGTGGTGGTCGCCGTGGGGAGTCGTCTTGCTGTCCCTCGCTTTGTCCCTCTTGCAAGGGAAAAGTTTGAAAACCACAGTCCAAGCAGAACACTTTTTTGGAGGGGGAGGGCACTATCACGAAGGAGGAAAAAGGACAGTAAAATTCGTACAATGTTCCGAGACGGATGAGGACGGAGGGTCCCGCACCCTCTGCATCACTGCTCCAGGAACCACGCGGACCCGCCCCGCCCTGGGCACCCTGGGCTCCGTGGGGTCACAGGAAGAGGTGGCAGTGCGCTCGGGGCCCCACCCACGGGGCAGGTGTCATCTCGCTGCTGGGTCCGTGAGCGGTCACTCCCCACGGGAGCCACGTCCCCCGCCAAGGCCCAACGGCCGCCCACGGGCTGCGGGTGGACACCGGAAAGCAGCCCCCACGCAGCAGAGAGTTTTTTGAAGGAGGAAAACACGTGGCAGTCGGCGGTTGCCAGAGAGATTCACGTAAAGGTCGGTGGCTTCTGCGCGTCTGCGGTTCAGGAAGCATCCCGGACGCGTCGGCCACCCGACTGCATGTCCCCTTGTCGCAGTGCATGCCGCAGAGAGAGCGCCATCACCGGGAGGCTGGCCGGCGGGGTGGAGGCAGGGAGGGGCAGGTGGGCAGGAGCGAGGGCGGTGGGGGGGGCCCACCATGCCCAGGCCCATCCATGCCACGCTGGCGGGTCACCGGGGGCTTGTAGGAGCCACGGGAGGCCAGGCTCCGTTACTCTCGGTCCCCAAGGAACAGCCGAGGAAGCGAAGTCTCCTGGGCGAAGTGTCTTCGTCAGGGTGACAGAAAACGAGTAGTGACCCTCGGACTGGATTCGGAACCGGTTACTCCCCAGTCCACGGAGGCAGCAACAGGTGATCGAGGGAAGTAATTTGTATGGTATTCCCCTGCTGTCTTGAGTTGTTGTTTCTTTAAGATTTTATTTATTTATTTTTAGAGAGGGAAGAGAGAGAGAGACAGACAGACAGACAGAGAGAGAGACATCAATGTGCGGTTGCTGAGGGCCGTGGCCTGCAACCCAGGCATGTGCCCTGACTGGGAATTGAACCTGCGACACTTTGTTCCGCAGCCCGCGCTCAATCCACTGAGCTACGCCAGCCAGGGCCTAGAGTTGTTTTTTAAACCGTGCCCTTAACCAGGACTTGTTTTTTTTTGCGATTATCTCCGGTATTGATGAGAGAACCTCTCCTCGCCTCCTCCACCCCCAGGTCCCCCGCTGCCCACTCCCGTCCTTGGAGCAGAGGCTGGGGAGCGGGGGCGGCTGACCTTGAAGTCCAGCCCCTCTCGGGCTGAGCCCAGCGTGCACGCATGAGAGCAGACGCAGCGCTCTGTGCGACCCGGCGGTTTCAATGTCGCGGGCCTGCCTGTGGGTGGCCCCTCTGAAGTCATCGCACAGAGCCGTCCGCAGCCCTCCCCCCACGCAGGGGCGGCCCCGGGGAGGGACAGACGTGGGCCCCTGCGCCTGCGGGCGCCTGCACGCCGGGAAAGGAAGGCGCGTGCAGAAAGAGCGGCTCCCCCGCCCCCAGCGGCACGGCCTCCCGCGGGGGGACAGAAGTACAAAGGCCTGATGAGCCCCGGGTCGGCCAGCGTGGGGATGACAGCAGGTGGACCCCAGCCGGGACTGGGCGGGCAGCGCCTGCCCCTGGGCCCGGCCAATGGTGTGCTGTGCTGGGGGGAGACGGGGGCGGAGCGTGCCCACCGTCAGCCCCGGACGCCCGCCGCCCCCGCATCGTCACGGCGACTGGCTTAGAGATGCGTCCGGGCAGCCCCTCGCCAGGCGCGTTAGAAGCACGGGGTCAAAGTCATCTCGTTAATGAAGGAGCCCACAGAGGTGGGGGGGGAGTCTGCTCTGGGGGGATCTGAAGTCCTCAACCCAGCAGCCCACGGGCTGAGCTGGGAAAGCCCCTCGGGTTTTGGGGGACCTGTTTTCTCACCGATGATGCGCAGGGCCTAGCACGGGACCACCGCTACGATCCACGCTCCCGCACTAACCCCGGGGCTCTGGAACACGCAGCAGACACGCGGCTGCTGTGCTCCCCGGCACTCGCCGCGGCAAGCACCCCGACTCCCCCGGGGAGCCCCTCGGGCCCTGGTAGACGCATGCTGTTCGCCTGCCCCTCCCCTCCCCTCCCTCCCACCCCCCTTCTCTCCCTCTCCATCTCTCCCCCACGCTCTCTCGCACCCGCTGCTCTCACACTGGCTGCTCTGGTGAACCCCCCCTCCCCACCGCTGTGAAGTCCTTTGGGAGTCAGTCTCAGCCGAGGGCCCCCCACCTGCCCGTCGGGCACAGGCTGGTGCTTGAGCAAACCACTGACAATGACCCTCGCGACCCCTGAAAGCTCGGCCTTCTGCAGAGTGACATGGAGTGTTCTTAAAACTACGGATGGAGAGCTACTCTGAGCCGTGAACCTGCCCACGACGTTCAGCCACCAGGGCCTCGTCCCGACCCCCCAGCAGCCCAGGCTCCCCCCCCCCGCCTGCAGCTACGGCTCCTTCCCCTCCCGTGTCCTTCCCGGGAGTCTGGGTGGCCAAGTTGGCAAAGCCACCCAGCACTGAGGAAGGCACATGCCGACCGTGACCTTGCTCAGACACCAGAGGAAGAGCGCAGAGTCCCCACGTCCGGTGACATCCGACGGCACGTGTCGCCCCGGGGCTGGCTGTGTGGGAGCCGTGGGTCTGGCGGGGGGACTGTGTTCGGCGTGTTCACAGAGGTCGGCAGAACAGATTTTCCAAAAAAAAAAATTACGTTTCCCTGCGGCAGCTGAGGTGTCGCCCTCCGGGTGACCAAGATGATGTGTGAGAATTGTAGAAATCAGGCAACTTGTGGAAGTCAACACTGATTCTTACTGATAACGTTGTGTTATTTGCCACGAGCAGAATCGTTCCTTGAAAACAACCATGCACTCCTTGAGCAAAAACGTGTCGGTCAGCGGAGGACGCACACACTCCCTCAGCGCCGAGTCCCCCACCGCAAAGTCAAGGTGACGCGGTGATGCCCCCACACAGGGCTCCCCCCGGGGGCTGGGGTGCCCGTAAACCGCAGACAAACCCGGTTCGATTCCTCCCCCCACCCCCCCGACACCCTGGTACCGCGGTCAAAGCATGTTGCAGCTAGTTTGTGTTGGAAATCCAAGTTTGCCTACCGTGAGTATAAAACCGTCATTTCCGGGTGATTTTTAAAGATAAAATAGATGTCTCCTTCAACTGGTCAGAAAATCCCCCCCCCCATGCTTAGAATGGACAGGCTGGTGCTCTCGATCAGGGCCTGGGGACAAGCTGTCCTCAGAGCACACTCATGCACACTCATGCACACTCATGCACACACTCACGCACACACTCACACACACCCAGCTTGCTCTGGGCCAGCGCCCAAACCATCATGAGGAGCACAGCGTTTGAAACGTGCAATCCCAACACTCGTTCGTACTTATGCTTCAGCTGCTAGTCTGGTCATACATTCCTGTAATGATTTCTCTTGTTTAAAAATCTGAAAAGCTTCCTTTGAAATCCCAGCCTCTGCCAGTACCTCCGGTTTCACTGCACGGCACCCGCTGGAATGATTTTCCCGACACGAGACCAGCCGGGCTCCGCAGAGCCAGTGTGAGCCCACGAGCATTCTAACAGAGGCAGAAATCCATGCGCGCGCAGAGAGGGTGGTCTGCTGTGTGTCCGGGGGCCCCTGTGTCTGGCGACTTCAGAAGCGTCTTCTGAGAAAATTCAGAAGGAGGCAGGGATCCTTCCACCGAGGGTGAGCTGCCCAAGGCAGGTCGAAAGGAGATAAAAGACAAGACACTTCAGGGAGGAGATAAGGTTCCCTGTTGGGCGGAAGGCACAGATTTCACTCGGTGCTGGGAGCGTGCCATGTCTGCGCACCCACTGTGCGTGTCTGGTTGAGCTGGCCACCCCCACACCTTGATTCACAGTGTGACCCATCACTGCCCACAGCCCCACCAGCCAAAGACAGCAGGGAGCGGTTCCTCGGGGCCAGGGGGGGGGTGGTTCTCTGGACTGAAAAGGCAGCAGGAAGGGCCGTTTGCCCTTCACGTACTGTGAGCAGCGGGGCCGTGAGCCGGACGGAGGGTCCCCCAGTTTCCACTGGCCCACGCGACCCAGGAGAGCGAGGGCGGCCCCCGGCGGCCAGCGGGGCCATCAGCACTGACACAGACAGGTGACTTCACTGTCCTTCCATTTCTGAGCCAGAGCTGGCCCGTGAAGAACCGACAGGTGTTTCTCTCTCTCTCTCTCTCTCTCTCTCGCTCTCGCTCTCTCTCTCTCTCTAAGTGCCTGTATTTAAAGTTTTCTTGGGCCCGCCATGGTAAACCCCCCCGCTTTCCAGCTGCAGGAGCTCACCAGATGTTGGGATAACTTTCCCTGCCCCGTCCACCTTGCCGACGTTGACCACATGTTCTTACCCAAAAGGAGAGACTGTAAGTGGGATTGAGGTCACGGCCGAAGCTCAGCCCAGGCCGGAGTACACTCCCTTTGACCTGCGACCTCGTGGAAGAAGTTTCCAGACCATTCCTCGACATCGCTGACTCTTCACATTTGAACATTTCCTTAGGAATCTACAATTGTTCCCCACCTCCACCGTCCCCCTTCCGGCGAGCTGGTGCTGTGTATCTGTGAGTCTGTCTCTGCTTTGTCTGTTCTTCCGATCGATTCCACGTTGAAGCGAAAAGACGTCTTTGTCTTTGTCCGTCCGACGGGCTCTACCCAGCACAACACCCTCCGGGTGCACCCACGTCATGCCGGTGCCGAGACGTCCTCCCTTTTCGTGGCCGAGTCGCACCCCACTCACCGTGGAGGCACCCCACCTTCTCCATCCGCCCACTCGTGGACAGCCCTCCCTGGTGGGGTCCCTCCCACGGCCACGGTAAGTGACGCTGCCGTGAGCACTCGGTGGCCCTGTCTTTTCCCACGAGCGCTTTTCCTGTTCTCCAGAGTGGACGGCGGGCTCCATCCCCGACCTAAATCGGAGGTGTCTGGTGTCCGTCCCGTGGCCCCGGACAAAAGCCAGGCTCCTCAGATGCATCACAAGAGCCCACCCCGTTTTCTCCTCACCCCACGGCCCACACCCAAAGCCCAGACGTAGAGAGAGACCCGCTGTGTGATGGCACCGTGCTCCCCGCAGAGTCTGAGCTCGTGTGGTCACTCCCCTCTGTGACCGCCCCCCCCCCACTCCTCTGGGGGCTGGCACCGCGTTTGCAAATCGCTCTGCAGGCCGTGGAGCGCCCCTGGAATTCGGGGTGCAGACGGCAGTGTGGGACCCCCGCTTCCAACACCGCGATCCTCAGGCGGGGGCAGCAGGGCCCGCCTGAGCACCCACGCCGCTCTCCGTGGCGCCGGCCCTGTGGGCCGTCCTGGCAGGCCGCTGGCTCCCCCGCGCCCCCGGACGGTGGGCGATGCAGCCAGGGGCACCCGCGGGCTCGCTCTCGCGCTCTGAGGAACAGCTCTTTGCATTTGCCCTTGGGAGTGGGCCAGGGCGTCTGCCACTTGTCCCTGCATTGACAGCGGGAGTGCCCCACTGCCTGCCTCTCCGCACAGCAGCCGCTGGCCCCCCAGGAGAGAAGTCCGGGGTCCCTCAGCAGAGCCCTGTGGCAGGGGCTGGGCCACGGAGGGCGGGCGGGCCCTCCCCCACGCCCAGTGTGTCTGCCTCCGCCGCAGCTCAGCCGGGCTTTGGCTCGAAGCGGCTGGAAACGACATCGACTCCTGTGCTCCTCCAGCCGGGGCTGGATCAGGCAAAGGCCAAATGTTAATGAAGTGAGCGCCGCTAACAGGCCCTCCCGGAACCCGGCTGACAGGGAAAGGCGCTCCCAGCAGGAAATGAAAACGGCCGAGCCAGCCGAAAGGGCGAATTTAGGGGGGCATACAGCAGGTGACCACACCGTCCCCCCGCCCCGCCCCCGGAATGCCACAGCGCAGGCAGATAAACAAGCCCATGGGTCAGCACCAGGCAATTCGTGGGCACGTGCCCCCCGCTGCCCTGGAGCTGCAGGGACACACACCGGCTGCCCGGGGCTGCCCGTGGTCACTGCCGGAATCGCCCCTCTTTTTAAGGCCTCAGACGGACGGACGGATGGGGTGGATTCGCTCTGGGTTGATGAAATGGAGGTCGTGAGGTCCCAACAGAGCCGACCGAAAAAGGGGGACTTCCACACCGACACACCGCCGCCGGGCTGGAGAGCCACCACACCTGGTCCCGTCAGGCCCTTAGACGTGACCGTGCACACGTCCACACCCCGGCAAAACCGGGGGAGGGGGGTCTTCTGCCGCCCCGGCAACTGCCCAGAACGTGGGCCTCGCCAGGCGGTTCCGCCGGGCAAGCGCTTCGGGACAAAGACGAGATGCGTGGTGTGCGCTGCTTTCGGTCCGAACAATTCACGACGAAGACGGCGTTTTACTGTTTTGTGTCCGTTTTCCGTGGGTCCTCTCAACCCCTCCCTCTCCACGGCTGGGATTTTCATCCCGGTTTTCCGGCGAGGTCCAGAGTGCGCCGTGGGCAGGGCTGAGGGGAAGGACGACCTGGCCGGGGTGTGCGCGCCTGTGGAGGCCGCACACACACACCGGGAGCCCGCGGGGCGCCCGACAGCCCCGGGGCGCCCGACAGCCCCGGGGAGCGCCTGAGTTTTCAGCCGGAGCCTCCGGCTCGGGCCCAGTCTACGTGCCACGTGAAGGCTCCCCCCGAGACGCAGTGGTTGCGGGAGAGATGGAGGCTCCGGAGGGAACCGCGGTGCAGACGGGTCGCGGTCCATGAAGTGTGGGGCGGGGGCCCCGCGCTCGGCAGAGAAGCGCAGGGAGACCGCGGTGGCCCCTCCCCCCCACAGGTCCTCCTGCAGACCCCCCGGGGCTGTGGAGGGGGCACTGAGGGCCCGGAGCCAAGGGCCGGCTCTGCCGCCCGTTCCTAAGGGCGCGTGTGCACGCGTAGGTGCATCCTTGGGCATCCTGCAGCCCGGGCCTGGCGACCACTGAAGCGGGGGTGGGGAGTGTCCACCTGACAGCCTCGTCCACCAGCTCACGGGCAGCGTGCTCGGGACAGGACGCCGCACTGCCCTCACGCCCGCCACCGGACAGCAGCCGCTCTGCCGGCCTCGGCCAGGGGCTCTGGCTGACCGAGCCCCGCCAGCTCCAGGGAGGGGGGTGGGCACAGAGCCCTGGTTTCCCGGGGTCCGCAGGTACGGCCTGAGCCCCTGAACTTCCACAACCCCTGGCGATTCTGTTCTGCGGCCCCGGCGGGGGGGACCGCTGCTGCAGGCTGCCAGCACCCATGGGAGTCGGGTTTCCATGCACTGCGCAGGGTGCTCGCGGGGCGTGCCATGCCAGCTCTGCCCCAGGGTGGGGGCGGCTGGTCACTGCTCTCCGAGGCTTGAGTTTCTCTTTCTTGCCCTTTCGGAGAGACAAGAGCAAAGGGAAAATCAGCGAGACCCCGTGAGTCCCGCGTGGAGCCTCAGGCTCCTGGCAGGGCGCCCCTGAGAGCGATCAGCGGGGGCGGACGTCTGGGGACACGGCTCTGGCACAGGCGACAGGACCTGTGAGCACCACACAGTGCGCACCGTCTCGCAAGGCCAAGCTCACGACCCTCTCCCCACCATCGCTTAGTATTGTTGCTCTCACTCCCGGGTCTTCCTCAAGGACCTTGAACTGACCCTGTGTCTGTAGGTGACCCGGCCCCGAGACCCGGGGGACGGCCATCGCGCACCCCCTACGGAAGAGCACAGTCTCTCTCTCTCTCGGTCTCTCCTCCCCGCCTCTCTCCATTTCTCTGTTTCTCCTCTCTCTCTGTTTGGTTGTGTTTTCTCTTTTAAAACATTTTCTCTGTTTCATGATCCGACTCCCCTTCCAGGTGAGGAGAAAAGGTTTTCCGAAAGCGGCCAATTAGAGTCGCTGGCAAGGAGCGGAGTCCCCGGGGACCAGTCGGACGGACGCCCACGGGGAAGAGAAAGCGCCGGTGTGTCCTTCCTCTCTCCTTGTTAGAGTTCAGCGTCTGCCCTGAGGGATGCTCGTTATTTACCTTCCGTCGGAGAAAAGGATGAGCCCTCCACGGAGCTTAACTCTTCTCTGGTTGACGGAAAAGAAAAACACCCGTTTTTTGTTTTTTTTTTTTAAATAGAAACTTCTCTTGTCAACCCGCGCTGCCTCCCACCCGCCGCCCTGTGGTCAGCCGACGGCTCAGAACAAACGCCTCGCTCACTCGGACGCCGCCAGCCGGGGACCGCGGCGTGCCCTCGGACTGGCCTTGCCCCGGGGAAGGTGTGGTGGGGGTGAGCTAGCTGTGGCCTCGGGCCGGAGGCCGGGCGTGCGGGGGCTCCCTGGATTCTGCACTAGGGACCATCGGTGGTCACCCCGACCGCGGTGAGTGCTGTGGTCACCACGGTGTGAGGAAGGACACAACTGTGGCCCTCCCTCTGCACCTCCACTCTGGGGGCCTCGGGGGGGCAGCCCAGTCGCTTGTTAAAGATGCGCCATCTCCGGCCCCACCCACACGAGGGGCTCAGATGTTTCCTTTCACACCAGCCTCTAGAGAGCCCCACGCGCGTTTCGGTTTAACAGACTCTACCGTGGACGACCCCGACTCACAGCGGCCTGGGGACAAGAAAGCATTTTACGTTCGATTCGTGCTTGAACAGCCCTTTCCGACTTTGCTTGCCCCACAGTTCAGTGGAAACTTTCGGCCACAGAAATGTACCTCTTTCATCCTCACCCCTCATCTAGGTTTCTTCATGAAATCCCTGGAGCTGCCGAGGGCTCCTTCCAGGCCGCCCCAAAGCCACCAGTATGCGGGTGTCACGGGTCACCTCCCCTTCCCATCCGCAGACCCCGGGGGTCTCTCCCCACCTGCGGGTCGGAAGGACTGCAGCATCCTCCGTGCTTTCGGGGGTCTCTGGACCAGAGCAGGCCCGGGCTCTGCCCCCCATGATGTCCTCCAGTTCGGGGACCCATGTCCAGCTGTACTGAGAATTCCTGCTCAGTGATTTGCTCCAGCAAACCCACGAGTGGGCCTGCGGGTCCTCATCTTTGCGTACAGCCAGCAGGGTGGACAAGATGCCATCGTCCCTTCTTGAAAGATGGGGAGTGTGAGGTCCTTGGGGTTTTTGTTCTAAAGGATGGTTTCCTGCCGCCCTCACAGGACTAGATAAAACCGAGGCCCCTACGCTTCGCAGCCAGCCCGGTCTGATGCGGCGATAGCCGGGGCTCTACTCGGTAGGAATGGAACCAGCAACGCTTCCAGTCTGGCCTTGTTCTTTCTCTTTACAAAGGAATGAGGAAAAAAAATATGTGTTTTGGAAAGAAAAAGTAGGCTTGAAAATTCAGGGTGTTTTCTTCCCTTTTCTTCCTCAGAAATTATCTCGCTGGCATTCGCCGTCTCGAAGACAAGTGGGCATCTGGCGCTCACCACGGCGTGGAGTTTTTAAGCCGTGCCTCCCTGGCAACCAAGCACGGGACTGCGTTTTGGAGCCAGCACGCGTGCTCTTCCTCGAGTCAAAACCACCCGCAAGCATCAGCAGCAGGCCGATCTTCGTCTGGGGGTTCGCGGAGGCCCCGCCATCTCCGCGGTGGCTGTAAGCGTGGGTTCCCTCCCCACGCAACCTCGGGCGACGCGTCCGTCCCTATTTGTGCCCTGAGAGAATCGGGATGGGGCCTCGCAGAGCAGGCAGAGTCCCAGCCACCTCCGGCTCCCGCGCAGAGAGGTTCCGCACTCAGATCAGACACGTCCCTTCTTCTCAGAGTGTGTGTCCGCTTTTGTCAGAGGCGGCGGAGGTGAGATGTGTCTGTTTACAGCGCTTTTACCCCGAGGAGCTCCCTCGAGGACGCCCGCCCTGGAGAGGCTGAGACTCAAGGGGGAGCTCGGAGGCTCACGAGGAGGCATTTGTTTTTTTTTCAAGTGAGCAATGGAAGTGCTTTCTGCGTCTCAAGGTCCTTTCGCGGCGGGAGGACACCGAGGGGGTCTCGGTAGAGCAGCGGCGCTACAAAGCCCGCTCAGCGGAGACTCCCTGGGCTGCTGCTGAGGGCGCGGAGGAGTCGGTGGGGAGGGGGTGGGGCGTTCTGCCAGGGACCCGCAGCTCGCTGGGCCTGGCGAAACGCCGCGTCCCCCGCCGCGTCCACCCCGGTCCGGCGATCAACGCGGGAGAGCTGGGCGCGTCCTCCCGCCCGGTGACTCCTCCGGACCGCGGAAATGAGCGCCGTGTCGCAGCCTCAGCGCCACGGGAACTGTCCCCTCGGGACAGACTTCTGCCTGCCACCCACAGCTGCTGGACGGCGGTCGTCACGCAGACGCACGGCGGGCCCGAAGGGGGCCTGGGACGGGACGCGGCCCCCTGGCTGGGGGTGCTGGCGACCGTCACCGCAAATACGTATGGGTCCGCTTCCCTTCTTCAGGCTTGGAAAGGACAGTTTTAAATTTCGTGTGCTTTCACCTGTTTCCGTGTGCAATACACTCCGTTCCGGGTTTGTGCGCCATCTCAGCCACACTCCCTGGAGAGCACTGAGCCGCTGGCCTCGCCATGTGAGTGAGAGGACACGCGTGCCGGGAGTCTCAGAGCCTGACTGTGGCAGCCGCAGGCCTGGGACCAGCAGGTCAGACCCTACCTGGGACCCCACGCGGACGTCCCACCAGGCGGCCCGTCCCCCGGGAGGAGCACATCCCTTCTCTCGTGGGTGCCTTTCGCTAGTCACGGCCCAGCCCCCGTCTGCCATGAAAGGTAGGACCTCCCGTGTTCCGGGCGGACCCTGTGCCACGGGCGGCGTCAGGGAAGTTCGCCCACCCGCAGCCACTTTGGAGGGTAGGCGCACGCTCCTCCGTGCAAAAAACACTGGGCACGGGGCAGCCAAATCAAGGGGTTCATTTTACGTCCTCTTCCACCAACTGTGCCTTTTGCTTCCCTTCGCCGTTGCCTGTAAGAGCAGAACAGAGTGCAGAGGGAACGCAGACGGACCCACGCCGCCTGTCACGGGACAGGGACTCCTCGGGATTTCCCCGACCAGCCGCTGGCGTGAGGCCGCCCCCCAGTCAGTTAACGGTGAGACTCATGAGTGAAGTCTCTGGGTATTTAAATTTCCCGGTAACATGCTCGAAGGTGATAAAGTAATAAACTTCATCAGCTAAGTGTTTGACTTAGTCTTTGCGGAATGCTGTTACTTATCCGAAAATTCAGCATTTGTTGCCCCTGTTTTTTCCGCGCCCACCATCGAGATTTAGTGGCCGGCTCACGCTGGAGACAGGCTGAGGGAGGAGCGGTCTCTCCCGCCTTCGGCCAATTTCTCCCCCTCGGCCCGTGAGCTGGGAGCTCCTTTCCGCTGCACCAGTGGCCAAACACCGGTCTGTGGTCATCTTGCCGTGAGCAGTGGATGCCCCTCCTGGACACGGCCCCCTGCGCGCACCGGACGCTGTGAGGGGTCACTTTAATTGCTTTCCCACCGGAGCCTGACCTCACCGAGCCCTGTCCTGACGGCCCCACGGCACCCACGCCTCCCCTGTGACAGCGCAGCCTGGGCCACGGGACCCACGGAAAGCAGGCCCCTCCACGGGAACTGAGCACACACTCAACGCCTCAGCGGTCAGACTAACGCCAGAGCGGGTGCAGGCGGCCACTCCCTGGCAGCCGTCCACCTGACGGACGTCCCCAAGTTCAGGGCCGTGAGGGCGCAGACCGGCTGCCCCTGGGGCCGGGGGGTGGGGGGGACACCGCTGCTGGAGGGGGGGCGGGGACACTCATCTCGTGCTCACCGTCCCGGGGAACCCGGGCTGGGCAGAAACTGCGGTGTTTTAACTAGTGAGTTTTTAATCTTTCTTTGTGGCTACTGAATACAGGGATAATTTTCCCAAATTTTTTTTTAAAAAGCAGATAATGTTCACAGCAGGTTATGTGTTAGGAGTGCTTTCCCTTCTAACTGATGTTCACAGCACAAAGGGGGCCGCCGTGTATGCAAACACTCGTCGTCCCAGAGTCTCTCGTGACTGTGCACAGGGACCGGACAGCTGGGGCTGGGGACAGGCGGCATGCAGAGGGGCAGGCCTGGGGCACACTGTCCGAGAGGCCCCGCCCCCCGCTGGCCCTGCCCACCTTCCACCGGACCCTGTGGCTTCCTGTTGGTGCCCTGGCCCTCTGTGTGCTCAGCCACGGGTGCTTTGTAATGTCACAGTTAGTTTCGCCTATTCCAGAGAGAAACACGGCTGCGTCTGCGGAAGCCTGTTCCTGACGGGATGGAAATCCTGGGGTTAAAAACACCTGTTTCTCCCTAAAACACCTGTGGTGGACCTTTCTGTCCTCAAGTCCGTGTTTAAAAAGACTGTGGTGACTTTGAAACTCGCCGTGTCTGGCTCGGCCTGGCCAGCCACTGCCTGGGAGGGAGGACAGGACCCTCAGGGCGCAGGTGAACGGGAAGATCTAGCATTTGGCTTCAGAGCCCCAAAACCAGCTGCCGAAGCTCGTGGGGGGGGCAGCTTTTGCCAAACGAGCCCTTTGCTCTGCCAAACTCCGGCCCCCTGGACAGACAACCGGTACGTGAGTGTGTCTGTGCTGACACACCCAGGGGTCTTCCCGCGACGCGAGGAACCCCGCGTTCTCCAGAGGCGCCGTGCCGAAAGGGCAGGGTGGTTTGGGAAAAATAAAATAAGGCAGAACACTAAGCCCCATGTAGCTTCTTCATAATCAAAGGCTAATAAAGCGATAATCATCTTAGGACATAGGAACATTCGTGTAGTTAAATCTCCACCGGCACCCAAAACGGTGATGGACCAATCACTCCAAGGTCGCTATTCCAACTTCCTCAGAGGGGTGGACTCCTGGATGGGGCCGGTTTCTCCCAAACTAACAATGTGCGCACGGTGGGGACTCCCGCAGCACCCGTCTTTTTCCGAACACCCCGGAGCCGTCCCGCCAGGTTCATTAGCATTTGGGGGTTCGGCAGAGAGACTGCGGGAGGCTCCGTGGTTCCCCAGGCCTCCGGTCCGGCCCCCGTTCACACGGATGGGAAGTGCACAAGTGGTAAGCTCCTCACCCCGAAGGTCTCTTCTTCTTCCATTCTGGGGGAGCGTGTCCCAGAAGGCTGGGGTGTCCAGGACAGACCCAAGCCATCCCCACCTTCCACGGGTGCTTTTCTGCTCGGCACCGAGTGTGTGTGAACAAGTGCACGTTACAGAGGCCCACGTTGTTACAGCCAAACACGCGCAGGTACGCACACACCCAGTACACACCTGAGTCAGCTCGGGTCCCACAGGAAGCAGACGCCGCATCCGAGGGGCGCAGGGAAGAAACCCCAGCAAAGGAGACGTGGGCACGGTGGGCGGGGTCTCCTGAGCGGGAGGCAGGTCTGACCCCGCGGCCGGCAGGGTCAGGCTCGGACCTCAGCTCAGGGAACTAGACAGAGTGCCCAGGCGGGTCCCCGCCGGCTGCCAGCACCCTCCCCTTGAGCAGAGCGGGCGGTCACCGTCGGCAAGGGGACTATGTTCTCTGGAGCCACCCTCTGGGGGGACGCCCAGTTCTCCTGAAGGAGGGGCAGCCTTCCACGGCTCCCCCACCACACATTCACCCCACCCACCCCCCAACACACGCGTGCTGTCAGATGGGGAGCCCCGACATCCCAGGACCCAAGGGGCTCCTTCTTCTACACTGAGAAGCAGAGCGAAGAGGACACTTCTTGCTGGACAAACTAGGAGAAGGCAGAGGGGGCTCCCAGGAGCTGGGGAAGCCACATCAAAACCCCCGGCCATCGCTCCAGAGAACGGCTGATCCCACCCCCGGGGTCGGGGCGATGACGGTGCCAGGCGGGCGTCCTCCAAAAACCGGTCCCTGCAGCACAGCACACTTTGCACAGCGGCCCGGAGGGCTGGCCGGGAGCCCCACGCCCCAGCCTCGGAGCCCTGCAACGTCAGCTTGAAGTTCGCTCTTGGAGTGGGAACGCCGCTCCTCGAGTTCTCTTTACAAAGTCCGCCAGTAACGACACGCAGGCCGCCCGTCCCCTCGGCGGCCCCGGACGCCTGCGCAGAGGGGCTGGGAGTGTGGGTGTGACCCCCTCTCCCAGGAAGCTGCTGGCTCTCATGGACATGGAAGGAGCACCCCGAGACTCCTCTCCACATGGCTCTGTCCACGGGGGGGCCACGGAAAGTGGGGGATCCAACGCCTACGGCCGAGATTCTGTCCCACGTGGCTTTGTTGCTGACTGCTGCCGATGGCCACGGGAGGGGGTGACCGGCGCTGCTGTGAAGCAGCGAGGTGGTTCTTAAGGAAAATAGCCCCCCACAGGAAGAACACTGTGCAGGGGCAGTATCCCCCAAACAGGGGTCTCCTGCGGTTGGGGGCTTCTCTCCGAAACCCAGCGTCTGGCCCCACGGTCTCAGCCAGGACGAACAGGACCCTGCCCAGGTGCGCCCCGTCTGTGGAGAGCTTGGCTGCCCGGTGTGTGTGTGTGTCCCAGGGCGGGGCCCCACGGAGCCGCGCCGGCGGGGGGGGGGGCGGCCTGACGCCCCACAGTCCACCAGGACCTGGCCGGGGACAGGGGGCAGCCCGGCCCCGGGAGGGAACCGCTCACCCGCGCTGGCCCACCGCCTCACGGACATCGCCCACCCAGCCCGTGCCGGCGCCCGTGTCTAGGAAGTGATCGGGAGCACACGGTCCGCGCGGGGCTGCGTGTCCCCCTCTTCCCAGCAGTTTGTCCTTCTAATTATATTTGGAATGAGTTAAATATTAAAGATTACATTCCCAGAGCACACATCTCTGCAGAAAATCATCACAGACACTCTGCAGAGTGGGAATAGGCTAATATTTAAATTTTCTCCACACCGAAGATAATTTACATGCATCTCATTGAGATGTATGGCAGTCGATATCCTATAAATATCCTCAGTTCAGTTGATAAAAATCCAAATATTCTATTCGAATACATTTAAAAGAATGTTCTATCTTATTTTGATATTATACAGAAAAAAAGCCAACCTAAGAACCACTGTGTCTTCAAAAAGCCACCTTGTTTTTGGAAAGAGAAGGTCAATGTTTGTTGTGTGTGTTGTTGTTTTTGTCGTCAATAACAGATGACAAATAATGCTGGGAGTTTCAAAACACGGAGACACCCAGAGCCAGTCACTGTGCGGTTCCCCGTCCAACCCGGATTTCATTTTACCTTCATCCCAGACACCTTTGCAGGTGCTCCACAGAACTAACCTTTCAGCAAGATTAACTGCCAGACTGTGACATTTGATGTGCGATAATGCAGGGCTCTGTGAATTTTAAATGGTTCTGCTGATGAAGTGCAGATGCAATAAAGCCTCCTTAACATGCAACGTGAGGACCCACTCCAGCAGACCTTAATTGCCGAAACGTTGAAAGGCAGAAGCGTGGACAGAGCTCCCGTGCGGAGCAGAGTCAGGACTCAGGCCCACCCCACGGGTGTCCTGAAGGAAAGGGCCCTCCGGGGGAGGGGGGACTCCGTGCCATCACACCGCACGCCGGCCAGGACAGGGAGGACGGTGGGGCGGTCTCCGGCTGCCCACTGGAGACGTAATGACTGTAAAAGCCGCAAAGATGGAGGCTAATTAGTTTGCCTGGTGTACTTACTCTCTTAAGGGCTGCATATGTATTATCTCGATTCTCACAATTCCCCAATCATCGAGCTCCTTTCAAAAGTTCACTTGAAAAGATGAAGACACGAAGCCCCCGTGAATCTAAATAAATGGGTCAAAGGGGAGTGTAGAAGGAGGTCGTCCGTGGAGAGCATGTGACTGCCGGTGGCCCAAGAGCTGGACTGGGACAGTCGAAGGCTGCTCGGCCCTCTCCTGTCCCTGGAATGCGCGGTGGGCGCCCACAGCCGGGTTGGTCTCAAGGATGCAGGCTGGAGGGAGGAAGGGGATGACAGATAACCACCCCAGGTAAGGCCTCTGCATAAACCGTTGAGGTTCTGGGGTGGGGGCGGGCAGAGATCTCCTCATCTTTCTCCTGCCCTGAGAAAACCCCATCTGTAACTCCAGTGGCTTATTCGGCTGCCACCTCCAACCAGGAGTGGTCTGACTCCTTGTCAGGCTCTCACCCTCCAGGTCCAAGGGCCAATTTCCAACCAATAGCGGTGAGCCAGCCAGGAGGCCCAGGAAGTGGGTCATGGAAACAGGGAGCCGATTTTAATATTTGGTGTGTTTCATGATGTCATGGATAGCACAACAAGACATGAGAAATGCCGTCCATTCATTAATTCAAATTTTGAAAGTAAAAAAGGAATATATTTGAATCTTACAAGTAAGGAAAAGAAATACTTCTACTAACTGTCCTCTTGTTCTAATTTATGCCACAGTAAAATGAAGATTTTTAGTAAAAATTAATGCATATACCATAAAAGCCAACCTTATAAAGTGTGCAGTTCATAGGAAATATTTTTAAACAGAAGCAATAACTTGGTTGTTTAGGAACACATTTGCATGTTACCATATTCTATAATATCAGTATTCCATGGACTATATTCAAATACTTATGTAGTTACTTCCACTTTTTAAGAAATCCGGTATGTATCATGTTTTTGTTATTAGGACTAACATACAGGGTCCAGCACAAAAAAATGCCCCTTTTTTATTACAAAATATTTTATTACAAAATTATAAGCATGTAATTCTATAACATAATATCACACTAAAGTACACCATACAACATTTTAGGTGAAATGTTCAAGTTAAAACGATAAATTATTATACACCTATTATTACCCTACCAACCACACTCAAGCAGGCATTATTTCTGCTGGATTCTCTCTGACATGGATTAGGAGTTATTTTCCCAAATCTGTGGCTTTCATATTCATTTTTATAATTATGGCTTTTGACAAGTTCTTATATTTTCAGAACCTGTCCCCATTGGACTTGAATTCAGAATTCCTCTATCCCAGACACAAAAACAAAACTTCCACTAAAAGGTTTGGTCAAACCCCTCTGTAGCCCCTCCCGCAAAGCAGGGAATGACATCAGAAATAAAGTCCTAAAAACTAAATGTCCTTACATTACTGTAATTTCATTTCACTTAGGCCTTTCGTGGAAAGAGCCAGGAAATGTTTGTATCTCATAAATCACAAAAGTATATTATCACTGCTAATTCAATTCCAACCATACAGAGTTTTTCTTCCCCTTCCCTAATATTGAAAAAAACTGGTTCCAAAGCCAAAAGATGCATTTATTCATTTGTTTTATTACTTAATTCCTACAAGTGCCTTCAAAATCAATATATTTTTCCCTGCACCAACAACCAACCTCCTTCATAAAGTTCTAATTTTCTTCTCAAAGAACCTAAGGCTGTGCTCTGATCAAATGTAACTTGAAAGAAATACGCCTTTTCCCCGTGAGGACGGTGTTAAGCAGACATGCTGTGGTGATCATTTCACAAATTATTACAAATACTGAATCATTATGTAGTGCACCTGAAACTAATATAATGTTATGTGCCAATTGTCTCTCTGTTACAAAACACTTTGTTTGTTTAATTTAATATGTACTTCCAAATAAAAACCTAATATGAAACGTGACTAATGTGCAGAAACGGTTGTATAACTAGTAATTTGAAAGTGTGTTTGAGATTTTACTAAGATTATGTACTGTCATACAACTAAGATTAAAGTATTTTTATCAGGTGTTTTTGTACAGGTCCTACTGAGCCAGAGTCTGCAATGGCAAACATCTTAACTAAATGAGATCGTGCAAGTGATTTCCCGAATGACTTTTATTTTTCATTTGTTCTACTTTTTGGCAGGAGGCTTGTTTTTCTGATTGAAAAGCTAATGCAGAAAATGAACAACAACAACTGTCTTGTTAGAAACCGTAGGTGAGAGATTTGGGAGAATTTAGCAGGAATACCACCTGAGATAACCTGAACCGAATCTCGGTCACTGAGAATGTTAACTAATTTATTCCCATTCGGCCCGCATGCATGGGTCCAGTTTCTACACCACGTTGGCTTTGTGGGGAGGCGGTGCCATGCAGAAGAATGGTCACTGTAAGATAAAACCCCACACTTGCACTGTGATAAGACATTTGTTATGAATATCGTGTAAGTGCATGTTGACTGTAGAACTGTTCTCAATGAGTTGAACGATCACTTTATAAGAAAGACAGATTCATTTAATCTGAGCCCTGCTCGGGGAAAGTCGATACGGAGATTGCCGATATGAGCAATTACACGTTAAATGGAACTTGTACAGTGCATTTGAGTGTGGATCTCGCGTTTCCATCTTTTTGCATAATTGCCAATGATTGCGTCCCAACGAGGCCCTCGGGCTGCAAGGCATGGAAACGCCAGCGCTTCTCCTCGCGGACACGCTCGCGCGACAGCTCTGAGTGGAGAGTGTTGGATGGCGACGATGGGACAGAAGCACAAGGAGGACAGTGACGGACGGTGACGTGGGACCGCACGTGGGGACTGAAGGAACATCTTCATTCGAGAAGAAGGTCGTGACCTCAGTGACACAGTCTGGACTGTCTCCTCGGGACCTCCTTCTGTGCCTTGAGTCGCACTCGCCACGCTTTCTTGCTTTCTTCTTCCGTGCCCCCCCCGACGAAAACGGAAGCACTGCCGTCCAGTTCCTGGGGCAGGGCCAGTAGAGAGCCACGGTGTGCTTTAATAATAGAACGAGTCATGTAACTCCTGTAACGTTTTATTCACGGAGGGGCACACAGGCATACCCAGTGATGGCCGGGTCGAATCCTGAGTTTATTCATCCAGTAGGTGTTGGTGAGAACCTGCTCTGCACCAGCCCCCCTCCAGGTTCCGCTGCGGGAAACACACCGAGGACGTCTGAAACGCACAGAGCCTGCGCCTCCCGGACTCGTCCCGCCCACTCGAGGAAAGAGCTGACCTTCCGTGCACGGCGCTCGCCCGAACTCGACCCCGGCCTGTGCTCAACGGATCTGATGGACACACTCTCGATGTTTTTATGGCTCTCACGTTTAAACTGCGTTGTAGCATTTTATTGTAAAAGCTGTACCGTGTTTTACAGTTTAAAAATAAAGAAAAGTGTCCTTAAGTGAGCCCTGTACTCAAATGAGTTGGAAACTTATGACCACAAAGAAACGCGCACACAGATGTCTCCAAGAGCTTTACCCCTAGTTACGCACACTGGGAAGCCAGTCGCACAGGTTAAGGGGATAAAGGCAGCGTGATTTGTCCACAAAATGGACAGTTATTTAACAGCATAAAGAACTGACTCTGGAAAGACAGGGCGGAAGCTTAAAGGCACCTTGCTGGGTAAAAGAAGCCACTCTGATCCTGATGCTATGGCGTTCCGGGAAGGGGAAGGCTGTGGAGACAGGGAAAAGGTGGCCGTTGCCGGGGTGGGGAGGGAGGGAGGGAGGAGCAGGGGGCAGGGAACTCAGAGCAGTGGGGTGTTCTGTCTGATAGGGTGACGGACACACGTCATGATACGTCGGTCACGACTCACGGGATGTACTCGGTACCACACACAGAATGAACTCTGATGCAGACTGTGGGTTTTAGTTAGCAACTGTGTGTGTCAATGTTGGCTTATCACCTATGATAAATGCCCCGTATGAGTGCAGGGGTTAATGTTAGGGGGATCTGTGGGGGAAGTGGTTATACGGAAATGCTGAACTCTATGCTCAATTTTTCTGTAAACCCAAAACTGCTCAGATAGATAGATAGATAGATAGATAGATAGATAGATAGATAGATAGATAGATAGATAGATAGAGATAATAGACAGACAGATAGATAATAGATAGATAGATGACATATAGAAGCCGATGGTAAAGGGAAGGGGAGAGAAAGGACCACCTCTAGCCTAGGATGTTACATGACAAGTGATTTTTGACCTAAAAAATACTGGTGGTATTATACTTACCTTATTGAAATAGTTTTTAGCTCCTTTCTGTCATTTTGAAAAAGGCATAGCATATTGAAATAGTGATAACTGAATTTTTTCACACTTAAGTTTATTTTTCTCCCTCCCTCCCTCCCTCCCTCCCTCCTTTCCATCCTTGTTTTCTTCCTTCCTTCCCCTTTGCATTTTTTGAACAAACTCAGTCATAGTATATGTTTTAAATACATTGCTATTTTTGCTTTGTTTATGTTTTATTTCTCTTATAAATAAGGTGTATTCATTTAGTGGGCGAAAACAAGGACTTTCTCTCTCTTCTACGCTATTTCCCCACCCACTCCTCACAGACAGGGTACATCTGGCCTGTAAAATGCCAGGTGACAATTTCCTCCACCCCCGTGAAGGGGGAAGACACTCTCTGTGGTTCCCAGCCATCCCTGTCGCAGCCCCTTCTGGAATGTTGGGTGGGGATCAGTACCCTGCTCACACACCCTCCTCCCTTCCTGCACATCAGAACCACAGCAACCCTCAGAGCACCTGTTATGCTGGAGAGCTGGTCGACCAGAAGGATCGAAATCCTTGCGGCTTGCAAATCATTAAAACCTTGATCGCATACACAACGACTTTGAATTTACAGGCAGTGACTGGTGAGCGTGGTGATTGGTTGTCTCATTAAACGACAATTACACTTAATAAAAGGCTCCAGGGCCTTCCCCCCGGGAGTCGGTCTCGGTAAGTGAGGCGGCAGGAGGCGGAGAAGTTTTGGGGGAGACGGAGAGCTGGGAGACGGCGCTCCGCCAGCTGGTGACTGGCACACAGGGCCGGCGGGGCAGCTCTCCTGCTTTCCACCCCTCGCCCTCGGTTCAGAAACGGGACTGTTGAGGCAAGGTCTCCTGCTTATTTTCAGAACACTCCACCAGCATTTTCTGCTTTGCTCAGCTTGCCAAACCGGCCCTGTCTCCTTCCCTCCCTTACGTTAAACAACACACGGGGTGGGTCTGGGGGCCGAAGGACAGGGTGAGTCTGGGGGCTGAAGGACGGGGTGAGTCTGGGGGCCGAAGGAGGAGAGGCCGCAGCGGAGGGGGGGCGACGAGACACAGGGATGCCCACAGGAAAATGGCCCAATGGCTCCGACAAGGAAGAGGAAGGCTTTCCTGGGGTCCGTTGCCACGGGGCGCAGAGACCGGACGCCACTCGGTGACGGTGACGCAGAAGGCGGGACGGGGTGGGGGATGCTGGTCCCAAGCCCCGAGGCCCCTGCGTGTGCTTCTGGGCTCACGGAGAGGCTGGTCCCCCGCCCCCATCCCCTGCGGCCGGGAGACAGGCCCGCCTGGCCGTCTGTCGTGGCCCAGATGCCCGGGGGCGGCCGAGCTGCTGGAGCACGTGGGTCCCGGCTGCAGAGCTGGCGGGAGGCTGGGAGGTTGACACGGACGTCTCCAAGGAATCACGTTGCCACCGAAACGTTCCTCAAGGGGATGCTCTGAGAAGAGGGGGCGGGGGCTGAGGGTGGAGCCGGGAAGACCCCTGTCCTCGAGCTGAGAGAGCTCTTAGAGCTGCCAGGGCCCGATCCCTTCACAGTGCCCAGGGCCGAGGCAGGGTGGCCGGCCGGCCGCCACGGTGCTCGGGTCTGGGGACCTCTGCTCATGGCCACTCGCGGGCTGCTGGTCCACGCACTCCTGCATGGGCATCCAGGGAGCACTTCCAGGTTAGTCCACATTTCACGGGGACCTACAGAACCCTGCCATCGTCTAAAGCTCATCGTTGTAAATACACTCAAAACGGCCCACACAGCCCTGGCCGGGGGCTTGGCCGGTTGGAGTGTCATCGATACACCCAAGGGTTGTGGGTTCGATCCCCAGGAGAGGTGTGTCTGGGAAGCAACCAATCGATGTTTCTCTCTCACACCAGTGTTTCTCTCTCTCTCTCTCAAATCAATCAACATACCCTCCAGTGAGGATTAAAAACAAAACAAAACAAAACAAAACAGAAAGACTGCCGATTTAAGTGTGTTAAATAGCTTTAGCTTAAAATCTGCTTTGGAAATTAATTTTTTTTCTTTGTTCTCGAACAAAGAATTTCTTAATCAGCCTCTTTCCATATGGAATTCTCTCATCTGTCCTTTTGCAATAAAACAGGAAATATTAGTTCAGGCAGTAAAAAAAAAACACAACATTTCGGCTCCAGAGTTATTCACTTTATTAACAATGAACGGGAGATAAAACAAACAAAAAGCAAATTTAAAGAGATACCACGGGGCCGGCAGCTTTTTCAAAGCTTCCGTTGAGGAGGGGGGACTAAAAACAGTGAGTACTGGGGCCCTGGACACTGAGAGTCCATGCCAGGGTGAGATTCTAGAAACTTCCTGACTCGGAGTAGCACACGATAAGAAAGAAAGAATCAAATAAAAACTATAATTGACGGAAGGGTCTATGAAAGAAATAGGTTTTTAAGTGTTTACTGAAACGCTGTTTGCAAAATCTCTATTTGATGCGGCCAAGGAAAAGGGCAGCAGGAAGGGGGGAGGATGGGGAACGCGCGCGACATGCCGGCCGCTCGGGAGACCTCGCACCTGCTTCTGCTTCCCCCACACCCGCCCCCCGCTCCGTCCCCAGCCCTTCCACGGGTCCCCCCCGTCCTCCCAGACGCAGGGGACAGGGCGCCGACAGTCCCGACACACCCGTGCTTTCAGAGGACTCGAACGTGTTCCGTCTGAGCCTCCGCCTCACGCCGCCCCGCGTGCCGCTGACATCTCGTTCATGACGCGCAGGCGGCGCTGGGTAACGAGCGGCGGGATGTCGGTCTGACGGCGTGAACCGCGGCGAAGGGGCCGGGAGGGCTGACGGGAGGACCTGCGGTAGATGTCCCGTCCCCGGATCGCCAGGTGCACTCCTTAGCCCGCCGGTTCTTTTTTTTCTTTCTTTGCTGGCGTCTCATTATAATGATGCTGCACAGGGCGGATGAAGGGAGTCTCTTCACGGGCCGTTGACAGCCCTTCAGCCCGCAGAGCATGTTGTGGTGGTTGATCTTTGGCAAAATTAATTGCTCAACCACAATTAGCATTGGGTCTCTGGGGACACAGGCAAGGTCTTTATTTCATGATTCAAGGCAGGTCTTTTTTTTTTTAAGTATGAGTCATTTTTTTTCAAATAACTTTTTCTTAAAGATTTTATTTATTTATTTTTTAGAGAGGGAAGGGAGGGAGAAAGAGAGAGAGAGAAACATCAATGTGATGGTTGCTGGGGGCCACGGCCTGCAACCCAGACATGTACCCTGACTGGGAATCGAACCTGCGATGCCTGGTTCGCAGCCCGCGCTCAATCCACTGAGTTACACTAGCCAGGGCTCAAAGCAGGTCTTAATAAGACACGTTCCTTTTGTACTGGTTAGGATAATTACCATTCTGGATGCACGCTAGAAGACTCTTGCTGTGTGGGACGTCGGGGCAGAGCACGCAGGGTCTCCCTGTTCTGTGCTGGTCCGTGGTAAAAGCCGTGACCTTCGCTAAGCAGGACAGAGCGTCCACAGCGGAGTCCCGCCGGGCCAGCCCGCGGGTCTGACCGCTCCTAAGGAATTCCACAGACCAGTTAAAAAGCTCTCTGCCCGTCACGGAGATATCATTCGGCAGGACGCATTCTTTGCCCTGAAGTCGCATTTAAACCTGAGGGCTCACCCCCAGGATTTATCGTTGGCGTCTCGTGAGGCAGAGGAAAGAGCGAGTCTCAGGGGAAACGCTTTGAAAGACCACTCTAAACAGGGCCCGTGCAGGGCTGGCTGTCCTTGCACACCAGGAGCGCACTGGAGACACGGCTCCATGAGGCCCGTGGGGGAGTGGGGGGGCATTTTCTTCTGTGGCTACCCCACGTGTCCGTGGAGAAAACACCGCCTGTGAAAGCACACATTTCGTCGAAAATGGTCTTGCACACTCACATCCCGGGGCGATAAACCTGTGCAGATCCTCAGAGATCGCCCCGTCTGAGTGCTACGTTAAAGATGAAGAGCTTCACAGCTAATTAACATCAGAGACGGTAATTGGCGTAGTTAGGATCGGGAGATTAGAACTCAAATCTCCCAGCTCTAATTGCAGTCCGCTTGCCATGATTCCGCACGGCCTGCTGGCGGCCGTTGGGAGAAGCGTCCCAGTTGGGTGCCACCAGAGGAGGAGGAGGCGGGGCTGAAGATCGCTCTCCCTGTCTCCCACCCCCCGCTGATGCAGCCGGTACTGCCAGAGCCTCGCGGGCTGCCGCCGGGACTCTGCCGGGACCACTGTTCATTTTCCACCAGCGAGCTTCCCCATAAGGGTGGGGCTCCTCCGGTCTCCAAGGACCACAGCGGGACGTTCCGGAAGCCTCAGCAGCTCCTGAGCGTGTGGACCGGGCCCCGGTCTGCGGGACTCGACCGGATCTCCGCCAGCACCGAGAGGTCCGGTGCTGTGCAGCTCCTCCTCTGGGATCGCTCCGGCCTGATCCGCAGACCGGCTGCTGGGCGTTCCTCGTCACGCTGCATCAGGGCGACTGAACAGCCTTTCATCCCCGCGGGCGGCTTCCTGCCTGTTCAGTGTGTTCCACAGCCCCTCCCCTCCCCCTCCAGCACCGCCGACCACGGGATTAACTTGTAGAATTAGACGGGCCTCGCTTCCCCGAAGCCTGCGTACGACACAGCCGCTCGTGACACTCGGCACACAAAGCGAGCAGATCGGCATTGCGCGGCGTTCTTGAGTTTAACTCGTTCAGACACAGCAGAAACACGAATCGTTGTTTTGGAACCTCGGGTGCACGGCACGGGCCTGCAGGGGGGGAGGGGCTGGCATTGAGGCCGAATATGACAAAAACAGTCCCAGGAAGACAGAGTTTAATTCTCACTCATGATCAAGACCCCCAGTTCCATCTCTTTGAAAGAAATCCAACTCACGCTCTCTCCCACCGGGGAAGTAACAAGCGCCCCACCAGGAACAAAGCTCAGGGACCTCACATCTGGCCTGTGGTCAGCGCGCCTGTTCCGAGGGGGGAGAGCCCGCGGTCTGAACTTCAGTGGGCCCAGCGGGCTGCCCAAGTGTTTCTGCTCTCTCTGAAGTGACGCATCCCCAAGCAACCATGGGGAACCACGGTGTCTTCTTCCAGTCCAGTTCGGTGCCGGTGTGTGGCTGGAGGCAGCAGGCACACTGGGTAAGGCATCCTCTGGGGCTGGACCCCAGGTGTGTCCCGGGTCCACTCCCTTCCACCTGGACCTGGGGCAGAGCAGCTGTCCCCTGGGCCTTCTGCCCTGGGCTGCGGATCCCACTCACGGAGCTGATGATGTCTCAGAACTGCGCCAGGCCCCTGGGACGCACACACTGATAATAGCCATTGTTACTCTAGGCTTGAAAGCCTACACTTTTTTAAAACAAGGAGCAGCACAGAAGCATAGGCAATCCAGCGGGGACTGGGCTTCCCCCTCGTGTCCAAACGGGAGGCCATAATTTACGGGCACTTCGGTGCTGACGGGCAGGTCAAGGGTCCCTAGTCCACAGCAGCCGTGAACTGCGTACGGCGCAGGGACCGGATCCTGCCTGGCCGGTCCTCATAAATAACGTTTCACGGGGCCACAGCGGCAGCCACGCCGTGAGGCGCTCTCTGCGGCCACCTTGGCCCCCCAGCAGCAGAACCGACGAACAGCCCTGCCAGAGACGGTCCGCCGGAAAAGCCCAAAATGCTTCTCATCTGCCCCCGCACAGGAGGCTGGCCGGACCCCGGTTACCGCGGTAGTGAGATCCGTCCAGGTTGGGGACAATGTGACTCTGAAACACAGGTTCTGCTGGGAAGGGCCTCTCAGAGTTAATGTAAGAAAAGACTGATCCGTGTTGAAACTGGTTCATGAAAAGGAGGTGATCCCAGAGCCCACACTTATTTTTATTAAAGCATCGCTGAAGCATCATTTACATACCACACAACTCACCACTGGGAGGGAGCAAGTGTGACTCCCTGACGGTCACACCGTACGCACGGAGCGGCACGGCCGTCTCCACCGTCCAGCCTCCGGCGTGGCCTTTCCCGGGAAAGCTCCCCCGCGCCGTCTGCGGCCGGCCTGGCGCCCACCTCCGGCCTCAGGGACCACTGGCCTGCTTCCCGTCTGTAAGTGTGCACCTCGGAGGTGTCCTCTGTAAAGGAAGCCATAGGCCATGTCGCCTGCGCGTCTGACCTCTCCCACTAGGGGCGCCGTTCCAGCGGTCCGTCCCTGCAGAAGTGCGCTCCCCACTCTGTCCCTCCCTCCCGGTCACTGGGTCCTGTCTCGTCACGGACACCCACGACGCCCCGTCCACCTGCTCTCTGCAGCGGCGGGCGCCGGGGCCGGTGTTACGCGGGGCCTTTACGAATAACGTCGTGTTGTGAATGCAACAACAACACAGACATTTCCACTCACCTTTCGCGGGTTCCCGGGACTGCAGTGACGCCTCATCGGGGACATTTGTGCTTCGGTTGTTAAGCCCAAAGTGGACCTGATGCGCGACATTCCCAGGAGTCACGTGCGGTGTCAGGCTCGCCCCTCCCCCGCCCCGCGGGCACTCGGGGTCGTCCGCCCACCTGCGTCAGCTTTCCTGGTGAAGCGGCATCTCACTGCCGTTGTGACTTGCGTCTCCTGGCCGCCAGCCAGGCCAGGCGGTCCGTGTGCTCGCCGGGCGCTCGTGGGGGGTCCTGGGGGGGAAGGTCTGTTCAAACCCTTTGCCCGCTTTTTCATGGGAGTTTGCTCTCTTCTCTTTGTTGCAGAGTTGATGGGGTTCCACACATCCTAGATACTGATGTTCATACCGGATATCTAGGCTTATTTTAAAAAACCCGCTGCTTCAGAGCAGAGGCAGCTGGAAGCAACACAAATCCCCCGGCCCCTGAGAGGTGCAAGGCCTCGGGGTGGACAGAGCGGAGACTTGGGAGCCACACAGCCCTGGGCTCCCACTTTACCCTTAACAACTGCGTGTGCCCCGGCTGCGGGGGGCGGGGCTCCAGGTTTTCATGTTCTTCTCCTAAAATAGAATGAGTAGCACAGATTTTATGTGAGAAATGACTGAGTGCATTCAGGTCAACAGCTTACTTTAAAGTGAAGAAATAAAACCCAATCCCTGCCCACTACACGTGCGGTCTCCCTGAGAGAGAGAAAGAGCTATTTAAGCAGAGAACGCCACCCTACAGCGGGCGCTGTTTTAGGGGTCTCGGCGGGCCCGGGTGACAGTCAGCAGCAAAGTGTGACAAGGTGGGGCGGTGGCGGCCAGTGCTGGGGTGGGCCAGACGCCAAGCAGTGAGAGCCCCGGGCGGCAGTGAGAGCCCCGGGCAGCAGTGAGAGCCCCGGGCGGCAGTGAGAGCCCCGGGCGGCAGTGAGCGGGGAGGGCCGGGCGGCAAGGAGTGTGTCTGATCACCGAGGGAATCTTCAGGGAGAAATCTGGAGGTGCATCTCTTAGAGAACATGTGTCTTCCGCCCACGGGCAGAGCAGCGGAGGGCGTCGTGGCAAACACAGCCCAAATCCCTGGGGACAAGTGGTCCGTCACAATGACACTCCCGAGAGATGGGGTCAGACTCAGGATAATTTCTGATGGATCTGGAAGGATGTAGTGAAAGGGTGAGGCTGCAACCCTGTTACACACAGAAAAGAAACCAGGGCACCCTGGGTGCCCCGTGCTCTGCCTCCTCACAGTGCCGGTGCCGCGGGTCGCCAGCCGTCTGTGCCGTCGGCAGAGGGGGACACAGCCATTCGGTTTGGTCCCGGGGAAGCTGGGAGACTCCAGAAGGCAAATCCCCTACCCTCGGGTCCCCTGACCACCACCACGCGCCGTTAACGAAGCTCCTCCCACCTAGTGGGCTGTGCGTGAGAGTTTGCGTTGAGTCGACGGCAAGGTGAAGGGGGGGATGCTCAAGACGCAGGGAAACACCTGCTGCCGAACAACCCCCTTCCTCCTCCCTCCGCCCCTTTGTCGGGGTGGTGCCTTCACGGTGCCCTCAGCCGGGGTCAGCGGGGCGTCAGCTGGCCAGGGCTGTCGGGAGAGGGACGAAGGAGGAGGGGGCGGAGAGGGGTCGAGGTGGAGGGGGGGGAGGCTGAGGAGCGGGCGGCGGTGAGAAGCCAGAGCCAGACCCGGATCGTCCCCCTCGGGGTGCGGATGCTGGCGTGCTCGTCTCCGGGCTGAGATCTTCCGGAACGCCGTCCCAGAAGCGACCCCCACCCCAAGCGGCCTCGCTTTCCCCTGGAGAGCCGGAAACTCGAGTTTGAAAGCGGTGCCGACCCACCGACCGTGAAGCCACAGGCAGCGAGGTTTATTTAAGTCGGTCCCTGACGAAGGCACGACGAAACACATCGCCGGCCGTGGCGACGTCTGAAAAACACAAACCGTCACTCTGGGCTCCAGACAGGGTCCGGGTGAACGTCACTCTCGGCCCCTCTGCCCCTCCTTCTCGGGCGGAGTAGCGTGCACGGGAGCTCCGTCGACCTGCAGCAGTTTCCTGAGAGCCCAGGCTCCCAGCCCGCGCAGGGGAAAGGGCGGCAGGAGAGAAGGAGAGTCAGACGTAAGGAAAAAAAAAAAAGGAGTCAGCCGTGGGGATGAAAACGGAGCCGGCGGGGGAGCAGGCCTGCCTGGTCTCCAGGGATTGAGCCGGCAACTCCCAAGGCAGCGCAGCACAGCGCTGGCGCTGATGGGTTTAATTTGCTTTTGCGCCACCGGAGGTTTTGCTTCCCCTTGTTTCCACGGAGCAGATGAACTGGATAATTCCTAGAGCTCCGCTCGGAGCACCCTGACGCGGCATTCAGATTCAGGCACGCAGGGTATATCAGAAAAAAAAATAATTGGTAGGAAAACCTGTGTTTGAGTAATAAAGGACGGGCGAGTGGATGAGATAAATCAAAGCGGCTCCCTGAGAGGCGATGTGCACAGACGGTGGGGGGGGCAGGGGGGCTGGAAACGGCCAGCGTGTCCCTCAAGGTCCTGTTCACAGACCCCACCCCCCCCCCGCCCCCAGATCTGGGCCGGAATTCGTCACACTCCCTGTTGCACTCAGAGCCCCCCCCCCTCAGCTGCAGGAATGAGGTCCCATTCACTGCATCACCACTCACACCCCATGTTGGTGGGCTTGGGGTGTCCTGGGGCACAAGGTCGCGGTCTGGCTGAGCTCGTCCCCTCCTCTGACCCCTCTGCTCACGGGCCCACACCACCGTGTGGACGGCCTGGCTCCGAGACCGGAACTCAGAGCGCGGCCCCCACGTGGAACCCAGCGGCGGCGGCGGTGGTGCGGGCCTTGAAGTTCTGCTTCTGGGCCTGTGACACGCGGAGGCGGTTCCAACGGAAGGGGTGCTCGGAGGTCAAATGAGGTCGCCCTGAGCTGTGCGTCGGGCGAGATGGAAACGCAGCTTGAACTTGGGGAAGCAAGGTGAAGCGCAGGAGGAGGGCGGGGCGGGCTTCCGTGGGAGGACGGGGGGGACTGGGGGCAGCTGGGGACAGACGCAGAGCTCTGGGGTCCGGGAACCTCCCCCGTCCCCGGGAGTCTCCGCCTTCGTCTGTGTGGTCCCTCTGGCCCCCACGTCCGCACTATTTTTAAAAGTCAGCTTTCTCCTTTTAGTCCTCGCCTGTGCCAAAGCAGGCTCCCGAAAGGAGAAAGAGTTGACCTTCCTGGCGAATCCCAGCAGAAACAGCCCAGGACAACGCTCCAGGAGCCTCAGTTTGTGTCTCGAGCCCCCTCCTCCCACGGTCGGGGCCGGCAGAGCCGGAGAGGAAGGGGCCTGCGGGGGAGCAGAGCCCCCGTGCCGCCCCCCCCCGGGTGCGGGCACCAGCCTCGGCCACAGCCGGTGCTGCGGGGCCGCCCCCCCTTCCTCACCGCGCCGTGTTCCTGGGCCGGCGGTGCGTCCTGGGTAAAGAAGGCTCCCGTTCCCTGTGGGAGCGTGCCCCGTGGGACCTGTCTCGGGGGGGTCTCGGCCGCAGAGTGAAGAGAAAGCCCCCCGAGTTGTGTGGGCCCACCCTCCCCGACCAGCAATCTGCTCCCCTCACTCCCCCCACCCCCAGAAAGGAGTTTGCCGGCGACTGCTCTCCTCCGGACGGTAGGATGACCCTGTCCACGCACCCCCAAGGCCGCGGATACAGCACGAGGTGAAGTCACTGCCCTCCCTGGACGCCTCTGCCTAAACTGCCTAAACGAGCTCTCTGCTTCTGTTCTCGTCCCGCACGGCTGTGTGCCCCACAGCACCCACGGCGAGCTTTTCGGGGCGTACCTACCCACCCCGTCCGCTTCATGGCTCGAAGGACACGGTCTAACCTGCCCACCAAGCTCCGCCGCCTCTCCCGCCGTGGCGTCTCTCCCGCCCCCCCCACCACTCGCGACCCGACGCCCCCTTCCATCGCTGACCTCACGGGCGTCAGTCGGGAACCCTGCCTCCTCCCAGTTCAAGGTGCTGACACTCAGTCCCAAAGTGTTTTCCCTCCAGAATGTTCTCCTTCCAGACCTTGGCAGGGGTACCTCCTCGACGTTTCTTTAGAACTCTAACGAAATGCTCCACCGTAACCAGCAGGCTTTCCTGACCTCCTCGGACACGCGAGGACCCCCGACCCCGTCACGGTCCCCCCCAACTCGAACACGAACGGCGAGCAGGCGGGAGCCGTAGCTGTCTGCTCCCGGCTCCCTCCCCGGGCGGGGGGCGGGGGTGGGGGTGCAGCACACAGCTGGCGGGTGGAGTGCGATCTGAGTGGGGGCAGGGAATCCGTGGCCCGGAGTCCCCACAGCGAGTTTCACCCGGAGATCAAGGCGCCGTCTCCACGGGGCTTTGTCGGGAAGCGAGACACCCACCAGAGGTGGTCCGGTGTCGCCTGCGCCTGCGGAGACCCGAGCAGCACTGTGGGCCGGGCGAGTACGTGGTTGCCTAACGAGGTCTCGGCGGAACGGAGCCCAGGCCAGACAGTCTGAAGAGAGGCGGGGAAAATAAACTTCGGGTGTAGGATCCTGCCTGGGTGTCTCATCTGGGATTGGCACGACGCGGGAAGCACGTGAAGGAGAACACCGCTGGGCCCCCCCAGTCAGGGGAGGGGGTGACTTCAGGCAGCCTCGCTTCTTCACTCTGCAGGGATGCAGATGCGGGCTGGCGGAAGGACCCCGTGCCTTGTGGGCCCCTGGGTGCCCTGGGCCAGCGCCCCCGTCCCAGAGCCCGGAGTTCGTCCCTGGGAAGCGGGCATCGGTGGGACGCCCCGTGAGCCCCCACACTCGGCTGCACACGCAGCATTTCTGAAGCGTGGAGGAAGGGTTAGCACCGTGCAGGGCCCCCTCGGGGTCTGGTCCCCTTGAGGGCGGAGTACGGAGAAAACAGCCTTCTCGGTTCCCACGGCAGCCTCTCCTCTCCAGGGAACAGCGGGGACAGGTGCCACGGGACCCGCGCCGGGGCTGTCCTGCTCAGCCGCCAGCTGGGCAGGGGGCCCACGAGGAGCCCACGTCTGCAGGGGCCCCGGGGTGCGCTTCCGTCTCCCGTCTGCGTGCGTCCCCTCTCCCATCGTGACGCCCGTGTCAGCGCCCCTGAAAATCAGCGCAGAGAAAGGGCGGTTTTGTGTCGGAACTGTTTTTACACTGACGGCGGCGCTGCTAACGCAGCTCCCGGGAATCTCAACGAGGCCCGGGCCTGGGAGACCTTTCGCCTCCTGCGTCGCAGGCGTGACAACCTCAGCGTGGGTTTCACACCCTCCCTCAGGCCCCAAGGAGACCGGAAAGCAGAGTCACCGGCCTGGCGGGGACGCCTGTCCTCGGACAGCTCCCGGCGAGTGACACGGTGACTGGGCTTCCAGGGGCGGCTCTGCGGCCCTGGCCTCCAGGACGGCGGGGTCCCCCGGACCCCGGACGGCAGGCCCGAGTGCCAGAGCCGGTGACCATTCTGACGAGCAAAGAGGGGCCGCCCGCTCTGGGGAGCAGGTGGGTCCTCGCAAGGCGACTGAGGCAAAGGCCTCGATGGCCTTGGAATCGCGCCGTGAATCCCACCCTCACGGGGACCTCTCCCCCCGGCCGTCTGCGGGATGACACTGCACTAGGACGGTGGGCGTGGGGGTGGGCGTGACGGCCTCGGTGCAACAGGACACGCCAGCCTCCCCATGCACCTGCTCCTCCCCGGCCACCTCCCCAAACACGTGACATTCAAGGCATGTGGCGTTTCTGTGCATTTAGATGGCATTGTTTTATAGAAACAGAGGAAATTTCCCATCTTCTACGAAAGCCATAAATAGTCTCTCTCTTTCTCTCTCTGTCTCTGGTCACAGAGAAACAGCCCCCAAGGCAGGCCCGCCGAGGGCAAGGCGGGGAGGCCAAGGAGGCGGGACTGAGTGTCGTGAGCCCGAGGAGAGAGCCCGTTATATGTTAATATAACGAGAACCATTTGCACGACATCGATGTAACCTGGCAGCCAAGGAGAGTGGACTGGAATGCACATGCGTGAACAATGACAATGTCACTCTGCTGGTCAGTGGGGGTGGTAGACGCCATTGAGTGAGCGTGTGTACTGTGTGGCTGTCACATTCAACATGACTGAGTGAATACAGCAACAAATCCGCATCCAATTTCACATTGCACTTGAACATTTCTCTGCGGAAACTATCAGGATGACTCAGAAGGCCGCAGCTCTAGGCAACTGGTGACTGGCAGCTTCATCGCGACAACATGCCCACTCATATGTCACGTCTTGTGCAGAGTTTTGGGGGGAAACACCAAGTCACCCAGGTGACTCAGCCCCACCATAGCCCGGATTTGGTGCTCTGGGACCTCTGGCTTTTCCCCAAACTAAAATCACCTGTGAAAGAGAAGAGACTTCAGACCACCAGTGAGATTCAGGGAACTACGACAGGGCAGCTGATGGCGACTGGGAGAGCCGTGTGGGGTCCCCAGGGGCCCTGGGGCCTTCAGGCGATTCCAAAGGGGACTGAGGCACCCTTGTCCCACGTACAGTGTTTCCAGCATCTTCTTCAATAAACGTCCCTATTTTTCCTGGCACACGGCTGGACACCTTCTGGACAGCCCTCATCTGTCAGGAGTCTTACAGGTGGAAGAAAACAAAACAGGGGAGAGGAAAGGCAGTGATGGGTGCTCCCTGGTAAACAGGGCGCGCACGGTCTGTCTCAGTAACGGGAACGTCTGAGAAAGACGAGGAGGCGGTGGCGACAGAGAGAACCGTGTGCCTGGGGGCACAGGAGCCGCAGAAGGACCCGAGAGGCAGCTGGTGCTGGAGAGGCGAGGGTGACAGACGGAAGGCCACGCACGGCCCTCGGCCGCTGCTCCAGGCAGGTGCGAAACCACGGGAACCAGATGGCGACCCGGTGGCTCCTGGGGCTTCCAAATGTCACTCCGGCTCTGCCGTTAAACTCCAAGTGGCGAGGACCCAACAAGCACCCAGGCAGGGTGGACTCAGATGCGGGGCAATGGCGTGAATCGGGGCTGGAGCGGTCGATGGGTCAGCCACGTTCCGTCCCAGTCTGTTCAATGGGCTGCTCTTTAACCCACTGGGGGCACGCAAGGTGCAACCAGCCAGTCCCACCATCAGGCTGACTTCTTCAAACTGCCACAGCGGAGGGACCAAGTGCCGCCTGGTGCGGAGCCAGGGACAGCTCTCGTCACCAGGGGCAACGAGGGGCGAGGGAGGGAAAAGTCAGACCGGGCTTTCTGAAGGCGGCGATGTCAGCACCACAGCCGTCCGTCCGCCTGCTGGGCGGCGGCAGAGCAGGGGCAAAGCAACGGTTCTGAAAAGGCCAAGGAGGAGAAGGCAAGTGTCATTTCCGCGGAACCCCTGATCCAGCTGCGCGGCATGACCCAGCCCGGGGCCTGGCGTCGGCGCGGGGGGCGGTGAGGATGACGGGCGGTATTTCCACCGAGCACGGGCGAGCCTGCATCAGGGCCTGGCGACACGGAGCAGAAGCAAGCAGCAGAACGCAGGCACCCCGCTCAGGAAGCAAGCGGCAGACGCGCTGCCGCGCCCACAGCGCAGGGCACGCCGAGGAGATGGGGAGAAAGAGCCCAGCACTCTTCTCAAACAGCAAACAAACTCAGCTCCCTGAGTAGCCAGGCTGACCAAGGTGTTGAAGGCCCTGGTTTTGCTAGACACGGCCACTAGCCCGTGAACCACACACACCCTTCTCTCTAGGGAGATCAGGGTTTGAAAGCAACGAGAAATCCTGAGGGCAATGTGGAATACTGCAGGACAGACATCCAAAACCATGTACCCAGAGAGTGCCGCAAGTCTCTCTAGCGAAAGAAATTGTACTCAAAACTCTTAAAAAAGTGAATATAACCACTTACTTTCACTTTACTCCTAAGTCTAGATTTTCACCACTTGTCTGCACATAAAACATAAATCTAGATGCTATCTAAATATATCATGTGTATATTATACATCTATCACACATAAATATATGTTATATATTTGCTATAGAAACAAAATACATGTATCAGGAAAACCGGGGGGATTTGTCAAAAGCCCTAGCACCATGCTGCGGTAAGACTGAAGGGTGAAAAGTAAAGGATGAATAACGTGGTGTTTATGACCTGCCTGCTGCTCATCGGCTGCGTGACTTGGGCAATTTATGTCACACTCCCGGCATCACCCTCCTCACGTGCACAGCCGAGTTGTTTTGAGGACCAACAGGTGGCTGATGGGAGGGCAGAGTGACAGGCACACACTGTCACCTCCACACCTGTCCCACACAGTGTGCGTGCGTGTGTGTGTGTGTTAGGGGGTGTGACTGGGACCGGCAGCGGCGTGACTCCCAAATGGGGCAGCATCAGCAGACACGCGGACGCGTCAGCCCCCGGGCGGACAGCCCCCGGGGCACGCGGCCCCTGCCCGCCAACCAGCACGCTACCCGCAGGAGCAGAGCTCGAGGGCCAGCCTGCCTCTGACCACACCGGTCGGCTGCTGTGATCCAGACTGTGCTCAAACGAATGAGGCTAAAACGTGACCTTGATCGCTGCTGTGCTCTGACCTCAAACGTGGCGGGAGGTATGTCGAACATCAAAACCTTCCATGTGTCTTCACCGTGATCAGCGATGAGCGAGAGTTTGGTATAAAGTTACAGTGACTACCAATTATTGGGGCGGGGACTCCGTGATGAGAGCATATGAGTTTTGGTCTCCCCCACAGCCGCAGTGATTTACTGGCTTTCTGGGGTCCAGCAAGGCCAAGCAATTAGCCAAGGAGCTGCCGGTGTGAAGCGGCATCTCCGAGTGTTGCAGCTGCCCTGCGGCTCAGGGGGGTCTGACACTGTGCGTCTCCGGGCCGCATCAGCAGGAGAAGGGCTGTCTCGGGCCGCACACCAAACACACGAACGCCGACGGCTGGACACCCTGCCGGACTCACCGCCCGTGTCCCGCTGTCCTCTGATTTCTCTGTGGAGTGGATTCCCACTGACACGGGAAGGAGGGGGACTTGGCAGAAAGGAGGAAATGCATTCTTTCTTATTTTTTTTATTTTTCTTTTTCTTACATTTCTGTTGTTGTTCAAGTACAGTTTTCTGCCTTTCCCCCCCACCCCTCCCACCACCGCAGCCCTCCCCACGTCCCTCCTGCTTCTAACCCCCACCTTGTTACTGTCCATGTGCCCTTTATGATTGTTCCCGCAAACGCTCCACCCTGCTCCCCCAAACTCCCCTCCCCTCTCCCCTCCGGTCACCGTCAGTGTGTTCTCAGTTTCCGTGTCTTCGGTTCCATTTCGCTTGCTCGTCCGTTTCGCTGACGAGGCTCCTGTTACAGGTGAGGCGGTAAGGAACTGCAGCGCACTGTGCTGAGGGTAAGGAACTGCAGCGCACTGTGCTGAGGGAAATGAGCCAGGCGGTGAGAGACAAACGCCGTTTGCATTCTGATGGGGGATATCACGGAGACACCGAAGACCGGCTGTGTTTACGCCGAGACTCGCCTAATCACGGAGTGAATGACGTAACACCGGTCTCCGTCTCGTGGTCGGCGACCGGCTTCCCAGGCCTCCTTGCACGGTGACCCCGCGAACTGCGCCCCTTTGCATTTCACGAAAACTGAAGTGGCCGAGTTCAGAGATGTTGTGCGACTCACCTAAGGCCACACAGCACAGACGTACAAGAAGTGGGGCACAAGCCTGGGTGTGGGATCGGAATTGACTGTGGTCCCTCTCGCCACTCTCATCGGTCCCCAGAACCCAGCCGTTCCTCCAGGCGAGCCTTGGATCTCTGGCATCGAATCACTTCGGACGCCACATTTCCTTTGCTACCTGCACACACGTAAGCCTTTTAGCACTTACCATTCATTATTCCCTGGCACAGGCGACACTGTAGAGACGCGCATTTGGGTGCAGGCATCGACACTCTCCTCACGAAGAGACCGCAGCGGATTCTTTCCTGTGTCTTGTGACCAACGGACACTTCGTCATACACGTCACCCAGCGCAGTGTCCGAGCTGACCAGGCTCAGCAGATGTCCCCGCGTGGGCAGATGGAGACCCTGGCATTGCAGGGGCACCATCCTGAGCTGCACGCGAGTGCGATGCTTTCGTTCCTGCTTACGCGTGTGTCGGGCTTTGTGAGTTCCCGCCAGATGCTGGCTGACACGCCCTTTACTTCCTCAGGCCCCACCTTGCCATCTTCCCCAAGGAAAGACACGTTTTGACGCGAGTTCATACCCGGCAACACTGCGGAATGGGCTCCTTTGACTACGTGTGGGCGGAACACTGCCCGAGGCTGAGTTACAGAGCGAGTCCAGCGACTGATGAGCGGTTAGGGTCCGTCATCACTAACGGGCACATGCTCGTGATTCCCAGCGTGGAATCTGCAAAGGGTTCAAAGTACACGGCAAACAAGGGCATCGGTCCACGTCCCATCAATCACAGCTGAGAAGGAAGGGCGTGAGGGTGCCCGGATGAGCCTCCGGGACCGAGGCGGCAGGTAGGCGCCCGTGAGAACTGTGTCACTGCCGAGTCCCGGGAGACTCTGCTCCCTGATTTGGGATGTGGCTCTTTTTAGTGTCACTGTGTCAACTCGTGGCGTGCCTATCCATTTTCAAAGGAGCAGCTCTGACTTAGATGAAATACGAAACATCGTCAGGATGACAAATACAATAAATATTTCCAGTGCCGAGTCTTTCTCATCCTGTGGGAATGGGAAGACTTTACTCATACTAAAAACAAAAGTAAAAATAAAAATCTTAAGGGCACAAGCAGCGTTTTTCTCAGTCTCTGCACTGCTCTGTGCGGAAAGACAGACAGAGCCCTGGCGGCAATTACAGCGGAGGGCCCCACGCAGGAAGGGCTGTGATGTTCTGATCGTGAAATTTTACTTTGCTCCTATCTTAGTCATGCAGATGTATTTAGACACAAAGCTATTAAAAAGATCATATCACTGTGTACAATCAAAACACCATTGCTACACAAAGAGATGGCATTTATTTTCGATGCTGTAAAACCCCGGGGCGGCGGGGAGCAAACACATGGAAAGAGAACGGCGGTCTGGAGGGGAAGCCGGCACGGAGTGGCGGTAACGACACTCGGTCTGTCCGCTGCCCGAGGAGGGCGAACGGACCGCCGGCTCAGGAGCCACCGGAGAGAGGGTGAGGGAGCGACCAGGGAGTTGGGGGCCGTGGGCCGGGATGGGCTGCACCGCGGGAAGCCGGCGATGCCTGTTCGCTCCGTCAGGGTAAGGAGTACATCTGGCGGCCAGTCTGTATTCCCCACAGTTAATTCCAGCGTCCCCTGCCTCAGTGCTTTTGTTTAGAGCGAGCGTCGCACCGCTGTGTAATGGCGCCATCAAGAACTCAGAGTGTCAGCCCTGGCTGGCGCAGCTCAGTGGATTGAGTGCGGGCTGCGAACCAAAGTGTCGCAGGTTCGATCCCCAGTCAGGGCACAGGCCTGGGTTGTGGGCCATGACCCCCAGCAACCGCACATGGATGTTTCTCTCTCTCTCTCTCTCTCTCCCTCCCTTCCCTCTCTAATAAATAAATAAATAAATAAATACATCTTTAAAAAAAAAAAGAACTCAGAATGTCGTGGTCCTGTGCCGACGGACAGGCCTCGGCCAGCAGGAGACGGGACCCCAAATCGTGGGCCGCTGTCGCCCTCACACACTGCACTTCCCTTGGCGTTCCCCCGAACCCCTGCCCCACCCTCCCTCCCTCTCTCTGCCTTGCGCCTGCACACACACACGGAATCAGGCTCAACGTTCCCTTCGGTTTTAAAAATGACTCTGCTCACATGAAAAGCAAAATACTAGTTTAAATGGTTAAAGCACTATTTTTTTTTGCGATTTCAAGCTCCTTTATAAGTGTTACTAAGTTTACTTTCTAATGACGGTCGATGTAACCAAACACAGAGATTAAACAGTTCCGTCTGTAGAAAGACCTGTACTTACTTGGGTGAGTCCCAGTATCCATCTTACAGCTTACATTGACGCATGACACTTATCTTAAAATGGTGATTTAAAAACACGTATTTAAGTAATATTCTCTATATTATTTCTTCCTTCCTAGGTATTAGGAAGGAGTACCGTCCGCCTCGCTGTGTTCTGTGACACCCCGGCCCGCGCTCGCTTCTCTGATTTCGCTCTCTCACCGACGTGGCCTAGACTTGCTGCCTTGTCTCGCTTCCAAGGAGAAGCGAACCCTGGACTCAGCTGGAAATGGTGACAGGAAAGAGACAAACTGGACTGTGCCCCTGAACTCTCCTTAAAGGTGGCAGAAATTTGCCAAGTCCCATAAAGGCGCCAATGTGGGTGCCCCGGCAAGCCTGCGTCGGGCAGCCGGCGTCCTCGGGGTCCCCAGGACTCTCTGCCCGGCCAACCTGGCACCGGCCCGAGACCCAGGGAGTGTCTAAGTGGGGGGGGTTCACTTGCAGTGTCTGAGGGAGGGGTCCGCCCTCGCTCAGCCGTCCCCGCGCAGCCCGACAGCGCGCGCCCACGGAACCGGGAGCGGTGTGGACAGCCGCCCTCGGGGTCTCGGCCCCACCGAGAAGCGGAGACGAAGGGAAGGAGGGTGAGCCCCTGGAAAACGCCGTGAGCCGGAGGTGGACGACCTCACGTAATTGTGCTTAGCTCATTATTCGTACGCGCGCGGAATCCTAAAGGTCATCAACAATCAGATGGTCCTCGTTAGTGAGGTCGGCTCCCACCTGTGCTCCTTAGTGAAAAAATAATAACAAATTTTAAAATGGCTTGATTAGAGTTAATTAATATGTATATGGCCTTATTACTCCTGACATTTCAAATTCAATAATTGGCCAATATTCATTAAACCCCTCTTAACAGCCCCAGGCGAGATGCTGGGGGAGACACCACGGTCGGACCCGGGGTCCAGTGAAGAGGGGACGGGAACCACGGTTCCCCGTGGCGCGGTGGGGGACAGAGAAACATGAGCTGCCACTCAGGTTTCCATCGGGGCCACCTTCACACGGACACACACGCAGAACAGCCCGAGCCCCCGGGTGCCCAGCGCCCAGCCCCCTCTCTGACCAGCGACGGCAAACTCTTGTTCTATTTCTACTTCGCTTCTTCCTTCCAACTCTCTTTGCTCCCTTGTTTCAAAGAAAACCGTAGACACAATAGCACTTCACTCATTAAACATTTCGATATATGTTTCTAAAATATGTTTTTTTAATAAAAATCACAATACCAATTAAAATATCATGCTTTAAAAAGCTAATATTTTTATTTGCTATCAGCTACTGTCCATCAGCGGTCCTATTTCCCTGGTTTCTAAAGTAATATATCATAGTCGGTTCATGCAAGGCAGGTCAAGTAAGTTCTGCACATTACAGTTATTTGCTTGATGAGCCTTCTCCCGGCACTTTACATGGAACATTCAAATCCACGTAGCTGATGAAAAAAAACAACAACACAGTGAATGTATTTACCAACCTGATCCAGTCGCACCATCTTATCTGTATTCCCGCTCACGCCTGCTCGTCTGTCTATTCTCCCGCATCTGTCTGGTTTTCCGGGCCTTTCCGGCGGCGTGTGACCAGATGGAGGCGGGGAGATTTAGAGACGGAGCAGCTGGAGAAGTCACCCGAGGTCAGACCGGGGGAGCAGGGAGGGCCCCGTTTTCTGGGTTCCGCAAGGGTGGAGCACGGCAGATAAACCAGGTGAGCGGGCGAAGGAGAGCATGTCTTACATCGCGGCGAGCCTGAGGCAGAACGTTCGAGAAGGGAATGGAAGTAGGAGCAGCGGGCGGGCACCGACACTCGCCAGCGAAGCGCAGGGGCCGGGGCAGGAAGGCGGCATGGAACCAACCGAGACCGGAGGCAGGTGAAGGGGGGAGCCACGCGGCCGTCGGCGGGGACCAGGGTTCCCAGAGAGGGGACGGTCAGCAGAGGCCCTGAGGCCACCGATGACTGGTATGTGTCTCACCGGTTTAAGGAGCCACAATCATGCCGACATCTGCGGCTCCAACAATGGGAATGAAGGCCAATGATACAGTGGAGTCACCTATCATCCTGCTACTGTTAAAAGTCAAATTATTTCCATGTCCTTTAGTATTTTTGCTTTTATGCACAAACGTTCACCTAAAATTTAAGTGGGTGAATATGTATACTCTGCATGTAAACATGCACAGTTAATTGTGGCTGTTCGTTTATTTCTAAAACTGTGCACAGTCTATATAGTTACTAATAGTTGACTATTATGACATGAAGTAAAACAGCATGAAATTTTTTTGTGGCAACTCTGCTGTGGTTCAGTATTTAAGTTGTGCGTCTTTTTCTTCTTACAAATACAGCAGCAAGAGTCTCTACACATTGGGTTGCTTTTGTTTTTCTTT